>NC_140996.1:199081902-200281902 GCF_052327205.1 Somniosus microcephalus | reverse complement strand
ACCGAGAGGGACAGTGGAATGTTTACCGTGTAAACAGAGAGACAGTGGAATGTTTACCCTGTACACAGAGGGACAGTGGAATGTTTACCCTGTACACAGAGGGACAGTGGAATGTTTACCCTGTACCCAGAGGGACAGTGGAATGTTTACCCTGTACACAGAGAGAGAGTGGAATGTTTACACTGTACCCAGAGAGACAGTGGAATGTTTACCCTGCACACAGACAGACAGTGGAATGTTTACCCTGTACACAGAGAGACAGTGGAATGTTTACCGTGTACACAGAGAGACAGTGGAATGTTTACCCTGTACACAGAAGGACAGTGGAATGTTTACCCTGTACCCAGAGGGACAGTGGAATGTTTACCCTGTACCCAGAGGGACAGTGGAATGTTTACCCTGTACACAGAGGGACAGTGGAATGTTTACCCTGTACCCAGAGGGACAGTTGAATGTTTACCCTGTACCCAGAGAGACAGTGGAATGTTTACCCTGTACACAGAGGGACAGTGGAATGTTTACCCTGTACCCAGAGGAACAGTGGAATGTTTACCCTGTACTCAGAGGGACAGTGGAATGTTTACCCTGTACACAGAGAGACAGTGGAATGTTTACCCTGTACCCAGAGGGACAGTGGAATGTTTACCGTGTAAACAGAGAGACAGTGGAATGTTTACCCTGTACACAGAGGGACAGTGGAATGTTTACCCTGTACCCAGAGGGACAGTGGAATGTTTACCCTGTACACAGAGGGACAGTGGAATGTTTACCCTGTACCCAGAGGGACAGTGGAATGTTTACCCTGTACCCAGAGGGACAGTGGAATGTTTACTCTGTACACAGAGAGACAGTGGAATGATTGCCCTGTACACAGAGGGACAGTGGAATGTTTACCCTATACACAGAGAGACAGTGGAATGTTTACCCTGTACCCAGAGAGACAGTGGAATGTTTACCCTGTACACAGAGAGACAGTGGAATGTTTACCCTGTACCCAGAGGGACAGTGGAATGTTTACCCTGTACCCAGAGGGACACTGGAATGTTTACCCTGTACCCAGAGGGACATTGGAATGTTTACCCTGTACGCAGAGGGACAGTGGAATGTTTACCCTGTACACAGAGAGACAGTGGAATATATACCCTGTAACCAGAGGGACAGTGGAATGTTGACCCTGTACGCAGAGAGACATTGGAATGTTTGCCCTGTACTCAGAGAGACAGCGGAATGTTTAACCTGTACACAGAGGGACACTGGAATGTTTACCCTGTACCCAGAGGGACCGTGGAATGTTTACCCTGTACACAGAGAGACAGTGGAATGTTTACCCTGTACCCAGAGGGACAGTGGAATGTTTACCCTGTACCCAGAGGGACAGTGGAATGTTTACCCTGCACCCAGAGAGACAGTGGAATGTTTACCCTGTACCCAGAGGGACACTGGAATGTTTACCCTGTACACAGAGAGACAGTGGAATGTTTACCCTGTACCCAGAGGGACAGTGGAATGTTTACCCTGTACACAGAGGGACAGTGGAATGTTTACCCTGTACCCAGAGGGACAGTGGAATGTTTACTCTTTACACAGAGAGACAGTGGAATGATTGCCCTGTACACAGAGGGACAGTGGAATGTTTACCCTGTACCCAGAGAGAGAGTGGAATGTTTACCCTGTACCCAGAGAGACAGTGGAATGTTTACCCTGTACCCAGAGGGACAGTGGAATGTTTACCCTGTACCCAGAGGGACAGTGGAATGTTTACCCTGTACACATAGAGACAGTGGAATGTTTACCCTGTACCCAGAGGGACAGTGGAATGTTTACCGTGTAAACAAAGAGACAGTGGAATGTTTACCCTGTACACAGAGGGACAGTGGAATGTTTACCCTGTACACAGAGGGACAGTGGAATGTTTACCCTGTACCCAGAGGGACAGTGGAATGTTTACCCTGTACACAGAGAGACAGTGGAATGTTTACACTGTACCCAGAGAGACAGTGGAATGTTTACCCTGTACACAGAGAGACAGTGGAATGTTTACCCTGTACACAGAGAGACAGTGGAATGTTTATCGTGTACACAGAGAGACAGTGGAATGTTTACCCTGTACACAGAAGGACAGTGGAATGTTTACCCTGTACCCAGAGGGACAGTGGAATGTTTACCCTGTACCCAGAGGGACAGTGGAATGTTTACCCTGTACACAGAGGGACAGTGGAATGTTTACCCTGTACCCAGAGGGACAGTGGAATGTTTACCCTGTACCCAGAGAGACAGTGGAATGTTTACCCTGTACACAGAGGGACAGTGGAATGTTTACCCTGTACCCAGAGGAACAGTGGAATGTTTACCCTGTACTCAGAGGGAAAGTGGAATGTTTACCCTGTACACAGAGAGACAGTGGAATGTTTACCCTGTACCCAGAGGGACAGTGGAATGTTTACCGTGTAAACAGAGAGACAGTGGAATGTTTACCCTGTACACAGAGGCACAGTGGAATGTTTACCCTGTACCCAGAGGGACAGTGGAATGTTTACCCTGTAGACAGAGAGACAGTGGAATGTTTACCCTGTACCCAGAGGGACAGCGGAATGTTTACCCTGTACACAGAGGGACAGTGGAATGTTTACCCTGTACCCAGAGGGACAGTGGAATGTTTACCCTGTACCCAGAGAGACAGTGGAATGTTTACCCTGTACCCAGAGGGACAGTGGAATGTTTACCCTGTACACAGAGAGACAGTGGGATGTTTACCCTGTACCCAGAGGGACAGTGGAATGTTTACCCTGTACCCAGTGGGACAGTGGAATGTTTTCCCTGTACCCAGAGGGACAGTGGAATGTTTACCCTGTACCCAGAGAGACAGTGGAATGTTTACCCTGTACCGAGAGGGACAGTGGAATGTTTACCCTGTACACAGAAAGACAGTGGAATGTTTACCCTGTACCCAGAGGGACAGTGCAATGTTTACCCTGTACCCAGAGAGACAGTGGAATGTTTACCCTGTACCCAGAGGGACAGTGGAATGTTTACCCTGTACCCAGAGGGACAGTGGAATGTTTACCCTGTACACAGAGATACAGTGGAATGTTTACCCTGTACCCAGAGAGACAGTGGAATGTTTACCCTGTACACAGAAGGACAGTGGAATGTTTACCCTGTACCCAGAGGGACAGTGGAATGTTTACCCTGTACCCAGAGAGACAGTGGAATGTTTACCCTGTACCCAGAGGGACAGTGGAATGTTTACCCTGTACCCAGAGGGACAGTGGAATGTTTACCCTGTAGCCAGAGAGACCGTGGAATGTTTACCCTGCACCCAGAGGGACAGTGGAATGTTTACCCTGTACCCAGAGAGACAGTGGAATGTTTACCCTGTACGCAGAGAGACAGTGGAATGTTTACCCTGTACACGGAGAGACAGTGGAATGTTTACCCTGCACCCAGAGAGACAGTGGAATGTTTACCCTGTGCCCAGAGGGACACTGGAATGTTTACCCTGTACACAGAGAGACAGTGGAAAGTTTACCCTGTACCCAGAGGGACAGTGGAATGTTTACCCTGTACAAGAAGGGACAGTGGAATGTTTACCCTGTACCCAGAGGGACAGTGGAATGTTTACCCTGTACACAGAGAGACAGTGGAATGTTTACGCTGTACCCAGAGGGACAGTGGAATGTTTACTCTGTACACAGAGAGACAGTGGAATGTTTACCCTGTACCCAGAGGGACAGTGGAATGTTTACACTGTACACAGAGGGACAGTGCAATGTTTACCCTGTACCCAGAGGAAAAGCGGAATGTTTACCCTGTACACAGAGAGACAGTGGAATGTTTACCTTGTACCCAGAGAGACAGTGGAATGTTTACCCTGTACACAGAGGGACAGTGGAATGTTTACCCTGCACCCAGAGGGACACTGGAATGTTTACCCTGTACCCAGAGGGACAGTGGAATGTTTACCCTGTACCCAGAGAGACAGTGGAATGTTTACCCTGTACCGAGAGAGACAGTGGAATGTTTACCCTGTACACAGAGGGACAGTGGAATGTTTACCCTGCACCCAGAGAGACAGTGGAATGTTTACCCTGTACGCAGAGAGGGACAGTGGAATGTTTACCCTGTACCCAGAGAGACAGTGGAATGTTTACCCTGTACCCAGAGGGACACTGGAATGTTTACCCTGCACCCAGAGAGAGAGTGGAATGTTTACCCTGTACCCAGAGGGACAATGGATTGTTTACCCTGTACCCAGAGAGACAGTGGAATGTTTGCCCTGTACGCAGAGAGACAGTGGAATGTTTACCCTGTACACAGAGAGACAGTGAAATGTTTACCCTGCACCCAGAGAGAGAGTGGAATGTTTACCCTGTACCCAGAGGGACACTGGAATGTTTACCCTGTAGACAGAGAGACAGTGGAATGTTTACCCTGTACCCAGAGGGACAGTGGAATGTTTACCCTGTACACAGAGGGACAGTGGAATGTTTACCCTGTACCCAGAGGTCAGTGGAATGTTTACACTGTACATAGAGAGACACTGGATTGTTTACCCTCTACACAGAGAGACAGTGGAATGTTTACCCTGTACCCAGAGGGACAGTGGAATGTTTACTCTGTACACAGAGAGACAGTGGAATGATTGCCCTGTACACAGAGGGACAGTGGAATGTTTACCCTGTACACAGAGAGACAGTGGAATGTTTACCCTGTACCCAGAGAGACAGTGGAATGTTTACCCTGTACACAGAGAGACAGTGGAATGTTTACCCTGTACCCGGAGGGACAGTGGAATGTTTACCCTGTACCCAGAGGGACACTGGAATGTTTACCCTGTGCCCAGAGGGACATTGGAATGTTTACCCTGTACGCAGAGGGACAGTGGAATGTTTACCCTGTACACAGAGGGACAGTGGAATGTTTACCCTGTACCCAGAGGGACAGTGGAATGTTTACCCTGTACACAGAGGGACAGTGGAATGTTTACCCTGTACCCAGAGGGACAGTGGAATGTTTACCCTGTACACAGAGGGACAGTGGAATGTTTACCCTGTACCCAGAGGGACAGTGGAATGTTTACCCTGTACCCAGAGGGAGAGTGGAATGTTTACCCTGTACACAGAGGGACAGTGGAATGTTTACCCTGTACCCAGAGGGACAGTGGAATGTTTACCCTGTACACAGAGGGACAGTGGCATGTTTACCCTCTACCCAGAGGGACAGTGGAATGTTTACTCTGTACACAGAGAGACAGTGGCATGATTTCCCTGTACACAGAGGGACAGTGGAATGTTTACCCTGTACCCAGAGAGAGAGTGGAATGTTTACCCTGTACCCAGAGAGACAGTGGAATGTTTACCCTGCACACAGAGAGACAGTGGAATGTTTACCCTGTACCCAGAGGGACAGTGGAATGTTTACCCTGTACCCAGAGGGACACTGGAATGTTTACCCTGTACCCAGAAGGACAGTGGAATGTTTACCCTGCATGCAGAGGGACAGTAGAATGTTTACCCTGTACACAGAGAGACAGTGGAATGTTTACCCTGTACCCAGAGGGACAGTGGAATGTTTACCCTGTACACAGAGGGACAGTGGAATGTTTACCCTGCACACAGAGGGACAGTGGAATGTTTACCCTGTACACAGAGAGACAGTGGAATGTTTACCCTGTACACAGAGGGACAGTGGAATGTTTACCCTGTACCCAGAGGGACAGTGGAATGTTTACCCTGTACACAGAGGGACAGTGGAATGTTTACCCTGTACCCAGAGGGACAGTGGAATGTTTATCCTGTACACAGAGAGACAGTGGAATGTTTACCCTGTACCCAGAGGGACTATGGAATCTTTACCCTGTACACAGAGAGACAGTGGAATGTTTACCCTGTACCCAGAGGGACAGTGGAATGTTTACCCTGTACCCAGAGGGACAGTGAAATGTTTACCCTGTACCCAGAGGGACAGTGGAATGTTTACCCTGTAGCCAGAGGGACAGTGGAATGTTTACCCTGTACACAGAGAGACAGTGGAATGTTTACCCTGTACACAGAGGGACAGTGGAATGTTTACCCTGTCCACAGAGGGACAGTGGAATGTTTACCCTGTACACAGAGGGACAGTGGAATGTTTACCCTGTACCCAGAGGGACAGTGGAATGTTTACCCTGTATGCAAAGAGGGACAGTGGAATGTTTACCCCGTACACAGCGAGATAGTGGAATGTTTACGCTGTACACAGAGAGACAGTGGAATGTTTACCCTGTACACAGAGAGACAGTGGAATGTTTACCCTGTACACAGAGAAACCGTGGAATGTTTACACTGTACCCAGAGGGACAGTGGAATGTTTACCCTGTACCCAGAGGGTCAGTGGAATGTTTACCCTGTACCCAGAGGGACAGTGGAATGTTTACCCTGTACGCAGAGAGGGACAGTGGAATGTTTACCCTGTACGCAGAGAGACAGTGGAATGTTTACCCTGTACACAGAGAGACAGTGGAATGTTTACCCTGTACACAGAGAGACAGTGGAATGTTTACCCTGTACCCAGAGGGACAGTGGAGTGTTTACCCTGTACACAGAGGGACAGTGGAATGTTTACCCTGTACCCAGAGGGACAGTGGAATGTTTACCCTGTACCCAGAGGGACAGTGGAATGTTTACCCTGTACCCAGAGAGACAGTGGAATGTTTACCCTGTACCAGAGGGACAGTGGAATGTTTACCCTGTACACAGAATGACAGTGGAATGTTTACCCTGTACCCAGAGGGACAGTGGAATGTTTACCCTGTACCCAGAGAGACAGTGGAATGTTTACCCTGTACACAGAGGGACAGTGGAATGTTTACCCTGTACCCAGAGGGACAGTGGAATGTTTACCCTGTACACAGAGAGACAGTGGAATGTTTACCCTGTACCCAGAGAGACAGTGGAATGTTTACCCTGTACACAGAAGGACAGTGGAATGTTTACCCTGTACCCAGAGGGACAGTGGAATGTTTACCCTGTACCCAGAGAGACAGTGGAATGTTTACCCTGTACCCAGAGGGACAGTGGAATGTTTACCCTGTACCCAGAGGGACAGTGGAATGTTTACCCTGTAGCCAGAGAGACAGTGGAATGTTTACCCTGTACCCAGAGGGACAGTGGAATGTTTACCCTGTCCCCAGAGAGACAGTGGAATGTTTACCCTGTACGCAGAGAGACAGTGGAATGTTTACCCTGTACACAGAGAGACAGTGGAATGTTTACGCTGTACCCAGAGGGACAGTGGAATGTTTACTCTGTACACAGAGAGACAGTGGAATGATTGCCCTGTACACAGAGGGACAGTGGAATGTTTACCCTGTACCCAGAGAGACAGTGGAATGTTTACCCTGTACACAGACAGACAGTGGAATATTTACCCTGTACACAGAGAGACAGTGGAATGTTTACCCTGTACCCAGAGAGACAGTGGAATGTTTACCCTGTACCCAGAGAGACAGTGGAATGTTTACCCTGTACACAGAGGGACAGTGGAATGTTTACCCTGTACCCAGAGGAAAAGTGGAATGTTTACCCTGTACACAGAGAGACAGTGGAATGTTTACCCTGTACCCAGAGGGACAGTGGAATGTTTACCCTGTACCCAGAGAGACAGTGGAATGTTTACCCTGTACCGAGAGGGACAGTGGAATGCTTACCCTGTACCCAGAGGGACAGTGGAATGTTTACCCTGTACGCAGAGAGGGACAGTGGAATGTTTACCCTGTACACAGAGGGACAGTGGAATGTTTACCCTGTACCCAGAGAGACAGTGGAATGTTTACCCTGTACACAGAGGGACAGTGGAATGTTTCCCCTGTACCCAGAGGGACACTGGAATGTTTACCCTGTACCCAGAGAGACAGTGGAATGTTTACCCTGTACCCAGAGGGACAGTGGACTGTTTACCCTGTACACAGAGACCCAGTGGAATGTTTACCCTGTACCCAGAGAGACAGTGGAATGTTTACCCTGTACCCAGAGAGACAGTGGAATGTTTACCCTGTACCCAGAGGGACTGTGGAATGTTTACCCTGTACGCAGAGAGACAGTGGAATGTTTACCCTGCACACAGAGAGACAGTGGAATGTTTACCCAGCACCCAGAGAGACAGTGGAATGTTTACCCTGTACCCAGAGGGACACTGGAATGTTTACCCTGTACACAGAGAGACAGTGGAATGTTTACCCTGTACCCAGAGGGACAGTGGAATGTTTACTCTGTGCACAGAGAGACAGTGGAATGATTGCCCTGTGCACAGAGGGACAGTGGAATGTTTACCCTGTACACAGAGAGACAGTGGAATGTTTACCCTGTACCCAGAGAGACAGTGGAATGTTTACCCTGTACACAGAGAGACAGTGGAATGTTTACCTGTACCCAGAGGGACAGTGGAATGTTTACCCTGTACCCAGAGGGACACTGGAATGCTTACCCTGTACCCAGAGAGACAGTGGAATGTTTACCCTGTATGCAGAGGGACAGTGGAATGTTTACCCTGTACACAGAGAGACAGTGGAATGTTTACCCTGTACCCAGAGGGACAGTGGAATGTTTACCCTGTACACAGAGAGACAGTGGAATGTTTACCCTGTACACAGAGGGACAGTGGAATGTTTACCCTGTACCCAGAGGGACAGTGGAATATTTACCCTGTACCCAGAGAGACAGTGGAATGTTTACCCTGTACCCAGAGGGACAGTGGAATGTTTACCCTGTACCCAGAGAGACAGTGGAATGTTTACCCTGTACCGAGAGAGACAGTGGAATGTTTACCCTGTACACAGAGGGACAGTGGAATGTTTACCCTGCACCCAGAGAGACAGAGGAATGTTTACCCTGTACGCAGAGAGGGACAGTGGAATGTTTACCCTGTACCCAGAGGGACAGTGGAATATTTACCCTGTACCCAGAGAGACAGTGGAATGTTTACCCTGTACCCAGAGGGACAGTGGAATGTTTACCCTGTACCCAGAGAGACAGTGGAATGTTTACCCTGTACCGAGAGAGACAGTGGAATGTTTACCTGGTACACAGAGGGAGAGTGGAATGTTTACCCTGCACCCAGAGAGACAGTGGAATGTTTACCCTGTACGCAGAGAGGGACAGTGGAATGTTTACCCTGTACCCAGAGGGACAGTGGAATGTTTACCCTGTACCCAGAGAGACAGTGGAATGTTTACCCTGCACCCAGAGGGACACTGGAATGTTTACCCTGCACCCAGAGAGACAGTGGAATGTTTACCCTGTACCCAGAGGGACAGTGGAATGTTTACCCTGTACCCAGAGAGACAGTGGAATGTTTACCCTGTACGCAGAGAGACAGTGGAATGTTTACCCTGTACACAGAGAGACAGTGGAATGTTTACCCTGCACCCAGAGAGAGAGTGGAATGTTTACCCTGTACCCAGAGGGACACTGGAATGTTTACCCTGTAGACAGAGAGACAGTGGAATGTTTACCCTGTACCCAGAGGGACAGTGGAATGTTTACCCTGTACACAGAGGGACAGTGGAATGTTTACCCTGTACACAGAGGGATAGTGGAATGTTTACACTGTACATAGAGAGACACTGGATTGTTTACCCTCTACACAGAGAGACAGTGGAATGTTTATCCTATACCCAGAGGGACAGTGGAATGTTTACTCTGTACACAGAGAGACAGTGGAATGATTGCCCTGTACACAGAGGGACAGTGGAATGTTTACCCTGTACACAGAGAGACAGTGTAATGTTTACGCTGTACCCAGAGAGACAGTGGAATGTTTACCCTGTACACAGAGAGGCAGTGGAATGTTTACCCTGTACCCAGAGGGACAGTGGAATGTTTACCCTGTACCCAGAGGGACACTGGAATGTTTACCCTGTGCCCAGAGGGACATTGGAATGTTTACCCTGTACGCAGAGGGACAGTGGAATGTTTACCCTGTACACAGAGAGACAGTGGAATGCATACCCTGTAACCAGAGGGACAGTGGAATGTTTACCCTGTACACAGAGAGACAGTGGAATGTTTGCCCTGTACCCAGAGAGACAGTGGAATGTTTACCCTGTACCCAGAGGGACACTGGAATGTTTACCCTGTACCCAGAGGGACAGTGGAATGTTTACCCTGTAGACAGAGTGACAGTGGAATGTTTACCCTGTACACAGAGGGACAGTGGAATGTTTACCCTGTACCCAGAGGGACAGTGGAATGTTTACCCTGTACACAGAGGGACAGTGGAATGTTTACCCTGTACCCAGAGGGACAGTGGAATGTTTACCCTGTACACAGAGGGACAGTGGAATGTTTACCCTCTACCCAGAGGGACAGTGGAATGTTTACTCTGTACACAGAGAGACAGTGGCATGATTGCCCTGTACACAGAGGGACAGTGGAATGTTTACCCTGTACCCAGAGAGAGTGGAATGTTTACCCTGTACCCAGAGAGACAGTGGAATGTTTACCCTGTACACAGAGAGACAGTGGAATGTTTACCCTGTACCTAGAGGGACAGTGGAATGTTTACCCTGTACCCAGAGGGACACTGGAATGTTTACCCTGTACCCAGAGGGACAGTGGAATGTTTACCCTGTATGCAGAGGGACAGTGGAATGTTTACCCTGTACACAGAGAGACAGTGGAATGTTTACCCTGTACCCAGAGGGACAGTGGAATGTTTACCCTGTACACAGAGGGACAGTGGAATGTTTACCCTGTACACAGAGGGACAGTGGAATGTTTACCCTGTACACAGAGAGACAGTGGAATGTTTACCCTGTACACAGAGGGACAGTGGAATGTTTACCCTGTACCCAGAGGGACAGTGGAATGTTTACCCTGTACACAGAGGGACAGTGGAATGTTTACCCTGCACCCAGAGGGACAGTGGAATGTTTATCCTGTACACAGAGAGACAGTGGAATGTTTACCCTGTACCCAGAGGGACAGTGGAATGTTTACCCTGTACACAGAGAGACAGTGGAATGTTTACCCTGTACCCAGAGGGACAGTGGAATGTTTACCCTGTACCCAGAGGGACAGTGAAATGTTTACCCTGTACCCAGAGGGACAGTGGAATGTTTACCCTGTAGCCAGAGGGACAGTGGAATGTTTACCCTGTACACAGAGAGACAGTGGAATGTTTACCCTGTACACAGAGGGACAGTGGACTGTTTACCCTGTCCACAGAGGGACAGTGGAATGTTTACCCTGTACACAGAGGGACAGTGGAATGTTTACCCTGTACCCAGAGGGACGGTGGAATGTTTACCCGGTACGCAAAGAGGGACAGTGGAATGTTTACCCTGTACACAGCGAGATACTGGAATGTTTACGCTGTACACAGAGAGACAGTGGAATGTTTACCCTGTACACAGAGAGACAGTGGAATGTTTACCCTGTACACAGAGAAACCGTGGAATGTTTACCCTGTACCCAGAGGGACAGTGGAATGTTTACCCTGTACCCAGAGGGTCAGTGGAATGTTTACCCTGTACCCAGAGGGACAGTGGAATGTTTACCCTGTACGCAGAGAGGGACAGTGGAATGTTTACCCTGTACGCAGAGAGACAGTGGAATGTTTACCCTGTACACAGAGAGACAGTGGAATGTTTACCCTGTACACAGAGAGACAGTGGAATGTTTACCCTGTACCCAGAGGGACAGTGGAGTGTTTACCCTGTACACAGAGGGACAGTGGAATGTTTACCCTGTACCCAGAGGGACAGTGGAATGTTTACCCTGTACCCAGAGGGACAGTGGAATGTTTACCCTGTACCCAGAGAGACAGTGGAATGTTTACCCTGTACCCAGAGGGACAGTGGAATGTTTACCCTGTACACAGAAAGACAGTGGAATGTTTACCCTGTACCCAGAGGGACAGTGGAATGTTTACCCTGTACCCAGAGAGACAGTGGAATGTTTACCCTGTACCCAGAGGGACAGTGGAATGCTTCCCCTGTACACAGAGAGACAGTGGAATGTTTACCCTGTACCCAGAGAGACAGTGGAATGTTTACCCTGTGCACAGAAGGACAGTGGAATGTTTACCCTGTACCCAGAGGGACAGTGGAATGTTTACCCTGTACCCAGAGAGACAGTGGAATGTTTACCCTGTACCCAGAGGGACAGTGGAATGTTTACCCTGTACCCAGAGGGACAGTGGAATGTTTACCCTGTAGCCAGAGAGACAGTGGAATGTTTACCCTGTACCCAGAGGGACAGTGGAATGTTTACCCTGTCCCCAGAGAGACAGTGGAATGTTTACCCTGTACGCAGAGAGACAGTGGAATGTTTACCCTGTACACAGAGAGACAGTGGAATGTTTACACTGCACCCAGAGAGACAGTGGAATGTTTACCCTGTACCCAGAGGGACACTGGAATGTTTACCCTGTACACAGAGAGACAGTGGAATGCTTACCCTGTACCCAGAGGGA
This sequence comes from Somniosus microcephalus, assembly GCF_052327205.1. Classification (NCBI taxonomy): domain Eukaryota; kingdom Metazoa; phylum Chordata; class Chondrichthyes; order Squaliformes; family Somniosidae; genus Somniosus; species Somniosus microcephalus. Next base: position 200,269,449 of record NC_140996.1, on the reverse strand, counting down.
CAGTGGAATGTTTACCCTGTACACAGAGGGAGAGTGGAATGTTTACCCTGTACCCAGAGGGACAGTGGAATGTTTACCCTGTACACAGAGAGACAGTGGAATGTTTACGCTGTACCCAGAGGGACAGTGGAATGTTTACTCTGTACACAGAGAGACAGTGGAATGATTGCCCTGTACACAGAGGGACAGTGGAATGTTTACCCTGTACCCAGAGAGACAGTGGAATGTTTACCCTGTACACAGACAGACAGTGGAATATTTACCCTGTACACAGAGAGACAGTGGAATGTTTACCCTGTACCCAGAGGGACAGTGGAATGTTTACCCTGTACCCAGAGAGACAGTGGAATGTTTACCCTGTACACAGAGGGACAGTGGAATGTTTACCCTGTACCCAGAGGAAAAGTGGAATGTTTACCCTGTATACAGAGAGACAGTGGAATGTTTACCCTGTACCCAGAGGGACAGTGGAATGTTTACCCTGTACCCAGAGAGACAGTGGAATGTTTACCCTGTACCGAGAGGGACAGTGGAATGCTTACCCTGTACCCAGAGGGACAGTGGAATGTTTACCCTGTACACAGAGGGACAGTGGAATGTTTACCCTGTACCCAGAGGGACAGTGGAATGTTTACCCTGTACACAGAGGGACAGTGGAATGTTTACCCTCTACCCAGAGGGACAGTGGAATGTTTACTCTGTACACAGAGAGACAGTGGCATGATTGCCCTGTACACAGAGGGACAGTGGAATGTTTACCCTGTACCCAGAGAGAGTGGAATGTTTACCCTGTACCCAGAGAGACAGTGGAATGTTTACCCTGTACACAGAGAGACAGTGGAATGTTTACCCTGTACCTAGAGGGACAGTGGAATGTTTACCCTGTACCCAGAGGGACACTGGAATGTTTACCCTGTACCCAGAGGGACAGTGGAATGTTTACCCTGTATGCAGAGGGACAGTGGAATGTTTACCCTGTACACAGAGAGACAGTGGAATGTTTACCCTGTACCCAGAGGGACAGTGGAATGTTTACCCTGTACACAGAGGGACAGTGGAATGTTTACCCTGTACACAGAGGGACAGTGGAATGTTTACCCTGTACACAGAGAGACATTGGAATGTTTACCCTGTACACAGAGGGACAGTGGAATGTTTACCCTGTACCCAGAGGGACAGTGGAATGTTTACCCTGTACACAGAGGGACAGTGGAATGTTTACCCTGCACCCAGAGGGACAGTGGAATGTTTATCCTGTACACAGAGAGACAGTGGAATGTTTACCCTGTACACAGAGGGACAGTGGAATGTTTACCCTGTACACAGAGAGACAGTGGAATGTTTACCCTGTACCCAGAGGGACAGTGGAATGTTTACCCTGTACCCAGAGGGACAGTGAAATGTTTACCCTGTACCCAGAGGGACAGTGGAATGTTTACCCTGTAGCCAGAGGGACAGTGGAATGTTTACCCTGCACACAGAGAGACAGTGGAATGTTTACCCTGTACACAGAGGGACAGTGGACTGTTTACCCTGTCCACAGAGGGACAGTGGAATGTTTACCCTGTACACAGAGGGACAGTGGAATGTTTACCCTGTACCCAGAGGGACGGTGGAATGTTTACCCTGTACGCAAAGAGGGACAGTGGAATGTTTACCCTGTACACAGCGAGATACTGGAATGTTTACGCTGTACACAGAGAGACAGTGGAATGTTTACCCTGTACACAGAGAGACAGTGGAATGTTTACCCTGTACACAGAGAAACCGTGGAATGTTTACCCTGTACCCAGAGGGACAGTGGAATGTTTACCCTGTACCCAGAGGGTCAGTGGAATGTTTACCCTGTACCCAGAGGGACAGTGGAATGTTTACCCTGTACGCAGAGAGGGACAGTGGAATGTTTACCCTGTACGCAGAGAGACAGTGGAATGTTTACCCTGTACACAGAGAGACAGTGGAATGTTTACCCTGTACACAGAGAGACAGTGGAATGTTTACCCTGTACCCAGAGGGACAGTGGAGTGTTTACCCTGTACACAGAGGGACAGTGGAATGTTTACCCTGTACCCAGAGGGACAGTGGAATGTTTACCCTGTACCCAGAGGGACAGTGGAATGTTTACCCTGTACCCAGAGAGACAGTGGAATGTTTACCCTGTACCCAGAGGGACAGTGGAATGTTTACCCTGTACACAGAAAGACAGTGGAATGTTTACCCTGTACCCAGAGGGACAGTGGAATGTTTACCCTGTACCCAGAGAGACAGTGGAATGTTTACCCTGTACCCAGAGGGACAGTGGAATGCTTCCCCTGTACACAGAGAGACAGTGGAATGTTTACCCTGTACCCAGAGAGGCAGTGGAATGTTTACCCTGTGCACAGAAGGACAGTGGAATGTTTACCCTGTACCCAGAGGGACAGTGGAATGTTTACCCTGTACCCAGAGAGACAGTGGAATGTTTACCCTGTACCCAGAGGGACAGTGGAATGTTTACCCTGTACCCAGAGGGACAGTGGAATGTTTACCCTGTAGCCAGAGAGACAGTGGAATGTTTATCCTGTACCCAGAGGGACAGTGGAATGTTTACCCTGTCCCCAGAGAGACAGTGGAATGTTTACCCTGTACGCAGAGAGACAGTGGAATGTTTACCCTGTACACAGAGAGACAGTGGAATGTTTACACTGCACCCAGAGAGACAGTGGAATGTTTACCCTGTACCCAGAGGGACACTGGAATGTTTACCCTGTACACAGAGAGACAGTGGAATGCTTACCCTGTACCCAGAGGGACAGTGGAATGTTTACCCTGTACACAGAGGGAGAGTGGAATGTTTACCCTGTACCCAGAGGGACAGTGGAATGTTTACCCTGTACACAGAGAGACAGTGGAATGTTTACGCTGTACCCAGAGGGACAGTGGAATGTTTACTCTGTACACAGAGAGACAGTGGAATGATTGCCCTGTACACAGAGGGACAGTGGAATGTTTACCCTGTACCCAGAGAGACAGTGGAATGTTTACCCTGTACACAGACAGACAGTGGAATATTTACCCTGTACACAGAGAGACAGTGGAATGTTTACCCTGTACCCAGAGAGACAGTGGAATGTTTATCCTGTACCCAGAGGGACAGTGGAATGTTTACCCTGTACCCAGAGGGACAGTGGAATGTTTACCCTGTACCCAGAGAGACAGTGGAATGTTTACCCTGTACACAGAGGGACAGTGGAATGTTTACCCTGTACCCAGAGGAAAAGTGGAATGTTTACCCTGTATACAGAGAGACAGTGGAATGTTTACCCTGTACCCAGAGGGACAGTGGAATGTTTACCCTGTACCCAGAGAGACAGTGGAATGTTTACCCTGTACCGAGAGGGACAGTGGAATGCTTACCCTGTACCCAGAGGGACAGTGGAATGTTTACCCTGTACGCAGAGAGGGACAGTGGAATGTTTACCCTGTACCCAGAGGGACAGTGGAATGTTTAACCTGTACCCAGAGAGACAGTGGAATGTTTACCCTGTACCAGAGGGACAGTGGAATGTTTACCCTGTACCCAGAGAGACAGTGGAATGTTTACCCTGTACACAGAGGGACAGTGGAATGTTTACCCTGTACCCAGAGGGACAGTGGAATGTTTACCCTGTACACAGAGAGACAGTGGAATGTTTACCCTGTACCCAGAGAGACAGTGGAATGTTTACCCTGTACACAGAAGGACAGTGGAATGTTTACCCTGTACCCAGAGGGACAGTGGAATGTTTACCCTGTACCCAGAGAGACAGTGGAATTTTTACCCTGTAGCCAGAGGGACAGTGGAATGTTTACCCTGTACCCAGAGGGACAGTGGAATGTTTACCCTGTAGCCAGAGAGACAGTGGAATGTTTACCCTGTACCCAGAGGGACAGTGGAATGTTTACCCTGTCCCCAGAGAAACAGTGGAATGTTTACCCTGTACGCAGAGAGACAGTGGAATGTTTACCCTGTACACAGAGAGACAGTGGAATGTTTACCCTGCACCCAGAGAGACAGTGGAATGTTTACCCTGTACCCAGAGGGACACTGGAATGTTTACCCTGTACACAGAGAGACAGTGGAATGTTTACCCTGTACCCAGGGGGACAGTGGAATGTTTACCCTGTACACAGAGGGAGAGTGGAATGTTTACCCTGTACCCAGAGGGACAGTGGAATGTTTACCCTGTACACAGAGAGACAGTGGAATGTTTACGCTGTACCCAGAGGGACAGTGGAATGTTTACTCTGTACACAGAGAGACAGTGGAATGATTGCCCTGTACACAGAGGGACAGTGGAATGTTTACCCTGTACCCAGAGAGACAGTGGAATGTTTACCCTGTACACAGACAGACAGTGGAATATTTACCCTGTACACAGAGAGACAGTGGAATGTTTACCCTGTACCCAGAGAGACAGTGGAATGTTTACCCTGTACCCAGAGAGACAGTGGAATGTTTACCCTGTACACAGAGGGACAGTGGAATGTTTACCCTGTACCCAGAGGAAAAGTGGAATGTTTACCCTGTACACAGAGAGACAGTGGAATGTTTACCCTGTACCCAGAGGGACAGTGGAATGTTTACCCTGTACCCAGAGAGACAGTGGAATGTTTACCCTGTACCGAGAGGGACAGTGGAATGCTTACCCTGTACCCAGAGGGACAGTGGAATGTTTACCCTGTACGCAGAGAGGGACAGTGGAATGTTTACCCTGTACCCAGAGGGACAGTGGAATGTTTACCCTGTACCCAGAGAGACAGTGGAATGTTTACCCTGTACACAGAGGGACAGTGGAATGTTTCCCCTGTACCCAGAGGGACACTGGAATGTTTACCCTGTACCCAGAGAGACAGTGGAATGTTTACCCTGTACCCAGAGGGACAGTGGACTGTTTACCCTGTACACAGAGACACAGTGGAATGTTTACCCTGTACCCAGAGAGACAGTGGAATGTTTACCCTGTACCCAGAGAGACAGTGGAATGTTTACCCTGTACCCAGAGGGACTGTGGAATGTTTACCCTGTACGCAGAGAGACAGTGGAATGTTTACCCTGCACACAGAGAGACAGTGGAATGTTTACCCAGCACCCAGAGAGACAGTGGAATGTTTACCCTGTACCCAGAGGGACACTGGAATGTTTACCCTGTACACAGAGAGACAGTGGAATGTTTACCCTGTACCGAGAGTGACAGTGGAATGTTTACTCTGTGCACAGAGAGACAGTGGAATGATTGCCCTGTGCACAGAGGGACAGTGGAATGTTTACCCTGTACACAGAGAGACAGTGGAATGTTTACCCTGTACCCAGAGAGACAGTGGAATGTTTACCCTGTACACAGAGAGACAGTGGAATGTTTACCTGTACCCAGAGGGACAGTGGAATGTTTACCCTGTATGCAGAGGGACAGTGGAATGTTTACCCTGTACACAGAGAGACAGTGGAATGTTTACCCTGTACCCAGAGGGACAGTGGAATGTTTACCCTGTACACAGAGAGACAGTGGAATGTTTACCCTGTACACAGAGGGACAGTGGAATGTTTACCCTGTACCCAGAGGGACAGTGGAATATTTACCCTGTACCCAGAGAGACAGTGGAATGTTTACCCTGTACCCAGAGGGACAGTGGAATGTTTACCCTGTACCCAGAGAGACAGTGGAATGTTTACCCTGTACCGAGAGAGACAGTGGAATGTTTACCCTGTACACAGAGGGACAGTGGAATGTTTACCCTGCACCCAGAGAGACAGAGGAATGTTTACCCTGTACGCAGAGAGGGACAGTGGAATGTTTACCCTGTACCCAGAGGGACAGTGGAATGTTTACCCTGTACCCAGAGAGACAGTGGAATGTTTACCCTGTACCGAGAGAGACAGTGGAATGTTTACCTGGTACACAGAGGGACAGTGGAATGTTTACCCTGCACCCAGAGAGACAGTGGAATGTTTACCCTGTACGCAGAGAGGGACAGTGGAATGTTTACCCTGTACCCAGAGGGATAGTGGAATGTTTACCCTGTACCCAGAGAGACAGTGGAATGTTTACCCTGCACCCAGAGGGACACTGGAATGTTTACCCTGCACCCAGAGAGACAGTGGAATGTTTACCCTGTACCCAGAGGGACAGTGGAATGTTTACCCTGTACCCAGAGAGACAGTGGAATGTTTACCCTGTACGCAGAGAGACAGTGGAATGTTTACCCTGTACACAGAGAGACAGTGGAATGTTTACCCTGCACCCAGAGAGAGAGTGGAATGTTTACCCTGTACCCAGAGGGACACTGGAATGTTTACCCTGTAGACAGAGAGACAGTGGAATGTTTACCCTGTACCCAGAGGGACAGTGGAATGTTTACCCTGTACACAGAGGGACAGTGGAATGTTTACCCTGTACACAGAGGGATAGTGGAATGTTTACACTGTACATAGAGAGACACTGGATTGTTTACCCTCTACACAGAGAGACAGTGGAATGTTTATCCTGTACCCAGAGGGACAGTGGAATGTTTACTCTGTACACAGAGAGACAGTGGAATGATTGCCCTGTACACAGAGGGACAGTGGAATGTTTACCCTGTACACAGAGAGACAGTGGAATGTTTACGCTGTACCCAGAGAGACAGTGGAATGTTTACCCTGTACACACAGAGGCAGTGGAATGTTTACCCTGTACCCAGAGGGACAGTGGAATGTTTACCCTGTACCCAGAGGGACACTGGAATGTTTACCCTGTGCCCAGAGGGACATTGGAATGTTTACCCTGTACGCAGAGGGACAGTGGAATGTTTACCCTGTACACAGAGAGACAGTGGAATGCATACCCTGTAACCAGAGGGACAGTGGAATGTTTACCCTGTACACAGAGAGACAGTGGAATGTTTGCCCTGTACCCAGAGAGACAGTGGAATGTTTACCCTGTACCCAGAGGGACACTGGAATGTTTACCCTGTACCCAGAGGGACAGTGGAATGTTTACCCTGTAGACAGAGTGACAGTGGAATGTTTACCCTGTACACAGAGGGATAGTGGAATGTTTACCCTGTACCCAGAGGGACAGTGGAATGTTTACCCTGTACACAGAGGGACAGTGGAATGTTTACCCTGTACCCAGAGGGACAGTGGAATGTTTACCCTGTACACAGAGGGGCAGTGGAATGTTTACCCTCTACCCAGAGGGACAGTGGAATGTTTACTCTGTACACAGAGAGACAGTGGCATGATTGCCCTGTACACAGAGGGACAGTGGAATGTTTACCCTGTACCCAGAGAGAGTGGAATGTTTACCCTGTACCCAGAGAGACAGTGGAATGTTTACCCTGTACACAGAGAGACAGTGGAATGTTTACCCTGTACCTAGAGGGACAGTGGAATGTTTACCCTGTACCCAGAGGGACACTGGAATGTTTACCCTGTACCCAGAGGGACAGTGGAATGTTTACCCTGTATGCAGAGGGACAGTGGAATGTTTACCCTGTACACAGAGAGACAGTGGAATGTTTACCCTGTACCCAGAGGGACAGTGGAATGTTTACCCTGTACACAGAGGGACAGTGGAATGTTTACCCTGTACACAGAGGGACAGTGGAATGTTTACCCTGTACACAGAGAGACAGTGGAATGTTTACCCTGTACACAGAGGGACAGTGGAATGTTTACCCTGTACCCAGAGGGACAGTGGAATGTTTACCCTGTACACAGAGGGACAGTGGAATGTTTACCCTGTACCCAGAGGGACAGTGGAATGTTTATCCTGTACACAGAGAGACAGTGGAATGTTTACCCTGTACCCAGAGGGACAGTGGAATGTTTACCCTGTACACAGAGAGACAGTGGAATGTTTACCCTGTACCCAGAGGGACAGTGGAATGTTTACCCTGTACCCAGAGGGACAGTGAAATGTTTACCCTGTACCCAGAGGGACAGTGGAATGTTTACCCTGTAGCCAGAGGGACAGTGGAATGTTTACCCTGTACACAGAGAGACAGTGGAATGTTTACCCTGCACCCAGAGGGACACTGGAATGTTTTCCCTGCACCCAGAGAGACAGTGGAATGTTTACCCTGTACCCAGAGGGACAGTGGAATGTTTACCCTGTACCCAGAGAGACAGTGGAATATTTACCCTGTACGCAGAGAGACAGTGGAATGTTTACCCTGTACACAGAGAGACAGTGGAATGTTTACCCTGCACCCAGAGAGAGAGTGGAATGTTTACCCTGTACCCAGAGGGACACTGGAATGTTTACCCTGTAGACAGAGAGACAGTGGAATGTTTACCCTGTACCCAGAGGGACAGTGGAATGTTTACCCTGTACACAGAGGGACAGTGGAATGTTTACCCTGTACACAGAGGGATAGTGGAATGTTTACACTGTACATAGAGAGACACTGGATTGTTTACCCTCTACACAGAGAGACAGTGGAATGTTTATCCTGTACCCAGAGGGACAGTGGAATGTTTACTCTGTACACAGAGAGACAGTGGAATGATTGCCCTGTACACAGAGGGACAGTGGAATGTTTACCCTGTACACAGAGAGACAGTGGAATGTTTACGCTGTACCCAGAGAGACAGTGGAATGTTTACCCTGTACACAGAGAGGCAGTGGAATGTTTACCCTGTACCCAGAGGGACAGTGGAATGTTTACCCTGTACCCAGAGGGACACTGGAATGTTTACCCTGTGCCCAGAGGGACATTGGAATGTTTACCCTGTACGCAGAGGGACAGTGGAATGTTTACCCTGTACACAGAGAGACAGTGGAATGCATACCCTGTAACCAGAGGGACAGTGGAATGTTTACCCTGTACACAGAGAGACAGTGGAATGTTTGCCCTGTACCCAGAGAGACAGTGGAATGTTTACCCTGTACCCAGAGGGACACTGGAATGTTTACCCTGTACCCAGAGGGACAGTGGAATGTTTACCCTGTACACAGAGGGACAGTGGAATGTTTACCCTGTACCCAGAGGGACAGTGGAATGTTTACCCTGTACACAGAGGGACAGTGGAATGTTTACCCTGTACCCAGAGGGACAGTGGAATGTTTACCCTGTACACAGAGGGACAGTGGAATGTTTACCCTCTCCCCAGAGGGACAGTGGAATGTTTACTCTGTACACAGAGAGACAGTGGCATGATTGCCCTGTACACAGAGGGACAGTGGAATGTTTACCCTGTACCCAGAGAGAGTGGAATGTTTACCCTGTACCCAGAGAGACAGTGGAATGTTTACCCTGTACACAGAGAGACAGTGGAATGTTTACCCTGTACCTAGAGGGACAGTGGAATGTTTACCCTGTACCCAGAGGGACACTGGAATGTTTACCCTGTACCCAGAGGGACAGTGGAATGTTTACCCTGTATGCAGAGGGACAGTGGAATGTTTACCCTGTACACAGAGAGACAGTGGAATGTTTACCCTGTACCCAGAGGGACAGTGGAATGTTTACCCTGTACCCAGAGGGACAGTGGAATGTTTACCCTGTATGCAGAGGGACAGTGGAATGTTTACCCTGTACTCAGAGAGACAGTGGAATGTTTACCCTGTACCCAGAGGGACAGTGGAATGTTTACCCTGTACCCAGAGGGACAGTGGAATGTTTACCCTGTACCCAGAGGGACAGTGGAATGTTTACCCTGTACCCAGAGGGACAGTGGAATGTTTATCCTGTACACAGAGAGACAGTGGAATGTTTACCCTGTACCCAGAGGGACAGTGGAATGTTTACCCTGTACACAGAGAGACAGTGGAATGTTTACCCTGTACCCAGAGGGACAGTGGAATGTTTACCCTGTACCCAGAGGGACAGTGAAATGTTTACCCTGTACCCAGAGGGACAGTGGAATGTTTACCCTGTAGCCAGAGGGACAGTGGAATGTTTACCCTGTACACAGAGAGACAGTGGAATGTTTACCCTGTACACAGAGGGACAGTGGACTGTTTACCCTGTCCACAAAGGGACAGTGGAATGTTTACCCTGTACACAGAGGGACAGTGGAATGTTTACCCTGTACCCAGAGGGACGGTGGAATGTTTACCCTGTACGCAAAGAGGGACAGTGGAATGTTTACCCTGTACACAGCGAGATACTGGAATGTTTACGCTGTACACAGAGAGACAGTGGAATGTTTACCCTGTACACAGAGAGACAGTGGAATGTTTACCCTGTACACAGAGAAACCGTGGAATGTTTACCCTGTACCCAGAGGGACAGTGGAATGTTTACCCTGTACCCAGAGGGTCAGTGGAATGTTTACCCTGTACCCAGAGGGACAGTGGAATGTTTACCCTGTACGCAGAGAGGGACAGTGGAATGTTTACCCTGTACGCAGAGAGACAGTGGAATGTTTACCCTGTACACAGAGAGACAGTGGAATGTTTACCCTGTACACAGAGAGACAGTGGAATGTTTACCCTGTACCCAGAGGGACAGTGGAGTGTTTACCCTGTACACAGAGGGACAGTGGAATGTTTACCCTGTACCCAGAGGGACAGTGGAATGTTTACCCTGTACCCAGAGGGACAGTGGAATGTTTACCCTGTACCCAGAGAGACAGTGGAATGTTTACCCTGTACCCAGAGGGACAGTGGAATGTTTACCCTGTACACAGAAAGACAGTGGAATGTTTACCCTGTACCCAGAGGGACAGTGGAATGTTTACCCTGTACCCAGAGAGACAGTGGAATGTTTACCCTGTACCCAGAGGGACAGTGGAATGCTTCCCCTGTACACAGAGAGACAGTGGAATGTTTACCCTGTACCCAGAGAGACAGTGGAATGTTTACCCTGTACACAGAAGGACAGTGGAATGTTTACCCTGTACCCAGAGGGACAGTGGAATGTTTACCCTGTACCCAGAGAGACAGTGGAATGTTTACCCTGTACCCAGAGGGACAGTGGAATGTTTACCCTGTACCCAGAGGGACAGTGGAATGTTTACCCTGTAGCCAGAGAGACAGTGGAATGTTTACCCTGTACCCAGAGGGACAGTGGAATGTTTACCCTGTCCCCAGAGAGACAGTGGAATGTTTACCCTGTACGCAGAGAGACAGTGGAATGTTTACCCTGTACACAGAGAGACAGTGGAATGTTTACCCTGCACCCAGAGAGACAGTGGAATGTTTACCCTGTACCCAGAGGGACACTGGAATGTTTACCCTGTACACAGAGAGACAGTGGAATGCTTACCCTGTACCCAGAGGGACAGTGGAATGTTTACCCTGTACACAGAGGGAGAGTGGAATGTTTACCCTGTACCCAGAGGGACAGTGGAATGTTTACCCTGTACACAGAGAGACAGTGGAATGTTTACGCTGTACCCAGAGGGACAGTGGAATGTTTACTCTGTACACAGAGAGACAGTGGAATGATTGCCCTGTACACAGAGGGACAGTGGAATGTTTACCCTGTACCCAGAGAGACAGTGGAATGTTTACCCTGTACACAGACAGACAGTGGAATATTTACCCTGTACACAGAGAGACAGTGGAATGTTTACCCTGTAGCCAGAGAGACAGTGGAATGTTTACCCTGTACCCAGAGGGACAGTGGAATGTTTACCCTGTACCCAGAGGGACAGTGGAATGTTTACCCTGTACCCAGAGAGACAGTGGAATGTTTACCCTGTACACAGAGGGACAGTGGAATGTTTACCCTGTACCCAGAGGAAAAGTGGAATGTTTACCCTGTACACAGAGAGACAGTGGAATGTTTACCCTGTACCCAGAGGGACAGTGGAATGTTTACCCTGTACCCAGAGAGACAGTGGAATGTTTACCCTGTACCGAGAGGGACAGTGGAATGCTTACCCTGTACCCAGAGGGACAGTGGAATGTTTACCCTGTACGCAGAGAGGGACAGTGGAATGTTTACCCTGTACCCAGAGGGACAGTGGAATGTTTACCCTGTACCCAGAGAGACAGTGGAATGTTTACCCTGTACACAGAGGGACAGTGGAATGTTTACCCTATACCCAGAGGGACACTGGAATGTTTACCCTGTACCCAGAGAGACAGTGGAATGTTTACCCTGTACCCAGAGGGACAGTGGAATGTTTACCCTGTACCCAGAGACACAGTGGAATGTTTACCCTGTACCCAGAGAGACAGTGGAATGTTTACCCTGTACCCAGAGGGACAGTGGAATGTTTACCCTGTACCCAGAGGGACAGTGGAATGTTTACCCTGTACGCAGAGAGACAGTGGAATGTTTACCCTGCACACAGAGAGACAGTGGAATGTTTACCCTGCACCCAGAGAGACAGTGGAATGTTTACCCTGTACCCAGAGGGACACTGGAATGTTTACCCTGTACACAGAGAGACAGTGGAATGTTTACCCTGTACCCAGAGGGACAGTGGAATGTTTACTCTGTGCACAGAGAGACAGTGGAATGATTGCCCTGTGCACAGAGGGACAGTGGAATGTTTACCCTGTACACAGAGAGACAGTGGAATGTTTACCCTGTACCCAGAGAGACAATGGAATGTTTACCCTGTACACAGAGAGACAGTGGAATGTTTACCTGTACCCAGAGGGACAGTGGAATGTTTACCCTGTACCCAGAGGGACACTGGAATGTTTACCCTGTACCCAGAGGGACAGTGGAATGTTTACCCTGTACGCAGAGGGACAGTGGAATGTTTACCCTGTACACAGAGAGACAGTGGAATGTTTACCCTGTACACAGAGGGACAGTGGAATGTTTACCCTGTACCCAGAGGGACAGTGAAATGTTTACCCTGTACCCAGAGGGACAGTGGAATGTTTACCCTGTAGCCAGAGGGACAGTGGAATGTTTACCCTGTACACAGAGAGACAGTGGAATGTTTACCCTGTACACAGAGGGACAGTGGACTGTTTACCCTGTCCACAGAGGGACAGTGGAATGTTTACCCTGTACACAGAGGGACAGTGGAATGTTTACCCTGTACCCAGAGGGACGGTGGAATGTTTACCCTGTACGCAAAGAGGGACAGTGGAATGTTTACCCTGTACCCAGAGGGACAGTGGAATGTTTACCCTGTACCCAGAGGGTCAGTGGAATGTTTACCCTGTACCCAGAGGGACAGTGGAATGTTTACCCTGTACGCAGAGAGGGACAGTGGAATGTTTACCCTGTACGCAGAGAGACAGTCGAATGTTTACCCTGTACACAGAGAGACAGTGGAATGTTTACCCTGTACACAGAGAGACAGTGGAATGTTTACCCTGTACCCAGAGGGACAGTGGAGTGTTTACCCTGTACACAGAGGGACAGTGGAATGTTTACCCTGTACCCAGAGGGACAGTGGAATGTTTACCCTGTACCCAGAGGGACAGTGGAATGTTTACCCTGTACCCAGAGAGACAGTGGAATGTTTACCCTGTACCCAGAGGGACAGTGGAATGTTTACCCTGTACACAGAAAGACAGTGGAATGTTTACCCTGTACCCAGAGGGACAGTGGAATGTTTACCCTGTACCCAGAGAGACAGTGGAATGTTTACCCTGTACCCAGAGGGACAGTGGAATGCTTCCCCTGTACACAGAGAGACAGTGGAATGTTTACCCTGTACCCAGAGAGACAGTGGAATGCTTACCCTGTACACAGAAGGACAGTGGAATGTTTACCCTGTACCCAGAGGGACAGTGGAATGTTTACCCTGTACCCAGAGAGACAGTGGAATGTTTACCCTGTACCCAGAGGGACAGTGGAATGTTTACCCTGTACCCAGAGGGACAGTGGAATGTTTACCCTGTAGCCAGAGAGACAGTGGAATGTTTACCCTGTACCCAGAGGGACAGTGGAATGTTTACCCTGTCCCCAGAGAGACAGTGGAATGTTTACCCTGTACGCAGAGAGACAGTGGAATGTTTACCCTGTACACAGAGAGACAGTGGAATGTTTACCCTGCACCCAGAGAGACAGTGGAATGTTTACCCTGTACCCAGAGGGACACTGGAATGTTTACCCTGTACACAGAGAGACAGTGGAATGCTTACCCTGTACCCAGAGGGACAGTGGAATGTTTACCCTGTACACAGAGGGAGAGTGGAATGTTTACCCTGTACCCAGAGGGACAGTGGAATGTTTACCCTGTACACAGAGAGACAGTGGAATGTTTACGCTGTACCCAGAGGGACAGTGGAATGTTTACTCTGTACACAGAGAGACAGTGGAATGATTGCCCTGTACACAGAGGGACAGTGGAATGTTTACCCTGTACCCAGAGAGACAGTGGAATGTTTACCCTGTACACAGAGACAGTGGAATATTTACCCTGTACACAGAGAGACAGTGGAATGTTTACCCTGTACCCAGAGAGACAGTGGAATGTTTACCCTGTACCCAGAGGGACAGTGGAATGTTTACCCTGTACCCAGAGGGACAGTGGAATGTTTACCCTGTACCCAGAGAGACAGTGGAATGTTTACCCTGTACACAGAGGGACAGTGGAATGTTTACCCTGTACCCAGAGGAAAAGTGGAATCTTTACCCTGTACACAGAGAGACAGTGGAATGTTTACCCTGTACCCAGAGGGACAGTGGAATGTTTACCCTGTACCCAGAGAGACAGTGGAATGTTTACCCTGTACCGAGAGGGACAGTGGAATGCTTACCCTGTACCCAGAGGGACAGTGGAATGTTTACCCTGTACGCAGAGAGGGACAGTGGAATGTTTACCCTGTACCCAGAGGGACAGTGGAATGTTTACCCTGTACCCAGAGAGACAGTGGAATGTTTACCCTGTACACAGAGGGACAGTGGAATGTTTACCCTATACCCAGAGGGACACTGGAATGTTTACCCTGTACCCAGAGAGACAGTGGAATGTTTACCCTGTACCCAGAGGGACAGTGGAATGTTTACCCTGTACCCAGAGACACAGTGGAATGTTTACCCTGTACCCAGAGAGACAGTGGAATGTTTACCCTGTACCCAGAGGGACAGTGGAATGTTTACCCTGTACCCAGAGGGACAGTGGAATGTTTACCCTGTACGCAGAGAGACAGTGGAATGTTTACCCTGCACACAGAGAGACAGTGGAATGTTTACCCTGCACCCAGAGAGACAGTGGAATGTTTACCCTGTACCCAGAGGGACACTGGAATGTTTACCCTGTACACAGAGAGACAGTGGAATGTTTACCCTGTACCCAGAGGGACAGTGGAATGTTTACTCTGTGCACAGAGAGACAGTGGAATGATTGCCCTGTGCACAGAGGGACAGTGGAATGTTTACCCTGTACACAGAGAGACAGTGGAATGTTTACCCTGTACCCAGAGAGACAATGGAATGTTTACCCTGTACACAGAGAGACAGTGGAATGTTTACCTGTACCCAGAGGGACAGTGGAATGTTTACCCTGTACCCAGAGGGACACTGGAATGTTTACCCTGTACCCAGAGGGACAGTGGAATGTTTACCCTGTACGCAGAGGGACAGTGGAATGTTTACCCTGTACACAGAGAGACAGTGGAATGTTTACCCTGTACCCAGAGGGTCAGTGGAATGTTTACCCTGTACACAGAGGGACAGTGGAATGTTTACCCTGTACCCAGAGGGACAGTTGAATATTTACCCTGTACCCAGAGAGACAGTGGAATGTTTACCCTGTACCCAGAGGGACAGTGGAATGTTTACCCTGTACCCAGAGGGACAGTGGAATGTTTACCCTGTACCCAGAGAGACAGTGGAATGTTTACCCTGTACCCAGAGGGACAGTGGAATGTTTACCCTGTACCCAGAGGGACAGTGGAATGTTTACCCTGTAGCCAGAGAGACAGTGGAATGTTTACCCTGTACCCAGAGGGACAGTGGAATGTTTACCCTGTCCCCAGAGAGACAGTGGAATGTTTACCCTGTACGCAGAGAGACAGTGGAATGTTTACCCTGTACACAGAGAGACAGTGGAATGTTTACCCTGCACCCAGAGAGACAGTGGAATGTTTACCCTGTACCCAGAGGGACACTGGAATGTTTACCCTGTACACAGAGAGACAGTGGAATGCTTACCCTGTACCCAGAGGGACAGTGGAATGTTTACCCTGTACACAGAGGGAGAGTGGAATGTTTACCCTGTACCCAGAGGGACAGTGGAATGTTTACCCTGTACACAGAGAGACAGTGGAATGTTTACGCTGTACCCAGAGGGACAGTGGAATGTTTACTCTGTACACAGAGAGACAGTGGAATGATTGCCCTGTACACAGAGGGACAGTGGAATGTTTACCCTGTACCCAGAGAGACAGTGGAATGTTTACCCTGTACACAGACAGACAGTGGAATATTTACCCTGTACACAGAGAGACAGTGGAATGTTTACCCTGTACCCAGAGAGACAGTGGAATGTTTACCCTGTACCCAGAGGGACAGTGGAATGTTTACCCTGTACCCAGAGGGACAGTGGAATGTTTACCCTGTACCCAGAGAGACAGTGGAATGTTTACCCTGTACACAGAGGGACAGTGGAATGTTTACCCTGTACCCAGAGGAAAAGTGGAATGTTTACCCTGTACACAGAGAGACAGTGGAATGTTTACCCTGTACCCAGAGGGACAGTGGAATGTTTACCCTGTACCCAGAGAGACAGTGGAATGTTTACCCTGTACCGAGAGGGACAGTGGAATGCTTACCCTGTACCCAGAGGGACAGTGGAATGTTTACCCTGTACGCAGAGAGGGACAGTGGAATGTTTACCCTGTACCCAGAGGGACAGTGGAATGTTTACCCTGTACCCAGAGAGACAGTGGAATGTTTACCCTGTACACAGAGGGACAGTGGAATGTTTACCCTATACCCAGAGGGACACTGGAATGTTTACCCTGTACCCAGAGAGACAGTGGAATGTTTACCCTGTACCCAGAGGGACAGTGGAATGTTTACCCTGTACCCAGAGACACAGTGGAATGTTTACCCTGTACCCAGAGAGACAGTGGAATGTTTACCCTGTACCCAGAGGGACAGTGGAATGTTTACCCTGTACCCAGAGGGACAGTGGAATGTTTACCCTGTACGCAGAGGGACAGTGGAATGTTTACCCTGCACACAGAGAGACAGTGGAATGTTTACCCTGCACCCAGAGAGACAGTGGAATGTTTACCCTGTACCCAGAGGGACACTGGAATGTTTACCCTGTACACAGAGAGACAGTGGAATGTTTACCCTGTACCCAGAGGGACAGTGGAATGTTTACTCTGTGCACAGAGAGACAGTGGAATGATTGCCCTGTGCACAGAGGGACAGTGGAATGTTTACCCTGTACACAGAGAGACAGTGGAATGTTTACCCTGTACCCAGAGAGACAATGGAATGTTTACCCTGTACACAGAGAGACAGTGGAATGTTTACCTGTACCCAGAGGGACAGTGGAATGTTTACCCTGTACCCAGAGGGACACTGGAATGTTTACCCTGTACCCAGAGGGACAGTGGAATGTTTACCCTGTACGCAGAGGGACAGTGGAATGTTTACCCTGTACACAGAGAGACAGTGGAATGTTTACCCTGTACCCAGAGGGACAGTGGAATGTTTACCCTGTACACAGAGGGACAGTGGAATGTTTACCCTGTACCCAGAGGGACAGTTGAATATTTACCCTGTACCCAGAGAGACAGTGGAATGTTTACCCTGTACCCAGAGGGACAGTGGAATGTTTACCCTGTACCCAGAGGGACAGTGGAATGTTTACCCTGTACACAGAGAGACAGTGGAATGTTTACCCTGTACCCAGAGGGACAGTGGAATGTTTAACCTGTACCCAGAGGGACAGTGGAATGTTTACCCTGTACCCAGAGGGACAGTGGAATTTTTACCCTGTACACAGAGAGACAGTGGAATGTTTACCCTGTACCCAGAGGGACAGTGGAATGTTTACCCTGTATACAGAGAGACAGTGGAATGTTGACCCTGTACACAGAGGGACAGTGGAATGTTTACCCTGTACCCAGAGGGACAGTGGAATGTTTACCCTGCACACAGAGAGACAGTGGAATGTTTACCCTGTACCCAGAGGGACAGTGGAATGTTTACCCTGTACACAGAGAGACAGTGGAATGTTTACCCTGTACCCAGAGGGACAGTGGAATGTTTACCCTGTACCCAGAGGGACAGTGGAATGTTTACCCTGTACCCAGAGAGACAGTGGAATGTTTACCCTGTACACAGAGGGACAGTGGAATGTTTACCCTGCACCCAGAGGGATAGTGGAATGTTTACCCTGTACCCAGAGGGACAATGGAATGTTTACCCTGTACCCAGAGGGACAGTGGAATGTTTACCCTGTACACAGAGAGACAGTGGAATGTTTACCCTGTACACAGGGGGACAGTGGAATGTTTACCCTGTCCACAGAGGGACAGTGGAATGTTTACCCTGTACGCAGAGGGACAGTGGAATGTTTACCCTGTACCCAGAGGGACAGTAGAATGTTTACCCTGTACGCAGAGAGGGACAGTGGAATGTTTACCCTGTACACAGAGAGACAGTGGAATGTTTACCCTGTACACAGAGAGACAGTGGAATGTTTTCCCTGTGCACAGAGAGACAGTGGAATGTTTACCCTGTACCCAGAGGGACATTGGAATGTTTACCCTGTGCCTAGAGGGACAGTGGAATGTTTACCCTGTACCCAGAGGGTCAGTGGAATGTTTACACTGTACCCAGAGGGACAGTGGAATGTTTACCCTGTACGCAGAGAGGGACAGTGGATTGTTTACCCTGTACCCAGAGGGACAGTGGAATGTTTACCCTGTACTCAGAGAGGGACAGTGGAATGTTTACCCTGTACGCAGAGAGAGACAGTGGAATGTTTACCCTGTACCCAGAGGGACAGTGGAATGTTTACCCTGTACCCAGAGGGACAGTGGAATGTTTACCCTGTATGCAGAGGGTCAGTGGAATGTTTACCCTGTCCGCAGAGAGACAGTGGAATGTTTACCCTGTACACAGAGAGACAGTGGAATGTTTACCCTGCACCCAGACAGTGGAATGTTTACCCTGTACCCAGAGGGACACTGGAATGTTTACCCTGTACACAGAGAGACAGTGGAATGTTTACCCTGTACCCAGAGGGACAGTGGAATGTTTACCCTGTACACAGAGAGACAGTGGAATGTTTACCCTGTACGCAGAGAGGGACAGTGGAATGTTTACCCTGTACGCAGAGAGACAGTGGAATGTTTACCCTGTACACAGAGAGACAGTGGAATGTTTACCCTGTACACAGAGAGACAGTGGAATGTTTACCCTGTACCCAGAGGGACAGTGGAGTGTTTACCCTGTACACAGAGGGACAGTGGAATGTTTACCCTGTACCCAGAGGGACAGTGGAATGTTTACCCTGTACCCAGAGGGACAGTGGAATGTTTACCCTGTACCCAGAGAGACAGTGGAATGTTTACCCTGTACCCAGAGGGACAGTGGAATGTTTACCCTGTACACAGAAAGACAGTGGAATGTTTACCCTGTACCCAGAGGGACAGTGGAATGTTTACCCTGTACCCAGAGAGACAGTGGAATGTTTACCCTGTACCCAGAGGGACAGTGGAATGCTTCCCCTGTACACAGAGAGACAGTGGAATGTTTACCCTGTACCCAGAGAGACAGTAGAATGTTTACCCTGTACACAGAAGGACAGTGGAATGTTTACCCTGTACCCAGAGGGACAGTGGAATGTTTACCCTGTACCCAGAGAGACAGTGGAATGTTTACCCTGTACCCAGAGGGACAGTGGAATGTTTACCCTGTACCCAGAGGGACAGTGGAATGTTTACCCTGTAGCCAGAGAGACAGTGGAATGTTTACCCTGTACCCAGAGGGACAGTGGAATGTTTACCCTGTCCCCAGAGAGACAGTGGAATGTTTACCCTGTACGCAGAGAGACAGTGGAATGTTTACCCTGTACACAGAGAGACAGTGGAATGTTTACCCTGCACCCAGAGAGACAGTGGAATGTTTACCCTGTACCCAGAGGGACACTGGAATGTTTACCCTGTACACAGAGAGACAGTGGAATGCTTACCCTGTACCCAGAGGGACAGTGGAATGTTTACCCTGTACACAGAGGGAGAGTGGAATGTTTACCCTGTACCCAGAGGGACAGTGGAATGTTTACCCTGTACACAGAGAGACAGTGGAATGTTTACGCTGTACCCAGAGGGACAGTGGAATGTTTACTCTGTACACAGAGAGACAGTGGAATGATTGCCCTGTACACAGAGGGACAGTGGAATGTTTACCCTGTACCCAGAGAGACAGTGGAATGTTTACCCTGTACACAGACAGACAGTGGAATATTTACCCTGTACACAGAGAGACAGTGGAATGTTTACCCTGTACCCAGAGAGACAGTGGAATGTTTACCCTGTACCCAGAGGGACAGTGGAATGTTTACCCTGTACCCAGAGGGACAGTGGAATGTTTACCCTGTACCCAGAGAGACAGTGGAATGTTTACCCTGTACACAGAGGGACAGTGGAATGTTTACCCTGTACCCAGAGAGACAGTGGAATGTTTACCCTGTACACAGAGGGACAGTGGAATGTTTACCCTATACCCAGAGGGACACTGGAATGTTTACCCTGTACCCAGAGAGACAGTGGAATGTTTACCCTGTACCCAGAGGGACAGTGGAATGTTTACCCTGTACCCAGAGACACAGTGGAATGTTTACCCTGTACCCAGAGAGACAGTGGAATGTTTACCCTGTACCCAGAGGGACAGTGGAATGTTTACCCTGTACCCAGAGGGACAGTGGAATGTTTACCCTGTACGCAGAGAGACAGTGGAATGTTTACCCTGCACACAGAGAGACAGTGGAATGTTTACCCTGCACCCAGAGAGACAGTGGAATGTTTACCCTGTACCCAGAGGGACACTGGAATGTTTACCCTGTACACAGAGAGACAGTGGAATGTTTACCCTGTACCCAGAGGGACAGTGGAATGTTTACTCTGTGCACAGAGAGACAGTGGAATGATTGCCCTGTGCACAGAGGGACAGTGGAATGTTTACCCTGTACACAGAGAGACAGTGGAATGTTTACCCTGTACCCAGAGAGACAATGGAATGTTTACCCTGTACACAGAGAGACAGTGGAATGTTTACCTGTACCCAGAGGGACAGTGGAATGTTTACCCTGTACCCAGAGGGACACTGGAATGTTTACCCTGTACCCAGAGGGACAGTGGAATGTTTACCCTGTACGCAGAGGGACAGTGGAATGTTTACCCTGTACACAGAGAGACAGTGGAATGTTTACCCTGTACCCAGAGGGACAGTGGAATGTTTACCCTGTACACAGAGGGACAGTGGAATGTTTACCCTGTACCCAGAGGGACAGTGGAATATTTACCCTGTACCCAGAGAGACAGTGGAATGTTTACCCTGTACCCAGAGGGACAGTGGAATGTTTACCCTGTACCCAGAGGGACAGTGGAATGTTTACCCTGTACCCAGAGGGACAGTGGAATGTTTACCCTGTACACAGAGAGACAGTGGAATGTTTACCCTGTACCCAGAGGGACAGTGGAATGTTTAACCTGTACCCAGAGGGACAGTGGAATGTTTACCCTGTACCCAGAGGGACAGTGGAATTTTTACCCTGTACACAGAGAGACAGTGGAATGTTTACCCTGTACCCAGAGGGACAGTGGAATGTTTACCCTGTATACAGAGAGACAGTGGAATGTTGACCCTGTACACAGAGGGACAGTGGAATGTTTACCCTGTACCCAGAGGGACAGTGGAATGTTTACCCTGCACACAGAGAGACAGTGGAATGTTTACCCTGTACCCAGAGGGACAGTGGAATGTTTACCCTGTACACAGAGAGACAGTGGAATGTTTACCCTGTACCCAGAGGGACAGTGGAATGTTTACCCTGTACCCAGAGGGACAGTGGAATGTTTACCCTGTACCCAGAGAGACAGTGGAATGTTTACCCTGTACACAGAGGGACAGTGGAATGTTTACCCTGCACCCAGAGGGATAGTGGAATGTTTACCCTGTACCCAGAGGGACAATGGAATGTTTACCCTGTACCCAGAGGGACAGTGGAATGTTTACCCTGTACACAGAGAGACAGTGGAATGTTTACCCTGTACACAGGGGGACAGTGGAATGTTTACCCTGTCCACAGAGGGACAGTGGAATGTTTACCCTGTACGCAGAGGGACAGTGGAATGTTTACCCTGTACCCAGAGGGACAGTAGAATGTTTACCCTGTACGCAGAGAGGGACAGTGGAATGTTTACCCTGTATACAGAGAGACAGTGGAATGTTTACCCTGTACACAGAGAGACAGTGGAATGTTTTCCCTGTGCACAGAGAGACAGTGGAATGTTTACCCTGTACCCAGAGGGACATTGGAATGTTTACCCTGTGCCTAGAGGGACAGTGGAATGTTTACCCTGTACCCAGAGGGTCAGTGGAATGTTTACACTGTACCCAGAGGGACAGTGGAATGTTTACCCTGTACGCAGAGAGGGACAGTGGATTGTTTACCCTGTACCCAGAGGGACAGTGGAATGTTTACCCTGTACTCAGAGAGGGACAGTGGAATGTTTACCCTGTACGCAGAGAGAGACAGTGGAATGTTTACCCTGTACCCAGAGGGACAGTGGAATGTTTACCCTGTACCCAGAGGGACAGTGGAATGTTTACCCTGTATCCAGAGGGTCAGTGGAATGTTTACCCTGTCCGCAGAGAGACAGTGGAATGTTTACCCTGTACACAGAGAGACAGTGGAATGTTTACCCTGCACCCAGACAGTGGAATGTTTACCCTGTACCCAGAGGGACACTGGAATGTTTACCCTGTACACAGAGAGACAGTGGAATGTTTACCCTGTACCCAGAGGGACAGTGGAATGTTTACCCTGTACACAGAGAGACAGTGGAATGTTTACCCTGTACGCAGAGAGGGACAGTGGAATGTTTACCCTGTACGCAGAGAGACAGTGGAATGTTTACCCTGTACACAGAGAGACAGTGGAATGTTTACCCTGTACACAGAGAGACAGTGGAATGTTTACCCTGTACCCAGAGGGACAGTGGAGTGTTTACCCTGTACACAGAGGGACAGTGGAATGTTTACCCTGTACCCAGAGGGACAGTGGAATGTTTACCCTGTACCCAGAGGGACAGTGGAATGTTTACCCTGTACCCAGAGAGACAGTGGAATGTTTACCCTGTACCCAGAGGGACAGTGGAATGTTTACCCTGTACCCAGAGGGACAGTGGAATGTTTACCCTGTAGCCAGAGAGACAGTGGAATGTTTACCCTGTACCCAGAGGGACAGTGCAATGTTTACCCTGTCCCCAGAGAGACAGTGGAATGTTTACCCTGTACGCAGAGAGACAGTGGAATGTTTACCCTGTACACAGAGAGACAGTGGAATGTTTACCCTGCACCCAGAGAGACAGTGGAATGTTTACCCTGTACCCAGAGGGACACTGGAATGTTTACCCTGTACACAGAGAGACAGTGGAATGCTTACCCTGTACCCAGAGGGACAGTGGAATGTTTACCCTGTACACAGAGGGAGAGTGGAATGTTTACCCTGTACCCAGAGGGACAGTGGAATGTTTACCCTGTACACAGAGAGACAGTGGAATGTTTACGCTGTACCCAGAGGGACAGTGGAATGTTTACTCTGTACACAGAGAGACAGTGGAATGATTGCCCTGTACACAGAGGGACAGTGGAATGTTTACCCTGTACCCAGAGAGACAGTGGAATGTTTACCCTGTACACAGACAGACAGTGGAATGTTTACCCTGTACCCAGAGGGACAGTGGAATGTTTACCCTGTACCCAGAGGGACAGTGGAATGTTTACCCTGTACCCAGAGAGACAGTGGAATGTTTACCCTGTACACAGAGGGACAGTGGAATGTTTACCCTGTACCCAGAGGAAAAGTGGAATGTTTACCCTGTACACAGAGAGACAGTGGAATGTTTACCCTGTACCCAGAGGGACAGTGGAATGTTTACCCTGTACCCAGAGAGACAGTGGAATGTTTACCCTGTACCGAGAGGGACAGTGGAATGCTTACCCTGTACCCAGAGGGACAGTGGAATGTTTACCCTGTACGCAGAGAGGGACAGTGGAATGTTTACCCTGTACCCAGAGGGACAGTGGAATGTTTACCCTGTACCCAGAGAGACAGTGGAATGTTTACCCTGTACACAGAGGGACAGTGGAATGTTTACCCTATACCCAGAGGGACACTGGAATGTTTACCCTGTACCCAGAGAGACAGTGGAATGTTTACCCTGTACCCAGAGGGACAGTGGAATGTTTACCCTGTACCCAGAGACACAGTGGAATGTTTATCCTGTACCCAGAGAGACAGTGGAATGTTTACCCTGTACCCAGAGGGACAGTGGAATGTTTACCCTGTACCCAGAGGGACAGTGGAATGTTTACCCTGTACGCAGAGAGACAGTGGAATGTTTACCCTGCACACAGAGAGACAGTGGAATGTTTACCCTGCACCCAGAGAGACAGTGGAATGTTTACCCTGTACCCAGAGGGACACTGGAATGTTTACCCTGTACACAGAGAGACAGTGGAATGTTTACCCTGTACCCAGAGGGACAGTGGAATGTTTACTCTGTGCACAGAGAGACAGTGGAATGATTGCCCTGTGCACAGAGGGACAGTGGAATGTTTACCCTGTACACAGAGAGACAGTGGAATGTTTACCCTGTACCCAGAGAGACAATGGAATGTTTACCCTGTACACAGAGAGACAGTGGAATGTTTACCTGTACCCAGAGGGACAGTGGAATGTTTACCCTGTACCCAGAGGGACACTGGAATGTTTACCCTGTACCCAGAGGGACAGTGGAATGTTTACCCTGTACGCAGAGGGACAGTGGAATGTTTACCCTGTACACAGAGAGACAGTGGAATGTTTACCCTGTACCCAGAGGGACAGTGGAATGTTTACCCTGTACACAGAGGGACAGTGGAATGTTTACCCTGTACCCAGAGGGACAGTGGAATATTTACCCTGTACCCAGAGAGACAGTGGAATGTTTACCCTGTACCCAGAGGGACAGTGGAATGTTTACCCTGTACCCAGAGGGACAGTGGAATGTTTACCCTGTACCCAGAGGGACAGTGGAATGTTTACCCTGTACCCAGAGGGACAGTGGAATGTTTACCCTGTACACAGAGAGACAGTGGAATGTTTACCCTGTACCCAGAGGGACAGTGGAATGTTTAACCTGTACCCAGAGGGACAGTGGAATGTTTACCCTGTACCCAGAGGGACAGTGGAATTTTTACCCTGTACACAGAGAGACAGTGGAATGTTTACCCTGTACCCAGAGGGACAGTGGAATGTTTACCCTGTATACAGAGAGACAGTGGAATGTTTACCCTGTACACAGAGGGACAGTGGAATGTTTACCCTGTACCCAGAGGGACAGTGGAATGTTTACCCTGCACACAGAGAGACAGTGGAATGTTTACCCTGTACCCAGAGGGACAGTGGAATGTTTACCCTGTACACAGAGAGACAGTGGAATGTTTACCCTGTACCCAGAGGGACAGTGGAATGTTTACCCTGTACCCAGAGGGACAGTGGAATGTTTACCCTGTACCCAGAGAGACAGTGGAATGTTTACCCTGTACACAGAGGGACAGTGGAATGTTTACCCTGCACCCAGAGGGATAGTGGAATGTTTACCCTGTACCCAGAGGGACAATGGAATGTTTACCCTGTACCCAGAGGGACAGTGGAATGTTTACCCTGTACACAGAGAGACAGTGGAATGTTTACCCTGTACACAGGGGGACAGTGGAATGTTTACCCTGTCCACAGAGGGACAGTGGAATGTTTACCCTGTACGCAGAGGGACAGTGGAATGTTTACCCTGTACCCAGAGGGACAGTAGAATGTTTACCCTGTACGCAGAGAGGGACAGTGGAATGTTTACCCTGTACACAGAGAGACAGTGGAATGTTTACCCTGTACACAGAGAGACAGTGGAATGTTTTCCCTGTGCACAGAGAGACAGTGGAATGTTTACCCTGTACCCAGAGGGACATTGGAATGTTTACCCTGTGCCTAGAGGGACAGTGGAATGTTTACCCTGTACCCAGAGGGTCAGTGGAATGTTTACACTGTACCCAGAGGGACAGTGGAATGTTTACCCTGTACGCAGAGAGGGACAGTGGATTGTTTACCCTGTACCCAGAGGGACAGTGGAATGTTTACCCTGTACTCAGAGAGGGACAGTGGAATGTTTACCCTGTACGCAGAGAGAGACAGTGGAATGTTTACCCTGTACCCAGAGGGACAGTGGAATGTTTACCCTGTACCCAGAGGGACAGTGGAATGTTTACCCTGTATCCAGAGGGTCAGTGGAATGTTTACCCTGTCCGCAGAGAGACAGTGGAATGTTTACCCTGTACACAGAGAGACAGTGGAATGTTTACCCTGCACCCAGACAGTGGAATGTTTACCCTGTACCCAGAGGGACACTGGAATGTTTACCCTGTACACAGAGAGACAGTGGAATGTTTACCCTGTACCCAGAGGGACAGTGGAATGTTTACCCTGTACACAGAGAGACAGTGGAATGTTTACGCTGTACCCAGAGGGACAGTGGAATGTTTACCCTGTACCCAGAGGGACACTGGAATGTTTACCCTGTACCCAGAGGGACAGTGGAATGTTTACCCTGTACGCAGAGGGACAGTGGAATGTTTACCCTGTACACAGAGAGACAGTGGAATGTTTACCCTGTACCCAGAGGGTCAGTGGAATGTTTACCCTGTACACAGAGGGACAGTGGAATGTTTACCCTGTACCCAGAGGGACAGTTGAATATTTACCCTGTACCCAGAGAGACAGTGGAATGTTTACCCTGTACCCAGAGGGACAGTGGAATGTTTACCCTGTACCCAGAGGGACAGTGGAATGTTTACCCTGTACCCAGAGAGACAGTGGAATGTTTACCCTGTACCCAGAGGGACAGTGGAATGTTTACCCTGTACCCAGAGGGACAGTGGAATGTTTACCCTGCACCCAGAGAGACAGTGGAATGTTTACCCTGTACCCAGAGGGACACTGGAATGTTTACCCTGTACACAGAGAGACAGTGGAATGCTTACCCTGTACCCAGAGGGACAGTGGAATGTTTACCCTGTACACAGAGGGAGAGTGGAATGTTTACCCTGTACCCAGAGGGACAGTGGAATGTTTACCCTGTACACAGAGAGACAGTGGAATGTTTACGCTGTACCCAGAGGGACAGTGGAATGTTTACTCTGTACACAGAGAGACAGTGGAATGATTGCCCTGTACACAGAGGGACAGTGGAATGTTTACCCTGTACCCAGAGAGACAGTGGAATGTTTACCCTGTACACAGACAGACAGTGGAATATTTACCCTGTACACAGAGAGACAGTGGAATGTTTACCCTGTACCCAGAGAGACAGTGGAATGTTTACCCTGTACCCAGAGGGACAGTGGAATGTTTACCCTGTACCCAGAGGGACAGTGGAATGTTTACCCTGTACCCAGAGAGACAGTGGAATGTTTACCCTGTACACAGAGGGACAGTGGAATGTTTACCCTGTACCCAGAGGAAAAGTGGAATGTTTACCCTGTACACAGAGAGACAGTGGAATGTTTACCCTGTACCCAGAGGGACAGTGGAATGTTTACCCTGTACCCAGAGAGACAGTGGAATGTTTACCCTGTACCGAGAGGGCAAGTGGAATGCTTACCCTGTACCCAGAGGGACAGTGGAATGTTTACCCTGTACGCAGAGAGGGACAGTGGAATGTTTACCCTGTACCCAGAGGGACAGTGGAATGTTTACCCTGTACCCAGAGAGACACTGGAATGTTTACCCTGTACACAGAGGGACAGTGGAATGTTTACCCTATACCCAGAGGGACACTGGAATGTTTACCCTGTACCCAGAGAGACAGTGGAATGTTTACCCTGTACCCAGAGGGACAGTGGAATGTTTACCCTGTACCCAGAGACACAGTGGAATGTTTACCCTGTACCCAGAGAGACAGTGGAATGTTTACCCTGTACCCAGAGGGACAGTGGAATGTTTACCCTGTACCCAGAGGGACAGTGGAATGTTTACCCTGTACGCAGAGGGACAGTGGAATGTTTACCCTGCACACAGAGAGACAGTGGAATGTTTACCCTGCACCCAGAGAGACAGTGGAATGTTTACCCTGTACCCAGAGGGACACTGGAATGTTTACCCTGTACACAGAGAGACAGTGGAATGTTTACCCTGTACCCAGAGGGACAGTGGAATGTTTACTCTGTGCACAGAGAGACAGTGGAATGATTGCCCTGTGCACAGAGGGACAGTGGAATGTTCACCCTGTACACAGAGAGACAGTGGAATGTTTACCCTGTACCCAGAGAGACAATGGAATGTTTACCCTGTACACAGAGAGACAGTGGAATGTTTACCTGTACCCAGAGGGACAGTGGAATGTTTACCCTGTACCCAGAGGGACACTGGAATGTTTACCCTGTACCCAGAGGGACAGTGGAATGTTTACCCTGTACGCAGAGGGACAGTGGAATGTTTACCCTGTACACAGAGAGACAGTGGAATGTTTACCCTGTACCCAGAGGGACAGTGGAATGTTTACCCTGTACACAGAGGGACAGTGGAATGTTTACCCTGTACCCAGAGGGACAGTTGAATATTTACCCTGTACCCAGAGAGACAGTGGAATGTTTACCCTGTACCCAGAGGGACAGTGGAATGTTTACCCTGTACCCAGAGGGACAGTGGAATGTTTACCCTGTACACAGAGAGACAGTGGAATGTTTACCCTGTACCCAGAGGGACAGTGGAATGTTTAACCTGTACCCAGAGGGACAGTGGAATGTTTACCCTGTACCCAGAGGGACAGTGGAATTTTTACCCTGTACACAGAGAGACAGTGGAATGTTTACCCTGTACCCAGAGGGACAGTGGAATGTTTACCCTGTATACAGAGAGACAGTGGAATGTTGACCCTGTACACAGAGGGACAGTGGAATGTTTACCCTGTACCCAGAGGGACAGTGGAATGTTTACCCTGCACACAGAGAGACAGTGGAATGTTTACCCTGTACCCAGAGGGACAGTGGAATGTTTACCCTGTACACAGAGAGACAGTGGAATGTTTACCCTGTACCCAGAGGGACAGTGGAATGTTTACCCTGTACCCAGAGGGACAGTGGAATGTTTACCCTGTACCCAGAGAGACAGTGGAATGTTTACCCTGTACACAGAGGGACAGTGGAATGTTTACCCTGCACCCAGAGGGATAGTGGAATGTTTACCCTGTACCCAGAGGGACAATGGAATGTTTACCCTGTACCCAGAGGGACAGTGGAATGTTTACCCTGTACACAGAGAGACAGTGGAATGTTTACCCTGTACACAGGGGGACAGTGGAATGTTTACCCTGTCCACAGAGGGACAGTGGAATGTTTACCCTGTACGCAGAGGGACAGTGGAATGTTTACCCTGTACCCAGAGGGACAGTAGAATGTTTACCCTGTACGCAGAGAGGGACAGTGGAATGTTTACCCTGTACACAGAGAGACAGTGGAATGTTTACCCTGTACACAGAGAGACAGTGGAATGTTTTCCCTGTGCACAGAGAGACAGTGGAATGTTTACCCTGTACCCAGAGGGACATTGGAATGTTTACCCTGTGCCTAGAGGGACAGTGGAATGTTTACCCTGTACCCAGAGGGTCAGTGGAATGTTTACACTGTACCCAGAGGGACAGTGGAATGTTTACCCTGTACGCAGAGAGGGTCAGTGGATTGTTTACCCTGTACCCAGAGGGACAGTGGAATGTTTACCCTGTACTCAGAGAGGGACAGTGGAATGTTTACCCTGTACGCAGAGAGAGACAGTGGAATGTTTACCCTGTACCCAGAGGGACAGTGGAATGTTTACCCTGTACCCAGAGGGACAGTGGAATGTTTACCCTGTATGCAGAGGGTCAGTGGAATGTTTACCCTGTCCGCAGAGAGACAGTGGAATGTTTACCCTGTACACAGAGAGACAGTGGAATGTTTACCCTGCACCCAGACAGTGGAATGTTTACCCTGTACCCAGAGGGACACTGGAATGTTTACCCTGTACACAGAGAGACAGTGGAATGTTTACCCTGTACCCAGAGGGACAGTGGAATGTTTACCCTGTACACAGAGAGACAGTGGAATGTTTACCCTGTACGCAGAGAGGGACAGTGGAATGTTTACCCTGTACGCAGAGAGACAGTGGAATGTTTACCCTGTACACAGAGAGACAGTGGAATGTTTACCCTGTACACAGAGAGACAGTGGAATGTTTACCCTGTACCCAGAGGGACAGTGGAGTGTTTACCCTGTACACAGAGGGACAGTGGAATGTTTACCCTGTACCCAGAGGGACAGTGGAATGTTTACCCTGTACCCAGAGGGACAGTGGAATGTTTACCCTGTACCCAGAGAGACAGTGGAATGTTTACCCTGTACCCAGAGGGACAGTGGAATGTTTACCCTGTACACAGAAAGACAGTGGAATGTTTACCCTGTACCCAGAGGGACAGTGGAATGTTTACCCTGTACCCAGAGAGACAGTGGAATGTTTACCCTGTACCCAGAGGGACAGTGGAATGCTTCCCCTGTACACAGAGAGACAGTGGAATGTTTACCCTGTACCCAGAGAGACAGTGGAATGTTTACCCTGTACACAGAAGGACAGTGGAATGTTTACCCTGTACCCAGAGGGACAGTGGAATGTTTACCCTGTACCCAGAGAGACAGTGGAATGTTTACCCTGTACCCAGAGGGACAGTGGAATGTTTACCCTGTACCCAGAGGGACAGTGGAATGTTTACCCTGTAGCCAGAGAGACAGTGGAATGTTTACCCTGTACCCAGAGGGACAGTGGAATGTTTACCCTGTCCCCAGAGAGACAGTGGAATGTTTACCCTGTACGCAGAGAGACAGTGGAATGTTTACCCTGTACACAGAGAGACAGTGGAATGTTTACCCTGCACCCAGAGAGACAGTGGAATGTTTACCCTGTACCCAGAGGGACACTGGAATGTTTACCCTGTACACAGAGAGACAGTGGAATGCTTACCCTGTACCCAGAGGGACAGTGGAATGTTTACCCTGTACACAGAGGGAGAGTGGAATGTTTACCCTGTACCCAGAGGGACAGTGGAATGTTTACCCTGTACACAGAGAGACAGTGGAATGTTTACGCTGTACCCAGAGGGACAGTGGAATGTTTACTCTGTACACAGAGAGACAGTGGAATGATTGCCCTGTACACAGAGGGACAGTGGAATGTTTACCCTGTACCCAGAGAGACAGTGGAATGTTTACCCTGTACACAGACAGACAGTGGAATATTTACCCTGTACACAGAGAGACAGTGGAATGTTTACCCTGTACCCAGAGAGACAGTGGAATGTTTACCCTGTACCCAGAGGGACAGTGGAATGTTTACCCTGTACCCAGAGGGACAGTGGAATGTTTACCCTGTACCCAGAGAGACAGTGGAATGTTTACCCTGTACACAGAGGGACAGTGGAATGTTTACCCTGTACCCAGAGAGACAGTGGAATGTTTACCCTGCACACAGAGGGACAGTGGAATGTTTACCCTATACCCAGAGGGACACTGGAATGTTTACCCTGTACCCAGAGGGACAGTGGAATGTTTACCCTGTACACAGGGGGACAGTGGAATGTTTACCCTGTCCACAGAGGGACAGTGGAATGTTTACCCTGTACGCAGAGGGACAGTGGAATGTTTACCCTGTACCCAGAGGGACAGTAGAATGTTTACCCTGTACGCAGAGAGGGACAGTGGAATGTTTACCCTGTATACAGAGAGACAGTGGAATGTTTACCCTGTACACAGAGAGACAGTGGAATGTTTTCCCTGTGCACAGAGAGACAGTGGAATGTTTACCCTGTACCCAGAGGGACATTGGAATGTTTACCCTGTGCCTAGAGGGACAGTGGAATGTTTACCCTGTACCCAGAGGGTCAGTGGAATGTTTACACTGTACCCAGAGGGACAGTGGAATGTTTACCCTGTACGCAGAGAGGGACAGTGGATTGTTTACCCTGTACCCAGAGGGACAGTGGAATGTTTACCCTGTACTCAGAGAGGGACAGTGGAATGTTTACCCTGTACGCAGAGAGAGACAGTGGAATGTTTACCCTGTACCCAGAGGGACAGTGGAATGTTTACCCTGTACCCAGAGGGACAGTGGAATGTTTACCCTGTATCCAGAGGGTCAGTGGAATGTTTACCCTGTCCGCAGAGAGACAGTGGAATGTTTACCCTGTACACAGAGAGACAGTGGAATGTTTACCCTGCACCCAGACAGTGGAATGTTTACCCTGTACCCAGAGGGACACTGGAATGTTTACCCTGTACACAGAGAGACAGTGGAATGTTTACCCTGTACCCAGAGGGACAGTGGAATGTTTACCCTGTACACAGAGAGACAGTGGAATGTTTACCCTGTACGCAGAGAGGGACAGTGGAATGTTTACCCTGTACGCAGAGAGACAGTGGAATGTTTACCCTGTACACAGAGAGACAGTGGAATGTTTACCCTGTACACAGAGAGACAGTGGAATGTTTACCCTGTACCCAGAGGGACAGTGGAGTGTTTACCCTGTACACAGAGGGACAGTGGAATGTTTACCCTGTACCCAGAGGGACAGTGGAATGTTTACCCTGTACCCAGAGGGACAGTGGAATGTTTACCCTGTACCCAGAGAGACAGTGGAATGTTTACCCTGTACCCAGAGGGACAGTGGAATGTTTACCCTGTACCCAGAGGGACAGTGGAATGTTTACCCTGTAGCCAGAGAGACAGTGGAATGTTTACCCTGTACCCAGAGGGACAGTGCAATGTTTACCCTGTCCCCAGAGAGACAGTGGAATGTTTACCCTGTACGCAGAGAGACAGTGGAATGTTTACCCTGTACACAGAGAGACAGTGGAATGTTTACCCTGCACCCAGAGAGACAGTGGAATGTTTACCCTGTACCCAGAGGGACACTGGAATGTTTACCCTGTACACAGAGAGACAGTGGAATGCTTACCCTGTACCCAGAGGGACAGTGGAATGTTTACCCTGTACACAGAGGGAGAGTGGAATGTTTACCCTGTACCCAGAGGGACAGTGGAATGTTTACCCTGTACACAGAGAGACAGTGGAATGTTTACGCTGTACCCAGAGGGACAGTGGAATGTTTACTCTGTACACAGAGAGACAGTGGAATGATTGCCCTGTACACAGAGGGACAGTGGAATGTTTACCCTGTACCCAGAGAGACAGTGGAATGTTTACCCTGTACACAGACAGACAGTGGAATGTTTACCCTGTACCCAGAGGGACAGTGGAATGTTTACCCTGTACCCAGAGGGACAGTGGAATGTTTACCCTGTACCCAGAGAGACAGTGGAATGTTTACCCTGTACACAGAGGGACAGTGGAATGTTTACCCTGTACCCAGAGGAAAAGTGGAATGTTTACCCTGTACACAGAGAGACAGTGGAATGTTTACCCTGTACCCAGAGGGACAGTGGAATGTTTACCCTGTACCCAGAGAGACAGTGGAATGTTTACCCTGTACCGAGAGGGACAGTGGAATGCTTACCCTGTACCCAGAGGGACAGTGGAATGTTTACCCTGTACGCAGAGAGGGACAGTGGAATGTTTACCCTGTACCCAGAGGGACAGTGGAATGTTTACCCTGTACCCAGAGAGACAGTGGAATGTTTACCCTGTACACAGAGGGACAGTGGAATGTTTACCCTATACCCAGAGGGACACTGGAATGTTTACCCTGTACCCAGAGAGACAGTGGAATGTTTACCCTGTACCCAGAGGGACAGTGGAATGTTTACCCTGTACCCAGAGACACAGTGGAATGTTTATCCTGTACCCAGAGAGACAGTGGAATGTTTACCCTGTACCCAGAGGGACAGTGGAATGTTTACCCTGTACCCAGAGGGACAGTGGAATGTTTACCCTGTACGCAGAGAGACAGTGGAATGTTTACCCTGCACACAGAGAGACAGTGGAATGTTTACCCTGCACCCAGAGAGACAGTGGAATGTTTACCCTGTACCCAGAGGGACACTGGAATGTTTACCCTGTACACAGAGAGACAGTGGAATGTTTACCCTGTACCCAGAGGGACAGTGGAATGTTTACTCTGTGCACAGAGAGACAGTGGAATGATTGCCCTGTGCACAGAGGGACAGTGGAATGTTTACCCTGTACACAGAGAGACATTGGAATGTTTACCCTGTACCCAGAGAGACAATGGAATGTTTACCCTGTACACAGAGAGACAGTGGAATGTTTACCTGTACCCAGAGGGACAGTGGAATGTTTACCCTGTACCCAGAGGGACACTGGAATGTTTACCCTGTACCCAGAGGGACAGTGGAATGTTTACCCTGTACGCAGAGGGACAGTGGAATGTTTACCCTGTACACAGAGAGACAGTGGAATGTTTACCCTGTACCCAGAGGGACAGTGGAATGTTTACCCTGTACACAGAGGGACAGTGGAATGTTTACCCTGTACCCAGAGGGACAGTGGAATATTTACCCTGTACCCAGAGAGACAGTGGAATGTTTACCCTGTACCCAGAGGGACAGTGGAATGTTTACCCTGTACCCAGAGGGACAGTGGAATGTTTACCCTGTACCCAGAGGGACAGTGGAATGTTTACCCTGTACCCAGAGGGACAGTGGAATGTTTACCCTGTACACAGAGAGACAGTGGAATGTTTACCCTGTACCCAGAGGGACAGTGGAATGTTTAACCTGTACCCAGAGGGACAGTGGAATGTTTACCCTGTACCCAGAGGGACAGTGGAATTTTTACCCTGTACACAGAGAGACAGTGGAATGTTTACCCTGTACCCAGAGGGACAGTGGAATGTTTACCCTGTATACAGAGAGACAGTGGAATGTTTACCCTGTACACAGAGGGACAGTGGAATGTTTACCCTGTACCCAGAGGGACAGTGGAATGTTTACCCTGCACACAGAGAGACAGTGGAATGTTTACCCTGTACCCAGAGGGACAGTGGAATGTTTACCCTGTACACAGAGAGACAGTGGAATGTTTACCCTGTACCCAGAGGGACAGTGGAATGTTTACCCTGTACCCAGAGGGACAGTGGAATGTTTACCCTGTACCCAGAGAGACAGTGGAATGTTTACCCTGTACACAGAGGGACAGTGGAATGTTTACCCTGCACCCAGAGGGATAGTGGAATGTTTACCCTGTACCCAGAGGGACAATGGAATGTTTACCCTGTACCCAGAGGGACAGTGGAATGTTTACCCTGTACACAGAGAGACAGTGGAATGTTTACCCTGTACACAGGGGGACAGTGGAATGTTTACCCTGTCCACAGAGGGACAGTGGAATGTTTACCCTGTACGCAGAGGGACAGTGGAATGTTTACCCTGTACCCAGAGGGACAGTAGAATGTTTACCCTGTACGCAGAGAGGGACAGTGGAATGTTTACCCTGTACACAGAGAGACAGTGGAATGTTTACCCTGTACACAGAGAGACAGTGGAATGTTTTCCCTGTGCACAGAGAGACAGTGGAATGTTTACCCTGTACCCAGAGGGACATTGGAATGTTTACCCTGTGCCTAGAGGGACAGTGGAATGTTTACCCTGTACCCAGAGGGTCAGTGGAATGTTTACACTGTACCCAGAGGGACAGTGGAATGTTTACCCTGTACGCAGAGAGGGACAGTGGATTGTTTACCCTGTACCCAGAGGGACAGTGGAATGTTTACCCTGTACTCAGAGAGGGACAGTGGAATGTTTACCCTGTACGCAGAGAGAGACAGTGGAATGTTTACCCTGTACCCAGAGGGACAGTGGAATGTTTACCCTGTACCCAGAGGGACAGTGGAATGTTTACCCTGTATCCAGAGGGTCAGTGGAATGTTTACCCTGTCCGCAGAGAGACAGTGGAATGTTTACCCTGTACACAGAGAGACAGTGGAATGTTTACCCTGCACCCAGACAGTGGAATGTTTACCCTGTACCCAGAGGGACACTGGAATGTTTACCCTGTACACAGAGAGACAGTGGAATGTTTACCCTGTACCCAGAGGGACAGTGGAATGTTTACCCTGTACACAGAGAGACAGTGGAATGTTTACGCTGTACCCAGAGGGACAGTGGAATGTTTACTCTGTACACAGAGAGACAGTGGAATGATTGCCCTGTACACAGAGGAACAGTGGAATGTTTACCCTGTACCCAGAGAGACAGTGGAATGTTTACCCTGTACGCAGAGAGACAGTGGAATGATTACCCTGTACACAGAGAGACAATGTAATGTTTACCCTCTGCACAGAGGGACAGTGGACTGCTTACCCTGTAAACATAGAAACATAGAAGATAGGAGCAGGAGTAGGCCATTCGGCCCCTCGAGCCTGCTCCGCCATTTAAGGAGATCATGGCTGATCATCCAAATTCAGTACCCTGTCCCTGCTTTCTCCCCATATCCCTTGATCCCTTTAGCCTTAAGGAATATATCTAACTCCTTCTTGAGTATAATTAATGAATTGGCCTCAACTGCCTTTTGCAGTAGAGAATTCCACAGGTTCACCACTCTCATGCGATCTTTAAATGTTTGCCATTGCCTATCCACCGTCAACCCTTTAAGTAACGTTCCCCCATTCATCCTAGCCAACTCGCGCCTCATACCATCGTAGTTTCCTTTATTTAAATTCAGGACCCTAGTCTCTGAGTCAAATACTTCACTCTCCATCTTAATGAAGAATTCTATCATATTATGATCGCTCTTCCCCAAGGAGCCTCGCACAACAAGAGTGCTAATGAATCCTTTCTCGTTACATAATACTGTACCCAGTCTAAGATGGCCTGATCTCTAGTTGGTTCCTCGACATATTGGTCCAGGAAACCATCCCGTATACACTCCAGGAAATCCTCGTCCACAGTATTGTTGCTAATTTGGTTTGCCCAATCGATATGTAGATTAAAATCACCCATGATAACTGCTGTGCCCTTATTGCACGTGTCTCTAATTTCCCATTTAATGCCATCCCCAACCTCAGCATTACTGTTTGGGGGGTCTGTATACAACTCCCACTAAAGTTTTCTGCCCCTTGTTATTTCTCAGCTCTACTCATACAGATTCCACATCATCAGAGCTAATATCCTTCCTTACAATTGTGTTAATCTCCTCTTTAACCAGCAATGCTACCCCACCTCCTTTTCCTTTTTGCCTGTCTTTCCTGAATATTGAATACCCCTGGATGTTGAATTCCCAGCCTTGGTCACCCTGGAGCCATGTCTCCATAATCCCAATTTTATCATATCCATTTACATCTATTTGCGCAGCTAATTCATCCACCTTATTACGAATGCTCCTCGCATTAAAACACAGAGGGCTAGAAATTGACTTTGGGGCGGCCAGCTCGCTTGCACCCAGAAATTACCACTGTGCGCGGAGCCACTTGCGCCCGCCGGATATTCAGTTTCAGCGCCCCAAGTCGAAGCCGGCCGCAAATCAAGGGTTTCGGCGCCCCCGCTTGGGGTGCTGAAACTGAATATCGGCGCGCTAAGTGCCGCAGCGCCACCCGCTGCGGAGCGGCAGGCTGCGGTACTGCAGGCCTTCCTCCCTCTCTTAAGGGGGAGGTGCCTGCAACAGCGCGATCGCCGCTCGCTAGTGCCGGCAAATGAGCCCGGCACCACGGAGAAGTGCCGGGCTCCCGGAAAACAGCTGGCAATGCCGCGGGGGGGGGTGGAGGAGGCCGGGGGAGGAGGTGCGGGCAGGTGGCCGCCGAAAAAGCGGCCGGCCGCACATCCGCCTTAACTCGCCCCACTACCGCATCAGGTAGGCCCCGTTTTCTGGTCGCTGTTTGCGGCCGTCGCGGCGGAAGAGGCGGCCGCAACTCAATATGGCGGTCGGGCTGGTAGCGGGGCGGTAGCGGGGCACTGCGCACACCGATGACGTCATCGGTGGCGGCGCAGCGCTACTGGCTAACGCCACCATTACCGCACCGCTGAATATCGGGGGAATTTTAGCAAATGGCGCAAAAGCCCTCTTTGGGCGAAAACTGGGCGCAAAGCCAACCGAATTTCTAGGCCAAAGCCTTCAGGCTTGTTTTTTTTAACACTCTTAGACCTTTTAGAATTATTATTTACTGTGGCCATGTTTGATTTAAACCCTTGATTTATCTGATTGCCACTTTTGCTTTTCTCCTTCCTGTCTTTTGCTTCTATCCTTTCTTCCCTTTCCTCTGTCTCCCTACACAGGTTCCCAACCCCCTGCCATTTTAGTTTAAACCCTCCCCAACAGCACCAGCAAACACTCCCCCTAGGACATCGGTCCCGGTCCTGCCCAGGTGCAAACCGTCCAGTTCGTACTGGTCCCACCTCCCCCAGAACCGGTTCCAATGTCCCAGGGATTTGAATCCCTCCGCCTTGCACCATTCCTCTAGCCACATATTCATCTGAACTATCCTTCTACTTCTACACTGACTAGCACGTGGCACTGGTAGCAATCCTGAGATTACTACCTTTGAGGTCCTATTTTTAAATTTACCTCCTAACTCCCTCTATTCAGCTTTTAGGACCTCATCCTGGTTTTTACCTATATCGTTGGTACCTGTATGCACCACAACAACTGGCTGTTCACCCTCCCCCTCCATAATGCCCTGCAGCCGCTCCGAGACATCCTTGATCCTTGCACCAGGGAGGCAATATACCATCCTGGAGTCTCGTTTGCGGCCGCAGAAACACCTATCTATTCCCCTTACAATAGAATCTCCTATTACTATAGCTCTTCCGCTCTTTTTCCTCCCGTCCTGTGCAGCAGAACCACCCACGGTGCCAGGAAGTTGGCTGCTGCTGCCTTCCCCCGATAAGCCATCTCCCTCAACAATATCCAAATTGGTATATCTGTTTGAGAGGGGGAGGGCCACAGGTGACCCCTGCACTACCTGCCTGCGCCTACTACACTGCCTGTCAGTCACCCATTCCCTTCCTGCCTTTGCAGCCTTTACCTGCAGTGTGACCAACTGATTAAACGTGATATCCACGACGTCCTCAGCATCGCGAATGGTCCAGTATGTATCCATTCGCAGCTCCAGCGTCGCAATGCGATCTGCCAGTATCTGCAGCTAGATACACTTCCCGCACACATGGTCGTCAGGGACACAGGAAATGTCCCTAATTTCCCACATAGTGCAGGAGGAGCATGTCACGGGGCCGAGCTGTGCTGTCATGACTTACCCTTTAATTAATTTAAATTAAATTAAATCAAATCAATACCACCAGTTGCATTACAATTAAATGATATATTCAAGGGCCCTTGGTTACTAGCACTCTCCGATACACAACAGAGACCTTAGAAACTATAACCACAAAAATTAAGACCTTATAAACTTTATAAGCTATTAACCTTAACTGTCAAACTATAGAGTAGTATAAATACTCACCTGGCCGTACTCACCCAATCAGCTGTTCCCTCTTCCTGTGTCACTTTCTGAATTGTAGCGTGGCTCTGGAACGCTGCTGCTGGTCTGCGAGATTGACCGGCCTTTGAGAAAAAGCCCGTGAAAGTGAGTTTAAATACTCACTGTACCCAGAGTGACAGTTGAATGTTTGCCCAGTACCCAGAGAGACAGTGGAATGTTTACCCTGTACACAGACGGACAGTGTAATGTTTACCCTGTACACACAGTCAGTGGAATGTTTACCCTGTACATGGAGGAACAGTGGAATGCGTCCCCTGTACACTAAGTGACAGTGAAACATTTACCCTGTACACAGAGGGGCAGTGGATTAGTTACACTGCACCCAGAGGGATAGTGGAATGTTTACCCTGCACACAGTTTGACAGTAGAATGTTTACCCTGTACACAGAGGGACAGTAGAATGTTTACCCTGTTCACAGAGCGACAGTGGAATGATTGCCCTGTACACAGAGGGACAGTGGAATGATTGCCCTGTACACAGAGGGACAGTGGAATGATTGCCCTGTACACAGAGGGACAGTGGAATGTTTACCCTGTACCCAGAGGGAGAGTGGAATGTTTACCCTGTACACAGAGGGACAGTGGAATGTTTACCCTGTACCCAGAGGGACAGTGGAATGTTTACCCTGTACACAGACGGACAGTGTAATGTTTACCCTGTACACACAGTCAGTGGAATGTTTACCCTGTACATGGAGGAACAGTGGAATGCGTGCCCTGTACACTAAGTGACAGTGAAACATTTACCCTGTACACAGAGGGGCAGTGGATCAGTTACACTGCACCCAGAGGGATAGTGGAATGGTTACCCTGTACACAGGGGGACAGTAGAATGTTTACTCTGTACACAGAGCGACAGTGGAATGATTGCCCTGTACACAGAGGGACAGTGGAATGATTGCCCTGTACACAGAGGGACAGTGGAATGATTGCCCTGTACACAGAGGGACAGTGGAATGTTTACCCTGTACCCAGAGGGACAGTGGAATGTTTTCCCTGTACCCAGAGGGACAGTGGAATGTTTACCCTGTACACAGAGGGACAGTGGAATGTTTACCCTGTACCCAGAGGGACAGTGGAATGTTTACCCTGTACACAGATGGACAGTGGAATGTTTGACCTGTACACAGAGGGACAGTGGAATGTTTACCCTGTACCCAGAGGGACAGTGGAATGTTTACCCTGTACCCAGAGGGACAGTGGAATGTTTACCCTGTACATAGAGGGACAGTGGAATGTTTCACTGTACCCAGAGGGACAGTGGAATGTTTACCCTGTACATAGAGGGACAGTGGAATATTTCACTGTACACAGAGGGACAGTGGAATGTTTACCCTGTACACAGACGGACAGTGGAATGTTTACCCTGTACACAGAGGGACAGTGGATTGGTTACACTGTACCCAGAGGGACAGTAGAATGTTTACCCCAGACACAGAGGGTCAGTGGAATGTT
Source organism: Somniosus microcephalus (assembly GCF_052327205.1). Taxonomy (NCBI): domain Eukaryota; kingdom Metazoa; phylum Chordata; class Chondrichthyes; order Squaliformes; family Somniosidae; genus Somniosus; species Somniosus microcephalus. Next base: position 200,228,407 of record NC_140996.1, on the reverse strand, counting down.
TACCCTGTACACAGAGAGACAGTGGAATGTTTACCCTGTACACAGAGAGACAGTGGAATGATTACCCTGTACACGGAGAGACAGTGGAATGTTTACTCTGTACACAGAGAGACAGTGGAATGTTTACCCTGTACACAGAGAGACAGTGGAATGATTACCCTGTACACAGAGACAGTGGAATGTTTACTCTGTACACAGAGAGACAGTGGAATGCTAACACTGTACACAGAGAGACAGTGGAATGTTTACCCTGTACACAGAGAGACAGTGGAATGCTAACACTGTACACAGAGGGACAGTAGAGTGTTTAACTTGTACAGAGAGGGACAGTAAAATGTTTACCCTGTACTGAGGGACGGTGGAATACTTACAGTGTACACAGAGAGACAGTGGAATGTTTACCCTGTACACAGAGAGACAGTGGAATGTTTACCCTCTACACAGAGAGACAGTGGAATGTTTACCCTGTACACAGTGGCACACTGGGATGTTTACCCTGTACAAAGAGGGACGGTGGAATGTTTACCCTATAAACTTACCCTATATACCCTGCAAAATTAAGGCACATGGGATTGGGGGCAAGGTATTGACTTGGATAGAGAACTGGTTGGCGGACAGAAGGCAGAGAGTTGGAATAAATGGGTCGTTTTCCGAGTGGCAGGCAGTGACTAGTGGGGTACCGCAAGGATCGGTCCTAGGACCCCAGCTGTTCACAATATATATTAATGATCTGGACGAGGGAATTGGATGTAATATCTCCAAATTTGCAGACGACACAAAGCTGGGTGGGAGGGTAAGCTGTGAGGAGGATGTCGAGAAACTCCAGTACGATTTGGACAGATTGGGTGATTGGGCAGAAACATGGCAAATGCACTATAATGTGGATAAATGTGAGGTTATCCATTTTGGTGGCAAAAACAGGAAGGCAGATTATTATTTGAATGGCAATAGATTGGGAGAAGGGGAAGTGCAAAGAGACCTGGGTGTCCTTGTGCACCAGTCGCTGAAGGTAAGCATGCAGGTGCAGCAGGCGGTTAAGAAGGCAAATGGTATGTTGGCCTTCGTAGCAAGAGGGTTCGAGTACAGGAACAAGGATGTCTTGCTACAGCTGTACAGGGCCTTGGTGAGACCGCACCTTGAGTATTGTGTGCAGTTTTGGTCGCCTTACCGGAGGAAGGACGTTCTTGCCATGGAAGGAGTACAGCGAAGAGTCACCAGGCTGATACCTGGGATGGCAGGAATGACGTATGAGGAGAGATTGTGTCGATTGGGCTTATACTCACTGGAGTTTAGAAGATTGAGAGGGGATCTCATCGAAACCTATAAAATTCTGTCAGGCCTGGACAGACTAGATGCAGGAAGGATGTTTATGATGGCCGGGGAGTCCAGAACCAGGTGTCATAGTCTAAGGATAAGGGGTAAGCCATTTAGGACTGAAATGAGGAGGAATTTCTTCACCCAGAGAGTGGTGAACCTGTGGAATTCTCTGCCACAGAGGGCGGTGGAGGCCAGTTCATTAAATATATTCAAAAAGGAGTTGGATATATTTCTTAAGGCTAAAGGAATCAAGGGATATGGGGAGAAGGCAGGGACAGGGTACTGAATTTGGATGATCAGCCATGATCTCATTGAATGGTGGAGCAGGCTCGAAGGGCCGAATGGCCTACTCCTGCTCCTATCTTCTATGTTTCTATGTTTCTACATAGAGGGACAGTGGAATGTTTACACTGTACATAGAGGGACAGTGGAATATTTACAGTGTATATAGAGGGATAGTGGAATGTTTACCCTATACAGAGAGGGACAGTGGAATGTTTACACTGTAATCATGGGGACACTGGAATGTTTACACTGTACACAGAGGGACAGTGCAATGTTTACCATGTACACAGAGGGACAGTGGAATGTTTAACCTGTACACTGAGGTACAGAGGAATGTTTACCCTGTACACAGAGGGAAAGTGGAATGTTTACTGTGTGACGTAATAAAGACTCACTACGCACTTGGTTGTACATAAAGCAAGGCTTTAATCGACTTGTAACAAAACATGGAGGTCTAGTTAGTAGTCACTAGCTTCCTGTTTCCAGATTGTCTCTGGCCACGGTGGGCCCACGCCCGAGTATTTATACTCCTCGGACGGCGCCCTCAGCTGGCCGTTCAGTAGTACTTCCTGTAGTGTATGTACCTTTAAGGGGAGAACTACTTTTACAGCTCCTGTATATTGTAGCACCAGCAGTGACCACACCTGTATATAAACCCTGAGTAGGGATCTGTACAGTTAGTTTTAGACTAACCCTCATCCAGTAAACACCTGCTGATTGTTCCCTGCAGTCTCTTGTCTAATTATTGAAGGACACACAACATCAAGATACACGGATCTAACATTGGCGACGAGAAGATTCAAACCTACCTGCAACTCTGCATCACCGCCCAGGGATTCGCTCCTGGAGAACAGTGAAAGAAGAAGGCGGCGTCCAGAAGCACGGGCGTCGACCATCCAGCGGAGACTTGAGCATCACAGGGGAGGCTGTTGAGAGCTGGGCTTGGTTCTCCAGTCACGGTGGTCCAGCGAAACGGGCTGGCAACAGGTACGGCGCAGACCCTTCCCGGATAACGGCGGCTAGAGCCGACCGACGTCACAGAAAAAGGCCAAGCAGCGTCGACGGGAGAAGAGAGAGGGTAGAGCGCACAGGGCGCAGCCGGTGTTCAGGACCGAGCGGCATCGATGGGAGAAGAGAGAGGGTAGAGCGCACAGGGCGCAGCCAGTGTTCAGAACCGAGCGGCGTCAACGAGAGACAGCAGAGCGCAGCCGGTGTTCAAGGGCCGAGCAGCGTCAACAAGAGAGAGAGGCGCACAGGAAAACGCGCAGAGCACAGCCGGTGTTCAAGGGCCGAGCAGCGTCAGCGGGGAAGAAAGGAAAGCACGGGAGACGCCATTTTGAGCCGCAGCGGAGAAGAAGGGAGAGCGCGGGAGACACCATTTTGAGCCAGTCTAACCACACCCAGGGATGCCGAAGAGTGGCAGTGTCACAGCGTTCGACAATGAAGTCGAAGATTGGACGACATATGTCGAACGCATAGAAGTGTACTGCAAGGCGAATGAAGTGCCAGATGACAGGAAAGCGCTGGTATTGTTGAATTCAATGGGTGCAAAAACGTATGGCTTACTGCGAAATCTAGTAACCCCAGAGAAGCCAGTGGAAAAGGATTTTGAAAACATAGTGTCAATCCTACAGGACCACTTAGACCCCACACCGCTGCTGATAGTGGAAAGATTTAAGTTTCACAAAAGGAACCAGCATAAAGATGAAAGTAATGCTGAGTTTTTAACGGAACTGCGCAAGCTATCGAAACACTGCCAGTTTGGAACGGGACTAGCAGATACTTTAAGGGACAAGTTTGTGTGTGGGCTTCAAAGTGAAGGAACCCAGAAACGGCTTCTATCAGAAAAGGATCTTACGCTGGACAAGGCTTTCAGCATGGCAGTATCACACGAAGCAGCAGCACGGGGTGCGGCAGAGATAAAACGGAGACCGCAAGAATATGGCACAAATGAAATGTCATACGGAACAGTGAAGTGCTATCGCTGCGGCAGAACACACGACCATAACGATTGCTGGTTCAAGGACCAAGTGTGCAGACAGTGTGGAAAAGTAGGACACATAGCAAGAGTCTGCAGGTCGGAAAAGAAAACCAGCAGCAAGAAATCCCCACAGGAGAAGTACAAGAAGGTACATAAGGTGACGGAGAGTAGTGCAGACGAACAGGAAAGTGATACAGACTCTGGAAGCAAGGAGCTGGGTTGTCTGAAACTACATAATGTGATCAAAACAGAGGATCACCAAACTATCTGGGTCACGCTCAAGATAGCCGGACTCCAAGTGAAAATGGAATTGGACACAGGATCAGCCCTAACAGTCATAAACCGAAGGGACTACAAGCGGCTATTCTCACATATACCCTTGAGAGATACAGAGATTGTCTTGAAGACATACACGGGGCAAAAAGTCTACCCCAAAGGAAAAATAAGGGTGAACGTTATATATAATGGCAAGGAAACACCAAAAATGGACCTATATGTATTGCCAGATGGAGGACCACCACTACTAGGACGTGAATGGATCCGGAAGATACAGCTAGATTGGCATTCCATACAAGCACTGACTGTAGATACCAAAAAGGATGACGACATCACACCTGGACGACTGTCAAAAATGCTAACTGACGCACAAGAAGTGTTCCAGGAGGGACTCGGAACACTAAAAGGCATAACAGCGACGATCAAAATAGAGGGAAATGCAAGCCCAAAGTTTTTTAAGGCCAGACCTTATGCGATCCGTCGAAGCAGAGCAGGAAGGTTTGGAACGTTCAGGAGTACTGTCCAAAGTGGACTGGAGCGAGTGGGCTACACCCATCGTTCCTGTAATGAAGAGGTCGTTGAGTAATACGCCTGGGGAACCAAAGAAGGTTCACATCTGTGGGGACTTTAAGGTGACAGTGAACCCAGTTCTTCACACTGTACAATATCCGCTTCCGCGGATTGAAGATATTTTTGCCTCGCTATCTGGAGGGAAACGTTTCACTAAGATTGATCTGGCCCAGGCGTACCTGCAAATGGACGTAGAAGAAGCCTCGAAACAGTACCTCACGATCAACACTCATAAAGGTCTCTACCAATACAACCGGCTGGTGTTCGGGGTAGCATCAGCTCCGGCTATTTGGCAAAGGGCAATGGATCAAGTCCTGCAAGGGATTCCAGGGACCCAGTGTTATTTGGACGACATCCTGGTCACGGGCGAAAATGATAGTGATCACCTCGCCAACCTGGAGCAGGTGCTCACTAGATTGAAGGAATATGGGCTCCGAGCTAATCGCCACAAATGCGAGTTTTTCCAGAAGCAGATCTTGTATTGTGGCCACGTTATTGATGAAGAGGGGTTACATAAGTCCCCTGAAAAGATTGAGGCAGTAGTCAAGGCTCCAGCACCGGAAAATGTGTCACAACTGAGGTCGTTCCTCGGGCTGGTGAACTACTACCATAAGTTCTTGCCGAATTTGTCTACAGTACTACACCCACTGAACACCCTACTGCAAACGGGGGTACCATGGAAGTGGAATGACGAATGTAAACGAGCTTTCCAGAAGTGCAAAGAATTGATCACATCAAAAGAGGTGTTGGCTCATTTCAACCCAGCACTACCAATTCGGTTGGCGTGTGATGCATCACCCTATGGCATTGGAGCGGTGCTGTCGCACAAATTCCCGAACAGCTCGGAGAGGCCAGTAGCCTTTGCGTCTCGGTCACTAACCTCAGCCGAGCGTAACTACGCCCAGATTGACAGGGAGGCCCTCAGCCTAGTGTGGGGAGTGAAAAAGTTCAACCATTATCTGCACGGGCAGAAGTTCACCTTGCTGACTGACCACCAACCACTTGTCTCCATCTTTAATCCAAAGAAGGGCGTTCTGGTGATGACTGCGCAACGGCTACAAAGATGGTCCCTTTTTCTAGGGGCGAACCAATATGAAATCGAGTATAAGGGCACGAAACAGCATGGAAACGCTGATGGGCTAACACGCCTGCCACTGCCTACTGCGGAGGAAGCACCTGCAGTGGACCCTGTCGAAATATTTTATTTGACTATAATTGAACGCTTGCCAGTAACTAACGCTCATATAGAGAAGGAGACCCGAAATGACCCGACACTGTATCGGGTATATGACTTGACGGTGAAGGGATGGCCAACACATGGCGACTCACTGTTGCCAGCATTCTCATCCAGAAGAGAACAGCTGTAAGTATGCTAGGGGACCTTGATGTGTGGATCCCGAGTGGTAATTCCACCCAAGTTAAGGGAGAGAGTGCTCAATGAGCTTCACGAAGGCCATCTGGGAGGGGTGAAAATGAAAAGCCTTGCTGGGGCTTATGTGTGGTGGCCAGGGATCGATCAGCAAATCGAGGACCTGACAAAGAGCTGCTCAGGATGCCAGAAGGTCCAAAATGCACCACCACATGCCCCTCTACACCCATGGGAGTGGCCCTCATCTCCATGGCAACGGGTGCATATTGATTTTGCTGGTCCATTCATGGACTCAATGTTTTTAATAGCCGTGGATGCGCACTCGAAACGGCCTGAGGTGATCAAAATGTCCTCCACCACCACAGAGAAAACGATTGCAGTCCTACGGACCATATTTGCCAGGAACGGCTTGCCAGAGCAGATTTGCTCTGATAACGGACCACAGTTTGTGTCCGAAGAGTTTCGAAGATTTATGAAAAGGAATGGGGTAAGGCATTACACATCCGCCCCGTATCATCCAGCCACAAATGGATTGGCTGAGAGGTTCGTACAAACCTTTAAAAAAGCAATAAGGGCCATGTGCGATGACGACATTCCACTGCAGCATAAGGTGGACAATTTCCTGTTAGCCTACAGAAATGCGACACATGCAGTCACCAACCAGACCCCAGCCATGATGTTCTTTAACCGAAGGTTGAGATCTCGTCTGGATTTGCTCAGACCAAATGTACGAAGAGATGTTGAGAATCAGCAATTCCAGCACATCAATGAGAAGCCGACAAGGAGCTTCAATGTAGGGCAACCAGTCTTGGCCCGCGACTACCGAACAGAGAAATGGCAACCAGGAACGATATGCACACGGCAGGGGCCACTAATGTACACAGTGGATGTTGGGGAGAACATTGTGAGACATGTTGACCAGATCCTAGAGTCACAGGAACGAGTCAACCCATGTCTCGCGTACCTGGTGATGAACCCGACATACAGGTAGCATCTACCCCAGAAACAGCAGCTTCGGAAGCTGATGAACCAACCGACGACACGGGGCCAGAATCGCCTCCGCACCAAGAGCAAGACACTCAGGAAAGGCGCTATCCAGAAAGGATCAGGAAGCCTCCCCAAAGACTGAATTTATAAATAGACTATTTTCAGTTAATGTTGCATGTTAAAAGTGTTAATTGTAATTAGTTGATATTTAATTGTTAAATGAATGTTATGGTACTGTTAATCTAAAAGGGGAGGAATTGTAGTGTATGTACTTTTAAGGGGAGAACTACTTTTACAGCTCCTGTATACTGTAGTACCGGCAGTGACCACACCTGTATATAAACCCTGAGTAGGGATCTGTACAATTAGTTTTAGAGTAACCCTCATCCAGTAAACACCTGTTGATTGTTCCCTGCAGTCTCTTGTCTAATTATTGAAGGACACATCAAGATACACGGATCTAACACTTCCTGAGTTACTTCTTGTAGAAGTTGCGATTTATGACACTGTGTACACAGAGGGACAGAGAAATGTTTACGCAGTACACAGAGGGACAGCAAAATGTTTACCCTGTACAGAGGGACAGTGGAATACTTACACTGTACACAGAGAGACAGTGGAATGTTTACTCTCTAAACAGAGGGACAGTGGAATGTTTACCCTGTACACAGAGGGACAGTGGAATGATTACACTGCACACAGAGGGACAGTGGAATGTTTACAGTGTATACAGAGGGATAGTGGAATGTTTACCCTATACAGAGAGGGACAGTGGAATGTTTACAGTGTATACAGAGGGATAGTGGAATCTTTACAGTGTATACAGAAGGATAGTGCAATGTTTACCCTATACAGAGAGGGACAGTGGAATGTTTACAGTGTATACAGAGGGATAGTGGAATGTTTACCCTATACAGAGAGGGACAGTGGAATGTTTACAGTGTATACAGAGGGATAGTGGAATGTTTACCCGGTACACAGGGGGACACTGGAATGTTTACTCTGTACACAGGGGGACACTGGAATGTTTACTCTGTACACAGGGGGACACTGGAATGTTTACCCTGTACACAGGGGGACACTGGAATGTTTACCCTGTACACAGAGGGACAGTGGAATGTTTACAGTGTATACATAGAAACATAGAAGATAGGAGCAGGAGTAGGCCATTCGGCCCGTCGAGCCTGCTCCGCCATTCAATGTGATCATGGCTGATCATCCAAACTCAGTACCCTGTCCCCGCCTTTTCCCCATATCCCTTGATCCCTTCAGCCTCAAGAAACATATCCAACCCTTTCTTGAATATATTTAATGAACTGGCCTCCACGGCCCTCTGTGGCAGAGAATTCCACAGGTTCACCACTCTCTGGGTGAAGAAATTCCTCCCCATTTCAGTCCTAAATGGCTTACCCCTTATCCTTAGACTATGACCCCTGGTTCTGGACTCCCCGGCCATCAGAAACATCCTTCCTGCATCTAGTCTGTCCACACCTGACAGAATTTTATAGGTTTCGATGAGATCCCCTCTCAATCTTCTAAACTCCAGTGAGTATAAGCCCAATCGACACAATCTCTCCTCATACGTCATTCCTGCCATCCCAGGTATCAGCCTGGTGAATCTTCGCTGCACTCCCTCCATGGCAAGAACGTCCTTCCTCAGGTATGGTGACCAAAACTGCACACAATACTCAAGGTGCGGTCTCACCAAGGCCCTGTACAACTGTAGCAAGACATCCTTGTTCCTGTACTCGAACCCTCTTGCTACGAAGGCCAACATACCATTTGCCTTCTTAACCGCCTGCTGCACCTGCATGCTTACCTTCAGCGACTGGTGCACAAGAACACCCAGGTCTCTTTGCACTTCCCCTTCTCCCAATCTATTGCCATTCAAATAATAATCTGCCTTCCTGTTTTTGCCACCAAAGTGGATAACCTCACATTTATCCACATTATAGTGCATTTGCCATGTTTCTGCCCAATCACCCAACCTGTCCAAATCGTACTGGAGTTTCCCGACATCCTCCTCGCAGCTTACCCTCCCGCCCAGCTTTGTGTCGTCTGCAAACTTGGAGATATTACATCCAATTCCCTCATCCAGATCATTAATATATGTTGTGAACAGCTGGGGTCCTAGGACCGATCCTTGCGGTACCCCACTAGTCACTGCCTGCCACTCGGAAAACGACCCGTTTATTCCAACTCTTTGCTTTCTGTCCGCCAACCAGTTCTCTATCCAAGTCAATACCTTGCCCCCAATCCCATTTGCCTTAATTTTGCACGCTAATCTCTTGTGTGGGACCTTATCGAAAGCCTTCTGAAAGTCCAAATACACCACATCCACTGGTTCTCCCTTATCTATTTTACCAGTTACATCCTCAAAAAATTCCAGTAGATTAGTCAAGCATGATTTACCTTTTGTAAATCCATGTTGACTTTGTCCGATCCTGTCACTGCTTTCCAAGTGCTCTGCTATTACATCTTTTATAATAGACTCTAGCATTTTCCCCACTACCGATGTCAGGCTTACCGGTCTATAATTCCCCGCTTTTTCTCTACCACCTTTTTTGAATAGTGGGGTAACATTAGCTACCCTCCAATCCATGGGTACCGTTCCAGAGTCTATCGAGTTCTGGAAGATGATCAGTAGTGCATCTACTATCTCTAGGGCCACTTCCTTAAGTACCCTGGGATGTAGACCATCAGGCCCTGGGGATTTATCGGCCTTCAGTCCCATCAATTTTCCTAACACCATTTTCCTACAAATACTGATTTCTTTCAGTTCCTCGCTTTCATCAGACCCTATGTTCCCCGGCATCTCTGGGAGGTTATTTGTGTCCTCCTTTGTGAAGACAGAACCAAAGTATGCATTTAGTTGGTCTGCCATTTCCTTGTTTCCCATTATAAATTCCCCCGATTCTGACTGCAAGGGACCTACGCTTGACTTCACTAATCCTTTTCTCTTCACATATCTATAAAAGCTTTTACAGTCAGTTTTTATGTTCCCTGATAGCTTACTCTCATATTCTATTTTCCCTTTCTTAATTAATCCCTTTGTCCTCCTTTGTTGACTCCTAAACTGCTCCCAATCCTCAGGATTATTGCTTTTTCTAGCCAATTTATATGTCCTCTCCTTGGATCTTATGCTATCCCTAATTTCCCTTGTTAGCCACGGTTGAGTCACCTTTTTTGTTTTATTTTTACGCCAAACTGGGATGAACAAATTCTGTAGCTCATCCATTTGGTCTTTGAATGTTTGCCATTGCCTATCCACCATCAACCCTTTGAGCGCCATTCCCCACTCAATCCTGCCCAACTCGCTCCTCAGACCATCGTAGTTTCCTTTATTTAAATTGAGGACCCTTGTCTCTGAGTCAACTACTTCATTCTCCATCTTAATGAAGAATTCGACCATATTATGATCGCTCTGACCCAAGGGGCCTCGTACAACAAGATTGCTAATTAATCCTTTCTCATTGCATAATACCCAGTCTAAGATGGCCTGATCTCTGGTTAGTTCCTCGACATATTGGTCCAGGAAACCATCCCGCAAACACTCCAGGAATTCCTCCTCCACAGTATTGTTACTAATTTGGTTGGCCCAATCTATATGTAGGTTAAAGTCACCCATGATGACTGCTGTGCCCTTATTGCACGCTTCTTTAATTTAGTGGAATGTTTACCCTATAGAGAGGGACAGTGGAATGTTTACAGTGTATACAGAGGAATAGTGGAATCTTTACAGTGTATACAGAGGGATAGTGGAATGTTTACCCTATACAGAGAGGGACAGTGGAATGTTTACAGTGTATACAGAGGGACAGTGGAATGTTTACCCGGTACACAGGGGGACACTGGAATGTTTACTCTGTACACAGGGGGACACTGGAATGTTTACTCTGTACACAGGGGGACACTGGAATGTTTACTCTGTACACAGAGGGACAGTGGAATGTTTACTCTGTACACAGGGGGACACTGGAATGTTTACCCGGTACACAGGGGGACACTGGAATGTTTACTCTGTACACAGAGGGACAGTGGAATGTTTACACTATACACACACAGGGACACTGGAATGTTTACTCTGTACACTGAGAGACAGTGGAATGTTTACACTGTACACAGAGGGGCAGTGGAATGTTAACCCTGTGCACAGATGGAGAGTGGAATGTTTACTCTGTACAAAGAGGAACAGTGGAATGTTTACATTGTACACAGAGAGACTGTAGAATTCTTACCCTGTACACAGAGCGACAGTAGAGTGTTTAACTGGTACACAGAGGGACAGTGGTATGTTTACCCTGAACCCAGAGGGACAGGGGAATGTTTACCCTGTACACACAGGGCACTGGAATATTTACTTTGTACGCTGAGTGAAAGTGGAATGTTTACCCTGTGCCCTTGGGATAGTGGAATGTTTACACTGTACCCAGAGGGACAGTGGGATGTTTAACCTCTTCACAGAGGGACAGTGGAAAGATTTCCCTGTTCCCAGAGGAAAATTGTAATGTTTACCCTCAACCAAGAGGGACATTGGAATGTTTACTCTGTACACTGAGACACAGTGGAATGTTTACCCTGTATCCAGGGGAACAGTGGAATGTTTACTGTGTATCCAGGGGGACAGTGGAATAGTTACTGTGTACACAGAGGGACAGTGGAATGTTTACCCTGTGCACAGAGGGACAGTGGAATGTTTACCCTGTGCACAGAGGGACAGTGGAATGTTTAAACATAGAAACATAAAAGATAGGAGCAGGTGTAGGCCATTCGGCCCTAGAACCTATCCGGCATTCAATGAGATCATGGCTGATCATCCAAACTCAGTACCCTGTCCCTGCCTTCTCCTAATATCCCTTGATCTCCTTAACCTCAAGTAATACATCTAACTCCTTCTTGAATATATTTAATGAATCGGCCTCAACTGCCTTCTGTGGTAGAGAATTCCACAGCTTCACCACTCTCTGGGTGAAGAAATTCCTCCTCATCTCTGTCCTAAATGGCCTACCCCTTATCCTTAGACTGTGACACCTGGTTCTGGACTCCCCCGCCATCGGGAACATCCTTCCTGCATCTAGTCTGTCTAGTCCTGTTAGAATTTTATAAGTATCAATTAGGTCCTCTCTCATTCTTCTAAACTCCAGCGAGTATAAGCCCAATCGACCCAATCTCTCATCATACGTCATTCCTGCCATCCCAGGTATCAGCCTGGTGAATCTTCGCTGCACTCCCTCCATGGCAAGAACATCCTTCCTCAGATAAGGCGACCAAAACTGCACACAATACTCAAGGTGTGGTCTCACCAAGGCCCTGTACAACTGCAGCAAGATATCCTTGTTCTTGTACTCGAATCCTCTCGCTATGAAGGCCAACATACAATTTGCCTTCTTAACCGCCTGCTGCACCTGCATGCTTATCTTCAGCAACTGGTGCACAAGGACACCCAGGTCTCGTTGCACTTCCCCTTCTCCCAATCTATTGCCGTTCAGATAATAATCTGCCTTCCTGTTTTTGCCACCAAAGTGGATACCCTCGCATTTATCCACATTATACTGCATCTGCCATGCTTCTGCCCAATCACCCAACCTGTCCAAATCATACTGGAGTTTCTCGGCATCCTCCTCATAGCACACACGCCCACCCAGCTTTGTGTCATCTGCAAACTTGGAGATATTACATTTAATTCCCTCGTCTAGATCATTAATATATATTGTGAATAGCTGGGGTCCTTGGACCGATCCCTGCGGTACCCCACTAGTCACTGCCTGCCACTCGGAAAAAGAGCCGTTTATTCCAACTCTTTGCTTCCTGTCTGCCAACCAGTTCTTTATCCAAGTCAGGACCTTGCCCCCAATCCCATGTGCCTTAACTTTACATGCTAATCTCTTATGAGGGACCTTATCGAAAGCCTTCTGAAAGTCTAAATACACCACATCCACTGGTTCTCCCTTATCTATTCTACCAGTTACATCCTCAAAAAATTCCAGTAGATTAGTCAAGCACGATTTACCTTTTGTAAATCCATGTTGACTTTGTCTGATCCTGTCACTGTTTTCCAAGTGCTCTGCTATTACATCTTTTATAATGGACTCTAGCATTTTCCCCACTACCGATGTCAGGCTTACCGGTCTATAATTCCCCGCTTTCTCTCTACCACCTTTTTTGAATAGTGGGGTAACATTAGCTACCCTCCAATCCATGGGTACTGTTCCAGAGTCTATCGAATGTTGGAAGATGACCAGCAATGCATCTACTATTTCTAGGGCCACTTCCTTTAGTACCCTAGGATATAGATTATCAGGCCCTGGGGATTTATCGGCCTTCAATCCCGTCAATTTCCCTAACACCATTTCCCTACAAATACTGATTTCTTTCAGTTCCTCCCTCTCATTAGACCCTATGTTCCCCAACATCTCTGGGAGGTTATTTGTGTCCTCCTTTGTGAAGACAGAACCAAAGTATGTATTTAATTGGTCTGCCATTTCTTTGTCCCCCATTATAAATTCCCTTGATTCTGACTGCAAGGGACCTACGCTTGACTTCACCAATCTTTTTCTCTTCACATATGTATAAAACCTTTTACAGTCAGTTTTTATGTTCCTTGCAAGCTTACTCTCATAATCTATTTTCCCCCTCTTAATTAATCCCTTTGTCCTCCCTTGCTGAATCCTAAACTGCTCCCAATCCTCAGGTTTACTGCTTTTTCTGGCCAATTTATATGTCCTCTCCTTGGATTTTATGCTATCCCTAATTTCCCTTGTTAGCCACGGTTGAGTCACCTTTTTTGTTTTATTTTTATGCCAAACAGGGATGAACAAATTCTGTAGTTCATCCATGTGATCTTTAAATGTTTGCCATTGCCTATCCACCGAAAACCCTTTGAGTAACATTCCCCAATCAATCCTACCCAACTCGCGCCTCATACCATCGTAGTTTCTTTTATTTAAATTCAGGACCCTAGTCTCTGAGTCAACTACTTCACTCTCCATCTTAATGAAGAATTCTATCATATTATTTACAATGTTTACCCTGTACCCAGAGGGTCAGTGGAATGTTTACCCTGTACACAGAGGGACAGAGGAATGTTTACCCTGTACACAGAGGGACAGTGGAATGTTTACCCTGTACACAGAGGGACAGTGGAATGTTTACCCTGTACACAGAGGGACAGTGGAATGTTTACCCTGTACACAGTGGGACAGTGGAATGTTTACCCTGTACACAGAGGGACAGTGGAATGTTTACCCTGTACACAGAGGGACAGTGGAATGTTTACCCTGTACACAGAGGGACAGTGGAATGTTTACCCTGTACACAGAGGGGCAGTGGAATGTTTACCCTGTACACAGAGAGGGATAGTGGAATGTTTACCCTGTACACAGAGGGACAGAAGAATGTTTACCCTGTACACAGAGGGTCAGTGACATTTTTACCCCGTGCACAGACAGTGGAATGTTGTAAATGTTGCAATGAGGACCTGGAGGGACTTGTAGATAAGTCAATGATCTTGAATTCAAGGTGTTGCTGGGTGGTGTGCCAATGGGGGCTGGCAAGACATGGCAAAAGAGGATAGTATGTGGGTGCTGGACTGTTAATCTGGTAGTCGTCGATGCCGGGTGGGACCCGGGAGGCTACCAAGGAGAGTGCTGGATGTTAGCTGAATTTTGCCTACAACCATTGTTGTAAGAATTTTACATAATTAAGTTACTGAATTTTCGTAAATCACAGCATAGAAAGAGGCTTATTGCATCTGTACCCGCTCTTATTCCATGCCCATTGCCCAAACCATCTTCATTTTTTTCTTTTCCAATCCATTTCCCTTTTAAAAGCTATCGGGGGAGAAATTCAGCATCGCCCCGTTTGGGGCGCAATTATCGGCCGGGCGCAAAGTTTAGCGCCTGGCGTTAATTATCATCTCCGACTGCAAACTTGGCTTCTATTGCCCCTGGAGGTGATTGGAGCACTAAATCAGGCGCTACACACCTCCCTTAAGGCGCTAACGCCGAGGAGCGAGGCGCTACCTCAGAACGCTGGCGAAGCTCGTGTGATGTCAGTCAGCAATGGAACACAGACACACTGGCGCTGGCTAGTTCTTAAAGGGGAGGGTCGATCTTGCTCTCCATCCACACCCTGCTCATTGCAGCCTTGAATCTCGGCCTGGAGAGACCTGTACATCAAATCTGCTGGAAAGAACAATGGAGAGACCCAGGGAAAGAGCTCAGAGTGCAGCCCCCACAGTCTCTTCTAAATTGATGCAAGGATGATCAAATCAAAATGAACCTGCAAAGTGCTACTCAGTACCCAAAACTCCTCAACACAGCGTTGAATATCTCCAGAAGTCTCTCTCTCTCACTCAGAATGTGTGGTGCAAAAATGTCGCCAAAAAAAAAGGCAGGATGCGGTCGCCTTTAAATAGTGCTCCCCCAGTCCCTTCCCAACTGCAAAACGTTCCCCTCGACCTGTCGTTGCTAGCGGCAGGCAGTAAGGCAGGGGGCGCCACTCAATATCCGGTCCGGGGCGCTACCGGGGCATTGCACGCTTGACTGATGTCACTATCTGCGGGCGCAGGAGATCGTGGCGGTAGTGTTTAGCGCCGCCGCAAAATGTCTGGTCAATTTCGCGAGCGGTGCAAACATCGACCTAAGGCGCTAACGGGAGGTGCAAACCAACTGAATTTTTCCCCCATTATGAGCTGTTACTGCCACTGTTTCTGCTGGGGTATTCCATGCCCGATATACATACAAAACCATTACAAATGATCATTGATAGATTCACTGTTAATTGAATCCAATTATTTTAGACCGAGATGAAGAGGAATTTCCTCACTCAGAGGGTTGTGAATCTTTGGAATTCTCTACCCCAAAGGGCTGTGAATGCTGAGTCATTGAGTATATTCAAGGCTGAGATAGAGAGATTTTTGGACTCTTGGGGAATCAAGGGATGTGGAGATCAGGCGGGAAAGTGGAGTTGATGTCGAAGATCAGCCATGATCTTATTGAATGGCGGAGCAGGCTCGAGGGGCCGTATGGCCTACTCCTGCTCCTAATTCTTATGTTCTTATGTTCTTATTTTAGGGGGTTACATTACAAAGCTATTATACTGCCAGGTGCTATTATTGCTTCTTTTCTCCTCTCTTTATTTACTCCAATTTGTGCTGCATTTCCTCTGATGATAACTGAGATCAGAGTAATGGTAGTAGCTTATGGTAATCCTGTTGTGACTTTCATCTGCTTCCTCTACCCAACCACATCAGTAACCTTACTGAAAGCTGAACAAAGACACCTGGAACTCCAGCCCTACAGAATGTGTTAATTCACTGCTACATAAGTTAAAAACAAGACGCTTTGTTGATACCTGTATAGAAATAATCTTTCTGGTTTTCAACCAAGAGATCCTCAAATATGGTATAATATTCTTTCTATATGTTGTTAAAAATCTTGTGTAAGATGTGCACTTCTTATCCACAAACCCGACTTCTGCTTTTCAATTTTTGGTCATGCTTTTGTATCAACATTTGCTATTGTTAATTGATATGTCAATATTTACCATTCAATTTTGCTGTGCCAACTGTCACTAAGTAGTTGCCGGTCCTGGCCAGTAAGTGGCTCTGTGGAGCAACTTTCCATTACATAGAATTACATAGAATGTACAGCAGAGAAACACCCCATTCGGCCCAACTGGTCCATGCTCATGTTTATGCTCCACACACGCCTCCTCCCATGCCTACTTCATCTAACCCTATCTGCATATCCTTCTTTTCCTTTCTCTCGCATGTGCTTATCTATCTTCCCCTTAAAGGCATCTAAGCTGTTCGCCTCAACTACTCCATGTGGTAGCAAGTTCCACATTCTCACCACTCTCCATTGAAGTCAATGGAAATAAAAATCGGGATTGATGTAAAGCAGGCTGCCGATTTGGCATCACCTGTTTTACACTATCGCACAAAGTCAAAATCTATCTCAAAGTGCCAACTCCCCTCTGTAACACATGACTTTTGCGGACTTGCATGCTTCTGTTTTGTTTATGCTGTTCCACGTTTTATTTGCATTGTTGGTGGCCTGCTACATTATGATTGGACATATTGTGCACCAAGTCTACGAAAGCCTCCAGATCTTTTTCAACTTCCTTAGCCATTTTGATACCATTCACGAAGCACTGGTATACATTTTTCTCCCTTGCACAGTAATAGGGAGGTAGTGATCTCAAACACATAGATGAGCCAGGGCCCTCAGGCACTCAACCAGGTACAGGCAGTCACATCAAACACAAATTGAGGGAGAGGGGGCCTTGGATACACAGTCGGGCAGAAAGAAAGGCTTGGATGCAGATCGTGGAATGTAGGGGCCCTTAGATACAGCATCAGAGTAAGACAGAGCCTCAAGCACACAGCTGGGGAAGCAAAGACTCAGGCAAGTGGTCAAGGGGAGCGGTGGGAGGGGGGGAGGGGGGGAGGGGAGAGGGGCAGATGGGCAGACAATTCTACAAAAAAAAGAGCCATCATTGGGTGATCACCTGACACCTTCTTCTGTCCAATCACAGAGCAGCATTTGTAGAGGGCTGAGAGCTGGTTCACTGCCCACCCACTGTTACCAGATATGAAGCTTTGATGAGTGACACGAGGCGATCTAAAAAGGAAATGAGGGGAAAAGCAAACGCATATTACAGCATTGCTGGCCAGGGCAGCTCTCCGGGGACATCCCTGTACTATGAATGAGGTGGATTTGGCAGCAGAGGTGCACAGCTGCTGGCATCAAACAATAAAAGGTGCTGGAGGCGCTACCGGATGTCACGTGCCACCATTTTGAGCCCTCAGATGCCCAGTGGAGACAAATAATACACCCCCAGGGAAAGCAGTCCCACAATATAAACCAATAATAAAATACAAAAAGAAAAATCACTTCAGGATGTTGGGAACATTTTTCAATCACCTAGTCATCTTTTTTTGATTATGTTTTAGCTGAAAGATCAATGTATTTTGAAAGGGCAAAATAAATAGCAATCTACAACTTAGCTCAGCATTTGGGTTCCATTAATTAAGAGTGTTCAACTGATGTCAGAATATAATTGAAACAATTTAAAGGAGCTACATGCTACATCTTGCAGTAACAAAAGGTTAATATTCTTCAAATTATCACAGATCAGTTGTCACTTTAAAAAGACACCTTGCTTCATTTCTCAATAATAATGATTATGCACTCGGTGTAGCATACAGCCAAGATAAAGACGCCAATTATCTCATTTCTGTTAGTAGCCTTTAATTAAATGCTCAATTTGCAGCAGTATCGAATCAGGTAGTAATTTTAAAAGGAAACAATTATTTAAGAACATAAGAAATAGGAGCAGGAGTGGGCCATTCGGCCCTTCGAGCCTGCTCCGCCATTCAATGAGATCATGGCTGATCTTCTGCCTCAATTCCATTCACCGGCCTTATCGCCATATCCCTTGATGCCCTTACTAGTCAGCAATCTATCGACTTCTGTTTTGAATATACCCAATGACTGAGCCTCCACAGCCCTCTGGGGCAGAGAATTCCAAAGATTCACCACCTTCTGTGTGAAGAAATTTCTTCTCATCTCAGTCCTGAATGGCCTACCCTTTATCTTGAGGCTGTGGCCCCTGGTTCTAGACTCCCCAGCCAAGGGAAACATTCTCCCAGCATCCATCCTATCAAACCCTGTAATAATTTTGTATGCTTCAATGAGATTTTATTGTAAATTGGATCTTATTACATTGTAGTGCTTTCTTAAAGAAACATTACCACGTTTCCTTTCATTGTTTTCTCTGAAAGACCCAGAAACACAATTTTGTTCCTCCTAGTTTACTTGTAATCAAAAATAATTTCCATGCTTAGAGTTTCAGATGGTGGAATTGGATCTCGTTGCGCCCGTTTTACGGGAGAAAACATCTGCAAAGAGGTTCCATTTAGGGGGCCCACCGGAAGTGTGTCAAAAACACGTCCAGCGCTATATTGATGTGGGCGCTGCAGAGGCGTCCCTGGTAGTTGCCTGGCAACTTGAATATGCTAATAAGGGGCCTAATGCCTGTTTTAGGACCCCAACCGTAAATTAGTCAGGCCTGCTGCGTTCAGGATCACCTGGTCTACATGAGGCCGAGCCAGCGGTCCTTAAAGGGAGTGCTCCTCCCGGCTCCACATGAAAAGTGCGGCCCGCTACTGGCCACCACTCACCCCCTCCTGAATGCACCCGCCCCCCCCAAGGATTCACCTTAGGTCCCGGCCAACCGATCATGCCGCCCACCCCTCCCCCTGACCCCACCGCCACAGTTGGCAAGCTGCCTCTGTGGCCACGATTGGCGCCCGCAGCTCGCTGGCACTATGCTAATGAGAGCAGTGACCACGATCCAATTTCTAGGTCTCAACTGGTTAGAATTTCAATTGTCGTCTTATCACTTCAAAGCTTGGGGCAATCCTGATGACAGAATTCCACTTTTCATAGTGCGAAGTCTGATTTTGATGATTAAAAGTGAACCCCCGGAGGGATAAAGGTTTGCAGCAAGTCAGTAGGAAGAGCTGTTCCGTTGAGTTGCAATGCCTCCTGCCTCTTTGCTCGAATGTTTCAGTGGTTTCTAACCATTGTTTGAACCCTTGCATTAGGCTGCAGCCTTGACATCCCTCACTGGCATTTGTTACTGCTCAACGTATGCAGTACTTCGATTGTGTTCTATTTCCGAGCAGTCGTTCTATTTTTGAGCAGTTTTTGTGCCTGCGATAACTCTCGGCGTGCCAACTAGCTGTCAGTCCTCCTGTCCTTGATGCGTGATAATGGTGGCACCACAGGATAAACAGCCACAAAGTCATTACTGTAGCTTTATTGAGAAATCGTCTGCAGCTGAAACTCGGCACCAAGTTAATATCAATCCTGATTAAACTCTTGACAAGCTCAATAATATTCCTCAATAATCCACAGTTAGATCTCTGGAATTTCTAGGCCCAGTATATATATTACAAAGGTATTATCGCTGCAGTTGTAAGGGGAACAAAAAGCCTTGTGTTTTCTGAGTGTAATGTAATATTGGCCACACATGGCATGGAATACCAAGGTTTTCTGTCAGCTACTAAGATTTCTCATGCAAAAAGGATTTATTTTAATATTTAACTGTAGATTGATTTACAATACAATACCTGTTAGCAATCGAGCATGTGGAAATTTCAGAATTCACTTGAAAAAAGGCTAACAAGCAGACAGAATCAGACACGCAGGGAATATAATTGCTGTGGGTCAACGTCCTGGCTGTCAGGAATCATTGCGAGGGCACTATGTTTATAAATATATTATACATACACACACACACACTACTACGAAGTGCACTGCATATATTGAACAGGTGCAGTATGTGCTTACATCACTCTTAGTGCTGAGGAAGCTCATTGTTTCGAATCGCACACCATTAAGTTTGATGGGTTTCATCTTTCAGTGAATTTTAAACCAGCAAGGACAAAACCGAGCAAGAGAGACCAGACTGCTCCCTCGGTCTAACTACCCAGATTTAAAATGTAGCCCCTTGTTCTTTATTATGTGAATAATTCACTTGATGTGAAGCACAATTAGAGAGACGAAACCTGTCGCAAACCTGTTTGTTTAATTCCAGTTACTTTTATTTCTAAACAGGAGATTATTAAGATTGGCTCATCAAAATTACTAGAATGTTAAAAACCGGTGACTAGAAGTAATTGTACTCCCCTCTATCTCGGCTAATTTTTTTAATTTCCCCCTTTTCAGACTTGAGTCCCCCAATTTTCTACATCCTTGGCCAGTAGCAGCCATACACAGTTTTAAATGTTATACACATAACAAACATTTCAAAACTGCACGAGCTGCATAGTTTCTAACTGGCTGACACGTGCAACCTGGGCAGCAGAATGAGCAACAAGGCACAACGTGTGGAAGGCAGGGGGGCTTGGAGGCTTTGGCTGGATGCCTCAGCTTCTCTAGAAGTGGGCAGCCGACAGGAAACTGGTGGCGACGCAAAGAAAAACAGCAAATTTGAAATAAAAACAGAAAATCACGGAGCTGATGAAAGGTCTCGCCCGAAATATTAACCCATTTATCTTTGTCAGGAATAACAACAGAAAATGCTGGAAAAACTCAGCAGGCCAGGGCAGCATCCGTGGAGAGAGAAACAGAGTTAACCTTTCGTCAGAACTGGAAAAAAGCAGGAAATGGAAAGGTGCTGACTGACCTACCTTAAACCTCTAAAATAACAACAGCAAATGCTGGAAAAACTCAGCAGGTCAGGCAACATCCGTGGAGAGAAATTTGAGTTGACGTTTTGGGTCGAACCCTTCTTCAAAACTGGAAAGAAAAGAAAATAGATCGAAGGCAGGGCTGCGATCGGACAAAAGAAGTGAAAGACCGTGTCAGTTCTATCTCCCGCACTTCTGCCCTCACCCCTGCCCCTCCCTCCCAGAACCACGATAGGGTTCCCCTTGTCCTCACCTTTCACCCCACCAGCCTCCACATTCAATGGATCATCCTCCGGCATTTCCGCTACCTCCAAAGTGATCCCACCTCCAAATGTATCTTCCCCTCCCCTCCCCTTTCAGCATTCCGTAGGGACCGCTCCCTCCGAGACACCCTAGTCCACTCCTCTATCACCCCAAACAGCCCTTCCCCTTCGCCTGGCACCTTCCCGTGCAAGCGGAGGAGATGTAACACCTGCCCCTATACCTCCCCCCTTCCCACTGTCCAGGGCCCCAAACACCCCTTCCAGGTGAAACAGCGATTTACTTGTACTTCTCGCAATCTAGTATACTGTATTCGCTGCTCACGATGCGGTCTCCTCTATATTGGGGAGACCAAACGCAGATTGGGTGACCGCTTTGCGGAACACCTCCGTTCAGTCCGTAAGGGTGACCCCAAGCTTCCGGTCGCCTGTCATTTTAATTCACTGCTCCATTCCCACTCGGACCTCACCGTCCTTGGCCTCTTGTATTGTTCCATGGAAGCTCAACGTAAACTCGAGGAACAACACCTCATCTTCCGATTAGGCACTCTGCAGCCTTCCGGACTCAATATCGAGTTCAACAATTTCAGATCATAACCTCGGCCCCTATTACACATTTTTTCTTGTAATTTTTCCACTCCTTTTCCCCCCCCCCGCTTTCCTTTTGTTTCTCTCTCACACCTGGCAGCTACCTCTTGCCCTGCCAGTACACTTCTCACCTAATCTCAGCCTATTACCATCTCCTTTGTTTCTTTCACTTCTTTTGTCCGATCGCAGCCCTGCCTTCAATCTATTTTCTTTTCTTTCCAGTTTTGAAGAAGGGTTCGACCCGAAATGTCAACTCAAATTTCTCTCCACGGATGTTGCCTGACCTGCTGAGTTTTTCCAGCATTTTCTGTTGTTATTTCGGATTTCCAACATCTGCAGTATTTTGCTATCGTACCTTAAACCTCTACCGTTTTCCATTTTGATTTTCAGTAAAATGGTAGCTTGGGTCAAGGTGGGTGAGTTTTAAATATTTACTTTCATGGCAAGCGACAGCTTGGATTTGTACAGGGCCTTTAATGTGATCAAGCATCCCAAGGCACTTCACACGGGAGACAAAGGGACAGAGGATTTCAAAGAATCGGTCAAAGGCATAGTCAATAAAGTAAGTTTTTTAAAGGTAGGGAGGGAAGTTGCAAGAGGAAGAGGTTTGGGGAAAGAGTTCCAGAAAGTGGGGCCAAGACAACTGAAAACTCTGACAGCCAACGAAGAACGGCTGGAAGGAGAGAGGCACAGGGAAGGAGGGAAGGAGGGAAGGAGGGAAGGAGGGAGGGAGAAATGAAGGAATGAATTTCTATAGCGCCTTTCACGACCACCGGACGTCTCAAAGCGCTTTACAGCCAATGAAGTACTTTTGGAGTGTAGTAACTGTTGTAATGTGGGAAACACGCCAGCCAATTTGCACACAGCGAGCTCCCACAAACAGCAATGTGATAATGACCAGATAATCTGTTTTAATGATGTAAGAAATCACACAACACCAGGTTATAGTCCAACAGCTTTATTAACTCACTCACTGCAGTGAGTGAGTTAATAAAGCTGTTGGACTATAACCTGGTGTTGTGTGATTTCTTACAATTGTCCACCCCAGTCCAACTCCGGCATCTCCACACCATGGCTATTAATGATGTTGATTGAGGGATAAATATTGGCCAGGACACTGGGGATAACTCCCCTGCTCTTCTTCAAAATGAGTGCCATGGGATCTTTTACATCCACCTGAGAGGGCAGACGAGGCCTTGGTTTAACATCTCATCCGAAAGACTACACCTCCGACAGTACAGCACTCCCTCAGCACTACCCTGGAGTGTCAGCCTAGATTTTTGTGCTCAAGTCCCTGGAGTGGGACTTGAACCCACGACCATCTGACTCAGAGGCAAATCAGCTGGCAAATCCCACCATGGCAGCTAGGGAATTTAAAAATTCAGTTAAGTAAATAAATCTGGAATTTAAAAGAAAAGCTACCAGATTGTCATATAAGTCCATCGGGTTCACTTCTGTCCTTTAGGGATGGTAATCTGCCATCCTTACCCAGTCTGGCCTATATGTGACTCCAGACCCACAGCAATGTGGTTGACTCTTAACTGCCCTCTGAAATGGTGGCTCACCACTACCTTCTCAAGGGCAATAAATGTTGGCCTTGCCAGCGACGCCCATGTCCCATGAATGAATTAAATAAAAACATGTCCGCATCAAATTCTTTTGTCCTCTATCTTAACCGGGGTATTAACCTGTTTAAAACAAATGGGTTAATGCCTTTGTTAAAATATCAGAGAGGGACATTTGACATGATCGCATTAGAGTGCTTACTGAACAATGTCACTTCCTTGGCAACATGCTCCTATTTTCATATGTGCAGCCATTAAGTTGTCTCGCCTCTTACTTCAAATATGTGTAATTATTTTACAACCAAATATTTTCATATAAAATTATCTCACTGTATCTTCAGTGTATCCTTTTAGATCCTGTAGGAAATGCTATGAACCCTGTCTAGGCTTTCACTAGATTATTCAATATCAGACATTTTTAACAGTGATTTATTGCTATCATGCGCTACTAACTGCTGGAATCATTCTTTTTGAATGATAATTTGAGCTAGCAAAGATACATTGGATTAACAGAAAGTATCTAGGCCAACGTTGAAAGGGATTAGGCAGGACCTGCTTGTGCAGTGCAGTAGCTGAGTGATGTGACCCACTGTCACTCAGTTGGTGCTTTTGGTTACTATTTTTGTCTGTCATGTGTCACCTATTCATAAATTTAAAAATATTTCAATGAAAATTGTAAATATTTAAACAATCCCACTTTTGTATAAAGAGCCAAAAGATGGTTTCAAACAGGCAGATGTTGGAGGTTTCATCATTTTCCACTTTGTTTTCCATCTCGAATCTACTCTACAGTGATGACATTTATGTGATGGCACATCCCCCCGATTATGGAGAGATGTGATACATTGCTTTATGGGAATAACTGTCAACAGTCTAAGTAGTTACTACATTAGAAACATAGGAATTGCTAGACAAAAAAAGACCAAGGTCCATCTAGGTCGCCTTCTACCATCCTGGCAGTCACACGATACAACGATAATGGAGTTGTTGACTAATCGTGGCAATCAATCCCTTTCAATTAGTCTACAACAGACCCAGAAATGACATGAGGAAAACCCCAGTGGTGGAGAGCCTTGGGAACCATAGGTCCAAAGTCATCTTTTTCCTCCCTAGCATGCTAGACCTACCACATGTCATGTCTCAAATTACTCATGTACTGTATCCCAAAATAGAACAGTAATGCCATAGACAGAAGTGAAAAGAGTTAGGTTGCCAGTACCTTTAAAATAACATTTTTCAATGAGCTCCATAAACCCTGAAGTATTAAAATTGTACTTTTCTCAAATTTGCTTTCCTTCCCCCTCAGTTTTCACCCTGCTTTCCCCAGGAAGATTTACATTTATATATGATTGTTGCATTTACCACTTTTTTACATCTTGGAAATATTACAAAGTTCTGCACACAAATTAATTTTTGAAGTGCAGGCAATTTCTGTATAAGGTCCCACAAGCAGCAACAAGATGAATGACTGTTTAATCCATTGTTGGTGGTGTTGGCTGAGAAACGAATGTTGACTTGGTCACAGGGAGAACTCCTTCAAATAGTACCATGGGGGGGAATTTTGCCAGCGCTCAGGGGGTGGGTTTGGAGGTGGGACATCCGGTAAAATTGCAAAGATTGACAGCGGGTCCCAAACCCGCCGTCAACCCACCTCCAAACAATCTTCCCGGGTGTCGGGTCCCCGATTTGTGCATGGACCCGACACCTAGTGGCGGGAAGAGGATTATAGGCACTTAACTGCTTGTTAACAAGTACTTAACAGGCAGTTAAGAGGCTTTTTCCAATTTTGACAGGTCTACTGCGGGCTTCCCGACATCCGGACACCACGCCAGGGTAAGTGTGGCGTGCTGTGGGTCTACTGTAATGTTTCTTCATTGATGACAACTGCAGAAGTGGTGTGAAGGATCCAATGGTACACTGGTGAGTTTCAGAGGTAAGAAAATGTTGGGAAAATCATTTTTAATGTATTTAGACTTTTCTGTAGGTAACAAGTTTTGAAGTGTTTGTGTAGTCCCACCTCATTGGGAGAACCTCTCTCACCAGTGACAGATCGCTTCTGTAACCTCATCTGTTCTAGCCTAAGGAGGGAGTCACTGGAGAGCCTGGGTGCAAGAGCTCACCTTTGTACAGTGATTGTCAGTGTTTGCAGCACCTCAATGCTGTCAAACACTGAAAATCATCTGTCAAAAAAAATTGAGCACGGCCCCTTTAAGAAAACCGGCAGATGACGCGTCATCAAATGACGTCATCTGACCGGCTTTCTCCTAATTGGCCGTCAAGCCCACAGGGTAGACTTAACAAGGCCAGTTGACGCAAAATAGTGTCTGTGCGTCAGACGTTGTTGGGGGCGGGATCGGAACCCGGAAGGAAGCTGTCCCGCCCCTAGGCCGCACCAAAAGGTAAAATACAGCCCCTTGGATCTTTAACACTCCTCTGACTAGGCAGATCGGGCTTCTGTCTAACATTTCATCTGAAAGACAGCACCTCCGACAATACAGCACTCCCTCAGTATTGCACTGGAGTGTTAGCTCAGATTATGAGCTCACCTTGTGCAGTAAGGCTTGAACCCACAACCTGTTCCTCAGGCAACATCCGAGCCATGGTGACACAAGGCATTGACTCAAGCAGTTACAGACAGTCACAGAAATCACAGAAATCACAGAAACCCCACAGTGCAGATAGAGGCCATTTCGGCCCATCAAGCCTGCACCGACACATATGCCACCCGATCCCCGTAACCCCTACACATATCCCACCCTATCCCCGTAACCCCACATATTTAATCCCCCTAACACTAAGGGTCAATTTATCATAGCCAATCAACCTAACCCGCACATCTTTGGACTGTGGGAGGAAACCGGAGCACCCGGAGAAAACCCACGCAAACACGGGGAGAATGTGCAAACTCCACACAGACAGTCGCCCGAGGCCGGATTCGAACCCGGGTCCCTGGCGCTGTGAGGCAACAGTGCTAACCACTATGCCACCGTCCTCCAATACCTTACACAAGTGGCTATTCTTTATGTGTTAGCTTAGACAGTGAGCATGCATTTGACCATTGGGATGTCTAATCTAGCCCATACATGTACATGCTTCAGCAAGGTCACTTGAACAGCAATTAGGAGCAATAATCCATCGGATACTAAGGTCAATCTTAGGGCCATTACAGGTGCCCTGGCCTGGCTGTGGTCAGTTAGCTCAGCAATGAAAGGTTAAGACTTGCCTTATAATGTCTTTGGGAAATGTCTCAAAGTGCTTGACACAACTGATTTTGAAGGGCAGTCACTGTTATTGTACAGGCAAATGCAGCAGCCAATTTGCAGGTAGCAAGATCCCACAAAAGTAAGTAAGCAAGTTTTAATTGATTTATATTGTGGACCCCTAAATCGCTTTATTTCCTGTCGGCTGCCAACTTTGTTCATCCATCTGCGCAATCATTTCATTATTTGGGGGAGCTGCAGGCACTCGCCCCCTTTTCTAAAGGCAAATGTCTGGCCACTTGCCTCGCTGGCAGCGGCCTGAAGATAAGTCGCGGGGATTGGGTGGGAGGGCATCGAAGTGGTGGCGGGGGGTTGGGGGGGGGGGTGGGAGCTGGGGGCAGTCACGAGTGCTGTGGAGTCGGTAGAGCACACCTGCTCCTCAGCAACAATATCTGAATTAAAAAATAACATAAACTTACCTTTCATTGGCCGCTGCGAAGGCCGCTGCTGGATCCCGCTCATCGCCAAGCAATTTCAGCAAGGGGCTCTAAAACAGGCGTTGGACCCCTCATTTCAATATGTATGGGGCCTAACACTGATTTAAGCGGCCAGCAGGATCATCTGAATAATAGACCCGACGAATTTAGCAGTGGTCCAAACGTATGAGCAGACTGGGCGTGAGCTGACCCACTGCTAAATTTGTCATTGTTGTGCCCGTTTTACGCCCATAAAACAAGCGCAACGATGTTGGCTTTAGGCCCCACTGAATGTAGCACCAATAAGTGTAGAAAAGCTCCCCAAAACATAAACAACTAAAAATAAAAAGCTTAAACACCATTTGTCCTGCTGTCCCTATTTTTCTCCATTTTCTCTTGCTGCTTATTCTCCGCTTGTGTTATTTATTTTTAAACTTCAATGTAATTCTGTTTCATCTAACTGAACATATCTTCCTCAGCCTTTTCTTCCTGAAAGTAAAGGGAGGTTTACATCTTTTACCACAATTGGTTCTTCTTCCTCTTGGCTCCCATTGTTTATTTTGGGATGGAAACAAGTTTTTTTTTTAAGTAACGGGTTTTATTAGCTGTAAAATAACTTTAGAATTCCACTGCGCAGCCATAATCCACACTTGGATGATCGCACTGCAATCCAGGTCAAGATTTTAATTCTCCTCTGTGGTTCCTGAAGCCCTGCAGCACCCGGATGAGTAAACTCGAAGGATACCGCACTTCATGGCCCACTAGGACTTCTTGCCATAGACCTTTTTAAACTGTGACTGGACTTTCCATTTGAAATCACAATGCGTCAGGGCTTTTAAAACACCCCTGGGTCTTCCTCATAGCCTCAGGTGCCTTAACGCACTGTTGAATCCGTGTGAGTGTGCTTACAGTAGTGATCTATCCACATCTGCAGCACTAAGAGGACCTAGAGTGGAGAGACGTGAGTGGAGAGCTCCCATTGCACCCAGGCCATCTGCTTTCCTAGGAAGTACGCTCAATACATTCGACATAATTGTTGTAATCTCATGCTGAGAGATCATTCAAATTGTGAAAATTGAATAGAAACTGGTGATAGAAAGCCAGAAGATGGGTAAGTAACACCCCTGGACAGTTATGGTTAGTGGCCTGCTGATATTAATTATCATTCAATTATTGTTAATGTTTATTACTATTGCATTTTAATGACTCATTTGTTCCGACAGAACTAAACGTTTCACTCATTTGACCTTGCCAATTGTTTATAATAGTATCATAAAAAATAGTTACTTTGGTGCCAGTTTTCTCCCCCACTGACACTCCTGAAAGAAAGAGTTTTGCAGGTAATGGGCCACATGTGCCTTTCCCAAATGTCTACTCTTCATATCTGAGCTCAGATAATGGCCCTGAATTTCCGATCGTAGGCTTTCTGCGGGCGGGTGCCTCCGATCAGCAAAAAAATCTACGAACCTACCTGCTGGTCCCGGAGATACGGAGGCTTCTGATCCTGGGCCTCTCCTCTTGGAAATGTGCAGAGGCCCCGCGTATCCCAGGGGCGCATGCGGTTCGCAAACATCCCTGGGATCACGTGGGCCAGCCCAACCAATGGAAGAAGGGAATCCTGCTTCATACTTTTGACAGTTCCGTACGCAGGGAACTGTCAAACGTATGAATGGGGATGACTGCAAAAATGCACCATCACACTGAAATAAATAAAGAAAAACCATTACATATATAGAATTAATTAAAATGGCATTTAATGTTAAACAAAAATTTCAGTTTTTGAATTTTTTTATATATGTTTTAACGGGGCTTATATAAACATACCTTATTGGACAGGGTTTTTAATTTATAAGTGAGTGATGAAATCTTATTTTTCTATTTTTTTTAAACTCTTATGCTGGTAAAAGCAGGCCTTACACCTGCTTTTACCAGGCGTTAGAATTCTATGACCTTTCAGCGGGCGGAGGTTCAGCAAATAGCGCAACTCTCCACCCGCAGAGGCCCTTTCCTTGGGCATGCATTGGGTCTGTCATAGAAACATAGAAGATAGGAGCAGGAGTAGGCCATTCGGCCCCTCGAGCCTGCTCCGCCATTTAATGAGATCCTGGCTGATTATCCAAATTCAGTACCCTGTCCCTGCTTTCTCCCCATATCCCTTGATCCCTTTAGCTTTAAGAAATATATCCAACTCCTTCTTGAATATATTTAATGAATTGGCCTCAACTGTCTTCTGTGGTAGAGAATTCCACAGGTTCACCACTCTCTGGGTGAAGAAATTCCTCATCTCAGTCCTAAATGGCTTACCCCTTATCCTTAGACTGTGACCCCTGGTTCTGGACACCCCCGTATGCCTAAACCCGGCACTTGCGCGGCCCCTATGGGCACGTGCACAGCTCGTACGCACCCATGGGGGTCGGAAAATATGGGCCAGTGAGTGTCGGGAAGATGTGCAGCCTGCAGCAGGTCCATCTCAGCCATCAGCTGCTGTGAGACAAGGGCCACCTCAGTCCCAAAGGGTACATCATTTAACTCAGCCCCCAGCCACCTCATGCACACCTGGCATTGAAGTATTACTTAGGAGAATTACAAGGTTAGGGTTAAGAGTACATACATAATGCTCCGCCACCAAGGGAAAACACCAGAGTGAGAGCACGAGGCACACATACAATATAGCTTCTAAGTAAAATTATGTTTGCACTGAAGTTGCGTGTACATACACTGGGGGTGAAATTCAACTTCAGCGGGAGCCCAAAATGGGGGACAGTGTACTGGCTGCTCATTTTATGCACCGCCTGATTTTCCTTCCCTTTGGAGTTAATGGAAAAGAAAATTGGGAAAGGTGTAAAACAAGCTGGCGATTTCGACCTCTCGGTGAACTTGAACTTCAGCCCCTTTATTCTTGCAACGGCTTGGGTGGAGCTTTAACAGGTGACATGAATGGGAGCTTTATGTGTTGTAGACAGTGAAGGGTCTGCATATAAGAACATAAGAAGTAGGAGCAGGAGTAGGCCATACGGCCCCTCGGGCCTGCTCCACCATTCAATAGGATCATGGCTGATCCGAATCTAGACTCACGTCCACTTCCCTGTCCTCTCCCCGTAACCCCTAATTCCCTTATCTGTTAGGAAACTGTCTATTTCCATTTTAAATTTATTTAATGTTGCAGCTTCCACAGCTCTCTGGGGTAGCAAATTCCATAGATTTACTACCCTCTGAGTGAAGAAGTTTCTCCTCATCTCAGTTTTGAAAGGGCAGCCCCTTATTCTTAAATTATGCCCCCTAGTTCTAGTCTCACCCATCAGTGGTAACATCCTCACCGCATCCACCCGATCAAGCCCCCTCACAATCTTATATGTTTCGATAAGATCGCCTCTCATTCTTCTGAACTCCAATGAGTAGAGTCCCAACCTACTCAACCTTTCCTCATACGTCAAGCCCCTCATATGATGGCATATTTGTGGAGGGAAGGGGGAAGATGTAGTGCCAGATGAGGAAATCAAGGTCTCCTGTATGAGGCTGATATGAATGTCTCTTGTAGTTGTCCTCTGCCTCTTCAAGCTGCTGCTGCTCCTCTTGCTGGTCCACTTCATGCCCACAGTGCCCTTCATCCTTCAGGACCTCCATGAAAGACAAAGTTCTGGAGCATGCAGTACTGAACATACAATCCTCAAGACCCTAGCCAGAACGTACTGCATGATCCCCCCATCCCTCTTGGGGGTTCCTCTGAGTGGTTATAATCTTGTTACACGTATTATATGAAAAGATACTTTCTTCAAAACTCCTAGAATACCATACACACTGAACAGATCAGATACATCTCCCATACATCCAACAGAGGGAACGGTAGCATAGTGGTTAGGTTACTGGACAAGTAATCCAGAGGCCTGGAATAATAACCCGGAGACGAGAATCCAAATCCCACCACGGCAGCTGGGCAATTTAAATTCAGTTAATTAAATAGATTTGGAATAAAAAGCTAGTATCAGCAATGGTGACCATGAAACTACTGGATTGTCATAAAAACCCATCTGGTTCACTAAATCTGCCGTCCTTACCCGGTCTGGCCTATATGTGACTCCAGACCCACAGCAATGTGGTTGACTCTTAACTGCCCTCTGAAATGGCCTAGCAAGCCACTCAGTTGTAACAAACCACTACAAAAAACAATAATAAGAATAAACCATAGGGACTGCTGTGGTTGAAGAAGGTGGCTCAAGGCCAATTAGGGATGGGCAATAAATGCCGGCCTTGCCAGTGACGTCCACATCCCAGGAACGAATAAAAAAAGATAAACCTGGACACACAAGAGTCTAAAAAGAAAATTAGAAAGACTTTGCCAAATTCCTTCCACCTGTTACCTCCAGCTACTATCAACAGGTGTCTACACTAAGAAATGAAGGTACACTGATTTTGATATCACTGTACTACAGCTGAGCAGAAAAGAACACTATTGGCCTGGCCATGCATGACATAATCAAAAGTTACAGATTTTGTGCGCTAAGGGACATATTTTCTTCAGCAGATCAGCCATCATAATCCCATCTGCCTATTCATTAAGGATCCCATGACACTATTGGAAGAAGAGTAGGGGAGCTCTGCCGGTGTCCTGACTGACATTTATTCCTCAACCGACATCACTAAAACAGATTGTCTGGTCACTTATTTCATTGCTGTTTGTGGGATCATCCTGTGCACAATTTGGCTGTTGTATTTTCCTACATTACAACAGTGACCACACTTCAAAAGTACTTAATTGGCTGTGAAGCACTTTGGGACATCCAGGGATCATGAAAGGCGCTATATAAATGCAAGTTCTTTCTTTTTAGTCTTTATTAATCACTGTAAGAAATTAGGGCCATTATTGGCTATTTTCAGGCAGTAAGTGCCAGGTGAAACAGACAATGTACATAAGGCATTCTATTGCAATGATATATAAAAAGCAATGTTTATAGTAACCTGTATCGTGTATATAGAACATGCCTTTCATCATTGGCCCTGAATTTCCGACCCCCACGGGTGTGTACAAGGTACGTACGCACCCATAGGGGCCGCGCAAGTTCCGGGTTTAGGCATGTGAAGCGCATGCACAAAAACCCGGAACTTGCGATCTGTCAAGAACTTGACAGATCATCCACATGCCCAAGAAAAGGGCCTCTGCGGGTGGAGAGTTGCGCTATTTGCTCAACTTCTGCCCGCTGAATGGCCATCGAATTCTTATGCCTGGTAAAAGCAGGCTTAAGGCCTGCTTTTACCAGCATAAGAGTTTTTAAAAAAATCGAAAGATAAGATTTTATCACTCACTTATAAATTAAAAACCCTGTCCAATAAGATAAGGTTATATTAAGCCCCGTTAAAACATATTTATAAAATATTCAAAAAATTTAATTTTTGTTTAACATTTTTAATGCCATTTTAATAAATTTTATATATGTAATGATTTTTATTTATTTATTTCAGTGTGTTGGTGCATTTTTGCAGTTATCCCCATTCATACTGTTGACAGTTCTGTACGTACGGAACTGTCAAAAGTATGAATGGGGATTCCCTTCTTCCATTGGTTGGGCTGGCCCATGTGATCCCAGGGATGTTTGCGAACCGCATGGCCCCCTGGGATACCTGGGCCTCTGCCCATTTCCAAGAGGAGAGGCCCAGGAGCGGAAGGCTCCGTATCTCCGGGACCAGCAGGTGGGTTCGTAGAATTTTTTTCTGATCGGAGGCATCCGCCCGCAGGAAGCCTCCGATCGGAAATTCAGGGCCATTATGTTTTGTTATTCCTTTTACCTGTAACGCTAAGCTGCGACAAGCCTTCAAACAGAAGAAAAGTGGCGGAAGGAAAAACTGGTGAAAAGAAAAATTAACGATGACTTCTATCATTGGAACATTCAACAACATTTTTACATGGTATCATAGTGCCAGTTGTTTAAGTACCTGGGCCGGGTCTTAACTTTGTGCGATAGTGTAAAACGGGTGATAGCGAGAAGGCAGCATGTTTTACATCTCTCCCGATTTTTATTTCCGTTGAAGTCACCCGTTTTACACTTTCACACAAAGTCAAGATCTGCCCCCTCGTCTCTGGCCCTATTTGTGTCCTGTTCAAAGTGCCTTTCAGTTCAGCGATACAGTCCAGTTGGCAGCGCATTATAAAAGGTCGTTCTGTAATGACAGTCAGGCTGGTTCCAATGCAGTGCTGTGCCTCTTTAATTCCTTTCAATGGTGCTGGGATAAGAAAAGCAAATAAACAGAACAAACATTGATCATTTCGTTTGTCATTCATTTAATTTTATACAAAAAAATAGCCACAGTTTGAAAGAACAGCACAGTTTCAGCATGGCAATTCATTGTATTTGTCAGTCAAGTAGTGAACCATGAAATTGTGTAAATAACTCAGCAGGATCCCGTTATGTGCAATAGGTTGGGACAGATGAAAACATTGCATGCAAAAGATGCCTGAACGTACCGTTGCTATATACGAACATAGGAATGGAAGGAGGCCATTCAGCCCCTCGAACCTGCTCCGCCATTCAATTAGATCATGGCAGATCTGTACCTCAATCCCAGTTACACACCTTTGCTCCATATCCCTTGATGCCCTTACCTAACAAAAATCTATGATCTCAGTCTTGAAAATTTCAATTCACCCAGCATCCACGTCAAGATTTCCACGACCTTTTGTGAGAAAAAGTGTTTCCCGATTTGACTCCTAAATGGCCTAGTTCTAATTTTAAGATTATGCCTCTTTGTTCTGGATTCCTCCACCAGAGGGAATCGTTTTTCTGTATGTGGGATTGGGCACTCAGGACAGCCCTCCTCGAGACCACTTCATGCAGGACCACTTCCACTTCAGCAGCCATCAAACAGGTCACTTGTAGGGTTGGCATCTTTGGTTGGGTGTATTCATCACATGACCAACTCTTTTTTAATGTGCCTATGATTTTTTTTCTCCTGGGTTGCTGGCAGCAGCGTCCTGAAGATTGATTTTCACATTCCTGGAGACTCCTGGAGGATTGGCAACCCTAATCACTTGCCTGTAGACTCATGCCTGCACCTTGGGTTTCTTTTCCTTTCACGTTTGTCTGTGACTTCTTAGTGTCTTCCCCCTTCAGCCTTCTCAAAGGCTGCTAATGGGTCATGATGTCTTCTGCGCCTTTTTGAAGATTTTCAGAATTTTTATCCCCCTATTTTTACTTTATGGCTGTAAAGCGCTTTTGGGACGTCCTGAGGTCGTGAAAGGTGTGATAGAAAAAATGCAAGTCTTTCTTTCTTATTACTAGTCATTTGGGGCTATATTGTGGCCATATCACAAAATCTAGGCTCGTATTGATTTTGAGTATATGTGCTAAAAGGAAAGCTTAAAGCCAGAATTGTTCTTTAGAGTATATTGTGCAACATGTGCTTTCTGAGTTCTTTTTTCACATTTTTGTTGTTTACACTTTTTCATGGCAATAGCTTTTTTGATCCAAACTGACAAACAAAGCTTCTGAACAGTGTGAGTGACAATCGCCTTCACCCAGCTCTAACAGCTCAAAGCACACAATTAGTCCAGAACATCCTCCGAATGAAGTAGGCTTCAGGGCAATTCAAGCAACTTCAGCTTTGTTTGATGTCTAGTTCGCATTAGGAGGAGTGATGTAATTTGGCTCCAGCTTTGCATGTGTCTTTACAAAGGACTGTTCCAAAGTCATCTTAAAGCAGTGAGAAACTGACCTAACTGTGTTGGAATGACTAATAGTAGAGAGTCCAGGGTCGGGCATTATTATCCCAGAATATTACCCACTGACTACGTGTGTCTCCTGACCTGCAACACAGCTACAATCTCTTTAGTTTCCCATTTAGTTCAGGCTTGATGTCTGAATAGAGCTTTCTTTTCATGTCGATGCTTATTGAATATAGAATATATAAAACTCTTTCACGTAAAGTAATGCACTAGTACATGAATAAAGTGTTAAATGTGAGGCACAGCCTGCTAGAGCGGAGGGAAAAGTTAATTTGGCATTAGGGACTTCAGGGCATGTAATGAAGAGTAAAAAGGTCAAGACAATTTGCATACCCCAATTTGACCCCCGCTCTCCCACTGAATCATTCAGTGTTTATTCCACACTGACTCTGGTGTTCAACAAGTGCTCAAATATTTCTTTGCGCCGTTCAATCTTTAAATCTAACGCAACAGGTAGCAGCTTTTATTTGCTAAAATGGAGGGCATTATGGACCTCACTGCGGAAGGAGAAGTGACGAGCCCCCATTTAGAAATTCCTAAATTTACAAAAGTATACCCTGCCAAGAATGCTCTGGTGTAAATGAAGCATGCCCCACGTCGTGGATTTAGTGCCAGTTTTACATCGGAAGGAAGACAGCATAAACATGGTTCGTGACAGAGCTCTGACAGAGCGATCAGAACCCTTGCTGTTAACAGGCAGCTGAGACACCAGTGTATAATGACATCTTCAAACTCTTGCTATCACCCCGCTGATGTTTGCCAGGCATCTGTCCCTGGGCTCAGCCTGAGCCGTAAACTTTCATCTTGCCCCACTGCGAAAGGGTCAGTTCACATCACTATTTTGACAGCACCTGGAAGTATAGTGCAGCTGCATTGGACACCATTGTAAAATGGGGTTATGGAATGTTTATCATCACACTATTTAACGTTAAGATCGACTTATGTAGTGAAAAGTCATTTTGCGGAAGATTATATTTTTATCGGTGTACAGATACATAAATAAATGAGATTGAAGGCTTTGATCTATCTCTATGCCACTTGCACAGGTCGTACTTGGGACAAAAGACAAAAAACACACAGCTCTTCTGACTTTGCAAACATTTTTCATGAAGATGGTACCTCGAACAGAAACTGTCTGAACTAGTGAACGAGTCAGTCAGCACTTGAAAGGGAGAAGGCCCAGCCCTTAATCAGAACCTGTTCACCTGCAGCGGTGACCTGGCTTTCTCTTTCAGATGCTGCGTATTTCCAGCATTTTCAGCTTTCTGAAATGTGTGGTTTGACTGTGTGCAGCACAAAAACGATACTCGAGATGGAAGGATTTTGTTATATATGCAATAATAACAGGATCCTGTGATGTACAATAGACTAGGAGCGACTAAAACGTTGCTTCTCATCACATTTGTGCAAATATGAATGTCCTTACTAGGAGTATACAGGGGCTTGCTAAAAATGTGTTTTTATCTAAATGACATCTGTGCAGATTTGACTCCATTCACAGTTCAATTTCTAAAACATTTCCTTTTACAACATCGGTTTCATCCTAAAGGACAAGTTGAGTCTTCAGAAGCACACATATTTTTTTTTAATTTCCTAGCTATTTTCTTTCACTCACAACCTTCTTCCCAGCTGCAGTCCTGCCTTCCACTCCAGTCTTCAGAGTTCCAACACATTTTACATCCATACCCACCACCCAGAGTGTGAATAATGAGTCTCACAGATATCAGTCAGCAGTAAGTCCCAAGACCAGAATGAAAATTAACAACCGTAACCAGATCTAGCTCTTCCTGCTGGGATTCGCACAGCCTCCCATCAGCACTCGCACCACCCAGAAGCAGGCCTGGTGCATCAGTCTGGATGGGGTTGCTGGCTGAGTCCGTTTCCTTTTTTATGGTGGATTTGTGCACATGTTA
This sequence comes from Somniosus microcephalus, assembly GCF_052327205.1. Classification (NCBI taxonomy): domain Eukaryota; kingdom Metazoa; phylum Chordata; class Chondrichthyes; order Squaliformes; family Somniosidae; genus Somniosus; species Somniosus microcephalus. The sequence goes on along the minus strand of NC_140996.1, from coordinate 200,191,703 downwards.
CTGCTTGTTGCTGCTTTGTGCCATTTTGGCTGCTCCAGAAAGGAATCTTTAATTCCATGCACGCGTCCCCCTCATTTACAACATGAGCAAATCTCACCTCAATAACTTAGAATCATAGAATGGTTACAGCACGGAAGAAGGCCATTCGGCCCATCAAGCTCGTGCCGACTCTCAGCTAGTCCCACTCCCCTGCTCTTTCCCCGTAGCCCTGCAAAATGTTTTCCTTAAGATACTTATCCAACTCCCTTTCAGACAGTGCATTCCAGATCACTTGCTGCCTAAGCAAGTTTTTTCTTACATCGCCTTTGGTTCTTTTGCCAATCACCTTAAATCTGTGTCCTCTGGTTCTCGACCCTTCTGCCAATGGGAACAGTTTCTCTCTATCTACCCTGTCCAGACGCCTCATGATTTTGAAAACCTCTATCAAATCTCCTCTCAACCTTCTCTGCTCTAAGGAGAACAACCTTAGCCTATCAACATAACTGAAGTCCCTCATTCCTGGAATCATTCTTGTAAATCATTTCTGCACTTTCTCTAAGGCCTTCACATCCTTCCTAAAGTGTGGTGCCCAGAATTGGACACAGTAATTATGGGGGATTTTAACTATCATATTAATTGGACAAATCAAATTGGGCAGGGCTGCCTTGAGGATGAGTTCATTGAGTGTATTAGGGATGGGTTTCTTGAGCAGTATGTAACTGAACCGACCAGGGGGCAAGCAACCTTAGATCTGGTCCTGTGTAACGAGACAGGATTAATTAAAAATGTCCTAGTAAAGGATCCCCTTGGAATGAGTGACCATAACATGGTTGAATTCCATATTCAATTAGAGGGTGAGAAGGTTGGATCTCAAACAAGCGTGCTAAGCTTGAATAAAGGAGACTATGAAGGTATGAGAGCGGAATTGAGTAGAGTGGATTGGGAAAATAGATTAAAGGGTAAGACGATACATGATCAGTGGTGTACATTTAAGGAGTTATTTTACAACTTCCAAAAGAAATATATTCCACTGAGAAGAAAAGGGTGTAAAAGAAAAGACAGCCATCCGTGGCTAAGTAAAGAAATTAAGGATAGTATTCGACTAAAAACAAGGGCATATAAGGTAGCCAAATCTAGTGGGAGGATAGAGGATTGGGAAAACTTTGAAAGACAGCAAAAAATGACAAAAAGATTGATTAAGAAAGGGAAGATAGATTATGAAAGTAAATTAGCAAAAAATATAAAAACAGATAGTAAGAGTTTTTATAGTTATATAAAAAGAAAAAGGGTGGCTAAAGTAAATGTTGGTCCCTTAGAGGATGAGACCGGGAAATTAATGGTGGGAAATATGGAGATGGCAAAAACACTGAATGAATATTTTGTATCAGTCTTTACAGTAGAGGACACTAAGAATATCCCAACACTGGACAAACAGGGGGCTATAGGGGGGGAGGAGCTAAACACGATCAAAATCACTAAGGAAGTGGTACGCGGTAAAATAATGGGACTCAAGGCGGATAAATCACCTGGACCTGATGGCTTACATCCTAGAGTCTTGAGGGAAGTGGCGGTAGGGATTGTGGATGCATTAGTAATAATTTTCCAAAACTCCCTGGACTCAGCAAAGGTCCCGGCAGACTGGAAAACTGCTAATGTAACACCCTTATTTAAAAAGGGCAGTAGACAGAAGGCTGGAAACTATAGACCGGTTAGCCTAACATCTGTGGTAGGTAAAATTTTGGAGTCCATTATTAAGGAGACAGTAACAGGACATTTGGATAATCATAATTTAATAGGACAAAGTCAGCATGGTTTTATGAAGGGGAAGTCATGTTTGACAAATTTGCTGAAGTTCTTTGAGGAAGTAACATATAGGGTGGATAAAGGGGAACCAGTGGACGTAGTGTATTTAGACTTCCAAAAGGCATTTGACAAGGTGCCACACAAAAGATTATTGCTTAAGATAAAAAATCACAGGATTGGGGGTAATATTCTGGCATGGATAGAGGATTGGCTACCTAACAGAAGGCAGAGAGTTGGGATAAATGGTTCATTCTCAGACTGGCAATCAGTAACTAGTGGTGTTCCGCAGGGGTCAGTGCTGGGTCCCCAACTCTTTACAATCTATATTAACGATTTGGAGGAGGGGACTGAGTGTAACATATCAAAGTTTGCAGATGATACTAAGATGGGAGGGAAAGTAGTGAGTGAGGAGGACATAAAAAACCTGCAAGGGGACATAGACAGGCTAAGTAAGTGGGCAGAGATTTGGCAGATGGAATACAATACTGGAAAGTGTGAGGTTATGCACTTTGGCAGGAAAAATCGTAGAGCAAGTTATTATCTTAATGGCAAGAAACTGGAAAGTATTGAAGTACAAAGGGATCTGGGGGTCCTGGTGCACGAAACTCAAAAGGTTAGTATGCAGGTGCAGCAAGTGATTAAGAAGGCCAATGGAATGTTGGCTTTCATTGCTAGGGGGATAGAATATAAAAATAGGGAGGTATTGCTTCAGTTGTACAAGGTATTGGTGAGACCGCACCTGGAATACTGCATACAGTTTTGGTGTCCATACTTAAGAAAAGACATACTTGCTCTCGAGTCAGTACAAAGAAGGTTCACTCGGTTAATCCCGGGGATGAGGGGATGGACATATGAGGAGAGGTTGAGTAGATTGGGACTCTACTCATTGGAGTTCAAAAGAATGAGAGGCGATCTTATTGAAACATATAAGATTGTGAAGGGGTTGGATTGGGTGGAGGCGGGGAGGATGTTCCCGATGATGGGTGAAACTAGAACTAGGGGGCATAGTCTTAGAATAAGGGGCTGCTCTTTCAAAACTGAGATGAGGAGGAACTACTTCACTCAGAGGGTGGTAGGTCCATGGAATATGCTGCCCCAAAAAGCTGTAGAAGCTACATCATTACATAAATTTAAAACAGAAATAGACAGTTTCCTAGAAGTAAAGGGAATTAAGGGTTACGGGGAGTGGGCAGGAATTTGGACATGAGTCTAGGTTCGGATCGGACATGGCCCTGTGGGTAGCGGAGCGGGCCCAGGGGCCGTGTAGCCTGATCCTGCTCCTATTTTGTGTGTCTAATTCTGTTAGATTCAGGAGATGGTTCTGTGATAGTAGATTGGCGGTTAGGATCAGATCAGCCATGATCTTATTGAATGGCGGAGCAGGCTCGAGGGGCCGATTGGCCTACTCCTGCTCCTATTTCTTATGTTCTTATGTTGCCAAACCAGTGTTTTATACAGGTTCATCATAATTTCCACACTTTTGTACTCTATACCTCTATTTATGAAGCCCAGGATCCCGTAAGCCTTTTTAACTGCTTTCTCAAGCTGCCCTGCCACCCTCAATGATTTGTGCGCATGCCTCTTTATCAATTTTTATCCTATCAATTGTCTCCACTACCTCCTCCTTCACTATGTCTATGGCAGCATCCTCTTCCTTGGTAAAGACAGATGCAAAGTACTCATTTGGTACCTCAGCCATACCCTCTGCCTCCATGCGTAGGTCTCCTTTTTGGTCGCTAATCGGCCCCACCCCTCTTACTACCCTTTTATTATTTCTATGCCTATAGAAGACTTTTGGATTACCCTTTATGTTGTCTGCTATTCTATTCTCATACCCTCTCTTTGCCCCTCTTATTTTCTTTTTCACTTCTCCTCTGACCTTTCTATATATAGCCTGATTCTCAGATGTATTTGCAACCTGACATCTGTCATACGTGCTCTTTTTTCTGCTTCATCATATTTGCTATCTGTTTCGTCATCCAGGGAGCTCTGGCTTTAGTTGCCCTACCTTTCCACCTCGTGGCAATGTACCTCGACTGTACCCAAACTATTTCCTCTTTAAAGGTAGCCCATTGTTCCACTACAGTTTTGCCTGCCAATCTTTGATTCCAGTTTACCCGGGCCAGATCCGTTCTCATCCCACTGAAATTGGCCTCCCCCCAGTTAAACATTCTTACTCTAGATTTCTCCCTGTCCTTTTCCATAGCTGGAATAATAGGAACAGTGCAGTAGCATAATGTACAGTAGCATAATGTACAGGGGCAGCACGGTGGCATAGTGGTTAGCACTGTTGCCTCACAGCGCCAGAGACCCGGGTTCGAATCCGGCCTCGGGTGACTGTCTGTGTGGAGTTTGCACATTCTCCCCGTGTTTGCGTGGGTTTTCTCCGGGTGCTCCGGTTTCCTCCCACAGTCCAAAGATGTGCAGGTTAGGTTGATTGGCGATGATAAATTGACCCTTAGTGTTAGGGGGATTAAATACGTGGGGTTACAGGGATAGGGTGGGATATGTGTTGGTGTAGGGGTTACGGGGATCGGGTGGGATATGTGTCGGTGCAGGCTCGATGGGCCGAAATGGCCTCTATCTGCACTGTGGGGTTTCTGTGATTTCTGTGATTTCTAATGTACACGAGAACGATCAATTTGCTAAATCTGAAACGTAGGCTTGTTTAATCATTAAAACGATTTCATTTTCAAGTGACAGAGAAAGCAGTCTTTTCTGTAGCTTACAGTTGATCCTGAGGTGTTTTAATATACAAAGTCAGCTTTTCATAAGTTCTCCAATTTTGCCTCTTTAAAGGGGAAGGGTGGTCTAGGGGGAGTAGTTTTCCATTCTAACTGCCACCCAAATATCTATATGAAAAATATATAGTCACAAAAATATTTATTAATTTCATAAAACTTCAGTATTTACTGCCAGATGGAGACCTATTATTTCGGGTGTCCTTCCCTTTAAAGTTGCTCCAACTTTGTTTGATCCAATCCAGAGTTGCCTGACCTGGGATCCAGCAGCCAACTCCAGCCACCTACTCTGCCGGTAGTGTGTTTTCCCATCAGCAGACAGCACTGGATCAACTTCGCTGGGTCAAAATCCGGGAACTCCCTAACAGTACCTTCACCACACGGACTGCAACAGTTCAAGAAGGCGGCTCACCACCACCTTCTCAAGGGCAATTAGGGATGGGCAATAAATGCTGGCCTTGCCAGTGACGCCCACATCCCATAAACACATTTTTTTTAAACTTCCAAGTTGTAGCCTCCTTTGAAATGAATATAATGGTTGGGTATGCAAATGGTTCCTTGCTGTCCTTAATGTTGCTGGACTAGAGTCACCGGCCAAAAATGGTAAGTCCTCACTGGGCATAAAATTTGGATTTTTGGGGGGAAAAATGACAAACATTTTGTGTGAGTACATTTTGTTTACAAAATAGTTCCTTCGGCACATGCCTTCCCCTTTAAACGTTCACTTTAATTCCAATGATTTTTGGTGACAATCTGTTAACTAGATGAACCTTGGATTCTCCAGTGTCATTAGACTCAGAGGTCCTGATCATTCTTTTCCACTTGTTGCCATTTACACTCAGCAGTTTTGTCTCTTTTTTCATATGGAGTCCCATTTCAGCCAGATCCCAGTTATCATCACTAACTTATCAAGTGTCTTTTCCATTTGATCACCAAAATTCTTCCATTTTAATCCAGCTAACCTTTTCATCAGCAAGACCAAGTATTTAGGTTTGAACAAATGCTCTCTGGCTGTTGTTTTTTGTATACAAGTATAGAATTCCAATCCAGCAAACAGCACTTCTGTGTTATCTTGTGTCATTTCCAAGTGCTGGATCACTGAAAATAAACACAGCAGCCTAATACCTGTAAATGGCCCAATACACAGGATTACCCTAAACTAACACACAAAAGTGTGTTTCAGTGTGATATTTTATGAAGGAACTGTCAGCTTGGGAGGACCAAAACCATTGTCTTTGGCCCCTGCCACTAACTCTACTTCGCTGGCACTGATTCCATCCTCTTCTTGGCCACTGTCTCAGGCTAAAACCAGACTGTTCACAACCTGAGTGTCCTATTGAACCCTAAGCTGAGTTTCAGACCCCAGATCCTCTCCATCAACCTACTTTCACCTCTGTAGCATCACCTGCCACCACCTCTATCTTAGCCCATCCGCCGCTGAAACCCTCCTACGTGCCTCCTCTATCTCCAGAATTGATTACTCCAATGCTCTCTAGGATGGCCTCTCATTCTCCACCCTCCATTAACTCCAGCTTGTCCAAAACGCTACTCTCCATATCCTTCACCACACCAAGACCCGCACCCCTGTCCTCCGTGACCTACACTGACTCTCAGTCAGAACGAATGAATAAAAGCATTTTAAAAATCTTTTATACAATCAACAACATCAACTTATATATTAATATAGTGCCTTCAACATAGAAAACATCCCAAGGCACTTCAGAGATAGACATGAGGAAAATGGACACTGATCAAAAACAAAATCGATTAGTAGGGGTGACTAATAGCTTGGTCAAAGAATTGTGTTTTAAGGAACGGGCAGTGAAGAGGCAGGGAGGTTTAAGAAATTCTGCCACTTTTAATAAATGTCACATAGCAGTGTGATCACGACTGACATTAGTTCAAATATAAATAGAATCATAGGGGGTTGAAATATTTTCAATTTAATCAATGTTAACATATGAAATTCTTTTCTGCTATTGTAACAGGTGTTGAGCTGTTTAACATTTTCATTAAAACATCAGACTGAGGCATTTCATTAAAAAAAAAGGAACGAACCGGTTTCTTACTAATATTACACAGTATGGTTTCAACCCAAAAGGTGCTGCTCCTTCGGGGCGCTCCTACACACTCACAAGGATTTTTAGTAATTCACCCTCACTTTCACAACACTACATTTGTTTAGTTACAAGCGAATGGTTACTCGTGGTGGCCAGATTATTCAGTGGGGATTTCTTTTCCAATATGTCATCTGAAATACTTCAGTTCAGAAATGCCGAAATGGCCCAGAATGTTCCAACAGAAGAAATCGTTTATTTTTATGTAAACTTTCGTAAAATGTGTCAGTTTTCATTTGCTTAGTTTAGTCACGGCTGCCTTTTTAAATTAAAGGATTGAAAATAAATTAACTATTTACCCGAGAGAAACCCAGTTGAAGAAAGGTAAGCAAGCCGAGGGTAAAAGTCCCTCACGATGCACTTGATAAAAAAAATACATGAGGAAAAGCGACAGATTCGTTTCTCTCCCCTCCAACCCTGAAGGCACTGACTTTGGATACCTTGCACAAGTGAGCACTGTACGTACGTGAGCCTAGACAGTGCATATTGGCTGGCGATTTCATTGTGGGTGGCATCACACCTGGACCCGATCTTGTTTTCGATCGATATCCACAAACTCGCAATCTCCAGCAGGAGTCACGGAAAAGTACAGGAACCCTGGCTGATTCTTCTTCCCTTTCCCAGAGCATGGGTGCTGAGGCCAAGTGTAGCCGCCCCCTCCCCCAACCGCCACTCTAGTTAAGAGGCATGTTTTCAGAGGTAAACTGGAAAAGAAAGGCTCTGTTTTGTGAGGTTACGGGGGTGAAATATAGTGAAGCTTTACATGAAATCGTGATCACTAATTTTATATGTATATTTTGGCTCAGATCTAGGAGGCTTCCGAGAACTTCCTAATAACAGCTCTGGAGAAGAATTTTGTTTTTCTTTGACTAGCTTTTGAAAAATATATGAAAGGGAGTTGAAGACAGATCATAATTATTTTTGAAAGCATTCATTAATTGAGCTTTGTTTGTCAAGTTTCACAAAGTGTTGCTTTATCTTGTGTGGAAATGCCAGGGAGATCCCTCCTCGTCTTAGAAGTGTTTTGGCAGGTACTTCAGAACTGGCTAATCAACATCTTCATGCCAATTGACTGGAATTTACAGTTGATTAACTTGCACATCTCAGTTAGTATAGACTGCTTTCAAGCAATGGCTTTTGACTGGATAAATTAAAAGTCAATGGAAGAGCTGTATAAAAAAGAGCCACTTCATGTATTTCCCTCACGCCACGCATCGTACTCACTGATGCAGATAAAGTGAAGTTAAAGGAACAATTAATGCCTCAGTGTGCTAGTCTTAAGGGCGCCTTTGAAAGTTCTGCTGCACGATTGCACAGAAGAGTCTCCCTGCGAGATCTCTTGGATTAACAATGCTGAAGACTCACTAAAAATAAAGGCAGACAGACCCGTTTCTAATTCCCTGATGTGTCTCCGTGTAATTCACAAGAGATGTGATCCAAATAAATAAGTTGATGACAACATTTTAGGAGATTATGCAATGAGGATGAGTATAGTTTGAGTAAATGAAAACACCAGATAGTCAGGTTCTAACAACTTGTATTTGCGTAGCATTTTAAGGTGATAAAACACCCCAAGAGTTTCACAGAAGTGACAACCAAACACTAAGCAATAATGGGAGTAAGGTAATTGGAGCAATGATCAAAGGAGGTTTTGAGGAAGTTTTTCAAGGAGCAGATGCACAAGAGGCCAGAGTCGGAGGAATGGAGAGTTTGGGGGAGGGTTTGAAGAGGCTGGAGGAGGTTACAGGGATAGGGAGGGGCCAGGCCATTAACGGATTTAAACGCAAGGATGTGAAGTTAAATTGGAGACACTGAGGGACCCGGAGCCAATGTAGATCAGCAAGGACAGGGGTGACGGGTGAGCGGGACTTGGGGCAGAGTTTTAGATGAGCTGAAGTTTATGGAGTATGGAGAATGAGAGGCCGGCCAGAAAAGCATTGGAATAGTCAAGTCTGAAGATGACAAAGGCATGTAGGAGGGTTTCAACAGTAGACGGACTGAGGCATGTGAGGAGGTGGGTGACGTTACAGAGGTAGAAATAGGTGATCTGTGTGATGGAGAGGATATGGGGTCAGAAGCTCAGCTCAGAAGGGAAATATTCAGAAGGGTGTGTTGCGACAAATGATGTGAGAATATCTGTACCTTCCCCTACTCTACAGACAGTGATTAGACAATTCTAATTATATTCTTAGTCAAATGTGTTTAGGTCATATGCCTAGCTGAACAAGCCAACCTATAAATATGATTGCAGCCTTGACCAACAAGCTTCAGACTATAGTGAAGTTCCGGCCCTTTCCTGTACCTGTTTAACAATGGGTAAAATTCTCTCCTCACAGGTCCTGTCTACCTAGCAACATTCAGGTCATTGTTTGTGAAGAATGTGAGGAATGTAGTCACATTTCTGTAACACATTCCCAAAATTAACAGAATTACACTTTTTCCACAATTAAGCCAGCTGTACTGTGGATTTAGAAATCATCATGGGCTTTGTACTACATAGAATAATAGAATCATAAAATGCTATGAAGAGAGACTGGACAGGCTGGGGTTGTTTTCCTTGGAGCAGAGAAGGCTGAGGGGGGACCTGATTGAAGTGTACAAAATTATGAGGGGCATAGATAGGGTAGATAGAAAGGAACTTTTCCCCTTAGTAGAGGGGTCAATAACCAGGGGGCATAGTTGCAAGGTAAGGGGCAGGAGGTTTAGAGGAGATTTGAGGAAAAACTTTTTCACCCAGAGGTTGGTTGGAATCTGGAACTCACTGCGTGAAAGGGTGGTAGAGGCAGGAACCCTCACAACATTCAAGAAGCATTTAGATGAGCACTTGAAACACCATAGCATACAAGGCTACGGACCAAGTGCTGGAAAATGGGATTAGAATAGGCAGGGCTTGCTGGCCAGCACGGACACAATGGGCCAAAGGGCCTCTTTCTGTACTGTATAACTCTATGACTATGATAAAGCACAGAAGGAGGCCATTCAGCCCATTGTGCCTGTGCCGACTCTTTGAAAGAGCAATCCAATTAGTTCCACCCTCCTACTCTTTCCCCATAGCCTTGCAAATTTCTCCCCCTCATATATTTATCCAATTCCCTTTTGGAAGTTATTATTGAATCTGCTCCTACCAACCTTTCAGACAGTGCATTCCAAATCATAACAGCTCGCTGTGTACATTTTTTTCCCTCATGTCACTTCTGATTCTTTTGCCAATGACCTTAAATCTATGTCCACTGGTTACCGACCCTTCTGCCACTGTGCACTTGTGCATGGTTTTCAGAAAACTACATTTTCCAGATGTTTTACAAATGAGGTATTGTTTATTGAAAATGAAAGGGTCTCTCATTCCTCAAAGGGTTAAGGTTATGGGAAGTCAGACTCTCACTGCTTCCAATTTAAAACTGAAGTGCCAATGAGCCTTTCAAGTTGTTGATGTTTATAACTAAATGACCTGTAGGACTTCATTTGATATCACCCTTTGAAATCAGTTCAGATATCTTGACTACTGTAGAAATTCTGAGATTGAATTTATATTCTGGTGAGATTTCTTTAGTCTTAACAAGCATGATGCAATGGTAAAAGCTAACAATCCACCAACCCACCCATCGCCTACCAAGCTTCCTATTCGTCTTAGGACAAATCCTTTTGCAACGACATAAATCTTTCACACAACGAACGGAATGACTAAAGCAAACATTAAACCTGTGGTATGAAACTCAGCAAGTTTATTATTTTTAATCCAGAAGTGATGCTGATGGCGTCACGTAACCTTTGGTCATTTACGTCACCAGCTTTATCAGAGAGAAGTATTTTTTGTTTCATTGTGCAAAAATGTGTGGTACATAACAACAACAGCAACTTGCATTTGTATAGCACCTTTACTGTTGAAACACATCCCAAATTGCTTCACAGATGCATGAGGAAAATCAGATGCTGCTGCAAAGAAGAGATTAGGAGGGGTGACCAAAACCTGGTCAAAAAGGTGAGTTTTCAAAGGAGTTTTAAAGGTGGTGAGGAGGCACAGACGTTTTGGGAGAGAATTCCAGAGCATGGGGCCAAGGCAGCTGAAGGCACAGCCACCAATAGTGGGGCAATGAGAGATGGGTCACACAGGAGGCCAGAACCTGAAGAACTGGTGGGTTTGGGCAGGAGAAGGGGTTGTAGGAGATTACAGAGATAGGGAGTGAGCGAGGCAATGGAGAGATTAAACACAAGGATGAGAATTTTAAATTTCAGGCATTGGGGGGACCAGGAGCCAATGTAGGTCAGTGAGGACAGGGGTGGTGGGCAAGCTGGACTTGGTATAGAATAGGATATGATAGGATCAGCAGAGCTTTGGATAAGCTGAGTTTATGGACAATGAAGGATGGTGAATGGGAGGCTAGCCAGGAGATCAGTAATTCTAATGAGAGACTTTGGGAGTGGTGAGATAGGAGAAATCATCATACTTCTAACATTGATAAACGAGTAGCTCACTTGCCCTTCAAGATTGTGCATTATTTTCTACACAACACCACTGCCGGTTGGTTATTATTTACATACATGAGCTCAACTTTTAGCCATATTCAGGTTCTTTTACTGTCCCATTTAAATCTGTGCTCACAATAACTCAGTTGTGACTAAACCAGTTACAGTATTTATCTGGTATAGATGCACAAGTTACACATTTTGAAGGTGGTGTAATTTTAATCATTTACTTAGTGCAGCTAATTTATGATGTGAGAGTTTCAATGAAACATGCCCATGAAAGGCAGCTGCATGCTAATTGCTGATGAACTCCAGATTTTAAAAAACTTTTTGCACTTTGAATCTGCAGCCAGAACCTCCCTGCCACACGAGCTCTCAGAAGTCCTTTAGAAGAAGCTGACATCTGTTTTAAATCTGTATAATTTTAACAAAATATGCATGCCAGGTGATGCAGTGTGGTTACTCCGTACAACATCACACGTGGCGCATTGATATGTTAACATTATGCTACAACCACGATGACAGCAATTGTCTTCAAACTATATAATGACTCAATTCTTATAGGCTAGTTATCCTACACATCTTGTTGTCAGGCATGGCTCAGACAGTTGTGGGTTCAAGTCCCACTCCAGAGATACAAGTACAAAATCTAGGCTGACACTCCCGTGCGGTACTGAGGGAGTGCTGCACTGTCGAAGGTGCCGTTTTTCAGATGAGATGTTAAACTGAGGTCCCGTCTCCCCTTTTAGGTGTAAAGGATCCCATGGCACTATTTCTATCCCTTAACCAATATCAAAACAGATTGGGCTAGAAATTCATCTACTTACCACCACTCCGTAGCGCCATGAAATGGTGATAAAATGGCGGCTGCTGCTCTTTCGCCAGCTGATGGCGGGTCCCGTGACGGTCGCCATATTCCTCTCCTCCTTTGCGCTGCTGGTAACTGGCAGCACCCTAAAAGAAAATGGCGGCGTGGTGATGTCAATCGGCGTACAACGCCGACTTAACGTCACCATCACGAACTTTGACCCTACTGGGTCCTAAGAATGCCAGGTTAACCTGACATGCAAGCAGGCTGACAGTGGCGATGTCTGCAGCTCTTAAAGGGACACACACATCATTCAGTTAAGTTTGAATTTAAGGGATTGGACTGGGTTTTTGATTTTATTGAAGTGGTGACTTGCTGCAATAGATGTGAAAAGTTTTTTAAGTGTGTAGAGAGTGTTGCTGGACACTTGCAAGGGCTCAGATGGTAAATGAAGGCCTTTGAGAAGACAGAACATGCTGCGAATACACAGCAGGTCACGCAACATCCGTGGAGAGAAAAACAAAGTTCACGTCGCAGGTCGACATGCTGCCTAACCAACTGAGTATTTCCAGCCTTTTATGTTGTAATTTCACATTTACAGCATCCGCTTGCAGAGGGAAGAGGAAGATGCAGAAGAGGAAGATGCAGAAGAGGAGGAGGCCGAAGAGGAGGAATCATATGGAAGGATGCATCCCACACAGCCCCTTTGTGGCCGGGATATCCAGGATGGAATCATCCGCCTGCGGTCCCACTGGCTGGGCAGGCTGTCTTTGCTTGTTGACCCACTGGATGGGCAGGCTGCATTTCTTGGGTGTGTGAAATGAGGAAGGCACAAGGGTACAGTTGTGCTGACGGTGGGGGGGGGGGGGCAGGAAAGCAAGAGGTGCATGCCAGAAGGAGGATAACGTACGAGGATACCAGTATCTTGTATCCTTTCAACCCGGCCGCTGGCCAAGGGCTCAACCATGCCCCTGCCAAGAATGGCCTGCACCATCTCCTCCAAGGGGGTGAGGTGAGGCTAGGAATGGGAGATGTGCCTCGTCATTGGTGCAGATTGTTGGTAGGTGAGTGATTGGGGGTTGTGTATTGAGCAGTGTGTGAGGCTAGTGGTGCAGTTGGTAGGAGATGGCTTTTGAAGATGCATTCACTGAGCTTGACCAGTGGTCTGAGGTCATGAAGCTTCTTTGGGCACTGGAGCCAGGTGGTGGGAGCAACACTACTGGCAGTGATGGCCTTAATGATGTGGTCCCACATCGTTCTTTCTGGAGGGTCTCCTGGCCCCTGTGGGTAGAGGGCCGCTCTTGCAGTGTTGACTCCCTGCACAAAGCTGGAGTGCTGCGTGCGAGACCCTTGGTGCCCTTTCCCTGGCTTGCTGAGCTATTTGTGTTCGTGCTAAGCCAGTTTTCCCATTTGTTGAGGTTAGGAAGGTAATTCAGCTTTAATAGCTGAATATTCACATTTGGAACTTTTTTAAAATATTGAATATTTCTTAAAAGGCAGAAAGGGCTGAAAAATGTATTGATTCACTGCATTTTATTTTGTATTGTTTCAGTATGCATGGCCCCTTTAATTCTCAGACATCTTTAGTGCCCACAATTCTCTACGAGCTCCACAGCTTTGCTCACAGAGGCTGTGGGAAGCTGCAACTCTGCACCTGGATAGAAACTTCATCCCGGATGCCTCCAGCAATGCCACCAGGACAGCGTTGCACGGAAGATGAGCGCTGCACCACCTAGCTCTATGCCCCCCCCTGACCAATTTCACTCGGTTAGCATTGCGGCCATTTCCAGCAGGTGAGACCGGCAACTTTGCTGGCGAACATTTTCCCCCCATTATCTTTTATTATTTGCGTTTGTGGGAGCTTGCTGTGCGCAAATTGGCAGCCGCGTTTCCTATATTGCAACAGTGATTACACTTCAAAAGATACTTCATTGGATGTAAAGCACTTTGGGACATGCTGAGGTCATGAAAGGCGCTATATAAATGCAAGTCTTTCTTTCTTTCCCATCGCACATTGATGCAATGTAATTTTGACCTTGAGAAAACTACAAGGAAACTTGTAACAAGGCTCAGGAATGAAGCCGCCCAGATGGATTTTTTGTCAAGTGTTGTGAGACCTTGAGGTAGTCCAAGGGCGAACTTCCACTGCGGCTACCAATCTTGAGAACAGTAGCTGCAACTCGGGTCCCGGCCAGGCAGAACCACGTTTAACATCATCTGGCTCCTGCCCAGCTGGAGCTTGAGCTGTCCTGTGTAGAGGAGCGAGCCCCACACAAGCCGAGATACATGCACTGGCTGAGCTGTCCCCCGAATGTTTGACATTTTAAATGTTTAGACAGTGAGGAGGGGAGAATGCCTGCTCCCTAAAGATTTAAATTAAGGTCAGGCAGGTTTACAAAGTATCCAGGGGAGCACTCTGAAAACCAGCTTTGACACCACTTTGGATTTACGGACCATGTGCTGTCAAACCGAAGTAGTGTGAGAGGAGAGTCCAGGAACTCTCACTCTGCTTTGCTCCAGACTCAAGCTGGGCCCTGACTCCAGGTTTATATTTCTAGTTCAGCAATAGTGCAAAGCAGAAATTGCTTTGCAGCCAGTAGTGAAGATTCACTCTTTCCCTGATCAGCTTCACATTCACTGCAGTGCGACTCCAACGACACAAAAGGTTTCACGGGGACCAACTGAAAATTCTTCGACTTGTTTAACCTTCTTAATAAAAATAGAGCCACGTGCCCTGTCAGCTCTTTGAACAGCCCTTCAACACTGTTAAGTAGAACAGTATAACATGTACCAGGACCAACTGGAATGGAGCAGAGAGTGAGGGCCAACCAACACTACTACAGTACTGCCAGTTCCACATCGCCATAAGCAGTAGCTCATCTCGAATTAGTACCTGTAGTATATCAGCACCATAAAATCATTCAGAAGGATAATATACTTTCGTACAGTCAATTATAAAAAAAAAGTTGTTTGAAAAGGCTGGAAGATCCTGCACAATAGTGAGTAAATGATTTACCAAATGTGTGTAAATTTCTTCACGCAAGTCCCACAGTATGAGAGCATCTTGACAATTACCCCAGTCACTGTCAAAGTGTAGGCAAGACAACCCATTAACACCATTCAAAGTGGGTTCCAGGATCAAACTTCACATCAAAAGCAGAAGCTTTTTACACAGCAAAATGACAGATGGCACAGTGTGGAAAATCTGTACTTGTTGTGTCAATGATTAACTAATCTCACAGCACATAACAACTTGTGAAAGGTACTGCAGACAACTGACTATATCATCCTGCAACCAGCAAAGCAAGTCGGTGTTGTGCAAGATGTTTCCTGGGCTTAAAGCCTTTGTAATCCTGTTTATCTTTTCTTTCACACTCTCTCTCTTTAATCAGCAAGAGAAGTGGCTCTAATCGCTGTCTGGGGACCATCACAACACTACTACCCATGCTTATTGCTAATGCATACAAATACTGAGAGCTTGACCGCTGACTGAAAGCCTTGTGCCATTTTACTCATGTTCCCCATCTGTTTTGAGTTACCATCCCTCACTGAAGTTATCATCCATCCACAAATGATATCTGCCAGTGATTTCAGAATAAATCCTACACAAACAGAAACAACAACCATTTTAAACATGAAACTGGAATAACACCAAAAATATGGCGAGTGGATTAACTGACTTTTATTAGGGAGAAGCAGTCAGCTTCTGTTCATAAATACTTAAAAAAAAACATGGCATGCTATCTGTCGGTTATTGTAGGATCTGAAATGCACAAAATGTCCAAAACAAATATTCTAATCAAGCAGTAAAGATATAGGGCAGGATTTTCATTGGGCCGTGGAGGCAGGATTGGAGGCGTGTGGGGGGTTAAAATCTCGAAATCAGGGGGGCACGAACCCATCCCACCCCCAACCCGCCTCCATGCCAGTTTCAAAGGAGGCGGGTACCCAACCCGTGCTGGGACCCGCCTCCCCGAGGTGGGAAGGGGATTAGTGCCAATTAACTGCCTGTTAACAGGTAGTTAACAGGCAGTTTTTAGCCTAATCCCTATTTTTATTCCTGAAGTGTGGGATTCCCGACGGCTCCAAACCACGCCAAGTTAGCGAGGCGGGCCGTCGGGCTGAAAGACTTGGAGGGTTCGAGATGTCCAGTGTTCAGGTGAGTGATGGGTGCATGAGTAAAGAGGTAAGTGTGTTTAGTGTGTGTAAAGTGTTTAAAGAAGTTTAATTACCTTTACTTACCTTTACAGCCCTCCTTCCTTCAGGTCTCAGGAGTCCCTCATCTCACCGGCACAGAAAGCAGAATGGCCGCGAGCTGTCAAAAGTTGCAGCATTCAGCTTTCTGTTCTGGAGAGATCTCTAAATCAGCCTGAGAGGAAGGAATTAACTTAGTGTACAGATTGCCAGTGTTTGACAGCTTCAAAGCGCTGTCAAACTCTGATATTTCATCTGTCAAAAGCTCTTGACAGATGAAATGTCAATCTGTGATGTCACCTGTTGCCGGGTGGCCCTTAATTGGCCTGCTGAGCCCGCTGGGCCCAATAAGAACATAAGTCAACTTGCCAAGAGAGACGTTTGAGCCAATAACTATCCCTGCAGAGTTACCCTCCTTCTCCCAGGTGAGCTGATCATGACTGATGGAAAGGAAACCCAAGAACAAGTGAGATGTGAGACACAAGTCTCTTTCTCAACAGCCTAATGCTTCAATGTTGTTGAGGCTGAGCCATCTGCACCGTACTCTTCCACTACAGATTTCCAAGGCAAGATAAACAAAACACTGGAGGACAAACTATTATTTTCAAAAGAAAGTATGGATTAAATGCTGAGAGTTTCCAGTGAGCATTTTTGTTACCATCCATTACCGCTAATGGCTGATTGCATTTGGTGAAGGGGATCCCACAACTAATTTTAAAAACAAACGGTAATGAAAACAAATCAAAGCAGCCCTTATTACCATCCAGTATCATTAACTGCCCCTCTCGCCTACACAGTATTTTCACAGGATTGACACTGGATTCTAGTCATATGGTTGCAAGGGGTGGTTAGAAAAATATCAAAGGTCTCCCCCATGCAGCTTGCACTCTACTGCCTGGTTGGGTGTTTTTCTCTCCATTTCTAACCCCAGTGGTACTCTTTAGTTCAGGGGGTTTAAACGTGGACTTGCCATTAGCAGTAGAACATAGGTGAGTGAGGCAGACCCTAAGCAACGTTGTGCTAGCAGTAAATCTATACCATTTTCCACTCCTATATTAACGTGAGGGTACGCTTATACTACAGCTGAAGACCACCAATGATGCAGTTATTGTGTAAGTGCAGTCCGAATCTGGTGTCGGGGCTCGATCTGACACCAGAGGAAATGGCAGTAAGATAGTCCAGAGGAAGGAGTTTTACTCTGCTGCACGACATCCGATTTATAGCATAAAAATGTTTAAAGTCAGTGCAAAATCAAAACCACCTCCCACCAACACTAAAACCTCAAACAAGTGTGCCTCTGCTGGTTCCAATACTGTTGCTCTTTTAAAATACTATGGATGATTGCATCTTTCTCGTAATGGTGCACATAAAGGAAAGATAAAGGAAGGTTAAAATTGATCAAAACAGACTGGGAACGAGCTATATTTGGCAGATGCAATTATAAAAAGTCATGCCCGCTTCTGTTCCTAATCCCTGGTGAATCAGCAGGAACCTCAAGTTAGCCAGCAACACCTATGGTAAAAGGGATTGCCATTGCACTCACTAATGGATGCCCCAAGTCCCCTGCTCTCCATTGAGGTCAAGGGGTAAAAATACGTCTCTGTAGGACTGTAAACACAAAGTGATCCAGAAACAGCTGCTCAGTTAACTCATTTGCTCACAGATCCCTTGACTGTTTAAAGTGGTGCCTAAAGAGATATTAAAAGGGCATTAACAATGCTACAGCCTTAATCTATGCCACTGACTCGACCGCCTGTGATTAAATGAATCGCTTTCCAACCTAATCTAAATAAGAACCTTGATTGTTGCAGACCTTTAGAGGCCACTAGAGATAATATATTAAATGAAATGAAAGGATGACAACAGGCAGTTCAAATCACCCTGATTTTATTAATGTTGCAGGGTAATCAATTCTCCTTGTGCTAACAGTACGGGAAATGTGCAAACATTTAAAATAATTAAAGGGGAAGGCAAGTCAAGAGGGATTACCTTTTGTTCGGTTGTCTATTTGAGAAAATACGTCTCTAAAAATATGCCTGAACATTTTTAAACAGAAACTCATTACAATGCTTAAAATCGTGTTCATCCTGCCGGGTTCCCCAAATGCAGGGCTTGCACAACCAGCTGCAAAACAAAGGCAATTCTACTGGGACTCGCTTAGACCAGTTACCAGGAAGATCCATTTCCAGGCCGACAGTCTTAGTGAATTCTGCCGAACATACCACGGCGCGAGCACGTTTCCCACAGTACAGGTAGACTACCTTTTATCCGAACTTCCGAAAACCGAAACCCTCTAAAAACCGAAGATTTTTTCGTTCAGCGTAAGTCGTGCGCACGACATGACCAGAGTGGCGCACGACCCCGGCCCCCGCCGATGACCCCCCGACAAATTTCCCAGTCTTATAAAATACCTTCCGAAATCCGAAATTTTCTGAAAACCAAAACACAGCTGGTCCCGAGGTTTTCGGATAATCCAAACTGCGAAATTCACCCAAATCTAGTTTCTGATTGTTCAGTATGAAGTACACACAATCTCTCCTTGTAGGGACTTACCCAAGTTCAAGGAACTTAAGTGGAGATTGACATGAGCTAAGGCTTCTGAGCTAAGGCGTATTCATAGGGGTATTGCTGGAGCTTACCTAGATAAAACCACCTAGGTTACCGGCACAGAGCGCATGTAAGCTAATTCAGGCAGAACCGGCCATTAGGGCAGTGACTTGCACCAAAGTAGTCCTGGGCCATTTGGGTCCAAGTGGAAGCATCTAAGCCCCTAGTGATGGGACTACCCCTCCAAGTCCCAGCAATGAACCAAACTAACATGTGATGAATAATTGGAGTGCAAATAATGGAAATTCTACAATACGTACTTATTCTTGGTTTGATTACACCTTACGGTATTTGGAGTGATCCATAAAAAATTGCGGATAATAGGTGTACCAGCACTTAGTTCATAAATGAAAGCTAATTTCTTGATTTCATCCCACTTTCCACATAAAAGAAAAAGACTTGCATTTATATAGCACCTTTTACGACCACCAAATGTCCCAAAGTGCTTTACAGCCAATGAAGTACTTTGTGAAGTGTAGTCACTGTTGTAATGTAGGAAACGCGGCAGCCAATTTACGTATCTGTAATGAAATCTGTTTGTCTTGATCCTGTATTCGTTTTGCACTCATGTATATTACCCTCCCCCACTGTGTATAGTTTCACTTCCTCTTTCCCGACTAACCTGGGAGGTTCCAGGTCTTGGCTCTTGGCTCCGCCCCTGACTTCTCTTACATAAAGATCCCAGGATCTGTATGACTCATTCCTGTGAACCAGTCGGCGTGTTGAGATGTTAGCTCTGATCTTAGTGATTAAAAGCCAACTTGTTTAAGTCTATAACTTCTAGTTTTGTGGTTATTGAAGGCCCATCAATTTTAATCACTAAAGAATACTAGGATGGATTGACTCCTAAAACCAGAGCATCTGGACTTGGATCCACATTCTGCTGAAGCATCAAATCAATTTGGACACTGGCTCAAATGCTTCGAACTCTTCGCGGGGGCCTCATCCGCTAGCGAGGTAGATAAACTGAGTCTACTGACTACTCGCGTAAGTCATCGGATTTATTCGTTCATCCGGGACGCCACCTCTTACACGGAGGCCATCACTATCCTGAAGGCCCAATACCAGAGGCCGGTAAACGAAGTGTACGCCAGACATCTGCTGGCTACACGCAGGCAGCGACCAGAGGAATCAATGGACGATTTCTTACAGGGCCTAAAGGACCTGGTCCGGGACTGTAACTGCAAGGCCGTGACGGCCAACGCGTACTCTGACGAATTGGTCCGCGATTCCTTCATCACGGGCCTCAAATCGAATTATATCCGGCAGAGACTGCTGGAGAAGGAGGTCCTGGACTTAAAAAAGGCAGTGGCCACTGCGCGATCGCTGGACGTGGCCCAGAAAAACTCTGACTCTTATTCTTCCGGCCATGTGGCCCTCACCGCCTCGTGCGTGCCGAGGGGGCCGCCATCTTGGAATCAGCCATCTTCCCTATCCAGGTCTCAGACCAGCTCTACGCCGCCGGAGTCCCCACACAGAAGTTCACCCAGGAGTCCTACTACAGCGTCAATGTCTCGAGGCCCGAAATGCTACTTCTGCGGCCAGGCCAAGCACCCCAGACAACGATGCCCAGCGAAGGACGCTACATGCTTCAAATGTAAGAAAAAGGGGCATTTTAGCAAAGTCTGCAGGGGGAATCCGATTTCCAACTCCGTCACCGCCTCGTGCGTGCCGTGCGGGCCGCCATCTTGGGATCCGCCATCTTTTCCCGACTCAACAGCCGCCCAGGGCCCAACAGTGGCTTCGATCACGGTGGATCAATCCAGGCCACACCCGTTGACAAAATCCACGATGGACATACAGGTAAACGGGAATTTAACGAAATGTTTAATTGACTGTGGGAGTACCGAGAGTTTTATCCACCCTAGCCTGGTACGGCGGCACTCATTAACGGTAACCCCTACACGGAGCAGAATTGCTGTGGCTGCTAAGCCCCACACTTCGGACATTTTGGGCTACTGTGTGGTAACACTGACTGTAAAAGGCACGGACTACAAGGATTTTAAACTCCTCGTGATGCCAGAACTCTGTGTTAATGTAATCTTGGGCCTGGACTTCCAGTGCCAACACGAAAGTGTCACACTAGCATATGGCGGGTCCCAGCCGCCACTCACAGTCTGTGGCCTATCAACCTTAAAAATCAGCCCGCCCTCTTTATTCGCTAATCTCACTCCGAACTGTAGGCCCATAGCGACCAAAAGTAGACGGTACAGTCTGGAAGACAGACACTTTATCAAGGCGGAAGTGGACAGACTCCTGCGGGAAGGCATTATTGAATGCAGTACCAGCCCGTGGCGTGCCCAAGTAGTCATAGTTAAAAATAGCGAAAAGAAACGGATGGTAATTGACTACAGCCAGACTGTTAATATTTATACCCAGCTGGACGCCTACCCTTTACCCCGCATATCAGAAATGGTCAACCAGATTGCGCAATACCGAGTCTTCTCGACTATCGACCTCAAATCCGCGTATCACCAGCTCCCCATTAGAACGGAGGACCGCCCATACACCGCCTTCGAGGCGAACAGGCGCCTCTGCCATTTTCTCAGAGTGCCCTTCGGGGTAACAAATGGGGTCTCGGTCTTCCAACGTGAGATGGACCGCATGGTTGACGAGAATAAACTACAAGCTACCTACCCCTATCTGGACAATGTCACTATCTGCAGGCACAACCAGCAAGACCACGATCTAAATCTTGCGAGATTTTAAAAAACTGCCCTAAAGCTGAATCTAACCGACAACGAAGACAAATGTGTCTTCAACACAACCCGTCTCTGTATCCTCGGCTGTGTGGTGGAAGATGGGGTAATTGGACCGGACCCTGAACGATTATGCCCCCTAAAGGAACTGCCCCTGCCACACAATCCCAAAGCTTTAAAAAGGTGCCTGGGATTTTTTTCGTATTATGCCCAATGGGTGCCCAATTACTCTGATAAGGCTCGACCCCTCATTAAATCGACGTCCTTCCCACTATCAGCTGAAGCTCGGGAGACTTTCACCAGTATTAAACAGGACATTGAAAGGGCTGCAGTGTGTGCAGTGGACGAATGCATTCCCTTTCAAGTCAAAAGCGATGCGTCAGACTTTGCCTTAGCTGCGACCCTCAATCAGGCTGGGAGACCTGTGGCCTTCTTCTCCCGAACCCTTCAGGGACCTGAAATCAGGCACTCTTCTGTCGAGAAGGAGGCACAGGCTATAGTGGAGGCAGTGTGGCACTGGAGACACTACCTAGCCAGCAAACGTTTCACCCTGCTCACCGACCAGCGGTCGGTGGCTTTCATGTTTAATAACAAACAAAGGGGGAAAATCAAGAATGACAAAATACTCAGGTGGAGGATCGAACTATCCACGTTCGACTATGATATTATGTACAGGCCGGGAGCCCTTAATGAACCCCCAGACGCCCTATCACGGGGAATGTGTGCCAGCATCCATACGGACAAATTACAGGGTCTCCACAACGACCTCTGTCACCCAGGGGTCACCCGACTATACCATTTTATAAAGTCCCGCAATCTGCCCCACTCCATCGAGGAGGTCAGGGCAATGACCAGAGCCTGCCGCATCTGTGCGGAATGCAAGCCTCGTTTCTACAGGCCTGACCATGCACACCTTATCAAAGCCACACGGCCATTCGAGCGCCTAAGTCTGGACTTCAAGGGACCCCTTCCCTCTGCCGACCGTAACGTATACTTCCTCAATATCATTGATGAATATTTCCGCTTCCCCTTCGCCATTCCCTGCCCAGACATGACCAGTGCCACGGTCATCAAGTGTCTCTGTAATCTATTCTGCATGTTTGGCATGCCGAACTACATACACAGCGATAGGGGGACGTCATTCATGAGTGACGAGCTGCGCCAGTTCTTGCCCTCGAAGGGGATAGCCACTAGCAGAACCACTAGCTACAACCCCCGGGGTAACAGGCAAGTGGAAAGGGAGAATGCTACTGTTTGGAAGGCTGTCACGTTAGCCTTAAAGTCAAAAGGCCTTCCGACCTCCCGCTGGCAGGAAGTCCTCCCAGACGTGCTCCACCCCATAAGGTCTCTGTTATGTACTGCCACTAACACTACCCCTCACGAAAAGATGTTCGTTTTCCCCCGGAAATCCACCTCGGGCATATCTCTACCCGCGTGGCTGACGTCTCCAGGGACAGTACTATTGCGGAAGCACGTGAGAGGCCATAAAACGGACCCCCTTGTGGAAAAGGTACAGCTCCTCCATGCAAACCCTCAGTACGCCTATATCGAATACTCTGATGGGTGAGAGGACACTGTTTCCATAAAAGACCTCGCTCCCTCGGGGAGCGGAGAGAACGATGGGAGACTACCCGATGAAGACCTACACTACAAAGAGACAGGACGCCCAGAGGTATCAATACCCAACTTTAACCTGGAGGACACTGCAGATAACCTGGAAGACACTGCGGAGGCCCGGACAGCGGAGGAACCAGAATCCACTCCCCTAGAGGCACCCCAACCGGCTTTGCGCCGATCACTGAGAACTGCAAAACCTCCTGACAGACTCACTTATACCAACTTTTAAGAAACATCACCCCGATGGACTAAATCTATAGAAGGGGTGAATGTAATGAAATCTGTTTGTCTTGATCCTGTATTCGTTTTGCACTCATGTATATTACCCTCCCCCATTGTGTATAGTTTCACTTCCTCTTTCCCGACTAACCTGGGAGGTTCCAGGTCTTGGCTCTTGGCTCCGCCCCTGACTTCTCTTACATAAATATCCCAGGATCTGTATGACTCATTCCTGTGAACCAGTCGGCGTGTTAAGATGTTAGCTCTGATCTTAGTGATTAAAAGCCAACTTGTTTAAGTCTATAACTTCTAGTTTTGTGGTTATTGAAGGCCCATCAGTATCTTAATGAACGTGGAGGTTCAGACCTAATGTGGGTATGTTGGCCAAAAATATATATGTGTTCACCTGCAGCTCAGCAGCAGTGGGTTGTCACTGAAATAGACAACTAAATAAAATCAGTTGTGAGCTTTTAGCACAAGGAATTGTGGGCCAGTTTAACATGTTAACTGTTATCTGTTAACATTGGCTTCTGAAGTAAAACCCAGACTAAAAAGTGACATTTACATTCAAATGTATTCCAAATTCAACCTTCCCCCAAATTCAGGGTCCTAACTCTGCCAGAGGAAACGTGGCCGAGCAGGACTGCCATGCGCTCACAGCAAAGGATGAACCCCTCACTCCAAGTTGTGGAGACAGGGTTATTGAAATAGTCAGAGCGGTGGAAATAACAATCCACAGCCACTCCACTGGGTGGACCCAGAGATTCTTCCCAGGTCAAAGCAAAAGGTTAGTTATCTTTTCTTTGGCTCCTGAGGGGGCATTTTTACGTGTAATCAATTCCTTTGTCCTATTAACTTCAGGGGCTTTTATTCGACCCTGAATATAGCACAAGCCCGCTTTCAGCTGGGGAGCCTTCCACTTTGCATAATAGGAGCGTAAGTGGTAGAAATACCAGGGTAGCCCAGGAACTCCCCTCCCCCCTTAGATATACCCACAACATATGGCGGTGGTGGTGGGGTGGTGTTGGGGCGGGTGGGGGGGCGGTCAGGGAGAAGTCTTGACTGCTCTCCACTCACAGGAATTGATAGCGAAATGTAAACAGAGCAGAAACTCAGCACATCTGGGTTATACGGCAAATTCCAGCCCCCCATCCAGCGGGTGATGCACCCACTCTTCATCCTCCAGTATTTCAGGGCCTACGTATCCAATTGCCCATTTATAATGATAATAACGAACTTGGGCTGGACACGGAATTCAGCAAAATATAAGCTCCTAGTTTCACGTAGCACACACTTTTTCAAATTCCTTTGTGGAAGGTTTCATGATGGGACTAATTTGGAGGCCGAACAATATAAGTAGCATTTGGACTAAATCTGCTCTGTCCCTCCCATCATGTTCCACAGTGTTTCAGCTGCCTCAACTCTATAATGGTCAATTGTCCCACGTTGTCTGCCATCTGTTCAGTGTATGAAACCATCCTCTGCCAAACAACAAAATCATTTGTTGGCCGGAGACCAACAGAGAACATCAAAGACTTGCAATCGTACTGTTGAGGGTCAAGATGAGTTTTCAGTCTGTTTTGATATTGATGTGAAATAGCTGCACTAAGAAGCTTTGTTCTTGACTAGAGTTTTGCCAGTTTTATTCTGATGTAAATACTGTATGGTGGTGAAAATGGCATGTCAGGAAAATTCACAGACAACCAGTCTCAATTTAAACAAATGAAAAAAAACTTATTTTAAAGTCCTAAAATACAAAGGATTAAATTTTAATGAGCTGTAGTGCAGGTTGTTCTGGAGGCAAAGCAACCTCCATCATTTGATAGAGTATGAATCACCTGGGATCTTCTCAACAGTGTTAGATTTGAAGCGTTTAAACAGAACAACCTTCATTATGGCATGCCACAGTGATATGCCTATGTGATGTACTATGGAGCAGTAGATTCCTGGTTTGAGTCCATAATTCATTAGGCAGTAATGTTTCCAGTCTTGGCTAGCCTTGTTGGGAGGAGCCAAGTGAAGGCTTTCCACTTCTCAATTCCAAATATGGAGGGTTAAGAAAAATAATGGTTGAGTCAGCCCAAACCATTAGCCAAGGCTAGGAGGGGGGCCAGTAGGCCAAACACTTCATCAAGGAACATGTGTGAGCTTGAAAGGGGGGGAACCTAAAAGACAGTAGAAGGTCATATTAAAGTATTTTTTTTAAACTGTGATTTTGAAATAATTCTATCTGAGAATTATACCATCTAGGCTCATCAATTATGAAGATATTCAAAAGGTCACAGTGCAAAAAGGGTCCAGGGGCAAAAGTTTATACTGTTTACAGTCAAGAGTTCCTGCTCCCAAGAATGCATCCTTAATTCAAAGTGAACTTCACTTTAAGGGTCACAGAAAAGATAAAGATATTCCATGCACACTTCCTCTTTGTGCCTTATTGACTGTGAGGGATGGGTAGTGAAAACATCCGCATAGGAGTCATTATTCTACGTAATGACAAGATGCTGCCACGGCTATAATAGCAGAGATTAGCATGCATATAAGATATATTTTATTCATAAATTCATAAATAAAACATTTTATACCAATAACTGTCAAAATATAAACAAAAAGATGCTTCATATCATCTATATCTAAAATATATTGCGAGTATACTGTTTGATCACTTTAAACAATGATCCTTTGTTATACTTAAAACCATATTTATAAAACTCCTTACAAAATGAATTTATGTTGCATGTTGTAACCTAGCAATGTTTTTCAAATTGCTTGTAGTCATTCCCTATTTTAACACTATTCTAAATTATTCAGTAACAGTATGTTTAACATAACAATAAAAAAAACATTTCATCCAGTCAATAGATCTAGGCAGAGGGATTGTGCATTACAAATTCTCGCTCCAGCATGAATTATTTTTTGCACTTGACGGTGATGGAAAGCCAGCTATTCACCTCTGCCCTAGAAATAACAGACAGCCATGGACAGTGATTTGCCCATTTGTTACTCCAAGCAGGCAGCTGTCATTCAGAATCTCCACTTTATTGGATTAACACTTGACACACTTTCAAAGCCATAATTGATGGATATGATTGGCAGTGTTTTTGTTTGTTTTCATTCCAAATGCATCGGAAACCTTGCAGTTCACAAACAGTAAGCCTTTTTATGGAATATTTTTAGTCCTTTGTGCACAATCAACATCTTCTCAGCACAATAGAGATGATAACTGCTAAACCATAAAGCTTCTGACGAATGTGTAGAGCAAAATGAATAGTCAGATGTATGGTAAATCGTGTATGTGACTCCAAATTGGTGTCCAGCTGATGCTAAAGCCTTGATAAAAGGTAAAGAGGAATTGTCTATGCCGCAGTAGTCCACTTCCAACCAGCTTTTGTTTTTATATAAGGCACCCATGTTCTGAAGGTACTTTATGGGATTTCCTAACATTAGTGTTGTAATGTTGGCTGTTGAGGGGGACTTGCTGCTTAACCCCCCCACACGGCATGACAATAACTCATGAGAGTATCCTGAAACATCACTCACCCTCGTCAAATAAGTGTAAAACACAATGTTCAGCCAGACACAGTGAATATTGTAAAATCTTGTGATTTGTGAATGGAGCTGCAACACTTAAATTTGGTGGCCATTTTGGTCAGGTATGTAAGTTTAGGGCCAAGGAAATGCTTGGTCAGGCTGAAGAAAGCAGAAGTGGGGATTCTCCAATTATATGGTTAGCTTAACATCTAAAGAATGAAAAAAAAATAGAAGGCTTAAAGTCTTGAAACCTTGTTATATTCCCAATTAAAATGCAATGCATGGCCCTATTATAGAAAGTAGATAAAAAATGAGCAAATAATGACTACAAACCACTGATGAATTACATTATAGGATGTATTTTCCTGGCCAACGTCAGGTCACTGGAGAACAAAATGGATGAGATCAAACTGGATCTCACCACACAGAAAAGGACAAAGGAATGCTGCGCCATGATCTTCACAGAAACCTGGCTGAACAATGGCATCCCTGACACCACCATACAACTAGAAGGACGCACGGTCTTCCGCGCCAACAGAACTGCAGACTCCGGTAAGAGCAAGGGAGGCGGTTTGTGCATTTACACCAACAATGCCTGGTGCACCAACAGTGATATAATTGATAGATCCTGCTCGGCTGATTTGGAATTCCTCATGGTAAGGTGCAGACCCTTCTACCTGCCTTGGGAATTCACGAATGTTATCATCACTGCGGTCTACATCCCACCACACGCTAATGCCAAACTAGCACTGAAGGACCTCTACAGGGCCATCAGCGAACAACAAACTGCGCACCCAGACGGAGCTTTTATCGTCGCGGGGGACTTCAATCACACAAACCTAAAAACTGTACTACCGAAATTCCACCAGAATGTCTCCTGCCCCACAAGAGGGGAGAACACACTGGATCAAGTCTACACGAGCATTGTAGACGCTTACAAGGCCATTCCCTGCCCCCACCTTGGGAAGTCTGACCACCTCTCCCTGTTTCTAGCCCCGGCATACAAACCGCTCATCAAAAAAGAGAGAGAACATCAATGAGAGCAGTGAAAGTATGGCCAGAGGGGGCAGTATCGGAGCTTCAGGATTGCTTCGAACGCACTGATTGGGGCATGTTTGCCCACAATGACATCGAGGAATACGCATCCACAGTGCTATTCTACATCAACAGCTGCGTCGAGGTCGTCACGACCCACAAAAATATCAGGTCATACCCCAACCAGAAACCCTGGATGAACGGAGAGGTCCGCTCACTGTTGAAAGCACGCGACGCAGCATTTAAATCTGGCGACGCGGCGGCTTACAGAGCAGCTAGGACCAACCTAAAAAAGGGTATCAGGACTGCCAAATGGAAACAGACACTGCGGATAGAGGATCACTTCCGCAACAACTCGGACCCCCGGCGCATGTGGCAAGGCATCCAGGCCATCACTGAATACAAGGGCAAAAACACCAGTCCCCCGGTCAGCGACGCCTCCCTTCCGGAGGAGCTTAACAACTTCTACGCCCGCTTCAACAGGGACAACAAGGAGCCGGCTACCAAAGCCTTGCCACCCCCGGAAGACCAGGTGCTCACTCTGTCGACCTCCGACGTAAGGGTGAACACACGAAAGGCTACTGGACCGGATAGCATTCCTGGACGGGTACTCAAGGAATGTGCTGATCAGCTGGCTGATGTCTTCACCGCCATCTTCAACCTGTCATTGGCCCAGGCAGTAGTCCCTGCATGCTTCAAGACCGCCACCATCATTCCTGTGCCTAAACAAGCGGCTGTGACGTGTCTGAACGACTATCGACCTGTTGCACTCACACCCATCATAATGAAGTGTTTCGAGAGACTGGTCTTAGCCCACATCAAAGCCAGTGTTCCTGCCTCCCTTGACCAACACCAGTTTGCCTATCGGGCAAACAGATCAACGGAGGATGCAATCACTACTGCTCTACACTCGGCACTGAATCACCTAGATGGTAAGGAGACCTACATCAGAATGTTGTTTATAGACTACAGCTCAGCATTCAACACTATCGTCCCCAACAAGCTGGCGACCAAACTCCAAACTCTTGGCCTGAACACTTCCCTCTGCAACTGGACCCTGGACTTCCTAACAAACAGACCCCAGTCTGTCAAATTAGGCAACCACACCTCCCCCCCCCGACCCTGAACACGGGGGTCCCACAAGGATGTGTGCTGAGCCCCCTCCTCTACTCCCTCTTCACCCACGACTGTGTGGCTGTTAATGGTTCCAACACCATCATCAAGTTTGCAGATGACACCACAGTAGTAGGCCAGATCACCAACAACGATGAGTCAGCCTACAGGGAGGAGGTCCAGCATCTCGTGAAGTGGTGCGCCGACAACAACCTGGCCCTTAACACCAAGAAAACAAAGGAAATAATCGTCGACTTCAGGAAGTCCAAAGGCGGAAGTCACACCCCCATCCACATCAATGGGGCGGAGGTGGAAAGGGTGGCCAGCTTTAAGTTCCTCGGAGTCCACATCACGGAAGACCTCTCCTGGTCCCTCAACACCTCCTCTCTGGTGAAGAAGGCCCAGCAGCGCCTATATTTCTTGAGGAGGCTGAAGGGATGTAATCTGTCACCCCCGATCCTCTCTAACTTCTACCGCTGCACTATAGAGAGCATCCTGACAAACTGTATCACGGTATGGTACGGCGGCTGTAGCTCCCATGACCGGAAAGTCCTGCAGCGGGTAGTCAAAACTGCCCAACGCATTACCGGCACCCGGCTACCGACCATAGAACATATATATCAGAAACGCTGCCTACGGAGGGCACGGACCATCATCAAAGACCCTACCCACCCCAGCCACAGTCTGTTCGCCCTCCTACCATCTGGAAGACGCTACAGATGCATTCGCACCCGTACGACCAGATTTAGGAACAGCTTCTTTCCCAGGGCTGTCATCCTACTGAACTCCACAAATAAACACTAAAGCCTGCACATCTGCGATGCACTTTATTATGGTCATATTTATGCTAATATATATGTACAAATGTATGTTGAAATGTTTAAGTGTCCTAATCCAAATTGTACACTCTCGGGAGCCGCAAGCCTACATTTCGTTGTACTGCACTTGTGCACTAACAATGACAATAAAAGTTGATTTGATTTGATTTGATTGAAAATTACAGGTTTATTCGATCATGCATATTGATGTCAGAATATGTGTTTTAAAAAAAATATGGGAGTGCATTTACAATACTGAATCACTATGTCTGGTTAAACATTCGAGTCTATGATGTCTCGGGATACTCTCATCAGGTATTCAATAGAAGATACCTTCATGCGGAAAACTCAGAGTAAACATAACAATCACAAGGTTCAGTCTGATAGTGTAATCCTTCAATCCAAGTACCTGCACTCAGTTTGCAGAGTCAGTTATTACTTGATTCTGTATATACAGTTCTAGATAAATATTAATCAACACACTCCTGTCTGCAAACAAGGACTTTATGCAATTCTCCCAACACATATCATTTTGCTAAAATAAAACAATATATGCAATATGAAAAATTAAAAAGCACAAGTGCTGATAATATGGAACATATGCAATTTGCAGCTATTAATAAAATGATGTAGTAATTTGTCTGGAGACATCATGTTATATTTAACAGTCCTACAGCTCCCACTGCGTCCTTTGTCAGTTCAGCGCTGAATGTGGTGCTACATTTGGAAAACAGCGTTCCACAAATGCTGAGGCAGGCACCATTTGAGAGTTGTACTGGCTTTTCGAGTGCTGGCCTTTTAAATACTTCACTTTTCAACCGTCATTGTACGTCAAAGTGAAGCTTTTCTCACCAGGAATTCCAGGAAATTCAACACAGCGAATAGATTGGTAGCCAAGAGATAAACAGATGACTTAAGGAAATACGAAGAACAGACTGTTTGTCCCCTCTGCCCTTTTAACCTAGACCTATCCATCTAACTATCTTCTGATGCCACCTTGCCCACCATATTTAAATCCAATTCCACATTTATTACAGTATCAAACTCCACACCATGTATAACCAAGTACTTCCACTTTCAGTGGGATTACTCAGTGATCACAATTGCACCTCTCCTCTTTCTCCCGCTTTATCAGAATTGCAGTTTATACCGACAATCAACTGTAAATGGTAATTTAAGAATCACAAAACTCTGACTCACCGAGGTCAGTGCAGCTGGCATTGTTTGTAGCCTAGTCAAAGCCAGAGCAATTATGATATAATTGTTAATGTGTCATAACCCATCTCATGGATCTTTTATGACTGATATTTTTCAATTCATGATTTTTGTTTTTCATTTTTGGGTCAAGGCTTAGTGTCAGATGGATCATAGAGTGAATCAGAATACAGGGTACACTTCTGATCAAAAACAACTCAAACATGTCATATGCTATTCATTACGGTAGACACCTTCCTCAGTTATAAGCTAGTACCTCAGACCTTCCAGTCTCAATGACTTGGCTGGCTGCATCTATGACAAAACATGGAATGAATGTGTCCAACACAACCACAAATGCATGCATCAGTCACACATTAACATCATCTTATGCACCTACGAGCCTACAAAAATTGGCATATCTGGACTTATATCACTCCGAACCTACAATGAATCCTATTCCAACACTTTTTGAATCAGATTAACTCGATTTCCCGTGGACATGCTTTGTGGCTTCAGGGTTACTCAGTTTCTACTGCAGCATTATCCCCGCTCAGCCACTGCTCCAAGACCAGACCTGCGTCGCTGCCTCTCCAGCTTCGGGCCTACTCAGACCCCACTCTAGCCTTGGTTCTGTCCAAGCCTCGAGGGCACACAATCTTTACTGTGAACCGACCTGCTGCTCTAGGCCCTGTAGCGCTCAAAGGAGTAGGGCGCTGTCTGGGTGGGAACAGAGCTGGTGTCCAGGGTTGTGCTTGGTGCAATCTGATTTGGTTGAAGCTCATTCTACAACACTGGGTCGATAATGTTATAGCATCATGGATACACATTCACATAGGCACAGTTTTTTTTAATAACAATCCCATAAGGGAATTTACTTCCTTGCATATTTCCAAGTGTACGAAGGATATTCAGCACCCAAAAAGCTAAAATACTATGAAAAATAAATTGTGTGTATGTATATCTTATGAATAAATTACAGACTATTTCTGGATATACCTGTAGCAATTAATTCTCTTGTGTAATCATCATCACAAATAAGGAATGAGGGAGTGAATATCTTTCCATCAATAATTATACTCAAAAAAGTTGTCATGAATACAAAGCAAGATTTCCCCAACCCCCACCGCAGCACCCCCCCACCCCCAACAGTTTCATTACAATTAGCAACAGGAGAAATATAACCCCAAAGTGTGTACAGACAGTGTTATATAAAAACATTGCTAATATAAAAACAGGATAAAACCCACAGATAATTGAAACAAGTTTCATTATAAATACTGACAGGTTAACTGGGAGAGATTTCAAGCCTGTAGTCCAATTCCTAGGTTTGGATAATGACGAGAGCGAGCGGTTAGGCTGAGTTTCCGAGATATAACAAATCCCTTGCCCTAAATATCCCTAAATTGTTTGAACTTCATTCTCACTGTTTCTGGTGATACCTGAACTCTATTATTAGATTACAGTCTGAGGTATTCATTAGTTTATACATATTAACTTACGAACGGTTACTTGACAAAAGAAAACGACTGTTATAGATATAATCCAAACATATGCGGCAGAAAGCTGAATAGAATCATGCATAAAATATTAATTTATAAATTTTAATACATTACAGTTGAGTGCCAGAGCTCTTCAAAGTGCTACTACTTGAGTCAAATTATTGAATCTCAGCTCCTTCAGTGGTTGTCACTGATGTGCTGTGCTAGACAACTGATATGAAGACAAAGAAGCTGACAGCTTGTCTTCACTCATTCTTTACAGCTTTGAGTGAAATAATCTTCTGGAGCTACAGAAGGGTGATCCTTCCATTGTAGCGGTGTGAAAGGAACAACCCAAGCCTGCAGTTTCTAGTGTTATTCTGACCCTGGATGCTGCCAGCACATTGCCCCCTCTCACCAGGAGTCTTGAACACAACCTGACCAGGAAGGTATGGGCTTTGTTACTGTGTGATCTATTGGGGTCAAAGAGTCAGCAAGAATCAGGACAAAAGGCGGTGTACACTTTACCGAGGAAACAGTGGACAGATAGTAACTGATGTAGGTCTCTGCTGCTGTTCAAATCATTTGGTTTGTAAGCTTGTGATGTCCTTTTATACCCCCAATAATTTTCTCATTCTGGAAATGTACTTCATCAATGATTAACCTTGTAATATGTATTATTGGTTATAAAATAATGGCAAAGGGATAAGGTTAAGAGAGATTGATTTCTTAAGAAATCTGATATTTTTTCTACTATTGAGGTTCAGCTCTCCCCCATGGCTGAGATGGTAAATGCACTGCCTATCATGGAACAGGATTATGCAGATCAGCGAGGTCCCACATTCAATCCCCAGTCTAGGCGGAGTTAGTTGGGTCTGTCTGACTGGCCATAGAAGTGCTACCATTAGTTTCTGCAACCCTGGATTAGGTCGGGATAAAATCCGCAATGGTTCTCATGAATACGAGCCAGTAGCTCCTGCTGGGAAAGGCAGCTGTATGGGCAGTGGGTGAGAACGGGAGTAGACTTGGCTGCAATTTCCCGCCACAGTCCAGTCAAATAACCTGCCGACACTCACTGTGTAGGCTCACACGTGAAGAATATTTGCTTGACTGGGCGCTGGGTGGCAGTAAGGGCCTGTGAGGCCCCAGCATGAGCGAGTGCCTTCGAGAGAGATGGGGAGGGAGGGAGGAGAGCCAGTTTAGGTTCAGCATGTTGTACTACCTTTATTATTTATTGTGTAAAGCTTGATGTGGGAAGTACTTACAAGTTACATCTCCTTATATATCTTGCTTGTAGTGCACTCACCTTTGAGCATTGCTTGTGATTTTGACACCAATTCAGGGATCCATTATTCTGCAAAAAGGAGGGGGGAAAGACTGTGTTAAAACAAGAACAGTATTTTTATATTTCGAATCAATTACACAGAATTCACAGAATTCACAGAATTCACAGAATCACAACAGTGCAGATAGAGGCCATTTCGGCCCATCGAGCCTGCACCGACACATATCCCACCCGTTCCCCGTAACCCCTACACCAACACATATCCCACCCTATCCCCGCGTATTTAATCCCCCTAAGGGTCAATTTATCATAGCCAATCAACCTAACCCGCACATCTTTGGACTGTATATATTTTTATAATATATGCAAAAACAAGAAAACTGGTTCAGTGATTGACAGTATCCTACACTGGACGCTAGTTATTTCTTTTGGCTCAGTCTTGCAAAGATTCTGTAACAGTTCTGCATACTAGTGGTGGGCTGGAGGTACTATCTGAATGTTCTGTAGGAAACCTTGACGTTGCTGGGTAAATTTTCCTCTCTTGCGTTGCCCCCACCCCGAGCACACATCAAAAAACATTGCACAGGCAGAGCCCATAATTTTGCCACTTGAAAAATCAAGGGCTGCATCCCTTCCAATGGACCTACTATATGATCCCAGCGGGTAAGGCTCCACATCAGGAGTGCAGAAGTGAGACTTTACCTTTAACTGTGCATGATGTCACTGAGCATTGATGCGTAATTGGTCAACAAGCATTTGCCTGCAGCTCTCACTGAGTCATAAGGATCAGCAAAGTCCCAGGTTTGAACCCAGCGTGAGTTCAGTCAGAGCAGCAGTGGGGAGGGGAGCATTATTCACTCAACATTCCTGCACCCGGGAGGATGAAGTCAAATCAGCCAGTGCTGAAAGAGAAATTGTGTGAAACAGGTGAGGGCAAAATTGAGTTTGGCTGTAAACAGCCCAACAGCATTCACGAGGGAGGAGGGAAAAATCACCACTCCTGATTGCTACTCAATGATTCCTGATAGAAAGTGTATATGCACAGGTGTCAGATTGAACCTGGATTGGGCTTGACTGTGATGTCTCCCAGTGTCAAATAGCCTACCAATGTGCACTGTTTAAGCCCATTAATAAAAGGTAGGGGCTTATACAAATCCCAAGAAGCTGATAATGCTCCTGGAATCATAGCTGAGTGAGCACCTTCAGGAAAGGGAGAGACAAAACTGGAGGTTTATAAAAGATTACAGTGAGCACATGACTTTTTATTTTGTTATTTGCTATATGGTCGTTATATGATGCAACATTTTGGTATGCAGTGTCTCCATGGTGCATAACCTTTATGTATGCAGCACATTTTAAGTAATTGCTTTCTGCTTTGGATTTATAATTTAACAAAAATGCTTGCGATTCTTTCAAATGCATCATTATGGAGATAAATCAGCACCACTTCATTTGGATGTGAAACAGGCGAAGTCAGAACATCATTAGCTCTGATACAGCATGACCCTATCCATCTTCTGAAAGACATACTTTGGAACATTTTAATAATATTCTACTCAAGAAGACAGAAAACAATCAGTCAGTGAAATTGTTGTGCATGGCTTCTTATGAAATACTTTGAGTCATTTTCCACATGTATCATTTTTCCAGAGAGCATTTAATGTTAAATTGCTGCACCATTTTATAACCCAATTGGTGTTTAGGCCCTACAAGAAGAATGCAACGTCCCCCCTAAGTTTCAAACTGCAGGAGAGTCAACTTGGTGATGCAGCATCACTTAAGGGCTGCAAGGAACTTTGACCCTCTTCGTGGAGGTGTGCAATTACTCAGAAAAATTAAGCAACAAATCAAACAATCTTTGTTATTCCAAAATACAGCTCTATAATTTAAGTTCAATCTGTGAAGCATTATTTTGCTTCCAATGACTTTGTTGAAACTTAAGATGGCACATCTTGCTATCCATCACATCAAATCCAGAAAGCTCTCAGTCAGAAAAACATAAAAATGTCTGAAAACATAGAATGAGAAAAGACCAATCTTTCATGAAGCCAGTTCCTCGCACATGTATGATCAATTCTATCATAGGTCCCATCCCAATTATCAAATAACCTCTTATCTGGGCCTCCAACAAGCAGTCTTGTCCTAACTTCTAGTTCCTGCAATTGGCAGGAACAGAATGGCCGTACACTGAAAGTCATCCTGCGGCACACCATTCCTGCCAGAATCACACATGTCAAGGATTTTCTACCCTTATATACATCAATTGTATCTAAAAAAAAAGTAACTTCGAATTATATTGTTTTACTTTAATCAAAATGTATTTTATGCAGTCCGTTCTGAACATGTGCAGAGATGACTGTTAGGCTGAAAATCTTAGCCTCCTGCTATTAAATGCAATACCTTAAAAGACATATGGGTTAGAAATTGGGCACCTTAGCACCTCCCGTTATTGCCTCTGGGGGGGTGACAACAGGGCGCTAATCACTTACCGACTCCCGCTATATTCGGCGGGAGGTTTGCGGCGGCAGTATGGCGTTGCGCCCCGATCTCCTTCGCCCAGAGATCGTGACATCATCGCCGTGCGCATCGCCCCGGTCCCGAACTTCGGTTCCGTCCCCTGTAGCATCGCCGGGTGACAACACAGACAGCTGCAGGAGGCGTTCATCGGGAGGCCGGGCGCTTCGGGGGCGATACTTAAAGGTGAGGTGGCCGAGGTAAGTAAAAAAAATTGTGAAATGCTGTTTTTTTTTTTCATTTCTCTTTGCCAGCGATCGATCAGCCCAGCACTCTGCTGCAGTGATTCAGGCTGATCGGCCCGGATCACGGTTGCTGTCCGGGACCAGGTAAGTTTTCCCTTGCAGAGCCTGCAGTGATGGCCCTTCCCTTTAAGGAAGTGAAGGAGCCTTCCAACGCGGCAGCGCTGCACGGCCCATTGAGCAGAACTGCTCCCCTACTGCCCCGCCTGCTGTGCTCCAGGAAGCAAGTGGAGTACTTCCTATTGGGAGTGCAAAACCAAATTTTTTAAAAGTTGAAAAACATTAGCGCCTGGCACTAATTTTTTCAACTGTTAAAAGTTAGCGCCCCAAATGGGACGATACCGAATTTCTCCCCCTTTAAAAGTCATTGACATTTGACAAATGTTATTAAAATGCCATAAGTCATGTCCCAAAAGCGAGTGACATCAGACAGTGTAGAATGTCTGATTGCCAAACTGCAGCTGGTAAATGGAAGCTGGGCATTTACCAACATATTTCAAATACAGTTGCTGTTAGGTGGAGCAGCGACAAAATAAACTACCAGTCAGAGGTAGTTGGTGGAAAAATTAAAGCTCAGCCTGTTGGTCATTTGCTATCTGGTGTGAGTTATTTCTCAATCCACAAGAAATATAGGAACGTGAGAATATCTATAGCATTGCAGCCAAATGAAAATATACATCACTTTCATCCAGTAATAGGTTAACCTGCTGTCATCTAAGGGCTCTGTTGTTTCAGGAGACCACAAAGAGCTCGGCAACTGTGCACATAATGCTTTAGGTATCTGAAAGTATTCAATGTTATCGAGTTGTCCACCTTCACCGCTTTCTGCCACTATACTTTCTGATCGGGTCTTCAGCATTTTTTCCCCCCGATTTTCACCTTCCTTTGCTGGAACTAGTGCTTCATGCTGGAGTATGGTGCCATGAATAGCAGCAGTCCTGCAGTACCTCGTTCAGGTAGCCATCTTTCATGTATGAGACTAGACTGTGAGAGCTGAAAGGCTATTCCACCATGAAGAGCATCACAGCCGGATCCTGTTATCGCTTAACTTTCACTCATACCCACTTTTCAGCACAACTTGCTAGAAAACCTGTCCATTATGTTTATTGAAACCAATTAAAGTGCCCCGACTGCCGCCCAAGCTGAAATCAGCCAACAAAGCATGGACCGAGAACCAACTTTGTTGCCTGTATTGCTCAATATCTCATCATGCAGTGCAGGCCACCGTGCCCGATTGTCAGCAGGTTGTGCCCTACATGATGGTTTCAGTTTATATTCTATGCTGATACCCTTATGCAGTGCTGAGGATGTACTGCTTTTTTAGAAGTGCTTGTCTTCAAATGAGACATTAAGAAAGGTCCCGTCTCTTTGTTCCGTGGCTATGGTGAACACTAAGGATGCCACGTGTTGTTCAAAGGAGAGCATGCAGTTCTTCCAGAGTCCTGGACAACATTCCTCCCTCAACTAATAGCACTAAAAATAAACAAATTAACTAGCCGCTCATGTTATTGGTGTTTGAAAGAAAATGAACACTTGCATTTATATAGCATCTTTCACGACCACCGGACGTCCCAAAGCGCTTTACAGCCAATGAAGTACTTATTGGAGTGTAGTCACTGTTGTAATGTAGGAAATGTGGCAGCCAATTTGTGCACAGCAAGCTCCCACAAACAGCAATGTGATAATGGCCAGATAATCTGTTTTTGTTATGTTGATTGAAGGATAAATATTGGCCAGGACACCGGGGATAACTCCCCTGCTCTTCTTCAAAATAGTGCCATGGGACCTGAGAGAGTTGATGGGACCTCGGTTTAACATC
Source organism: Somniosus microcephalus (assembly GCF_052327205.1). Classification (NCBI taxonomy): domain Eukaryota; kingdom Metazoa; phylum Chordata; class Chondrichthyes; order Squaliformes; family Somniosidae; genus Somniosus; species Somniosus microcephalus. The sequence goes on along the minus strand of NC_140996.1, from coordinate 200,153,426 downwards.
TCATCTGAAAGACGGCACCTCCGACAGTGCAGCACTCCCTCAGTGGAGTGTCAGCCTAGCTTTTTGTGCTCAAGTCTCTGGAGTGGGACTTGAACCCACAACTTTCTGACTCAGAAGGTAAGAGTGCTACCCACTGAGCCACGGGCTGAACATTGCTGGTACAACAGCAACAACTTACATTCATATAGCACCTTTAATGTAGTAAACTGTCCCAAGGCGCTTCACAGAAGCGTTACCAAACAAAATTTGACACCGAGCCACATAAGGAGATATTAGGATAGGTGAGCAAAAGCTTGGTCAAAGTGAGAAGCGTCTTAAAAAAGAAGAGAGAGGTAGCGAGGCGGAGAGGTTTAGGGAGTGAATTCCTGAGCTTAAACTAGAGAATGGCTACTGTGCTTTCCTTCACAACAACAGTCACTGCACTTAAAAAATGTGTAGCATTTTGAGATTTTTATCATGATAGAAAAGCAAATGTTATTAATTGTTTTTTACAATTTATTATTGGAATGCCCCAACTTGCTTCAATAGGTTCGCCTTAATGGTGGCTTGGTAGATAAATGCACTAAAGTTATTAACTGAAAAGATTTAAATATTCAAAACATACTTGAAAGCATTCAAGGGAAAAATCAGCCACAACCACTTAATTCCAAGACCAACTTGTGACCTGCACTCAGTTCAGATTATTATTGATGTCGGTTTGGATCCCCTGATACGCAGGGTAATGACATTTGTGGCTTGAGTGTGACAACTGCACAATCAAAAAGCCATTACTTTAAACTCAGGTCAGAGAAATATTGCATTTCAATATCTCAAAATATAAAAAGAATTAAAATAGAACCTTCGTTGGAGCTGCTTTCTTGACGAGTGCTAATGTGTGTGGCAACTGTAGCAAGTCCCAATTCTAAATGACTCTGCAGTCCTTCTGCTCTCCTTGGAGATGTGTTATATGTAACTACAGCAGTGTAAAATATCCAAATTTTAGTACATGTTCCCATATATACTTCAGTTATTTTTTTGTTGCTGTGCTAATCTACATCGGTTTCTATATGGCAAGCATACAACATATTTCTACATATTGGAAATTAAAGGAAATGTTACCAACAACTGTGGCAGGTACACAATTAATATTCTCCTCTCCTCTCCTGAAGATTCTGTCTCTTACTGGGATACTGTTCCATGGGTGTTAGCAGCCTCCTAACACGTCACACATGAGCCTAGGCAGTGAGTGTGGAGAGTGTCACAGCTGACCCCAATCTTGTCCTCCCCAACATCCACACGCACACACTTTCAAGGAGGGGTCACTGGATAGTAATCAGAGGAGTTGAAACCTGGCTAATTATTCCCTTGTCCAGCCTAAGGGCACTGAGGCCAATGTGGCAGCCAGCTGAGATAAAGTAATTCAGCAGAACAGGAAGCAAACTTGGATTTTCTGGTCCCTGTAGTTTAGTGACATTAAACTATTGGGGGAGCAGTACTTCTAATTTGAAAGGTGTTGCCCAATGGATATTATAAACAACCAGTAAAGAACTACACTGCCTTTATGCAAAACACTTAGAAAATTTGTGTTACATTACAAATCAAAAAATATATTTTATCTGTGTTTTAAAATGCTGGAAGAACTTTTCTTCTAAGACTCAGCAATTCTCATTAACCACACTCTCAATGTCTTCCCTTTTGTTGCTCTAATTAAACCATGACCACACCAAGTATAACATTTCCTGAAAGCTCTTCAATTGCAAGTTTCAAAATCCTTGGGCACTAAAGAAAACGATTTTACAAAAGTGAATGTGTCAGAATTATAGTTTCATAAAATTAGTGCTAACACAACTCCATGTTTTTTTTCAAACAATGGAACAGCCTAATTTAGAGAGATCATTTTCAACCCACTTCAAATATACAGAAGCCTCTCAATTAGAACATCCTCTAGCAAGCAAAATACTTTCTTTATCTGATCATGCGTATTTGGTAAACACTGCAGAGTGGACAGAGAACAAAAAGGCATTCGAGTAGATGCTCTCTTCAAACTAATGCTTTGTCGCGTTGAAAAGAAAAGGTGCTTTGAATAGAAACAGGGTCTCCATTAACACCACCACAGTGGGAAGCACTGGGGATAACGTTAAACATTTTATGACTCAGCTCCTGTTTAACCCTACTCATGTCAATGACTCAAATTTCCCATTCTTTTTGGGAAGTAAAGTTTTTTTCTTTAATATGGCTGTCTTGACGATGCTGCAGATGTAATATATCTTTGATAATATTATGGCCTTGTGAATATAACTTGCATAATATCTTTCTGTGCCTACTGTACCAGTACCAAGTCCCCATTCTAGCATTTTAAATTGTTTAATCAATATCAACCATCTATGCGCAGAGGGAGGATCAAATCAAAATTCAAGACATGTTTAAAGCTTATGGTACTCCTTACATGAATAAAGGGTTCATCTCTCCAGTTCAACGTAACACTATTGCAGTTGGGTAAGTAAGCCTTTCAATAGAAACCATACTGTTTATATTCTTACACAAACACTTATGTTGCTGTATGCTTTACTTGCACTTCTTCTGTTTTGCTTTGCTAATTTTTTTTTTAACTTATCATTAGATCAATAACACAACAACGACGTAGTTATACAGGGCTGTGTCACTTTTCCAAATGTACGCTTAAGAGTTTTGGCACAGTAGATATGTCTGTAACATGAGTAGCATTTCGATTGTGAAAACTACATTAGGAATGCAATGAAGGTGACAGATGATTTTTCAAGTGTCTCAATAGATTCCTGGTTAAGAAAGGAAAGGGACTGGGGAACTTGTACTTTTCACCTCTGACACCTGGGTTCAAATCCAACCCAACAAAGAGGACAAACATCTTTTCTTTCTGGTGGATCCTAAAAGTGTTAAACAAAATGAATTTTTGGAACTCTCAATTCTGTTCCCTATGGACACCGTTCTAAAGCATAAACTAGAAGTTGCCACTAATTACACAATCTCACTCAACAAAACCAATGGGGCAGATGGTGTTGAGGAAGGAAATGTCGTACCATGGCCATAGGCTTTCCCGGCTAGTTGGGGGAGGGGTCATAAATCAACTCCTTCCTGATGAAAGAACCAATTTTCTTTTACTTTTGGAGTCATCTTATAATCTTTACAACCTCTAAAAGCAGTGTAAGGTAGGAGGCCTGTTCTTGGGACCCAAGCAAGTTATACCACAATTAACAAAACTGGCCAATAATGAACAAATTTACTTTTTTTAAACAAGATTTAATGTCATGGTAAGGATTTATTTATAATCACTTAAAATAACTATTAAAAGTAACATTGACATATTCCTATATATAACTTACTCGTTCATCTGTTATGTTTAATGCACTGGAATTTTAAAGAAGTTTTGATTTTTGTCCATGGGTATATAGTCACTTGCCAGCGAGCGAGTGATGGGAACACATTCAACATATTTTGTGCATGTTACAGGACATAAACTCCACCTCTGCACACACCAGGTACCCATCAGGATCTCATTTGGTGCTGAAAGGGCCAATGTATTTGTGCAGCTGACGACTAGCTGGCCTGTTGGTTTCCTGCTGCTTTCAAAGGGTGGAACGAGGCACTGTGGACACCCAGCTGTAGGCTTCCCACAGGAGTTAGAATGCAACAGAAGGCATCGCCTTCCCTTTTCTCCCGAAGATAAGAAACATCACATACCTGAGGTGACTGAGAATAATGACATTGAGTCACTATATAAAGGGGAAAAAGTGTTGCAAACTTAGCTAAAAACAGAAATCCAAGCTGCTGCTGCCAAATGACTGGTTCACACCTTCCTCTTTACGCATGCACAGATGGTCATCAAAACAGATCATTAATTTTAAAGCAACAGCATGCGGCAGGGGACACACAAGGTTTACATATCACTTTTTCAATTGAAAGAACTGGGAAAGCGTTCATGCTTTAAAATAAACACAATAAACCGTAAAATACAACAGATAGGTTTGTCAATGTTTTGTTGAGAAATCCGATTAAAGGATGAAGGTCCACTGTCCTAGACACCACCAAGGTTGAAAGGAGCAAGGCTGAAGTGAATCAAGATGTAGAATTTATGTGGTACCAAATTTGAGTTTTAAATGCCACTAGATTGTTTGAAGAAAAGGAAGACAAGAAAGCCCACAGTGTTAAGGTCTTGAAAAAGAATGAGTCAAAGTGGCAGATAGTGTGCTGAGTCTTGGTTTCAACACATTGAGAAGACAGAGAGGAAGACGAGCATGCAGGACTGCATAAATAAAGAATGGCCCAAAAAAAAGTAGATCTAAGAAGCAAGTTAGTACAGGCTACCTCACTATCACTTCTCTCGACCTCTCCACGGTCTCTAAATTGTCAGACTGCATGTCCGACATCCAGTTCTGGATGAGCAGAAATTTTCTCCAATTAAATATTGAGAAGACCGAAGCCATTGTTTTCGGTCCCCGCCATAAACTCCGTTCCCTAGCCACTGACTCCATCCCTCTCCCTAACATCTGTCTGAGGCTGAACCACTCTGTTCGCAACCTTGGTGCCATATTTGACCCTGAAATGAGCTTCTGACCACATATCCACAGTATAACTAAGACCACCTATTTCCACCTCCGTAACAGCGCCTGTCTCCGCCCTTACTTCAGCTCATCCGCTGCGGAAACCTTCATCCATGCCTTTGTTACCTCTAGACTTGACTATTCCAATGCACTCCTGGCTGGCCTCCCACATTCTACCCTATGTAAACTTGAGGTCATCCAAAATTCGATTCATTCGATTCAAGATGGCGACCGAGGCGGTCCGGAGCTAAGCGCTCTCCTGCTTCGGACGGCCCGCACCCCCTGCCGCCCGCTCCCGATGCCGGAGCGATGTGTTCGGCGAGTCGGGCGGAGGCAGCGCAGCAGCGGGAAGCGGCAGCAGCAGCCACGAAGACCCGCTTCGGCACGTCGCCCGGCAGCTCCTCATCGTGAATTTCTGTTTCGGACTAGGAGGAGGGGAGCTGGGCATGGCGGTTGGAGGCCGGACGTGAGCGTGAGAGGCAGGCCCCGGGCCGTTGCAAATTTGAACCGGCGACAGTGCGGGAAGCTCGCAGTTCGAGGGGAAGGAGGGAGAGCCAGGCATGGAGACCTGAGGCCAGTCGGTGAGCGTGAGAAGAAGGACACCATATTGTGGAGCCGGCAACAGGGAGGAGGAGTCCGTGGAGACGGAGCAGCTGATGAACATCGCGTTCCCACTGCCATTGGACGCAATTGAATTGACTTTTACTGAACATGGCGCTGTAGAATAGCGACGTGTCTCTGTGAGCTCCCACAGCCTATTGTGGAAGTGATCGGGGAGTAAAAACATTCCATTGTAGTAATACATATGGCAAATAAAATTTGATATAAATTTGATAAATTCAGCTGCCTGTGTCCTAACTCGCACCAAGTCCCATTCACCCATCACCCCTGTGCTTGCTGACCTACATTGGCTCCCGGTTAAGCAATGTCTCGATTTGAAAATTCTCATTCTTGTTTGCAAATCCCTCCATGGCCTCGACCCTCCCTATCTCTGTAATCTCCTTCAGCCCCACACCCCTCCCGAGATATCTGCACTCCTCTAATTCTGCCCTCTTGAGCATCCATGATTATAATCGCTCAACCATTGGTGGCCGTGTCTTCTGTTGCCTAGGCCCTAAGCTCTTGAATTCCCTGCCTAAACCTCTCCGCCTCTCTACCTCTCTTTCCTCCTTTAAAACGCTTCTTAAAACCTACCTCTGACCAAGCTTTTGGTCACCCTCATTTCTCCTTATGTGGGTCGGTGTCAAATTTTTTGTCTTATAATACTCCTGTGAAGAGCCTTGGGATGTTTTACTACATTAAAGGTGCTATATAAATACAAGTTGTTGTTGTTACAATCCTCTGATTATCCTGTTAATCCAACGGGTCTGTGAGTTGTCAGTTCCATTCTCCTAGTGTTTGCAATTTATTTTCCAATATTAATTAATTGACAAGTATACCCTTGATGCTTGAATATTAGAGAAAGAGCTACATAAATGACCATAATTTAATTAGTCGTAATCTCATTTAAGTAGCCACTTATCAATCATCAGACATGTCATTTTTTTCATCCCTACGTGCTTTGAATGTTTATGTAGCACTCATTCACAAATTAGCTCCCAGACTCTATTGCTTATAAAGGTTCTCCGATATGATTCAGCAGTGTTGTTTTTACTGTGGTGAAACATTTGTTATAAAATGTGAAGAGTCTAGGAGATGCTTGCTTTACACCACCATTTAAGGTGCAGCAGCGTGGGTACAACAGCTTGCATGGCACTGTCAAGCACCACGCATTGCTGACAGTTTCCTGTTTCAACTTCTGTACCACTTTTAAACAAAAATAGCTTGGTAGAAGAATTCTGAATTATTCATAAATCAGGGGTGCACTGCACATTTTATGAAGTAACTATGAATCATTATTCAAGATCCTTTACAGAGCCCTGGTAATTAGGGAGCACTGCACCACATGTATTTTCAGTAGAAATAGGAAAGAAAATTCCTTAATGACCTGGCCACATATACTGCTTTGCCACTTATGAGGTCCTAGCGAAAAGGTGCACACTGATCTAAGGACCGCAATCTCTAATTGCTGCTTTCTTCCAACTTTGCTTAGCACAATAAAAGACCAGTGTCATCCCCAATGCTGCTTTGGTGGGTGCAAGACCTGGAACAGGACAGGATGTCTCTCATAGTAACAGCATTCAAATTACATCACTGGACGCGAACGTAACGACGGCAACTTCCAACTGTACCGTGGCTCTGGAAAAGACAGCAAGAAAGAGAAATGAAAAAGATTTTTTTTAAAAGAGATGGAAAAATATGGAGGCAGAAAAAGAGGTGGAGAGAAAACAAGGTGGAGACGGAAAAGAGGGAAAGCGATAAAGGGAACAAGGGAGAAATGCAGAGAACAGTGTGTGTGCACAAATGATAGAAGTATTCACTTATTTCAAACTGCACAAAGCTGGAATAATAAAGGACAGTTATCTGTATAAGTAATAAAACAAGTATCTTTCTGTATTGGTATTCATTAAAAATCTACCTCTATTTCCCACTAAAATAATAGACTATCAAAATATCATAACTTAGGAAAGCTGTTTAACAGCATGACAGTGTAGTACAGTATTGGGTACCTTTTAAATGCCTGTTGCTTGCAGTCATAGCAAGCATTCCATGCAAAGTTCAAATGGAACGTCACTCATGTTGGAGTGGTGTAGTCTTTACCAACAAAGCAATTTATAATGAGTTGAAAATTAAATTATTTTAAATGACATCTCATCTATTTATTTAAAATCACACAAATGTAATTTAGAAAATATTTTAAATGCCTATTAAAAGGTGCATACTTCCAGTTCAAGTTTCATGCCTCTCTCCCATCCTGTAAACTAACCAGCTAATCCCTTGAGGTTCAGTACATGGGAATCAAAAGGCTTGATTCTCAAAATGGAGGTGGGTAGTTTCAATGATTATTAAGTGGGAATTTGTAATTCAAAGAAATTATAGCCTATGATAAATAGGAGGACAACAGGTCATCGCAAGTGTGATATTGACTTTTACTTTATGAATAATGAAGACCCTATAACTCACTGACACTGCAGACATGGGCAAATTCTATTGTGTAGCTCATTTTTCATGCGTAAATCAATATCACTCTCGAGAGCAGTTGTAGCTCTAATTATCACGTGATTATTGGTTTTTGGAAAATTAATTTATAAAATGAATTATACATGTTCATGTGATTCTTTTTTATTTATTACCAGTTACACAAACAAATGGAAATTGTGACAAAACACTTCAATGTAAATTAGCACAAACTGTTTAGTTCATAGCTTTGACATAGCCTCCCACAATGGTCATATGTTATATGTTTGGTGGTTATACAGCACATTGCTACAACACATATGATACCACGGTGGTTCACTACAACATACATGCAATAGTTGTGTGGCAGTTCAATTCTCAAAAGGAAGGAACATTTTACATCAGCATTTCTTAAAATTTATTAGCCATGTTATACATTTTATCATTTTATGGCAGTTACTAAAATGAATGGTATTATTATGCTCTCAGTAAGGGGAAAAGGCTATACTGATGACAGTTAGAGAAGGGCCTAGGATACACCAATTATTTATTGGTAAATAAACTAATAAGTTTGGAATTAAACTATATGGATTGGAAAGATCCCTTGGTCTCCAGCCTTTGTGGATTTAGCTGATTTAAGCTGGGGTGCTAATACGGGTTCTTCATTTTGCCTCAATCTCTCTGAACAAAAAAGACTTGCATTTATATAGCACCTTTCATGATCTCAGACATCCCAAAGCACTGTACAGCCAATTAAATATTTTTGAAGTGTAGTCACTTTTGTAATGTAGGAAACGCGGCAGCCAAATTACGCACAGCAATGAGATAATGACCAGATAATGTTTAGTGATGTTGGTTGAGAGATAAATATTGGCCAGGACACTGGCCAATAGTGCCATGGGAAAAAGTCTTCGAAATAGTGCCATGGGGTCTTTTGCATCCAACTGAGTGGGTGTACAGGGCCTGTTTAAAGTCTCATCCAAAAGCCGGCACCTCCGACAATGCAGCATTCCCCCGGTACTGCACTGGAATGCCAGCCTAGATTATGTGTTTAAGTCTCCGAAGAGGAACTTGAACCTACAACCTTCTGATTCAGAGGTGAGAGTGCTACCACTGCTGACAACAAGAAGAAAGGCTTCCTTCTCCTCACCATTGTCCAGTGACTCATGCTAGAAAGCAAGCAAATGCAGACATTGGGTGAAAACAGGAATATGCTTAGAAGGTGTCCTCCACAGTCAAAGGGGCTACAAGACTATGTCCACTGTTCACAGCTCAAACATAATGAACAGCCACTTGGGCATGGAACTATATTGTAGCCTTAGAAGAGGATGAGAGAAAATTGAAGGGGAAAAAGGTTTTAATAAAGGCGTAACGTACATTGATTGAGCACTGTGATGTGATGTCAGACTGATTACTATGGCAGGGCGTATTTGAAAAAAAAACTTACGCTTTTGAATTTAAATGGTACTGTTATGAGACCAATTTTTATTATTCACAAATAACTTTAACTGCAACAAATATCTAAGATATCTTAAAATTGTAAATAATAGTTTACCAGTGATAACAGTGCTGTTCCCACCAAACCTATGTGTTGCCATTTCAGTCACTCTCAGTGATAAGGCAGTGAGTTTCACATGTTTGGTACGGTGGCATAGTGGTTAGCACTGTTGCCTCACAGCGCCAGGGACCCAGGTTCAAATCTGGCTTCGGGTGACTGTCTGTGTGGAGTTTGCACATTCTCCCCGTGTTTGCATGGGTTTTCTCCGGGTGCTCCGGTTTCCTCCCACAGTCCAAAGATGTGCGGGTTAGGTTGATTGGCTATGATAAAAATTGGCCCTTACTGTTAGGGGGGATTAAATACGTGGGGATAGGGCTTGGGTGGGATGGCTGTCGGTGTAGGGACCGGGTGCTAGGGTTTGGATGATCAGCCATGATCTCGTTGAATGGCGGAGGGCGGAGCAGGCTCAAAGGGCCGAATGGCCTACTCCTGTTCCTATCTTCTATGTTCTGTAGCTTATGTCACTCGGGGATTTTTCCGAGTAAATCATTAATCCACGATGGATCCTTTATCCAATGGTAAAAGTTGTACAGTATTACAATCGCAATCTAGCTCCCTCTCCAGGAAAGACACTGAAAATAACTGCACTGTGCCACTGTTGAAGTAGGTAGACACAGTACCACGTGGGAACACTCATGCAACAGACAAAAAAAGTTTTACTTAAGCAGACACTGAATGTATAGGGATTGAAATATGACAGAATCTGAGCATGGCGTCCCCTCTATACAATGGATGTATCGTGCTCATTAATCATTATTCATTGGATATTTATCCCTCCAATATTTGACATAACTCTGACATTACATTACAATGGTGATTACACTCCAAAAGTACTTCATTGGTTGTAAAGCGCTTTGAGACGTCCGGTGGTCGTGAAAGTCTTTTTCTGACGATCCAAAAGACGTCCCCTTTTCTCATTTAGCATTCCTTATGCAAGGGTCTCCGTTCCATAGCCCACCAGTATCGCCTCTTCCACAACGCAGGGATGGATTGAGCCCCGCCCTCCACCTGTTATTCGTCCGAATCCACCTCTGTTCCTCCCCTGCACAGTAATTCGGGAGAATAATCCTTTCGAGGCAAGTTCAACGCACAGAATTGAGCCGGAAACATGAGGTTAGAGCCGGTATTATTTGTTCAGGTGGAGAGTTTCACCTTCGAGAGAAATTACACTGACCGTGAATATCTTTCAGTCTTTTCTCTCATTGTTTTGTCTTTCGGCGCCCGTCCAAAATGAGTTAACTTTTTTTTAAAAAAAGAAGCATCAGCAATGTGTTCTCAGAAAAAAAACGGGGCGGAGCTGAGGGGCAGACACGCCAGTAACAGCGGGGAGGGAGAATGAATGAAAATACATGTGTGGTGGGGCGCGGTAACCTGATCGTGTGGGGAGGAGCTGGTGCCTGGCAAGTGCTGGGTCTCACCGCGACACAGGCAGCAAGCCCACTGCAGGGTGTGAAGCAACTTCTGAGATCCGATACACAACCTGCCGAGCCGGGGCACGAATTCCTTTTGTAAATATGCTGATCGCGCTGGCTAAAGTCTGCATTGGGTGGGCTGGTGGTGGTGGGGGGGGGCAATAAACATTTACTCGTGGTGAGCATCAGTCCACGACTGCAATAGACCTTAAATAACCACTATAGCCGCCCATTGTCAATAAAGCCGAAAGGCGTTTGATGGTCTGAAAACCTCGCACTTGAGGTTGTCTGAAATCAGGAATTCTTGGCGAGGCTGCTCCCGCCGCGCTCAAATATGTTGGAAAGATGTGCCTTTAAATATTTGTTCAGCTCATTCGTGTGAACTTAACCTTTACTGGCCAGAACCTGTTAACACGCGGATCAATCGTTTTGCCAATAGAACTGCAGCCCTCGCTTGGTCAAGGCACAGCTAACAAAGCCCCGCAGAGATTCCCCCCCGCCTTTCTGTTGTCCTGTGTGCAGGAAAGATTTGCATTTATATAGCGCCTTTCACAACCACCGGACGTCCCAAAACGCTTTACAGCCAATGAACTTTTTTGTGAAGTGTAGTCAACTGTTGTAATGTCGGAAACGCGGCAGCCAATTTGCGCACAGCATGATCCCACAAACAGCAATGTGATAATGACCAGATAATCTCGAACTCCGGCAGGAGTCTGGGTTCAGTTTTACTCCGTGCGCAGGTGGTGAACTGGTAATATTTGAAACCTTTTCAACACAAAAGTTTAACAAATAAAGGGGGGGGGGTCTTTTAAGGGGACTGGGACTAATTGGAGAGCAATGTCAAAGAGCTGGCACCGGCACGATGGGCCGAATGGCCGCCTTCTGGGCTGTATCATTCTATGATTTGGGAATATCTCACACTCCACCGCCCTTCAGCAACGCCGCGGGGATTATTTGTTGAATTACTTTGACAGTGCCCCTCGATGTAATAAAAGTTCACTACTGCACGTCAGAAGAGGGGCAAAAAAATACCAAGACACTGTCCCGACAAGATTTCTCTGCAGTTTCCTCTTGCCTGGTGTAACTATAAACAGAGACACGTGTGTGCGGCTCGGCGCTTTTGCCCATTGTGTCTCGTAATATTCTGCATTCCACTGAATATCATTTTGGGGGACTGTAATGCAAAGCATGCTTGCTTTATCAGAACCGAATAATACTTTGGTCCCACAGGGCGCGTACTGCTGTAGATTTTCGGCGCCCGTTTCATTAGTCCCTAGATTTCTGGGTATGGGTTTTACATGGCATGGGGGGGGTGGGGGGAGAGATAGGATGGTGCAGTGTATTTAGACGGTGATTTCCCTCACTCACACCCAGTGTAAGTGGAAATATTTCTGGGAATTCCCCGTCCAATTATACTGAGTATTTTGATTGATCAAGTTATGGCACGGCACAGATTTATTATGTTAAAAAGTTTATCATTTTTGCTAACTTGTTGCCAGGGACTAAGTCTGGACTCCTTTTTGTTTGTTATTGGCTGTACGTTTTTCCACAAAACTACAAACGGCCACATTTCTGCAGCAAAAGTTCATTTTCAAGAACCGGGATCTCAGCCCCTATAGTCCAAATGAGCTCCTCTTTATTTTTTTGCAATGAGACATTAGCACCATCATTCTCTTTAACGGTTGATTGTTGTCCCCAAAGTTACCTTCCCACAGGTCACCGAGCTGAAAGGTGAACTCTGTGTCTCTCCCTCCACACATGCTGCCTGAGCTGCGGAGCGTTTCCCAGCATTGTCTGACTTCATCCCCCCGCCCATTGCTGTTGTTGGGGTTGTGGAAAGAATCTGAATGCCGTTTGCAGAATGAGGAGGAACAAGTGCAGGTTAAATTCCAACCCCGGCAGCTCCGGATCGTTTGGAAATCGCCCCCACGCCTGTTAGCCTTTACTCAAAAGAAACCACGGCTACAAGCAAGGCTTCTTCTGCCGCGGAAACATGCAACTTGAAGAACCATGTGCTGCACTTTCTGTGTTCACCGAAAGCAAAAAGAATATAAAACGAACCTCGACGGTGAAACTAAATACCGTTTGACAATCTAGGTAGGAATGGAAGCCATCTGATATTTCAATCCATTTTTAAGAATCGAATCAAGCCTGAACTGGAATGTGGAAATATTAAAATCACAGCAGGGTATCGGCATTTTAAAGTTGAAATGCCATTCCTAAGGATATGTATATATATATTTTTAATTATTTAAAACTATTTTACTAGACATTCCACTAAAGAAAGGTCTCTGCAAACGTTTGGTCAAATCCGAGCACTTATTTCACAGAGTGCATCCACCAGCGCCTTACACCATGTGCATCTAATGCGCTGAAATTTGACTCAAAGATTTGCAAAAAGAAACTGACTACATCTCCTGTTTAACCCGCACATTCGTGTCAGTTCACCTGGTTTGACATAAATGACAGACACCTTCTAACCCCGTTTGCACAACGCCTACCAGTTCTTTACACTAGTTATTTAACAAAAAAACACCTTCCAAAGTAAAAGCGAACATCAGCTCCTCTCCCTTTCGAATCTTAAAAAAGTTGTAGCCCAATTGCCAAACGCATAAGAACATTAAGAACATAAAGTAATTATTTTTTGTTTTATAAATGAGCGGTGCCGGTTTCACCTAGACATTCGTCAGGTTCAATAAAAACCGAAGAACTGACCAGGTGAAATGAAATGAAATGGCAGCGAGCAAGCTTCTTTTTAAGCAGCACCTTGGGGGTTGTGTGTTAAACAGTAGCGAGGGCACTTCCGACCCTACCTGAACCTGTCTTCATCACCTGAGAGACTGAATATTCTCGCAGGACTGTTTCTACACAATTAACAGGAGAACTTCGTGATGTGTAGAAACACTCAGAGCCAAAACAATAGCTTGCCCGCTAAGGCAAGACTTTTACACTGAGGTGTATGTGTGTGTGAGTAATGATCTCTGATCTACCTGAAAGTTCTTGAACAAAGCTGAAAGCCGGGTGATGTGCAGGCTCAGGCAACGGGACGTACATCTAGCTTTGGAAACACTGTCGGTGGCGAGCGATTCCTCTTGTTTGCGACCAGCCCAGCTCCACCCGGCTGTAATCCACAGAACGAGAGCCACACGGGCAGCCAGTGCACTGCACCGAGCCATTTGATGCCAGGATAAGATTCGGCTTTGACGTTTTAGCAGCGGGGTGATGGTGAGCCCGTCCTGAATGCGATCAGTTCTCAGTCTCCAGGCTTCACATCCCTTTCTCAGGCTGGAGTCAAAACTCTTGCCGCCGCCTCCCAGAGGCGGCACAAAGCGCCCATTGGCTCAGTGTTGTTTGACAGACAGGGAACAGGCGCTAACCGCGCCCCCACCTCTCACCCCCACCCCACACACACACACAGCCATACTAGGTGAGCACCTTAACTCTCACAATCCAGAGAAATCCACTGCAGAAAATGCTTAGAGGAGGAAGAGCTAAGAATCTAATAGTTTTAGGTGGACCACCCATTATTAACTCAGTCAAAGATGTTGTAAACAACTCGATGTGTTATTTAATGACAAGTGCCTTTTATATCCCTGGAAGATTGTCTATGTTAAGACCCAATATTTTTCAGTAAAATGAAAATCTAATCAAAGTTTCAAGATATTTTGTAGTTACAGCCTGAACTAGAATTGGAATTAAATTGCAAATAAAAAGAATGGAATCATTAAAAGCAATTCTTCTTAAAACTTTGTGTAACCAGCCAGCAGATCATCCTGTGGGAGTACCTTCACCACACAGACTGCAGCGGTTCAAGAAGGTGGCTCACCACCACCTTCTCAAGGGCAATTAGGGATGGGCAATAAATGCTGGCCTTGCCAGCGATGCCCGCATCCCAGGAATGAATAAATAAAAAAAATCAGGATAACATTTTATTAACCTAGATCTCTGCCAGGTTGCTTTGTTTTCCTTGCCCTGGGATACTATGGGTGCAACTTTAGCTATGCTTTGTCCCAAGAGAAGTAGAACGAGAGGCTCCAGAGGAGACAGTCTCACAACACTTCAGTTTGACACAGCGTGGTGTACAAGTCCACTGTGAAAGATAGAACTTGTATTTATGTAGTGCCTTGCACAACCTCAAGATGTCCCAAAGCACTTTACAACCAATTAAATACTTTTGGCGTGCAGTCACTTGTAATGTAGGATGATGCTCAACAGCCAATTTGCACACAGCAAGTTTCCACAAACAACAATTGTGATACTGACTCGATTATCTGTTTTTATTGATGTTGGTTGAAGGATAAATATTGGCCAGGACACCAGGGACAACTCCCCTGCTCTTCTTCAAAATAATGCCATGAGAGCTTTGACATCCATCTGACAGGTTTATCATCTCATCTGAGAAATGGCACCTCCGACAGTGCAGTGCTCCTTCAGTAGTGCACTGAAGAGTCAGCCTGTATTATGTGCTCAAGTCTCTGGAGTGGGACTTGAACCCACAACCTTCCAACTCAGAGAGCAAGAGTGCTATGACTGAGCCAAGGCTGACATACTACTGTGGTGTCAATCTGGTTTAAAAAAATGATCAGGTAGCCTTTTGAGCCTGCAAAGCACATCTTAAACCAACCCCTGAGCACTTTTTAAACATAGGTGGAGTTGATTTTAAATGTTTAGAGGGTGTGGAAGATCTATTTGTGCCCTCTAAACATGAACATTTTAATCACTAGGATGGGAGTGTTGTAACTACACATGCACAGAGATCCTACCTGGGCAAGTTGGAGCCATGACACTATAAACCAGGTATTTCCTGGTTTGAACCAGTACTGCAGATGCTGCAATATTAATGCAGAAAACCCAGAATGTTGCCCACTCCTTTTAACATAATTTTAAGAACAAAAAGAGTTGGCTCGTGGTAAGTGATGCAAGCTATCGCCAGCCAAGACCAGTGCAAGCATGTAACAAATCCTTCCTGTAACAAGAGCTTATTTGGTATTTAAATGGCAGGTGACTACTAGCAGTATTTTGCACTGTAAAGAACATCTGCAATCACATATTTGTACAGATTATATACATTATTATCATGAAAAATACCATGAATAAATACACCCATACTGTGTATGCAAAGTACACAAATGACAGATCATCATGAGCCCAGCAAGTGGAAGGATTTGTTTTCAATGTGTTTTTAAGTCAGTTACACTTCAGTAGGTATTCAGCATTAAGCAAAACCTACAAAAGCAACTGCTGGCTAGCACCAACTGGTCTTGAGCATTCAACAGTTATCACATTTAGTATTGTACCAGGAAAATTCTGGCAATATAATTCCTTGTTTGGCCACTTTTGAATGTGGCATTTAATCCTATATTTTTGATATACAGTATATATTTTCCAATATTCATAATGTTAAAAATTATTTATATGAGAACTTTACTTGTGTTTGCAAATTTCAGTCAGCCATGGTGTTGCACTTAGGGAGTCAAGACCATGAGGAATATTCAGAACAAGCAGGGTTAGCGGGGGGTGAGGATAGATGGAACCAGGCAGGGGATGGAGGAAGATGAGGGGGAGGGAAGAGGAAAGGAGAGGAGAGGAAAGGAAAGGGGAGGTGGGAAAGGGAATATGGGCAGGGTGGCAGAGCAGGGAGGAGGGAAGAGCAAGAGGTGTGTGGAGGAGAGGGAGAAACAGGGGAGGGGAATGGGGAAAGGTGAGCAAAAGCAGGGGAAATCAGCAAGTGGGGGGGTGGGTGGAAAAATGTCTTAGCAAGGGATGGGAGTGAGCTTCCCTACCCTCTCACAGGGATGATTTTTATACTCAGTGGGGAGGTTGGCAGGGGTTAGGGGGAAATTATTCTGTGAATGGGCTGGAAGGATGGGGGCAACAGGTCGGCCCAATTTTCTTCTCAGATGGGGAGGTGGGGTTATGTGCCAGGTCTGATTTTCTTGTCAGCAGGGATTGGTTGGAGGGATTCCTTGCGAGATTTCTTCTAAGTGGAGGGGACGTGGTTTAGATTTCTACTGATTTTATTTTTTGCGATTGTGCCATTTTTGTTGGGGAGATAAGATTCGTTTCTACCGGGCCTGGGATAGACCCCTCTTGTAAGGATTTAAACACCACGATTAGATCACTCTTCAACCTTCTAAACTCATGGGAATGCAAGCTAAGTTTATTCAACCTGTCCTCATAATTTAACCCTTTAAACCCTGGTATTATTCTAGTTAATCTACACTGTACCCCCTCGAAGGTCAATATATTCTTCCTGAGGTTAATCCCAAAACTGAACACAGTGCTCCAGATGTGGTCTAACCTCGGCTCCATACAACTGAAGGATCACTTCCTCACTTTTGTATTCCAACCTACTTGAGATAACGGCCAGCATTTCCATGAGCTTTTTTGATTACTTATTCTAATACCTTTTCATGGAGTTTATTTTGGAGACTGGTTGATTACAATCATTGAGTAACTTCCATCCATGCTACTTTTTATGGCGTTCTGCATTTAGGCAATGTTTACCTTAAGATCAGGCAGAGGGAGACTCAAAACTGAGGGTTCTGCTGCTGCCAGTTGTTGAACAGTATAGTGGCCAATCTTCTAGATGTATAGAATTTGTGATTGAAGCCCAATCTCCCATTTAGTGACCAGGACTTTGCGTTGGTTCAGCTCTACAGCTGATCTGGGCCAACTTCTAGAATTTGGAATGTTTGATGTGACAGCAAGATTCAAACCAGCTGAATTAGCCTAGGACTCTGGGGAAAGAGTTACTTTGGTTGCTATGTGTAGCTACATCATAAATGTATTAAAAAATATATGCTTACAATTTCATTATCACATAGTGACCAGAGCAATTCTCCCCCCTCCCCATGTCTTCTGAACTCACTAAACACAGTTAAGAAATGGTCTGACATGCATTAAATTTATCTAACTTGAACAGAACATTAAATATCCCAAATAACAACAGAAAATGCTGGAAAAACTCAGCAGGCCAGGCAACATCCGTGGAGAGAAAATAGAGTTGACGTTTCGGGTTTAACCCTTTTTCAAAACTGGAAAGGAAATGAAATAGATCAAAAGGCAGGGCTGGGACAGAACAAAAGAGAAGTGAAGAGACATTAAGAGGTATTCAAAACGAGACGAGATGGTGATAGGACTAGTGGAGACAAAAGATGGCTCAGATTAGGTGTGAAATGTTCTGACAGAATGAGAGACAGCTGCCATGTGGGAGAGAGAAAAAAAAGAAAAGGGGGGAAGGGAAAAACCAAAACAAAGGGGTGAATAAAAAATATAAGTAAAAATGTAATAGGGGCCGAGGTTATGATCTGAAATTGTTGAACTCGATATTGAGTCTGGAAGGCTGTAAAGTGCCTAATCGGAAGATGAGGTGCTGTTCCTCGAGCTTTCGCTGAGCTTCTGTGGAACAATGCAAGAGGCCGAGGACGGTGAGGTCCGAGTGGGAATGGAGCGGTGAATTAAAGTGACAGGCCACCGGGAGCTCGGGGTCACCCTTACGGATTGAACGGAGGTGTTCCGCAAAGCGGTCACCCAATCTGCGTTTGGTCTCCCCAATATCCCATTAAATATCCCATACTTTCTACACTATAAAAATCCGAGTGTGTTGCGCAATTTACTTGATTACATGCCGATGAGCCTGTCTGTTATGGAACCTCTGGTGTAATGCTCCTTTTAGATGATTCCATTTCTCATTAACGGTGCAGTTGATCTTTTAATTTTCCTTTATACACATTTCACTCCAATCTCCTGTCAACTGCTCTGCTGGTTTCAGGTGGGCTTTCCTTGCCCTATCACTTTCAGGCAGGGTAGACCAGGTAACTATGAATCCAATGTATGCTGAATTCTAGCAATTACTGCAGACTCTCGCCCAAACGGCCCAATTTGGAGTGAAATGTCTTAATAATCAATTACAATTTTTACACGCTCATCTCTTTTCCCTTCCCCCATCTTCCAACACTGTTTACTTAACATATTATACCCCAAGTCATCTCACCTAAAAACATGGAACTAAAGCTGACCAGCCCACACTTATACATATTGTGTTACGCATTCTCCTTTGCAGGTCAGACTGAACTTCCACTCCATCTGTCTCGGTTTGACTTTTTTATATATAAATTTTATGTAACAACAACAAACAACGACTTAGTTATATATCGCATTAAACATAGAAAAACATTTCAAGATGCTTCACGGGGAGATTTAAGGAAAAACAGATGCCAAGCCAAAGGAGAGATTAGGAGAGGATGACCAAAAACATAGTCAGAGAGCTGGGTTTTAGGAAGGCTTTTAAAGGAGAAGCCGTGAAGAGGCAGAAGGGTTTAGGGAAAGAATTCCAGAGCATGGTCCCTAGGCAACTGAAGGCACAGGCACCAATGGTGGGGTGAAGAGAGTGGGGTACACGACAGGCAAAAGCCAGAGAAATGGAGAGTTTAGGTGAGAGAGGGGTTGCAGGACTGGATGAGGTTACAAAGATAGGGAGGGGTTTAAACATAAGGATGAGAATTTTAATTTTGAGGCATTGGGGACCAGGAGCAAATGTAGGTCAGTAAGGTCAAGGATATTGGGCAAGCAGGACTTGGGGCAGGATCTGATACAAGCAGCAGCGTTATAGAGGAGTTGGCTTAAAGATGGTGGAGGGTGCATGGCTGGCCAGGAGAGCATTGGAGTAATCAAGTTTGGAGATGACAAAGGCATGTATGAGGGCTTCAGCTGTGGATGGGCTAAAGTAGGGCCGAGGCAATGCTATGGAGGTGGAAGTCTCTCTGTCTTTATGATGGAAACTATATGAGATCAGAAACTCAGCTTGGGGTCAAACAGGACACCAAGGTTGCAAACAGTCTGATTCAGATTGAGACAGTGGCTGGGGCGGGCGGTGGGGGTGGGGGGCATTGGAATCGGTGGTGAGGGCTGACCCCCATGTCTGCAAATGATGTCAGAAAGGGGTAGCATGCAGATGAGGAAGAGGCGGGGACCAAGTATAGATCCTAGGGGGACTCGGGAGTTGACAGTTTGGGCATGCAAAGAGAAACCATTGCTACAGATGCTCTGGCTGCAAGCGGATAGATAAGAGTGCAACCAAACAAGAGCAGTCCCACCAAGCTGGACAAGAGGAGAGGTGTTGGAGGAAGAGGGTATGACTGACCATGCTGAAGGCTGCAGAGCAGTTGAGGGGGATAAGGAGGGATAATGCACCATGGTCACAGTCGCCGAGAATGTCATTCAGGAGTTTGGTTAGGTCTATTTCAGTGGTGTGGGAGGGGTGGAAACATGATTCAAAAGATTCCAAACAGGAAGTTTCAGGAGAGGGGCACAGATCTGGCAGAGACAACATATTCCAAGACTTTGGAGAGAAAAGGAAGATTGGAGATCGACGGTAGTTAGCAAGCACCGATTTTATTGCAACATATACGGAAGCATTTTACTGTAACTCAATAAAGAAGAATGAGATTTTTGTTAAAATACTCTTTTTTTCTGACCAGTATGAATAAATGTACATGAGAAAACCCTGCTCTTGTGCCACCGATAAGTTCCTCTCGTTTGCTGGTACTGTACATGATTTAAAGTTGCTTGAAAAAGCCTCAAGTGACCTGAATGACTTCATGGTCATTAACATCCAGAACAAAACAGACGCTACAGGCTTCGTGCTGAAGCTTCAATGCAAAAGCTCACTAGCACCACAACAGGTGAGTTCTAAGTAATATAACAACAGCTTACTTTTATATAGTGCTTTTCCCAAGGCGGTTCACCGGAGCGTCATCAGACAACATTTTACACCGAGCCACAGAAGAAGATATTAGGACAGGTGACCAAAATCTTGTACAGAGAGGAAGGCTTTAAGGAGTGTCTTAAGAGAGGACAGCAAGGCGGAGAGGTTTAGGGAGGGAATGCCAGTGCTTGGGGCCGAAGCAGCTGAAGGCACACCGCCAACGATTGGGCGAAGGAAATCGGGGATGCAAAACAGGCCAGAATTGGAGGAACGCAGAATATAAAGGGTTTGAAAATATTATAGGGCTACAACACACCTCTAGGCTTGAATGAGCTTCATAAACCACACAAGTTTCATTACTGAGTTTATGATATAATTCCAAGTTACAGTGTGTCACAGCATGGCAACACACTTCCAGCCACCTGTTCTCTGCATTTACATGGGCACCAGGGGAGGGGAGGGATAAACCTCGCTATAACAACAGAAAATGCTGGAAAAACTCAGCAGGCCAGGCAACATCCGTGGAGAGAAAATAGAGTCAACGTTTCGGGTCAAACCCTTTGTCGAGACTGCTTTTGCTTTTTTTACTGTCCCCTATCTTACAAGTGTGTGAACATGACACAAAAGACTTCTTTTTAAAAGCAAGTCCTACTTCTCGGAGAAGTAAAGATGTATAACGCACGTCTTTCCCAACTTTAGTATCCAATAAAACATAGCACCCAGTGGGATTTAATCAGCGGTTCTATTTACAGTGTGTTCATGGCTACAGACAGCACACATACTGTGGGCAGCAGTTAAACTTTAGATCTAGGATGTGTGATTCTATCAATTCAATAATTATTCAAATGGATGGAACAGTTTCATACCAGTTTCACTCCAGTTTCACAACATCTCTCCACGGATGTTGCCTGGCCTGCTGAGTTTTTCCAGCATTTTCTGTTGCTATTTCGGATTTCCAGCATCTGCAGTATTTTTCTATCGATAAACCGCGCTACTTGTTTCTCAGCACTCCATGCAATGATCTTACTGATGGCGTCATCACGTTCACTGCATATGACGGCATGCAAAAACGATGCACACTTTTTCTGGGTCTTTTCCCTCTTCAAAAATAGTTTGCAATGTTATTCCCATGAGGACAATATACCACCCCCTGCATTGTTTTGCTCATAAATACAATGCTAGGTTTATGTATATCCTGGATTTTTTGGGGGGGGGGAATTAATTTGCTGGATCCGCCTTTTAAAAGGGAAGTTTAAAAAAATATCCATTTTGCTCAACATTCGGCGCAACAGAAAGTCTGGCGCTGTGTCTTTAATACAACCGATCCACCCAGGGAGGTGTAACAGTCCAGTGTGGGTGTTCAGTGAACCACATCATCCGTGTGCGATTTCAAAGTAGCAACAAATGCGACTAAAGGCCAGGCTACTGGTGTGAAACTGTCTGTTCCATCCATTTGAATAATTATTGAATTGATAGAATCACACATCCTAGATCTAAATTTTAACTGCTGCCCACAGTATGTGTGCTGTCTGTCGCCATGATCACACTGTAAATAGAACCGCTGATTAAATCCCACTGGATGCTATGTTTTATTGGATACTAAAGTTGGGAAAGACGTGCGTTATACGTCTTCTCCGAGAAGTAGGACTTGCTTTTAAAAAGAAGTCTTTTGTGTCATGTTCACACACTTGTAAGTTAGGGGACAGTAAAAAAAGCAAAAGACATCAGAGTAATCAGACGGCTGTGACGTGCCTGAACGACTATCGACCTGTCGCACTCACACCCATCATAATGAAGTGTTTCGAGAGACTGGTCCTGGCTCACATCAAAGCCAGTGTTCCCGCCTCTCTTGACCAACACCAGTTTGCCTATCGTGCAAACAGATCAACAGAGGATGCAATCACAATTGCTCTACACTCGGCACTGAATCACTTAGATGGTAAAGAGACCTACATCAGAATGCTGTTCATAGACTACAGCTCAGCATTCAACACTATCGTCCCCAACAAGCTGGCCACCAAACTCCACACTCTTGGCCTGAACACTTCCCTCTGCAACTGGACCCTGGACTTCCTAACAAACAGACCCCAGTCTGTCAAATTAGGTAACCACACCTCCCCCCCCCCGACCCTGAACACGGGGGCCCCACAAGGATGTGTGCTGAGCCCCCTCCTCTACTCCCTCTTCACCCACGACTGTGTGACTGTTCATGGTTCCAACACCATCATCAAGTTTGCGGATGATACCACGGTAGTAGGCCAGATCACCAACAACGATGAGTCAGCCTACAGGGAGGAGGTCCAGCATCTCGTGAAGTGGTGCGCAGATAACAACCTGGCCCTTAACATCAAGAAAACCAAAGAAATCATTGTGGACTTCAGGAAGTCTAAAGGCGGAAGTCACACCCCCATCCACATCAATGGGGCTGTGGTGGAAAGGGTGGACAGCTTTAAGTTCCTCGGAGTCCACATCACGGAAGACCTCTCCTGGTCCCTCAATACCTCCTCTCTGGTGAAGAAGGCCCAGCAGCGCCTATATTTCCTAAGGAGGCTGAAGGGATGTAACCTGTCACCCCTGATCCTCTCTAACTTTTACCGCTGCACAATAGAGAGCATCCTGATGAACTGTATCGCAGTATGGTATGGCAGCTGTAGCTACTATGACCGGAAAGCCCTGCAGCGGGTAGTCAAAACTGCCCAACGCATTACCGGCACCCGGCTACCGACCATAGAGCACATATACCAGAAACGCTGTTTACGGAGGTCACGGTCCATCATCAAAGACCCTACCCACCCCAGCCACAGTCTGTTCGCCCTCCTGCCATCTGGGAGACGCTACAGATGCATTCGCACCCGTACGACCAGATTTAGGAACAGCTTCTTTCCCAGGGCTGTCATCCTACTGAACTCCACAAATAAACTCTAAAGCCTGCACATCTGCCAATGCACTTTATTATGGTTATGTTTATGTTAATGTATTACAAGCCAAATGTATGTTGAATGTTTAAATGTCTTAATCTAAATGTACACTCTCGGGAGCCGCAAGCCTACATTTCGTTGTACTGCACTTGTGCACTAACAATGACAATAAAGTTGATTATGATTATGATTATGGAAATTACACACAGTCAGTGGACATGTCAGAAACAGAACGAGCTAACACAGAAAAAGATGTACAGGATCAATGACCTTCCCAGCACCAATCTGAAAATAGGTGAATATCCTGTCAGGTATGTTTCACCCGCCCCTTAGCCAGTGTAAACACACACACACACACACACATACTTACACGCTCATACACATACACACACACATACTTACACGCTCATACACATACACACACACATACTTACACGCTCATACACATACACACACACAGACTCACGCACAGTCATAGTGAACAGAAAATCAATACTAATGACTGAAAGCTCACTTTAATTTTAAATAACGAGGCCCACAGTGAAATTACTGTTATCAAAAATGCCCTTTACTCCAAAAAGGTGTTTTAATTTACTGCTATGGATTTTATATCGTCATGGGCAGAGCCGTACTTTTCCTTATATAAAGGTTGGGCGCGCAGAACAGTTTACTGGAATGACAGGATAACAAACGTCAATATTAATTATATTTAATGATTATCCGCTAATCACTATTGCTTAGCAATAACCAGCCCTTGTGGAAATAAAAACATCTCTGGACAATCATGATGCTTTGTGCAATAGTGCTGTGCTGGGTGCTAGCTATGCATAATACGGAAAGTAGGAACTTCCAGGTTCGGAGTGTGAGGCGTGGCCCGAGATCGAGTATAAACAGGCAATGTATCAGAAAAGGGCGCCGCGCTCTGGACAAACAAGGAGAACGCATCTAAAACTTCCAACAGCCCCGAGCTGGTGTAAATATAACGTCGTGTTTAGTACATGGCACAAATTCAAACTTCAATCAAATCGTTAAATTGTTTCCATAGCCAATGTATCAGCATCGAACCTAATAATGGAAACCTTTCGATTCATTTTATAATTGACTTTTTTTGTTGGTAACTAATGTTGCCTTATAGAGTCATAAAAGTCATAGTCATAACGGCACAGAAGGAGGCCATTCGGCCCATTGAGTCCGTGCTGGCTCTCCCTAGAGCAATCCAGTCAGTCCCATTCCCCGCTCTATCCCTGTAGCTCTGCAAGTTAATTTCCCTCAAGTGCCTATCCAGTCTCCCCTTGAAAACATTGAGTGTCTCCGCTTCCACCACTTCCGACAGCAGCGAATTCCAGGTCATCACCACTCACTGCATAAAAAAGTTTTTCCTCACGTCCCCCCTGTATCACTTGACCAAAACTTTAAATCTGTGTCCCCTAGTCCTTGTACCATCCACTAGTGGGAACAGCCTTTCCCTGTCTAGCCTATCTAAGCCCGTCATAATCTTGTACACCTATCAAATCACCCTTCAACCTCCTTTGTTCTAATGAAAACAAATCCAGCTTCTCCAACCTGTCCTTGTAGCTAAGATTCCCCATCCCCGGAACCATTCTGGTAAATCTCCTCTGCACCCTCTCAAGGGCCTTCACATCCTTCCTAAAGTGTGGTGACCAGAACTGGACGCAATACTCAAGTTGTGGCCTAACCAGCGCTTTATAAAGGTTCAGCATAACTTCTCTACTTTTGTACTCAATACCTCTATTTATGAAGCCCAAGATCCCATATGCTTTGTTAACTACTCTCTCAATATGTCCCGCCACCTTCAGGGACCTATGCACATTAACTCCCAGGTCCCTCTGTCCCTGCACACTCTTTAAAACTGTGCCATTAAGTGTATATTGCCTCTCCCTGTTCCTTCTGCCAAAATGCATCACCTCACACTTCTCTGTATTAAATTCCATCTGCCACTTGTCTGCTCACTCTGCTAGCCTTTCTATATCCTTGTATTACTGGTTTCAGTTGAACCCTGACCCATGTGTGCTCTGATTTGAATACAGTACTAAAGATAATGGCCTGGAACTTGCAGTCCTGATGACGGTGAACTGGCAGAATTTGCCATCATTTCGCCTTTGAAACTGACCGCAACTTCAGGATTTAGCGCATGTGCAGCCTAACATGGAAATCGTGAAGTTGTGGTCTGTCATTCACTGCTCCGATACAGGCTGCACTGTGGACCCCCCACCCAGAGCCAGCAATCAATGAAATCACTGATCTGACAAAAACTTCCCCTTCCCTGAACAAATATCACTGTTAGAAACCCCATAAAAAGTTAGACCCATTCAAATGAGGTGCTAACTGGGTTTTTAACTGCGATCTGAGGACTAACTACTGATAAACAACCATTCTGGCCCTGATAAACTAATTTTATATTGGTTGAATGTCAAGCTTCTCCATTAAGTTAAAAATCTATTGGATTTTAAAATTAATTAAAAAAATTCTTTTAAAAGTTTGTCCCTGATATTTCAGCTTTTACCTTAACCCAATGTGTATGTCCCAATCTAGTGATTGATTATTAGTGCTTTCTATTTCCTGGTTCTCGGGCTGTGAGAATTCTGCATTGTGATTGGCTGCTTCGACAGCTTGTTGAGGTCACAGCAGCTCGCACTAGGGATTCCCCACTGTACTACGTTGATTTCAACTGCACGTTGGAAAAGTCGAACTTCTCGCCACAGAGATCACAAGATCTTTGTGGGAAGCTTACCTCAGGGCCAGCGGCGACCGCCTTGCTTCAGGTTCTGTGGGCCCACTATTTCTCAGAAAGCACTCCCTGCAACACTGTTCCACGCTGGGAGTTTCCAATCAGGAAATCAGCCCTTGTTTGTTCCAGTTTTGGGCTCTTACTTTCGGAAGGCAATGGAGGCAGTGCATGAAGAGATCTACTAAGCAGATACCAGAAGTGAGGGGATATTAGTTACGAGGAGAGACTAGAGAAACAGAGAAGGTTAAGAGATTTAATAGCGGTGTTCAAAATTTTAAGGGGTTGATCAGGTATTATTTCTACTGGTCAATTAGTTGGCAACTAGCATACGTAAATTTACAATAATCACTAAGGCTGGGTTTTGCCAGCCCTGGGGAAACGGGTTTGGAGGCGGGACTGCCGGGAAAATGACAGAATCTGGAGGCGGGTGCCCAACCCGCCTCCGTGCCATCTTGTCAGGAGGCGGGTAGCCGTCCCGCGCCGGGTCCCGTCACCTTGGAGGTGGAAAGGGATTACAGCCACTTAAGTTAACAGGCAGATAAGAGGATTATCCCTATTTTACCCACACAAGTGCGGGCTTCCCGAAGGCTCCGAAACCCACCAGGGTCACCGAGGCGAGTAATGGGTCTGCGGGGGTCAGAGGGGTGCAAAAAGTGCGCTGTGAAGGTAAGTGATGGGTGCAAGTGTGGAGAGGTGAGTATGTGAGGTAAGTGGAAAGTGATAGAAAAAGTTTACTTACCTTTGTTTCTTCCTGCAGGCTTCAATCGGTGGGTATGCGGAGAGTCTCGCACCTTCGCGGCAGAGATGACAGATGGCCGTTGCATTTAATTTCTGCAAAAGAAAGAGGTTTGATGAGTTCTTGTATTCAAGAACTCATCAAACTACAGAGAATGTCAGTGTTTGACAGCTTCACAGAGCCTGAGCCTCAAGACTCCTCAGAGGAAGCTGCAACCTCTGAGGGCGCAGCGTCAGCAGAATTCAGTGCACCCAGCACCAGCGCAGACAATCACACCTCAGTGGGACCTTCGCGAGATAGAGTAGTGTTCTCACCTGGTGTATCACAGATCACAAGTGAGCATCAGCAGATGGTGGAGACAGGGACAGCAGTGGAGAGTCCTCGTTTGAGGGCGCAGGACTCTGCCAGCTCGGCTCAGTTGCATGTCGACCCTTTGCCTCCGGGTCTATCCAGAAAGAGAGTGGTGCTGGAACTCCAGGAACAGGTGCAGGAGTCTCTGGCAGGGTTTGTCTCCAGGGTCACTGCGAGTGTGGAGCGAGTGGAGGAGTCCATCGCGAACATGAGCAAAGCCTTTGTGAAGGCATTGGCGAATGGTGGTAGAGAGAAAAT
The DNA here is from genome assembly GCF_052327205.1 of Somniosus microcephalus. Classification (NCBI taxonomy): domain Eukaryota; kingdom Metazoa; phylum Chordata; class Chondrichthyes; order Squaliformes; family Somniosidae; genus Somniosus; species Somniosus microcephalus. The sequence goes on along the minus strand of NC_140996.1, from coordinate 200,126,122 downwards.
GGGTAATTATAGACCGGTAAGCCTGACATCGGTAGTGGGTAAAATGCTAGAGTCCATTATAAAAGATGTAATAGCAGAGCACTTGGAAAACAGTGACAGGATCGGACAAAGTCAACATGGATTTACAAAAGGTAAATCATGCTTGAGTAATCTACTGGAATTTTTTGAGGATGTAACTGGTAGAATAGATAAGGGAGAACCAGTGGATGTGGTGTATTTCGGCTTTCAGAAGGCTTTCAATAAGGTCCCGCATAAGAGATTAGCGTGCAAAGTTAAAGCACATGGGATGGGGGTAAGGTACTGACTTGGATAGAGAACTGGTTGGCAAACAGGAAGCAAAGAGTTGGAATAAACGGGTCTTTTTCCGAGTGGCAGGCAGTGACTAGTGGGGTACCGCAGGGATCGGTGCTTGGACCCTAGCTATTCACAATATATATAAATGATCTAGACAAGGAAACTAGATGTAATATCTCCAAGTTTACAGACGACACAAAGCTGGGTGGGCGTGTGTGCTGTGAGGAGGATGCAGAGAAACTCCAGTATGATTTGGACAGGTTGGGTGATTGGGCAGATGCATGGCAGATGCAGTATAAATGCGAGGTTATCCACTTTGGTGGCAAAAACAGGAAGGCAGATTATTATCTGAACGGCAATAGATTGGGAAAAGGGGAAGTGCAACAAGACCTGGGTGTCCTTGTGCATCAGTCGCTGAAGGTAAGCATGCAGGTGCAGCAGGCGGTTAAGAAGGCAAATGGTATGTTGGCCTTCATAACGAGAGGATTCGAGCACAGGAGCAAGGATGTCTTGCTGCAGTTGTACAGGGCCTTGGTGAGACCACACCTTGAGTATTGTGTGCAGTTTTGGTTGCCTTATCTGAGGAAGGTTGTTCTTGCCATGGAGGGAGTGCAGCGAAGATTCACCAGACTGATACCTGGGATGGCAGGAATGACGTATGAGGAGAGATTGGGTTGATTGGGCTTGTACTCGCTGGAGTTTAGAAGAATGAGAGGTGATCTCATTGAAACTAATAAAATTCTAACAGGACTAGAGAGACTAGATGCAGGAAGGATGTTCCCAATGGTCGGGGAGTCCAGAACCAGGGGACACAGTCTAAGGATAAAGGGTAGCCCATTTAGGACAGAAATGAGGAGAAATGTCTTCACCCAGAGAGTGGTGAACCTGTGGAACTCTCTACCACAGAAGGCGGTGGAGGCCAGTTCATTAAATATATTCAAGAAGGAGTTGGATATATTTCTTAAGGCTAAAGGGATCAAGGGATATGGGGAGAAAGCAGGGACCGGGTACTGAATTTGGATGATCAGTCATGATCGCATTGAATGGCGGAGCAGGCTCGAGGGGCCGAATGGCCTACTCCTGCTCCTATCTTCTATGTTTCTATGTTTCTATGAATGCATCACCACGGAAAGGATGGCTACCTCTGTGGAAAGGATGGCTACCTCCGTGGTAAGGCTGGCTACCATAGAGGAGAGGATGGCTACGGTAGAGGAGAGGATGGCTATGGCCATGCAGGAGCTTAGTCGCTAAGGTATTGAAAACATGGTCATTGTTCAGAATAGACTGACATCTCTTGAGGAACGATGGTCAGCTATTGAGTAGAGAAACCAGACCTTCATGGAAGTCCTCTGGAGTAGGAGTTCCAGTGCAGAAACGGGTCCTCATGGCCCCCCTGCAGTGCAGCAAGGTGCTGTCAAGCGACTTGTTAGTTCTGAAGTGGGGCTGACCCATGAGAGGGATGTTGGTGGCAGACAACAAGGAAGTGGGGGCTCCTCTACAAGCGCTCACACGACCATGCCACTGCAAAGCCCTCGGTCAGAGCCCCACCAGAGTCCTCACCCAACTGAGATGGGCATCTCAGCCCCTGCACAGCCGCAGGAGCAGCAGACTGTTGCCGAGCCGTCACAAGTTCGCAACCCCAGAGGACAGCCACCAAAGGTGTTGAGACAGGAGCAGCAAGAAAGTGAGCAAGTGGCCTCCACATCTGCTGAAGCCACAGGGGAAGCCCCACATAGGAGCACGCGTAAGAGGACGATAAAGCACAAGTAGTCACAAGGGTATTCACTTGGGTGTTATGTTGCATTGATTTTTGACAAGCCATCCTTGAATTGTGATGATAAACAGATATGATGGCAAACTGTTGAAGTTGTGGCCTATGTCATTTCGCAAATGGGACGTCCACATTGATGGCTTCGGGCGACTTGCAATTGTCAGTATGATGGTCAGAGTGATAGGAATCCACAGGTTCTTGTCCATTGTCGATGCTCTGGTAAGAAGATGCAAGGCAAAAGTGTTTGATTGTGCAGGCTAAGCAAACCTGGCCAACATGAGTGCGTCCCTTGCATCCCGGGTAGCAATGTGGTCACGCACTGGCACCTTCTGGCCTATGCAGCTTCAGGTGGGTGAGCAGCAGCTTGGCACTCCTGTTGTTGCTCCTGCTGTTGGTGATGCTGTTGTTCAGGGTTCTGCTGCTGCCACGGCTGGTCTTCATCCGATTCTGATGTCCAGGAGGAAAGGAAATAAATGGTTCCCATGGTTCTGGTATATGCCTCAGTTGAGGAAGCGCTCAGTCAAGGTGGGGAGAGGGGTTTCCCAGAAGGTCACACTGGAGATGGGTGTCAGGCTCCAAACTTCCACAACAATGAGTAGGCCTGCTAAAAGTTCCCCCAGACCTGAGACAACAAAGTTTTGCCACCTGCAAATGATCATTAGTGAAAACTCCTTTTTAATGGTGGAGCTGCAGCTGTTAGTAAGCAATCCACTTGTGAGGCCGCCAGGATTAACTGGCGTGTTCCAGAGGAGGCGTGCAGCACGGGGGAAATGTGTTAAAATCAGAAAGGCCTCTCAAAATGGGATTATAGAGGCAATTAACTGGTAGTTAAGGGCCTTAAGGGCCTATCCTGCCTCTTGGAGGTGGGATGGAAACGGGGTCTGAAACCACGAATGTGGGAAAATTGCTCAGAGGTGGGATGGAGGCGGGATCAGAGCCGCCCGCCATTTTTTGCAATTTTTGCAACCCACACTTCTCCAATCCCGCCTCCTCGGGCCTGGCAAAATTGAGCCCATCATCTACGTCCTCTGCAGCAGAACTAGTGTGCGGCATTGCCCTCCGGTGAGCTGGCACCTGTGTTATCCTTTCCCCCTGCCCTGGCACCAGCGTACTTGTGCCCGGTGTCTCACCATGTGCAGGTCCTGACTCTATGCTATCCTCTAAAATACGCACAATGTCAGTATCTGAGCTGGTGGCTGCGACTGTGAAATCGAGTGACCTTGCGTCTTTATCTTCACTGTCTTCTTGCTCTTCCTCCACTGCCTGGGCAGGTTGCAGTTCTTGGGTATCTGAAAGGAAAAAGGGACAAGGGTAGGTTTGTGGTGAGGGGAGTGGAGAAAGTAAGAAGTACCTGCTTACACTATCAGCAATTTTTCAGTCAGAAGAGATTGTGGGATGAGGGAGAAGTGGGATGACAGAAGGAAGATTAAGTATGCAGCTACCCTCATCTTCAATTGCTTCAGCCCCGCCAGTGGTCATGAGCTCAGCAATGGCCCTTCCCATAATGGCCAGCACTGTCTCCTCCATGGGGCTCAGAACATGCCTCTCCCCCTCCGGTTAGTTCCTGCTGCTTCCGGTTGTGCACCACCTTCTCCTGCAAGAGAGAGGGAAGTGTGTCAGTGAGTGCCATGCAATCTGTTTGGGTGATGTGGCTGTCATGTTTGAATGGCTGCCAGTATGTTCAAGCTGTGAGATGTGGGTTTGAGGCTTGCAACAGTGCTAAGTGTGTGAGGGTGAAGTGAAGCATATGAATATTAGGTATGAGTCCTATTGATGGAGAATGTTGGTAGGTGAATGATGGGGGTGTGGTGAATTGAGCAGTGGCTGAGGCTAGTGGTGCAGTTGGTAGGATATGACATTTGAAGATGCATTCACTGACCTTGACCATTTGTGTAAGATCATTAAACTTCTTCCTGCACTGCATCCATGTTCTTGGAGCTATACTCCTGGCATTGACCTCCACGGCTATCTCTTGTCACTTCCTTCTAAGCAAGTGCCTGGAGGACCTCCTGCCTCCCTGAGACTTCTCTCCTCCATTCCACTTCTTCAACCAAGACCTCCAATGCAGTGCCCTGGCACCAGCGCACTTGTGCCCGGTGTCTCACCATGTGCAGGTCCTGACTCTATGCTATTTATGAATCATCTTTGGGTTTTCCTTGATATTACTTGCCAATATTTTTTCATGGCCTCTCTTTGCTTTCCTAATTTCCTTTCTAATTCCACCCCTGCACTTTCTATACTCCTCTAGGCTTTCTGCAGTATTTAGCTCTCGGTAACTGACATCAGCTTCCCTTTTTTGCCTTATCCAACCCTGTATGCCCCTTGACATCCAGGGGCGTCTAGATTTGCAAGTCCCAACCTTTTTCTTTGTGGGAACATATTTGCTCTGAACCCTCGCTATCTCCTCCTTGAAAGCCTCCCACTGCTCTGACACTGATTTACCTTCAAGTAGCTGTTTCAAGTCCACTTTTGCTAAATCACATCTCAGCTTAGTAAAATTAGCCTTTCTCAAATTGAGAACTTTTACTCCTGGTCTATCTTTGTCCTTTACCATAACTACGCTAAATCTAGCTTAATTATGATCACTACCAACAAAATGCTCTCCTAATGATACCCCTTCCACCTGCCCAGCTTCATTCCCTCAAACCAAGTCTAGAATTGCCCCCTCTCTTGTTGGGCTTGCTACGTACTGGCTAACAAAAGTTCTCCTGAATGCATTTTAAGAATTCTGCACCCTCTATACCTTTTACACTGATTTTTATCCCAGTTAATAGTTGAAATCCCCGATTATTACTGCCCTATTGTTTTTGCACTTCCCAGATATTTGCCTACATATTTGTTCTTCTATATCCCTCTGACTATTTAGGGGTCTATAGTACACTCTCAGCAGTGTGATTGCCCCTTTTTTGTTCTTCAGTTCAACCCATATGGCCTCATTTGATGATCCATCTAACATTTCACCCCTCCACACAGCTGTAATTGTTTCTTTAACCAATATTGCGACACCCCTCCTTTTTTTATCCCACTCTCTATCTCATCTGAAAATCCTGTAACCAGGAATGTTGAGCTGCCATTCCTGTCCTTCTTTCAGCCATGTTTCAGTAATAGCTATTATATCATACTTCCATGTGTCTATCTCTGCCCTCAGCTCATCTGCCTTATTCACGAGACTCCTTTCATTGAAGTGCATACCATTAAGCACTGCCAGACCCCTTTGTTGTCTATTTTCTAGCTCTTGTTTCCTCTGCCTTCCAAACTCACTTACGAATTTTCTGCCTTCCATTTCCAGCTTTGCTTCTCTCCATTCTGAATCTATGCATTGGTTCCCATCCCCCTGCCAAGTTAGTTTAAACCCTCCCCAACAGCACTAGCAAACCTCCCCGCGAGGATATTGGTCCCGGCCCTGTTGAGGTGTAAACGGTCTGGCTTGTACAGCTCCCACCTCCCCCAGAACCAGTCCCAAGGCCTCAGGAATCGAAAGCCCTCCCTCCTGCACCATCACTCCAGCCATGCATTCATCTGCTCTATCCTCCTATTTCTGTACTCACTCGCACGTGGCACCGGGAGTAATCCGGAGATTACTACCTTTGAGGCTCTGCTTTTTAATCTCTTTCCTAGCTCCCTAAAATCTGCCTGCAGGACCTCATCCCTCTTTCTACCAATGTCATTGATATCAATATGGACCACGACCTCTGGCTGTTCACCCTCCCCCCTCAGAATATCCTGCACCCACTCAGTGACATCCTTGATCCTGGAGGGGTAGGTGCCAAACAAAATCAAATGAAAGGAAAACTGAATTATGCTGTATAAAACTGCTTCAGCTTTGCCACTCACTCACTGTATCGGAGTATCCTGTAGTGTATATAATTTAGACCTTTTTCATACTGCTCTGCTTGAAGGCTGAGGAAAATCTCTCCGTTCAAATTTGTGCATTCCCATCTAATTTTATGTTATAAATGTTGTAGACATGCCAAACAAAACTTCCTCTTTACATCTGCTCTTCTGAGTTCCAAACAACAAACAATTAACTGTAGGCTTGGTGATCAACTGGTGTGATGTTTATTGCATTGTTGGCAGCTTAATTGTAGGCCTGATATTCTCAGCCCGAGTGGTCCTCAGATAGTTAGTGAAAGCTGGGCTCATTAGATCTGTTTGTCTGACCTTTCAAAACTAACCAATAATAATTGACCAGATGACAGAGGTTCTGTACTATTTAATTTCCTCACCAAAGGGATTAAACTTAGACTTTAGTCAGTAATATATCATTTTGGGTTGAACTATGCAGAACAAATTTAGTTTAATCCCTGGTCAAATTGTTATTTGATTCTTTTACTGAAAGGTTAATAATTTAAAATGCTTTTTATTCTGAAAATGGTTTTACAACGGATTACTGCTCTGCCCTAACAACAGGCTGAGTAAGCAGAAACCTGCCCCAGTAAAGACAGTGACATTAACTAAATTGAGATCATGGCCAGTGTCAGCACAGGGGAGAGGCAACTTGTGCAGAAACCACATGCAGCTTTCCTAAATCTTCACAAAGCCCTCATCTTTCTTTTCTTTTCTCCCCTTGCCAATTTTCTCCCCTCCCCTGCCCTTCTGAAGGCCCTTACTCCTTCCTGGGCATTGTTTATGTGTGAGCCTTGACAATGATTGTCAGCAATCTATTCTACCATACAGGAACCACAGTTGACCCTGATCAGCTGTTCACCTAGTGTCAGCTGTGGCTCAGTGGGTAGCACTCTCACCCCTGAGTCAGAAGGTTGTGGCTTCAAGTCAAAATCTAGGCTGGCACCCCAGTGCAGTGCTGAGGGAGTGCTGCACTGTTGGAGGTGCCGTCTTTCAGATGAGACGTTAAATTCGAGGCCTCGTCTGCTCTCTCAGGTGGATATAAAAGATCCCATGGCAGTATTTCGAAGAAGAGCTGGGGAGTTATCCTTGGTGTCTTGGCCAATATTTATCCCTCAATCAACATCACTAAAAAAAAACAGCTTATCTGGTCATTACCATATTGCTGTTTGTGGGAGTTTGCTGTGCACAAATTGACTGCCACATTTCCTATATTACAACAGTAACTACAATTCAAAAGTATTTCATTGGCTGTAAAGCGCTTTGGGACAGCCTGTGGTCTTGAAAGGCGCTATATAAATGCAAGTCTTTTTTCTTTCTCAACATCCATACATATGCACATCCAACAGGGGTCACTCAAAAAACAGTTTAAAGTATCAGAGAGATTTAACGACGTGAGCACAAAAATCTAGGCTAGCACTCCAGTATTGCTATATTCCATAACTGCTCAATGTCCCGACCAAGCAATCTGGTCTGCTTTCCCGCCAACATCCTGATCCCATTCTCATCTGGTGTTCTTGCGATGAAAGAGTGTTACCATTTTAAAAGGAAAAATTGCAAATGCTGGAAATTTGTTGTAAAAACATAAAATATTGGAAATACACAGCAGGTTAGTCCGCATTTGTAAAGAGAAAAAGCAGATTATACCCTTCATCATAATTGAAGTCTTCAGTAGTACTTGCACTTCTTCTGGTGCCTTTATGTTTCTTGAAGCACTGCAGACTTTTATTTATGAAAAAGTGTGAGATCTAAGTTGTCAGCTACATGTAAAAATTGGATCAATTACTATTGTTGTTTCCAACCTTGTAAGGCAGTTGCAATGCTTGTCTGATTTCAACATGGGGTTGGGTTTATTGCAGCTGTATTAATATCGATGGATAGTAATCCTTAGGGTTTCAAGTGGTTGCTCAGAGCATTCCAAGGTCCTGTAGGTATCACTGCAGGTATGACAGCTGCAACTGAACACCTGCAAAGGTAGTCAGTATACTGGCATGAATGGTATGCAGCGGATTAGAATTGTCACATCAGGACACAGTTATTGGTTCAGGCACTAGTCGGTGAGAGCCATATATAAAAGAAAAGAAAGAATGACTTGCATTTATATAGCACCTTTCACGACCACCAGACATCTCAAAGCGCTTTACAGACAATGAAGTACTTTTGGAGTGCAGTCACTGTTGTAATGTCACAATATTGGTGGATAAGGAGAACATTTTGAGACTATGCAATAACAATAAAAAAATAAGAATATGCAATAACATTTAACTAGCGTGTACTCCCCACATCTTCTGTATCATGCAGGTGGAGAGCCATTTTTACCTCCTTGCACTGTGGCATGATATTCTTTATCCACTGAAGTAACATAACATTTCAAACAGATATATTTCTAGGAGGGAAGGATGTGATAAGGAATATAAATTTATAGCATATATTTAATTTGATCAACTTGCACTGATTCTATGTAAAATGCAAGTTACCCAACTTTACTCCATGTGCTTTCTGGGAGGTTGAATGCAACACACAACTAAGGAACCCATCAGATTGACCCAGATTTTCCGGGGGTCTCCCAACATTGTAATGACACATCTATGGCGTAGGAATCCTTGAACGGCACAAAAGAAAGAGGAAATTATGGAGTAAGTGATTTACGCCATTAATTGAGCTACTCCATATTTTCCTGGGACTTTTGTGTCGCTCCGCCATTACCCTTGCCGGAAACAGTTTGAAGGGAATTATCATAGTTCCACCACGGAAATCCATGGCGATTGCCATTTTCCTCATTTAAACCACTAAATAACTACACCTTAATGCACAATTAATGCATGCATTATGACAACTTGTATGTATATACTCTTTAACGCAGAAAACATCCCAAGTTGCTTTATGGGTGGGAGGGAAGAAAATAAAATGTTTTAAATTAAAAAATGTAACTTGAACACTCAAAGCAAATTATCATCCATTTGTGGTCGCACAGAAAGGAATACAGCAGCTGTTTTGGAGCAATGTCTTTTTTCCTTATTATTAAACTGCTTACTGATTACTTTGAATTTCTTGGTGCGATTATTAATGATGTGTTAGGGAGCACAAGCACAATGTAAGAAAGATACATTACTGAAATGGTTAACCTTATTTGGTACAGCTTATATTTTGAGAAACTGTTAACTTGGTACATTTCCATTATGATAATTTCATAGCCCTTATCTTGTTAACGCTCCAAAGGCTCCAAGGGCTCCAGTAGTGTTTCTGCGCTAAAATTAACAACTTCATGTACTTTTTAAGAACATACTGTTAATTAGGAAAAGTGCTACAGTTCTGTACATTTCTCTTAAAGCTTCATTACCCTACAAGCTTTTATTTAATTTGGATGTACTTATCAAAATAACAGTTACTTTAATATAATCAGTCTCCTGTTTTTTGTCAGTACTGAGATACGAGCCTGGAAATTACTGTTATCATACAAACATTTAATGCACTTGTATTAAATTCCTTTCTCCACTACTTTAATGGTGGTGTTAACCCGGTTCTTTGTACTGTAATTTCCTGGTTATAGTAACTATATTTGTAAGTGGGAGTGAATATAGCTGAGTAAATGAGAGTTTCTTATTATTCAGTTAAACAGTCTCTCTGTTTTGATTTTAAGGTGGCACATCTAAGAAACTATGGTGCACTGTAATATTAATTTAGTTTCTGATAAGGAGTAGGGTAATTATTTACTATATTTAGATATATTTAGATATGTAAGTGACAAGTTATTGACCCTGAAAATTGCGGTGTCTGTAATGGTGTACAGCGTTGTTGTAATCCCTTGAAATGCCTTGCAAGTTCCATATTCCACATGCTGTTGCGCATGCGAGAAATCCGGAACTTGCGGCCTGTCAACATACGCGTTGACAGGCCATCCGCGGAGGCTCCAAAACAGCAATCGCTGGCGCAAAGTTGTGCTATTTGCCCAGTGACTGGCCAGCAATTGCCCACATAAGTCTTAATGTTGATGCAAGCAGGCGCAGGGCCTGTTTGCATCAGCGTAAGGGGATATCTGAGGCTTAAATTAAACATTTACATATCCAAAATTATGCACATACACTTTATTAAATGAATTTATGCAAGTATTAGCCCTTATTACACTTTTAATGATGTGTGAAATTATCAAAAAAATATTTTTTATTGAGTTTGGTGCAATGAAGGTAATTATAATTAAAATTGCAATTCTGTACATTGTATAATTTTTACATTTCGGGATTCCATTAGGAGATTCCCTTCGTAAATGATTGCAATGGAATTCTCCTTTGTCAATGGAGGACCGGGCACATGTGATCCCAGGTACGCTTCTGAACCGCCTGTGTCCCTGGAATCCGTGGGCCATTGCGCTGTCCTCGGCCTCAAGGCCCGTGACCGCAACTCTTTGCAGCCTGGGCGCCAGGAGGTACTTTTGGAATTGTTTTGCGGGTCGGAGGCGTACTCCGGAGGTACGCCTCCGACCGCAATTTCTAGGCCACTGTGTCAAGAGTAGTGAATATAATAATTACCATAAGTAGTACATTTTCTATTTAACATAACTTCTCACATACAAGTCCAAATACTACCGAACCTGATAGTTTGAGATGCACCACCTTAAAACCAAAAATATATAGGAAGAAAGGACATTTTAGGAATAGGACCAACTCATTTGATCCAAGAAGCCCATTTCCACTTTTTGATTTGTCTCACCTCTACCTTATACAGATTCTGTTCATGGGTCAAGCTGTGTATGCTTATCTTTTCTTTAACTGCTTTATTAAGTGCTGATAAGGAATTCAAATATTAGTAATCAACCAAGAAATTAATGATGCTTGCATATATTGTATATTTGTATGTATGTCATTTTGATTAATTAGCATCAATAAGAATTTGGGTTGAAAACATTTGTATAAAGTCTCAATTAAAGTTTTTTTTTTAGATAGTCATCTTGTTTGAAGTCTCTTTTAAAGAGTCCAGAAACTGGGGAGTCTAGAACTAGGGGTCACAGTCTCAGAATAAGGGGTCGGCCAAATACTAAGGGGATCTCGGAGTACAAATACACAAATCACTAAAAGTTGCGACACAGGTTAGCAAGGCCATTAAAAAAAAGCAAACCAAGCACTAGGGTTTATTTCTAGAGGGATAGAATTGAAAAGTAGGGAAGTTATGCTAAACCTGTATTGAACCTTGGTTAGACTACACTTGGAGTACTTTTTTTTTATTCATCGATGGGATGTGGGCGTCGCTGGCTGGCTAGGCCTGCATTTAGTGCCCATCCCTAATTGCCCTTGAGAAGATGGTGGTGAGCCGCCTTCTTGAACCGCTGCAGTCCATATGGTGTAGGTACACCCACAATGCTGTTAGGAAGGGAGTTCCAGGATTTTGGCCCAGCGACAGTGAAGGAACGGCGATACAGGTCCAAGTCAGGATGGTGTGTGGCTTGGAGGTGAACTTGTAGGTGGTGATGTTCCCATGCGTCTGCTGCCCTTGTCCTTCTAAGTGGTAGAGGTCGCGGGTTTGGAAGGTGCTGTTGAAGGAGCTTTGGCGAGTTGCTGCAGTGCATCTTGTAGATGGTACACACTGCAGCCACAGTGCGCCGGTGGTGGAGGGAGTGAATGTTGAAGGTGGATGGAGTGCCAATCAAGCGGGCTGCTTTATCCTGAATGGTGTCGAGCTTCTTGAGTGTTGTTGGAGCTGCACTCATCCAGGCAAGTGGAGAGTATTCCATCACACTCCTGACTTGTACCTTGTAGATGGTGGAAAGGCTTTGGGGAGTCAGGAGGTGAGACACTTGCCGCAGAATTCCCAGCCTCTGGCCTGCTCTTGTAGCCACAGTATTTATATGGCTGGTCCAGTTCAGTTTCTCGTCACCATATTATAAAAAGGATATAGAATCACTGGAGAGGGTGCAGAGAAGATTTACAAGGATGATACCAGAAATGCGAGGGTATACATATCAGGAAAGGATGAACAGGCTGGGTCTCTTTTCTCTTGAAAAAAGAAGGCTGAGGGGTGACCTAATAGAGGTCTTTAAAATTATGAAACATTTTGATAGAGTGGATACAGAGAGAATGTTTCCACTTGTGGGGAAGAGAATAACTAGAGGCCATCAATATAAGATAGTCACCAAGAAATCCAGTAAGGAATTCAGAAGAAACTTCTTTACCCAAAGAGTGGTGAGAATGTGGAACCCGCTACCACAGGGAGTGGTTGAAGCAAATAGTATAGATGCATTTAAGGGGAGGCTAGACAAGCGTATGAGGGAGATGGGAATAGAGGGTTATGCTGATAGAGTTAGATGAGGAAAGACGGGATGAGGCTCGTGTGGAGCATAAACATCGGCATGGACTGGTTGGGCCGAATGGCCTGTTTCTGTGCCATATATCCTATGTAATCCTGTGTATGTAAATAAGACTGAGATAAGGAGAAATTTCTTCACTCAAAGGGTTGTGAATCTTTGAGTATATTCATGTCAGAGATTGATAAATTTTTGGATATTAAGGGCATCAAGGGATATGGGGATAGTGCGGGAAGGTGGAGTTGAGGGAGAGGATCAGCCATGATCTTATTGAATGGCGGAGCAGGCCTGATGAGCCATATGGCCTACTCCTGCTCCTATTTCTTAGGTTCTTATGAAACATCCTTTTCGTTGAGGAAATAAAGTGGATAATAGTCAATGGCATCTCTGTGGAGAATTCTCACTATCCAGAAACAATAGGAATGTAGTTAACGTGTTAACAGACCAATCGGGAAGCATCTATTTTTTCGGTTCTGGCACTTTTGCTACACAGACTAACCACATTCATATCAAGCCCAGGTAACAGACACACTTGGCCACACAGCAAAAATTGATCAAAGGCTAGGTGTTTCTTTTTTGAAGGCGCTCCAAGATGGTCTGAAAAACAACACAAATAGATTTACAACAATGCTGGGCTGCAGACGTGGTCCACAGGGACCTTGATTTGTGTCGCTGGAGCAATTCAATTTCTCATCAATAAGGTGGAGGTCTGCCGGACTCTATAGAGGAGCCTTTCCCACAAAGTACTTGAGGATTTAATAATAACCCCCCAAAACACATCGAAGGGGAAGCACTTCACATTCAAAGATTCATTTCTTATTTTGATATTTCTGTACTTTGTTATGTACAAACAGTAACATTTGGCTTGTATAACAGAAATTGCTTGCTGCAAGATTCAGAATTGAGACTGCACCTGAAAGTCTAATAGTAGTAACTGCACCTCCCGAGCCAGATTTTGTGTAACTGAGGCAGACGCACCAGAACGCAAGGACATAAGAAATAGGAGCAGGAGTAGGCCATTCGGCCCTTCGAGCCTGCTCCGTCAAAAGTCCCTAAGTTTGATTCTCAGAGATAGGTGATCTCAGCTGGGGTGGCATTGTGGACACTACAATTTGTCTCTACCTCTGAGCTAAGGAGGGGGAAAAACTGCTCCTTGGAATCCTCAAAGGAGCCACCAATGACTGCATTTGGGGTGGGGGTTGTGGGGGAAATGTGGCTGTGTGCAGCTCCCGTCTCATCCAACCGCTCCCCCAATCACTCATGCTTCAGCCCCTCACACTAATTGTGTCCCTTATCCCTTCTCCATTCCCTATCTCCTCACATTTTTTTCTTTGGCACATACCGTTTCTGTTGTTTTTTAATAATGTTCAATATAAATTTTACATCAGTAAAGCTTTCGAAATTTGTCTTTTGTTTACTCAAAAATATTTTAAGAAAAGCTACTGGGCAAAAAGTGCTAGGAGGTAAAGAAAACTATCAAATCAATGCAACTGATGGAACAGTTCTGACACACCCTGGGAAAGTAGGTACACTGCGCATATTCAGACTACACAATGCCAATTCAGCTCACAGAGTCACAGACTGGGACAAAAGTATCAGCTCCAAGAACAGGCTTTTGGGAGAGATGGAGTCCTTTAAGTAAAAACTTTAATGAAGTCATTAAAAGACACAAAAGGAAATTCAATGGGTAAATTTAATCATGTTACTGTGAAATGAGTAATTTAAAAATTTTAAACGCCTATTTTGGACATTAAAAATATCAATTACTGAGTAAAGATGGTGGCTAAAAGAAAATATTTAGAAAACATTTTAAGCAATTTATGGAAAGCAGGTGATCAGATTGCATAATCTCATGGTAATATACTCCAACTATAAAATAACAGCTATTGTGTGTCACAATAATATCGAAAATACCTTTCACAACACCACCTACAGTTCTAACCTGAACGTATAATAGACGTATTTACAAAGCTCTGCATTCCGTCCTTCTCTTTGCAGAGAATGCCAATACTCAATGCACACTGCACCTCCTGAAGCTTTTCAATAACAGCCATTATTTAAAAAATGCAACACTCACATGTCTGTCATTACCTTGAATCAAATCGTGTTTGAATAAAGGGATTTTGTTTCATCCACCTTATTAAATGTTTAATGTAACCCCTTTCTCAAAGCTCACTCACTCCATCTCTCCTGAAAGCACAGACCTGAACCTACATTCATTCAAATAAGTCTTCAAGTTTAGAAATGCATGTGTTACTTAGATAAAGATTTTAGGTCACAATGTCTGTACCATTAATAATAGAGATGTGATTGGCGAAAAAAAAAATCTAATTAAAAATGGTATAAATTTGTGCTTATCAGGGAGCTGGATGGCGGCCCTGGGGACTGGAATATTTTCCTACTTTATATCCAGTGACAGCATGTTTAAGCACAGGTCAGCTTCATTTCAGAACTCATTCTAAATTATCCTGGCAACATGCATAAAACAACTGAACCAGTGCCACTTTTTCTTTCCCCATTATGTCAATTCTTATAGCTTGAATGAAGATGAAAAAGCAACAATTTTCATGCAGGGAAACTCCCATAGCTAATCTGATTTAGAATCCACAACAACCATCAATCCATTGCCTCTGCTCGAATGGAATTTTAATCTGGGTTAAAGGGATGAAAGCATGGTGCTGCAACATGCTAAACGTATTTGGTAATCTAAATTAAAAAAAATCCTTACAGAAAATATCCACAAAAGTAACCTTGAATTGATTGCATTATCTTCAAGAACATTATCTTCAAGATCCTCCAAATGGTGGGTGATTTAACTAATATTTAGGAATTGGCACCTGTCCGTAGCCAATAAAAATTAATTTTTTGAATGTTATTTTTAATACAGTTATTAAAAACACAGACAATAAAAACACAGACGACATTGGAAATGCACAACTGGCAGAGTCACCATCTGAAACCGAAAGATAAATTCATATTTTAGATGCGCCCACCTGAAGCTTTGACCTTCCTTTCGCTTTTAGTTGCTGTTAACTTGATGGACATCTCAAGCATTTTAGAGTCCTCCTGATCTGTTAATCAACTATGACATATGTCACAGAACTTGTGTTTCCAAAGTTGGTGATCTTTCTCGCGCATCCTGACATGCTCAAGAGAGGAGGAAGGGAAGGCAAAAGAGATTTTTTTTAAATTGGAATCCATCAGTGGGGGTAAATTTGAGGATTATCTGAACAACAAGAAGCGGTCAACATGGATTCAGAAGGAGAAGATCCTGTTTGGCCAAACTCCTTGATTTCTTTGCAGTTACAATCCAAGTGGAGTGTGGTAAGCCATGTGTTTTTTTTTAATTCATTCACGTGATGTGGGAGTCACTGGCAAGGTGGGCATTTATTGGCCATCCCTTGAGGTAGTGATTGGCCTTCTTCTTGAACCATTCTAGTCTGTGTGGTGGAGGTATTCCCACAATGCTATTCTCTGTGGCGGTTTGACACAACTGAGTGGTTTGCTAGGCCACTTCAGAGGGAAGTTAAGAGCTAACCATAATGGTGTGGGACTGGAGTCACATATAGGCCAGACCGGGTAAGGACGCAGCCGGTTTCCTTCCCCAGTATTGCCAACTCTCATGAATCCATCACTAGAGACGTGATTTCGGAGTGAATTAAAGCATCACCTGCAATCTTGCGATGGAACTCCTAAATCTCGGGATTTTATTTGGATGACGTCAATTCGTCGATTTGTGTATGCACGAAAAATGCCGATTTGCGCATGCAAGAACTTGGAGGGTCGAAGGCATGACGTCACCTGACCAATGCGCACATGCGCAAACTCGGACTTCCATTGGAAATATCAATGGTGTGACCCTGAAGCCACTGGCTCCATGTTTAAACCAGGCTACACCAAAAAAAGAATGGGGAGGGATTTCTGTTGGGGAACAGAACTCTCCATTTCAGGGGCCCAGCTTCAGCACCAGGACGGGTATAGCACAGACAGCTACAGAGCAGTTCAGTGACAGAGCCAGCTCAGGAGATTAATGCCTAATGAAACTGGATAAAACGCTTTGTAAATACATCAAATTTGGACAACGGGTGGGTTCATGCTGTGAAGCAGTAAGGCCGCGATTTTTACAAACTTCGGCAGAACTGTGGCGGGTGACGTCGGTGGTGGGTCCCGAACCCACTGTTGTCTCCATCCCGGCCTCTGAAATGAATTTCCCAAGATTGGGCTTGTTAAGCGCATTTGCCAGCCAATTAGAGGAAGCAGGTCTGGTGACGTCATTTGTTGACGCGTCATCAGCCGGTTTCCTTGAAGGGACTATGGCCAAATTTATTTTGACATTTGTGCTGTCAGTGTTCTACGGCATTGCTGTGCCTCTCATTGCTGCACAGCTGTGCCTCTCATCACATCCCCATCACTCTGCCTTCCCTACCCTACTCCTGCACATCCTTACACCAAGTTACCTTGCACCTCAACCCATCCCTCTCTATCTACATTATCACATCCCCATCTCACTAGCCACCCCTCACACTTACCCTCATCCTAGTGCTATCATACCAACTAACAACACACAAGGGTAGGCACTTGGGTGTTTTATGCAATGTTCAAATAAACATAAGAATATAAGAAATAGGAGCAGGAGTAGGCCATTTGGCCCCTTGAGCCTGCTCCGCCATTCAATAAGATCATGGCTGATCTGATCTTGACCTCAACTCCACTTTTTGGATTTGACAGGTTGCCCACCGGATTCTGTTAATGTGGTGTCAAACATTGATACCTTTATTTTCAACATTTTGCGTTCTTGGACAGATTTGTGTGCGCCTTTGGAAGTGGCTTAGTTGCAGTGAATGGTGAGACACAACAGTAGCCCCCGCAATGGTGATGTGTGTGAAAGGAATGGCTTGGGCATTGCTTTATGGTGTTGGCGTGACAGCCAGGGTGTACAGCGTCAATTGAAGTAAATCTGGCCATGGTGAGGCCATCCCTGGCCTCCCGGGCCGCAATGTGGCCAGGTGCTGATGCCCTGTGTCCTGTGCAGCATCAGTTGATTGCGGAGAAGGTTGGTGTTGTTGTTGGTGCTGCTGGTGTGCCTGGTGCTGCTGGAATGCCTGGTGATGCTGGTGTTGGGGCTGATCATGGTGGGATTCTGAGGACCAAGGTGAGAGAATTTCAAGGGCACCCATGCTGATGGAATAGATGTGGTGTGGAGATGCCGGAGTTGGACCTGGGTGGACAAATGTAAGAAATCACACAACACCAGGTTATAGTCCAACAGCTTTATTTGAAATCACAAGCTTTCGGAGCGCTGCTCCTTCTTCAGGTGAAGTGGAGAAATGCATAAAGACACAGCTTATATAGTCAGAGAATCATGTCAGATGTTTACAGGT
Organism: Somniosus microcephalus; assembly: GCF_052327205.1. NCBI lineage: Eukaryota > Metazoa > Chordata > Chondrichthyes > Squaliformes > Somniosidae > Somniosus > Somniosus microcephalus. Next base: position 200,108,535 of record NC_140996.1, on the reverse strand, counting down.
AACCTTTCCAACTGCCATTTATCGCACCTCGGCAGAGAGATAATCACAGCAGTCAAAGGTGTGAATGGTGTCCAAACAGGTCAGTCAGGGAAACATTACATCAAAGAACAATGAGGTGGGGTCACAAGTGGTCAAATATTGCAGATGCTGGGGTCTGTATGAAAAACAAAAAAACAGACAAAAAACATTTTTTTTGGCTGGAAATCACAGCAGGTCCACCCGCATCCCAGTCGGGGAACACTTCAGCAGTCAAGGACATTCAGCCTCCGATCTTCGGGTAAGCATTCTCCAAGGTGGCCTTCGAGACACACGACAACGCAAAATCGTCGAGCAGAAACTGATAGCCAAGTTCCGCACCCATGAGGACGGCCTTAACCGAGATCTTGGGTTCATGTCACGCTGCATGTAACCCCACCTGATGCAGGGTCATCCAGACTCGAGTCAACATTGGCTTGTTCTCTCTACACAGATGCGGCTGGACCTGCTGTGATTTCCAGCCAAAAAAAATGTTTTTTGTCTGTTTTTTTGTTTTTCATACAGACCCCAGCATCTGCAATATTTGACCCCTTGTGACCCCACCTCATTGTTCTTTGATGTAATGTTTCCCTGACTGACCTGTTTGGACACCATTCACACCTTTGACTGCTGTGATTATCTCTCTGCCGAGGTGCGATAAATGGCAGTTGGAAAGGTTACCTGTAAACATCTGACATGATTCTCTGACTATATAAGCTGTGTCTTTATGCATTTCTCCACTTCACCTGAAGAAGGAGCAGCGCTCCGAAAGCATGTGATTTCAAATAAAGCTGTTGGACTATAACCTGGTGTTGTGTGATTTCTTACATTTGATGGAATAGATGGCAGGTGAAGTTGAGATGACAGAAACAATCTGTCAATGGTGGGAGAGGTAATGAGGTCAGACTGGATGGAGACTTGTGTAAAGACTTGCAACATCCTGAATCTGTAGTGGAAATGCAGTTTAGAGAAGCTAGTGGTTGAGGGAACATGTCTCAATCAGCTGGGAGCTTTGACTTGACATTTGAAGCTGTCAACTCATCAGCTGATTCAATGGCCACTGACCTCCCAGCTCAGCTTCACAGACGAGGTCTAGGAACAGCGGGAAACTAGAGGGTAACCTGTCAAATCCAAAAAGCTGGAAATAAACCATTGACAATTGGCTGTAAACAAGCCATTAATGATTTTGATTGCCTCCCTCGCCGCTGTGTGTCGGGTCTGCTCAGCGCTCACAATCTCGACATTTGGTAAAGGTGCGTGGCGGCGGGGTCCCGACCCGCTGGGGAGAAAAAACACTTTCCCACCTGACCCGCCACCAACCGTGCCCACTGATCCCCCACAAAATCCAGCCCTAAGAGACTGTAGTATTGGGCCAGAAATTCGCGGCCAAAGGCGTGAGTGCGCTCGGGGTACTCACGCATCTGGCCGTTGGAAATGCCGGCATTCAGCATGAACAGCGCATGCGGGGAACGCCGGCATTTCCAGACATCGAGCGCGTGCGACTGCACAGGCAGCGCTTGCGCAGTGAACTTCGTAGATTTCATTCATGAAATCCGTGAGGGTAAGTCCTCAGAAGTTACACTTAAAAAAAGCAAGTGTAAAGTGGTTCATTGGCTGCGGAGGAAGAAACATTTTATCGTGGAGCTTCTGAAATGCAATATTTTTGTTTGGGAAAGGGAGGGAAGTTATTTTAAGAAATTTTAAGTAAGTTTTAAAGTTAAAATTTTTTTTTTTTAAAAAGGGTTTTCAGAACGGTAGGTAGAAGGAGCAATTGTGGCTGTGTGAATGGAATGTGAGAATGAGTTATGTATGTATGTCCACATATATTCCTTTGCATATATGTATGTATGTTTTATATTCCTTTACTAATGTGTATGAATGTATGTTTTTAATTATGATTTTCAAATAAGTTACTTTCTCTGAAAGTCATAATTAAATAATACATTCATACACATAAGTAAAGGAATATATACATAACACGCAAAGGAATATATACAGACATACATACTTTCAGAAGCTCCACGATAAGAAATATCTTCCTCCGCAGCCTCTGGAGCAACTGTACCCATGCTTTTTTCATGTGTAAGTTGTAAGGACTTGACCTCACTGAAAGCAGTAATGAAAGCGGCGAATTATACTGCGCACGCGCTGCCTGTGCAGTCGCACGCGTTCTGCCTCTGAACCCCTTCGTTCAGAGGACAGGAAATGCCGGTTTTCCCCAAAAGCACTGTGCATGCTGAAAACCGGCATTTCATCCGGCCAGATGCGTAAGTACCCCGACCGTACTCGCGCAGTTGGAAGGGAATTACTGGGCCAACATTTTACATGTCAATAAAATGAAAAATTTAACAATTGCACGACTTGCCCCCTCGCATCTGCGACTGAGGGTCCAAGGAGGTGCATTGCGCAAGAGGTCATCATCGTACGTATCCTCACACTGTTCCCTTTGGGGAACTGTATGAAGTGGTGGAAGGATTTATGGCCGTGATTAACGCTCATTCCGTGACCGTAACCATCTTTGAACCAGCCATTAGGGTGGTTAGTCCTATGGCGGGAGGGTTTTACGGGCTCCCACAACCCATCTGAGGGGGGGGGCCACCAACACCCACGGACGCAAGTATCCCGCTGGATGTCCACCCAGAATTTAAAGTTGGAGCTCCGACTCCACTTGCCGGGACTGTCTGGAGTGGGGTTCAAAACCCTACTCCTTCTGGCCCAGCGGCGGGGATGCTTACTGCTACGCAAAAGGCCCACTCCGCACAAAAGGTGACACCCATACGTTTCCTGCGCCTTTTCCCTCCCCGTGACTGGAGCCCTATGCTGCCATTTCACGTTGCTAATCGGATTGGGCCTTTGTCATAGCGGTAGGATCCCCGCCGCTGGGCCAGATCAGGGTAGGGTTTCGAACCCCGCTCCAGACAGTCCCGGCAAGTGGAGTCGGAGCTCCGGCTCTAAATTCTGGGTTGACATCCAGTGGGATATTTGCGTCCGTGGGTGTGGGTGGCCCCCCCTCCTTGTATAGCTTGTGGGAGCCCGTAAAACCCTCCCGCCATAGGACTAACCGCCCTAATGGCTGGTTCAAAGATGGTTACGGTCACGGAATGAGCGTTAATCATGGCCATAAATCCTTCCACCACTTCATACAGTTCCCCAAAGGGAACAGTGTGAAGACACGTATGACGACGACATTGCTAAATAAATAAATGGAATTAAAAAAATTCTTTTAGGGCTTTTAAAAGTCTTTAAATTGCTTTAATTCTCTTTAAAACTACTTCAGATTACTCAAAATAATGTAAACATTTTAAAAAGTTTATAAAAGTTACCAAAATCTTCAAAAAACTTCCAAAAACCTATTTAAACTGCTGCTTTGCATGTAAAAATGCCTAGCAGCTTGACAGAAACATTGGGGCATGTCCAGTGAAACTGAGACCTCAAGGGGCGTGTCTCACTTGCACTGCACGCTCCTGACTTCGCGCTGGCTGCACTCCTGGGCGGCGTGACGTCATACGCTGCCCGGGATTCTTCTTCTGGAAACACCAATTCCAGGCGTCCCTGGAGCTGATCGGCAGTAGCGCGGGGTAAGTGTAAATACGGGGCTTGCACGCGCTGCAAGCCCCGTTCTGGAATTTCTGGCCCATTAAGTTTCCCTGTTGCGCTCTTCACCAGGAAGAGTCTGTAAATCTTTTTGTCATCATGGGCCACATAGATGCACCTCCCAGGACCACATATATAAAGTTTAAATACATATTCCAATTGATTGCTGAGTTACAACTTCAGGGGAAGAAAATCAAGAAAAAATTAAGAGGTTTAAAAAAAAGAGGAAAAGAACATTTCTGCATTGACAAATGAGTCTTTTTCCATTCAACACCTAAAATAACTGTTCCGCTGCTAAGCAACTGTATAATACTGTAGGGTAGAACTTCCTAGGCCTCTGTGTTGCCTTGGAGAGCTGAAGGCTACGCACAATTTTTATGTTTTGACATTTCCAAATAAAATGGGAAATGTCTGATTTAATGCTTCTTAAACAATGTTTAATCAGTCTTCAGAGTTTTGATTTTTTTGCTTTTAGCCTGATTATCCGAGGTGATAAAGATGAACAGGCTCGTGTAGTGAGGGTAAAACTTACGATTTCATCTATATAGGTTTATGTTTGAAAAAAAATAGCAACTCATGATTTATATACCAAGGCCTAGAAATTCAGTTGTTAGCGCCAGCCGCTAGCGCCTTAGGAAGAGGAGAAGTGGGGCGCGAAGCAGCTAGCGCCCGGGCGCGGCGCGATCTGCGCCTCTTGCGAACTTCAGTCAAGATTTAGCGGCGGCGCAAAACCGCAGCGCCCGCTCAGCTGCGCGCGCAGATCCTGACGTCATTTGATGGTGCAACGCCCTCGGTGCGCCCCAAACCGGAACTTCAGTGGCGTCCCCCTTCTGTGCGCCTGGCGCGCCCCCAGCGACTGGTTGAGTGGAACGGTTCCCAGTCACTGCGGGGCGTGGGTGGCGCTATTTAAAGGGGACTCTTCCTGCATTCTTTGTGGCAGCCATCTTGTTCCACTCCTTCTGTGTGAGAGAGAGAGATTTGGAGAGAGACAAAGGGAGAGAGCTTTCTGCTTTGACTCAGCGCTCGCACAGGTACTTCTGGCTTCAGGCCAGAGCTTTGCACTTGGATTTAACTTTCAGTGCCATAGCCTTGAGTCACCACATATAATGGGGGCTGCGATGGGTGGAAACGTTGGGTTTCTGCATTGCATTCAAGGGGCTCAGAGACACCGAGAGAGAGTGCCAGTCATGGCCAGACGGAGAAGGGCCAACAGGCGTCGGCACAGGAGGCCTTACCCACCCAGCAGTTCTCATATCTCAACATGTCTGAGGAGCAGTGTGTTCGGAGGCTGCGATTCAGAAGGGAGGCGGTCACTGAGATCTGCCACCTGCTTCAGAGAGATCTGCAGCCACAGCTGAGGAGCAGGACGTCTCTGTTGGTGGCAGTGAAGGTGACAGTGGCTTTCAACTTCTATGCCACCGGCTCCTTCCAATCCGCTATTGGGGACATTGCCAATATCTCCCAGTTCACGGTACATTGCTGCATCCGCCAGGTGACGAATGCCCTCTTCAGAAGGAGACGTCAGTACATCTCCTTCCCCATGACCCCGGACAAGCAGCAATGGGATTTGCAAGAATAGCGGGCTTCCCCATGGTCCAGGGCGCCATTGACTGCACGCATGTGGCTTTGCGGGCACCTCTACAGAATGCCAAGGATTACCGCAACTGGAAGGGATACCATTCGCTCAACGTCCAGTTGGTGTGTGACCACAGGCAGCTCATACTAGCTGTCAATGCCTGCTTTCCAGGCAGCAGCCACGATGCCTTCATCCTGCGCCAGACTTCTGTGGCAGACATTTTCGAAGCCCCGGCTCACCCAGGAGGCTGGCTTGTCGGGGACAAGGGCTATCCTTTGTGCACCTGGCCGATGACCCCGCTCCGTGCGCCCAGGACCCCTACTGAAGAACGATACAATGACAGCCATCAAGCGACCAGGAACATCATTGAGCACACAATCGGCGTGCTCAAGCAACGGTTCCGCTGTCTGGACCATTCCGGGGGAGCCCTTCAGTACTCGCCTGAGCAAGCCTCCCATTTCATTGTAGTGTGCTGCATGCTGCACAACCTGGCTATCCTCAGGACTCAGCCACTGCCAGCAGACATTGGAGGACCACCAGAGGAAGAGGAGCAGGAGGAGCACCAAGACGGGAGGGAGCACAAAGTGCAAGGGCCGTCCATCGGCGGATTATTGCAAGTCAGTTCTAGGCCCCCTCTCAGGGAATGGCTTGTGACATTGAAAGAACATGAATGGAGCCGCTCCGCAAACCCTCAGCTGGTCAAGGCAACAAATAGTTCAAAGTGCAAGCATGCACAATCTGAATAAAGACAATTTTTTATTTTACAAACTCTGTGCCCTTCCCGCATGACAAACAAATACAGAGAAACCCCCCAAAAAACAGTCAGACACGTAACTGGCTCTCACAACCTGGAGAAAATGAAAAAAACAGTTAAACACATGTAATACCCACTGGAAATGTTATGTACGCTAAGTATGGTTATCAATCGTTAACTTAGACACTGTATTATCATTGTTATAAACCCTGGGTTAAAGTTGTCCATGTGAAGGTACGGCAAGAACTTTTAAGGACACAATGTGACTAAGAGCAGACCTTCCATAATTCTGCACCAGTATCAACTGTTGCAGACAGTGAGGCTGCGCAGTCTCCAGGCAGAAACCCCAGGAGGAAGGGGTGGAGTTGGGTTTTTCGAGCGGGAAAACGCGAGCGACTGGAAGAAAAGAGGGCAGGAGCTCTGAAAAGAGGGCTTAGGAGGCAAATGGCTGCCGCATCCCGTCCCGGGCTTCCAAACTCGGCCGCCGCCCTTCGTATTAGTAGCTCTGCATCCAGAACTCAAAGTGGGATTCAGTGATCGTGAAGAGAATTCAACGAAGGGGTTCGGAGTCGTAAGTCTTGCAGACATTATACATACCATGAGCTCCAACTTAAGCGCCCCAACGAAAGAGTGCACTCGAATTTGGACACAGGGACAGATTCTCCTTTGAATCCATGTAAATGGAGAATGTATGTTTATTATGTCTAGATTCATTCTAATGTATGCAAATGTCTAATTTAGGTCATTGACCCGTAATCTTCTTATACTGTCTGACGTTAAAACTATAAAGTAAGATAATTAGAATTAAGCCATTGTAGTAGTGATCTCCTTACTGGACTATAGAATACTGTCTACAACAGAGACCACATCTCACATATATCTAGAGAACCGTGAAGGGGTTACATTTTGGGGGCTCGTCCGGGATTGTGGTCTATTTATGTCAGTAAACTAACAGTATTGAATGCTCATTGCTAAGAGAGTGGTTTGTGGTTTCTACTGGGCTGTTTGAGCATAAAAGATGGATGTTATTGAGGTTGAAGCTTGGTGCAAATGGAAGCAGATAGCTACTACCCATGCCATTGTGCTGAATGGTGTTGCTAACGATGACCCTGATGATGTCTTGCTAAGGGCTCTGAATTGTGTCAAAGCCTTTGGAAAGGTTAGGATAGTTGAGCGCTGCTTGGATACAGCTACCAAGAAGCAGTTTGTGTTGATCCAGACATCAGAGAACCTGAGAGGTCATGGTTTACCTGAGGCAGTTGGGCTTTCTGAAGAGGCTGGTCCCTGGCCAGTTCAGTTTGTCCCTATTACTACTAAGGAAGAAGAAGGGTTTCAGACCAAGTTGTTGTCATTCTTGAGACAAGAAGGAAAGACTGTTGCTGATGTCAAAGGTTTGATAGGTCCTTCGGCCCTGGATATGAACACTCAGTTGGTCAGTGCCATTAGTTCTCTGGTGGATAAATGCACCAATCTGCCCTTCGAGGCTCAGGGATACCGTAAGCTCCGTATGTTCTCAGGAGTGAGACCAACTCCCAGTGGGGAAGAGGAGTACGATGCCTGGGCTGAGCAGACCCTGCCTCTGCTAGAGGAATGGCAGTGCAGTGACAATGTGAAGAGGCAGAGAATAGTAGAAAGCCTTAAGGGTCCTGCTGCTGACATTGTAAGATTCTTAAAGGCGCAGAACACCTCTGCTACTTCCTTTGACTACATGCAGGCTCTAGAAACTGCCTTTGGAACTACTGAAACCATTTCAGATTTGATGGTCAGATTCAGAAGCACATTCCAGTGTGAGGGAGAGAAGCTGTCCAGTTATCTGCTGAGAATAGACAAACTGCTGCATTGTATGTTACGGAAAAGAGGGATTGAGTTGCCTGAAATGAATCGGTTCCGCATTGAACAGGTTGTGCGAGGTGCATTGCTCGAAGACGTGACTGCTCTTCGCATACGCATGACCCATAAGTTGCGAGATCCACCTACCTTCACTGAGCTGCTAAGGGAAGTCAGAGAGGAGGAGGATATGCTTCAGGCCCGGAATGTAGCAAAGAGTGCTGTGATGTCCAAGCTTGTGACTCCTGTTACAGTTCCTACTCCTAAGGGTGATGTCAACCCTGAGATGGAACAGCTGAAGAAGGAAATAAATGTCATGAGAGCCGAGATGGCATATTTTCGGTCTAAGCCCAACACAGAAAGGGATGACGCACGGGTGCAAAAGGTTGAACACCCTGCGAAGTCTAACAGCAAAATGAATGATTCCTCTAAAGTATATCGCCATGAAGGAGATAGACCTGGAGTCTTTTGTTATAACTGTGGAAAGGATGGACATTTCAAGCGAGAATGTAGAGGTGAGGAAAATCTAAAAAAAGTAAATGACCGTCTCATAAAACTTACCAAGAAGTCGGGAAACTACAAAGGGGCACAGTAACGGAACGGCCTGCTGTCCCTGTAGTTAAGACACGTTCCGCTAAGTGCAATAATAGACGAGGGGATATGAAAGACATCATACCTGAAGGTTTAGTAGGGCCGAGTTCTGCTGTATCAATACAGATTGAAGGCATTTATACTAAAGCTATCTTCGACACGGGTTCTCAGGTTACCATACTGTACAGATCCTTCTATGACTGATACCTGACGCATTTGCCGTTAACCCCAATCAGTCTTCTGCAGATCTGGGGCCTTAGTCCTGCTGATTACCCATATGATGGCTATTTGTCGCTGAGGTTGGAGTTCTTGGAAGCTGATGTAGGGACCACTGAGACCATTGATGCACTTGTGTTGGTTTGCCCTGACCCCATGGTGAAAGGTGAGGTTTCTATACTGGTTAGCAGTAATACACCCATAGTGAGACGACTCCTGACAAGCTGCAAAGAGCAGGGAGGTGAAAACTTCTTGAGCACCAGACACATTCACCCTGTTTTCAAAAAGGCTTTTGAGAAACTGCCTGAACTTTCTTCCGATGTAGATGATAGCAAAAGAGGAACTGTGTGGTACGTTCGAGCCAAACCTATCACCCTGCATCCTGGAGGAGTGGCTAGAATCCCTGGGATACCAAAATTCCCTGGAACGCCAGGTACTGAAGTCATTCTGATAGAGTCACCTGATGATCCTGCAGAAGAGTCACGGCTTCCAAATGAGCTTCTGGTGAGACCAGAGTTGCAGACCCCGACAGCTGTGATGTCAAGGAGAGTTACAGTGACCGTGAGGAATATGTCAGGCAAAGGAATCACATTGAGGAAAGGAATGCCGATTGCACATCTGTTTCCTGTAAATGTACTGTCGTCACATGTGAAGGAAGAGTCCAAAGTTAACTCAACCGGAGATCTGACACCCTCCTCCTTCAACTTTGGAGATTCATTCGTTCCTAAAGAATGGAAGGACCGATTAGTCAGGAAGATGATGGAGCGGAGAGGAGTTTTCTCTACTCATGAGTTTGATGTTGGTTGTAGTAAGGGTACTCGCCATTCTATCAGAATTACCGAGGATAAACCCTTTCGGGAGAGGTCTCGACGGCTGGCACCAGCTGACATCGAAGCAGTGAGACAGCACCTGTCGCAGTTAAAAGAAGCTGAGATCATTACCGAGTCCAGGAGTCCTTATGCATCTCCTATAGTGGTGGTGAGGAAAAAGAACGGAAAGATTCGGATGTGTGTGGACTTTAGGACGCTTAACAGACGTACTATTCCCGACCAATACACCGTTTCAAGAATTGAGGATGCACTGGCTTGTCTTAATGGAAGCAAGTGGTTCAGTGTGTTGGATCTCAGAAGTGGATACTACCAAATACCGATGAGTGAATCGGACAAAGAAAAGACAGCCTTTATATGTCCAGTTGGGTTCTACCAATTTGAAAGGATGCCACAGGGAGCTTCAGGCGCTCCAGCAACTTTTCAAAGAATAATGGAACAAACAGTTGGGGACATGAACTTGCTCGAAGTATTGGTGTACTTGGATGATATCATTGTGTTTGGGGCAACCCTTGAAGAACATGAAGCTCGGTTGCTGAAAGTGCTTGGTCGCCTGGAGGATGAAGGTCTCAAGCTATCATTGGACAAGTGTCAGTTTTGCCAAACATCCGTGTCCTATGTGGGGCATATTGTATCACAGGATGGAGTAGCCACAGATCCATCCAAGATCGAAGCTGTTACCACATGGCCCAAACCGAACACAGTGACTGCCTTGCGGTCATTTCTTGGGTTCTGCGGATATTACAGGCGCTTTGTGCAGGATTACTCCAAAGTGGCCCATCCTCTGAATCAGCTGCTGGCTGGTTACCTCCCACCAGCCGAGAGGAAGAAAAAGGCTAAAGGTAAAGAGAACAAGGACTACTTCAAACCCTCTGAGCCTTTTGGTGTTAGATGGGATGAGAAATGCGAAGAGGCCTTCCACACCTTAAAGCAAAGTCTTACTCAAGCCCCCGTGTTGGCTTTTGCAAACCCACAGCTGCCATATGTGCTACACGTGGATGCCAGTCAAGAAGGGTTGGGTGGTGTGTTGTATCAGGACCAAGGAGCAGGGCTGAGACCTGTAGCGTTCATCAGTCGCAGTCTTACGCCATCAGAGCGTAACTACCCAGCTCATAAGCTAGAATTCTTGGCGTTGAAGTGGGGGGTGGTGGATAAGCTGCAGGATTATCTGTATGGAGCGAAGTTTGAAGTGAGGACAGACAATAATCCATTAACCTATGTGTTGACTTCGGCAAAACTTGATGCCACCAGCCACCGCTGGCTTGCTGCACTATCTGCTTACGACTTTAGTCTCAGGTACAGACCTGGGAACCAGAACATTGACGCAGATGCTCTGTCTCGTCGCCCACACTACCAGAAACCAGAGTGGAAAGATGTTGCTTCAGCAGATGTGAAAGTAATGTGTCAGATGTCCGTGGTATCTGGACCAAAGAATTCATTTCATGCCCGAGAGATTGACCACTTGGGAGCGTCAATGCATGCTGTTCCCCAGGCATTTTGCAACCTTTCCAGTTTGGATGTACAAAACTTACCCATGTTGTGTTCATCTGAAATATCCAAAGCACAACAGGAGGATCCCTGTATTCATGAGGTGTTTTCAGCTCTCCGTCTGGGTGATATTACACAGATCGACAAATCAAAACATCCTGACTGTCGTCTGCTCCTAAGAGAATGGGACCACTTGGAAATTAAAGAGAGAGTGTTGTGTAGAATCACTCACCCACCCACTAAACCATGTCATTCACAGTTGGTCCTGCCTGAAAAGTACAGGGAAATAGTGATGAAGTCTTTGCATGATGACGCAGGTCATCTGGGAGTAGATAAGACCTATGGGTTGGTCAAGGACAGATTCTATTGGCCGCGTATGAAGTCTGCGGTTGAGGAGTTCTGCAAGTCCTGTGCACGTTGTGTCCAGAGAAAGACTTTACCTAAAAGAGTTGCTCCTCTGTTTCACATGCAAAGTGATGGACCTCTAGACCTTGTCTGTATGGATTTTCTGTCCATCGAACCCGATTCCAGCAATACCGCAAATGTCTTGGTCATTACAGATCATTATACTCGCTATGCCCAAGCTTTTCCCACAAAGGATCAGAAAGCATCCACCGTTGCCAAAGTGTTGTGGGAGAAATACTTCATCCACTATGGACTGCCAAAGCAAATACACAGTGATCACGGTAGAGACTTTGAAAGTAGACTTATACATGAGTTGTTGTCCATGCTCGGGATTGAGAAGTCAAGAACAACTCCATACCATCCTCAGGGAGATCCTCAACCTGAGCGGTTTAACCGTACTTTGTTAGACATGCTTGGAACGCTGGATTCAAAGCGAAAGAACAAGTGGAGTCGGCACATTGGACATCTTGTTCATTCTTATAATTGTACCCGAAATGATGCTACTGGTTTTTCACCGTACTACCTCATGTTTGGACGTGAAGCGAGGATGCCGGTGGATTTGTGTTTCGGAGTACCCAGTGATGGCACATCACAGAGAACTTACCTCAAGTATGTATCTGACATGAGAAAGGAATTGCAAGCGGCTTATGAACTTGCTGAGTCTGTTTCTGCCAAACAGAATAAAGGAAATAAGCAGAGGTATGACCAGAAGATCCGTTTTTCCCAACTCATGCCTGGTGACCGAGTTCTCATACGGAACCTAGGACTTCAAGGGAAACATAAGTTAGCAGACCGCTGGGCTTCTACACCTTACATTGTTGAAAGTCAAATGTCACAACTACCTGTGTTTCGGCTAAAACCTGCAGGTGGGAATGGACCCATAAAAATACTGCACCGGAATCATATCCTGCCATTGGGACAGCAAGTGCGTCTGGATCTGCCAGCGGATAATGAGCTGACACCTAGTAGGAGAACCCTGCAGAAAAGAAGAAGGAAAAAAACGAGAAACCAGGAAAACTTTGTTCCAGAAGACAGAAAACCCATGACACAGTGTGTGGATCATGAGGAACCTGATGAGTTGGAAGATGAAGAATGGAATCTATGGTACGACCTCCCAGAAAGACGCATAAGACAGAATCTGGATGAATTGTCTGAACCATTTAGCTCAGACTTGGACATGGTCTGGGAAGAACCAGATGCTTCCGAGAAGGAGATAAAAGAGACTGAAAGGCATGATAACAAAGGAACCAACGCCTCCAACGTAGTTGAAGGAACTGAAGACCGGGTATCCGAAATAAGGAGCTCACAGCAAGTTAAGAAGGTTCCTGAAAGATTGACATACAGTACACTAGGAGTGCCAAGTGTAATGATAGCCCCTACGGTTTGATATGTTACCTCCCTTTATACATGGTTGGGAAGCATGCAACCCCTTATGTGTACAGCATTAGTCATGGGGACATGCCTATATTTGGTAGGGGGGGAGTGTAATACCCACTGGAAATGTTATGTACGCTAAGTATGGTTATCAATCTTTAACTTAGACACTGTATTATCATTGTTATAAATCCCTGGGTTAAAGTTGCCCATGTGAAGGTACGGCAAGAACTTTTAAGGACACAATGTGACTAAGAGCAGACTTTCCATAATTCTGCACCAGTATCAACTGTTGCAGACAGTGAGGCTGCGCAGTCTCCAGGCAGAAACCCCAGGAGGAAGGGGTGGAGTCGGGTTTTTCGAGCGGGAAAACGCGAGCGACTGGAAGAAAAGAGGGCAGGAGCTCTGAAAAGAGGGCTCAGGAGGCAAATGGCTGCCGCATCCCGTCCCGGGCTTCCAAACTCGGCCGCCGCCCTTCGTATTAGTAGCTCTGCATCCAGAACTCAAAGTGGGATTCAGTGATCGTGAAGAGAATTCAACGAAGGGGTTCGGAGTCGTAAGTCTTGCAGACATTATACATACCATGAGCTCCAACTTAAGTGCGCCAACGAAAGAGTGCACTCGAATTTGGACACAGGGACAGATTCTCCTTTGAATCCATGTAAATGGAGAATGTATGTTTATTATGTCTAGATTCATTCTAATGTATGCAAATGTCTAATTTAGGTCATTGACCCGTAATCTTCTTATACTGTCTGACGTTAAAACTATAAAGTAAGATAATTAGAATTAAGCCATTGTAGTAGTGATCTCCTTACTGGACTATAGAATACTGTCTACAACAGAGACCACATCTCACATATATCTAGAGAACCGTGAAGGGGTTACATTTTGGGGGCTCGTCCGGGATTGTGGTCTATTTATGTCAGTAAACTAACAGTATTGAATGCTCATTGCTAAGAGAGTGGTTTGTGGTTTCTACTGGGCTGTTTGAGCATAAAAGATGGATGTTATTGAGGTTGAAGCTTGGTGCAAATGGAAGCAGATAGCTACTACCCATGCCATTGTGCTGAATGGTGTTGCTAACGATGACCCTGATGATGTCTTGCTAAGGGCTCTGAATTGTGTCAAAGCCTTTGGAAAGGTTAGGATAGTTGAGCGCTGCTTGGATACAGCTACCAAGAAGCAGTTTGTGTTGATCCAGACATCAGAGAACCTGAGAGGTCATGGTTTACCTGAGGCAGTTGGGCTTTCTGAAGAGGCTGGTCCCTGGCCAGTTCAGTTTGTCCCTATTACTACTAAGGAAGAAGAAGGGTTTCAGACCAAGTTGTTGTCATTCTTGAGACAAGAAGGAAAGACTGTTGCTGATGTCAAAGGTTTGATAGGTCCTTCGGCCCTGGATATGAACACTCAGTTGGTCAGTGCCATTAGTTCTCTGGTGGATAAATGCACCAATCTGCCCTTCGAGGCTCAGGGATACCGTAAGCTCCGTATGTTCTCAGGAGTGAGACCAACTCCCAGTGGGGAAGAGGAGTACGATGCCTGGGCTGAGCAGACCCTGCCTCTGCTAGAGGAATGGCAGTGCAGTGACAATGTGAAGAGGCAGAGAATAGTAGAAAGCCTTAAGGGTCCTGCTGCTGACATTGTAAGATTCTTAAAGGCGCAGAACACCTCTGCTACTTCCTTTGACTACATGCAGGCTCTAGAAACTGCCTTTGGAACTACTGAAACCATTTCAGATTTGATGGTCAGATTCAGAAGCACATTCCAGTGTGAGGGAGAGAAGCTGTCCAGTTATCTGCTGAGAATAGACAAACTGCTGCATTGTACGTTACGGAAAAGAGGGATTGAGTTGCCTGAAATGAATCGGTTCCGCATTGAACAGGTTGTGCGAGGTGCATTGCTCGAAGACGTGACTGCTCTTCGCATACGCATGACCCATAAGTTGCGAGATCCACCTACCTTCACTGAGCTGCTAAGGGAAGTCAGAGAGGAGGAGGATATGCTTCAGGCCCGGAATGTAGCAAAGAGTGCTGTGATGTCCAAGCTTGTGACTCCTGTTACAGTTCCTACTCCTAAGGGTGATGTCAACCCTGAGATGGAACAGCTGAAGAAGGAAATAAATGTCATGAGAGCCGAGATGGCATATTTTCGGTCTAAGCCCAACACAGAAAGGGATGACGCACGGGTGCAAAAGGTTGAACACCCTGCGAAGTCTAACAGCAAAATGAATGATTCCTCTAAAGTATATCGCCATGAAGGAGATAGACCTGGAGTCTTTTGTTATAACTGTGGAAAGGATGGACATTTCAAGCGAGAATGTAGAGGTGAGGAAAATCTAAAAAAAGTAAATGACCGTCTCATAAAACTTACCAAGAAGTCGGGAAACTACAAAGGGGCACAGTAACGGAACGGCCTGCTGTCCCTGTAGTTAAGACACGTTCCGCTAAGTGCAATAATAGACGAGGGGATATGAAAGACATCATACCTGAAGGTTTAGTAGGGCCGAGTTCTGCTGTATCAATACAGATTGAAGGCATTTATACTAAAGCTATCTTCGACACGGCTTCTCAGGTTACCATACTGTACAGATCCTTCTATGACTGATACCTGACGCATTTGCCGTTAACCCCAATCAGTCTTCTGCAGATCTGGGGCCTTAGTCCTGCTGATTACCCATATGATGGCTATTTGTCGCTGAGGTTGGAGTTCTTGGAAGCTGATGTAGGGACCACTGAGACCATTGATGCACTTGTGTTGGTTTGCCCTGACCCCATGGTGAAAGGTGAGGTTTCTATACTGGTTGGCAGTAATACACCCATAGTGAGACGACTCCTGACAAGCTGCAAAGAGCAGGGAGGTGAAAACTTCTTGAGCACCAGACACATTCACCCTGTTTTCAAAAAGGCTTTTGAGAAACTGCCTGAACTTTCTTCCGATGTAGATGATAGCAAAAGAGGAACTGTGTGGTACGTTCGAGCCAAACCTATCACCCTGCATCCTGGAGGAGTGGCTAGAATCCCTGGGATACCAAAATTCCCTGGAACGCCAGGTACTGAAGTCATTCTGATAGAGTCACCTGATGATCCTGCAGAAGAGTCACGGCTTCCAAATGAGCTTCTGGTGAGACCAGAGTTGCAGACCCCGACAGCTGTGATGTCAAGGAGAGTTACAGTGACCGTGAGGAATATGTCAGGCAAAGGAATCACATTGAGGAAAGGAATGCCGATTGCACATCTGTTTCCTGTAAATGTACTGTCGTCACATGTGAAGGAAGAGTCCAAAGTTAACTCAACCGGAGATCTGACACCCTCCTCCTTCAACTTTGGAGATTCATTCGTTCCTAAAGAATGGAAGGACCGATTAGTCAGGAAGATGATGGAGCGGAGAGGAGTTTTCTCTACTCATGAGTTTGATGTTGGTTGTAGTAAGGGTACTCGCCATTCTATCAGAATTACCGAGGATAAACCCTTTCGGGAGAGGTCTCGACGGCTGGCACCAGCTGACATCGAAGCAGTGAGACAGCACCTGTCGCAGTTAAAAGAAGCTGAGATCATTACCGAGTCCAGGAGTCCTTATGCATCTCCTATAGTGGTGGTGAGGAAAAAGAACGGAAAGATTCGGATGTGTGTGGACTTTAGGACGCTTAACAGACGTACTATTCCCGACCAATACACCGTTTCAAGAATTGAGGATGCACTGGCTTGTCTTAATGGAAGCAAGTGGTTCAGTGTGTTGGATCTCAGAAGTGGATACTACCAAATACCGATGAGTGAATCGGACAAAGAAAAGACAGCCTTTATATGTCCAGTTGGGTTCTACCAATTTGAAAGGATGCCACAGGGAGCTTCAGGCGCTCCAGCAACTTTTCAAAGAATAATGGAACAAACAGTTGGGGACATGAACTTGCTCGAAGTATTGGTGTACTTGGATGATATCATTGTGTTTGGGGCAACCCTTGAAGAACATGAAGCTCGGTTGCTGAAAGTGCTTGGTCGCCTGGAGGATGAAGGTCTCAAGCTATCATTGGACAAGTGTCAGTTTTGCCAAACATCCGTGTCCTATGTGGGGCATATTGTATCACAGGATGGAGTAGCCACAGATCCATCCAAGATCGAAGCTGTTACCACATGGCCCAAACCGAACACAGTGACTGCCTTGCGGTCATTTCTTGGGTTCTGCGGATATTACAGGCGCTTTGTGCAGGATTACTCCAAAGTGGCCCATCCTCTGAATCAGCTGCTGGCTGGTTACCTCCCACCAGCCGAGAGGAAGAAAAAGGCTAAAGGTAAAGAGAACAAGGACTACTTCAAACCCTCTGAGCCTTTTGGTGTTAGATGGGATGAGAAATGCGAAGAGGCCTTCCACACCTTAAAGCAAAGTCTTACTCAAGCCCCCGTGTTGGCTTTTGCAAACCCACAGCTGCCATATGTGCTACACGTGGATGCCAGTCAAGAAGGGTTGGGTGGTGTGTTGTATCAGGACCAAGGAGCAGGGCTGAGACCTGTAGCGTTCATCAGTCGCAGTCTTACGCCATCAGAGCGTAACTACCCAGCTCATAAGCTAGAATTCTTGGCGTTGAAGTGGGGGGTGGTGGATAAGCTGCAGGATTATCTGTATGGAGCGAAGTTTGAAGTGAGGACAGACAATAATCCATTAACCTATGTGTTGACTTCGGCAAAACTTGATGCCACCAGCCACCGCTGGCTTGCTGCACTATCTGCTTACGACTTTAGTCTCAGGTACAGACCTGGGAACCAGAACATTGACGCAGATGCTCTGTCTCATCGCCCACACTACCAGAAACCAGAGTGGAAAGATGTTGCTTCAGCAGATGTGAAAGTAATGTGTCAGATGTCCGTGGTATCTGGACCAAAGAATTCATTTCATGCCCGAGAGATTGACCACTTGGGAGCGTCAATGCATGCTGTTCCCCAGGCATTTTGCAACCTTTCCAGTTTGGATGTACAAAACTTACCCATGTTGTGTTCATCTGAAATATCCAAAGCACAACAGGAGGATCCCTGTATTCATGAGGTGTTTTCAGCTCTCCGTCTGGGTGATATTACACAGATCGACAAATCAAAACATCCTGACTGTCGTCTGCTCCTAAGAGAATGGGACCACTTGGAAATTAAAGAGAGAGTGTTGTGTAGAATCACTCACCCACCCACTAAACCATGTCATTCACAGTTGGTCCTGCCTGAAAAGTACAGGGAAATAGTGATGAAGTCTTTGCATGATGACGCAGGTCATCTGGGAGTAGATAAGACCTATGGGTTGGTCAAGGACAGATTCTATTGGCCGCGTATGAAGTCTGCGGTTGAGGAGTTCTGCAAGTCCTGTGCACGTTGTGTCCAGAGAAAGACTTTACCTAAAAGAGTTGCTCCTCTGTTTCACATGCAAAGTGATGGACCTCTAGACCTTGTCTGTATGGATTTTCTGTCCATCGAACCCGATTCCAGCAATACCGCAAATGTCTTGGTCATTACAGATCATTATACTCGCTATGCCCAAGCTTTTCCCACAAAGGATCAGAAAGCATCCACCGTTGCCAAAGTGTTGTGGGAGAAATACTTCATCCACTATGGACTGCCAAAGCAAATACACAGTGATCACGGTAGAGACTTTGAAAGTAGACTTATACATGAGTTGTTGTCCATGCTCGGGATTGAGAAGTCAAGAACAACTCCATACCATCCTCAGGGAGATCCTCAACCTGAGCGGTTTAACCGTACTTTGTTAGACATGCTTGGAACGCTGGATTCAAAGCGAAAGAACAAGTGGAGTCGGCACATTGGACATCTTGTTCATTCTTATAATTGTACCCGAAATGATGCTACTGGTTTTTCACCGTACTACCTCATGTTTGGACGTGAAGCGAGGATGCCGGTGGATTTGTGTTTCGGAGTACCCAGTGATGGCACATCACAGAGAACTTACCTCAAGTATGTATCTGACATGAGAAAGGAATTGCAAGCGGCTTATGAACTTGCTGAGTCTGTTTCTGCCAAACAGAATAAAGGAAATAAGCAGAGGTATGACCAGAAGATCCGTTTTTCCCAACTCATGCCTGGTGACCGAGTTCTCATACGGAACCTAGGACTTCAAGGGAAACATAAGTTAGCAGACCGCTGGGCTTCTACACCTTACATTGTTGAAAGTCAAATGTCACAACTACCTGTGTTTCGGCTAAAACCTGCAGGTGGGAATGGACCCATAAAAATACTGCACCGGAATCATATCCTGCCATTGGGACAGCAAGTGCGTCTGGATCTGCCAGCGGATAATGAGCCGACACCTAGTAGGAGAACCCTGCAGAAAAGAAGAAGGAAAAAAACGAGAAACCAGGAAAACTTTGTTCCAGAAGACAGAAAACCCATGACACAGTGTGTGGATCATGAGGAACCTGATGAGTTGGAAGATGAAGAATGGAATCTATGGTACGACCTCCCAGAAAGACGCATAAGACAGAATCTGGATGAATTGTCTGAACCATTTAGCTCAGACTTGGACATGGTCTGGGAAGAACCAGATGCTTCCGAGAAGGAGATAAAAGAGACTGAAAGGCATGATAACAAAGGAACCAACGCCTCCAACGTAGTTGAAGGAACTGAAGACCGGGTATCCGAAATAAGGAGCTCACAGCAAGTTAAGAAGGTTCCTGAAAGATTGACATACAGTACACTAGGAGTGCCAAGTGTAATGATAGCCCCTACGGTTTGATATGTTACCTCCCTTTATACATGGTTGGGAAGCATGCAACCCCTTATGTGTACAGCATTAGTCATGGGGACATGCCTATATTTGGTAGGGGGGGAGTGTAATACCCACTGGAAATGTTATGTACGCTAAGTATGGTTATCAATCTTTAACTTAGACACTGTATTATCATTGTTATAAATCCCTGGGTTAAAGTTGCCCATGTGAAGGTACGGCAAGAACTTTTAAGGACACAATGTGACTAAGAGCAGACTTTCCATAATTCTGCACCAGTATCAACTGTTGCAGACAGTGAGGCTGCGCAGTCTCCAGGCAGAAACCCCAGGAGGAAGGGGTGGAGTCGGGTTTTTCGAGCGGGAAAACGCGAGCGACTGGAAGAAAAGAGGGCAGGAGCTCTGAAAAGAGGGCTCAGGAGGCAAATGGCTGCCGCATCCCGTCCCGGGCTTCCAAACTCGGCCGCCGCCCTTCGTATTAGTAGCTCTGCATCCAGAACTCAAAGTGGGATTCAGTGATCGTGAAGAGAATTCAACGAAGGGGTTCGGAGTCGTAAGTCTTGCAGACATTATACATACCATGAGCTCCAACTTAAGTGCGCCAACGAAAGAGTGCACTCGAATTTGGACACAGGGACAGATTCTCCTTTGAATCCATGTAAATGGAGAATGTATGTTTATTATGTCTAGATTCATTCTAATGTATGCAAATGTCTAATTTAGGTCATTGACCCGTAATCTTCTTATACTGTCTGACGTTAAAACTATAAAGTAAGATAATTAGAATTAAGCCATTGTAGTAGTGATCTCCTTACTGGACTATAGAATACTGTCTACAACAGAGACCACATCTCACATATATCTAGAGAACCGTGAAAGGGTTACACAAAAATGACCATGATCCTCGGCCTTCATATAAAAAACAAACACAACATTCTCGGCCTTCATAGAAAAAAAACATTTTGCCACACCTTCTACTTTTTCGCCTGCGAGGTTGATCCGCCTCGCTTGCGCGATTTGCCCCTTCCCGCCCTGCAGCTCCTCCTCGATGGGACCCCAGTGGCTGCAGCAAGGCTGGGGGAAGGCTGCTGAGGGTCAGATGGTGAGTTGGCAGATGCCCTTGGGGGATGGCCTGGACCAGCTCTGGGCCTGGAGGGCCCGGCTGCTGACTGCTCCAACTCTGCTTGGGCGGCAGCAGTCTGTCCTACGGGTGGTGGCAGCTGCAGTGGAGGAGTAACAGTGTTGGCTGCCAACCTGACAGAGCACAGGCACTCCCTGGTCGACCGATACACTGGCACTCGCACAGGCCAGCACTGAAGCATGCGCAGCAATCTACTGAAGCACAGACTGCTGGGCTGCTGCGGCGAGGGCCCCGGTGATTCCTGGCCGATCCAGCGAGGGTGGCACCAGTTAGTGCCCGTGTGGCCCTGATCTGTATCTGCATCAGACCAGCCAGTGATTGCATGGCACGACTAAGCACTTGGCTGGAAGCCGCCTGTGCTGCCCCGAAGTCCTGCAGGCTCTTGGCCTGTGCTGCCCCGAAGTCCTGCAGACTCCTGGCCTGTGCTGCCCCGAAGTCCTGCAGACTCCTGGCCTGTGCTGCCCCGAATTCTTGAACACTCCTTGCCAGTGACTCTATGGAGTCAGGCATCCTTGCCACTGCAGTCATGAGCTCAATGTGCCTGCGCTCAGCCTGGGCACCCATTTCACCAAAGAGCCGCAGCTCCTCTGCGCTCACTGTAGCAGGACTGGAGGCCGCACTCACCCTCTGGGGAGAAAGCCGCCAAGCTTCCCCACCCCTCCCGTGTTGCTGCAGCCCGCTGGGGCCCGGAGCTTCACCGTCATCAGACCCTTCCCCCCTGCTCCCCTCCAGGGAAGACGTGTCCCCATCATGGCCATGGGCTGCCTCGGCTGAGGGTGGCACTGATGGGCCGGCTTCCTCTTCCTCCTCCTCGAATTCTGAATCAGTCGCAGTGCCAGCTTGAGGGCCCGCCTCCTCACCTGGCAAGTCATCATCTGAAAGCAGGGAGGCACAGGAGTTGCTTTAGAGTGAGGACAGGGCGGCAGCGAGGGAGGCATGAGTGCTGCAATGCACTGCATTGGTTCGAGAGTGGCAAAGGATGCTGGTGTGAGGCACAAGTGGAAAGAGAGAGGTCAAAAAGGTGATGACCTTACCATTGCTGTCCAGAACGGGTCCCCAGTGGTGATGGGGCCAATCAGCCGGCCTCCCATTATCCGCTCCACTCGCTGCTCCAGGTCGCTCAGGTCTTTAAGGTCAGGACAACCTCCCCCGGTCCGTCGCTGCTGCCTCCGATTGTGGGCCAGCTTGCCCTGCAAGAGAAAGGACGGCCTCTGAGTACAGTGTCAAGCCCTGACCTTG
Source organism: Somniosus microcephalus (assembly GCF_052327205.1). NCBI lineage: Eukaryota > Metazoa > Chordata > Chondrichthyes > Squaliformes > Somniosidae > Somniosus > Somniosus microcephalus. Next base: position 200,086,772 of record NC_140996.1, on the reverse strand, counting down.
CCTGCACTGTCTCCCATGGTGGAATAGCCCTGACAGTGTCAAGCCCTGATCTTGCCTGCACTGTCTCCCATGGTGGAATAGCCCTGACAGTGTCAAGCACTCATCTTGCCTGCACTGTCTCCCATGGTGGAATAGCCCTGACAGTGTCAAGCCCTGATCTTGCTTGCACTGTCTCCCATGGTGGAATAGCCCTGACAGTGTCAAGCACTCATCTTGCCTGCACTGTCTCCCATGGTCGAATAGCCCTGACAGTGTCAAGCCCTCATCTTGCCTGCACTGTCTCCCATGGTTGAATAGCCCTGACAGTGTGTAAAGTGGTGAATGTGCATGTGATTTTCATGAGAGTCCCATAGCTGTTGGATGAGGGCTGGGCATTGGGGCTTTCAGGACCCTTTGGCCGTAAAGTGAGGTGCACATGCAGGGATGAAGAGGATACTGGAAAGGGTACTCACCTTGACAACCTGAGTGAGGTCTTTGAACTTTTTTCTGCATTGCGTGGGTGTCCTGGGGACCAAGCTGCTGGAGGTCACTCTGTTCGCCACCTCCCTCCAGGCTTTTCGGTATTCGCTGGGCAGCGGCCTCCTGCCACTGTCAGGGAAGAGGACAGGTCGCCTGCGCTCCACTGCACCAACCAGAAGCTTCAGGGCACCCTCGCTGAAGCGCTGCACTCGCTCCCTGGCCTTCTCCATAGTCGTGGGCGTAGCGTTCTTGAAGCAGCTTTGTTTAGGCCTAGATTCAGGGCTGCAGTGTGCAGGGCGTGGGTGCAATCCAAATCGACCCTCCCCCTTTAAGAGCTGACCGGCGCCAGCGTGTCTGCCTTCAATCAATAACTCGCCGCACCTGCGCTGCGCCCGCCCTCGGTGGTAGCGCCTCGACTCGCCGGCTTAGCGCCTTATGATAGTCGTGCACCGCCTGCTTTAGCGCAGCAGCAACCTCTTGGGGCGATGCAACTCAATTTCGGCGAAGGTGGCGCTAAGTTGCGCCGGCCGCTAAATTTAGCGAACGCCTGGCTGTAGCGCCCCAAACGTGGCGATACTGAATTTCTAGGCCCAAATCTCTTGATTTTTAAGAGCTTGTCCCTTGATTTATGAGACAGTGGGGTTAGTGACGGCCGAATGCATTTCGCTTCCTGTCCAGGAGCAAAGGTCGGCGAGGGGTCGGGTCGGGAAAAAAATAGCAACTCATGATTTTTATACCAAATCTCCTGATTTTTAAGAGTTTGTCTCTTGATTTATGAGACGGTGGGGTTGGCATTACTGCTTCCCTAATGGAACTCAGTGAACCAGTTGGGGTTTTATGACACTCCAACAGCTTCAAGTTCATTTTTTACTGATACCAGTTTTTTATTGCCAGATTAATTTTTAAACTGGATTCAAATTCTCAAACTAACATGGTGGGATTTCAATTCACATTCTCTGGATTATTCATCCAGACCTCTGGATTACTAGTCCAGTAACATAACCATTACGCTACCGCTGTTTGTTCTTCCAAAAGGCTTGTGCTTTCCAAAGGCAAGGTTCCACACAAATGATTAATGAATTAAACTCAAAGCTGCGGGTATTCAGGGTAAACCCTGGGAATGGATAGGAAACTGGCTGAAAGGTTACAGACAATGAGCACTTATTAGAGGAGTTATATCAGAGTGGGGGCAAGTACTGAGTGGAGTGTCTCAGGGCCCAGTGCTGGTATCACTACTGCTGGGGTGGATTTCTCTGTTCACTATTTTAACAAAGCCTTTAACCAGTGGGTGTTATGAATCTTATGATCCATGAAGAAAGACTCATGCAATAACACTGGACGGCCAGCTGGTGGCGCCGTCCAAGGAGTATAAATACTCGGGCGTGGGCCCAGCTTTCCCAAGACATTTTGTAAACAGGAACTAGTGAAAGATAACTAGACCTCCATGTTTTGAAACAAGTTGATTAAAGCCTTGCTTTATACTCAAACCAAGTGCGCAGTGAGTTTTATTACGTCAGTGGGTACATGGAGGAATTTCACCCAAACATGTTAATCAATTTCTTAAAAATAACACAGAGAGGAATGTCCACCCAAGCCATTAATCTGACATTATGACCTGTATGTTTCCAGGTCATCATCATGTTGCCCATATACGATAGCCTTTCTGTATTCTTTCCCGTTGAGTTGTTCACTTATTTTCTGTATGTTTTCGTGTATCATTGAGAAGTTGGAGGTGTGATCTAAATGAGGTGTTTAAAGTGTTAAAAGGATTCGATAGGATAGTTACAGAGAAAATATTTCCTCTGATGGGGAAATCAAGAATGAGAGGTATAATTGTTAAATTAGAGTTCGGCCATTTAGGAGGGAAATCAGAAAGCATTTTTTCACACAAAGGGTAGAAGACATCCTTAATTCTCTGGCAAAAAGGCTGCGGATTCTGGGACAATGATAGTTTTCAAGACTGAAATCGATAGATTTTTGTTAGGTAAGGGTATCAAGGGATATGGAGCTAAGGTGGGTAAATGGAGTTGAGGTACAGACAGCCATGATCTAATTGAATGGTGGAGCAGACTTGAGGGGTTAAATGGCCTATCCCTGTTCCTTTGCTCCAAGCAAAGTATGGAAACAATTAAATCACTGTACCATATTGGTAAATAATGAAGAAATGAAATCTGGTTAACTACTTAACTAACCTGTAACATCACAGGATGGGTGCATGTAACTCACAACACCACTTTAGGTTCTCATAGTGCCTTCATGTCTGGTGATATAGGTGCTCGATTGCCTCATAGTGTCCTCATGCTGGGGGATATAGATGCTCTAGTCCAGTGGTTCTCAAACTGGGGTCCGCGGACCCCCTGTGACCGTAGGGACTTTGTGAGGATCTGTGAAATAATGTGAAAGTGTGGCCAGAGGCGGGCTTGGTGCGAGCAGAGTGCAGTCACCACATGTGCAGCGTAGAGTGGGCTGGCTGTCTCACCTAGGAGGGGAGCACGCATGAAGGAATGCTGAGAGCAGCACGAAGATCACCAGAAGAGGAGCTGGTGGAACCGTCCTGTGACCGCTCGCTCAAACTTTCTTCCCACACCATCTGTTGCTCCCCTATTTTAGGGGCAATTTCCCTCTCTCACCTGTGGAGAAATATCACACCAAGGATAGACAGACTCTGCAGTGATAAGCAGGCGCACCCACCTCACTGATACCTGTAAGTACATTACATAGGATATACAGCACAGAAACAGGCCATTCAGCCCAACCAGTCCATGCCGGCATTTATGCTCCACTCGAGCCTCCTCCGGTCTTTCCTCATCTAAATCTATCAGCATAACCCTCTATTCCCTTCTCCCTCGTATGCTTGTCTAGTCACCCCTTAAATGCAACCTTTAGTGATTTATGTACTTGTACTCCGAGATCCCTTTGTTCCTCTTCCCCACCTAGACTCGCACCCTCCAAGTGGTAAGTGACCTCCCTATTCTTCTTACCAAAATGTACATTTATCTGTGTTGAACTTCATTTGCCAATTATATGCCCATTCTGCTAGTTTATTAATGTGCTTCCAAAACTTGTTGCAGTCTTCCTCAATATTGACTATCCCCCCCAATTTGGTGTCATCCGCAAATTTAGAAATTGCGTTTTTGATTCCTAAGTCTAACTGTGAACAGCAGTGGTCCCAGCACTGATCCTTGTGGAACACCACTGCCCACCTTCTGCCACTGTGAACAGCTACCCTTTACTCCTACTCTCTGCTTTCTGACCTGAAGCCAGCCAGCAATCCATTCTGCTCTGAAGCCAGCCAGCAATCCATTCTGCTACTTGTCCCCTGACTCCGCATTCTCTGACCTTGTTCATCAGTCTATTATGGGGTACAAAAGACTAAAGACGGAAGAAGCCCTAGAGGAGTATAAAAAGTGCAGGGGCATACTTAAAAAAGAAATTAGGAGGGCGAGGAGGGGCCATGAAATAACACTGGCGAGCAAAATAAAGGAAAATCCTAAGATGTTTTATAAGTATATTAAGGGCAAGAGGATAACCAGGGAAAGGGTAGGGCCCATTAGGGACCAAAGTGGCAAGCTGTGTGTAGAGCCAGATGATGTAGGCGGGGTTTTAAATGAATTTTTTGCATCTGTGTTCACTCTGGAGAAAGACGATGCAGACATAGAAATCGGGCAAGGGGACTGTGACATACTTGAACATATTAGCATCGAGAGGGAGGAGGTGCTAGCGGTTTTAGCGGGCCAAAAAGTGGATAAATCCCCAGGCCCGGACGAGATGTATCCCAGGCTGCTGTGGGAGGCAAAGGAGGAGATTGCAGGGGCTCTGACACAAATTTTCAGAACCTCTCTGGCCACAGGGGATGTACCAGAGGACTGGAGAACAGCTAACGTAGTACCATTATTCAAGAAGGGTAGCAGGGATAAACCAGGGAATTACAGGCCAGTGAGCCTAACATCTGTGGGAGGGAAATTATTGGAAAAAATTCTGAGGGACAAAATTAGTCTCCACTTGGAGAGGGAAGGATTAATCGGGGATAGTCAGCATGGCTTTGTCAAGGGTAAATCATGTCTGACAAATCTGATTGAATTTTTCGAGGGGGTGACTAGGGGGGTGGATGAGGGAAATGCTGTGGATGTGGTTTACATGGACTTCAGTAAAGCTTTTGACAAAGTCCCGCATAGGAGACTGGTCAAGAAGGTAAGAGCCCATGGGATCCAGGGTGCCTTGGCGCGTTGGATCCTAAACTGGCTGAGTGGCAGGAGGCAGAGGGTGATGGTCGAAGGTTGCTTTTGTGACTGGAAGCCTGTGTCCAGTGGGGTACCTCAGGGATCGGTGCTGGGTCCCTTGTTGTTTGTGATCTACATAAATGACTTGGATGAGAATGTAAAAGGTATGATCAGTAAGTTCGCAGATGACACGAAAATTGGTGGGGTGGTAAATTGCGAGGAGGAAAGCCTCAGGCTACAGGACGATATAAACGGGTTGGTCAGATGGGCGGAAAAGTGGCAAATGGAATTTAACCCTGAAAAGTGCGAGGTGGTGCATTTTGGACGGACAAATAAGGTAAGGGAATACACAATGAGTGGTAGGACCCTAGGAAGTACAGAGGGTCAGAGGGACCTTGGTGTACATGTACATAGATCCCTGAAGGCAGCGGAACAGGTAGATAGGGTGGTTAAAAAGGCATATGGGATACTTGCCTTCATTAGCCGAGGCATGGAATATAAGAGCAGGGAGGTTATGATGGAGCTGTACAAAACGCTGGTGAGGCCACAGCTGGAGTACTGTGTGCAGTTCTGGTCGCCTCACTATAGGAAGGATGTGATTGCTTTGGAGAGGGTGCAGAGAAGATTCACCAGGATGTTACCTGGGATGGAGCGCCTCAGCTATGAAGACAGGCTGGACAGGCTGGGGTTGTTTTCCTTGGAGCAAAGAAGGCTGAGGGGGGACCTGATTGAGGTGTACAAAATGATGAGGGGCATAGATAGGGTAGATAAAGAGGAACTTTTCCCCTTAGTAGGGGGGTCAATAACAAGGGGGCATAGATTCAGGGTAAGGGGCAGGAGATTTAGAGGGGATTTGAGGAGGAACTTTTTCACCCAGAGGGTGGTTGGAATGTGGAACTCAATGCCTGAAAGGGTGGTAGAGGCAGGAACCCTCACAACATTCAAGAAGCATTTGGATGAGCACTTGAAATGCCATTGCATACAAGGCTATGGACCAAATGCTGGAAAATGGGATTAGACTGGACAGGGATGGATGGGCGGCGCGGACACGATGGGCCGAAGGGCCTCTTTCTGTGCTGTAAAACTCTATGGGCTAGATTTTCAGTTGCTTGCGCCAGCAGTTAGCGCCTTAAGAGAAGTGATTTCCGGGCGCTATGCGTGTAGCGCCCGGGCGCAGCGCAGTTTGCGCCCCGCCCCAAATTAAGTTGCCCGTTAGCGCCGGCGCAAAGTTTAGCGCCCGCCCGGATGCGCGCGCAGAAAATGACGTCACATCCTCGTGCAACGCCCTTTGGCCGCCCCGATTGCAAACTTCAGTCGGACCGCCCCATTGTGCGGCGGGCGGCCGGAGCGTTTGGAAAAAGGAACGCAACACAACCAGCGCGGGCCCCGGGGGGCGCTAATTAAAGGGAACGTCCTCTCCAGTATAAAGGCCATCCTTTTTTCAGAAAACAGTCTTGTGCAACGCATTTCTGGAGACACAACAAGGAGGATAGCTAACTGGTTTCAAGCAGCAAGAGCCAGGTATTTTTGGACTCAGGCAACAGCGCTGCAAGTGGCCATTTGGAAATTAGAGTGTTTGCCAGGATTTGATGGGGGTTGCATGGGGTGCCAACGCGGAGCTGCAGCTCCATGTCCGTAGGGCTCGCAGACGCATTGTGAGAGGGGCAGCCCTGGCTAGAGGCAGAGGGGGCTACAGGCGTCGGCCACGTAGGCCTTACCCAGTCAGGCTATACCGCCAGCAGCGCTCCTACCTAAACATGAGTGCCGCGCGATGTGTTAAAAGGCTCCGATTCCGAAAGGGGGTGATTGCAGAGATCTGCCACCTGCTTCGCCGAGATCTGCGGCCAAAGCTCAGGTGCAGGACGTCTCTGTTGGTGGAAGTGAAGGTGACAGTGGCATTGAACTTCTATGCCACCGGCTCCTTCCAATACGCTGCTGGGGACATAGCAAACATCTCCCAGTACGGCGCGCATCGCTGCATCCGCCAGGTGACCGAAGCACTGTTCAGAAGGAGAAGCCAATTCATCTCCTTCCCCATGGCCCTGGAGAGCCAGCATCAGCGCGCATTGGGATTTTCCAGACTCGGGGAATTCCCCTTGGTGCAGGGCGCCATTGACTGTACGCATGTGGCTTTGCGGGCCCCTCTGGAGCATGGCGAGCAGTATCGCAACAGGAAGGGCTACCATTCTCTGAATGTGCAGCTGGTCTGTGACCACAAGCAGCGCATCATGGCAGTCAATGCCAGCTTCCCAGGCAGCAGCCACGATGCCTTTATCCTGCGGCAGAGTACTGTGCATGACATGTTCCAGGCACAGCCTCCCCCAAGAGGATGGCTACTCGGGGACAAAGGCTATCCTTTGTGCACCTGGCTCATGACCCCGCTCCGCGCGCCCAGGACCGCTGCTGAAGAGGCCTACAACGAGAGCCATCAAACCACCCGCAACATCATCGAGCTAACTATTGGGGTCCTCAAGCAGCGGTTCCGCTGCCTTGATCGCTCCGGAGGAGCTCTCCAGTATTCGCCGGACCGGGTCTCCCAATTTGTGGTGGTTTGCTGCATGCTACACAACCTGGCTATCCGCAGGACTCAGGCACTGCCACCTGACGTTGGACCAGCACCTCAGGAGGAGGAGCAGGAGGAGCATGAGGAGGAGGAGGAGGAGGAGGAGCAGGAGTACGTTCCCAGGAGGGAGCGACCAGGGCCAAGGGCCGCACGACGCCACCTTATTACACGGTACTTCTAAGCCCCCTGTCAGGGAATGGCCAGGGGCCATGAGGGAAGATGAATGCAGCCGCTCCGCAAGCCCTCAGCCGGCGAAGCCAACAAACACTAAGAAGAACAACCATGGAGACTGCATGAATAAAGATAATTTTTTATTACACAAAAATGAAAAGCCCTTCCCACATGAATCCCCAAAAACAATAAACGGGCCCCACAAAAAGCCCAACAAACGACTCACTCCCACAAACTGGGGAGGAGCCACTCCACCTTTATTGAAACCGGGCCTCAACGTCGGCCTAACGCAAAAAAAAAGCCCTCCAAAAGCACAACCATGGGCAAAATAAAGATGGCCACCGCCATATTAAAGGAAAGCTGGCCACACCCTCTACTGAGTGGCCCGCGAGGGCGAGACCTTGGCCAGCATTTTGCCTCCCCTGCCCTGCCTGCTGCTCCTTCGCAAGCTCTGCCCAGTGGCTGCTGCGAGGCTGGGGGAAGGCGCCTGAGGCTCAGATGCCCTTCCGCCAGATGCCGCTGGGGGGCGGCCTACACGGCGTTTGGGCCTCGAGGGGCCGTCTGCTGAGTGGCGCACCTGAGCCTGGCCACCATCAGCTGCAGCCGCTTGCCGTCGACGCCCCAGAGGGGAAATGGCGGCGACGGATGGCGCAATGTGGGCCAGCTGGCGTCTGGGATGCGCTGCCTGGTGCTGTGGCGCGGTGGCACTCGGCCGGGCCCGCACTGCAGGATCCGCAGCAATCAGCCGACGGCCGGCTTGCTGGGATGGTCCAGCGCGGCGCCTGCCCTGGCGATGCCTGCCTGAGACAGCGCGTGTGGCAGCAGTGAGTGGCCCTGTGGTCCTGGTGTGCGCGCGCATCACATCCGCCAGGGTCTTGACGGCATCAGTTAGCATGCGGCCAGTCGCGGCAGTTGCTGCCCCGAACTCGCGCACACTGGTCGCCAGCGACTCGATGGCCTCAGGCATGCGCCCCACCACGCTCATGAGCTCCGTGTGGCGCCGGTCCGAGTCGTCGGCCATCTGATCGAGCTTCCGCACCTCCTCCGAAGTGAAGGTGTCCGGACTGGAGTCGCGACTCTCCCGCTGGGGAGGAGGGGGCCGAACTAGGGGACCCTTGCCGCGTTGGTGACGGCGAGTGTGCCGAGCAGCAGCACTCCCCTCTGATCCTTCCCCCCTTTGGGGGGAAGGCCGCGGGCCACGCGCACGGCTGCTGGGTGGCTGGACGCCACTGGTCCCAGAAGCTGCATTGCCCTGCGACAGTTCCTCCAGGCACTCGTCCAGTGAGGAGGTGTCAAGCATTTCCTCCTCTCCTGCGGGACGTGACTGTTCCCCCGAAGGTCCGGCTTGCTCCTCCTCCTCCTCCTGGTCGGAGGTGCTGTCACTGGCAGCCTCAGGGTCCTGGTCGTCACCAGCTGAAAGCAGGAATGCACAAGAGTAGCTTCAGAGTGAGGAGACGGCGTCAGCGAGGGAGTTAGGACTGGTGGGATTCAGCGCATTGGTGGGACAGTGGCAAAGGAGGTAGCTCGGATGGGCCAGTGCGACGCGAGAGGGCCAAAAGGCGAGGTCCTTACCATTGCCGGGCAGTGGAGGGTCGGATACACCGCACGCTGTGGGGACAATCACACGGGCTCCCATGAGCACACACACGCGCTCCTCCAGCCGAGTGAGCTTCTGCAGCTTGGCGCGGCCACCCCTGGCACGGGCCTGGCGATTAAACGCTACTTTAGCCTGCAAGAGAAAGGACGGGCTGTAAGTGCGCAGTGAAGCCCTGATGTAGTGTGCACTGCCTCCCATGGTGGAATAGCTTGGACAGAGTGAAGCCCTGATGTAGTGTGCACTGCCTCCCATGGTGGAATAGCTTGGACAGAGTGAAGCCCTGATGTAGTGTGCACTGCCTCCCATGGTGGAATAGCTTGGACAGAGTGAAGCCCTGATGTACTGTCCACTGCCTCCCATGGTGGAATAGCTTGGACAGAGTGAAGCCCTGATGTACTGTCCACTGCCTCCCATGGTGGAATAGCTTGGCCAAAGTGTAGAGTGCCGAATGGCCATTTGATGCTCATGACTGTCCCAATGCTGCTGGCTGAGGGCTGGCCAAAAGGACTTTCAGGTCCCTTTGCCCATCATGTCAGGTGTACATGCAAGAATGAGGAGGAGACTGGAAAGGCTACTCACCCTCACAATCCTGGTCAGATCGTTGTATTTCTTACGGCATTGTTTGTGGGTCCTGGGGGCCTCGCCGGTGAACGTCACCCTCTGGGCGATCTGCTTCCAGGCTTTGGTGTAGTCGTGGTGGGTTGGATTCCTCCCACTCTCTGGAAACAAGATCTTGCGCCTCACCTCCAGAGCTGTGACCATTATGTCCAGATCACCCTCTGAGAAGCGCAGGGCACGCTGACGGGCCTTCTCTGGCGTTGCCATGACTCCCTGGGGCTGAGCAGTAGTGTTGAGGCCTCTTTGCAAGGCTGCAGTGTGCAGGGCGTGGCAGCAGACCAATTCGTCCCTTCCCCCTTTAAGAGCTGGTCGGCACCACGGGGTCTGCTGTCAGTGCAAAAATGACCGCACCCGTGCTGCGCCCCGCCTGGGCGCTATCCCTCTGGACCGCCGGCTTAGCGCCTAAAGAGAGTAGTGGAACGCCTCTTTTAGCGCTCCACCAACCTCTTAGGGCGAAGCCACTGAATTCCCGGCAACGGGGCGCTACTTTGGGGCGGGCGCTAACTTCGGGCGGGCGCTAAAGCTAGCGCCCCAAAACTGCCTATACTGAAAATCTAGCCCTATGACTCTATGACTCTATGACCTTATTGAAGGCCTTTTGAAAATCCAGATAAATTACATCTACTGCATTACCCTTGTCTACTCTCTCTGTTACCTCTTCAAAAAATTCAATAAGGTTGGTCAAGCAAGACTTTCCCTTTTGAAATCCATGCTGACTATTCATTATTATATTTTTGGTTTCTAGATGTTCTTCTATTTTCTCCTTTAGTAGGGATTCCATTATTTGTCCTACCACCGATGTTAAGCTGACTGGTCTATAATTCCCTGGACATGTTCTATCCCCCTTCTTAAATATCAATATTATGTTAGCTATCCGCCAGTCCTCTGGCACTATACCTTTTTCTAACGAATTATTAAATATGTGTAGTAATGCCTCTGTTCTCTCTTCCCTAGATTCTTTTAAAATGCGTGGATGCAATCCATCTGGACCAGGGGTTTTATCCTCTTTGAGTTTGATTAATTTATTTAATATATCCCCTTTTTAATTTTAAATGCACTTATCTCATTACTAATCTCATTATCCAATGTCATGTCCACCTGTTCTATCTCCCTGGTAAATACTGAAGCAAAATAATGATTTAATATTTCTGCCATCTCTCTATCGTTACCTATGGTATTATCCTGTCCATCCCTTAATGGCCCTATTCCCATCCCAACCTTCCTTTTTTTATTGATGTGTAAATATGAAAATACCTGTTTTCTTAAAAGCATTATTAAAGCACTCTTTACATGTAGCACTTTCATATTTATTAGTATTATAATTTAGATGGGGGGTCTGTGATTACTAAACCATTTGAAAAGGGGTCCTTCAGCCAAAAATGTTTGAGAAGTGCTGCTCTAATCCCTCATAGTGTCTTTGTGCTTGGGGTATAGGTGCTTTATCCCCTTGTAGTGCCCTCTTGTTTGGTGATGTAGGTGCCTGTATGCTGGGGGGGGGGGGGTGTAGGTATTCTATCCCCTTGTAGTGCCTTCATTCTTGGGTGATATAGGTGCTGTAACCCCTTGTAATGAAGGTTGATGTGGCAGCTCTTATCTTTTCCTTGAAATGTATAAATCAGACCAGGTATACTTGTAAACTACAGAAATATGTGGCCATGGGGACATTGCAATTTGTTTTGCTCTTGTATCAGTAGCGAGACTTTTTTAAAAAAGATTTGCGCCGAATCTGCAGCTTTTTAATTTGTATCCTGTCTCAATGTTATTATTTTAGTCAGATCGCATCCGTATGACAAGATTCAAAAATGGAACAATGAAAATGAACAGCATGTGCTCAGCAGATAACCTGCTATAATGAAATGGTAATTATCTCTCTCCAGGATGCTGCTCTTACCCCAGTGATTACACCAGCAAAATGTGTCAAAAGTGGTGCATGCTTCTCGTGACTGATTGCAAATTCTATTATTATCCATTATAGCTGCCACCTTGTTGATGTTCCCACTCACTGTCCTTAAGTTTGTTAAGCCTGCAGTTCATAGAAATGGAACGTTTATCCTCTTTTCCACTCATCATGGCTTTGGGTGTGAGCTACATAGGAACGTACGAATATAGGAACAGGAGTAGGCCATTTAGCGCCTCGAGCATGTTCTGCCATTTAATTAGTTCATGGCTGAGCTGCTCCTCAGCTCCATTTACTCACCGTTTTTTCATATCCCTTAATACTCTTACCTAACAAACACCTATCGATCTCAGTCTTGAAAATGTTAATTTACCCAGCATCCACAGATCAGGTATAACAGTGACTAATGCATTGACCACTATTCTAAGGCCCTGAAACGTCAATGGTTTGTTGGGGCATAAACCCAGCTGATTAATTTGGGGGCGGGGGGTTGGCAGGAATGGGGAAGTCAGAATTTGGGATTCAGAGAGGATACACCAGTTGCACACCCCATTTACGTTCCACTGGAAGTGAGGGTGGGCAAAGGATGCACTTGCCCTCGCTGGCCTGTAAATGACGGTTTGGGTCATGATGACATCACAAGTTCTAATTCCATCGTTTATGCTCATGCCACTATTAAGCAGCAGCTGAGGAAGGCTGATGCTGGGATCTTAGCGGTGAATTGTTGTGTTTCATTGTGTCGTTGGATGGAGACTGATAATATTTTGGACAGACCTTTTGTCAAAGTTTGCTCTTTATTTTGGAGGCTCCTGGTTTCATTTGGAAGTCTTCCCTCTAAAGCGTTTTCCATTTGGGGTATGATGTAATAAAAAGTCTCACACATCAAGGAACTTTAAAGTAAGCTTTAAACAACTTATAATTATATACTATATACAAGAGCGGTCTTCACCATGCCTCTAGGAGAAGCCCTTTTACTATACTGAGCAGTTCAGTATTTATACTAGTCCAAACACAGGAAGTGACGTATGCACAGGAAGTGATGTATGCACAGAGTTCACAGTTCACAGTTCACAGGAAGTGATGTGCACATAACTTCCTCCAGAAGTTATTTATTATTATTACAGGGTATTTCCTTAAAAGTAATATAAGGCTGCAAAATGTTTTTTTCTGCATGGTGATTCCCCTCTTTATGAGTCATTTGTTGGAGCAGAAAGAAGAACAGCAGGCAAACCAGGATGCCAGGCTCATAAGGCAGCACCACAGGAGATCTAGACCCTCCTCCGGATACCAAATCACCAGTGTGTATAAGAACATATGAATATAAGAAACAGGAGCAGGAGCAGGCCATTCGGCCCCTCGAGCCTGCTCCACCATTCAATAAGATCATGGCTGATCTGATCTTGGCCTCAACTCCACTTTTTGGATTTGACAGGTTGCCCACCGGATTCTGTTAATGTGGTGACAAACATTGAAACCTTTATTTTCAACACTTTGCGTTCTTGGACAGATTTGTGTGCACCTTTGGAAGTGGCTTAGTTGTAGTGAATGGTGAGACCTCACAGTACCCCCTGCAATGGTCATGTGTGTGAAAGGAATGGCTTGGGCATTGCTTTATGGTGTTGGTGTGGGTTGGTGCTAACCTGGCGCATCATGTGGCAGCCAGGGTGTACAGCATCAGGTGAAGTAAATCAGGCCATGGTGAGGCCATCCCTGGCCTCCCAGGCAGCAATGTGCTCGAGTGCTGATGCCCTGTGTCCTGTGCAGCATCAGTTGATTGCGGAGAAGTTTGGTGTTGTTATTGGTGCTGCTGATGTACCTGGTGATGCTGGTGTTGGGGCTGATCGTGGTGGGATTCTGAGGACCAAGGCGAGAGAGTTTCAAGGGCAGCCATGCTGATGGAATAGATGGCAGTGAATTAGAGATGACAGAAGCGATCTGTCAATGGTAGGAGAGGTAATGAGGTCAGACTGGATGGGGACTTGTGTAAAGACATGCAACACCTGAATCTGTGGTGAAAATGTACTCTGGGTGGGGGACTTCAATGTCCATCACCAAGAGTGGCTCGGTAGCACCACTACTGACCGAGCTGGCCGAGTCCTGAAGGACATAGCTGCCAGACTAGGACTGCGGCAGATGGTTAGAGAACTAACACGAGGGAAAAACCTACTTGACCTCGTCCTCACTAATTTACCTGTCGCAGATGCATCTGTCCATGACAGCATTGGTAGCAGTGACCACTGCACAGTCCTTGTGGAGACGAAATCCCGTCTTCACACTGAGGACACTTTACATCATGTTGTGTGGCACTACCACCATCAGGATAGATTCAGGACAGATCTAGCAGCTCAAAACTGGGCATCCATGAGGCGCTGTGGGACATCAGCAGCAGCAGAATTGTATTCCACCACAATCTGTAACCTCATGGCCCAGCATATCCCTCACTCTACCATTACCATCAAGCCAGGGAACCAAACCTGGTTCAATGAGGAGTGCAGAAGAGCATGCCAGGAGCAGCACCTAAAAATTAGGTGTCAACCTGGGGAAGCTGCAACACAGGACGACATGTATGCTAAACAGCAGAAACAGAATGCTATAGACAGAGCTAAGCGATCCCACAATCAACGGATCTGTTCAAAGCTCTGCAGTCCTGCCACATCCAGTCATGAATGGTGGTGGACAATTAAACAACTAACGGGAGGAGGAGGCTCCATGAATATCCCCATTCTCAATGATGGCGGAGCCCAGCACATGAGTGCATTTGCAAATACCTTCAGCCAAAAGTGCTGAGTGGATGATCCACATCGGCCTCCTCCTGAGGTCCCCACCATCACAAAAGCCAGTCTTCAGCCAATTCAATTTACTCCACATGATATCAAGAAATGGCTGAGCACACTGGATACAGCAAAGGGCTATGGGCCCTGACAACATCCCGGCTGTCGTGTTGAAGACTTGTGCTCAGAACTAGCCGCGCCTCTCGCCAAGCTGTTCCAGTACAGCTACAACATTGGCATCGTGACAATTTACAAAACTGCCCAGGTATGTCCTGTCCACAAAAAGCAGGACAAATCCAATCCAGACAATTACCGCCCCATCATTCTACCCTCAATCATCAACAAAGTGATGGAAGGTGTCGTCGACAGTGCTATCAAGCGGCACTTACTCACCAATAACCTGCTCACTGATGCTCAGTTTGGGTTCCACCAGGACCATTCGGCTCCAGACCTCATTACAGCCTTGGTCCAAACATGGACAAAAGAGCTGAATTCCAGAGGTGAGGTGCGAGTGACTGTCCTTGACATCAATGCAGCATGTGCCCGAGTGTGGCATCAAGGAGCCCTAGTAAAATTGGCGTCAATAAGAATCAGGGAGACAACTCTCCACTGACTGGAGTCATACCTAGCACAAAGGAAGATGTTGCGGTTGTTGGAGGTCAATCATCTCAGCCCCAGGACACCGCTGCAGGTGTTCCTCAGGGCAGTGTCCTAGGCCCAACCATCTTCAGCTGCTTCATCAATGACCTTCCCTCCATCATAAGGTCAGAAGTGGGGATGTTCACTGATGACTGCACAGTGTTCGGTGCCATTCGCAACTCCTCAGATAATGAAGCAGTCAATGCCTGAATACAGCAAGACCTGGATGACATTCAGGCTTGGGCTAATAAGTGGCAAATAACATTCGCACCACACAAGTGCCAGGTAATGACTATCTCCAACAAGAAACAGTCTAACCACTGCCCCTTGACATTCAAAGGCATTACCATCACCGAATCCCCCACCATCAATATCCTGGGGGGTTACCATTGACCAGAAACTTAACTGGACCAGCCACATAAATACTGTGGCTACAAGAGCAGGTCAGAGGCTAGGTATTCTGTGGCAAGTGTCTCACCTCCTAACTCCCCAAAGCCTTTCCACCATCTACAAGGCACAAGTAAGGAGTGTGATGGAATACTCTTCACTTGCCTGGATGAGTGTGGCTCCAACAACACTCAAGAAACTCGACACCATCCAGGACAAAGCAGCCCGCTTGATTGGCACCCCATCCACCACCTTAAACATTCACTCCCTCCACCACTGGTGCACCGTGGCTGCAATGTATATCATCTATAAGATGCACTGCAGCAACTCGCCAAGGCTTCTTCGGCAGCACCTCCCAAACCCGTGACCTCTTCCACCTAGAAGGACAAGGGCAGCAGGCGCATGGAAACACCACCACCTCCAAGTTCTCCTCCAAGTCACACACCACCCTGACTTAGAAGTATATTGCCGATCCTTCGTTGTCGCTGGGTCAAAATCCTGGAACTCCCTCCCTAACAGCACTGAGGGAGTATCTTCACCACACGGACTACAGCGGTTTAAGAAGGCAGCTCACCACCACCTTCTCAAGGGCAATTAGGGATGGGCAATAAATGCTGGCCTTGCCAGTGACGCCCACATCCCAGGAATGAATAAAAAAAAACAAATTTGGTCATCGTCACACATAATTGATCCAGGTAAAAATGACCCCTGATCTTATGAATTGTCACGAATGACCACTGCTGTAACAACCTTGGTTTCAAGATTAAGCTCCGTCTTATTTCAATCGTTGCATCTTTGATTGACCACTCAACAGTTATTTTCTTAATTGTGCCTGTATTCACACCTGCCCAAGGCGCAGATACTTTCTGGATTGTTGGAGCTCTCTCCTTGTGAGTATTATTCTGTTTATTTCCATTCTTATGCCTAAACCAAGACTTCGTATAATGTCTTCCAGGTCTTTAGTTGACTTCTGTCTTGCTACCTGGCATTTTATCAGTTTCATTTGGATGGCTGTGTCAAGCGCCAGCTCTGATTTCCTTTCTGGGTTCTGTGACAAGTCTTTATTATTAATGGCAAACAATTGTCTTCTCTTTATGCTGACTTTGTATGATGCTAAATCAGCGTTCAGTCAGTGCAGAGACTTTGAGCAAGTGATTCTACAGTTTATCTCATTTTCCAATTGCACTGGTGGAAGACTAGACTTTTCACAAATCAAGCTATGTTTTGGAACGAAGAATTCATCAAATTTTTGCATCACTATTTCACAAGATTTTTCTCATCTTTTGAATCAAATGTTGAAAGCTTTGTAAATGTGCTCTGCTTCTTGGCCCATACCCTAAACAAGGGCATTATCGTCTCTGTGAAGTTTGGTTGCAGTCCTAAACTGTGAAAATCTTCCTTTCCAAAGGTGGCTGGCCAAAATTAAAATTTTCAGGTGGACTGAATTTAGGCATGCAGATTAATTCTGTTTTCTATGAACAGTTACCCAGATTTAGATTACTTTAGATGTCATATGACTAGACCATGGTTTGCCTTGGTTTGTAAGCAGCATTATGTACAAGACAAAGATTTAAAAAATTACATTAACGAACTCCTCATCTGTGTACTGTACTTTCTTTCGGAAAGTTCGAAAAGCCCGAATGAAATGGCAAGTATCTGAAAATGTTTGTGTTGTGTCTGTACCTTTCTACCTAGACACAATTAGAACTCGGAACCCAGAGGTTCAAACATGAAGTGCTTTATTCAGGAAGGAAAGGAAAGTTCTGAAGAGTTCCGAACAAAGAGAGCTAAACTTAACCAAGAGAACACCCAACCATGTATCTGCTGTGACAGCACCACTGCAGGTGGGAGGAGAACACACAATACATAACAGTTTGTGCAGCACTAACAGAGCACCGACACTTGCAGTCCTGCTCTTTAGTTTCCTGAACAAAATTGCTGAATTAGTGACAACTCAGGGACATCTCCAAGGTGGTTTGTGTTGTTCCACTGCAAATGCCGCTGAAACTGACTGTAAACTAATTTTGCTAAAGGATTCAACAGCCATCTGAGGAAAGAACTTGAACTGAGATTCCAGAACTGAAAGGAAGGTGTTTCTGAAACTATGCTAATCTGTTCATCCCATTTTTATAATGAATAGATAGTACATTAGGGGGAAAAATTGAGTCGTGCCCCCTTTGGGGGACTAACTTCGCCAGCACCCCAAAAAAATTAGCGCCCCCGCGGCCGAAATTCACCAGTAGCGCCCCAAGAGGGAAGCAGAGTTCTACTGGAAGCACCCCGCCTCCCCCTTGGGGTGCTGCGAGTGACTATCACGGTGCTACGTGCCACAGCAGCATGGTCTGCGGCACGTCGCGCCACAGTACTGCAGGCCTTCCTCCCCTTTTTAAAGGGGAGGGGACCCGGGGCCCAGCTGGGCCACCAGGGTTTGGAGTGCCGGCAAAAGAGCCCGGCACTCAAGAGAAGTGCCGGGCTCACGGAGCGCAGCCGACACTCTGCGGGGGGGCTGCTCAGGAGGCCGGGGACGGCAACGGGGGCAGGTGCTGGCAGGCGGCCAGCAACAAAAATGGCCGCCCGGCACTTTCCCTTTAATTAGCACCGCCCCGGCCGCAGGTTGGCCCCCCTGGCCCCATCGGACATAGCGTCCAACGGTAAGTCGGGGCGCTACCGAAGATCGCGGCCGGGGCGCGAGCGGGGCGCTGCGCATGGTGATGACGTCATCGCCAGTGACGCAGTGCCACGGGGCACTAACGGTGACCGTCGCCGCTAACCTCCCGCTGAATTTCATGGGAGGCGTCGGCAGCGCCGTGCCCAGGCGCTAGTTGCTTTGCGCCCCGTTAGCACCCTCTTAGGGCGCTAACAGGAGGTGCAAAGCAATCGAATTTTTAGGCCTTAGAAACAGCTGCATTTGACAAGGAAAGTGGCCCCAATAATAACAGGGAGGCGGGAAGGGTGCAGGGTGGGGGAGGTTTAGCGGCCGGGAAACCTGGAAGTACGGGTTTCCCGGAGATCTTGCCAAATTTAACGGCAGGGCCTTATTTTAAAATTATTCTGTTTCCCAGCCACAGCCAGCCAGATTGAAGGCTGTCTGAAAGTCGGGCGGGTAGGCCGGAGCCACAGCCAGGGATCTGTCATCAGCAAGGAAAGAACGAGTAAGTGATTGGGAGGGGGCTGGTCATCGGGAGGGGGCTGGTCATCGGGAGGGGGCCGGTCATCGGGAGGGGGCCTGTCATCAGGAGAGGGCCGGTCATCAGGAAGGGGTCGGTCATCAGGAGGGAGCCTGTCATTAGGAGGGGGCTGGTCATCGGGAGGGGGTCGGTCATCGCGAGAGGGCCGGTCATCGGGAGGGGGCCGGTCATCGGGAGGGGGCCGGTCATCGGGAGGGGGCCGGTCATCGGGAGGGGGCTGGTCATCGGGAGGGGTCTGGTCATCGGGAGGGGCCTGGTCATCGGGAGGGGCCTGGTCATCGGGAGGGGGCTGGTCATCGGGAGGGGGCTGGTCATCGGGAGGGGGCTGGTCATCAGGAGGGGGCCTGTCATCAGGAGGGGGCTGGTCATCGGGAGGGGGGTCAGTCATCGGGAGGGGGGTCAGTCATCGGGAGGGGGGTCAGTCATTGGGAGGGGGCTGGTCATCGGGAGGGGGGTCAGTCATTGGGAGGGGGGTCAGTCATCGGGAGGGGGCTGGTCATCGGGAGGAGGCTGGTCATCGGGAAGGGGCTGGTCATCGGGAGGGGGCTGGTCATCGGGAGGGGCTGGTCATCGGGAGGGGGCTGGTCATCGGGAGGGTGCTGGTCATCAGGAGGGGGCCTGTCATCAGGAGGGGGCCGGTCATCGGGAGGGGGGTCAGTCATCGGGAGGGGGGTCAGTCATTGGGAGGGGGCTGGTCATCGGGAGGGGGGTCAGTCATTGGGAGGGGGGTCAGTCATTGGGAGGGGGCTGGTCATCGGGAGGGGGGTCAGTCATTGGGAGGGGGGTCAGTCATTGGGAGGGGGGTCAGTCATCGGGAGGGGGCCTGTTATCAGGAGGGGGCTGGTCATCGGGAGGGGGGGTCAGTCATTGGGAGGGGGCTGGTCATCGGGAGGGGGCTGGTCATCGGGAGGGTGCTGGTCATCAGGAGGGGGCCTGTCATCGGGAGGGGGCTGGTCATCAGGAGGGGGCCTGTCATCGGGAGGGGGCTGGTCATGAGGAGGGGGCTGGTCATCAGGAGGGGGCCTGTCATCGGGAGGGGGCCGGTCATCGGGAGGGGGCCGGTCATCGGGAGGGGGCCGGTCATCGGGAGGGGGCCGGTCATCGGGAGGATGCTGGTCATCGGGAGGGGGCTGGTCATCGGGAGGGGGCTGGTCATCGGGAGGGGGCTGGTCATCGGGAGGGGGCTGGTCATCGGGAGGGGGCTGGTCATCGGGAGGGGGCTGGTCATCGGGAGGGGGTCAGTCATCAGGAGGGGGCTGGTCATCGGGAGGGGGGTCAGTCATTGGGAGGGGGTCCTCATCGGGGATCGCGGAGTGGTTAGGACAGAGCAGGGAAGCTCTCCCAGTGTCCTGGCCAATATTAATGCCTCAACCAACAAAATTAAAACAGATTATCTGGGCATTTAACTTGCTGTGCAAAAATTGGCTGCTACATTTCCCTACCTTACAACAGTGCCTCAAAAGTGCTTCACTGACTGTGAAACACTTTGGGACACCCTGAGATCATGAAAGGTGCTATATAAATGAAAGTTCTTTCTTTCAATTGCATGAAGTTGTAGTAGTTTAAGCTCAAACAACCACCTTCAATGTCTAATATCCACCTTCTGGCAATTGATATAAGTTGTACTGATGGCAAACATGAAGAATCCACAGCCCATGTTGTCCCACACTCCTTAGGGAATAGGATGGATTAAGGAAAAGAGGGCCAGGGGTAGAATAACAGCAATAAAAACATCTGAGTAGTCATTGTAATGTAGGCAAGGAATGAGATAAAGTGATTGATAATTAATGTACTCTGCAGATTCCATCTCCCTAACATTAATTGATCTATTCACTTTATTGCTGCTGCAGTGTATTTTTTATTATTCATTCACAGCCTGTGAGCATCGCCAGCATTTATTGCCTGTCCCTAATTGCCTTTGAGAACATGGTGGCGAGTCACCTTTTTAAATAAGTGGCTTGCTAGGCCATTTCAGAGGGCAAATTATGAGTTAACCACATTTCTTTGGGTCTGAAGTCACATATAGGCCAGACCAGGTAAGGATAACCGATTTCTTTCCCAGATGGGTTTTTACAACATTCCGGTAGTTTCATGGTCACTATCACTGATACTAGCTTTTTATTCCAGACTTAATTAATTGAATTTAAATTCCCCAACTGCCATGGTGGGATTTGAACTCACATCTACAGATTATTAGTTCTGATCTCTGGCTTACTAGCCCAGTGACATTACCACTATTGTAAGATTTCGCAATAATTTCAAAATTTTCTACAGTTCTGAAGATTGATTTTTGATTAAAAAATACCTGGGTAGAATATACCTTTAAAAATCCAGGGATCAAAATGGCCGTCAGACCTCGTGGCAGAAGACAAAAGGACAGTCTCTCTTCAAAGCACGGGCTGACAAAGAGGACTGGAAAGGCAGCCTGTGTGTGTCTGTGAAAAAAAGGATAATCAAAGATGGCTGTCCAACCTCGTGGCAGCAGACACCACACAGACTGTGTGCATTTGAAAAGGGAAAATCAAAGATGGCTGACAAAGGATTTAGAAAAAAAAACAGCCCTTGAAGCAATGGAGTAGTTAAACTGTCAATCAAAGGCAGTTCAGGGAGTTTCCCTCCCTGCAGGACAATCGATGTTTGTTTACACTAAACTGCTACAATGTTGAACCACTTGAGACTGCCAATCAATTGTGGTTGGGCGTGACCACAGGACAATCAGTTTGTTTACACTAACCTCCAAGGGCTGTTTACTCAGCCATTAAGGAAATAGACATGGTTTTTCAAACTGAGACAGTTTCATTCAACTCATCACAAGAATGGGGATGCATTCAAAACCCATCACAATGAATGGGTAATTCATCCAAAACCCATCACAGTCAATGGGGACAGTTTGGATCCCTTTTGTTTAGCCCAGATGCATCCGGATTTGGGCTGGAAGATTTCGGCCCCAAATGGGGTATAAGATAACTTCTCAAGAAGCCATCTCTCTGTCTCTCTCTGCAGCCTTGCCTCCGTGCCCTCTACAACTTGGGAGCCCGCCCAAGGGAGTGGAATACCAGCAGTTACTTTTAAACACTGGGGTATCTCTATCTTCAGGGTGGTGAAGAATCTAAGACCGCAAGGGCACGGGGTAGGCGTTCATTGGTGAGCATACATTTTCTGGCCCATTACAAGGCAACTTAGAATAGGTATAAGGGTGGGAATTAAGGGGAATCTTGTTAAACTGTAATTTTAGTCAATTTTCCCTCGTTGTGTCCGTTTTCTCCTCCCCCATTTAAGTAACAGTGTTGCATTAAGCAGAAAGGTGCTGTAGTGAACACTAAGTAGCTGTATTAAAAGTGCTGTATCTAAGTAACAGTGTTGTACTAAGAAGTAAAGTGCTGCATTTAAGTAACAGTGTTCTATTAAGCAAACGAGTGCTGTAGTAGAAACTAAAGTGTACTGTGAGAAGTAAAGTGCTGTGTTTCAGCAAAGGTGTGCTGTATTGTTTATTTTCAATTTGTTTCAATAAATACTAGTCTGTTTTGCACCCAACCACGAGTCACGTTTTTCTGTCTACATCGCTACCGAATAAGTCTGGCCGTCAGAACCAGGAATAGGGGAGCGCTTTGAAACCGCACGGGGGTCCCTGGAGCAGCTCAGAGGCTTCTGACTGGCCAGAGACAATAACCCCAACCCCGCTTATTAATTCCTACACTATGCTACCATACCTCTATTTCCCGGTTGTTCCTTTCTATCTCTCCCGTATTTCTGTGCAACTTAGACATATTTTCTGACTCTTGCTGAAAAGTGAGCACGTGTGGACATCGAGTAAAATCGTCAGTGTACAATGTGACCGATCCCCCCACCCCTCCCCCCCAACCCTTCGGTCAAAGAGCCTGCCAAAGCTCACACATGGGCAAAGTACAAAGTGGCCAACACCTTTGAAACTTTATCCTCAGGAGAGATGGGGAAAAAGTTGGGAAGGGAAAAAAAAAAGAGGCTGACACAAATGTAGCAAAAAAACTAATTACGAGGTTGGTATTCAAAATCAGACTCAGCACAGGGGGCCAGCATTCTACTACTAGACCAACTGGGCCATTTTGAAGGTTTCGTAGAATCAGGTTACAGCACAGAAGGAGGCCATTCAGCCCATCGTGCCTGTGCCTGCTCTTTGGAGGAGCTAACCAATTAGTCCCACTCCCCTGCCATAGCCCTGTAATGTTCTCCCCTTCAAGTATTTATCCAATTGCTTTTTGAAAGTTACTATTGAATCTGCTTCCACTATCCTTTCAGGCAGTGCATCCCATCTGTAAAAAAAATTCTCCTCATCTCATCTCTGGCTCTTCTGCCACTTTATTTTCCCTTTGAAGGTACTTTTTAACAAAAAACATGTCGTTGAATCAGTCAGTTTGAGCTACCGCACCAAGTGGAATGTAAAGTTTTCAGTTTGGATTGTAAAGAGGGATAAATGCATAGAGGTTAAGCAAATTTTGAAAACTGTATTTCCTGTCTGGTTACTCAAGGGAAACAGTTTCTCTTCATTAGATCTGGAGCCCTATCTGGAAGTACAAAGAACAAAGAAAATCCTCGGAGATCAAGCAATCCTATGCCCTTGCCTCCTCTGAAATCTGATTCAAATCTATCTTAGCAATGTACCGGCCTAATGCCCGTAAGATGCACACAGCCTCTTGTTCTGATTACTACGTTGATAAGTATTTGGATAGCTGTCTTGTGCTGGATGATGCTACAGAAATATGTGTTGAGTAGACGACTCACTAATAGCACAATCAAGCATACAACAAAAACAAAATGAATACCCCCAAAAAATGCACCGCCACTATACTGTGCCATACAAACGTTTCACTTGCAAGCAAGAAACACAATTTCAACAGATCAGCTTGGAAAACAAACCTTTATAAATTGCCTTTGAGCACATGGAATGAGCACTTGTAGAATAACGGTTAATATATTAATTGTGAAAATAATCAAAAATTGATATATAATTCTCCAAAGACCAAATGCACCAAGTGTTACTGAGCCAAACCATTACCTGCGTCTAAATAGCTGATCCTGAGTAGGGTGCCTGTGGGAAGTGCTACATTTGGTCCCATTGTTCTTTAGTTGCGGGTAAAGGGAACTCGGCTCCTCCCACTATCCATTGACCATAGTTGGAAGGATAGGTGTGTAATCACCAGGGGGTTAGATTTTCGTGTTACCGTTTCCATCTGGCGGGAGGCGGGTGGAAATGGTCAGAGGCCCGAACCATTTTCATGGTCAGGCATCATTTAAATATGATCAGCGAGCTGTCAGCGCTGAACGAGCAGTGATAGGCAGCCCGCCGATCGGTGGGGGGCAGGAAATCTGACAGCTCCTCCGTGCAGCTGGCCCCATTCGTGTGAAGTAAATGGCGGAGGGGGGGTGGGGGGGCGGAGGCGATGCAATACCGAGGAAGAGCTGCAGAGGGAAGTCAGAGTACTGACGAAAGATCATCGGCCTGAAACATTAACCCTGCTCTCCTCTCTCTCCACAGTTGCTGACTGACTGTTTCCAGCAGTTTACATAAGAACATAAGAACATAAGAAATAGGAGCAGGAGTAGGCCAATCGGCCCCTCGAGCCTGCTCCTCCATTCAATAAGATCATGGCTGATCTGATCCTAACCGCCAATCCACTATCACAGAACCATCTCCTGAATCTAACAGAATTAGACACACGAAATAGGAGCAGGATCAGGCTACACGGCCCCTGGGCCCGCTCCACTACCCACAGGGCCATGACCGATCCGAACCTAGACTCATGTCCAAATTCCTGCCCGCTCCCCGTAACCCTTAATTCCCTTTACTTCTAGGAAACTGTCTATTTCTGTTTTAAATTTATGTAATGATGTAGCTTCTACAGCTTTTTGGGGCAGCATATTCCATGGACCTACCACCCTCTGAGTGAAGTAGTTCCTCCTCATCTCAGTTTTGAAAGAGCAGCCCCTTATTCTAAGACTATGCCCCCTAGTTCTAGTTTCACCCATCATCGGGAACATCCTCCCCGCATCCACCCGATCCAACCCCTTCACAATCTTATATGTTTCAATAAGATCGCCTCTCATTCTTCTGAACTCCAATGAGTAGAGTCCCAATCATATGTCCATCCCCTCATCCCCGGGATTAACCGTGTGAACCTTCTTTGTACTGACTCGAGAGCAAGTATGTCCTTTCTTAAGTATGGACACCAAAACTGTACGCAGTATTCCAGGTGCGGTCTCACCAATACCTTGTACAACTGAAGCAATACCTCCCTATTTTTATATTCTATCCCCCTAGCAATGAAAGCCAACATTCCATTGGCCTTCTTAATCACTTGCTGCACCTGCATACTAACCTTTTGAGTTTCGTGCACCAGGACCCCCAGGTCCCTTTGTACTTCAGTACTTTCCAGTTTCTTGCCATTAAGATAATAACTTGCTCTACGATTTTTCTTGCCAAAGTGCATAACCTCACACTTTCCAGTATTGTATTCCATCTGCCAAATCTCTGCCCACTTACTTAGCCTGTCTATGTCCCCTTGCAGGTTTTTTATGTCCTCCTCACTCACTACTTTCCCTCCCATCTTAGTATCATCTGCAAACTTTGATATGTTACACTCGGTCCCCTCCTCCAAATCGTTAATATAGATTGTAAAGAGTTGGGGACCCAGCACTGACCCCTGCGGAACACCACTAGTTCTGGTTTGATTACAGATTTCCAGCATCAACAGTATTTTGCCTTTTCTTTCTTTGTTCCTGTTACACTGGATTACTGTTTGCACCCCAGCTCCTCTGCCCTGTCATTGGATGAGTCTTTCAACCACTTGGCCCCTGCCCTCTGCATGTGTCTTCCAAAGCCCCTTTATCTGGCTACCGCTGCTCCTGCTTCAAAAGCCTCCTAAAAAAACTGTTTCTTCGATCAAGCATTCTGCGAATTGCTGCTCTGTTTTCAACTCTCCCTCTTGTAACACTCACTGGAAGATCTGTCCGTGTGGAGTGCAATATAAATTGATTTGATGACGAAGTGATTTTATGTGAAACAGATTAGTAGATGTGTTTTCTAATACCAGCCATATAAAAACTTCACCTATGTACAGAAAACTCTGCTGCCCATATCATAACTCGCACCAAGTCCTGTTCATCCATCACCCCTGTGCTCGCTGACCTACATCGGCTCCCGGTCCAACAATGCCTCGATTTTAAAATTCTCACCCTTGTGTTCAAATCCCGCCATGGCCTCGCCCCTCCCTATCTCTGTAATCTCTTCCAGCCCCTCAAACCCCCGAGAACTCTGATTCTGGCCTCTTGCACATACCCAATTTTCATTGCTCGCTCATTGGCAGCCATGCCTTCAGCTCTCTAGGCACTAAGCTCTGGAATTACCTCCCTAAACCTCTCCACTTCTCCCACTTCCTTTAAGAGGCTCCTTAAAACCCACCTCTTGTCCTAATATTTCCTTAAGTGGCTCGGTATCAAATGTTGTTTGATGACGCTCCCATGAAGCGCCTTGGGATGTTTTCTTCTTCTTAGGCAGTCCCTCGGAACCGAGGATGACTTGCTTCCACATTAAAAATGAGTTTGTAGGTGACTGATGAGTCCAATGCGGGACCTACAGTCTCTGTCACAGGTGGGGCAGACAGTGGTTGAAGGGGCGGGTGGGTGGGGTACTTGGGTTGACGTGCGCTCCTTGCGCTGCCTGCGCTTGGCTTCCGCTTGCTCCCGACGAAGAGACTCGAGGTGTTCGGCGCCTTCCCGGATGCTTCTCCTCCACTTTGTGTGGTCTTGGGCCAGGGATTTCCAGGTGTCAGTGGGGATGTTGCACTTTTTCAAGGAGGCTTTAAGGGTGTCCTTGAAGCGTTTCCTCTGCCCACCTGGGGCTCTCTTGCCGTGTCGGAGCTCCGAGTAGTGCACTTGTTTTGGGAGTCTCGTATCGGGCATGCGGATGATGTGACCCGTCCATCGAGCTGATCGAGTGTGGTCAAAGCTTCGATGCTGGGGATGTTGGCCTGAGCGAGAACACAGACGTTGGTGCGCCTATTCCACCAATGGATTTGCAGGATCGTGCGGAGGCAGCGTTGGTGGTATCTCTCCAGTGCTTTGAGGTGCCTGCTGCACATGGTCCATGTCTCTGAGGCATACAGGAGGGCGGGTATCACTACTGCTCTGTAGACCATGAGCTTGGTGCTGGGTTTGAGGTCCTGGTCTTCAAACACTCTCTTCCTCAGGCATCCGAAGGCTGCACTGGCACACTGAAGGCAGTGTTGGACTTCGTCATCGACATCTGCCCATGTTGATAGTAGGCTCCCGAGGTATGGAAAGTGGTTCACGTTGTCCAAGGCTTCGTCGTGGATTTTGATAATCGGGGGCAGTACTGTGTGGCGGGGGCAGGTTGGTAGAGGACCTTTGTCTTACGGATGTTTTACTACGTTAAAGACGCTATATAAATACAAATAGTTGTTGTTGTCTGAAGACTCTATTTTAATATTCATACGAGCAGCTTGTAATATATCCTTAAGGTCACATTTCACCGCTGGTTTGGCTTTAGTCCATTTCACAGCAAAGTTACGAGATCATGTTAAGTTGTAGAATGCTGGCTGTGGAGGCTGTGTTTAAATGTAACTACTTTTTAGTATCCTGTTCAATTATAGCACCCTAAATGACATAAAGAAGCCTAGAAATGATTCTCTCTGCAGTAATAAAGGGTTAACTGAGCTTCAATTTTGCTGTTGAAGTGTTATGCAGTATACTCCTGAATGTGTAATGTTACTGTTTAGTGTGAGACCCTTTGCGCTATAACTATCACACAGCTGGGGTGCGAATGAAACACTAACTACAATAATTCTAGCCTTCACGTGCTTAAGGTGCTAAGCAGTCATTTAAAGTTTTGAAATAGCAGACACTGAGGAAACAGTAGTGCCAGTTAGACAGCAGTACCTGAGTGACTCTAATCGAGGGAATAGGGAGTGCAAGGACTTCATCTATGGGAATGGGAACCATCCCTCCAAGAAGCAACTGGTTCACCAAGCAAGGGAAGACATCATTCAATAAGGCACCGATCTGCCTTGATCCCGCTGGTTGTAGGAGGATGGCGGAAAGAAGATGGTAGACCAGAAGGAACTCACTAAGGTAAGTCATAAATATTGATTCACATGATACACACCTGCCATTACTGCACATGAAAGGAAGTCAGCCCTGTCTAACAAGCTGCTCACCCTGAACTGCCTCCCTAAGAGCTGTGGGCTACAAATTCGGTACCTTAACGCCTCCTGTTAGCATCTGGGCGGGGCGCTAACAGGGCACTAAGGGCTTATCACCCAGGTGCGGCGATTCCAATGCCACCCGCAAAATTCAGTTGGCATTTAGCGCCGGCGCCTGGCCCTCGAGCACCGCTCAGACCGTGACGTCAATGAGTGTGCAACACCCCGTTAGCGCCCCGGATGCGAAATACAGTCATTTCCCCTGACTTATCACCTGGTGCTGAGAACGACTAAATAGCAGGCGTTGATACCTGGGATTGCCGCTCCCGGGGCGCTATTTAAAGGGATCACTTACCAGTTCATTGGGAGGTCAAGCAGCAATGATCAGCGTGAGACTGTGCAGCATGATTGAACCTACCCTTTAAGAACTGGAAGGCGCCAGTCTGTCTGACGACTTTCTAATTGACAGCGCCAAAACTTGATTAGCGCTCTGAAGTTAGCATCCCACTCTCCGGCGTTAGCGCCCTAAGAGAAGTGTGGAGCACTTGATTTAGCGCTCCACTTCCCTCTTGGGGCGCTAACACTCAATTTCACGGTCACCGGCGCTAATTAGCACCGGGCGCCAAAGTTAGCGCCCAGGCAATGTTAGCGCCCCAAAATGGTCGATACCGAATTTTTCCCCCATAGTGTGAGGAAGTTAGCCAGTGCAGTGTTACTATGAGATGGCCATCTTATGAATGAGTTAATTGAGCTATGAACAGGAAAGATGCAATTCTGTGAAGTGAAAGGGGAAGTTACTACCCAAGCTGTGTGCACAGCAACAACTTAAAAACTTTATATTGTGAATATTTGGAGGGGAGTCTAGCAAGGTGATGCCAATTCATTTAAAACATCCAAAATGCCACATGTTCTATGCTGCTCTTTAATATTCTCACTGCTCCAAGTATTTTCACTGTATCCATACTGTTCTTCAACTTGCAGAACAAGATTACTTCCAATCAGTATTCACTGTTGGCAGAACTGAGGAGTACACACCCTTTATCCTATTCAAGGAGACCACCTTGGAAATCATGGGGAGGGCGAGGGGGTCAATGAGGCTGAGGTCATCCACTGAGCTGATGGCTGGTACCATAAAGATGATGTCATGTAACACTGTCCTGCAGAATTAGTCATGCAACTTGATCAAAATCAAGAACTATCCAAAAATGGTCCTGATGTAATCTTTTTCACTGAGACATTTAATCCCATTCTCTTTAGTTGCAGAATGATACAGCACAGAAGGAGGTCATTCAGCCCATCATGCCTGTGCTGGCTCTTTGAAGGAGCTATCCAATTAGTCCTACCGCCCCCCCGCCCCCGCCGCTCTTTCCCTTATAGCCATGCAAGTTTTTTCCCATCAAGTATTTATCCAATTCCCTTTTGAAAGTTACTATTGAATCTGCTTCCACCACCCTTTCAGGCAGCGCATTCCAGCTCATAACAACATGCTGAGCAAACATTTTTTTCCTCGTGTCACCTCTTTTTTTTGCCAGTTACCTACAGAGGAACCAGCCAATGCATCTGAGCAAACCCACGCCCTCACAGTATCCAGTGCCAAACGCACCAGTGTCTGGAAGAATCAACACAGCTACAGACATTTTGGAGAATATAGAGAGTGAGCTGGAGCAGAGAGCACTGGGTGAGTCATGGCGCGTGGGTAAAGAACATCAGGTGGTGTTGGTTACAGAAAGCAGGCGGTCTGGCATGGTTACTGGTCCTTCTACAGCATCTGGGGATTCAGGACTTGCATGACCTACTTACAAACAGAGTAGGATCATCTACTAGAATCAGTTGCTTCTGTGCAACGTATGCTGCAAGCTCTGGGGATGAATGTGGTGGGAGTCCAGTAGCCCAGATCGGCACAGTCGGAAGTGAATGGTTGTCTGCATTGCATTGCAGTTAGCCATAGAAGACCGAGGGGCATCTTTAATGGCACCTCAGTGGCATGGGTCATAGGTAAGGTGGGAGCAGTTCTCATTGTTGCACAGCTGCACAGTTTGGGGTTTCTCCTGCCAATTGTGTACTATGGAGGGAACACACGAGGCAGAGGGAACCACCAAGCAAGGGAAGCAAAGGTACCACTGGACCAGAGGTACCGGGCAGCAGTGGCCAAGAATTTATTTTTCAACAATGTGACCTCCTCTTTAGCACCTCTTCCAGCACATCAGGCACCTACTATCATATTATCGGTCCCAGGTGTCCCACACTGCATTCATACTACAAGAAACACAGTGACAAAGTATCATAGAAAATTATGCTGACAACATTCATTGCACAAAGAATGGTGGAAATAAAAACACTAGACTTGAACTGGATGTTGTTTTTATGTTAGAGTGCGCAGGAGAGAGTAGGGGCTGGATTTTCATTCAGGAGTCGGGTTGGAGGCGGGACTACAACTTTCAGGGTTGTAGTCCCGCCTCCATCGAGATGTGGCCAATCCACGCGATTTTAACTTGATTGACCTAGTTGAGCGGGCTCAGCAGGCCAATTAAGGGCCACCCGGCAACAGGTGACGTCACAGACTGAAATTTCATCTGTCAAGAGGTTTTGACAGATGAACTATCAGTGTTTCACAGCTGTTTGAAGCTGTCAAACACTGACAGTCTTACTTCTAACCTGAGTCCTTCTCCACAGACTCAGTTAGAAATCTCTCCTGCACAGAAAGCTGAAGGCTGTCACTTTTGACAGTTCGCAGCCATTCTGCTTTCTGTGCCGGTGAGATGAGGGACTCCCGAGACCTAAAGGAAGGAAGGCTGTAAAGGTAAGAAAAGGTCATTTAAACTTCTTTAAACACTTTAGACACACCAAACACACTTACCTTTGCACTCATGCACACATCACTCACCTGAACACCGACATCTCGACCCCTCCAAGTCCTTCAACCCGATGGTCCGCCTCCTCTAACTTGGCGTGGTTTGGAGCCGTCGGGAATCCCACACTTCAGCATTAAAAATAGGGATTAGGCTAAAAACTGCCTGTTAACTACCTGAGGGCGCTCCGCTTCTTCCTTGAACAGAGGCCCAACTAATCCCCTTTCATCACCACCTTCCTCCGCCTGGCTGAACTTGTTCTCACATTGAACAACTTCTCCTTTGACTCCACTCACTTCCTCCAAATTAAAGGTGTTGCTATGGGAACCCACATGGGTCCTAGCTATGCCTGCCTTTTCGTGGGATATGTGGAACACTCTTTGTTCCAGTCCTACTCGGGTCCCCTCCCTCACCTCTTTTTCCAGTACATTGATGACTGTATTGGTGCTGTTTCCTGCTCTTGCCCTGAACTAGAAAATTTCATTCACTTTGCTTCCAATTTCCACCCTTCCCTCACCTTCACATGGTCCATCTCCGACTCTTCCCTTCCCTTCCTCGACTTCTCTGTTTCCATTTCTGGGGATAGGCTATCTACCAACATCCACTAAAAGCCCACTGACTCCCACAGCTACCTGGACTATACTTCCTCCCACCCCGCTTCCTGTAAGGACTCTATTCCATTCTCCCAGTTTCTCCGTCTCCGCCGCATCTGCTCCGACGATGCCACCTTCCATACCAGTGCTTCAGACATGTCTTCCTTTTTCCTCAACCGAGGACTCCCCTCGACCGTGTCCGTTCCATTTCCCGCACTTCTGCTCTCACCCCTTCCCCTCCCTTCCAGAACCACGATAGGGTTCCCCTTGTCCTCACCTTTCACCCCACCAGCCTCCACATTCAACGGATCATCCTCCGCCATTTCCGCCACCTCCAGCGTAATCCCACCACCAAACACATCTTCCCCTCACCCCCCCCCTCCATTCAGCATTCCGAACAGACCACTCCCTCCGCAACACCCTGGTCTTCTCCTCTATCACCCCTAACACCCCTTCCCCTTCACCCGGCACCTTCCCGTGCAAGCGCAGGAGATGCAACACCTGCCCTTTTACCTCCTCCCTTCCCACTGTCCAGGGCCCCAAACACCCCTTCCAGGTGAAACAGCGATTTACTTGTACTTATTACAATTTAGTATACCGTATGCGCTGCTCACAGTGCGGTCTCCTCTACATTGGGGAGACCAAACAGATTGGGTGACCGCTTTGCGGAACACCTCCGTTCAGTCCGTAAGCGTGACCCCGAGCTTCCGGTCGTCTGTCACTTTAATTCTCCGCTCCACTCCCACTCTGACCTCACCGTCCTCGGCCTCTTACACTGTTCCAATGAAGCTCAACGTAAGCTCGAGGAACAGCACCTCATCTTTCGATTAGGCATTTTACAGCCTTCTGGACTTAACACCGAGTTCAGCAATTTCAGACTATAACCTCGTCCCCTATATTTTTTTCCCTTTTTTCTCTCACATGGTAGCTGTTGATTAGTCTGCCATCGCCATTTACACCTCATCTAGAGTCATCTTTTGAATATTAAGGGAATCAAGGGATATTGGGATAGTTCAGGAAAGTGGAGTTGAGATAGAAGATCAGCCATGGGGAGTAGGCTCGAGGGGCCAAATGGCCTACTCCTGCTCCTATTTCTTATGTTCTTATGTTTCTTAACTTGTCCCATTACCTCTCCTTTTGCCTCGCGCCATCATCCCTTTTGTCATTTAATCTCTCCTGCCTTCCAGCCTATCACAGACCTCCCCTTTTGTTCTTTCCTCCCCTCCTCCCTGTCCCTGCCACTGCACTTGCTTAAAAATCTCTCTTCTCCAATCTTTTACCAGTTCTGACCAAGGGTCCTCGACCTGAAACGTTAATTCTGTTCCTCTCTCCTCGATGCTGCCTGACCTGCTGAGTGCTTCCAGCATTTTCTGTTGTTATTTCAGATTTCCAGCATCGGCAGTATTTTGCTATTGGATCATTCTAGACACACTGTGGGGGGTTGAAGTATAAACACTTCTCATCCCAGATTGATCCAAACATCTAAAATGCTGCTTCAGGGTCTCACTTGTATGCTTGACAGTAATACTTGTACTCACATGGTTGTACTGCATTGTACTGCAGCTTTGTTGTTGTCTGTGAGTGATGCAAAGGTGTCACCAGTCACAGCAAGTACCTGAATTCTCATTGCAGCCAACATTCCAATCTTTCTTCCCCCTCAGGTAATGCTGGCTCTGTGAAATCCCTGTGAAGTATTTACCTACATGATTCTGTGCGGGTGGTTACAAACCAGTTGTATGTACGTTTTTTTTTACACAACACATCCGGTATGTTTCCGTGCTCATCTATTCTGTTTCTAAATGGCTGAAGGGCCGATAACCGGAGGGCACAGATTGAAGGGCCGATAACCGGAGGGCACAGATTGAAGGTGATTGGCAAAAGGACCAGAGACGACGTGAGGGGAAACTTTTTTACGCAGCGAGTGGTTGGGATTTGGAATGCACTGCCTGATCGGGTGGTGGATACAGATTCAATAGTAGCCTTCAAAAGGAAATTGGATAAATACTAGAAGGGAAAAAAATTGCAGGGATATGGGGAAAGTGCCGAGGAGTGGGACTAACGGGATTGCCCTTCGAAAGATGGGCCGAATGGTCTCCTTCTGTGCTGTAGATTCTATGATTCTAATTCTTATATAATGAGATGAGAGGTGGCTGAAAGACATGTATTTGTAATTGTACTCATGAGGGACACAGATGTATTTGTTTAATTATCTAGCTGCACTGGATGAGGGACACATTTACATATTTATATATACTTCATTTACCTTTTTAAAAAATGTATTAAGTTACAAAACAAGAGATTTACTAGTTTTGTTTCAAAACCCGTCCGTGTGCTAGAGAAAGAGCAATGGCAAGGGCAAGCCCACTTTCTGTAGTAAAATGCTAAAGAATATTTTTAGCTTTCAATGGACCTATTCATCGTCAAATAACCTTGAACAAAGATTAGAATACTCCCTGTGCAGTATTAAATCGCACAGAGACTAGTTCATAAATAAGATTGCATCAGGAGTCAGCCACACTACTGCTGGCAGGCAAACATCTTAACTGCTTGATTACACGCCTCTATTCTGCCCCCTGCTGGCATTAATAATAAGCTACAAGTGTTTATTTTACTCGTGCTGCTGTTATAGTTAAATGGCTGGACTGACTGAGTCGCAATAAGTAATGCTGTTCTGCTGGCATTGGCCAAACGTGCTCAGGGTTTTGGCTTCCTCTGAAACTGCAGCATGGTTTTCGGGCTGATTCACCCTGCCACAGACGTGAGGCTTCCATCAGGCGGGTGGTGGGCAGAGCAAGCCCGTCGCTCGCCTGATGCATTCCGGGCGGAGGCTTAACCATTTTCATGGCCGAACCTCATTAAAATATAACCGGTGAGCTGCCGGTGTTCATCGTAGAATCGTAGAATCACAGAAGGAGGCCATTCGGCCCATCAGGTCAGCGCCGGCTCTTTCATTACATAAATTAAAAACAGAAATAGACAGTTTCCTAGAAGTAAAGGGAATTAAGGGTTACGGGGAGCGGGCAGGAATTTGGACATGAGTCTAGGTTCGGATCGGTCATGGCCCTGTGGGTAGCTGAGCAGGCCCAGGGGCCGTGTAGCCTGATCCTGCTCCTATTTCGTGTGTCTAATTCTGTTAGATTCAGGAGATGGTTCTGTGATAGTGGATTGGCGGTTAGGATCAGATCAGCCATGATCTTATTGAATGGCGGAGCAGGCTCGAGGGGCCGATTGGCCTACTCCTGCTCCTATTTCGTGTGTCTAATTCTGTTAGATTCAGGAGATGGTTCTGTGATAGTGGATTGGCGGTTAGGATCAGATCAGCCATGATCTTATTGAATGGCGGAGCAGGCTCGAGGGGCCGATTGGCCTACTCCTGCTCCTATTTCTTATGTTCTTATGTTCTTTCGAGGGGCAGTCCAGTTAAGCCCTAATGACAGGCAGCTCGCTCGCCATCGAAAGGAGCGGTAAATTCCACAGAGCCAAGCCAGTCGCTGTAAGTAAAGGCAATCCCGATCCCATAAAAATCATCTTAGAGCTTACCCGTGAGGTTTTTGGAGCAGCCCTTTAAGGACCACTGCGTAGGCCACTCAACGGCAAGTACCAGTGGGCGGTGCATTCGTGATGCACGCTCCGCCCACTGGTACTTCAAAATTGTATCAGGTCTTCTTAACCTCATGGGGCCCTTATCTGTACGGGCTGATGTCGCCTGTTTCCAGCAGGCGCCTGGGCCGTCCATTTCAATGCCCCCCAGCAAAATGGCAGCAGCGGGAGTGGCTGAAGGAAAGCGTTGTGCTGCGACTTTCATCGCGCCGCCGCCCCGCTCCCGCCAAGCGATGAAAATTGGCCGCATGAATTCAGCAGAACATTGTAGAAAAAAGAGAGACGCTGTGTGGCCCAACGCAGGAATCAATGATATTTTGGGGAGGGAATACCAATTACTCAGCTCCAGAAAAGCCAAACGCGACTTTCATTGCAAATGCGGCTAATTTTAACCTAACCACAGCCGGTGGGAATCTGACAGGATCGGATTGGCTGCCCCTTTTAAACACCACCCAATATTACTTTACATTGTTTTCAATAGAAGGTACAAACCAGGCAAAGTGTAAAACGGAGAGAAATCCGATGCTGTCAGGTTCCCGATGGGTGGGTTATGTTAAAATGACCTCCAATGGATTGGCACACAAGCGATACAGTTACATAGTCACCTGTGGTCCCACCATCATAGCATCCAACTGCATCTTGA
The DNA here is from genome assembly GCF_052327205.1 of Somniosus microcephalus. Lineage (NCBI taxonomy): Eukaryota > Metazoa > Chordata > Chondrichthyes > Squaliformes > Somniosidae > Somniosus > Somniosus microcephalus. The sequence continues at coordinate 200,051,383 of NC_140996.1, read as the reverse complement.
AATTGTCCAGAATTGCGTAAGGTAGCAATTTTGTTTACGGTACCCTACGCAGAGGCCATTCCAGGTACTAATCACTCTTTGTGTGAAGCACATCCATCCTGAACGTGCCCTTTACTGAATTGTACCTATGTCCTCTTATCCTGAGATCGTGGTTACATTAAAATGATGCCCTGGATTAACCTTTTCTATTCCACCCCATATCTTATATATTTCTAATAACAACCCCTTTCATTTATCTCTTTTCAAGGCTGAAGAGCCAGAGTTTTTCTAACCTTTTCTCTGACACTAGGGAATCAGCCTCATGGCCCTTCTCTGCAGTTAGATGTTTTCCCGTTGCCATGGTGACCGAAGCTGAATACAAAATGCGGCCTGACCAAAGCGCGGTCCAGTTTGGTGTGACGGCCTCTGACTTGGACAACATAGTTCCCCGTCTTGTTGGCTTTGTTAATGACTGCTCTGCAATGACTGGACACGATAATTGTCGTGTTGCCCCACCACTGTCAGGTGGCAACCGCTTTTACTTCAGGAGCCGGTGCCTCGTTACATGGACACAAGATGGCAGTGTTTCCATTTCGCACTGCGGCCTTGTTAAGACTGTTGAATACAACTGCCTGTACGGATTATCTCATCAGTTTGACAGGTTTCCATTCAGATGGTTAAATGCAACTGCGTCATATTCAGGAAGGTCTGGCCCAATCAATGGAATTCACAGTTCTCTGAAGAATATTAAAGATGACAAATAAAAATGTTACTATTAAAAGGCTTTACTACTCTGCTACTCTTTTAAAGGCTTCTGTGTATAAAGTGTTACTCAGTAAGGCCAGGATCCTAAGCAATGTACTGGGAGCTACTTTCCAGAATGCTGCAACATGCTGCACCACAAAATGATGGGCAATGTGGATCTGAGCCTGTGATTCCTCACACAGGAAGCTGCTGGATTCAATCATGTCACTGTGAGTAATTTTCATGGGGAGGGCAGCCGTTTCCCTATAAGAAAGAAAAAAGGAAGAACATGCGTTTATATAACGCCTTTCACGACCTCAGGATGTCCCAAAGTGTTTTACAGCCAATGAAGTATTTTGAAATGAGGGAGACGCAGCAGCCAATTTGTGCACAGCAAGATCCCACAGACAACAATGTGATAATGACCAGATCATCGTTTTTGTTTTAATGATGCTGATTGAGGGGCAAATATTGACAAGGACACCGGAGAGAACTCAAAATAGTGGCATGGGATCTTTACATCTACTTGAGAGAGCAGACGGGGCCTCGGTTTAACATCTCATCCAAAAGACGGTACCTCCGACAGTGCAGCACTCCCTCCGCACTGCACTCGAGGGTCAGCCTAGATTACGTGCTCAAGTCTCTGCAGTGGGACTTGAACCCACGGATGTCTGACTCAGAGGCGAGAGTGCTGTTACAGAGCCATGGTTGACACCTCCATTGAGCCAAGGCAGATACAAAAGAAATAGTAAAACTATTATAGATTAATTAATTTTAATATGGGATAGTCCAGCCTCCTAAAATGTATATTCTTGCCAGGAGCAAGAAAAGAAGCAACAGCACCATTTCAGCTTTTCCACAGCTGGGCATAGAAACATAGAAACATAGAAGATAGGAGCAGGAGTAGGCCATTTGGCCCCTCGAGCCTGCTCCGCCATTCAATGAGATCATGGCTGATCATCCAAATTCAGTACCCTGTCCCTGCCTTCTCCCCATATCCCTTGATCCCTTTAGCCTTAAGAAATATATCCAACTCCTTCATGAATATATTTAATGAACTGGCCTCCACCGCCCTCTGGTAGAGAATTCCACAGGTTCAGCACTCTCTGGGTGAAGAAATTCCTCCTCATCTCAGTCCTAAATGACTTACCCCTTATCCTTAGACTATGACCCCTGGTTCTGGACTCCCCGGCCATCAGGAACATCCTTCCTGCATCTAGGTGGCACGGTGGCATAGTGGTTAGCACTGTTGCCTCACAGCGCCAGGGACCCGGGTTCAAATCCGGCCTCGGGTGACTGTCTGTGTGGAGTTTGCACATTCTCCCCATGTTTGCGTGGGTTTCCTCCGGGTGCTTCGGTTTCCTCCCACAGTCCAAAGATGTGCGGGTTAGGTTGATTGGCCATGATAAAAATTGGCCCTTAGTGTTAGGGGGGATTAAATATGTGGGGTTACGGGGATAGGGCTTGGGTGGGATGGCTGTCGGTGTAGGGACCGGGTGCTAGGGTTTGGATGATCAGCCATGATCTCGTTGAATGGCGGAGCAGGCTCGAAGGGCTGAATGGCCTACTCCTGCTCCTAGTTTCTATGTTTCTAGTCTGTCCAGGCCTGACAGAATTTTATAGGTTTCGATGAGATCCCCTCTCAACCTTCTAAACTCCAGTGAGTATAAGCCCAATCGACACAATCTCTCCTCGTACGTCATTCCTGCCATCCCAGGTATCAGCCTGGTGAATCTTCGCTGCACTCCTTCCATGGCAAGAACATCCTTCCTCAGATAAGGTGACCAAAACTGCACACAATACTCAAGGTGCGGTCTCACCAAGGCCCTGTACAACTGTAGCAAGACATCCTTGTTCCTGTACTCGAACCCTCTTGCTACGAAAGCCAACATACCATTTGCCTTCTTAACCGCCTGCTGCACCTGCATGCTTACTTTCAGCGGCGGCAGCAGAGAGGTGAGGCCGGGATAAAAACCGGCGCGAAGACCGAGGCCCGACCAGTTCAGGGGCGGCAGCAGAGAGGTGAGGCCGGGATAAAAACCGGCGCGAAGACCGAGGCCCGACCAGTTCGGGGGCGGCAGCAGAGAGGTGAGGCCGGGATAAAAACCGGCGCGAAGACCGAGGCCCGACCAGTTCGGGGGCGGCAGCAGAGAGGTGAGGCCGGGATAAAAACCGGCGCGAAGACCGAGGCCCGACCAGTTCGGGGGCGGCAGCAGAGAGGTGAGGCCGGGATAAAAACCGGCGCGAAGACCGAGGCCCGACCAGTTCGGGGGCGGCAGCAGAGAGGTGAGGTTTACCAACTCAGCAGCGGGGAGAGAGGTAAAAAGTAATCAGAGTGTGACGTCACCAGGGAGCAGGTAAGTGATTGGTTGGTGAGTATTTCTCTTTTTTAAACTTTAACTCTGTAGTTTATAGTTACTAGGGTCTTTTCTGGTGTAGCAGGGACTGTTGGTAGACTATACAAGCACCTCAGAGCAGCGGCGGCAGGTAGCGAGAGCGGCGGACCTGTGGGAGACTCGGCGGCGGCGGCGGCGAGGTAATAAAAGCGGCAGCGGGGCCAGGAGAGGCATACCAAACTCCAGTCTGCGAGCTCAGAGGGTAGCAGAGAGGTAAAAAGTATTCGGGGTGTGACGTCACCAGGGAGCAGGTAAGTGATTGGTTGGTGAGTATTTCTCTCCTTTCAATACAAGCTTGAATTCTGTGGTGTTAAATTTCTAGGGTCTCTGTGTTGTAGTGGGGCAGTTGGTAAATAAAGCGCCCTAGAGTATACCTGTAACTGGGGTATTGAATAAATTTTTTAATTAATTAAAGGAGTAAGTCATGGCAGGAGAGCTCAGCCCCGTGTTCTACTCCTCTTGCTCCATGTGGGAAGTCAGGGACACTGCCAGTGTCCCTGGCGACCATGTGTGCGGGAAATGCATCCAGCTGCAGCTACTTGTAGACCGCATTGCGGCGCTTGAGCTGCGGGTGGATGAGTTTTGGAGCATGCGCGATGCTGAGAGGGTCGTGGATAGCACGTTTAGCGAGTTGTTCACGCCGCAGGGTAGGGCTGCACAGGCAGAAAGAACTTGGGTGACCATCAGGCGGAGCAACAGAGGCAGGCAGGAAGTGCAGGGGCCCCCTGCGGACATCCCCCTTTCAAACAGGTATACCAAGTTGGATACTGTTGAGGGGGATGACTCACCAGGGGAAGGCAGCAGCAGCCAGCTTCCTGGCACCAGGGACGCTTCTGCTGCTCAGAAAGGGAGGAAAAAGAGTGGGAGAGCAACAGTGGTAGGGGATTCTATCGTAAGGGGAACAGATAGGCGTTTCTGTGGCCGCAAACGTGACTCCAGGATGGTTTGTTGCCTCCCTGGGGCCAGGGTCATGGATGTCACTGAGCGGCTACAGGGCATCCTTAAGGGGGAGGGTGAGCAGGCAGAGGTCATGGTCCGCATTGGGACCAACGACATAGGTAGGAAGGGGGATGAGGTCCTGCATCAAGAATTTAGGGAGCTAGGTAGCAGATTAAAAAACAGGACCTCAAAGGTTGTAATCTCTGGATTACTCCCAGTGCCACGTGCTAGTGAGTATAGGAATAGGAGGATAGAACAGATGAATGCGTGGCTAAAGAGTTGGTGCAGGAGGGAGGGTTTTAGTTTCCTGGATCACTGGGCCTGCTTCTGGGAAAGGTGGGACTTGTACAAGTCGGACGGGTTGCACCTGAACCAGAGCGGGACAAATATCCTTGCGGGGAGGTTTGCTAGCACTGTTGGGGGGGGTTTAAACTAACTTGGCAGGGGGATGGGATACAGAGGGGAGCTGAAATAGGGGGTGATGTGCTGCCAATTATAGAGAAAAAAACAAGTCAGCTTGGTAGACAGGGCAAATATACAAGGGCAAGGCTGGATGGCATCTATTTTAATGCAAGGAGTCTTGCAAATAAGGTGGATGAACTGAAGGTGTTGATAAACACATGGGAGTATGATATTGTTGCTATCACGGAGACGTGGTTGAGGGAGGGGCAAGACTGGCAGCTCAATATTCTGGGGTACAGAATCTTCAGGCAAGACAGAGGGGGAGGTATAAGAGGAGGGGGTGTCGCAATATTAATTAAGAAGTCAATTACTGCAGTAAGGAGGGATGACATATTAGCAGGTTCCTCTAATGAGGCCATATGGGTGGAGCTTAAAAACAAAAAGGGGGCAAGCACTTTGCTGGGAGTGTACTATAAGCCTCCCATCAGTCAGGGGGAGATAGAGGAACAGATATGTAGGCAAATCTCAGAGAAATGTGCAAATAATAGGGTAATAATAATGGGGGATTTCAACTTCCCCAATATTAACTGGGATAGTCAGAGTGTGAAAGGCACAGAGGGTGTAGAATTCTTAAAGTGCATCCAGGAGAGCTTTTTGAGCCAGCATGTAGAAGGTCCTACAAGAGAGGGGGCGGTACTGGACCTAATTCTAGGGAATGTGGCCAGCCAAGTGGAAGAAGTGCTAGTAGGTGAGCACTTTGGTGACAGTGACCATAATATGGTGAGATTTAAGGTGGTCATGGAAAAGGACAGGGATGGGCCGGAAATAAAGGTTCTAAATTGGGGGAAGGCCGATTTTAATAGGATAAGGCAGGATCTGGCCAAAATGGACTGGGATCAGCTACTTGTAGGAAAATCCGCATCGGAGCAATGGGAGGCTTTCAGAAGGGAGATTGAGATCATACAATGGCAACATGTTCCCGTAAAGGTCAAGGGTGGTTCCAAAAACCACAGGGAACCTTGGATGTCAGGGGATATACGAGAATGGATTAGAAAAAAAAGGAGGGCTTTTGGCAGATACAAAAGGCTAAAGATGGAGGAAGCCCTAGAGGAGTACAAAAAGTGCAGGGGGATACTTAAAAAAGAAATTAGGAGATCAAGGAGGGGCCATGAAATAACACTGGCGAGCAAAATAAAGGAAAATCCTAAGATGTTTTATAAGTATATTAAGGGTAAGAGGATAACTAGGGAAAAAATAGGGCCCATTAGGGACAAAAGTGGCAATCTGTGTGTGGAGCCGGAAGATGTAGGAGGGGTTCTAAATGAATTTTTTGCATCTGTTTTCACTATGGAGAGGGACGATGTAGACATAGAAATAGGGCGGGGGGACTGTGATATGCTCGAACATATTAACATCGAGAGGGAGAAGGTATTGGCGGTTTTAGCAGGCCTAAAACTGGATAAATCCCCAGGCCCGGACGAAATGTATCCCAGGCTGCTGTGTGAGGCAAAGGAAGAGATTGCGGGGGCTCTAACACATATATTCAGAACCTCTCTGGCCACAGGGGATGTGCCAGAGGACTGGAGAACCGCTAATGTAGTACCATTATTCAAGAAGGGGAGTAGGGAAAAACTGGGGAACTACAGGCCAGTGAGCCTAACATCAGTGGTAGGAAAATGATTGGAAAAAATTCTGAGGGACAAAATTAGTCTCCACTTGGAGAGGCAAGGATTAATCAGGGATAGTCAACATGGCTTTGTCAAGGGAAGATCATGTCTGACTAATTTGATTGAATTTTTTGAGCGGGTGACTAGGTGTGTGGATGAGGGTAACGCAGTGGATGTGGTATACATGGATTTCAGTAAGGCCTTCGATAAAGTCCCGCACAGGAGACTGGTCAAGAAGGTAAGAGCCCATGGAATCCAGGGTGCCTTGGCACATTGGATACAAAACTGGCTTAGTGGCAGAAGGCAGAGGGTGATGGTCGAAGGTTGTTTTTGTGACTGGAAGCCTGTGGCCAGTGGGGTACCACAGGGATCGGTGCTGGGTCCCTTGCTGTTTGTGGTCTACATTAATGACTTGGATATGAATGTAAAAGGTATGATCAGTAAGTTCGCGGATGATACAAAAATTGGTAGGGTGGTAAATAGCGAGGAGGGTAGTCTCAGTCTGCAGGACGATATAGATGGGTTGGTCAGATGGGCGGAACAGTGGCAAATGGAATTTAACCCGGAAAAGTGCGAGGTGATGCACTTTGGGGGGACTAACAAGGCAAGGGAATACACAATGAATGGTAAGACCCTAGGCAAGACGGAGGGTCAGAGGGATCTGGGTGTGCAAGTATACAGATCCCTGAAGGCGGCGGAACAGGTGGATAAGGTGGTAAAAAAGGCATATGGGATACTTGCCTTCATTAGCCGAGGCATAGAATATAAGAGCAAGGAGGTTATGATGGAGCTGTATAAAACACTGGTTAGGCCACAGCTGGAATATTGTGTGCAGTTCTGGTCGCCACACTACAGGAAGGATGTGATAGCTTTGGAGAGGGTGCAGAGGAGATTCACCAGGATGTTACCAGGGCTGGAGCGCTTCAGCTATGAAGAGAGACTGGGCAGATTGGGTTTGTTTTCCTTGGAGCAGAGGAGGCTGAGGGGGGACATGATTGAGGTGTACAAAATTATGAGGGGCATAGATAGGATGGATACTAAGGAGCTTTTTCCCTTAGTAGAAGGGTCAATAACTAGGGGGCATAGATTCAAGGTAAAGGGCAGGAGGTTTAGAGGGGATTTGAGAAAGAACTTTTTCACCCAGAGGGTGGTTGGAGTCTGGAACTCAATGCCTGAAAGGGTTGTGGAGGCTGGAACCCTCACAACATTCAAGAAGCATTTGGATGAGCACTTGAAATGCCATAGCATACAAGGCTACGGACCAAATGCTGGAATATGGGATTAGGTTAGACAGGGCTTGATGGCCGGCGCGGACACGATGGGCCGAAGGGCCTCTATCTGTGCTGTATAACTCTATGACTCTATGGTGCACAAGAACACCCAGGTCTCTTTGCACTTCCCCTTCTCCCAATCTATTGCCATTCAAATAATAATCTGCCTTCCTGTTTTTGCCACCAAAGTGGATAACCTCACATTTATCCACATTATAGTGCATATATTGTTTCTGCCCAATCACCCAACCTGTCCAAATCGTACTGGAGTTTCACGACATCCTCCTCACAGCATACCCTCCCACCCAGCTTTGTGTCATCTGCAAATTTGGAGATACTACATCCAATTCCCTCGTCCAGATCATTAATATATATTGTGAACAGCTGGGGTCTTAGGACCGATCCTTGCGGTACCCCACTAGTCACTGCCTGCCACTCGAAAAATGACCCGTTTATTCCAACTCTTTGCTTTCTATCTGCCAACCAGTTCTCTAGCCAAGTCAATACCTTGCCCCTAATCCCATGTGCCTTAATTTTGCACACTAATCTCTTATGCAGGACCTTATCGAAAGCCTTCTGAAAGTCTAAATACACCACATCCACTGGTTCTCTCTTATCTATTTTACCAGTTACATCCTCAAAAAATTCCAGTAGATTAGTCAAACACGATTTACCTTTTGTAAATCCATAAGACGTGGGAGCAGGAGTAGGTCATTTGGCCCCTCGAGCCTGCTCCGCCATTCAATAAGATCATGGCTGATCTGATCTTGGCTTCAACTCCACTTCCCTGCCCGCTCCCCATAACCCTCGACTCCTTTATCATTCAAAAATCTGTCTATCTCCACCTTAAATATATTCAATGACCCAGCCTCCACAGCTCTCTGGGGATAAAAATAGTTTTAGATTTTACTTTCAACCCTGTTGCCTGAGCATCTACCAGGAGTGGGATTCAAACCCAAGCAGACAAAAGTCCATTGGATCTTAAGTCCAACGCTTTAACCACTCAGCCACCCTGGCAGGCCAGGAACAGAAGTCCAGGAATACATGGAGCCGTAAGTCTGGCAACAGCCACAGTTGAAGGGAAAGGCCCAAAAAGCCCCAGGCCCGTGTTATAATGAGTATCTTAGGTACACGATCAGAAAATAAATCTCCTATCTTTGACAATACCAGTTGTGAAGCATTAACCTCTTAGACAGCCAGGTTATGCTGTTTATTTTGAAAGTTGCACGGCTGGAAACATGTTTGCCGGGAAATTCCTCTGAGCTGCTCCCGCTCCGCCCGTGTTACTTTGCCGGAAGTGCGGCGGCAATCCCATTTACGGACGTAGTCAGGGTTTCCTCCGCATGTCCGGTGAAGTAACGCCGGTGGAGCAGGCAGTAGCTCCAAGGAATTTCCCAGCCACTACGTAGGTCGACGTGGCCTTAGCTTGACTTTGGCCCTGAATCCAGTCATGCACCTGCAAAGTCAATGAGGGACTTCACACTGCTTAGTAACTCATTCATTCCCTGCTATCTGTCACGTTATGTGACGTGCTTTCTTTGATGAAATGTAGAGGTAAGTTTTAGGGAGCTGATTTTCCTGCCCCCACCCACCACACCAGACCTGGACAGCCGCAGCACGCTTGAAGTGCACTGCATCTATCTGGCCATTAAACGCAGCCTGGGGTCACCCCCAGCTTAGACCCGGGTCATCAGGGTCTTCTGGCTGCTGTTGGACAACAGTCGAAAGGCCCCAAGGCCTGATGATCTGGAAGGTAACTTGGCAAGAAGTTAGTGACTTACCATTGGGGTGATTTCCGCTAATCCTAAGGGAAGACCTCCAGCAGCTTTTTGGGGCTCTATGAGAATGCCCCTTTTACCTCATTTACCTATCAGCGATAAGGCTGCACCTATTACAGGTGCAGGCCCGTGTGCCCCCTTAAAATCCACGTGTAATGCTTCTGCCCTGTTGTACTGTGTGGTATAAATGCCATGTCCTGGCAAGCAGACGACTTAGTTGTGCAATTAGTTATTGGGTTTATAATTATCAATGATGAATGACTAAGGACAAGAAAAAACTTACAGGTTTATCCTGGAACACATTTTGAAATTGGAATGAGAAAATTACAAGGTTACATTTCCAACAAATAATTAGTATTTAGTACGTTTTCTAAAGCATAAGAATTTTTTTTTGTTGTTCATTTGCGGGATGTGGGCGTCGCTAGCAAGGCCAGCATTTATTGCCCATCCCTAATTGCCCTTGAGAAGGTGGTGGTGAGCCGCCGCCTTCGTGAACTGCTGTGTGGTGAAGGGACTCCCACAGTGCTGTTAGGGAGGGAGTTCCAGGATTTTGACCCAGCGACGATGAAGGATCGGTGATATATTTCCAAGTCAGGATGGAGGGGAACTTGGAGGTGGTGGTGTTCCCATGCGCCTGCTGCCCTTGTCCTTCTAGGTGGTAGAGGTTGCGGGTTTGGGAGGTGCTGCTGAAGAAGCCTTGGCGATTTGCTGCAGTGCATCTTGTGGATGGTAATATTTTACATGCACAGGCTGTCCCACTATCAATTGGTATGCTTTATACCCATTTTAAGCCTGCAAAAGGGGCACGGTGCATACCAATTTCTGCCCCGAGTCTTTCTTGTTATTACTGAAGACAGGAATTTCACCTGTTAGGTTTAATAATGCTTGCCAAAAATCCAATATAGTTTTGTCACAACTCATTTAAATGATTATTGAGACCTTGAAGGTGAAACAATCCCCTTGAGGAGATTTAATTGTTCAGATCTGTTTTGGATCACAAACATTCTTTTTTCATTTGGCACAGAGCAGATAATAACATTTTATGCTGTCACCACAGAAACTACGCTGGGATCAAGCTGCACCGAGGTCAATCAATAATGACTGTGGCATTAACAATAACAGTTACACGGCTAGATTAACCAGGGCGGAAAAGATGCAAACCCCACTGGTGACCAATGTGCCTGTTTAGCTGCACAGCCGCGCGGCGGTCTGGAGGTCCCGCGCAGGCCGCTCGCCGGCTTTTAAATGGAAAAACCGTGCCTGCACGGAAATTTGAATAGGCCGCGCAGCAATGTTCCCTGTAAGCTGTGCGGCCGCGCAATGCTCCAGAGGTCCCGCGCAGCCGGTGAGCCGGCCTTTAAATGCCAAAACCACGCATGCGCGGATTTTGGAATTTAAAATAATTAGAGGGAACCATTAAAGCCTGTTAAAGGGGCAGCGCACCCAAAAAAGAAATGAGAGGAAACATTACTAGTGACCAGGATTTATGTTTATAAATCATAGAATAATACAGCACAGAAGGAGGCCATTTGGCCCATCGTGCCTGTGTTCTTTGGATCATTTCACAAAAAAATAATTCAGGATGCCTGTGTTTTTGCCCCTGATTTACATACACAGTGAAAATTAGAGACTACGTAGCCGCCATACAGACTGGGAAACCACAAAAATACTCACCCTTCAACATTCTCCCTTCCTGCCCCACCCCACTAGGACCACCACAGTTTTGCTGTACAATCATTGGGGGGAGGAGAAAATGTATTTCTTTCCTTTGGTTGCTATGTGTTAGCAACTTCCTAGACATGGCAGGAAGATTTCCTCTGATTGCTACTTGTAGTGAAATCATAAACCCAGTCTTGGAACGCTTTCACGATTTCACCAGCAACAATGAACACGGGTAATCTTCCCGCTATATTTACAAAGTTGCTAGAAAATGGTGATCGATGAATGTCTCTCTTCCCACCCAGTCCCTTTAGCTGGTGGGCTGCATTACGCTGTGGTTCTTCCTATCTCTGAAACCCTGAGCTGTTACGACAGCACTAAGAGACATGAAAGCACAAAATTGCCCTTTACTTAGCCACAATGGTTCACAATCGTTGTCTCAAGCTGTGCAAGGTTATGTGAAGCACATAGAGACTATTGTTGTCCGCACCTGGTTGAGAAAGGGGCAGGTTTGTGCTATTATGCCTTGTTTTGATGACAATAAGTTGAAGCTATTGCAACAATGCTCGGTGGCAGTCAGAAAAGCAAATCAGATGTTGGGATGTATTAGAAGGTCAATATTGAGCTGAAATAGTGAGGCAATCCTGCCACTTTATAAATCATTGGTGCGACTCCACTTAGAATACTGTGTACAGTTCTGGGCACCGCAGCACAGAAAGGATATTGCAGCTATTGAGTGGATACAGAAGAGGGCAACTAAAATGATGGAGAGATTGGATTATAAGGAGCGATTATGCAAATTGAGAAGATTAATATGATTGCTTTTTTTAGGCTTCTAAAGGGACTAAAAGAAAAAGAAAGGCTTACATTTATATAGCGCCTTTCACGACCACCAGATGTTTTACAGCCAATGAAGCCACTGTTGTAATGTAGGAAATGCGGCAGCCAATATGCGAACAGCAAGCTCCCACAAACAGCAATGTGATAATGACCAGATAATCTGTTTTTTTTAGTGATGTTGATTGAGGGATAAATATTGGCCAGGGCACTAGGGATAACTCCCCTGCTCTTCTTCGAAATAGTACCATGGGATCTTTTACGTCCACCTGAGAGAGCAGACGGGGCGTCGGTTTAACGTCTCATCCGACAGTGCAGCACTCCCTCAGTACTGCACTGGAGTGTCAGCCTAGATTTCTGTGCACAAGTCCCTGGAGTGGGACTTTGAACCCACAACTTTCTGACTCAGACGCAAGGGTGCTACCCACTGAGCCACGGCTGTTTCAAGCAATGTCCCCTGTAATTTTTTTTGGGGTGCGCGGCCCCTTTAAGTGGCTGCACGGCCCATTCAAATATTTGCGCACGTGCGGCTTCTCCCACGCAAAAGTCAGTGAACAGCCAGCGTGGGACCTCCAGACCATGGCCACGCAACTTAACAGGAACGTTGGACCAGATAATGTAGACCATGGCAAACCGTTTCATTTTGTCCAGAACAGTAAAGCCAGAGGGCATGGCCTGCATTCAAAACTTATCTGCGGAAACATTATTTCAGTGAGTGAGTGATAAATCCATGGAACAAGATCCCTAGGGAGACAGTGGAAGCAAAAAGTGTTTTTGCATTCATATGCAAATTAGGCAGCTTTCTTTCAGAAAATAATATTTTAGGATACAGCATATGAGTAATTTGAGACTTGACAGATGGTAAGTGTAGCATGTTTGGGAGGAACAGTTGACTTTGGGCCTATGGTGCAATAGCTTCCCACCACTAGGGGTTTTCCGCACCTCATGTCTGGGTCTAGACTAATTGACAGAGATTGATTGCCATGATTAGTCGACAACTGTATTATCATTGTATCATGCGACTGTCAGGATGGCAGAGGGCGAACTAGATAGACCTTTTTTTCATCGAGCAATTCCTATGTTCCTCTGTTCCTCATGCTGCTCAGGGTTTCATGGTTGCTTTTCTAGGTGTTTTTAGTGCATCTGAGGCCTATGCAATGTGTACATCTTGGTGGCTGAGCGTCCTCAATTCTGGACAGTGTACAAAGCCTGCAATTGTTGTGGGCTGACAAGAAATTTCGAGTCTGTTGGTGAATTTCTGGCCGTAGGCAATTTTGCACTTATACTTAAACATGTCTTGCAATATAAAAACTGAAAAATGCTGATATATTCCCAATTAAAATGTAGCCTACAACAGTACAAATTGACTTACTCCAGGGGTTTCTTGCAGCACCGCTTTCAACACTATCATCTGAATCTACAACCCCTAATGTCATCTGGCTTGTTACTTCCAAGGAATCAGGTAGTTAAAAAAATGCAGAGGGTCTGAGATCCAAGCTACATATAGAGCAACCTGTTTAATAACATTTATACAAAACTCAAAGTAAATCCCCACCCTATCCCAATTTGTCCTGATTTGCTCCGCACCCAAAACTTGGGGGGTGAATATCTGAGGTTCTCCCGCTCGTCCACCATAATTTCAGTGGAAGAGCCAGGAGACCCCTGGAAAAATGCCGTAAACTACTATTTGTCTTGTTGCTTTTTAACTCGCGTTTCTGTGGGGAATTGCCTGGCCCCGTTTGGCAACTGGTCAGCATGTTGCAACGTTCCTGTGAATGGCCTTCGAGCAAGGTGTTGGAAAAGGATTGTCACCCAATACCTCTTCTATAAACCAATCGTTTCTCCATTGGCATGAGGAATAAATCTGTCCCTTACATCTGAACATGCCTTCGAACCGTTTCTTGTTTTCATTACACAAATAGAGTGAAAACCTGACAAGATTCCTATCTACATCCTTTCCTTTAATTCCTGAGCGATAACCAAATGCTTTCAGCTGTAAATTCCTGTCAGCTGTGGTCTGCATTAGATGTTGTATGCTGTTACAGTAAAAATTGCCTGCTTTTTGCCTTCCTATTTGAACAGAAATGATAGGACACAGCCCCTGTGCTATTATTAGCCTTTCACCGCTGGAATAAATCATAAGTGCAGGAGATCTTCTCGCCTGTTAAAGAGTGCTAGTAAACCACCACTAGTTCTTTATCACTGGGAAAAATAATGGCATCAGACACTTAGAAACCACCAGTAATGATGCAACAAAGGATGAAGGCGGTCATAACTGTATCAACACTTCTTTTTGTTAATGGTAGATCTCCTGTGGTTTTGCTAATAGGTAGTGTGGGGTGTGAAGTGCTGTACTCCATATCTGACCTGCGCTGAGCTGATGCGAAAAGCAAAAGACTGCAGATGCTGGAAATCTGAAATAAAAACAGAAAATGCTGGAGATACTCAGCAGGTCAGGCAGCATCTGTGGAGAGAGAAACAGAGTCAACGTTTCAGGTCGATGACCCTTTGTCAGAACTGGAAAAAGAGAACTGGTTGGCAGACAGGAAGCAAAGAGTTGGAATAAACGGGTCGTTTTCCGAGTGGCAGGCAGTGACTAGTGGGGTACCGCAAGGATCGGTCCTAGGACCCCAGCTGTTCACAATATATATTAATGATTTGGACGAGGGAATTGGATGTAATATCTCCAAATTTGCAGACGACACAAAGCTGGGTGGGAGGGTAAGCTGTGAGGAGGATGTCGTGAAACTCCAGTACGATTTGGACAGGTTGGGTGATTGGGCAGAAACATGGCAAATGCACTATAATGTGGATAAATGTGAGGTAGACTATTATTTGAATGGCAATAGATTGGGAGAAGGGGAAGTGCAAAGAGACCTGGGTGTTCTTGTGCACCAGTCGCTGAAGGTAAGCATGCAGGTGCAGCAGGCGGTTAAGAAGGCAAATGGTATGTTGGCCTTCGTAGCAAGAGGGTTCGAGTACAGGAACAATGATGTCTTGCTGCAGCTGTACAGGGCCTTGGTGAGACCGCACCTTGAGTATTGTGTGCAGTTTTGGTCGCCTTATCTGAGGAAGGATGTTCTTGCCATGAAAGGAGTGCAGCGAAGATTCACCAGGCTGATACCTGGGATGGCAGGAATGACGTACGAGGAGAGATTGTGTCGATTGGGCTTATACTCACTTGTGTTTAGAAGATTGAGAGGGGATCTCATCGAAACCTATAAAATTCTGTCGGGCCTGGACAGACTAGATGCAGGAAGGATGTTTCCGATGGCCAGGGAGTCCAGAACCAGGGGTCATAGTCTAAGGATAAGGGGTAAGCCATTTAGGACTGAAATGAGGAGGAATTTCTTCACCCAGAGAGTGGTGAACCTGTGGAATTCTCTGCCACAGAGGGCAGTGGAGGCCAGTTCATTAAATATATTCAAGAAGGAGTTGGATATATTTCTTAAGGCTAAAGGGATCAAGGGATATGGGGAGAAGGCAGGGACAGGGTACTGAATTTGGATGATCAGCCATGATCTCATTGAATGGCGGAGCAGGCTCGAGGGGCCGAATGGCCTACTCCTGCTCCTATCTTCTATGTTTCTATGACACCCAGCGCTACCTCAGCACTACCTCTCAATGCCTCCACTGTCTCTGATTTGTCACGCTTCTTGTCCGACATCCAGTATTGGATGAGCAGAAATTTCCTCCAACTAATTATAGGGATGACCAAAGCCTATGGGCTTGATTTTGTCATTGGGGCGAGCTGGGGTCATGTCATCCGCTTTTCGTGTTATCCACCCGATTCCAAATCGATGTGGGAGATTGATGCGATTTTCACCTAATTGGGCAATTGAGCTCCAACGTGTGGGAACCCATGGCCCAATTCGTTTTTTCAGTCTGAAACTCGCCTCCGATGATGTCATCATTGCTGCTGCATTTAAGGTCTGCAAGAAGCCTTGCTTCTTCTGAAGACTGCCAACCTTTTGGCCTTTGCTGTGAGAGGGACCTGGAGGCAAAATGAGCAGTGGGAGACCTAAGTCTGCTCCCAGATTTGATGACGTCGCCCTGCAAGCTTTGGTGGAGGGAGCAAGAGTTAATAAGGAGGTGCTCTTCCCTTCTTCAGGGAGGAAGAAGCCTCCCCAGCAGACGAAGGCTGTGTGGATCCAGGTGGCCCAGGAGGTCAACTCGTTGTCGCTGATCCGCAGAACCTGGCTTCAGTGCAAAAAGAGGTTTCATGACCTTCTGCATACTGGAAAAGTGAGTATGACTTTCCCATCACCCTCAATCTGATCCCCATTGCCTCTCCTCACCAGCACTCAGCTTTAGCAACCTCTTCCTCCACATTCCACTTGACACTAACATCCTTGCACCCTTACCCATTCCCTCTCTCTGTATGTTCACATTCACCTAACTATTTGACTATGCAGCCCTCACACTCCCTATCACTGTGATGCTATGAAAACAACTTACAAAACACAGGGAGGGCCCTTGGTCTTGCCACCTCACTCCATCTTTGTTTCCTTCTAAGCATCTATGCTATGGATTCTCTACACTCACTCCTTCATTCTCACTCAAACTCCACTTGTGTCCCTCATTGCAGGAAAAGAGAGCTCACAATAAGAGGGAAACAGCGAGGACAGGAGGAGGGCCACCCTCAGTAGCCCACCTCACCCCTTGGGAGGATGCGGTCCTGGAGATCGTGGAAATCGAGGATGATGCGCAAGTGGGGGTCGGACAGATGGGTGCACCAGAGCAAGCTGGTGAAAGAATAGTTTTTCATCTCTCTCATTGACATTGCATGAGTCACTGATAATGATTCTGAAGCTCTAACAGATGGACTTATGATCATCTGCAATGTGCATGTAACCTTGGCCTCACATCGCTGACACTTTCCTTTACTCCCCCACAGGACCATCGCAAGCACCCGTCCCCACTATCCAGGAGCAGACTGTTGCCGAGCCCTCACAGGTTCGCAACCCCAGAGGATGCTCGCCAAAGGTGTCGAGACACGAGCAGCAAGAAAGTGAGCAAGGGGCCTCCACATCTGCTGATGCCACAGGGGAACCACCAATAGGAGCACGCGTAAGAGAAAGATACTGCACAAATAGTCACAAGGGTAGTCACTTGGGTGAAATGTGATGTTTAATGTTGAAAAGCCATCAGTTCGTTATTGTAAATAAAAATTCTGATGGCAACTGTTGCAGTTGTGGCGTGTGTCATTTCGCTAATGGGACCTCCACATTGAGGGCTTAGGATTACTTGCAATTGTCAGTATGGTGGTCAGAGTGCTAGGAATCCGCTGGTTCTTGGCCATTGTCGATGCTCTGGTAAGAAGCTGCGAGGCAAAAGTGCTTGATTGGCTAGGCTAAGCAAATCTGGCCAAGATGAGTGCGTTCCTTGCATCTCGGGCAGCAATGTTCTCGCGTACTGCTGCCGCTGGTTGATGGACCTCTGCAAGGTGTTCGTTTTTGCTCTCCTCCTCCTCCTCCTCACCTGAGGAGGATATGTGAGGAGCCACTTGGTCCTCAGGAATCTGCAAGCCACGACACTGTGCCATGTTGTGAAGTGCACAGCAAACCACAACGATTCTGGAGACCCTGGCTGCTGAGTAATGCAGGGCTCCACCTGATCTATCCAGGCATCTGAATTGCATCTTCAGCAAGCCGATGGTTTGCTTGATTATGTATCTGGTGGAAATGTGGCTGGAGTTGTAGCTCTCCTCAGCTTCGTTGGATGGGCTCCTCAACGGCGTCATTAACCACGTCCACAGGGGATAGCCCTTGTCTCCAAGTAGCCATCCAAAAAGTTGGTCTGGCAGACTGAAGAGCGGAGGCACACTAGACTGGCGCAGTATGAAGGAGTCATGGCAACTGCCAGGGTACTTGGCACAAACATGCAAAATTTCCTTATTGTGCTCACACACCAGTTGCACGTTGAGAGAGTGGAAGCCCTTGCGGTTGACAAAAATACCTGGATTGCAATGGGGTGCCTTAAGGGCCACATATATGCAGTCAACGACACCCTGCACCCTTGGAAAGCCTGCCAGATTAGCAAATCCAACCGCACGTGCCGTGACACTTGCTTGATCCTTGGAGAAATGGATGCGATTGTGCACGATGGCAAAGAGGGCATCGGTTACTTGCGTGATACAAATGTGTGCGGTCGCCCGGGAGACGCCGCTGATTTCTGCTGCTGATCCCTGGCGTGAGACTGAGGCAAAAAAGTTGAGTGCGGTGGTGACTTTGACGGCCACTGGTAAGGGGTGTCAACCTGCTCCTCTGGGCTCCAGGTCTTGCTGCTGCATTGCGCAGATGTCACCCACTAGCTCTCATGAAAGTCGTAGCCGCCTTTGGCACTGCTGCTCAGTCATGTTGAGGTAGCTGATCCTCTGTCTGTAGACCCTGTTTGGGGGGTATCTCCTGCGTCGACGGCCTTCCATGGGCTGACACCCTCTGGCCTGTGCAGCTTCAGGTGGGTGAGCAGCAGCTTGGTGCTCCTGTTGTTGCTGCTGCTGTTGGTGCTGCTGTTGTTCAGGGTTCTGCTGCTGGCGCGGCTGGTCTTCGTCCGAATCTGATGTCCAGGAGGAAAGGAAATAAATGGTTCCCATGCTTCTGGCATATGCCTCAGTTGAGGAAGCGCTCAGTCAAGGTGGCGAGAGGGGTTTCCCAGGAGGTCACACTGGAGATGGATGTCAGGCTCCAAACTTCCACAGCTATGGTTATGCCTTCTAAAAGTTCCCCTAGACCTGAGACAACAAAGTTCTGCCACCTGCAAATGATGACTGATCAAATCTCCTATTTAATGGTGGAGCTGCAGCTGATAGTCAGCAATCCAATTATGCTCCCGTCGTGTTTCAGAGGAGGCGTGCGTCACGTGGGAAAAGTGTTAAAATCAGAAAGGCCTCTCAAAATGGGATTATAGAGGCAATTCAGTGGTTATTAAGGGCCTTAAGGGCCTATCCCGCCTCTTGGAAACAGGATCAGAAACCACGCATTTGGGAAAATTGCTTGGAGGCAGGATGGAGGTGGGGTTGGGCCCGCCCGCCATTTTTTGCAATTTTAATACCCCACACGCCTCCATTCCCGCCTCCTTGGGCCTGGCAAATTCGAGCCCATTGTCTTCGGTCCCTGCCACAAACTTCATTCCCTCCAACTAATTATTGGGATGACCAAAGCCATTGTTTTCAGGCCCCGCCAGAAATTCCGTTCCCTAGTCACCGACTCCATCCCTCTCCCTGGCCACTGTCTGAGGCTGAACCAGACTGTTCACAACCTTGGCGTCCTATTTAACCCTGAGATGAGCTTTCGACCAAATATCAGTTCCATCACCATAACCGCCTACTTCCAGCTCCGTAACATCTCCCGTCTCCATCCTAGCCTCAGCTCATCTGCTGCTGAAATCCTCATCCTTGCCTTTATCACTTCTAGACTTGACTATTCCATGCTCTCCTGGCCGTCCTCCCATTTTCCAGGCTCCATAAACTTGAGGTCATCCAAAACTCTGCTGCCCGTATCCTAACTCGCACCAAGTCCTGTTCACCCTTCATCCCTCTGCTCGCTGACCTACATTGGCTCCCGGTCCGGCAACGGCTCAATTTAAAAATTCTCATCCTTGTTTTTAAATCTCTCCATGGCCTCACCCCCTCCCTATCTCTGTAACCTCCTCCAGCCCTACAACCCTCCAAGACCTCTGCGCGCCTCCAAATCTGGCCTCTTGCACATCCCCGATTTTAATCGCTCAACCATTGGTGGCTGTGCCTTCAGCTGCCTGGGCCCTAAGTTCTGGAATTCCCTCCCTAAACCTCTCCGCCTCTCTAGCTGTCCCTCCTCCTTTAAGACGCTCCTTAAAACCAACCTCTTTGACCCTCACCTGTCTTAATATCTCGCTATTTGGCTCGGTATCAAATTTTGTTTGATAATAACTCCTGTGAAACGCCTTGGGATGTTTTAATACGTTAAAGGCGCTATATAAATGCAAGTTGCTGCGTCCCCGCTTTCTGTCTGCTTTTCTCTCTTTTGTTCCTTTCCTCCAATGCCCTTGTTGCTGCCACTGTGCTCCCTGTATTTATCTTTCACTGTTACTGCAGCCAAAGCTGCTAGCAGCACAACATTTTGTGATATTCTTCATACTGCAGAGCTAGAGAACGCCAGCCAGAATTAAACTTGCACAAGGTGGTGTCACCACATATAGAGGTCAGCATTTTTTTTTAGCTAAGAGCTAGAAATACAGTAATTAAATATGGTGCCCAGCACACAGGTCCTTTAGAAGTACCTGCCATCAGTATATGCTGTAGTATCATATCCTGCCTGAAGGGGATGCTGGCAGCATTATTCTTGGACAATGCCTCAACTCAGAACTCAACGCACCTTTGTACAGCCTTACAAGGGCTGCACTGTCATTTCACAGCTTTTTCCCAACTATCATCATAAAACGCAACAACCATGTTGCTGCACCTACATCAGACATATCACTGCTGGGCAACCCGAGTTTGCTAAAGCTGTAAAAGTATCACAGCAGGTTCATTTTTATAATATTTATGGCCCAGAAATTCGGGTCTCCACGGGTGAGTACGCATGGGGTACTCACCCGTAAGCCCAATGGAAGTGCCGGTTTCGTGCATGCACTGCGCATGCGCGGGAAACCGGCACTTCCGTTCCCCTGACAGAAGGGGTTCAGAAGTCGCACGCGTGCGTCGGAGAGGCAGCGCTTGTGCATCGAACTTACGTCTTTTTTGCAGGTTTTTCCGCGAGGGTAAGTCTCCAGAAGTTAGACATGTAAAAAGCAGGCGCAAGGCCTGCTTTTTACAAGGTAAGTGGTGAATTAATTAAAATTAAAACATTTTTTCCACAGGTTTATTATTTTTAAATACTTTAAAGAAAGTTAAGTTTATTTTTAGCCCCATTAGAAAATGTAATTAATTTTTTCAAAAATGTAAATTATTGTTTAAAATAGTTATTTCATGTAATTTATATTTTATTTTAAAAATGTGATGTTTTTTTTAAAATGTATTTGAAGATTTAGTGATGTTTTGGGGCTTATAGTATTTATAGGTTTGACAGGTCAAACTTATGAATGAAGCATTCCCTGCTACCATTGGCTCTCCATGGCCCACGTGATCCCAGGGGACGCATCGAACTAACTGCGCCCCTGGGATACGCGAGCACTGCGCGCCGGCAGTTGGAGGCGGCCCAGGATCGGAATCCCACGCGGGCCCACAGCTCAACGGCCGGTGCGCTAGGTAAGTGCAGGTCGGGGGCTTGCACCCGCGGGAAGCCCCCGACCCGAATTTCTGGGCCATTAACAGTGGAAGTGTAGCCTACTGCAGTCAAGTTGTTTAATATTAATTTGGAGCTGGTAGCTTGCATTTCATTTTCCCAGCCCTCAATTTGCTTTTTCATCTGTTTCATTTCCTGCTTTTTTCTCACTTCTGAAGAAGGGTTTCGACCTGAAACGTTAACTCTGTTTCTCTCTCCACGGATGTTGCCTGGCCCGCTGAGTTTTTCCAGCTTTTTCTGTTGTTATTTTGCATTTGCAGTAAGGTTGGAAAGCTACTGCAGTCAGGATTTTTTATTAGGCCTCTATACCAGCAGTATATTTTATAGAAAAAAGGTAACATCACTATTGCTAACAATTTCATTTACATTCTTTGAAGTCATATATTTCAAATCCATCATTTCTGTACAATATTTATATTGTGCTTCAACGCTCACATTCTGTCTACCACCAAGGCCACTTATTTCCACCACCCCTCCTTCAGCCTCTCCACCACTGATACCCTTATCTATGGTTCTGTCGCCTCTAGACTTCTCCTTGCCAGCCGTCCATCTTCCACTTCAATTTGTCCTGCGCTAAGTCCCACTCAACTTTCTCCTCACTTCTCACTGACCTACTTTGGCTCCCTGTCCATCACCACATTAATCTTCCACAGCCATACCCCAATCTATCTCTTCAAACTCCTCCAGCTTTACATCCACTCCATCCCTGATTCTTCCCCCCTCCCCCCCATCCATGACCATTGCCTCAGGTTGAACCAGACCATTCACAACCTCGGTGTCCTATTTGATCCCAGACTGAGCTTTTGACCCTGTATCCTCTCTATCACAAAGACCAACTAACTCCACCTCCGTAACATCGCCCGCCTCCACAACTACCAGCCCATTTCCTGCTGAGACCCTCGACTATTCCAATGTACTCCTGGCCTGTCTCCTGTCCTCCGCCCTCCATAAACATCAGCTCACCTAAAACGCTGGTACCTGGATTCTAACTTCCACCAAGTCCCGCTCACCTGTCACCCCTGTCCTTGTTGGCCTACACTGGCTGCCGGACCTCTAACCCCTCCAATTTAAAATTCTCAGCCTTGTCTTCTTGGTCTTCCCCATCTTTGTAACCTTCTCCAGCCCTATAATCCCCACTGCTCCCCAGAATTCTCCATTCCTTTGACTCTGGCCTTTTGTTCATTCCCTTCCCTTTCGCCCTGCCATTGGCAGCCATGTCTTCAGCCCCCTAGGCCCCATGCTCTGGAATTCCCTCCCTAACCCCTCTGACTCTCTACTTCCCTCTCTTCATTTAAGACCCTTCTTAAAACCCACCTCTCTGACCAAGCTATTGATCACCCCGCCAAATATTACCTTCTTTGACATGGCATCCATTTATTTCTCATTTCACCTCTGTGAAGTACCTTGGGATATTTTTCTACATTGACGGCACTATATAAATGCAAGTCATGGTTGAGATTGACTATTGTTCTGTAACTTTGTTATCATTGTCTAAATGCGTATTAGTTTTATACCTACAAATTATCATCAACCAGATTATTTCTGTATATAAAGAGTAATTCATATACAAAATAAATTGCATAATCATTCTTATATTCCAAAGAGGATGCAATTCAGTTGCAGAATGTTCCAATGTATAAGTCAATAAATATTAAAATAAATGTGTTTATCAAGGTTATCAGGTTAATCACAAGCACTTCATTTTTAACTTGCACATTGTAATAAGGCCATTGCATTTGGTTAGTGGCTGGTCTTATCATTACTGTTGTGGTTATTTTATGACCAACAGTGATCTCAACAGTCAGTTATGTTGGATCTGGAGTTGAGCATATTATATGCTCTCAGATGATTTGCAAGTCCCACACATATCCCGTTTGCACTCCTACACTCTGTACACAATAGATTGATCAGAGGCTGGTCTTTTTAATCAATTTGTGGTTTTCTTTTGGCCCTCTTTTCTGTTAGCTAGCAGGATTTTAGTTTTTTCTTGGGCTGTGAGTGACACTGGCAATGCCCCATGTGTTGCCCCAGTTGCTTTGATCCAAATAGCTTGCTTAGCCACTTCAGAGAGTATTAAAAATCAACCATGTAGTGTGGCACTCTGTCATGTGCAGGTCAGGCTGGCTAGGGGTGGCAGGTTCCCTGCCCTGAAGGACATCAATCAACCACTTGGGTATTTACAGCAATCCAGCAGTGTTCATGTTTTTCTAATGCCAGCCCACAAATCATTTAATTTAATTTCACAACTTGCTATGGTGGGATTTGAATGCACTCCTCTGGGTTACTAGTCCAGTACTATAACCATCACACTACTGTACATAGCACTGTACTAATATGGTTTTAGCAAGGTCCTCCCAGGTTTGAATGAGGACACAGCAACTCTTCAGATTGCTTTACAGGGCATTCTTGAAGTACTTTGCTGGTCATCCTGTGAGCGTTGGCCTTCTTTCAATCGACTGTCAAAGATAACCATTAAGTTTTTGAATTCTGCTACTCTTTTTACTCTAGATATCTTCAGTTTCTGTATTTCAGACTACTTTCACACCCTTTTTGAGACTTGCCCTGATGTCTAAGTAAATTATGCCCAGGATAACAAACAGTGAATCGCTTTTTTTTTTGATGTCTTCAGCTACTGGTTCTATCTTCCTTGCCTTCAAAGATGGCAGAATAACAATACACCCAGCCTTGTTTTAAGCTTGAACTGTCAACCAAATTTATTGACCAGTAATAGAACAAGCTAATAATAGCAGAAACATAACACATATATTTACAGTAGATGATACAATATGCTAGCTCCTCGTATAATAGGAAATAGGAAATAGCCTGCAACTAGCATTAAAACGAGTCTTTTTTTATTCCTTGCTTCACCAATTTATGGAAGTTGTCTGGCTTATTTTATTCTCTTCAGAGGTTCAAGTCAGGTAAACTCTCTTTGCAGACTTCAGATCAAACAGTGTTTCAAACAAACTTAGAGTAATAAGTCTCCCCATAACAGTAACGGGAGCTAAGCAGAATTTGAATAATTGTTAAATTCCAAAAGCTGACAATCTGGCACATATCTGAACAAATCAGACGGCATGTTTGTATTTGAACTAAGTGACATAACTCATCCTTTAAGCAGCTACCTGGCAACCAACCAAACAATAGTCATAACATTGCATTGAGTTAAGCTGGAACATGACTTCTGTGTGTGTGAAGCTGTTTTTTTTTACCATTTACATACCTTAATAGAGTTAAGGAAGTCAATAGCAAGTTAAATCTTTGACAAAAATGTTTAATTTGTCTTACAATAACTTTAGGCAACCTGTCATCAGCCATTCTATCCGTGGAGTCAGCGGACCTGAGAGGGGGCGAGAGCGGAGCCTGAGGATATAAAGAGCGCGGCAGCACGAGGCCCGAGAGCGGAGGCAGCGGACCCGAGAGGGAGCAAGAGCAGAGTCTGAGGATATAAAGAGCGCGGCCGAGCGAGGCCCGAGAGCGGAGGCAGCGGACCTGAGAGGGGCGAGAGCGGAGCCTGAGGATATAAAGAGCGCGGCCGAGCGAGGCCCGAGAGCGGAGGCAGCGGAACTGAGAGGGGGCGAGAGCGGAGCCTGAGGAGATAAAGAGCGTGGCTGAGCGAGGCCCGAGAGCGGAGGCAGCGGACCCGAGAGGGAGCAAGAGCAGAGCCTGAGGATATAAAGAGCGCGGCCGAGCGAGGCCCGAGAGCGGAGGCAGCGGACCTGAGAGGGGGTGAGAGCGGAGCCTGAGGATATAAAGAGCGCGGCCGAGCGAGGCCCGAGAGCGGAGGTAGCAGACCTGAGAGGGGGCGAGAGCGGAGCCTGAGGATATAAAGAGCGCGGCAGAGCGAGGCCCGAGAGCGGAGGCAGCGGACCTGAGAGGGAGCAAGAGCGGAGCCTGAGGATATAAAGAGCGCGGCCGAGCGAGGCCCGAGAGCAGAGGCAGCGGACCCGAGAGGGAGCGAGAGCGGAGCCTGAGGATATAAAGAGCGCGGCCGAGCGAGGCCCAAGAGCGGAGGCAGCGGACCTGAGAGGGGGCAAGAGCGGAGCCTGAGGATATAAAGAGCATGGCAGCGCGAGGCCCGAGAGCGGAGGCAGCGGACCTGAGAGGGAGCGAGAGCGGAGCCTGAGGATATAAAGAGCATGGCAGAGCGAGGCCCGAGAGCGGAGGCAGCGGACATGACAACAAAAACAAGGAGTGACATCACAGGGAAGCAGGGAAGTGATTGGTTGGTCAGTATTTCTCTCTTTATCTTGGGCATTGATTTAAATTAAGAGCCGGGATTAAAAACTAAACATTCAAAAAGAGGGAGCTGATTGATGAGTATCTGGTAAGTGTTTTTTACTTGGCTTTCTTACCTTAAAGTTTTAAGTTTATTCCAGCTAGGTTAGTAAATAGTCTGTTAATTAGAGGTATGGCAGGGCAGCTCACACCGGTGGAATGCACATCCTGTGCCATGTGGGAAATCCCGGACACCTCCCGTGGTCTGGACGACCACATGTGCGGGAAGTGTCGCCAGCTACAGCAGCTCGAGCACCAGGTTATGGAGCTTGAGCAGCAGCTGCAGTCACTGCTGTGCATCCGCAAGGCTGAGAGCTACGTGGATAGCACGTTTCGGGAGGTGGTCACCCCGCAGCTTAAGAGTGTGCAGGCAGAGAGGGAATGGGTGACCATCAGACAGAAGAGAAGGACCAGAGAGGGAGTGCAGGAGTCCCCTGAGCCCATCTTGCTCACCAACCAGTATTCGGTGCTGAGTACTGGTGAGGGCAATAGTTCCTTTGGGGAGTGCAGCCAGAGCCAAGTCCACAGCACCATGGAAGGTTCAGCTGCACAGGCAGGGGGGAAGAGGAGAGGGAGAGCAATAGTGATAGGGGATTCAATAGTTAGGGGAGCAGACAGGCGTTTCTGCGGCCGCAGACATGACTCCAGGATGGTATGTTGCCTTCCTGGTTACAGGGTCAAGGATGTCACTGAACAGCTGCAGGTCATTCTGAGGGAGGAGGGTGAACAGCCAGAGGTCGTGGTCCATATCGGTACCAACGACATAGGTAGGAAGAGGGATGAGGTCCTGCAGGCAGAGTTTAGGGAGCAAGGAAAGAGGTTAAAAAGCAGAACCTCAAAGGTAGTAATCTCCGGATTACTACCAGAGCCACATGCTAGTGAGTACAGAAATAGGAAGATAGAGCAGATGAATGCGTGGCTGGAGAGATGATGTAGGAGGGAGGGATTTAGATTTCTGAGGAATTGGAATAGTTTCTGGGGGAAGTGGGACCTCTACAAGCCAGACGGGTTGCACCTCAACGGGAACGGGACCAATATCCTTGTGGGAGGGTTTGCTAGTGCTGTTGGGGAGGGTTTAAACAAGCTTGGCAGCGGGATGGGAACCTAAGTATAGAGTCAATAGGGAGGGAAGAAAAACTGGAATTGGAAAACAAAAACATAGAAAGTAATTTGGAAGGACAGAGGAATCAAGGGCTAGATAGTAGTCAACAAGGAGGCTTGCCTGTACTAAATGGTATATACTTCAATGCAAGGAGTATAGCGAACAAGGCACATGAGCTGAGGGCACAGGTAGATACTTGGGACTATGATATTATAGCTATTACAGAGACGTGGCTGAAAGAGGGGCAGGTATGGCAGCTCAACATTCCTGATTACAGGATTTTCAGACAGGATAGCGAGGGAGGTAAAAAGGGATGGGGGGTCGTGGTATTGATTAAAGAAACTATTACAACTGTGAGAAGGGATGATATGTTGGAGGGATCATCAAACAAGGCCATATGGGTCGAATTGAAAAACAAAAAAGGGGCAATCACACTGCTGGGAGTGTACTAAAGACCCCCAAACAGTGAGAGGGAGATAGAAGAACAAATATGTAGACAAATTTCTGAGAAGTGCAAAAACTATAGGGCAGTAATAGTAGGGGATTTCAACTACCTCAATATTAACTGTGATAAAATTAGCGTGAAGGGTATAGAGGGTGCAGAATTCCTAAAATGCATCCAGGAGAACTTTTTTAGCCAGTATGTAGCAAGCCCAACAAGGGAGGGGGCGGTTCTGGACTTAGTTTTAGGGAATGAAGCTGGGCAGGTAGAAGGCGTATCAGTGGGGGAGCATTTTGGTGCTAGTGACCATAATTCTGTTAGATTTAAGGTAGTTATGGAAAAGGACAAGGATAGGCCAGGAATAAAAATTCTAAATTGGGGAAAAGCAAATTTTGCTAAGCTCAGAGGGGATTTAGCTATCGTGGACTGGAAACAGCCACTTGAAGGTAAATCAGTGTCAGAGCAGTGGGAGGCATTTAAGGAGGAGATCCGGAGGGTTCAGACCAAATATGTGCCCTTAAAGAAAAAAGGTGTGACTAATAAATCTAGAGCCCCCTGAATGTCTAGGGACATACAGGGTAGGATAAAGAAAAAAAGGGAGACGTATGACAGATACCGAGGGCTAAATACTCCAGAATCTTTAGAGGAGTACAGAAAGTGCAGGGGTGCAATTAAAAAGGATATTAGGAAAGCAAAGAGGGAGCATGAAAAATTGTTAGCAAGTAAAATCAAGGAAAACCCAAAAATGTTTTATAAATGTATTAAGAGTAAGAGGATAACTAAAGAAAGGGTAGGGCCTATTAGAGATCATGAGGGTAATCTGTGTGCGGGAGACGGCGGTAGGGTTCTTAATGAATACTTTGCATCTGTTTTCACAAAGGAGAGGGGCAAAGCAGATATTGCCATCAGGGGGGAGGAGTGTGAAATATTAGATGAAATAAACATAGTGAGAGAGGAAGTACTAAGGGGTTTAGCAGCTTTAAAAGTGGATAAATCCCCAGGCCCGAATGAAATGTATCCAAGACTGTTGAGCGAAGCAAAAGAAGAAATAGCAGAGGCCCTGACCATCATTTTCCAATCCTCTCTGGCTTCAGGTGTGGTGCCGGAGGACTGGAGCACTGCTAATGTGGTACCCTTGATTAAAAAGGGAGCAAAGGATAGACCGAGTAATTACAGGCCAGGCAGCCTAACCTCGGTGGTGGGAAAATTGTTGGAAAGAATTCTGAAGGACAGGATAAATCTTCATTTAGAAAGACACGGATTAATCAAGGATAGTCAGCACGGATTTGTTAAGGGAGGTTCGTGTCTGACAAACTTGATTGAATCTTGCCATGGAGGGAGTGCAGCGAAGATTCACCAGGCTGATACCTGGGATGGCAGGAATGACGTATGAGGAGAGATTGTGTCGATTGGGCTTATACTTACTGGAGTTTAGATGATTGAGAGGGGATCTCATCGAAACCTATAAAATTCTGTCAGGCCTGGACAGACTAGATGCAGGAAGGATGTTTCGGATGGCCGGGGAGTCCAGAACCAGGGGTCATAGTCTAAGGATAAGGGGTAAGCCATTTAGGACTGAAATGAGGAGGAACTTCTTCACCCAGAGAGTGATGAACCTGTGGAATTCTCTGCCATAGAGGGCGGTGGAGGCCAGTTCATTAAATATATTCAAGAAAGAGTTGGATATATTTCTTGAGGCTATAGGGATCAAGGGATATGGGGAGAAGGCAGGGACAGGGTACTGAATTTGGATTATCAGCCATGATCTCATTGAATGGCGGAGCAGGCTCGAAGGGCCGAATGGCCTACTCCTGCTCCTATCTTCTATGTTTCTATGTTTCTATGTTTTGAGGAGGTAACAAGGAGGGTAGATGAGGGTAGTGCGTTTGATGTAGTTTATATGGATTTTAGCAAGGCTTTTGATAAGATTCCATGTGGCAGACTGGTCATGAAGTTAAAAGCCCATGGGATCCAGGGCAAAGTGTCAAGCTGAATTCAAAACTGTCTCGGAGACAGGAAGCAGAGGGTAATGGTTGATGGGTGTTTTTGTGACTGGAAGGCTGTTTCCAGTGGGGTTCCGTAGGGCTCAGTACTAGGTCCCTTGCTTTTTCTGGTATGTATCAATGATCTAGACTTGAATATAGGGGGCATGATTAAGAAGTTTGCAGATGATACCAAAATCGGCTGTGTGGTTGATACTGAAGAAGGAAGCTGTAGACTGCAGGAAGATATCAATAAATTGGTCAGGTGGGCAGAACAGTGGCAAATGGAATTCAATCCAGAGAAGTGTGAGGTAATGCATATGGGGAGGGCTAACCGGGAAAGGGAATACACATAAAATGATAGGACACTGAGTACAGGAAACTTTCTGGTATCTGGCACGGACGGGACCGACGTGTTGCCGGTTCATCAACAATTCCGGATAACCGAACGCTATAGTATAAGATACGGAGCTCAGAGCTCCGTATAAAGCAACAAACCCACAGCTTCAAAACAATCGGCACAAGTTACAAACGTCTCTGTAGCTTAGCAACAGCTTCAGCTACACCGTTGCACAGCAACAAATGGAGTAAAAAAAGTAATAAAAGTAATAATGTGGCGGAGCCACTAAGGGACTCCGATCAATTGTATACAGTTCCCTTTAATAATATGCTAGCTACAGCCTGAGTCTGTATCTTTGTTTTCACTGTTTACATGTATGGAGCGCGATCACTTTAATAGCACGGGTAAATGCGATGACGTCACACCGTTCATCACGTGATTCCCCACCGGCGGGAAAAACGTGATGACATCATGACATCAGCCACGGGACCGCCCAGGCAGTCCTCGTGGAGCCTCCGAACTGACTAGACCTATATTCGATGTTCTCCTGTAGTTATCCGTTAAACTCTGTTAGTTTTCATTAAACCTCGTTTATTTGATCGCCTGAGTGGACCTCAGTCTTTTGGATAGGAACTAGACATTCCTACATTGGTGACCCCAACTTTTGTGAACGGTTTTCACAGAAGTTACTGAACATGGAATCGAACGCCGTTGCTTTGAAGCTACCACAGTTCTGGGAGCAACAGCCAGCCGCATGGTTCATCCAGGCTGAAGCCCAGTTCGCAATCAGGAACATCGCTGCGGATCAGACCCATTACTATTACGTGGTCTCCGCCCTCGACAGCGCCACAGCCTCGCGGATCGTCAGCCTGCTTGGTAATCCACCAGAAGATCGCAAGTATGAAACGGTAAAGGCGCGGTTGTTACAGGTCTTCGGGCTCACGAAGTCGGAGCGCGCCCGCCGGCTGCTCGCTATGCCCGGCCTTGGGGACTCCAAGCCGTCCGAGCTCATGAGCCAAATGCTCATGCTCCTGGGCTCCGAACCGGAATGCTTCCTCTTCAGGGAGCTATTCCTCAGCCAGCTACCGGCGGAGCAAGTTCAGGCTGCCCTAGCCAGGTCAGAAGTCACAGACTGCACAGGGCTGGCTGCCAAAGTGGACAAGATCTTCGCGGTGACACAGCAGTACTGCGCTGCCATGAGGCGCCCATCCCCCACAAACGCTGCTCCAGTCCCTCAACCTGCGGGGTTGTGCTTCTACCACTCCTGCTTTGGCATGAAAGCAAGATGCTGCCGCCCTCCCTGCAGCTTTTTGCTCAAAAAAAAAACAGCAGCCACCCTGTCGAAAGAGGACCGGTTATAACGAGCGCCCCGCGGCTGCGATGGCAATCGGTAATTCGGGAAAACTCCTCTTCATCACTGACTCCCTATCTGGTCGACGTTTCCTCTGTGACACCGGGGCGCAGTGTAGCATCCTACCTGCGTCAAATCTTGATCTACAAGCCGGGGGGCACGGCCCCTCCCTCGAGGCGGCTAATGGCGAGGCCATTCGGAACTTCGGAAGACGGCGGGTCCAGGTGTGCTTCGGCGGCCAGCGGTTTTACTGGGATTTCATCACGGCCAAAGTCTCTCAAGCCATCCTCGGGGCGGACTTTTTGTGCGCCAACGGCCTCCTGGTGGATGTACGGCACCGCCGGTTGATCAATGCGGCCACTTTTCACTCCATCCCGTGCCACTGCGGTAACACCGTGTCGCGCACTGTTTCCTGTGCGTTCCCACCTCCGGATGACTTTACTCGCCTCCTCGGAGATTTCCCAGACCTGACCAGACCCACTTTCTCTTCCACGGCCACGAAACATGGTGTCGAACATCACATCACCATTACTGGCTCCCCGGTCTACGCACGGGCCCGGCGCCTCAAACCTGGCAAGCTCGCGGCTGTGAAAGCGGAGTTCGACATGATGGAGCAGCTAGGGATTATTCGCTGGTTGAATAGTCCCTGGTCTTCGCCTCTCCACATTTTTCCGAAACCTGGCGGCGGATGGCGGCCTTGCGGCGACTACCAACGCCTGAACGACGCCACTACTCCTGATCGGTACCCAATCCCTCATATTTAGGATTTCTCTGCCCATTTGACGGGAAATACCATTTTTTCAAAAGTCGACCTTGTCCGTGGCTACCACCAGGTCCTCGTACACCCGCAAGACGTCCCGAAAACTGCAGTCATCACCCCATTCGGCCTGTTTGAATTTCTGCGGATGCCGTTTGGATTGAAGAACGCTGCACAGGCTTTCCAGCGCTTGATGGACTCCGTGCTTCGGGACCTCAAGTTTCTATTCGTCTACCTCGACGACATCCTCATCGCCAGCCCTAATAAAGAAGAGCACATCTGCCATTTGCGCACCCTCTTTAGACGCCTCAGTCAACACGGCTTGATCATCAACCCGGCCAAGTGCCAGTTCGGCCTGCAGCAGATTGATTTCTTAGGCCATCGCATCACATCAGACGGCGCAATTCCCCTGCAAACGAAGGTGGAGGCAGTTACTTCGTTCCCGCGCCCGCAGACCATCAGGGCCCTGCAGGAGTTCCTAGGGATGGTAAATTTTTATCACCGGTTCGTCCCTAATGCAGCTCTGCTCATGCAGCCCCTGTATGAGGCCCTCAAGGGCAAGTCCGGCAAGGATCCGATTAGCTGGACGGTCGACATGGACCGGGCGTTCGTCAACACAAAAGGCGCCTTAGCCAATGCAACCATGCTGGCACACCCGTTGCCAGGTGCCACCATCGCCCTTACCACCGACGCATCAGACTACGCCATCGGCGCAGTGCAGGAACAGTGGGTGCATGGGACGTGGCAATCACTGGCGTTTTTCAGCCGTCAACTACGGCGAAACGAACGGAAGTACAGCACGTTCGACCGGGAGTTGCTGGCCCTTTTTCTGGCCATCCGCCATTTCCGGTTCTTGCTAGAGGAACGTCCGTTCACGGCTTTTGTGGGCCATAAGCCACTAACGTTCGCTATGGCCAAGACCGCCGAACCGTGGTCAGCTCGGCAACAACGTTAGTTGACGTTTATCTCAGAATTCACCACTGACATTCAGCATGTGTCCGGTAAAGACAACCTGGTGGCGGATTGCCTCTCCCGCGCGACCGTTCATGCAGTCCAGCTCGGCATCGACTATGCCCTCATAACTGCGGATCAAGCCTCGGATCCGGAAGTCCAGCCTTACAGAACCAACCCCTCTAGCCTCCAAGCAGCCGACGTCAAATTCCATGCCGCAGGCACTACGCTACTCTGCGACGTCTCCGTAGGAGATCCTCACCCTATCGTGCCGGTCGCCTGGCGCCGAAAAGTTTTTGACGCCATACACGTGTTGTCGCACCCTGGCATGAAGGCCTCGCAATGGCTGATGTCATCGAAATTCGTGTGGCGGGGCATGCACATGGATGTTCGCGACTGGGCCAACGCCTGCGTGGTCTGCCAAAAGGCCAAGGTGCAGCGTCACGTCAAGATTCCATTGGCCACTTTCGCTGTTCCGGAACGTAGGTTTGATCATGTGCATGTGGGCCTGGTGGGGCCACTTCCGCCTTTGCATGGGTTTACTCATCTTCTTACAATGGTGGACTGCACCACTCGATGGCCGGAGGCGGTTCCTTTGTCATCCACCACTTCCGCAGACGTCGCCAGGGCATTCATCTCCTCTTGGGTCGCCCGTTTCGGGGTACCGGCGGACATCTCGTCTGATCGTGGGCCACAGTTTTCTTCGGCGCTCTGGAACGCTGTGGCTCAGGGGCTCGGCGTCAAGCTACATCGCACCACTGCCTACCATCCACAGGCGAACGGCCTGTGCGAACGATTCCACAGGTCGCTCAAAGCCACACTGCGAGCCAGCCTTCAAGGCGCGGGCTGGGTGGACAGGCTTCCATGGGTCCTTTTGGGTCTTCGTACGGCGCCGAAAGAAGACCTTCAGTCGTCTTCGGCGGAGCTCGTATATGGCCAGCCGCTACGCATACCAGGGGATTTCCTTCCGACTCCAACAGAGCCATGGTCCGCATCCCAGCAGCTCATCAGCCACCAGGAGGCGGCCAGAAGTTTCGCTCCAGTGCCTACGTCACATCATGGCTTGCAGAGCTCCCACATCCCAGCTGAGCTGAAGAACGCCGACTATGTGTTTATCCGCCACGACGCTCATCGGGATCCGCTCAAACCCCCTTATACTGGTCCTTTCCGCGTGATAGAGCCGGGAGACAAAACTTTTTCGGTCGATGTCGGAGGTAAACTGGACCACATTTCGGTTGACCGGTTGAAGCCAGCTCACTTGGACCTTGACCGCCCAGTCGAGATCGCACAACCGCCGAAACGTGGCCGACAGCCCACAGTCACCATGCCAGATCAAACGCAACCGCCCGCCAGCTCGCCCGCTGTCCATCAGCTTCCAATTCAGGCTTGTCAGGCCTCCTCGCCGTTTTACTTTTGCTATTAAAGACAATTCTGGGGGGGCGCATGTGGCGGAGCCACTAAGGGACTCCGATCAATTGTATATAATTCCCTTTAATAATATGCTAACTACAGCCTGAGTCTGTATCTTTGTTTTCACTGTTTACATGTACGGAGCGCGATCACTTTAATAGCACGGGTAAACGCGATGATGTCACGCCGTTCATCACGTGATTCCCCACCGACGGGAAAAACGTGATGACGTCATGACATCAGCCACGGGACCGCCCAAGCAGTCCTCGTGGAGCCTCCGAACTGACTAGACCTATATTCGATGTTCTCCTGTAGTTATCTGTTAAACTCTGTTAGTTTTCATTAAACCTCATTTATTTGATCGCCTGAGTGGACCTCAGTCTTTTGGATAGGAACTAGACATTCCTACAATAAAAGTTATCTGAACCAACTCCTGAATTTTGCCGGTGGATAGGGCGTTCCGGTTATTTAGGGGCCAGTTAATCGAAAGTTTCCTGTAGTGTAGAGGAACAAAGGGACCTTGGAGTACATGTCCACAGATCCCTGAAGGTAACAGGCCAGGTAGATAAGGTGGTTAAGAAGGCATACGGAATGCTTGCCTTTATTAGCCATGGCATAGAATACAAGAGCAGGGGGGTTATGCTTCAACTGTATAAAACACTAGTTAGGCCTCAGCTAGAGTACTGCGTGCAGTTCTGGTCACCACATTACAGGAAAGATGTGATTGAACTAGAGAGGGTACAGAGGAGATTTACAAGGATGTTGCCGGGAGTAGAGAATCTTAGCTATGAGGAAAGACTGGATAAGCTGGGTCTGTTTTCCTTGGAACAGAGGAGGCTGAGGGGAGACCTTATTGAGGTGTATAAAATTATGAGGGGCATAGATAAAGTGGATAGAAAGGACCTATTTCTCTTAGCAGAGGGGTCAAAAACCAGGGGGCACAGATTTAAAGTAATTGGTGGAAGGTTTAGAGGGGATTTGAGGGAAATTTTCTTCACCCAGAGGGTTGTGGGGGTCTGGAACTCACTGCCTGAAAGGGTGGTAGAGGCAGGAACCCTAACCACATTTAAAAAGTATTTGGGATGCTCTAACCTGCAGGGCTACGGACCAAGAGCTGGGAAGTGGGATTAGGCTGGATAGCTCTTTGTTGGCCGGCACGGACACGATGGGCCGAAATGGCCTCTTTCCGTGCTGTAACTGTCTATGATTCTATGATTCTACACAGTGACATCCAGCCCCTCGAGCATTTTCCACCATTCAATTATATCATGACCGATCTGTACCTCAACTTCATTTACCCGCCTTTGTTCCGTATCCTTTGATACCCTTGCCTAATAAAAAAAATCTTTGATCGCAGTATTGAAAATTTCAATTGGCCCAGATCCACAGCCTTTTGGGAGAGTTCCAGATTTCCGTTACCCTTTGTGTGAAAAAGTGCTTCCTGATTTCACTCCTAATTGTTCTAACTCTAATTTTAAGGTTATGCCCCTTGTTCTGGATTCCCCCACCAGAGGAATTAGTTTCTCTATCTAACCTATCGAATACCTTTATCATTTTAAACACCTGGATTGGATTACCCCTCATCTTCTATATTAAAGGGAATACAAGCCACATTTATGCAACCTGTCCTCAGAATTGAACCCTTTAAGCCCTAATATAATTCTGGTGAATCTGCGTTATACCCCTTCCAAGGCTATGGGCAGGATTTTCATTGGGCTGTGGAGGCAGGCTTGGAGGCATGTGGGGGGTTAAAATTGCAAAAACTGGCAGGCGGGCCCAACCCCGCCTCCATCCCGCCTCCAAGCAATTTTTATTAATTCGTGTCAAATGGTCCTGTCTCCGTCCTGCCTCCAAGAGGCGGGATAGGCCATTAAGGCCCTTAACAAGCACTAAATTGCTTCTATAATGCCATTTTGAAAGGCCTTTGCAATTTTAACCCTTTTCCCATGTGAAACACGCCTGTTCTGAAACACAACGGTGAAACCTGGCGGGAGCACAATTGGATTGCTGACTATCAGCTGCAGCTCAACCATTAAAGAGGAGATTTGATCAGCCTTCATTTGCAGGTGGCAGGACTTTGTAGTCTCAGGTCTGGGGGAACATTTAGAAGGCATAACCAGAGCTGTGGAAGTTTGGAGCCTGACACCCATCTCCAGTATGACCTCCTGGGAAACCCCTCTCGCCACCTTGACTGAGCACTTCCTCAACTGAGGCATATACCAGAAGCATGGGAGCCATTTAATTCCTTCCATTCTGGACATTAGATGAGCACGAAGACCAGCCGCGGCACCAGCAGAACCAGGAACAACAGCAGCAGCACCAACAGCAGCAGCACCAACAGCAGCAGCAACAGCAGGAGCACCAAACTGCTGCTCACTCACCTGAAGCTGCACAGGCCAGAAGGGGCCAGCGCATGGAAGCCCGTCGGTGCAGGAGATACCCCCCAAACAAGGTCTACAGACACAGGGTCAGCTACCTCAACATGTCTGAGCAGCAGTGCCAAAGGCGACTCCGACTTTCGCGAGAGGTAGTGGATGACATCTGCGCAATGCTGCAACAAGACCTGCAGGCCAGAGGACCAGGTGGACAACCCTTACCAGTGGCCGTCAAAGTCACCACCGCACTCAACTTTTTTGCCTCAGGCTCATTCTGGGGATCAGCAGCAAACATCAGCGGCATCTCCCAGGCGGCCGCACACACTTGCATCATGCAGGTAACCGATGCCCTCTTTGCCATCGCACACAATCACATCCATTTCATCAAGGATCAAGCAAGTGTCATGGCGCGTGCGGTTGGATTAGCTAATCTGGCAGGCTTTCCAAGGGTGCAAGGCGTCATTGACAGCACACATGTGCCCCTTAAGGCACCCCATCGCAATTCAGGTATTTTTGACAACCGCAAGGGCTTCCACTCCCTTAACGTTCAGCTGGTGTGTGACCACAATAAGGAAATTTTGCATGTTTGTGCCAAGTACCCTGGCAGTTGCCATGACTCCTTCATACTGCGCTAGTCTAGTGTGCCTCCGCTATTCAGTCCGCCAGACCAACTTAACGGATGGCTACTTGGAGACAAGGGCTATCCCCTGAAAATATGGCTAATGACGCCGTTGAGGAGCCCATCCAACGAAGCTGAGGAGAGTTACAACTCCAGCCACATGTCCACCAGAGCCATAATCGAGCAAACCATCGGTTTGCTGAAGATGCGCTTCAGATGCCTGGATAGATCAGGTGGAGCCCTGCAGTACTCAGCAGCCAAGGTCTCCAGAATCGTCGTGGTTTGCTGTGCACTTCACAACATGGCACAGCGTCGTGGCTTGCAGATTCCTGAGGACCAAGTGGCTCCTCACATATCCTCCTCAGATGAGGAGGAGGAGGAGGAGGGGTAGGAGGAGGAGGGGAGCAAAAACAAACATCTTGCAGAGGCCCATCAACCAGCGGCAGCAGTACACGAGAACATTGCTGCCCGGGATGCAAGGAACGCACTCATCTTGGCCAGATTTGCTTAGCCTAGCCAATCAAGCACTTTTGCCTCACAGCTTCTTACCTGAGCATCGAAATGGCCAAGGACCAGCGGATTCCTAGCAATTTGATCATCATACTGACAATTGCAAGTAATCCTAAGCCCTCAATGTGAAAGTCCCAATCGCGAAATGACACACGCCACAACTACAGCAGTAGCCATCAGATTTTTTATTTACATTATTCATCTGATGGCTTTTTCACAGAAAACATCAAATTTCACCCAAGTGACTACCCTTGTGACTATTTGTGCAGTATCTTTCTCTTATGCGTGCTCCTACGTGGTGCTTCCACTGTGGCTTCAGCAGATGTGGAGGCCCCTTGCTCACGTTCCTGCTGCTCCTGTCTCGACACCTTTGGCGGGCGTCCTCTGGGGTTGCGAACCTGTGAGGGCTCGGCAACAGTCTGCTGCTCCTGCGGCTGTGCAGGGGTTGAGACGCCGCCCTCAATTGGGTGTGGACTCTGGTGGGGCTCTGACCGAGGGCTCTGCAGTGGCATGGAAGTGTGAGCACTTGGAGAGGAGCCCTCACTTCCTTGATGCCTGCCACCAACTTCCCTCTCATGGGTCAGGTCCCTCTCAGCGCTTGCAAGTGGCTGGAGAGCACTTTGCTGCACATCAGGGGGGCCATGGGGACCCGTATCTGCACTGGCAGTCCTACTCAGAAGGACTTCCATGAAGGTCTGGTTTCTGTGTTCAATAGATGATCATCGCTCCTCCAGAGATGTCATTCTATTCTGAACACTCACCATGTTTTCTGCACTCTGGCGACTTATCACCTCCATGGAGGTTGCCATCTTTTCCATGGTGATGCGTTCATGTGCCAATGACTCCACAAAGGCTCTGCTCATGTTCGCTATGGACTCCTCCATTTGCTCCATACTCACAGCGACCCTGGAGACAAAACATGCCAGAGACTCCTGCATCTGTTCCTGGAGTTCCAGCACCGCTGATCTTATGGATGGACCCAGAGGCAGAGGGTCGACATACAGCTGAGCCGAGCTGGCAGAGTCCTGCGCCCTCCGACTAGGACTCTCCACTGCTGTCCCTGTCTCCACAATCTGCTGATGCTCACTTGTGGGATGTGATACACCAGGTGACAATACTACTCTATGTCCTGAAGGTCCCACCGAGGTGTGAGTGTCTGCGCTGGTGCTGGGTGCGGTGAATTCTGCTGACGCTGTGCCCTCAGAAGTTGCAGCTTCCTCTGAGGAGTCTTGAGGCACATGCTCTTCCTCCTGGCTAGTGGGGACGGGTGCTTGTGATGGTCCTGTGGGGGAGTAAAGGAAAGAGTCAGAGATGTGATGCCAAGGTTACATGCACATTGCATATTGCAGATGATCATAAGTCCATCTGTTAGAGCTTCAGAATCATTATCAGTGACTCATGCAATGTCAATGAGAGAGATGGAAAACTATTCTGTCACCAGCTTGCTGTGATGCACCCCTCTGTCCGTCCCCCACTTGCGCATCTTCCTCCACTCCTACGATCTCCAGGACTGCCTCCTCCCAGGGGGTGAGGTGGGCTACTGAGGATGGCACTCCTCCTGTCCTCGCTCTTTCTCGCTTATTGTGAGCTCTCTTTTCCTGCAATGAGGGAGACAAGTGGAGGTTGAGTGAGAATGAAGGAGTGAGTGTAGAGATTCCATAGCATAGATACTTAGAAGGAAACAAAGATGGAGTGAGGTGGCAAGACCAAGGGCCCTCCCTGTGTGTTGTCAGGTGTTTTCATAGCATCACAGTGATAGGGAGTGTGAGGGCTGCATAGTCAAATAGTTAGGTGAATGTGACCATAGAGAGAGAGGGAATGGGTAAGGGTGCATGGATGTCAGTGTCAAGTGGGATGTGGAGGAAGAGATTGCTAAAGCTGAGTGCTGGTGAGGAGAGGCAATGGGGATCAGATTGAGGGTGATGGGAAATTCACTCACTTTTCCAGTGCGCAGAAGGTCATGAAATCTCTTCCTGCACTGAATCCAGGTTCTGCAGGTTACTGATAATGAGTTGACGTCCTCTGCCACCTGGATCCACACAGCCTTGGTCTGCTGGGGAGGCTTCTTCCTCCTGAAGAAGGGAAGAGTACCTCTTTATGAGCTCTTGCTCCCTCAACTAAAGCCTGCAAGGCAACATCATCAAACCTGAGAGCAGACCTACGTCTCTCGCTGGTCATTCTGCCTCCAGGTCCCTGTAGCATGAAAGGCCAAAAGGTTGGCAGTCTGCAGAAGAAGCAAGGCTTGTTGCAGACCTTAAATGCAGCAGCAATGATGACGTCATCGGAGGAGACTTTCAGACTGGAAAAACTCACTTGTCATGGGTTCCCACATGTTGGAACTCAATTGGCCAATTAAGTTAAAATCGCATCAATCTCCCACATCAATTTAGATTTGGGTGGATAACACGAAATGCGGATTACACGACCCCAGCCCGCCCCTGAATTAAAATCCAGCCCTATATATTTCCTGCGATTTGGTGCCCAAAATGGGGTCTGACTAAGGCTTTGTACAACTGAAGCATCACTTCCTCACTTTTGAATTCCAAATATTAATTTAGAGATTGGATGGATTGGGCCTAGTCTCTCTGGAGTTTAGGAGAATGTGCGGTGATCTCATTGAAACATACAAGATTCTGAAGGGGATTGACAGGGTAGATGCTGAGAGGTTGTTTCCCCTGGCTGGAGAATCTAGAACTAGGGGACATAGTCTCAGGATAAGGGGCTGGCCATTTAAGACCAAGATGAGGAGGAAATTTTTTCACTCAGAGGGTTATGAATATTTGGAATTCTCTACCCCAAAGGGCTGTGAATGCTGAATCCTTGAGTATATTCAAGGCTGATTTTTGAACTCTAAGGGAATCAAGGGATATGGGGATCGGGCAGGAAAGTGGAGTTGAGACTGAAGATCAGCCATGATCTTATTGAATGGTGGAGCAGGCTCGAGGGGCCAAGTGGCCTACTCCTGCTCCAAACTCTTATGAGATAAAGGCCAACACTCCATTCGCCTTTTTGATTACTTTTTCGACCTGTACACTACCTTTTAGTGATTTCTGCACCTGGACACTGAGGACAGGAATTTAACTCAGGAGTCGGGTTGGAGGCGGGACTACAACTTTCAGGGTTGTAGTCCCGCCTCCATCGAGATGCGGCCAATCCACGCGATTTTAACTTGATTGACCTTGTTGAGCCCACCCAGCGGGCTCAGCAGGCCAAATAAGGGCCACCCGGCAACAGGTGAAGTCACAGACTGAAATTTCATCTGTCAAGAGCTTTTGAAGCTGTCAAATACTGACAGTCTTACTTTTAACCTGAGTCCTTCTCCACAGACTCAGTTAGAAATCTCTCCTGCACAGTAAGCTGAAGGCTGTCACTTTTGACAGTCGCAGCCATTCTGCTTTCTGTGCCAGTGAGATGAGGGACTCCCAGAACCTAAAGGAAGGAAGGCTGAAAAGGTAAGAAAAGGTATGTAAAACTTATTTAATCACTTTAGACACACCAAACACACTTACCTTTGCACTCATGCACACATCACTCACCAGAACACCGACATCTCGACCCCTCCAAGTTCTTCAACCCGACGGCCCGCCTCCTCTAACTTGGCGTGGTTTGGAGCCATCGGGAATCCCACACTTCAACATCAAAAATAGGGATTAGGCTAAAAACTGCCTGTTAACTACCTGTTAACAGGCAGTTAATTGGCACTAATCCCTTCCTGCCTCAGGTAGGCGGGTCCCAGTGCGGGGCGGGTACCCTTATCCTTTGAAACTGGCACGGAGGCGGGTTTGGGTGCGGGAAGGGGTCGGGACCCCTGATTTCGGGATTTTAACCCCCCCCCACGCCTCCAATCCCGACTCCACGGCACAATGAAAATCCTGCCCTGAAATTCTGTTGCTCCTCCACAGCTCCTAGTTTCTCACCATTAAGAAAATATTCCAAATTTTATTTCTCAGATTCAAAGTCAACCTCACACTTCCCCACATTGAACTCCATGGCCTAGAAATTCAGTTGGTTGCGCCAGCCGGTAGCGCCTTAGGAGGAGTAGATGTCGGGCGCTAGGCGGCTAGCGGCCGGGCGCAGCGCGATCTGCGCCTCGCCCCAACTTCACTCAAGATTTAGCGGCGGCGCAAAGTCTTTGCGCGCGCTCAGCTGCGCACGCAGATCCTGATGTCATTTCCTCGTGCAACGCCCTTTGTGCGTCCCAAACCGGAAATTCAGTCGCTTCGCCCCATTGTGCGCTTGGCGCCCCTAGCGACTGTTACAGTGGAACGGTGCTCAGTCGATGCGGGGCGCGGGGGGCGCAAATTAAAGGGCACTCCTCCTGAACTATAAAAGGCTGCCATTTCGCAGCACTCCTTCTTGAGAGACGGATCTTTGCAGAGAGACCAAGGTAGAGAGCTTTCTGCTTTGGCTCATCACTCGGACCGGTACTTGTGGCTTCAGGCCACAGCTTTCCACTTGTCTTTGCCTTCATTGACATCTCATTGTTTGCCAGCATATTATGGGGGCTGCAATGGGTGTAAACGCTGGCTTTCTCAATTACATCCAAAGGGCTCACAGGCGCCGTGAGAGAGTGGCAGCCCTGGCTAGACGGAGAGGGGGCAACAGGCGTCGGCAAAGGAGGCCTTACCCACCCAGGGTATACCGCCAGCAGTTCTCCTATCTCAACATGTCTGAAGAGCAGTGTGTTCGGAGGCTGCGATTCCGAAGGGAGGTGGTCACAGAGATCTGCCACCTGCTTGGCGGTGATCTGCAGCCACAGCTGAGGTGCAGGACGTCTCTGTCGGTGACAGTGAAGGTGACGGTGGCTCTCAACTTCTATGCCACCGGCTCCTTCCAATCCGCTGCTGGGGACATTGCCAACATCTCCCAGTTCGCCGTGCATTGCTGCATCCGCCAGGTCACCAATGCCCTTTTCCAAAGGAGACGTCAGTTCATCTCCTTCTCCATGGCCCTTGCCAAGCAGCAACAGCGTGCAATGGGCTTTGCAGCATTCGCGGGCTTCCCCATGGTGCAGGGCGCCATTGACTGCACGCATGTGGCTTTGCGGGCACCTCTGGAGAATGCTGAGGATTACCGCAACCGGAAGGGCTACCATTCGCTGAACGTCCAGCTGGTGTGTGACCACAGGCAGCTCATCCTAGCTGTCAATGCCCGCTTTCCAGGCAGCAGCCACGATGCCTTCATCCTGCGACAGACTTCTGTGGCAGACATGTTCCAGGCCCAGCCTCACCCACGAGGATGGCTTATCGGGGACAAAGGCTATCCTTTGTGTACCTGGCTGATGACCCCGCTCCGTGTGCCCAGCACCCCTGCTGAAGAGGGATACAACGATAGCCATCAAGCGACCAGGAACATCATCGAACAAACAATCGGCGTCCTGAAGCAACGGTTCCGCTGTCTGGATCGTTCCGGTGGAGCCCTACAATATTCGCCGGAGCGAGTCTCCCATTTCGTGGTCATTTGCTGCATGCTGCACAACCTGGCTATCCGCAGGACTCAGCCACTGCCACCAGAGATTGGAGGACCACCTCAGGAGGAGGAGGAGGAGGAGGAGGACCAGCACAGGAGGGAGGCAGAAAGTGCAAGGGCCGCCCGTCACCGGCTTATTGAACGTCGGTTCTAGGCCCCCTCTCAGGGAATGGCTTGTGCCAATGACAGCAGATGAATGTAGCCGCTCCACAAGCCCTCAGCCGAGCAGGCCAACCAGGACTTAACCAAAAAACCATGCACAGTGCAATTTAACAACAATAATTTATTGCAAACCTCTGCCCTTCCCACATTACATGCTCATGTGGAGAAGCCCCCTCCAAAAACACAAAACTACCAGTCTCGGCCTTACAAAAAGAAAGAAAGACACCAGTCTCGGCCTTACAAAAACACAACTGCACCAGTCCCAGCCTTACAAAAAGAAAGAAAGACACCAGTCTCGGCCTTACAAAAACACAACAGGCATTTGAGCATACCTTCTACTTTTTGCCCTGCAAGGGCGATGCCTTTCGCATCCTTGCCTGACCCCTGCCCGCCCTGCAGCTCCTCCTCAATGGGAGCCCAGTGGCTGCAGCAAGGCTGGGGGAAGGCTGCTGAGGGGCAGATGGCGTGACGGCAGATGCCCTTGGGGGTCAGCCTGCACCAGCTCTGGCCTTGGAGTGGCTGGCTGCTGACTGCTCCAACTCTGGCTGGGCGGCAGTAGTCTGTCCAGCGGCTCGTGGCAGCTGCAATGGCGGAGTGGCAGTGTCAGCTGCAGGAATGGTGCCAACCTGGCAGATCGCAGGTGCTCGCTGGTAGCCTGATACAGTGGCACTCGCACGGGCCAGCACTGCAGCATGCGCAGCAAACAGCTGAAGGACAGATTGCTGGGCTGCTGCTGCGCGGCGGGTGCCGTGGCGATGCCTGGCTGATCCAGCGAGGGTGGCAGCAGTTAGTGCCCGTGTGGCCCTGGTCTGTGTCCGCATGACAGCAGCCAGTGAATGGACGGCACGACTGAGCACTTGGCTCGAAGCCGCCTGTGCTGCCGCGAAGTCCTGCAGACTCCTGGCCTGTGCTGCTCCAAATTGCTGCACACTCCTTGACAAAGACTCAATGGAGTCAGGCATCCTTGCCACTGCAGCCATGAGCTCATTGTGCCTGCGCTCAGCCTGGACGGCCATTTCCTCCAGGAGCCGCACCTCCTCTGCGCTGACCGTTGCAGGACTGGAGGCCGCACTCACCCTCTGGGGAGGAGTCCGCCAAGCTTCCCCACCCCTCCCGCGTTGCTGCAGGCCGCTGGGCCCCGGAGCTTCACTCTCCTCCGACCCTTCCCCCCGGCTCCCCTCCAGGGAAGACGTGTCCCCTACATCGCCATGGGCTGGCGCGGCTGAGGGTGGCACTGATGGGCCGGCTTCCTCTTCCTCCTCCTCGTATTCCGAAGCGCTGACAGTGGCAGCTTGAGGGCCCGCCTCCTCACCTGGCGATTCACCATCTGAAAGCAGGAAGGCACAAGAGTAGCTTTAGAGTGAGGACAGGGCGGCAGCGAGGGAGGCATGAGTGCTGCCATTCACCGCATTGGTCGGACAGTGGCAAAGGATGCTGATCTCATGCGCAAGTGGAACGAGAGAGGTCCAAAAGGTGATGCCCTTACCATTGGTGCCCAGAACAGGGTCGGCATCTCCACTGGCGACGGGGCCAATCAGCCGGCCTGCCATAATGCGCTCCACACGCTGGTCGAGGTCGGAGAGCTCTTTGCGGTCAGGATGGCCTCCCCCGGTCTCAGTTCGGTTGCGCCGGTTGTGCGCCACCTTGGCCTGTAAGAGAAAGGACGGCCTCTAAGTACAGTGTGAAGCCCTGATCTTGTCTGCACTGCCTCCCATGGTCGAATAGCTTGTACAGTGTGTAGCCCTGATCTTGTCTGCACTGCCTCCCATGGTCGAATAGCTTGTACAGTGTGTAGCCCTGATCTTGTCTGCAATGCCTCCCATGGTGGAATAGCTTGTACAGTGTGTAAAGTGCTGAATGTGCAAGTGATTTTCATGACAGTCCCATAGCTGCTGGATGAGGGCTGGCCATTAGGGCTTTCAGGTCCCTTTGCCCATAAAGTGAGGTGCACATGCAAGGATGAGGAGGACACTGGAAAGGGTACTCGCCCTGACAACCCGAGTGAGGTCGTTGAACTTCTTCCGGCATTGCACAGGAGTCCTG
Organism: Somniosus microcephalus; assembly: GCF_052327205.1. Taxonomy (NCBI): domain Eukaryota; kingdom Metazoa; phylum Chordata; class Chondrichthyes; order Squaliformes; family Somniosidae; genus Somniosus; species Somniosus microcephalus. The sequence goes on along the minus strand of NC_140996.1, from coordinate 200,006,657 downwards.
GCAACCACGCTGTTGGAAGACACCCTGTTGGAGACCTCCCTCCAGGCTTTCCGGTAGGCGCTGGGCAGCGGCCTCTTGCCACCTTCTGGGAACAAAACATGGCGCCTGCGCTCCACTCTGCCAACCAGCAGCCTCAGGTCACCGTCGCTGAAGCGCTGTGCTCTCTCCCTGGCCTTCTCCATAGCCCTGGGCGTTGTGCAGGTGAAGCTGAAGTGGTCAGGCCTAGGTTGAGGGCTGCAGTGTGCAGGGCGTGGCAGGCAAACAAATCGACCCTCCCCCTTTAAGAGCTGACTGGCGCCAGAGTGTCTGCCGTCAATCAAGAACTCGCCGCACTGGCGCTGCGCCCGGCCTCGGGGGTATCGCTCAGCAACGCCGGCTTAGCACCTAAAGATAGTCGTGCATCGCCTGTTTTAGCGCAGCAGCAACCTCTTGGGGCGATGTGACTGAATATCGGCAAAGGGGGCGCGACTTTGCGCCGGGCGCAAACTTTAGCGGCCGCCCGACTTTAGCGCCCCAAAAGTGACTATACTGAATTTCTAGGCCCATCTGCCATAGTTTTGCCCACTCACTTAGTCTGTCTATGTCGCTTTGTAATTTCATGCTGCCAGCCACACAATGTACAGTACTACCTGACAATGTCATCTGCAAACTTATATATGCAACTCTTTTTCTCCCTCCACAGATGCTGCCTGATCTGCTGAATATTTCCAGCATTTTCTGTTTATAGTTCAGATTTCCAGCATCTGTAGTATTTTGCATTTGATGTACAACTCTCTGGTCCATCGTCCAAGTCATTAGTATATATGGTCAGTCCATCGTAGCTAAGCTTTCAATATCGTGGTTTTTACTCTGGTGATATTGGCCCTGAACAGGACTTTGCTGTTGGTTATCTGAGCAGATTCCTGGGATACATTGAGAGCTGTAGTGTGCAATCATTGGCCTACATATATCCAAAAAATGAGGTAATCACAACTGCCTGGTAAATTTTGATCTTTATCATGTTATTATGATTCCACATGTGTTTCCTCAGTCTGCCAAAAGCAGATAAGGTGATAGCTCTTGGCCAATTGCTGCAATATTGGAAAGCGTGCTACTGAAGTTTGTGAAATGGTGCACTGGGTCAACTACATGTCATCAATTGTTGAATCATGTGACAGGTAGTGAGATGCTGGCTGATACAAAACCTCAGTTTTCTACAATCTGATAAGACAATATCATTTAACTGAGGCAACAAGTGGTGACTTGGAGATCTTGTTCTGTGTGAACCAGAATAGTGCAATTGTCAGCAAAAAAGAGTTTACAGGTTCGTCCCTAACAGCAACAACAACAACTTGCATTTATATAGCTCCCTCAACATAGCAAAATGTCCCAAGACGCTTCACAGGGGCATAATCAGACAAAAATTGACACTGAGCCAAAGAAGGAGACACTATGACAGGTGACCAATGGCTTGGTCAAAGAAATAGGTTTTAAAGAGCGCCTTAAAAGAGATGGAGAGTTTTAGGAAGGGAATTCCAAAGCTTAGGGCTTAGAAAGCTGAAGGCACGGCCGCCAACAGTGGGGTAAAGGAAGTCAGGGTGCACAAGGCCAAAATTGGAGGAATGCAGAGTTCTAGGAGGGCTGTGGGGCTGGAGGAGGTTACAGAGATAGGGAGGGGCGAGGCCATGGAGGGATTTGAACACGAGGATGAGAATTTTAAATTTGAGACGTTCGGGGAACAGAAGCCAATGTAGGTCAGCGAGCACAGGGGTGATGGGTGAACGAGACTTGGTGCGGCCTTGCTGTTTGCCTGGAATCACCTGAGATTGAACAGCTTACTATCTGTTCTAACCTTGTTGGCTCCACAGTAAGGCTCTCTACTCTGCTCTCATTTCCCTGCTCTTTCCCTATAGTCTATAATTTGTTTTATTTCTTCAGTTTTTCTAACTCCCTTTTAACTGTTATGTTTGAATCAGCTTCAGTAGTCACTTGTGGTAAGTTTCCCTTTTTTATTATTTATTTATTCACGTTTTGGAATCTTTTAACAATGTTTTCACAGAACAGATTTGGAAAAGAGTTCAATTTTAAATGCTGGGTTTGTAAAGCAAAGTGTGCTCACGCAGATCCGGAAAACAGCACTGAGATGAAAGGTGGTTAAAATGCTAATAAGCTATTTTTTCCCCAAAGACTGAAGACAATAAGTAATTCATTAGTCTGTCTCGGTAACCGATAAACATATCACGCCCATTCTATTGGGAAGTCCCTGGTCCCAGGCACTTGGCAGGGTTGTGAAAACAGGATGATAAAAATAGGAACAGAAACACACACTTACAGTCAAGATTTTAAACAAAAAGCTGCAAGGGCAGCTCTCAACCCTGTATTATCCTAATGAAAAAATATTTCACATTTTTCATGGCTCCAATATTCTTTGTAATATAAGTGCCCAAAACTGCACACAGTACAACTTTGGCCTAACCAATATTTTGCACAGATTTATCATTGCCACTTTGCTTTTGTATATAATGCCCCTATTTATAAAACTCAAAACCTCACTTGCCTTTTTCATTTCTTTTTTAAAATCTGTAATCTGGCTTTTAAAATGACTGGGGAAGCTCTCTGGACCTCTCTCCCAATCCTGAGCCGCATACAGGAAATAAACTTGTCTACTGATAGATCATTCCCTCTCTTCTAGCCTCCAACCAATCAATCTTGTCTCCGGTTTTACTATGGTTATTGCCCCCCTGAACTTTCCTCTCATCTTCCCTCTATTTCCAAATATACCTTTCCACATTCTCTACCTCCTCCTCGCACCCTAACTGTTGAAATCAAGACGCATCGCACCATCTCCAACTCTAACTCACTTCTATGAAAGTCTTTACATTCCTCAGTCTTCCCTTCCTAAAATCTAACTTTTAACCCAAGCTTAGTGTCATCTCTCCACCACTGCTTTATTTGCCTCGTCATCTACCCTACCGTTTTTAACCTTGGCGCTGTCCAAACTATGGGATTTGCTCTCCACATAGGCTTCTCAGTGAAGAACAGTACAACGCTGGACCACACGCCAATTATAGTTGACTTTGCGCCCAACCTTCTGATAGTTCCAGCACGGATTCCAATTAATGCCATCGGGTGCAGCAAGCCAGTAACAGCTTTCTGTATGAAGAAATGATACCACGTCAAGCTTGATCTTGGAAATACTCAGCAGGTCAGGCAGCATCTGTGGAGAGAGAAACAGAGTTAACGTTTCAGTTAACGTTAATTCTGTTTCTCCACAGATGCTGCCTGACCTGCTGAGTATTGCCAGCATTTTCTGTTTTTATTTCAGATTTCCAGTATCCACAGTATTTTGCTTTTGTATCAGACTTGATCTTGCTTCTCCATCTTTATTCTGTGAGGAGAGGATAACCACATCTAACTCCTTTAGTAAACATTATTTAACTGAATTACAAAGCCACAAGCTGATCTTTTAAATGCTTTCCAAAATGAGAATGGGTAAGAAAGAGTTATCTGATCATAAGATGCACTATAAAATTCTTGTTTAACTATGTGTCTGACTCCTGTGAGATGGAAGCATTTGCATGTGGTGGGTCTCCACCATTTGAAGCCAATTTACTTGCTCTGAACCCTTTCACATTTAATCTGTCAGCAGTGCCTGGACATGTTCATCACATATTTCCAAAACCAGAAAACGTTGGTTATAATATTCATTAAAAAAATGAATTCTGTGCCAGAGTTACATTCCTTTTAACTGAATGGCTATGCATTTTGATTGCCTTCAGAATGACAGCGGCAGTCACTGTGATCTCAATATAACCAAAAAAGTTGCAAAATGAACCTTATCTTTAAATGAAGTCAGGAATTTTTTTTTGGTGCGTTTCTACGTTGGCTGGAACTTCAAGTTCCTTGTGGTGCAGAACTATTAATAATAAATTAAATTTGAAATAGGCTGCCTTTGAAGGGAATGAGACTGCCTGTCATGGGAGAGATAAGTCAAAACTTACAATGGAAAGGAGACAAGCTGGGTGAAAAGTGGGAAATTAGTAACAGCACAAATATATATCAGATCCTAAAATGTTTCAGTTACAAAACAGCTTGATGTTCCTCATGGCAATGCTGCTTATATAGCACGTAGAAGGAAAGAATTTGGGCTGAAAAGTTACACTTAGGAGTCATTTTTTGTGTGTGCATTTTTTTTTCAGTTTCTTCCTTTTCTCCCCTCTTCTGAAGGCAGCTGTTCTTGCTGGGATATGGTTCCACAGGTACCAGTAGCCTTCCAATAATTCACTCAAGCAGGCTGTTCAGTCCTGAGGGCATCACAACTGAGTCCAACCTTTACCTCACCTGAAGGCCACACTGACATGCTTAACTGCACAGGTAGCAGTCGGGAACAGAAACACTGACAGGGAGCGCTGCACTGTCAGAGGTGCTATCTTTTGGATGAGACGTTAAACCAAAAATTTGACCTCTGTTCTCTCGGGTGGCACTATTTTGGAGAAGAGCAGGGGAGTTATCCCCGGTCTTCTGGCCAATATTTATCCTTCAATTAACACCACTGAAAAAACAGATTATCTGGTCATTATCACATTGCTGTTTGTGGGAGCTTGCTGTGTGCAATTGGCTGCCGCGTTTCCTACATTACAACAGTGACTACACTTCAAAAGTACTTCATTGGCTGTAAAGCACTTTGGGACGTCCTGAGGTCATAAAAGGCGCTATAGAAATGCAAGTCTTTCTTTCCCCTCCCTAGTCCAGGAGCACTCAGTCAAATTGTAGTAATGGGGAGTGGGATTTTTGTATGTCCCTCCTGTAGAATGATCTAGTCCAGGCCATGGGTAAGCCTAACCCTAGTGTTTTAATACAATAGCAAAATACTGCGGATGCTGGAAATCTGAAATAACAACAGAACATGCTGGAAACACTCAGCAGGCCAGGCACCATCTGTGAAGAAAGAAACAGGGTTAACGTTTCAGGTCTGGGACCCTTCATCAGAACATGAAAAAGCTGGAGATGTAACAGATATTGAGCAGGTGCAGAGACAGGATGGGAGGGCGGTAAGGAATTAGAAAAGTTCATTCACTTTACTTCCAATTTCCACCCTACCCTCACCTTCACATGGTCCATCTCCGACTCTTCTCTTCCCTTCCTTGACTTCTCTGTCTCCATTTCTGGCGATCGGCCATTGACAAACATCCACTACAAGCCCACTGACTCCCACAGCTACCTGGACTACACTTCCTCCCACCCCGCTTCCTGTAAGGACTCTATTCCATTCTCTCAGTTTCTCCGTCTCCGCTGCGTCTGTTCTGACGATGCCACCTTCCATTCCAGTGCTTCCGACATGTCTTCCTTTTTCCTCAACCGAGGATTCCCCTCTACTGTGGTTGACACGGCCCTCGACCGTGTCCGTTCCATTTCCCGCATTTCTGCTCTCACCCCTTCCCCTCCCTCCCAGAACCATGATAGGGTTCCCCTTGTCCTCACCTTTCACCCCACCAGCCTCCACATTCAACGGATCATCCTCCGCCATTTCCGCCACCTCCAACATGATCCCACCACCAAACGCATCTTCCCCTCACCTCCCCTTTCAGCATTCCGAAGGGACTGCTCCCTCCGCGACACCCTGGTCCACTCCTCAATCACCCCTAACAGCCCTTCCCCTTCACTCAGCATCTTCCCGTGCAAGCGCAGGAGATGCAACACCTGCCCTTTTACCTACTCCCTTCCCACTGTTCAGGGCCCCAAACACCCCTTCCAGGTGAAACAGCGATTTACTTGTGCTTCTTGCAATTTAGTATACTGTATTCGCCGCTCACGATGCAGTCTCCTCCACATTGGGGAGACCAAACGCAGATTGGGCGACTGCTTTGCGGAACACCTCCGTTCAGTCCATAAGGGTGACCCCGAGCTTCCGGTCGGCTGTCACTTTAATTCTCTGCTTCACTCCCACTCTGATCTCTCTGTCCTTGGCCCCTTACATTGTTCCAATGAAGCTCAACATAAGCTCGAGGAACAGCACCTCATCTTTCGATTAGGCACTTTACAGCCTTCTGGACTCAACATTGAGTTCAACAATTTCAAACTATAACCCCTGCTCCCATTTTTCATGTTGTATGATTTTGCCACCCTCTTTGCAACCTCGTTTTTTAATGTAACTTCTTTGGTTATATGTGATTAGTAGTCTCCTGCCAGGGACCTTATTCATCCAATGTATCTATATATATATTTGATACATCATTTTGTCGCGATTCCATCTTTATGACACACTCTTGTTGTTTAGTATTACCGTTATTATTGATTTCATTATGATTCATTTGCTTCTTCTGTGTTTTCTCGAGAAACAAACTGAAATAAAAAGTACAAAAGAACACAATGAATCAAAATGGTCGTCCAGCTATTTCTAAGCCTGTTGCAATACACACTGAGAGAAGCTGTTTTGTGGTTGAGAAGCCTCTGTTCGAGAGCTGGATCAGTGCCATTTGATTAAATAGATTCCAGTTCCTTTGTGTGGTCATTCTGTGTACTCTCCCTGATGACACATCTCTGCTTGATTACACGTGACCAGCCTGACACATGTCTGGCAACCAAATTTTAAAAGGAGAATGAAAATCTCCAGGGCGTCGTTCAATTCCTCTATCCGTAAAGGATCAGAAAATAAAAATTGCTTCCTTCTGAAGGGAGACACATTGAAGAAGTAAACTATTGTTCCGAGACAGAGGATGGATTAAATTGGGATCATGTGGCAGTAGAATTAATAATAATTTTAAAGATGCTTCTGGAATACAATGCTGCCTACACCCACGCAGAAGTTATTTAATTTAAGGAATATTCACTTATGACAATGATGTTAAAAAGGCATGTTATTTTGTAACTTAGTACTCTCTGTTTAAAAGGTGAAAATCTCCCAGCATTCCAATTCGGCTCCCACTCAAAAGAGCGGCGGTGTGGATGCCGGGCAAAGACCCAGATTAGGCTCGGTTGTGATGCCCCCTATAGTTGAATAGCCTGCCAATACTTTGTATCCTGGCTCATGCCTGAAAAACGGTCACATTGGTGCGATACTGCAGTCTGCCAGCACCTGTGGAACTATTGCCGCAGCACGAGTCAGCACCTACAGGAGAGGAAAGGAGAAAATTCAAAAAAAAATTTAAAATCAGCCATGAAGACCAAAAAAAAAGAAAATAAAGCTTACATTTCTGCAGCGCCTTTCACGACCTCAGGATGCCCAGAGCGCTTTACAGCCAATGGAGCACTTTTGATTGATTAGTCACTGTTGTAATGTAGGAAACGCAGGAGCCAATTTGGACACAGCAAGCTCCCACAAACAACACTGAGAAAATGACCAGATAATCTGCTTTTTATTGATCTGGTTTGAGGGATAAATATTGGCCAGGAGGGGAGACGGGTCCTCGGTTTAATGCCTCGTCCGAAAAGCAGGTACTCCGAGGGTGCAGCACTCCCTCAGATTAATTAGCAATCTTGTTGTATGAGGCCCCTTGGGTCAGAGCGATCATAATATGATCGAATTCTTCATTAAGATGGAGAATGAAGTAGTTGACTCAGAGACTAGGGTCCTCAATTTAAATAAAGGAAACTACGATGGTCTGAGGCGCGAGTTGGGTAGGATTGATTGGGGAATGGCACTCAAAGGGTTGACGGTGGATAGGCAATGGCAAACATTCAAAGACCGAATGGATGAGCTACAGAATTTGTTCATCCCAGTTTGGCATAAAAATAAAACAAAAAAGGTGACCCAACCGTGGCTAACAAGGGAAATTAGGGATAGCATAAGATCCAAGGAGAAGACATATAAATTGGCCAGAAAAAGCAATAATCCTGAGGATTGGGAGCAGTTTAGGATTCAACAAAAGAGGACAAAGGGATTAATTAAGAAAGGGAAAATAGAATATGAGAGTAAGCTTGCAGGAAACATAAAAACTGACTGTAAAAACTTTTATAGATATGTGAAGAGAAAAAGATTGGTGAAGTCAAGCGTAGGTCCCTTGCAGTCAGAATCAGGGGAATTTATAATGGGGAACAAAGAAATGGCAGACCAACTAAATACATATTTTGGTTCTGTCTTCACAAAGGAGGACACAAATAACCTCCCAGAGATGCCGGGGAACATAGGGTCTGATGAAAGGGTGGAACTGAAAGAAATCAGTATTTGTAGGGAAATGGTGTTAGGAAAATTGATGGGACTGAAGGCCGATAAATCCCCAGGGCCTGATAATCTAAATCCCAGGGTACTTAAGGAAGTGGCCCTAGAAATAGTAGATGCATTGCTGGTCATCTTCCAGAACTCGATAGACTCTGGAACAGTACCCATGGATTGGAGGGTAGCTAATGTTACCCCACTATTCAAAAAAGGTGGTAGAGAAAAAGCAGGGAATTATAGACTGGTAAGCCTGACATCGGTAGTGGGGAAAATGCTAGAGTCTATTATAAAAGATGTAATAGCAGGGCACTTGGAAAGCAGTGATAGGATCGGACAAAGTCAACATGGATTTACAAAAGGTAAATCATGCTTGATTAATCTACTGGAATTTTTTGAGGATGTAACTGGTAAAATAGATAAGGGAGAACCAGTGGATGTGGTGTATTTGGACTTTCAGAAGGCTTTCGATAAGGTCCCACACAAGAGATTAGCGTGCAAAATTAAGGCACATGGGATTGGGGGCAAGGTATTGACTTAGATAGAGAACTGGTTGGCGGACAGAAAGCAAAGAGTTGGAATAAACGGGTCGTTTTCCGAGTGGCAGGCAGTGACTAGTGGGGTACCGCAAGGATCGGTCCTAGGACCCCAGCTGTTCACAATATATATTAATGATCTGGACAAGGGAATTGGATGTAATATCTCCAAATTTGCAGACAAAACTGTGAAGAGGATGTCGTGAAACTCCAATACGATTTGGACAGGTTGGGTGATTGGGCAGAAAAATGGCAAATGCACTATAATGTGGATAAATGTGAGATTATCCACTTTGGTGGCAAAAACAGGAAGGCAGATTATTATTTGAATGGCAATGGATTGGGAGAAGGGGACGTGCAAAGAGACCTGGGTGTTCTTGTGCACCAGTCGCTGAAGGTAAGCATGCAGGTGCAGCAGGCGGTTAAGAAGGCAAATGGTATGTTGACCTTCGTAGCAAGAGGGTTCGAGTACAGGAACAAGGATGTCTTGCTACAGTTGTACAGGGCCTTGGTGAGACCGCACCTTGAGGACTGTGTGCAGTGTTGGTCGCCTTACCTGAGGAAGGATTTTCTTGCCATGGAAGGAGTGCAGCGAAGATTCACCAGGCTGATACCTGGGATGGCAGGAATGACGTATGAGGAGAGATTGTGTCGATTGGGCTTATACTCACTGGAGTTTAGAAGATTGAGAGGGGATCTCATCGAAACCTATAAAATTCTGTCAGGCCTGGACAGACTAGATGCAGGAAGGATGTTTCTGATGGCCGGGGAGTCCAGAACCAGGGGTCATAGTCTAAGGATAAGGGGTAAGCCATTTAGGACTGAAATGAGGAGGAATTTCTTCACCCAGAGAGTGGTGAACCTGTGGAATTCTCTGCCACAGAGGGCGGTGGAGGCCAGTTCATTAAATATATTCAAGAAGGAGTTGGATATATTTCTTAAGGCTAAAGGGATCAAGGGATATGGGGAGAAGGCAGGGACAGGGTACTGAATTTGGATGATCAGCCATGATCTCATTGAATGGCGGAGCAGGCTCGAAGGGCCGAATGGCCTACTCCTGCTCCTCTCTTCTATGTTTCTATGCACAGGACTGTCAGCCTAGATTATGGGGTCGATACTATATTAACCTCCCTACAACGGGGGTGGGGGGGGTTAAAAATTTAAAATTTGCGAATGCGTCCCCAAACACACCGCATACATGCCTGCCACCAATTTTCGGTGGCGGGTCTCGTGGCGTACGTGTGTCCCGTCTTGGAGAGGCGGAGCACTTCATTTTAATATTTATATCAGGCTCCCACAGTATAATTGGGAGCCTGGTATTAATTTAACAGCTGCCAGCTGGGTTTCCCAGGGCTCGGGAAACCCGGCAGCGAAATGGAGGCAGGAACTGTCGGCTCCAGCAGGTTAGTACTTTCTAAAGCCCTGCTTGTGGGTCAGGAGGAGCAGGAGTGATCCCCCCAGCCCCTCAAGTAAACCTTCGGTCTCCCTTCCACCGATTGCGACCTCTCCTCATTGCTGCCATCGGCCGCCTCCAACCCCGATCCTTGCCCAGCCCTGCAATCAGCTGACTCCCCCGCCAATGTCCAGTCTTTGACCAGCCCTATGATCAGCTGACCTCACCCCCAACCCCTGACCTCCGGCCTGCCCTGCAATCGACTGACGCCCCCCTCCAATCCCTGGTCTTTCCCTCCCACCCTCCCGATTGCTCGGCTCCACTCCCCACCCCCCCCCCGCACTAAGTTCCAGTCCCGAGCCCCCAATCTCTTCCACCGTCCCGATTGCCAGACTCCGCCTCCATCCCCCCCCTCCCCACCCCCACCATCATGCCCCGATCTCTCCCAATTGCTGGGGACCATCCCCAACTGTCCTCAGCTACGGCCTCTACCACTAGGTGTCCCAGTCAGCAGCCAGGCAGCCTGTCAATCTGTCCGGCTGCCAGGCGGCAAATGGAAGAAGAAAATAATAATGAGGTCCTGCCATTAAATTCGGCAGGACCTCCGCGTCCCCGGGATTTCCAGGTTTCCTCCCAAAACCGCACTCCCTGCCCACCTCCCCGCAAATATCGGGGCCTGTGGGCTCAAGTCTCTGTCCAATGCATATGATACGATTTTCAAGCTATTTATAAGACACCGCTATACGCTGGTGCAAATAGTGTTTTTTGATAAGTTGATATTTTAGAATTATTCCCTTTATTCACTGTTATTGAACATTGTCTACATAAATTGACTCATTCAAGATTCCCTACAAATCCCCAGACAGAAATGGATTTAAGTGCTTCTGTTTGCTATTTTTAGCGTGGCCATTAATGCATTTGCAATATTCTTCTCTGGATTATTTAAACCGGTGTGCTAAAGTAAAAGAGAGAGAACTCAATCCAAAAGTGATGACAAGAGGGACAATAAATATCTGAAAATGAATATGCTAATATTAAAAACAATTGCAGTAATACAAACAAGGCTGTGTAACAGGCCCAACATGGTTATCGTGAGGGGGAGAGGGGAAAGGAGTAGGCGGCACATGCTTCTCAAAACAACTTGTTGGCATAATGCCAAGCATCACTTACCTAACAGCACCAGAGTAGCCAGGCTGCTGAACCCTCGCAATGTCATGCAGCTTAGAAGCAAACAAAAGAGGAAAGGAGATATATAATATACTGCAGAAAATATATAATGGCTAGAAAATGTTTTGGAGGGAAAGAGCATAATGCACTTTGTTCTCTAATAAAAAGTCTGACAACCTTGGTGAGGGTTCCCTGAGGCTCAGTGGATGCAAGAAGATAGCATCTTCCACTCACTCAGGACAACTCAAAGCACTTCAAAGCCAATGACTCGCATTTGAAGAGCAATCACTTATTCTGTAGGCAAACGTGGCAGCCATTTTGCGCACAGCAAACTCCCACAAATGCCAATGACAGCAATGACCAGTAAATCTGTTTTGATGGTGTTAATTAAGGGATGAATACCTTAAAAGAAGTTAATGTAAAAGAGGGAAATCCTGAAATTCAAGTAACAAAGGGGGATCTATGTAATAAGTCATGCAATTAGACATGGTGGCCTAGAAATTGGTTCATGCCGGCCCTCTGCCAGCATGAGTAGGCCCCAGACACACCCGATATTAGGCCTCGGGCCTCATTTACATGAGACCAGCGATCTGCGAATGCCTGCTGGCGGTCCCCAAGCAGCTCGCCGGAGAAGAGGATTTCGACTTCCTGAAGCCAGGTTTAGTTCCAAGACTGTGCGCACAATTCTGCTGGAACTAGTTAACCAGAGGGCTGCCCTTGGGCTTTCTAATGCCTCCATAGAAGTCCACATGGAGGAGGTTAGAGCAAGGAGGGAAATACTGAACACCACCAACTGCAGGAGCATCCCCAGAGCAACAGTGATCCAGGCCTGGACCGAGGTGGCTGACACTAGCACTCCATGTGGGTTAGATAGTAAGCCAGAGGGGTCTACACAGGGTGAAACACTCAGCAGCACCAGGTACTGGTGGCAGGAACAGCCCAGGAGAGAGCTCGCTGGTGGGCAAGGTCCTCTTGTGGCTCTGCAAAGCAGGACAGAGATGGGAACTTCAGGGCCCAGTCATGAAAAGAAACCTGCTTGCCTTGCACAATCAGTTGTATGAGGTATTGGAAGGCCTGCCAAGAAGTTACAGCACGATGGCCCCGGTATTTACTGGGGCGAGGTTTCCAAGCGTGGGGGGAGGAGTTCTGGTACGCTGGGGAGTTTTAACTCCATGGCGTGTGTGTTTTAATTTTTACAGCTTCCCTGCCCGGAAGCCAGCCTGATTGACAGACTAGGCTCCCTGTCGGGCGTGGAACGCTGCGCAAGAGGCCGCAGCCTCAGGTAGGGTTTCTGCTGCTTGGGGTGGAGATCGTGAGTGTTGTGTATGTACCTTTAAGAGAGAACTGTTTTACAGCTCCTGTATACTGTAGTACCGGCAGTGACCACACCTGTATATAAAGCCGGAGCAAGCTTCTGTACTTCAGTCTTGAGAGTACTCTACTCCAGTAAATACCTGTTGATTGTTAAGTTACAGCATCCGTGTAGTTCTTGGGGAAACATCCTATTTAAAGAATCACGGATCTAACAGTGAGGGGAGGGGTTGGATACAGCATGGTTTGGAGGTTTGGAGGGTGATCCCGGTGGGTCGGAGAGAGATCGGGGGCAGAGATGGAGGGTCAGGGAGAGATCGGAGGGAGAGTTGGGGGGTCGCGGGACAGTCGGTGATTGGGGGGAGGTTGATGATCGTTGGGGAGGCGGTCCATGATCGCAGGGGGGTCCGTGATTGCAGGGGGTGGTGTCGGCGATCGTGGGAGGGTTTGTGATCGTGTGTGGGGGGGTCTGTGATCGCGTGGGGGGGTTCTGTGATCGTGGGGGGTTCTGTGATCGCGTGGGGGGTCTGTGGTCACGTGGTGGGGGGGTCGCTGATCACCGTGTGTGGGGGTCGGGTCACTAGGGAGGTTTACAGGCCTATTTGGGGGCTGAGTGGGAAGAACTCCTGCTCCTCCTGGCCCACAAACAGTGCTGGAAAGGCACTTACCTGTTCCGTGCAGCAATCCTCGCCTTTCTTCAGCTGCTGGGTTTCCCGAGGCCCAGGAATCCCGGCCGGCCAGCGTTAAGCCTGAAACACAGATAAAGGGCTGGATTTTGATACTGGAGGCGTGTAGGAGGCAGGACTACAACTTTCGGGGTTGTAGTCCCGCCTGCATCGAGTTGTGGCCAACCCACGCGATTTTGACTTGATTGACCTTGTTGAGCCCGCGCAGCGGGCTCAGCAGGACAATTAAGGGCCACCCGGCAACAGGTGACGTCACAGATTGATATTTCATCTGTCAAGACCTTTTGACAGATGAAATATCAGCGTTTGACAGCTCTTTGAAGCTGTCAAACACTGACAATCTGTACTCCAAGTTAATTCCTTCCTCTCAGGCTGATTTAGAGATCTCTCCAGAACAGAAAGCTGAATGCTGCAACTTTTGACAGCTCACGGCCATTTTGCTTTCTGTGCCAGTGAGATGAGGGACTCCCGAGACCTGAAGGAAGGAAGGCTGTAAAGGTAAGAAAAGGTAAGTAAAACTTCTTTCAACACTTTACACACACCAAACACACTTACCTCTGCACTCATGCACCCATCACTCACCTGAACACCAGACATCTCGAACCCTCCAAGCCCTTCAGCTCGACAGTCTGCCTCGCTAACTTGGCGTGGTTTGGAGCCATCGGGATTCCCACACTTCAGCAATAAAAATAGGGATTAGGCTAAAAACTGCTTCTTAACTACCTGTTAACACGCAGTTAATTGGCACTAATCCCCTTCCCGCCTCGGGGAGGCGGCTCCCAGCACAGGTCGGGTATCCGCCTCCTTTGAAACTGGCATGGAGGCGGGTTGGGGGCGGGATGGGTTTGTGCCCCCCCCCCCTCGATTTCGGGATTTTAACCCCCCACACACCTCCAATCCCACCTCCACGGCCCAATGAAAATCCTGCCCAAAATCTTCGGTAGCCTCAATAAAATATTTCAATGAGTGACCCGCCTCCTGGGAGTAGGTTTGTCACCCGCCTCCGCTAAAACCAGAAGTGGGTGGGTTCGAGGGGGGTTGGGATCGCGTTTGAGATTTTTTTACATTTTAGCTTCTCACCTGACCCAAACCCACCCTTTCCTGGGGGTTAAAATGACCCACTATGTCTGAGAGTATGGAGGAGTCCGCTCCCAGCTTGTATGGTGTCAGCTTGCATGACATCAGCAATCGGCAATCTGCTTTGGAGAGTGTGGCTGCTTCGGGAACACTGCAGCCGGACACCAGCAAAGGGAATCAGTGTCGCCGGCCTTTGCAGCTTTGATGGAAGCTCAAACGGCTACCATTCTGACTCCTGGCTCAAAGCTATGCGCCACCTTGGAGAGATTGGAGGAGCAAGTAGATACAGGCTGTCCCGCAGAGCTGTGGAATTAATGAACCCCAGCCCTGTGGCAGTGGCACTCTGGGAGCAATACGTGTTGCTTTCATTCAGAATGTCAGCGCGTCTGCTCCTTGGCCACCCCCTCAAGAAATGCCTGTCGTGGTGCCAGCTGGTCAGCTGGGCCAGGCTGCCATGGCAACAGCTGAGGTGCACTCAAGAGAGTGGTTGGAATGTGGAACTTGCTACCACATGGAGTAGTTGAGGCGAGTAGCATAGATGCCTTTAAGGGGAAGCTAGATAAGTACATGAGGGAGAAAGGAATAGAAGGATACGCTACTACTACACTTCTGTATGGCTGATGTAGATGTACAGCAACAACTTTAATTTTACAGTTAGGTGGTTAAGCCAGATAATTGCGTCAGGAGTAGCGGAATGATGTCTTCTTCGTATTTGTGAATCGGGCATTGAGTCGTTATATGTTCCAAGATCTGTTCTGGGTGACCACAGTCGCACACTGGAGAGTTTTTTAATTCTCCATTTGCGCATCAAGTATCCGCATCTGCCATGGTTTGTGCGGATGCGGTTTAGGGCTGCCCATAAGCTTTGCGGAAGATTGCTGACAGTGTTGGATGAAGTAAGGCGGGAGGAGGCTCGTGTGGAGCAGGAATGCCGGCACAGACCTGTTGGGCCGAATGGGCAGTTTCTGTGCTGTAAATTCAATGTCATTTTTCCCACCGTGCCTTTGGAACACGGAGATTTCGTTTACAACATACTCCGAACAAACTGACTCTAAGACTGAATCACTGGTGCTGATTACAGTGTGCTGATCTCCTAGACTCCAAGCTGTACTGAGCACAACATAAACTCAAAAAGGAATGGCTCTTACAGAGCAACAGGAAAGCACCCAGCTCACACTGGTAAAGCAATTTTCAAACAGAAAGCCAAAGAAAGAAAGACTTGCATTTATACAGAGCCATTCACGACCACCGGACATCTTGTGTGCAGTTTTGGTCGCCTTATCTGAGGAAGGATGTTCTTGCCATGGAGGGAGTGCAGCGAAGATTTACCAGACTGATACCTGGGATGACAGGAATGACGTATGAGGAGAGATTGGGTCGATTGGGCTTATACTCGCTGGAGTTTAGAAGAATGAGAGGGGATCTCATTGAAACTTATAAAATTCTAACAGGACTAGACAGACTTGATGCAGGAAGGATGTTCCCGATGGCGGGGGAGTCCAGAACCAGGGGTCACAGTCTAAGGATAAGGGGTAAGCCATTTAGGACAGAGATGAGGAGGAATTTCTTCACCCAAAGAATGGTGAACCTGTGGAATTCTCTACCACAGAAGGCAGTTGAGGCCAATTCGTTAAATATATTCAAGAAGGAGTTAGATATATTTCTTAAGGCTAAAGGGATCAAGTGATATGGGGAGAAGGCAGGGACAGGGTACTGAATTTGGATGATCAGCCATGATCTCGTTGAATGGCGAAGCAGGCTCGAGAGGCCGAATGGCCTACTCCTGCTCCTGCTCCTATCTTCTCTGTTTCTATGTTTCTATCCCAAAGCACTTCGCAGCCAATGAAGCACTTTTAGAGTGTAGTCACTGTTGTAATGTAGGAAAAGCAGCAGCCAATTTGTGCACAGCAAGCTCCCACAAACAGCAATGTGATAATGACCAGATAACCTGTTTTAGTGATGTTGATTGAGGGATAAAAATTGGCCAGGAAACCAGGGATAACTCCCCTGCTCTTCTTCAAAATAGTGCCATGGGATCTTTTACGTCCACCTGAGAAAGCAGACGGGGCCTCAATTTTACATCTCATCTGAAAGACGGCACCTCTGACAGAGCAGCACTCCCTCAGCACTGCACTGGTGTGTCAGCCTAGATTTTTGTGCTGGAGTGGGACTTGAACCCACAACCTTTTGATATCAAAGGCAAGGGTGCTACCCACTGAGCCACAGCTGACTCACCAAAGGCGCAATAATCCATCTCAAATTTAAAAATTATATTATTCTGGGCTCAGATATCACCAATTTAACGCATAGTTATGGGATAGAAAAAAATAAGCCGGAACCTTTTAATGATATTTTTCCCCAAGTTATTTTTATTGGCCCACAGGAAATATGAAATAATATTGTTCTTGTTGGCAAAGAACTCTGCTTTTATTATCTGAAAACTCACTAGGCTGGTATTTCTCATTCTTGTCTGAATGCCAACATCCTTCGTGTAAGATTGCCAGACACCAACAATTTCTGCAATTATAAACGGGTTAAGAGGTCTCATATGTCTCTGCGCTTTTGACTTTCAATGTGAGACAGGGGCAGGGGGACGAAGGCTTTGTTACTTTGAACATTCATGAGCTCAGTCGTAATCTTGTATTCTGTTTAAACTTTGTCAGATCTGAATGTAGTATTTTTCAGACCATGATGTATTGCCATCTACGGGGGTGACGACGGTAACTCCCTCCACCACCGGCACATCGTGGCTGCAGTGTGTGCCATCTACAAGATGCACTGCAGCAATTTGCCAAGGCTTCTTCGACAGCCCGGCCAATATTTATCCCGCAACAAAAACAGATTGGGGTAAAGATTCGGCAACGCTAAAATCCTGTCGGTGCCACTGTGACCGCCGAAAATGGTGGTGCTGGCAGGACCGAAAAATTGGCGCTGGGGACTATTAACATCAGCCCAGCGCTAAACGTACTGTGCGTTTGTCCCGGCAGGAGGCCCCAATGTAGCGTGGCCATAGCGTCATTGCAGCAAGAACAGCCTGCTCTGAAAGCGAGTCTGTCATTTCAGAAATCAGTTCGGCTTCTTAAAGGGGAACTGCCTTCGCAATGAAAAAAATAAAAATCATGTAAAAATAGGCAGTTTTTAGCCCTTACAGCTCAACTGCCTTCTGGGGAAAAAATAGCATTAAAAAGAATTCCCAAATGGGCATCTTCAACTTTTAAAGCTGAATCCCCCTCTGCCTAAAAAAAGGGAAAAGTGCTTCAGTACTAACACAAATGCTCAGCAAGCATTGCAGCAACTCGCCAAGGCTTCTTCGGCAGCATCTCCCAAACCCACGGCTTCTACCACCTAGAAGGACAAGGGCAGCAGGCGCATGGGAACACCATCACCTCCAAGTTTCCCTCCAAGTCACACTCCATCCTGACTTGGAAATATATCGCCGTTCCTTCATCGTCGCTGGGTCAAAATCCTGGAACTCCCTCCCTAACAGCACTGTGGGAGTACCTTCACTGTAGGAACTGCAGCGGTTCAAGAACGGGCTCACCACCACCTTCTCAAGGGCAATTAGGGATTGGCAATAAATGCTGGCCTTGCCAGCGACAAACACATCCCAGAAACGAATAAAAAAAATAGCCAGGGAAGAGGCACCCAAGGTCTCGCACACAGCACTCCAGCTTTGTACAGGGGGTCAACACTGCAAGAGAGGTCCTCTACCCACAGGCAGAAGGATGTGGGAACAGTTCACCGAGGCCATTACTGCCAGCAGTGTTGCCCCCATGACCTGACTCCAGTGCCCAAAGAAGCTTCATGACCTCAGGCCACTGGTCAAGGTCAGTGAATGCATCTTCAAGAGCCGTCTCCTACCAACTGCACCACTAGCCTCACACACTGCTCAATGCACGACCGCATCCGCCCCGCCCCGCCCCCACCCCCCCCCCCCCACAACAATCACTCACCTACCAACAATCTGTACCAAACACGAAGCACATCTCACATTCCTAGCTTCACCTCATCCCCTTGAAGGAGACACTGTGAGGGAGCTGGATTAACATCAGTAGAGATACAGTCAGTAACACAGGGCGCGGGGGGAGGGCAGACCATCAGGCAACTGAAGCAACGGTTCCGCTGCCTTGACCACTCAGGAGGACCACTTGGCAGGGGCATGGCTGAGCCCTTGGCCAGCGGCGGGGCAGAAAGGATACAAGATGCTGTTATCCTCCTTCTCACTTGCACCTCTTGCTTTCCCGCCCTCGCCTCACCACAACTCCACCCTGGTGCCTTCCTCATTTCACACACCCAAGAAATACAGCCTGCCCAGCCAGTGTTCCCCCCCCCCCCCCGAAAGTCAGCAGCCTTCCACCAGCCATGCTGCATCCACTGGGGTAGCACTGCATGACATCAGTAGGATAGGCAAAGCCCCACACAAAGCAGTCACTAAGGGAATGCATAAGGGTGATGAGTTGATTTCTTGATGTAACATTGGATGGATAGATGTATAAAGTTGGATTGGAAAGTTTGCTTTGTAGTGGCTTTTATTTCAGCATCGTGGCCAAGAGGACGCTGTGATGGTCAGTAACAGAGGGAAGGTAAGGTGTGGGACAAATGTTGAAAGGGAATTGGGGTTGTGGTCACTGGTACCACAGGCGGATGATTTGATCCCGGCCAGAAAGATGCTGTCTGGGTTACATCCTTCCTTCTGCTTCTTCCTCTTCTGGATAGGATTACATAGGATATACGGCACAGAAACAGGCCATTCGGCCCAACCAGTCCATGCCGGTGTTTATGCTCCACTGAAGCCTCCTCCCGTCTTTCCTCATCTAAATCTATCAGCGTATAGGATTACATAGGATATGCTTCTTCCTCTTCCCTCTGTGAGCGGAAGCTGTAAATCTGAAATAAAAGCATAAAATGCTGGAAATACTCAGCCGGTCAGGCAGCATCTCAACCTGAGACATGAACTCTGTTTCTCTCTCCACAGATGCTGCCTGACCTGCTGAGTATTTCCAGCATTTTCTGTCTTCTCAGAGGCCATCCTTTACCATTCGAGGCCCTTCAGCATCCAGCACACTTTTAACATGTATTGCACCAAGCCACTATTTCAATAAAATAGAAAAAAAATCCAGTCCAAAAGCTTAAATGCAAACTTACCTGAAAGATGTGTGTGTCCCTTTTCCCTTTAAGAATTGCTGACAGCGTCCCTGTCAGTCTGCTGAAGGCACGCTTTTCAAAGCGTGCTTAGGACCCAGTGCTGATCTCAGGTCGAAGTTCGCAGATGTGGCATTAAGTCGGCATTGCACAGCGACTGACGTCACACTCTATCCATTTGCATCTCCAGAGCCAGCGCTGCTTTCGGCAGTGCTAAGGGCCTCACCAAAATGGCGGCCGCCAAGTCCCGCACCAGAGAAGGGCGTTAGAGTGGCGGCCACCATTTTTTGCCAGGATAGCGGTGCAAACGGGTGGCGGTAAGTAGCCCAATTTCTAGGCCATTATGTGGTCATCATCACGTTTGTGGGACCTTGCTGTGCACAAATTGGCTGCTGCATTTCCCACATTACAACAGTGACTACACTTCAAAAAGTACTTAATTGGCTGTAAAGCGTTTTGGGACATCCGGTGGTCGTGAATGATGCTATATGAATGCAAGTCTTTCTGTTTGAGTTAATACTGAGAGCAGAGACACAGCACTGGAGGGGTGAGGAAGAAGAATACACAAAAAAATCAGAGTCAGCGCACCAAAGGGTGTGAGAGGGAATAGAAGGCTGGAGGAAGTTGGGTGGGGAGAGACAAGAATAAAGATTTTAAATAAAATGTGTTGGGGGACATGAAGCCAATATAGGTGATTAAGGACGGGGTGCGGGGAGGGGAGGGGGAGGGAGGTAATGGGCAAGCAGGACGTAGATCTATTATAATAACTGGGGAAAACACAATGGGGCCTAAATTCAATAGTGCGAAATGATCAGCGCATTGAACTCGCGTGGCAGGAGAGACAGGCCTGAGATCCGTTCCAAATGCATCCTTGGGTCCAATTGGAATAAATCCGGCGAGCTGCAGGCACCAATCGGACGCCCCGACACAGCAAGAAAACAATAGCAAAAAAACACCATGATGCTAATATTTCAATTCTTTGGAACTGCTCAGTTTTTAGTAGGAGTTTGAGATGGCAGAATACTTCTTTATGCTACTTTTTCAAAGACAAAGCACATAGCCTTGGGGATCTGTCCTGTATTTCTTAAATCGATGTATCACAAAGCTCTCTATTCTATACCGTCTAGCTCATATTAAGGTTCTTTTACATCAATGACAGGCAATCCTCACTCTTAAGAAGTGAACCTTATTATAATCTGTTACTCTCTTAATGTTCTCAGTATAATTACAGAGTAAATTCACTGCAGCTACTTCTTCAAAGCAGTTATTTCACCAGCTTTAAAAGTAAATTGAAGGGTACAGCTTATAGCCTCATTTTGCGGCTTGTTTGGAAGCAGTGCCAAGTCATTATTTTAAAAAATCTCTCCCACACATGTAGTATAGTGTCCTTGATATCACCCTAATCTCAGCAAAGCCCTTACAAAGGAGACCCGCTCGAAGGGATGACTGCAAGTGGGGCCAGGATTTGTACGCTGCGGAGCAACTGCCTACAAAGGATTTTGCTTACTAACCAAATATCTCACTAAAGTAGAAGAACATTGATTCACCTCACTTTTGGTACAGCCTCCTTCAGCTTACATCCTGCTGCTTGGAATCCAATCAATAGGCAGTTATGCCCCGATTTTCCTGTCTTCTTCTGCCGGTATACAAGCATAACCTGGATGGGTGGCACCCATTTCCATGGTTTCTCCAAGCTGGAAGTTAGGAAGGGTTTATAATATCTCCGCCCAAATATGGGCATCTTATAATAAGAAGCAATTGATAGGATGAGGTCATATGGTGTATTTCCCGTCACTTGCATCCGAGCAACACTGGGTGCATTCCTCGGGCTGCATCCTTTGTTACTTCCAGATCCGACTAATCCAATGCTGCCCTGGCTGACCTCCCACCTGCCACCCTCCATAAACTTCAGCTTATCTAAAACTCTACTGCCCGTAAGCTAACTCGCACCAAGTCCCGCTCACCCCAGTTATCGCTGACCTACATTGGCTCCCAGTCCAGCAAAGCCTTGATTTTAAAATTCTCATCCTTGTGTTCAAATCCCTCCATGGCCTCGCCCCTCTCTGTAACCTCCTCCAGCCCTACAGCCCTCCGAGATCCCTGCTTTCCTCCAATTCTGGCCTCTTGCGCATTCCCGATTTCCTTCGCTCCAGCATTGGCATCTGTGCCTTCAGCTGTCTAGGCCCTAAACTCTTGATATCCCCCCCTAAATCTCTCCGCCTCTCTATGGGGCTAACTTTAACCCCAGAAAATGGGTGGGTTGGGCTCAGATGAGATGTAAAAAATTTTAAAATCTCAAACCCAACCCCAACCCACCTCCAAACTGCCCACTTCTGGGTTTAACAGAGGCAGGTCAGGGGTGAGCAGCCAGCCCGCTCCCAGGAGGTGGATCGGACCCCCCACCCAGGATGGGTCCCCTCTTCCCGGGATCCAATCCCCCCCATGACCGGCAATTGTCAGCGAGATACACCAGGTCTGACTGGGCGTACCTCTACCAACTGTACCCCGAGTCTCACTGTAGGCCCAGGGCAAGGAAACTCTTGATGTAGGGTATCCCTGTCCCTGGCTCCAGCCTCCCCCTTACAATGATGGCCATGTTTGGGCATGCAGCGGCTCCAATTCAGCAGGCCATCGTGGGCATCAGTGACGTGTCTTAGCCTAGTTTTCGGCCATATGGCCGAATGGCCATAGATTTTTGGCCTTTTCATCTTCAGCCGGTATTGCCAGCCATGCTATGCCGAGACAAAGCGTCGCAGCAATCCTCCTTCCCTTACCTGAGGCGTCATCATAGAGACACCAACAATGGCTCTGGTGCTTGTCGTCATTATGTAAATGACCTTGGAAGTGGACTGGGGACTGGGGACAGAAGTCCCACCTTGCCAAAGATTCTCCACCAGTGCAGCAAAATGGAAAATCGCCCCGCTAAGTGTCCCCAATATGGAGCGGCCTAGTCTCTCTCCATCGGCAGCATTCATACCACAAACAAACCTGGCTCCCTTAACTTGACAGATTCTGCCATTGGATTAACAGTGATGTAAATGTGCTGAGTCAGTGCCATACCTTTGCTTTCTGTGGGGCTCAGCACTCCCCTGATACTGGATGAATGACTAAGCGCAAACATGTAAGGACCTCATGACAAGCCTGCAGGGCATCAGAAGATTGCATGTGCATGCGACGGTCGTGGATGTATAGAGTTCTGAGAGTGCCCCTTTCCTACACTAGTAAGAGCAATGAGGAAAACTGCCCTCAAAGTTCTGCATCACATATGAGAAATCCCAGCCTGATACCAGTACTGCCATATTCCAGCAGCAACACTGTAATATAAGTAGGCAGTGCTAGTACCGCCAGCAGCAAGGGGTGCCATCTGAAGAGGTGGTGCTTCCTTATGTCAGTAGAGATGCTGTGCCACCAGCAGCAAACATAAATGGGTGCCTTCTTCAGTAGCAATGCATGCCACACAAGCATAAAAACATAAAAAATAGGAGCAGGAGTAGGCCATATGGCCTCTTGAGGCTGCTCCGCCATTCAATAAGATCAAGGCTGATCTTTTACCTCAACTCCATTTTCCTGTCCCATCCCCATATCCCTTGATTCCCTTAGTGTCCAAAAATCTATCTAGTCTGCTATTTATTCAGCCTCCATGCAGGTGGTGTACCAAGTCCCGTTCATGCATCACCCCTGTGTACGCTGACCTACATTGGCCACTGGTCCGGCAATACCTTGATTTTAAAATTCTCATCCTTGTTTTCAAATCCCTGCATGGCCTCGCCCCTCCCTATCTCTGTAATCTCCTCCAGCCCTACAACTGTCCGAGTTCTCAGCGCTCCTCCAATCTGACCTCTTGCGCATCCCCGATTTGTATTGCTCCACCATTGGCGGCCGTGCCTTCAGCTACCTCAACCCTAAGTTCTGGAATTCCCTCCCTAAACCTCTTCACCTCTCTACCTCTCTCTCCTCCTTTAAGATGCTCCTTAAAACCTACTTTGTTGACCAAGCCTGTCCTAACATCCCCTTATGTGGCTTCGTGTCAAATTTAGTTCGATAACGCTCCTGTGCAGCGCCTTTGGATGTTTTACTACGTTAAAAGCGCTATATAAATGCAAGTTGTTATTGTTTTGGGGCACTCTCACACTGATAGATTGCCATCGACAATAATGAGGCAAACTCCATACTTGCAATAGCATCTGGGGCCCAACCTTTCGTGGATCCTGAGAACAGAGTTTGGAGGCACAGAAAATGAGTGCCTTTTTCTACTGGCCTTCCAGCAGGGACTAACAGCACGCAGGTGCAGCAAAATGGGCAAGTGGCATTGAAAGGTCTCGAGGTCCTGCCTCACTATTGGTATCCTGGGTCAAGTACCAATCTAAAAAACATGCCTATATTGTTTTCACCGCTACTGCTAAATCCACTTCACGGTATGCAGTAACTGGAGAGAATTGCAGAGCACATGCAACCAAACCATATTGTATAATTAGTTTCAGGTAGAAGTGGTTCTGCAGGATAACTGCAGCATGGAACTGATGTGCTAGATACAGCGCAGCTATCTGACTGCTTTCAAGTCCTGATGCCCTCAGGCAGCCAAATTCCTTCTCACAGATACATCACATTGACCTATTCAAACCGTTCACCCTTTTGTCCACAGCAAGTGATTGTTAGAACCTCTTCTGGAGGCTTTCATCACAAGGCTGTTTTTTTTATAGATTGTCATGTCTTAGCAAATTGATGATATACTAGAATTGCTCCTTTCCTATTTAAACTCTATGAACATATAAGTAGTCAAAACCCCAGACCAGATTGCAACCCTATATTTAAAACCACAATACAGTAATACACTATTTAGGTCTCTCTAATGCACAATTAGATTGAATTGTTCAGATGCAGCACTTCACACCTACCTGTGAACAACCACTGTCAAGCTCAGCTGTAATTCAGCCCAGCCCCAATAATTACAGTAATAGCAAAAGAAAATACTGCAGATGCTGGAAATCTGAAATAAAAACAGAAAATGCTGGAGAAACTCAGCAGGTCAGGCAGCATCTGTGGAGAGAGAGAAACAGAGTTAACGTTTCAGGTCGATGACCTTTCGTCAGTAATATCAACCTCTCCTTAATTTGCTGACTGCTTTAACTAAGGAAACCTATACACCTTAGTCTTAATACCCTAATAACTCAGATAGCTCAATTGGCAATATATTAATTTTAACATCACAAACTTGATTAGAAGAAAGACTTGCATTTATATAGCACCTTTCATGACCTCAGGACATCCCAAAGTGCTTTACAGCCACTTTTTGAAGTATAGTCACTGCTGTGATGTAGGAAACGCAGCAGCCAATTTGTACACAGCAAGCTCCCACAAACAGCAATGTGATAATGACCAGATAATCTGTTTTAGTGATATTGATTGAGGGATAAATATTGGCCAGGACTCCAAGAGAGCTCCCCTGCTTTTTCTCAAAAAGTGCCGTGGGATCTTTTACGTCCACCTGAGAGGGCAGACTACAGTTGGTTTAACATTTCATCCAAAAAATGGCCACTTTGACGGTGCAACAATCCCTCAGTACTGCACTGAAGTGCCAGCCTAGATTACATGCTCAAGTCTCTGGAGTGGGATTCGGAACTCACGACCTTCTGACCCAGAGGCGAGAGTGCTACCCACTAAACCAAGGCTTGACACCTAAATTAGCTGCTAGCTTTCTTGTTGATGTGCACCATTTCAATGCATTACGTGCTCTGTTAAAACTTACATCCATTTAGTTTCCATCATCAAAGTATTGATGTTTCACTAAAGATTTTTAATCTTTATGATTAAATACTAATATATACTTTATATATCTTTTGTTACTCTAAAGTAATTTTCGATTGTAAATTGCTCTGGTCATTTTTATGTCCATTTTGTATTTGGCGAGGGTGATTTTTATTCTACAGTACATACATTAGTCTGTCACGGAGTGTTTGAATAAGGATTTCTTACTATTGGAATGCCATGTTTGATCATCCATGAGCTCAATAATAATGAGTGCTAAGAAGATAATTAGGCTGCTCTTTGCTGAACAAATTTAGTGCATTAACAATAAGTTCCTCACTGCAGAAAGCTCTGATTTTGATGGAAGCTGAATAAACAACTTCTTAAAAATGGATAAATATCTGCTTAGGGCTGGAGTTCAGTTAGTCCCTGTGCATAAATAGAAAATGCTGGAAACACTCAGCAGGTCAGGCAGCATCTATGGAAAGGAAGAAAGAAAGGCTTGCATTTATATAGCGCCTTTCATGACCTCAGGATGTCCCAACGCGTTTTACAGCCAATGAGGTACTATTAAAGTGTAATCACTGTTGTAATGTAGGAAACACGGAAGCAAATCTGCGCACAGCAAGCTCCCACAAGCAGCAATGTGATAATGACTAGATAATCTGAATTTAGTGATATTGCTCGAGGACACCAGAGAGAACTCCCCTGCTCTTCTTCGAAATAGTGCCATGGAATCTTTTACGTCCACCTGAGAGGACAGATGAGGCCTTGATTTAACGTCTCATTAAATTGATTTAGGGGTCCATGTACACAGATTATTAAAATGTAGTAGTCAGGTTCAAAAAATAATTTAAAAGGCTAATGGAATGTTAGCATATAAAGGGAAGTTTTGCTACAGCTATACAAAGCCCTGGTTAGTCTATAGGCCTCCTAACAGTTGCAACTCTGTTGGTCGGAGTATAAATCAGGAAATAGTTAGGGCTTGTAATAAGGGAACAGCTATAATCATGGGGGATTTTAACTTTCATATTGACTGGACTAATCAAATTGGGCATGGCAGCCTTGAGGAAGAGTTCATAGAGTGTATTAGGGACGGGTTCCTTGAGCAGTATGTAACTGAACCAACCAGGCGACAGGCAATCTTAGATCTGGTCTTGTGTAATGAAACAGGATTCATAAAAAATGTCCTAGTAAAGGATCCCCTTGGAATGAGTGACCATAATATGGTTGAATTCCAAATTCAGTTTGAGGGTGAGAAAGTTGGATCTCAAACCAGCATACTGAGCTTAAATAAAGGAGACTATGAAGGTATGAGAGTAGAATTGACTAAAGTGGACTGGGAAAACAGATTAAAGTGTAAGACGGTACAAGAGCAGTGGTCTACATTCAAGGAGATATTTCACATCTTTCAAGATAAATTTATTCCACTGAGGAAAAAGGGGAGTAAAAGAAAAGACAGCCATCCGTGGCTTAGTAAAGTAATAAAGGATAGTATCCGACTGAAAACAAGGGCATATAAAGTAGCCAAATCTAGTGGGAGGATAGAAGATTGGGAAGCATTTAAAAGCCAGCAAACAATAACTAAAAGATTAATTAAGAAAGGGAAGCTAGATTATGAAAGTAAACTAGCAAAAAATATAAAAACAGATAGCAAGAGTTTCTACAGCTATATAAAAAGAAAAAGGGTGGCTAAAGTGAACGTTGGTCCCTTAGAGGATGGGACCGGGAATCTAGTGGTGGGGAACATGGAGATGGCAAAGACGCTGAACAAATATTTTGTATCAGTCTTTACAGTAGAGGACACTAAAAATATCCCAACACTGGATAAACAGGGGGCAATGGAGGGGGAGGAGCTAAAGACGATTAAAATCACTAAGGAGGTGGTACTCAGTAAAATAATGGGACTTAAGGCGGATAAATCCCCCGGACCTGATGGCCTACATCCTAGGGTCTTGAGAGAAGTGGCGGTAGGGATTGTGGATGCATTGGTGATTATTTTCCAGAACTCCCTGGACTCAGGAAAGGTCCCGGCAGATTGGAAAACTGCTAAGGTAACACCCTTATTTAAGAAGGGAAGTAGACAAAAAGCTGGAAACTATAGACCAGTTAGCCTAACATCTGTGGTTGGCAAAATGTTGGAGTCCATTATTAAGGAAACAGTAACAGAGCATTTGGATAAACATAATTTAATAGGACAGAGTTAGCATGGTTTTATGAAGGGGAAGTCATGTTTGACAAATTTGCTCGAATTCTTTGAGGATGTAACATACAGGGTGGATAAAGGGGAACCAGTGGATGTAGTGTATTTGGACTTCCAAAAGGCATTTGACAAGGTTCCACACAAAAGATTACTGATCAAGATAAGAAATCACGGGATTGGGGGTAATATACTGGCATGGGTGGAAGATTGGCTATCTAACAGAAAACAAAGAGTTGGGATAAATGGTTCATTCTCGGGCTGGCAATCAGTAACTAGTGGTGTTCCGCAGGGGTCAGTGCTGGGACCCCAACTCTTTACAATCTATATTAACGATTTGGAGGAAGGGACCGAGTGCAACATATCCAAGTTTGCCGACGATACAAAGATGGGAGGGAAAACAATGAGTGAGGATAACATAAAAAACCTGCAAAAGGACATAGACAGGCTAAGTAAGTGGGCAGAGATTTGGCAGATGCAATATAATGTTGGAAAGTGTGAGGTTATGCACTTTGGCAGAAAAAATCAAAGAGCAAGTTATTATCTAAATGGAGAGAAACTGCAAAGTGCTACAGTACAAAGGGATCTGGGGGTCCTGGTGCATGAAACACAAAAAGTTAGTATGCAGGTGCAGCAGGTGATCAGGAAGGCCAATGGAATCTTGGCTTTTATTGCAAGGGGGATGGAGTATAAAAACAGGGAAGTCTTGCTGCAGTTATACAGGGTATTGGTGAGGCCACACCTGGAATACTGCGTGCAGTTTTGGTTTCCATATTTAAGAAAAGATATACTTGCTCTCGAGGCGGTTCAGAGAAGGTTCACTCGGTTGATTCCGGAGATGAGGGGGTTGACGTATGAAGAAAGGTTGAGTAGGTTGGGACTCTACTCATTGGAGTTCAGAAGAATGAGAGGCGATCTTATCGAAACATATAAGATTGTGAGGGGGCTTGATCGGGTGGATGTGGTGAGGATGTTTCCACTGATGGGTGAGACTAGAACTAGGGGGCATAACCTAAGAATAAGGGGCTGCCCTTTCAAAACTGAGATGAGGAGAAACTTCTTCACTCAGAGGGTAGTAAATCTATGGAATTTGCTACCCCAGAGAGCTGTGGAAGCTGCAACATTAAATAAATTTAAAATGGAGATAGACAGTTTCCTAGCAGATAAGGGAATTAGGGGTTACGGGGAGAGGGCAGGGAAGTGGACGTGAGTCTAGATTCGGATCAGCCATGATCCTATTGAATGGCAGAGCAGGCCCGAGGGGCCGTGTGGCCTACTCCTGCTCCTATTTCTTATGTTCTTATGTTCTTATGTAACCTCTGGAGTACTGTGGACAGTTCTGGGCACCGCAGCTTAGAAAGGATACATTGGCCTTGAATGTTACCAGGGCTCCAAGGGTTAAACTATGAGGAGATATCACATAAACTAGGCTTGTATTCCCTGGAATATAAAAGGTAAAGGGGTGATTTGATTGAGGTATTTAGGATTTTGAAAGGAATTGATAGGGTAGATGGAGGGAAACCTTTTTATCAGGTGCGGGAGTCTAGGACAAAGGGACATAACCTTAAACTCAGAGCCAGGCCATTCAGGAGGCAAGTTAGGGTGGTAGAAGTGTGGAATTCTTTTGCACAAAAATCAGTAGATGCTAGCTCAATTAATAATGTTAAATCTGAGATCGATAGGTTATTGCTAGTCAAAGGTATTAAGGAATATGGAGCCAAGGCGGGTGGATGGAGTTAGGATTGAATGGCGGAACAGGCTCGAGGGGCTGAATGGCCTACTCCTGTTCCTATGTTCAATTCAAAAGATGGCACTCCGACAGTGCAGCCCTTCTCAGCACTGCACTGAGACAAACAAGTTGAGTCATTTTCAACTTACAGCCAGAGAGTAAAACCAGCATTCTGGATCAGGCACCCATTATAGAGACAGCTTCATCTTCCTTTGAAGATCGGACAGTTGCTATAATGGGCACCGACCCGCGATGCCAGTTTTACTCTCCAGCGGTAAGTTAAAAATTCCCCCAACATTTGAGTGTGCAAACTCTTCATCAGTCCCTGTGCATCCCTGCCCAGCTATTCCCCACCTTGGCCTACTTTATCCTGACGTGTCCTATACAGCTAGAATAATAAGTCAACATATACAATGATGCTGACAGACTCCTGCTGGCTGACCAGCATTTTCTGTGTTTCTTTCAGATTTCCAGTTTTTTGGCATTTTACTCTCATTGTATCAATGCTTACTCCAATAAATATTACATTAAAAAAACACAACTCAACTGATATGCACACTAGTGCAAAAAACAGAAATTGCTGGAAATACTCAACTGGTCAAGCAGCAGCTGTGGAGAGAGAAAGGGGGAAAAATTCAGTTGTTTGCACCTCCCGTTAGCACCTTAAGAGGGCGCTAATGGGGCACAAAGCAACTAGCGCCCGGGCGCGGTGGTGTTTGCACCGCTCGCGAAATTAACTAGACATTTTGCGGTGACGCTAAACACTACCGCCACGATCTCCTGCGCCGGGAGATCGTGACGTCATTCGAGCGTGCAACGCCCCGGTAGCGCCCTGGACCGGATATTGAGTGGCGCCCCCTGCCTTACCACCTGCCGCTAGCAACGACAGGTTGAGGGGAGCGTTTTGCAGTCAGGAAGGGACTAGGGGTGCGCTATTTAAAGGCGACTGCTTCCTGTCTTTTTTTGTACCACGCATTCTGAGAGAGAGAGAGAGACTTCTGGAGCGATTCAACGCTGTGTGAAGGAGTTTTGGGTACTGAGCAGCACGTTGCAGGTTCCTTTTGATTTGCCCTTCCTTGTATCGATTTAGAAGAGACTATGGGGGCTGCACTCTGAGCTCTTTGCCTGATTCTCTCCATTGTTCTTTCCAGCAGATTTGATGTACAGGTCTCTCCAGGCCGAGATTCAGGCCGAGATTAAAGGCTGCAATGAGCAGGATGTGGATGGAGAGCAAGATCAACCCTTCCCTTTAAGAACTGGCCGGCGCCAGTGTGTCTGTGTTCCATTGCTGACTGACATCACATGAGCTTCGCCAGCGCTCTGAGGTAGCGCCTCGCTCCTCGGCCTTCGTGCCTTAAGAGAGGTGTGTAGCGCCTGATTTAGCGCTCCAATCAACTCCAGGGGCGATAAAAGCCAAGTTTGCAGTTGGAGGCAATAATTAGCGGCAGGCGCTAAACTTTGCGCACGGCCGATAATCGCGCCCCAAATGGGGCGATACTGAATTTTTCCCCCAAACAGAGTTAACGTTTCAGGAAGGCCATCGACCTGCTGAGTATTTCCAGCATCTTCTGTGTAATTTCAGATTTCCAGCATCCGTAGTATTTTGCTTTAGTAAACTAGTGTACCCTTTTTAAAATTATAAAATGGCATGATTTATCTTAATTTCTATTGTGAAGCACAACAGACCTGTAAATTAGAAATGTTGCTGTGGTTTTCTCTTCAAACTAAAATCCTAACCATATTAATTATGTGCAACCTGAACGATTGCATCTGCTTCAATGACTTATTATGGCATTAGAGTTCTAATATAGTTTACATATTAGCTGACGAATCTGTCTCCATATAGCTGCACAAGATGCTAATGGGAACAAAACATGAAATGATGGATGCAATTTAAATTCAATTGATCTTTCTTATTGTTTTGGTAGTTGAAGTAATAGACTGCAATCCCAGCTGTGTTTATTTCCCCTGTGAATAAATAACATCTGTCATTTTATGGTGTTTGACTGCTATCCTATCAATATATGTGTGTCACCAAGTATGTGGAGGATTCTACTTGTATGCCACAATTTTTATTTTATATGTCTGGGTCGCACCTGGTATCTGTCTAGAAAAGGCTCAAACATGCCCTGACCAGTTGCCAGCGACTATCAGCAACAACAATAACTTACATCTATATAGCACCTTTAACGTAGTCATGTGGCAGAACCACTGAATGACTCTGGCTAACTGTATATAATTCTCTTTAACGATGTTCTAACACCAGCCTAAGCCTGTACCATTGCGTTAGGCATTACTGTGTTTTGTATATAGAGTTTGCATGTACGGGGCGTGGCCCCTTTAAGAGCGCGGGAAAACGCGGGCAAACGCGATGACGTCACGTCGCAAACCACGGGGCTGCCCAGGCAGACCTCGTGGCATCTCCGTTGAGTAAAGACCTGTTTAGTTGTTCTCTTGTGTCGATCTCCGTTATTCATTGGAATTCATTAATTCCTACATTGGTGACCCCGTTTTTGTGAACGTTTTCACATAAGAAGAGCACAGCATGGAAGCAAACGCCGTTTCGCTAAAGCTACCGCAGTTCTGGGAGCAGCAAGCGCCCTCGTGGTTTATTCAGGTCGAGGCCCAGCTCGCCCTGAGGAACATCGATGCGGATCAGACCAAATATCTTTATGTGGTCTCCACACTCGACAGCTCTACCGCCTCTCGGATCGTCAGCCTCCTCGAAAAAACCCCAACGGAGCGCAAGTATGAAACCCTCAAAGCACGGTTACTGCAGGTTTTCGGGCTCACAAAATCGGAGCGCACCCGTCGATTACTCGCTATGCCCGGGCTCGGGGACTCCAAGCCTTCAGAGTTGATGAGCCAAATGCTCACACTCCTGGGCTCAGAACAGGAATGTTTCCTATCCCGCGAGATTTTCCTCAGCCAACTGCCTGAACAGGTACAAGCTGCCCTGGCCAGATCTGAAATTGAAGACTGTGCAACACTCGCTGCAGAGGCTGACAAAATTTTCGCTGTAACTCGGCAGTACTGCGCCGCCACGAGGCACCCATCCCCCGCAGATGCTGCCACAGCTCGTCAGCCTGCTGGGCTGTGTTTCTACCACGTGCAGTTCGGCGCGAAGGCGAAGCGTTGCTGCCCTCCCTGCAGTTTTCCCCAAAAAACAAACAACTGACACTGCGACCACAGAGGAACGGGTCTAACGGGCACCCCGCGGCCGCGATGGCGATCGGCAACGCGGGAAAATTGCTGTTCATCACTGATACTCTCTCCGGTCGTCGTTTTCTGTGCGACACCGGGGCGCAGTGCAGCATTTTACCCGTGCAGACAGGGAATCACGGCCCCACCCTTGAAGCGGCCAATGGCGGAACAACTCGGACCTTCGGCAGACGGCGAGTGGAGGTGTGCCTCGGGGGGCAACGTTTTCACTGGGAGTTTGTTACGGCCAGAGTTTCCCAGCCCCTCCTTGGCGCGGATTTCCTGTGCGCCAACAGCCTCCTGGTCGACGTTAGGAACCGACGGCTGATCAACGCAGCAACTTTTAATTCTCTTCCGTGTTACCACAGTAACACTACGTCACGCACCATCTCCTGTGCGTTCCCGACTCCTGATGAGTTCACTCGCCTGCTCGGCGAATTCCCCGACCTGACAAGACCCACGTTCTCCTCCACAGCCACGAAACATGGTGTGGAGCACCACATCACCACCAACGGTCCGCCGGTCTACGCGTGGGCCCGGCACCTGGAACCTGGCAAGCTGGCGGTCGCAAAGGCAGAGTTCACAACCATGGAACGGTTAGGGATTATTCGCCGGTCGAATAGTCCCTGGTCTTCACCCCTCCATATCGTCCCGAAGCCTGGCGGCGGATGGCGGCTATGCGGCGACTATCGACGCCTCAACGACGCCACCACTCCTGATCGGTACCCGATCCCCCACATCCAGGATTTCTCTGCCCATTTGGCAGGGAACACCGTGTTCTCAAAAGTCGACCTCGTCCGGGGCTACCACCAGGTCCCAGTTCATCCACAAGACGTCCAGAAGACCACAGTCATCACCCCATTCGGCCTCTTCGAGTTTTTACGAATGCCGTTTGGTTTAAAGAACGCCGCCCAGGCTTTCCAATGCCTGATGGACTCCGTGCTGCGGGACCTCAAGTTCCTCCTCGTCTACCTGGGTGATATTCTAATTGCCAGTCCTACTAAGGAAGAACATACCTGTCACCTACGCACCCTTTTTCGACGCCTCAGCCAACACGGCCTGATTATCAACCCGGCCAAGTGTCAGTTTGGCCTGCACCAAATTGACTTCCTGGGGCATCGCATCACCTCAGAGGGAGCGGTTCCTTTACCTTCAAAAGTAGAGGCGGTGACATCCTTTCCACGCCCGCAGAACGTAAAGGCCCTGCAGGAATTCCTAGGCATGGTAAACTTTTACCATCTTTTCGTGCCTAAGGCGGCACTACTCATGAAGCCCCTGTACGAGGCCCTCAAGGGCAAGACTGGCAAGAACCCGGTAGACTGGACGGATGACATGGCCCGAGCGTTCGCCAACACCAAAAGCGCCTTAACCAACGCAACTATGCTGGCACACCCGCTGCCAGGAGCCACCATCGCCCTCACCACCGACGTGTCGGACTACGCAGTCGGTGCCGTGCAACAGCAGTGGGTGAACAGGACGTGGCAGCCGTTGGCATTCTTCAGCCGTCAACTACAGCAGAACAAGAGAGCATACAGCACGTTCGACCGGGAGTTGCTCGCCCTTTTTCTGGCCATCCGCCATTTTCGGTTCCTACTGGAAGGACGTCCTTTAACCGCCTTTGTGGACCATAAGCCGCTAACCTTTGCAATGGCCAAGACCGCCGAACCGTGGTCAGCCCGACAGCAGCATCAACTGACCTACATATCCAAATTCACCACGGATATGCAACACGTGGCCGGTAAGGACAACCTGGTGGCAGACTGCCTCTCCAGCGCGATCGTCAATACGGTTCATTTGGGCATCGACTACGCCCTCATGGCAGCGGACCAAGCCTCAGACCCAGAAGTCCAAGCTTACAGAACGGCCATCACTGGCCTCCAGTTGGCCGACATCAAGTTCCATTCGGCAGGTACCACGCTGTTGTGTGACGTCTCCATACAGGATCCTCGCCCTGTCGTGCCGGTCGTCTGGTGCCACAAAGTGTTCGACGCCATACATGGGTTGTCACACCCAGGAATGAAGGCCTCTCAGAAACTGATGTCAGCGAAATTTGTATGGCATGGCATGCATAAAGATGTCCGTGACTGGGCCAACACCTGCGTGGTCTGCCAAAAGGCCAAGGTACAGCGCCACATCAAAGCTCCGTTGGCCACCTTCACAGTTCCGGAGCGACGTTTTGACCATGTCAACGTGGACCTGGTAGGACCACTCCCACCCTCCCATGGTTTTTCACACATCCTGACCATGGTTGACCGCACCACCAGATGGCCGGAGGCGGTCCCCCTGTCATCACTACTTCGGCGGACGTGGCCAGGGTGTTCATTTCCTCCTGGATCACCCGTTTCGGAGTGCCCGCAGATATTTCGTCCGACAGGGGACCGCAGTTTTCCTCCGAACTCTGGAATGCAGTGGCCCAAGGACTCGGTGTCAAATTACACCGCACCACAGCCTACCACCCACAGGCAAATGGCCTCTGCGAACGCTTCCACCGGTCAATGAAAGCCGCCCTGAGGGCCAGCCTCCAGGACGCTGGATGGGCAGACAAGCTACCATGGGTCCTGTTGGGCCTTCGCACGGCCCCCAAAGAAGACCTTCACTCTTCATCAGCGGAGCTTGTGTATGGTCAGCCGCTGCGAGTCCCAGTACCAACATCGACGGCGCCATGGTCCGCGTCTGCCCAGCTTGCTAGTCACCAAGAGGCGGCCAGATGTTTCGCACCAGTGCCCACTTCGCACCACGGGCTGCAGAGGTCACACGTTCCCACGGAGCTTCACAAGGCTGAATATGTTTTTATTCGCCATGACGCACATAGGGATCTGCTCAAGGCCCCATATACCGGTCCCTTCCGCGTGTTGGAAGCAGGGGACAAAACCTTCACGGTAGTCGGTGGTAAACCGGACCACATTTCGGTCGACCGCTTAAAGCCAGCACATTTAGACCTCGACCGCCCCGTCGAGACAGCACAACCGCCGAGACGGGGTCGGCCACCCATCGTCGTTACGGCAGACCGAGTGCGACTGCCCGCCAGACCGCCAGCCGACCAGCAGCCACCGCCTCGAGAGTACAGGAGTCGTTCTGACAGGCTCGTCAGACCCCCTCACCGTTTGACTTTGTCTGTTAAAGCGAATTCTGGGGGGGGCGCATGTGGCAGAACCACTGAATGACTCTGGCTAACTGTATATAATTCTCTTTAATGATGTTCTAACACCAGCCTAAACCTGTACCATTGTGTTAGACATTATTGTGTTTTGTATATAGAGTTTGCATGTATGGGGCGTGGCCCCTTTAAGAGCGTGGGAAAACGCGGGCAAACGTGATGACGTCACGTCGCAAACCACGGGGCTGCCCAGGCAGTCCTCGTGGCATCTCCGTTGAGTAAAAACCTGTTTAGTTGTTCTCTTGTGTCGATCTCTGTTATTTGTTGGAATTCGTTAATTCCTACAGTAATACATTAAGGGGGAAAAATTGGGTATCGCCCATTTTGGGGCGCTAATATTGGCCGGGCGCAAAGTTTAGCTAATTATCGCCTCCGACTGCAAAATTTGCCTCTATCACCCCGGAGGTGATTTGAGCACTAAATCAGGCGCTACACACCTCTCTTAAGGCGCTGACATCGAGGAGCGAGGCGCTACCTCAGAACGCTACCGAAGCTCAGGCGATGTCAATAACCATGGAAGCCAGGCAGACTGGCGCCGTCCAGTTCTTAATGGGGAGGGGCCATCTTGCTGGCCAGCCACTCCCTGCTCATTGCAGCCTTGAATCTCGGCCTGGAGAGACCTCAAAAGCAATTGTGTTGGATGCACTAATGGATAGGCCCAGGGAAAGAGCTCGGCACTTAGGAACCTCAAAACTGGTGCTGAGAGCCAAAACTCCTTAGGACAGCGTTAAATCTTTCCAGACGTCTCTCTCCCTTTCAACCTGCGTGTACCAAAAATTTTGCCGACAAGAAAAGGCAGGGAGTGCCCGCCTTTAAATAGCGCACCCCAGCCCCTTCCCGACTTGAAAACGTTCCCCTCTACCTGTTGTTCCTAGCGGCAGGCGCTAAGGCAAGGGGCGCAACTCAATATTCGGTCCGGGGCACTACCGGGGCGTTGCACACTCGACTGACGTCACGACCTGCGAGCGCAGGAGATCGTGGCGGTAGTGTTTAGCGCTGCCGCAAAATGACTGGTCAATTTTGCGAGCAACGCTAAAATCGCCGCGCTCGGTCGCTAAGTTCCTAGCGCCCCGTTAGTGCCTCTGGGGGCGCTAACAGGAGGCACTAACCAACTGAATTTTTTCCACTAAAAGATATAGGGAATGGTAGCATAGTGGTCCTGCTACTGGACTAGTAATTCGGAGGCCTGGATTAATAATCTTGGGTATAAGGGTTCTAATCCCACCATAGCAGTTGTGGAATTTAAATTTAGTTAAATAAATCTGGTGACTATATAATCTACCAGCATGTTGTTAAAAACCCATCTGGTTCACCAAGGTTGGTTAGGGAAGGAAAGCTTCTGGCCTATAGGTGACTCCAGACCCACAGTAAAGTTGTGTGACTCTTAACTGCCCATAATTGGGCAATACATTCTGGCCTTGCCAGTGACACCCACATCCTGTGAACGAATAAAATTAAAACATCCATAAGACACTTCACAGAAGTGTAATCAGACAAAACTTGAGGCCAAGCCAAAAAAGGAGATATTAGGATGGGCCAATAAAATAGGTTTTACGGTGGCGAGGGAATTCCTGAGCTTAGGGCCAAGGCATGGCTGATATTGGTAGGTTGAAGGAAGTAGGTAATGCACAAAAGGCCAGAGTTGGAGGAACGCAGAGTTCTCAGACTGCTGGAGGAGGTTACAGTAATAGGAAGGGATGGAGCAATTTGAACAGGGAGCTGTGAGTTCAGGGCAGGGGGAATCCTTGGGATGAAGCTTGACTTGGTGGGCAAGGAATACAGTGGGGACAGTTGAACAGATGGGTCTCAATCTGGTACAAAAGAGATAACAATAGGACTTAAAGACTGTAAAGCATTAACCGGTACATAGATTACTGTCCTTAAGAATCAGAAAAAAACATTGATCACCAAAAAGATATGGCTGAGGAAAGAAATTCAGCTTGCCCTGCTCATCGATAATGAATTTTGTAAAGGGGTCCTTCAACAGGCGATGGGCTGCCCGGGATGCCTGAAGAATGGACGGATTAGGTGCAGGCCATCCTACTGCTAAATTGGTTCGCTTTGTGCCCATTTTCACAATCTATACCCTTAAATCTTTTAATCAGCAGCAATAAGGAGCAATCCATTCTTGATGAATGATCTGTTTGCTTTTCTAGCTATCATCAAAGTAACTTATGATCGGAGGCTTGTTAGTCACAGGCGCTGCCTCTCACAGGTAATGTTTGTCTGAGCAGTTCATCAGAGAAATCAGGATTTTTTTAAATATGTCATCACTTGCCTGAAATAAAGCTTTCAGAATTCAATCTCCAATTTCTTGCAAAGTCTTTTGGAAAAAGCAAAGAAACTTTCAAGCCTTTCTACCCGTTAGCTCCTGTTGGCATACAGATTGAATGCTGGGAAATTGTGCAAAAACTCAAAGGATAAAGTTATTGTGAAATATGTAATTTTTTTATTTACATAGAATTACATACAATGTACAGCACAGAAATGCCCAACTGGTCTATGCCGGTGTTTATGCTCCACACGAGCCTCCTCCCATCTTACTTGAGTCGATTAGGCTTATATTCGCTAGAGTTTAGAAGAATGAGAGGGGATCTCATTGAAACTTATAAAATTCTAACAGGACTAGACAGACTAGATGTAGGAAGGATGTTTCTGATGGCGGGGGAGTCCAGAACCAGGGGTCATAGTCTATGGATAAGGGGTAAGCCATTTAGGACTGAGATGAGGAGGAATTTCTTCACCCAGAGAGTGGTGAACCTGTGGAACTCTACCACAGAAGACAGCTGAGGCCAAATTATTAAATATATTCACGAAGGAGTTAGATATATTACTTAAGGCTAAAGGGATCAAGGGATATGGGGAGAAAGCAGGGACAGGGTACTGAATTTGGATGATCAGCCACAATCTCATTAAATGGCAGAATAGGCTCAAGGGGCCGAATGGCCTACTCCTGCTCCTATCTTCTATGTTTCTATGTTTATGTTTACTTCATCTCATCCTATCCTTCTCCCGAATGGACTTATCCAGCTTCTCCTTAAATGCATCTATGCTGTTCATCTCAACTGCTCCCTGTGGTAACAAGTTCCACGTTCTAACCAATCATTTGGTAAAGGAGTTATTTATTTATTTTAAAACCTTACGTTAGACATTTGAGCCGAGAGCTTCTGTGAACTCTATGACAGGGAAGGCATGTGATGGGGCCTGCCGCTTTGGCCAGCCAGTGACTCCATCCCAAACCCAGGGACAGAGACACCTGCCACTTGCTGCCAATGGAAACTTGGAGCAGCAGCCTGCCACTCCGAGAGAGGGAGCCCAAAGCCTGTATTGGACTGCAGAGAGAGGTCCCTGTAGTGTATGTGCCTTTAAGTCAGAACTACTTTTACAGCTCCTGTATACTGTAGTACCGGCAGTGACCACACCGGTATATAAGCTTTGCGCATGCCTCTGTACCCCCAGTCTAGAGATTACCCTCCTCCAGTAAAGACCTGTTATTTGTTAACGTACAGCATCCGTGTGATTATTTATCCATTGAACCACGGATCCAACAGTGGCGACGAGTGGCGATTCGAATCTACCTGCAACATAAAAGAAAGA
The DNA here is from genome assembly GCF_052327205.1 of Somniosus microcephalus. NCBI lineage: Eukaryota > Metazoa > Chordata > Chondrichthyes > Squaliformes > Somniosidae > Somniosus > Somniosus microcephalus. The sequence continues at coordinate 199,967,585 of NC_140996.1, read as the reverse complement.
GAAAAAAAAATAGTCGAGGCCAGGAACACGGGCGTCGACCACGAGCAACCGCCCAGCAGTCAGCCAGAGATCCAACTTCGCAGGGGAGGCTGTGGAGAGCCGGGCTTGGTTCCCCAGCCACAACGAGCAGTAAGAGACCGACGACAGGTCCAGCACAGACCCTTCCCGAGCAGCGGCGGCTGGAGCCGACCGACAGCGGAGAGAGAGCCGAGCAGCGTCAACGGGGTAAGACAGAGGGTGAAGAGCGCAGGGCGCAGCCGGGGGTTGAACACCGAGCGGCGTCGAGGAAAATAAAACAAACCGGAGAGAGAGAGGGTAAGAAACAGCCGGGTTCTAGACTGAGCAGCATCGAAAAATATCAAAAGAAGAACGCGCAGAGCACAGCCAGGGATCACGGGCTGAACAAGGTCCGCGGGGCGAAGAAAGGGGAGACGCCATTGAGCCGCGGACAAGAAGGAAGAGCGCGGGAGGCGCCATTGAGCCGCGGAGAAGCAGGGAGAGCGCGGGAGACGCCATTGAGCCGCGGAGAAGCAGGGAGAGTGCGGGAGACACCATTGAGCCGCGGAGAAGAAGGAAGAGCACGGGAGACGCCATTTTGAGAAGCCGCAGCGGAGAAGAAGGGCGAGCGCGGGAAGGAAGGAAAGCGTGGGCGACGCCATTTTGTGCCAGCGGAGAAGAAGGGGAAGCGCGGGAGGCACCATTGGTGATAGATAACACACACCCAAGGATGCCGAAGAGTGGCAGTATCTCTACGTTCGACAATGAAGTCGAAGATTGGGCGACATATGTGGAACGTATTGAGGTGTACTGCAGGGCGAATGAAGTGCCAGATGCTAATAAAGCACTGGTTCTGTTAAATTCCATGGGTGCAAAAACTTATGGGTTACTGCGAAATCTAACAACCCCAGAGAAGCCGGTAAACAAGAATTTTGAAAGCATAGTAGAAATCCTACAGGACCACTTAAACCCCACACCACTGCTGATAGCAGAATGATTTAAGTTCCATAAAAGGAACCAACACAAAGACGAAAGCAATGCTGAGTACCTAACGGAACTGCGCAAGCTATCGAAATACTGCCAGTTTGGAGCGGGACTAGCAGACACATTAAGGGACAAGTTTGTGTGTGCGCTACAAAGTGAAGTAACCCAGAAATGGCTTCTATCAGAAAAGGACCTTACGCTGGACAAAGCTTTCAGTATGGCAGTATCACACGAAGCAGCCGCAAGGGGCGCTGCAGAGATACAATGGAGACCGCAAGAATATGGCACCAATGAAATGACCTATGGAACAGGGAAGTGCTATCGCTGCGGCAGAACAACACATGACCAGAAAGATTGTTGGTTCAAGGACCAAGTGTGCAGACAGTGTGGGAAAGCAGGACACATAGCAAGAGTCTGCAGGTCTGGGAAGAAAACCAACAGTAAGAAATCTCCACAGGAGAAGTACAAAAAGGTACACCAGGTGATGGACAGTGGTTCAGACGAACAGAAAAGTGACACAGACTCCGGAAGCAAGGAGCTGGGTTGTCTGAAACTACATAATGTAACCGAAATGGAGGCTCACCAGACTATCTGGGTTACACTCAAGATAGACGGAGTCCAAGTGGAAATGGAATTGGACAGAGGGTCAGCTCTAACAGTCATAAATCAAAGAGACTACAAGTGGCTATTTTCACACATACCCTTGAAAGCTACAGAGATTGTCTTGAAGACGTATACGGGGCAAAAAGTCTACCCCAAAGGAAAAATAAGGGTAAAAGTGACATATAAAGGCCAGGAAATACCTAAAATGGATATATATGTATTGCCAAATGGAGGACCACCACTGCTAGGACGTGAATGGATCCGGAAGATACAATTAGATTGGCATTCCATACAGGCACTGAAGGTTGAGACCAAAAAGGATGACGACGTCACACCTGGACGACTGTCAAAAATGCTAACTGACACAAAAGAAGTGTTCCAGGAGGGACTAGGAACACTAAAAGGAATAACAGCAATGATTAAAATAGAGGAAAATGCAAGCCCAAAGTTTCTGAAGGCCAGACCAGTGCCTTATGTGATCAGACCAGCTGTTGAAGCAGAGCTGGAAGGGTTGGAACGTTCAGGAGTACTGTCCAAAGTGGACTGGAGTGAGTGGGCTGCACCCATTGTTCCTGTAATGACGAGGTCGTTGAGTAATACGCCTGGGGAACCAAAGAAGGTCCACATCTGTGGGGATTTTAAGGTGACAGTGAACCCAGTCCTTCACACGGTGCAATATCCACTTCCACGAATTGAGGATATTTTCGCCTCGCTATCTGGAGGTAAACGCTTCACCAAAATTGATCTAGCCCAGGCGTACTTGCAAATGGAGGTAGAAGAAGCTTCGAAACATTACCTTACGATCAACACTCATAAAGGTCTCTATCAATACAACCGGCTGGTGTTTGGAGTAGCCTCGGCTCCGGCTATCTGGCAAAGGGCGATGGATCAGGTCCTGCAAGGGATTCCAGGGACCCAGTGTTATTTGGACGACATCTTGGTCACGGGCGAAAATGACGGTGATCACCTTGTCAACTTGGAGAAGGTGCTCACCAGATTAAAGGAGTATGGGCTACGAGCTAATCGCCACAAGTGCGAGTTTTTCCAGAAACAGATCTCATATTGTGGCCACGTCATCGATGAAGAGGGGTTACATAAGTCCCCTGACAAGATTGAGGCAGTAGTCAAGGCTCCAGCACCGGAAAATGTGTCACAACTGAGGTCGTTCCTCGGGCTGGTAAACTATTACCACAAGTTCTTACCAAATTTGTCTACGGTATTACACCCGCTGAACATCCTACTGCAAACAGGGGTACCATGGAAGTGGGATGACGAACGTAGACGAGCTTTCCAGAAGTGTAAAGAATTGATCACATCAAAAGAGGTGTTGGCCCATTTCAACCCAGCACTATCAATTTGTTTGGCATGTGATGCATCACCCTACGGTATTGGAGCGGTGCTGTCGCACAAATTCCCAGATGGGTTGGAGAGGCCAGTAGCCTTTGCGTCTCGGTCACTAACCTCAGCCGAGCGCAACTACACCCAGATCGACAGGGAGGCCCTCAGCCTAGTTTGGGGAGTAAAAAAATTCAACCACTATCTGCATGGGCAGAAGTTCACCTTGCTGACTGACCACCAACCACTTGTCTCCATCTTTAACCCTAAGAAGGGCGTGCCAGTAATGACTGCACAGCGGTTACAAAGATGGTCCCTGTTTCTAGGGGTGAATCAATATGAAATAGAATATAAAGGCACAAAACAGCATGGGAACGCTGATGGGCTATCGCGCCTGCCACTGCCTACTGTGGAGGAAGCACCAGCAGTGGACCCTATCGAGATATTTTATTCGTCGATAATTGAACGATTGCCAGTAACAAACGCGGATATAGAGAAGGAGACCCGCAATGATCCGACGCTGTCACGGGTATATGAATTGACAGTGAGGGGATGGCCAACACATGGTGACTCACTGTTGCCAGCATTCTCATCCAGAAGAGAACAGCTGTCAGTGTGCCAGGGGACAGTGATGTGTGGATCCAGAGTGGTGATTCTACCCAAGTTAAGGGAGAGAGTGCTAAATGAGCTACATGAAGGTCATCTGGGGGGAGTGAAAATGAAAAGCCTTGCTAGGGCTTATGTGTGGTGGCCGGGAACCGATCAACAAATCGAAGACCTAACTAAGAGCTGCTTAGGATGCCAGAAGGTCCAAAATGCACCACCACATGCCCCTCTACACCCATGGGAGTGGCCCTCCTCTCCATGGCAACGGGTGCATATTGATTTCGCTGGTCCATTCATGGACTCAATGTTCTTAATAGCAGTGGATGCTCATTCGAAGTGGCCTGAGGTGATAAAAATGTCTTCAACCACTACAGAGAAAACGATTGCAGTCCTACGGACCATATTTTCCAGAAACGGTTTGCCAGAGCAGATTTGCTCTGATAATGGACCACAGTTTGTGTCCGACGAGTTCCAAAAATTCATGAAAAGGAATGGGGTAAGGCATTACACATCCGCCCTGTATCATCCAGCCACAAATGGATTAGCTGAGAGGTTCGTACAAACCTTTAAGAAGGCGATAAAGACCATGTGCGACGATGAAATTCCACTACAGCATAAGATGGACAATTTCTTATTAGCCTACCGAAACGCGACACATGCAGTTACCAACCAGAACCCGGCCATGATGTTCTTTAACCGAAGGTTGAGATCTCGTCTGGACTTGCTCAGACCAAATGTGCGAAGAAATGTTGGGGACAAACAATTCCAGCACATCAATGAGAAGCCGACAAGGAGCTTCAATGTAGGGCAACCAGTCTTGACCCGTGACTATCGAACAGAGAAGTGGCAACCCGGAACGATATGTACAAGGCAGGGGCCATTAATGTACACAGTGGATGTCGGGGAGAACATTGTGAGACGCCACGTCGATCAGATCTTAGCGTCACAGGAACACGTCAACCCCATGTCTCGAGTACCTGGGGATGAACCCGACATACCGGTAGCATCTACTTCAGACCCAGTAGCAGTGGAACCCGATGAACTACCCGATGAAAAGGGGTCAGAATCGCCTCTGCACCAAGAACAAGAACCTCTGGAAAGGCGCTATCCTGAAAGGGTCAGGAAGCCACCCCAAAGACTGAATCTATAAATGGACTTTTGTTATTTAATGTACATGTAAAAATGTTAATTGCTATTTGAATATTAGGGGGTATTATTAATCTAAAAGGGGAGGAATTGTAGTGTATGTGCCTTTAAGTCAAAACTACTTTTACAGCTCCTGTATACTGTAGTACCGGCAGTGACCACACCGGTATATAAGCTTTGCGCATGCCTCTGTACCCCCAGTCTAGAGATTACCCTCCTCCAGTAAAGACCTGTTATTTGTTAATATACAGCATCCGTGTGATTATTTATCCATTGAACCACGGATCCAACAGTCCCAATTCCTTTAATCTTTCCCAGAGGGATCAGCAGAGCCTCTTTGTAATGGTAGTCAGTCCCTCTGGGATCAATTATCATTTGACTTTTACCAGTTGGGGTCTTCACTAGGCCCAGAAACACACCTATGCCTGCTGATGTAGGATCCCAATCCGGGGCGCTTCCGTCAGAATTCCCAGGATAGCGCAGGAGCACCCCTACTAGCATCATTCCAGAAAGAATGGAAAGCTGTGGCTCAGTGGGTAGCGCTCTTGCCTCTGAGTCAGAAGGTTTGTGGGTTCTAAGTCCCACTCCAGAGACTTGAGCACAAAAATCTAAGCTGACACTCCAGTGCTGTGCTGAGGGAGTGCCGCACTGTTGGAGGTGCCGCCTTTTTAGGTGAGATAAGCCGAGGCCCCGTCTGCCCTCTCAGGTGGATGTAAAAGATTCCATGGCATTATTTCAACGAAGAGTGGGGATCTTAGTCAATATTTATCCCTCAATCAACATCACTAAAACAGATTATCTGGTCATTATCACATAGCTGTTTGTGGGAGCTTGCTGTGCATAAATTGGCTGCTGCTTTTCCTACATTACAACAGTGACTATACTTCAAAAGTACATCATTGGCTGTGAAGCGCTTTCGGACGTCCTGAGGTCGTGAAAGGCGCTATGGAAATGCAAGTCCTTCTTTCTTTCTATCTATAAAGACCAGAAAACAAAAACAGGGACCAGCAATAAAATGCCCTTGACCATCCCAAAAATGTGAAACACAGAAGCAAAGGAACCCCTCTCCCTCGACATGATCGACCACACAGAGAGAACATTTTTCATTTAACTTAAGAGTGCATTATTTTAAACTATTTAAATAATGAAAGCATCTACTTTTAAATCATTAGGCATTCAGATCATCAAAGCTCATCCCTCTTTGTACTTTAAGGGGGAAAAATTTGATCGCGCCCCCTCTGGGGCGCTAACTTCGCCGGGGCACTACTTTTAGGGCCCCGAAAAAGTTAGCACTCCTGCACCGTAGGTTGAGTGGTAGCGCCCCAAGCAGGAGGTGGGGCTACTGGAAGCGCTCCCCCTCCTTCCTGGGACGCTACCATTCAATATCACGACGCTACGTGCAACAGCACCATGCACGTCGGCACGTAGCACCCCGGTATTACAGGCCTCCCTCCCCTGATTAAAGGGGAGGGGCCTAACGCAGCGCATACTGGAGCCCTGCTGGACCACCGGGGAACGGGGTGCCGGGAAAACAGCCCAGCACTCAAGAGGAGTGCTGGGCTGACCGATCACGGTCGGCACCCCGCAGGAGGCGGCGAAAGGGGGCAGATGCTGGCAGGCAGCCCCAAAAAAATGGCCGCCCAGCACCTGCCCTTTAATATGCTCCGCCGCAGCCACAAAAACACCACCCTGACCCTGTCGGACATGATGTCGCTGTGCACAGCGATGTCGTCATCGGCGGAGGCGCAGCGCTGCGGGGCGCTACCGGTTATCGCCACCACTAACCTCCCGCTGAATTTCACGGGAGGTGTTAGCGGCGCCGCAGCCAGGCGCTAGGGGCTTTCCGCCCCATTAGCGCCCCGGGGGGGGCGGGGGGCGGCTAACGGGAGGCGCAGAGCAACCCAATTTTTCCCCCTAAGTCTCCACACTGCACCTGACTGTACCTTGATCAATTCCAGTGGCTTTGCCTGTACTACCCTGCCTGGCAATTCTTCCTGATACCTCTTTCATATTTACCTTTCACAAGTTTCTAGTCATATTCTGTAGTACCTGTACTACTTTTTCTGGTTCACTTTGAAGAAATTATCTGGGTTCTACATTACAACAGTGACTACACTTCAAAAAGTACTTCATTGGCTGTAAAGCGCTTTGGGACACCCTGAGGTCGTGAAAGGAGCTATAGAAATGCAAGTCTTTCTTTTTTTACTTTTTACATGAGCCACTTTTGACATCTATCAGCCCTGTAACATTTAATGGTCACAGAGATTATTTACTTGCTTTCTGAGGTAATAGAAAACGTGCCTATCCCTGTGCAGTTTGAATACATCGAGATGCTCAGTAACATAACCATATTCCATACTATTATAGAATTTGGCAGAGTTTGCAGGCAATTTGGCTCTCTATTCAATCTGATCAGCATACTGCTGCAAAACCAGCAGGCCTGTTCCCTGCAGCTCTATGTTGTTGTCATTTAAAGTTCCACTGAATCCTCTGAAGCCCAGCCTGTGGGGGTTACTGGGCCAGCATCCAGTTCTTCTCCGCCTGTTAAATAACCTTGAGGATTTTTCGAGTGATGAGTCCTCCCAAAGCTTAGCAGCCAGTCTCTGGGTATTTAGAACAAATTTGCATAGTTTTAATATGTAATCCTGTAAATAAGTTCATCAATATTGACGAAGAAAGAAAGATTTGCATTTATATAACGCCTTTCACAACCACCTTTCAAAGCGCTTTACAGCCAATGAAGTACTTTTAAATGTGTAATCACTGTTGTAATGTAGGAAATGCGGCAGCCAATTGTGCACAGCAAGTTCCCACAAACCGCAATGTGATAATGACCAGATAATCTGTTTTCGTGATGTTGATTGAGGGATAAATATTGGCCAGGACACCGGGGATAACTCCACTGCTCTTTTTCGAAATAGTGCCATGGGATCTTTTACATCCACCTGAGAGAACAGACGGGGCCTCAGTTTAACATCTCATCCAAAACATGGTTAAACCAAAGGATGAAATTATTTATTTTCTACCTTCATTAACTTTGCACATATTTTTAATGAATACCTCAGTATTAACATGCTCCTTATGTTTGTTTAATCTGTATATATTAATTTAAATGGTTATGCAGTGAAGCCAGCTATACTGTTTTGTATATATGTCGGGCAGCACAAAAGAAAACCTTTTCTTGTAAAAATGATCTGATTATTTAGCAAAACAGTTTATCATTTCTTTGTTGGAAATGCATGTGTGACACAGAAAGTGTTGTGTGAGTTATGAGGTGATGCAGGGTGTGCGATGAACAACAGGAAGCATATTCGGTCATTCAATCTTCATTATAATAGTGGATCTTTCTGGTATTGCACATGGTAAGTTGGAAAACACAGGGGTGGATTTTAACTAACAAGTAGCCAACCTACGGAGTGCGTTGGCTGGCCGCCCGTTACTGCAAACAGGAGGCACGGTCCGTTTTGAGGACAGGGCCTCATTATCATACTCATTAAATAATTTTCTGACAGAATTAATTTCTGAATACAAGCAACAACATCAATGAGGAGACCCATCTAGAATAGATGAGGTAGACTTTAATTTTCACTGCTGGGCCATATTAATAACAAACATGTCAATATCTTCATATGAAATTCCTCTGTCCATTATTTTTACCCCATTTTGACTTACTCTGTCTTTCCGATGAGACGTTACGCCGAGGCCTCGTCTGCTCTCTCAGGAGGATGTAAAAGATCCCATGGGACTATTTCAAAGAAGAGCAGGGGAGTTCTCCCCGGTGTCCTGGCCAATATTTATCCCTCAATCAACATCACAAAAAAAAACAGATTATCTGGTCATTATCATATTGCTGTTTGTGAGACCTTGCTGTGCGCAAATTGGCTGCCGCGTTTCCTACATTACAACAGTGACTACATGTCAAAAAGTACTTTATTGGCTGCAAAGCGCTTTGGGACGTCTGGTGGTCATGAAAGGCGCTATATAAATGCAAGTCTTTCTTTTTTCTTTTTAATTAAGTAATTTGTAAACAAATAATTGACCCAACCTCAGCTTGGGAATAAATAAACAGCAAACCACATGCCTGAAAATGACTCACCAAACCAGAAGAATGTGTCTATTTAAGGTTATATTTGCTGAGCAATGCTCACATAAATCAAAGCAATCATTACATTTGGCCATTAGGAAATTATAGCCTCAATGCCTGGATACAGGCCATATGCTGAAACGGAATGGCTTTAGTGCCAGTTTTAAAAGAAATTTCTCCTCCTCTTCTGACGGCACTAACTGATGACATTCTAATGTCAGCACCCCGCCGAGACTTGCACAAGTGGCCATTCTTTATGTATGATCCGAGATAGTGAGTGTCAATAGGCCAGTAATGGTGGAGGGCACCATAATCAAGACAGATCCTGTCCTCACTCAATGTCCACAGAACCCACTCTCCAGCAGGGGTCACTGAATAGCTATGGAGTCCAGGGACCTTTGTTGGTTTTCTCCTCTTATCCAAATGCAGCACCCGACCTGTTGAGCTGGCTGGAATCAGCTAACTCAGCTCGGGCCCGGGATGGAACTTGACATTTCCCCAGTGTCTGTAGTGGGGCACCATACTGGGCGGTGCACTTACAACGGAGTCACCAGGGCGCTGCCGGCATCAGTTTAAAGTACGATGAGCACTGCAAAAAATAAACTGATCTCCTGGAACCTGCGAGGAAGATTTTCTCTTCTCAGTATTTGTAGCACGGTGGTAAATGTGTTCTTTATATGAGCATTTATGATTTTGTGAGAAATAGCAGAACTATCGAAAAAAAAGTCGTTGAAATTGTTTGATATTATAGGATAATTTTTACAGTTGTATAAATAACCAAATTGCCATTAGCAACTCAACAATAAATTGTAGTGATGTGATGCACCCTATTTCCTATTATGCTAATATAACAAAGTTAAAACTAATTTAAATAAATGCATCAATAAGATCTGATTAATTAGCATTTATTGGCACCTCTAAGAGCTTTTTAATTTTTCTGAGGAGTATCCTCTACTGGGGCTAATTTAAGTTGGATGCTCACTCCTCGATGATTTGCAATGCTGATCAAACCATTAGTGCATGTCTTTATGCGGCAAAGCACTAGTATTATGGCATTTTGCATGATGTCTTGTGAGTTGCATTCAGCAGAATTTCTGCCTGCTTATGAATATTTCATTCATTCTCTTCAATCCCTATTTGTGCATGGATGGTGAGTGTCTCCTCACTGCGATCCAACAGGCTGTATTTGTTGGAATATGTGTTATATAAATTCTGTGATTAGTTCCATTAGGATAATACAGTAGGGGTTAGAAAATGAGTAGGCTGGTTTTTTTATAGTTCAGAAAATTCCTATTTAAATAAAATGTGTTTCAAAGCTGTAGTACAATCAAAGCTTCACATGACAACCTAAATTAAGAATCCAAAGCTTGTATATAGTTTATAAAGCTGTCTGATCCCTGGGACTGTGTCCAAGGCAGCTGTTCCTTTTGCAATATAATCCTTTATAGACAGCCATTTTCCAGGTTCCATCATGGGTTTGCTATTGTTGTGGATACTATCTGATGTCAAGGTAGTTAGGAAGTAAGAAACCTTAGAAACAGCAAAAGGCCACCAAGTTGTCCCCTATTTAATTGATCTTAAACCCGCATTCTCGCCATTGTGTGTCCAACCCCATTCCTTCCAGATGTATATCTAGCTGTGTTTTGAAGTTCTGAGTTTTTTATTAATTTAAATTGCTTTTTATTTCCAACCTTGGTAGCCTAATTGAGAAGTGTAATTCCTGCCACTCTATAAACAGAGTGCATGTCTGGACCATGGCGCATCAGTAGCAAAGTATATGCCCGATGGCTTCCTTTAAACAATGGTTTAATTGAGAAGGATCGAATCCACCGTGGTCCAATTGTGAATATGTGTCTGTGCTTTCTAGTGCTTTGAGGATAATAGGTATTCACCTGATCCATGAATCTCCGGGAAGGGGGGGGGGGGAGGATACAAAAAGGTAGAAAAAGTGGCAATGTTCAAACATAAACATTGAACATGCTCACACTACATTTGTTTACACGACCACTAACCCAAAATAGGGTGGCGTTTGTGTAAAAATAACAAACACAGGGGTGTAGCACAAAAGTGTTAAGCATTTAAAAATTAACTGGAATTTCTACCCTAATATTCCTTCGTAATCAAACAATGAGTGACCACATTCTAATTGTGGAGATGCCGGTGTTGGACTGGGGTGGACAAATGTAGGAAGTCACACAACACCAGGTTATAGTCCAACAGCTTTATTTGAAATCACAAGCTTTCGGAGCGCTGCTCACCTGACGAAGGAGCAGCGCTCCGAAAGCTTGTGATTTCAAATAAAGCTGTTGGACTATAACCTGGTGTTGTGTGACTTCCTACATTCTAATTGGGAGGCGATTCGTGTTTGATGGTGGTCTGGGGAGCACCGCACAACATCTGAAAGATTTATCCAACCTGTAATTCTCCAGAGAGCAGGAGAGAAAACAAAACGATCTAACCAAGAAACTGACTCTTTCTAATAAACACTGTATAGTTTAAACTCTTATGAACTCTCCCTGAATCTCCAGAACAACCATTAACAGGGTCCTTACGCTGTGAAATAGCAGCCCTAACTTTCTGCAGCGAGTATAATTCGTATTTAAGCTGCAAATCCAGCAATTTCTTGACACTCATGGGGAAGTTGACGGCAAGCTACAGTTTGTGCGAGGCTAGCGGTGCAGTGGCGCAAGATCGTCCAGCCACTTGTGGCGATTCGCAACTCATTGGGGTATCTATTCTTCGCCAGAAATTGGTTGTTTTTTTTATGCACTAATAACTGCAAGCGCCGTGAACTTGCCGTCATTTTGCCAGCAAATTCTGGGCCATTAGCATTCAATTGACTTTATTCAGCCATAGCCAGTTACATCCACAGGTGACGCTCCCATTGCCCCAACAAAACTGCAACCAAAGTGAATCATATGTGGTCTCCTCTACATTGGGGAGACCAAACGCAGATTGGGTGACCGCTTTGCGGAACACCTCCGTTAGTCCATAAGGGTGACCCCGAGCTTCCGGTCACCTGTCATTTTAATTCACCGCCCCATTCCCACTCGGACCTCACCGTCCTCGGCCTCTTGCATTGTTCCACGGAAGCTCACCGTAAACTCGAGGAACAGCACCTCATCTTCCGATTAGGCACTTTACAGCCTTCCGGACTCAATATGGAGTTCAACAATTTCAGATCATAACCTCGGCCCCTATTACATTTTTAGTTATATTTTTTATGCGCACCTTTGTTTTGGCCTTCCCCCCCCCCCCACTTTCTTTTTTTTTTCTCTCTCCCACATGGCAGCTGTCTCCCATTCTGCCAGCGCATTTCACACCTAATCCAGAGCCGTCTTTTGTCTCCACTAGTCCTATCACCATCTCGTCTCGTTTTGAATACCTCTTAATGTCCCTTCACTTCTCTTTTGTTCTCTCCCAGCCTGGCCTCTTAATCTATTTCATTTCCTGTGCTTCTTTAGTCTTGACAAAGGGTTTTCACCCGAAACGTTGACTCTATTTTCTCTCCACGGATGTTGCCTGGCCTGCTGAGTTTTTCTAGCATTTTCTGTTGTTATTTCGGATTTCCAGCATCTGCAGTATTTTGCTATCGTACATATGTCACCACTTGTTAATCTTCATTTCCTCTCAAAACCAGATATTCACCAGCTGCTTTTCAAGGACATTAAGTTGTTACCTAACATTTATTAATTTTGGATGGAAGCCCATCCTACATATCTACTGCTCTACTTTGTGGAATAGAATACAAATTTTCTATTCTCCAGCTTTTCTTGAAACCTACAAATGTCCTCTTTAATCTAACCTAACAGTTACATTTAAAGTTAGACAAATTTGCAGCTTTTGAAATACATTTTAAATAAAAACCAACTAGATGCTGCCAGGTTCTCTTGAAACCTGTTGCTTTGAAACCTAGAATCCTCTGACATATAATCAATGAGTTATGTAGGGTTAAAGTAACTTACCTTGGGTGCAGCATTACTAAAGGGCTTCTGACAATTCAAGTATATGTTATATACATTAATTCAGCTACTTCTTCAAAGAATTTCAATAAATTCATAAAGCATGACTTATTGATTTGAAACCTAGCTGACAGCTTTTTAGAAAACTATTCTCTTTAAAACATTGATTTAGTTGAACATCTTGTGACATGTTCTTGAATTATTTCCCCCCACTACTGATGTTAAATGAACAGATCTGTTCTTCCAGTTCATGTCTCAACAGAGGCTATTCTCCAGGCCTCAGGTGCCTTTTTATATTTAGAGAGTTCTTTAAAATATTAAACATACTCTCATAAAACATAGTTTATTCAGCTCTCTTGTAAATCTATTCATCAGCTATCACCTTTTACCATTGATAGCTCAACCCTTATTCCTCCTTCATCTATTGTCTCCTTCTAACTCCAACATCTACTCTTTACTATTTTTATTAATGATCTGGATGTAGATGTTGGGGGCACGATCTGCAAGTTTGCAGATGATACTAAGATCTGTGCAAGTGTTAGGACTGAAGACGATGCTCATCTGCTTCAGGCGGACCTTAATGTGTTGGGAGATTGGGCTCAGGACTGGAAAATGATGTATAACTTGGATAAGTGCAGTGTTATGCCTGTGGGCAGGGCAAATGCTCAACATTCGTACACCCTTCAGGGAAAAGCATTAAAGAAGGTGGAGATAGAAAGAGATTTGGGCATTCTAGTGCATACATCTCTAAAGGTACATAAGCAATCCCGTGAAGCAATAGCTAGAGAAAATAGGGTGTTGGGGAGTATCCATAGGACAATTGAGTACAAGACGAGGCATACTATTTTGTCCTTGTACAAGACCTTGGTCAGGCCACACTTAGAATACTGTGTCCAGTTTTGGTCTCATCACACGGTGGGTGATATTGAGGCTTTGGAAAGGGTGCAGAGGAGGGCCACTAGACTAATTCCCAGTTTAAAGCATCATAGTTATCAAGAAAGGCTAAAAGAGTTGCGTAGACGTAGAGGTGTCTGATTGAGGTTTATAAGATAATGTAGGGAATAGATTGTGTTCCAGTTGACCGTTTGTTCCAATTAAATAGGTTAGGGAGTGTTGTGTCGGTACCTTTCTACCTAGACACAATTAGTACTCAGAACCCAGAGATTCAAACATGAAGTGCTTTATTCAGGAAGGAAAGGGGAGTTCTGGAGAGTTCCGAACAAAGAGAGCTAAACTTAATCAAGAGAACACCCAACCATTTATCTGCTGTGACAGCGCCACCACAGGTGGGAGGAGAACACACAATACATAACATATTCCTCCCCTCTTAAATGAAAGGGCCACATTATTCCTCAACAGGTAAGTTACTTTCAATGCACTCAACTAACCAAGGGTAGAGGTAGACTGCCTCAAACCCTGACTTTACCCTGGGGTTTATTCTGCCCCAGTCTTGTGGGCAAGTCACTAAGCCTACAGATCCAAGCGTCTTGGAGGCCGCCGCTCTCTGACAGGATACCGGCGGTCATCGCTGGCTTCCACAGCAGTAGGCATTGACACAGGCCTAGATAGAGAAGGTGCCTGTGCCAGTCGAAAGTCAGGAGTTTGCACAGGTGGAACAGTCTCTATGACTTCCTATGTTGGAGAAGAGCACTGTGGCAAAGGATGCTGGTTTGCGGTATCATCCGGAAACAGTTCAGGCCAACCAGCCATTGGAGTCTCTGTGGCTGTCTCTGCTCCTAGCAACAGTTGATCTGTGTGTCTTCTCCAGACGACGTCCTCAGCAGTCTCAACCGTGTAAGACACAGGGCCCATCTGCGCGATCACCGTAGCAGGAACCCATTTCGATCCAGTGTTGTAGTTTCGAGCTAGGATGTGCTCTCCAGGGTGAAACTGTCTCTCCTTGGCTCTTTTCTCTCTCTTTTCAACTTGAGCTTGTTGTTGACAATGGACAACCTGTTCTGCCCTTGGAGGTTTGAGTAAATCAAAACTTGTCCGCAACTGCCTCTTCATCATGATCGAAGCGGGGGAAGTTTTGGTTGTGGCATGCGGCTCGTTCCTGTAGGACAACAGGAAGCTGTTCAGGCGTTGGTGGATTGAGCCCTGACCTTGCGATGCCTTCAAGGCGTGCTTCAAAGTTTGCACAAACCTTTCTGCCTGGCCGTTAGTAGAGGGATGATAGGGCGCAGACCTGATGTGTTGGACACAATTCACATGCAGGAAGGTTGCAAACTCCTGTGATACAAATTGTGGACCGTTGTCACTTACGAGTTGTTCCGGTGAGCCATAACGGCTGAACATCTCACCAAGTTTCTCAATTGTTTTCTCTGCCGTGGTAGACCTCATCACAGCGACCTCCGGCCACTTGCTATAAGCGTCCACAACCACCATAAACATCTTCTCTTCGAAAGGACCGGCGAAGTCCACATGTACTCGCTGCCACACTTCTGCAGGCCAATCCCAGGGGTGTAGGGTTGCCAGCTGTGGAACATTCCGGACCCTTTGACATGAGGAACATGTTTTGGCTTTCTCCTCAATATTTCCATCGAGACCTGGCCACCAGAAGTAGCTTCTTGCCATTTCCTTCATCCGAACCATCCCACTGTGGCCTGTATGAAGTTGTTGCAGTATAAGTTCCCTCAGAGGTGGCGGAATGATGACACGGCGTCCCCAAAGAAGACAACCTGCCTGGACGGAGAGCTCATTTCTTTTTGAAACGTAAGGTTTCAAACTAGGAGAATCTCCTATAGCTCTCCCTCGAATGACATCGTCCATTACCTCAGACTGGACTGGATCGTTGCGGATGTACCTTCGCACCTGAACTGCCGTGACAGGTGCTCCCTCCACTTGTCTAAAGTAGAAGATGTCTATCTGACGAGGCTCTGGGGGAGTAACAGGCAAGGGCAGCCTCGAGAGACCGTCTGCTTTGACGTGCAAGTCTGATTTGCGATATTTGATGTCGTATGTGTGTCCTGACAACAGTAAAGCCCACCTTTGCATCCTGCTTGCAGCAAGAGACGGAATTCCGGTGTGGGGCCTGAAGATTGAAGTCAATGGACGGTGGTCCGTCAGGAGTGTGAACCTTCTCCCAAACAGGTACTGATGAAATTTTCGAATTCCAAGAATGATTCCCAAGGCCTCGCGCTCAATCTGTGCATAGTTACTCTCGGCCTTGTTCAAGGTGCGTGATGCAAAGGCGATAGGTTTCTCTTCACCAGAAGGCATGATGTGGGATATGACTGCTCCCACACCATATGGTGACGCATCACATGCTAGCTGCATGGGTAGCTTTGGGTCAAAGTATGTCAGGACCTCCGACTTCAGCAATGCTTTCTTTGCTTGGGCGAAAGCTTCGTTGCACAGTTCAGTCCATTTCCATGTTTTGCCTTGACATAGCAACTGATGTAATGGCTTCAGCAATGTTGCTAAGTCTGGAATAAACTTCCCATAGTAGTTAAGTAGCCCCAGAAATGAACGTAACTGGCTCACATTCTGGGGTGCTGGGGCCTCCACGATCACCTTGACCTTTGACGGCACCTTATGCAGGCCAGTAGCATCAGTCACATGCCCCAGGTACTCAACTGAAGACGGAAAGAATTCACATTTGTCTTTACGAACTCTGAGTCCGTACTCTTTCAGTCGTTGTAGTGTCGCATCCAAGTTCAG
The DNA here is from genome assembly GCF_052327205.1 of Somniosus microcephalus. Classification (NCBI taxonomy): domain Eukaryota; kingdom Metazoa; phylum Chordata; class Chondrichthyes; order Squaliformes; family Somniosidae; genus Somniosus; species Somniosus microcephalus. The sequence goes on along the minus strand of NC_140996.1, from coordinate 199,951,205 downwards.
AAGATGATCCTCCTCATTTGTCCCAGTGACAAGGATGTCGTCCAGGTAGCACTGGACTCCTGGCAGTCCACTCAAAATCTGATCCATTGCCCTTTGGAATAGAGACGTAATTCCAAATGGAAGGCGGCAGTACCTGTATAGCCCCTTGTGTGTCACAATTGTCAGCAGCTCCTTTGATTTGTCATCGACATGCATTTGTAGATAAGCCTGGCATAAGTCTATTTTGCTGAACTTTTGCCCTCCGGCCAGGCCCGTAAAAAGATCATCAATGAGGGGAAGAGGTACTGTTCCGCAGACAGCACCGGGTTAATAGTCACTTTAAAATCCCTGCAGATTCGAACAGATCCATCCTTTTTCAGGACAGGAACAATGGGTGTGGCCCATTTGCTCACGCTCACAGGCTCCAGGACTCCATTCTCGACTAAGGCCTCCAAGTTAGCCTCAACTTTTGGCCTAATTGCATAGGGTACAGGTCGGGCTTTGTGAAACTTCGGCTTGCTGTCAGGTTTAATGTCCAGTCTCACGCTGATCTTTTTCATGCTCCCAAGTTCCCCATTGAAGAATTCTGCATGTTTGTTTAACACTGCAGTCAGACCTGACTCCCCTTTTGACATCATGCGGACTGCAGGCCAGTCCAGCGTGATTTTCTCTAGCCACGCACGTCCCAGTAGCGATGCGTAATTTCCCTTTCCAACATATAGCGGCAGTTTCGCAGTCTGTCCGTTCAATTTAACTGTCACCTCAATGGCGCCTCTCATGGCCACAGGTTCGCCGGTATACATCTTTAGCACAATGTTTGTTGGCTGAAGGGTAAGATGCATTAGCATTTTGTTGTAGATAGTGTCTGAAACAAGGGACACAGCTGCGCCTGTGTCCACCTCCAACCACACTGATTGTCCCTCCACCAGTGGTGACACCCAGTAGCCATTTGAACCACCTGCAACCGTCAGTATGTGCACCTCTTCCTCCTCAGAGGTGTCGCTCCCCTCTGTTTTGCTTGTTCCATCATACTGCACTGAATGAACACTCTTTTTCCTCTCTTGTCCAAATACAGACATTTTGCTTTCATGCTTCCCAGCTCTGTCTGTTCTTTTTTCACCTCTACAGGCGCATTCAATGTGACCCTTTTTGCCACAATTTCGGCATTCCAGCTCCGTACACCAGCAGTCATTAGCGTGATGGCCCGTTTTCCCACAACGGTAACATGTGCCGTTCCACGCACCTTTAGGCTCAGACGACACCTTGTGAACTCTCCCTGTTGAAGGTAGCACGGTGGCATAGTGGTTAGCACTGTTGCCTCACAGCGCCAGGGACCCGGGTTCAAATCCGGCCTCGGGTGACTGTCTGTGTGGAGTTTGCACATTCTCCCCGTGGTTGCGTGGGTTTCCTCCGGGTGCTCCGGTTTCCTTCCACAGTCCAAAGATGTGCAGGTTAGGTTGATTGACTATGATAAATTGACCCTTAGTGTTAGGGGGATTAAATATGTGGGGTTACAGGGATAGGGTGGGATATGTGTTGGTGTAGGGGTTACGGGGATCGGGTGGGATATGTGTCAGTGCAGGCTCGATGGGCCGAAATGGCCTCTATCTGCGCTGTGGGGTTTCTGTGTGATTCTGTGTTTCTGTGTGTGAACTCAACTGGTGAGCCTCCTTTTCCGCCATCTCCATGGAGACACTAACTTCAATGGTCTTTTCAAGAGTAAGGTTGTCCTCAGTAAGAAGGCGCTTCTGTGTGGCTGCACTTTGCAGACCACACACAAGTCTGTCTCTAATGGTGTCATTCAGCACTTCCTTGAACTCGCAGTGTTCTGACAACCTTTTTAAAGCAGCAATAAGCATCATCACTGATTCCCCCTCCTCTTGATTCCGTTTGTGAAATCTAAATCTCTCAGCAATAACCAGAGGTTTTGGTGAAAAATGTGCTCCAAGAATTTCCACTAGTTGCTTATATGTTTTCATTCCTGGCTTATCTGGCTGCACAAGGCTGCAAAGTAAATTGAATGTCTTCGGCCCCATTACACTCAAAAAGGTAGGCACGACCTTTTCATTTGCCACCGCATTCGCCAAGACAAAATAATCAAAACGTTCCGTATAAGCGCTCCATTGCTCCACATTTTCATCAAAATCACCGATGTTTCCTAATATAGTAGCCATCTCACGTTTCAAATTTAAGTTTCTGTTTACTCACTGCACCCGTAACGTTAATGTGATGCTGCAATCTCTGTTCTGAGTGTTTTGTAGTCGAAAACAAGAAAGTTCCCACAACGCAGATTCATCCGATCCTCGTCGCCACTTGTTGTGTCGGTACCTTTCTACCTAGACACAATTAGTACTCGGAACCCAGAGATTCAAACATGAAGTGCTTTATTCAGGAAGGAAAGGGGAGTTCTGGAGAGTTCCGAACAAAGAGAGCTAAACTTAACCAAGAGAACACCCAACCATTTATCTGCTGTGACAGCGCCACCACAGGTGGGAGAAGAACACACAATACATAACAGGGAGGATCAGGGGTCACAAATTTAAGTTGTATAAGGGCCAGATCTAGGTTAGATGTCAGGAGCTGGTTCTTTTCCCAGAGAATAGTGGACCTCTGGAACAGGCTGCCTTCTCGTACGGTAGATGCTGATTCGCTGAATTCCTTCAGTCGAGAGCTGGACCTGTTTCTGGCTGGGGCGGAGATCCCCTCTAACAGAAGGTGGATACTGCAGGAAATTCAGGGCCAGAGTGATCTCCTGGACTAGTTTTGATCACCTAGATAGGTTGGAGAGGAATTTCCCAGATTTTTTTCCCCCAAATTGGCCTGGATTTTTATCTAGTTTTTCGCCTCTCCCCGGGGATCACATGGTTTTGGGTGGGGTGGAGTGTATATATTGTGATACACCAGGTGTCGCAATTGTGTGGGGCAGGCGGGATGGACCAGGGGGTCTTTACCTGTCCATCATTGTTTGTCTGTTCGTATGTTCGTACTCCATTCCAAAGCTCAGTTTCCTCTTTCATCCCAACCACTTCTTTTCTCTTCAACAACTTTTAACCCTCTATAGGAGACATGTATGTTCATAACTCTTCCTTGCATACTCCTGGGTGGAATACAAGACAAAACTTGTTGTTTAATAGGTGATCTATCTCTCCTGGAGTTTGTGGCAGGTTCCAAAGACCATGGGGGCAAAATTGGGTTGCGCCCCAAAATAATTAGCGCCCCCGCACCCGAAATTCACTGGTAACGCCCCAAGAGAGAGGCGGGGCGCTACTGGAAGCACCCCGCCTCCCTCTTGGGGCGCTGCGAGTGAATATCGCGGCGCTACGCTCTTAGGGCGCTAAAGGGAGGCGCAAATCAACTGAATTCTTCCCCCATGGGTCTAGAAAATGGAGTGTGCCCAAATCAGGGCGCAATCCCAGTGCTGCGCACGCTGCACGCACCTAAAGAGGCCGGTGGCAGGGCCATGGAAATTGGTCCGTCGGCCTCATTTCGTTATTCCCGACAAGCACTAGCCATGGCCTCAGAGGCAGCTCGTAAGGAGAGGTTGGCAGGGTGGGGCAGGTGGGGTAATTGGGAGGGGGGCAAGCAGTGGCCGGCAATGGCCCATGAATCTAATGTGGAGCCAGATGGAACAATCCTGCTCCTGCCAGCTCCACAGTAACGTAATTAAAATAATTAAAACTTACTTTTCTGGTAGCAGCCTCCAGTGGTCTCGTTAAAGACTAAGGAAGCTGAAATGTAGAATTAACTGATGCTTACTGGCTCAGGGTGTTGGAGGATTAGAAACACAATACAGTGCCTGATAGCTAATACAAATTCTATATGTTGGTTTGCCACCCAATGTATGGCTTTTTCGTGTTGTTAAATTACTATTTATAGTCTGAGAAGTACCAGTGAAAATCAATTGGGGTTCAATTAAAGTATAGTAACCCAAGAGACCATCTGACGGATAGATTGTCTGTAAATTGGAAAAAGGATTAGATTTGGGGGGTTTAACTTTCAGTAATCAAAGATGAACTATTTATTTGTTTTAGTTTGTATTGATTTGACTTTCAACTTTGGAGAAATGGACTAATGGCCAAAATCCAAAGTTTGCCTTGATTTTAGACCACCCAAACTTCACTGAACCTGATTCTGAATGTTTATCCTTACAGATTAAACAGTACGTCACACTGCTGCAATGTGACTACTTGTCCTTGGTAATATTGAATGATTGTAGTTTCACTTGCTATCTATTGATTCCACACTAGTCACTTCTGTTTAATGTGCTACTAAATCGACCAAACTATAGTTTGTGCAATGCCCACAAGGGTCTCTAAAATTCGATTAATATTTAACAAGTCACAGTTGCATCATTCTCAACCCTATATACCAGCAGGAATTCATTTATTTGGGCAACTTCAGTACAGAGCACAACTTAGATTTTTAAGTGACTTCATCTGCAATTTGTGATGTGATTATTTGGTAGAAAATGACCTATTTGTTGCATTATGTGACCTGCGGCCTAAACTGTAAAACAAAACACAATTGAAAACAGTGGGCTTAAAAGGATGTGAAATGAAGTCAAACAATGAACAATTCTTCAAAAATATAGGGGTCCGAATTGGTATACCTTGCGCCCATTTTCTTCGGGCGTACAACAGGCACAGAGCCTGGCAATTTAGCCTGTGCCCAATTTCTGATATGTGCTCCGTGTGGGTAAGGCTTCCAGTCAACAGCAAGGACCTGTAAAATTACCCCACAATACCTGTGCATAGAAACAGAGGCAATGGCTATTTGCTTCCTGATTTAATTCTGCTGTGTGTAGTCAGATGGCCTGAAGACTGAGGTCTGGACTTCTCCACAGATTCACTGCTCTCAGCTATCTAACAGTCGGTGAGTTCCTATGGTCAACCCAGGTTTCAGGTGTGTCAATCCTACCACTCTTATTATAAGCACTATTGGGTCACTCTATTCTGTTAATTATTAATATTACTACATTTACTTTTTTAAAAAGATCATCTATTTGACTGATGCCTTTCTGCTGCCTGTGTTCAAAGAAACACCTAATACCACAACCAGCTCTCTTGATTAAGATATATGAAGTAAAATTAAGATTGATAAGGTATTTTCATTCTTATCTGAGGCTCATAATATGGTGTAAGATGTTCTGAAACAGGACGCAGTTGAATACTTTGTCATAAATGAGGTAATTATTCCAGCATGAAGGAACTCAACTGGAATATGTTTGTTTAAGGGTGTTGCCTCTCAAACACTATGGGATACAATTTGAAAGATATAACGAATATACTGAAATGTTGGAACACCGTCTGTAAGTTAACAATTCTCCCCTCTAGGTAACTGCACACCCGACGCCCATTAAACTTGCATTAATTTGTATTCAACGTATTTAATGTTGTAAAGCCAGATATATTTTACGCTAGAGCCCCACACTAGGATATAATTATATAATCAAGTCCAGTACGTCAGTGTAGTACCAAGGTATTTTGCTACCGTACTAGTACCAAGGGAGTACTGCATTGTCGAAGATATCGTCTTTCGGAAGATATGTCTGCCTGTTAAGCTGTACATAAAAGCAGCCATAGCGCTATTCAAAGAAGAGCAGGGAGCTCTCCCAGTGTTCTGGCCAACATGTCTCCCTCAACATCAACTCATTTGCTGTTAGTGGGACCCTGCTGGTATAAATCGGCTGCCACATTTGCCTCCATCACAACAGTTCATTGATTGTGAAGTCCTGAGGGCATGAGAAGGTGCTATATAAATACAAGCTTTATCTTTCTTAGGTTTGAAATATCATCTTGGATTATCCCCAGTTCTTAAAACTGCACTTAAACTGTTAATTATCATCAAATAGATGTACCATGTAGCTACAAATTTCACTGGCATATGGTTTGCATTTGTGTTGTGCGAATTTGAGATGAATGCCACTGATTTCTGCTGATTGTCAAATTACTTCAGCCAGAGACTCAGTAATTAGAACAAATCACGAAAGTTGGAAGGAAAGCGCCTCGTGAGGTGTCATAGTGTAAAGTGAAGGCAGGTGATAAAACTTATGGGAAGGTTAAGTGATGATGTGCACTGCCAGCTCAAGTGCCAATTGGGCAAACATGGTGCACATTATCAGCGGAAGATCAGCAGAAAACCCGGACATACACGTAACCGCTTTTCTGCCAATCTTCTGCCAAAGTTACAGCAGTCAATCGGGAGAAGCCCCCCACCCCCACCAAGAAAATTCCCCGCATATTTCCTTTAGTCTAAAAAAGCATATCTCAGAAATGAACAGAAAATCAACTCTTGAAGCATGTCTATTATATAAAAATGGCCATTTAACTGTTACCAACTTCACAGAACTCGCATTTGATATTGTAACATCTAACCATCCTTTCACACTTAACTGAGGAGATACCTGTGAGACTGCCATTGCATCACATTACTATTTTCAGCCTGAGGTGAAAAATGTGTCACTGTTTTTTATTAATTAATGCTTTTCTTCAACTTTTTAAAGGCACAACCACGTGCCAAAACACACACGTGCATGTGCGACAGGGTTGGTTTAGACTCCTCATTGGCTGTGAAGCACTTTGGGACACCCTGAGGACATAAAAGGCACTATATAAATAAGACATAAGAAATAGGAGCAGGAGTAGACCATACGGCCCATCGAGCCTGCTCCACCAGTCAATACGATCATGGCTGAACCTCTACATCAACGCCACTTTCCTGTCCTATCCCCATATCCCTTGATTCCCTTAGTGCCCAAAAATCTATCGATCTCAGTCTTAAATATACTCATCGACTGAGCCTCCACAGCCCTCTGGATTAGAGAATTCCAAAGATTCATAACCCTCTGAGTGAAGAAATTCCTCCTCATCTCAGTCCTAAATGGCCGACCCTTTATCCTGAGACTATGACCACTAGTTCTGGACTCTCCAGCCAGGGGAAACAGCTTCTCAGGATCTACCCGGTCAAGCCCTGTAAGAATTTTATACTTTTCAATGAGATCACCTTTCATTCTTCTAAACGGCAGAGAATATAGGCCTATTCTATTCAATCTCTCCTCATAGGCCAACCCTCTCATCCCAGGAATCAATCTAATTAGCCTTCATTGTACCCTACTCTAAGGCAAGTATATTCTTCCTTAGGTAAAGAGGATTGTTGGAATCAGGAGTTTCCTGGAGGCCAAAACTGTACACAGTACTCCAACTGTCCAAGTCTTTTTTCATTCTCTCTTTGCCCAGTATGTCCTTTGTCAGGGAAGTATCAGGACCCCTTTTTCTTACTAACTTTAACTAGAGTGCGGTGGTAGTTGACGACATGCAAAAGTATTTCACTGAGGCAACAAGAGTATAATGGATTATCTCTTAGTCCAGTCCAGCCTAGGCTTCCTGTTATGCTACATGTCAGTTCTCTTTAACATTCTTGAAGCAATCTCAACAGCGCAGAAATCAGGCTCGTTTAAGCAAGCTTCATTCTGTTACTTGTCTGAGTCATAGAGTCATATAGTCATAACGGCACAGAAGGAGGCTATTCGGCCCATCGATTCCATGTCAGCTCTCTGTAGAGCAATCCAGTCAGCCCCATTCCCCCGCTCTATCCCCGTAGCCCTGCAAGTTTATTTCCCTCAAGTGCCTATCCAGTCTCCCCTTGAAAACATTCAGTGCATCCGCTTCCACCACTTCTGACGGCAGCGAGTTCCAGGTCCTCACCACTCGCTGTATAAAAAAGTTTTTTCTCACATTCCCCCTGCATCTCTTGCCCAAAACCTTAAATCTGTGTCCCCTAGTCCTTGTACCATCAACTAGTGGGAACAGCCTTTTCCCATCTAGCCTATCCAAACCTGTCATAATCTTGTACACCTCTATCAAATCACTCCTTTGCTCTAATGAAAACAAATCCAGCTTCTCCAACCTGTCCTTGTAGCTAAGATCCCCCATCCCCGGAACCATCTGGTAAATCTCCTCTGCACCCTCTCAAGGGCCTTCACATCCTTCCTAAAGTGTGGTGACCAGAACTGGACGCAATACTCCAGTTGTGACCTAACCAGCGTTTTATAAAGGTTCAGCATAACTCTCTACTTTTGTACTCAATACCTCTATTTATGAAACCCAAGATCCCATATGCTTTGATAACCACTCTCTCAATATGTCCTGCCATCTTCAGGGATCTAAGCACATTAACTCCCAGGTCCCTCTGTCCCTGCACACTCTTTAAAACTGTGCCATTAAGTGTATGTTGCCTCTCCCTGTTCCTTCTGCCAAAATGCATCACCTCGCCCTTCTCTGTATTAAATTTCATCTGCCACTTGTCTGCCCATACTGCTAGCCTTTCTATATCCTGTTGCAGTCGATTGGTATCATCCTCATTGTTTGCCACACCCCCAAGTTTGGTGTCATCGGCAAATTTACTCTATATTCCAATATCCAGGTATATATATCAAAAAAAGCAGTGGCCCCTTGGGGAACAACACTGTCTACCATCCTCCAGTCTGAAAAACAGCCATTTACCACAACTCACTGTTTTCTGTCCTTAAGCCAATTCCTTATCCAAACTGCCACAGAACCATCTATTCCATGAGCCTCAATTTTGTTAACCAGCCTTCTATGTGGTACTTTGTCAAACGCCTTCCTAAAATCCATGTAGACAACATCCATTGCATTCCCTTCATCGATCCTCCCTGTTACTTCATCAAAAAATTCAATTAGATTAGTCAAACATGATCTGCCTTTTACAAATCCTTGTCGGTTCTCCTTAATTAGCTTAAACCTCTCCAAGTGCCCGTTAATTTTTTCCTTGATTATTGTTTCTAAAACTTTACCCACCACTGATGTTAAACTGACCAGCCTGTAGTTACTAGGATTGTCCTTGCACCCTTTCTTGGAAAGTGGCAAATGTGACACCATTGTTCAATACTTAGGCACCTCCCACGCATCTAGGGAAGATTGGAAAATTATGGCAAGCCCTTCTGCTATCTCCTCCCCCAATTCCCTTAGCAATCTGGGATGCAAGCCATCTGGACCAGGCGACTTATCCACTCTAAGCATAGCCAGCCTTTCTAGTACATCCTGTCTATCAATTCTCACCCCTTCCATTGCTTCTACCTTTTCCACTTCTATCGATATTTTGTCAGCATGCACCTCCTTAGTAAACACCGATACAAAATACTCATTGAGTATTCTAGCCTTGTCCTGCGCCTCTAAGCATATAACACCTTCTTTGTCTCTAATAGGCCTCACCCCGCCTCTTACTACCCGCTTACTGTTTACATGCTGGTAGAAGATTTTTGGGTTCCCTTTTATGTTAACCGCCATTCTACTCTCATATTCTCTCTTTACCAATCTTATTTTCATCTTCACTTTCCCTCTCAACTTATTGTATTTGGTCTGGTTCTCCCTTGAAGAATTCATCTGACATGCATCATACACCCTCTTTTTTGTTGCATCATCTTCGCTATCTCCCTCATCATCCAAGGAGCCCTTGCTTTGTTTCCCTTACCCCTCCCTTCTGCTTGCTGTTTAGAAGGGTATGGTGCAGGGCCCAAGGAGAAGAAAAGGGCAGAGGGAGCAAATAGGAAATAATGTAGAAATAAATACTTGTGGATGAAATCTGGGCATCCTAATGGAGGTCATATATCAAAGTAGTGCCTAGATTGAAAGGATCATTTACATTGTGCATCATTCATTTCAAGCAGTAAGATTTCTTTTTTTCTGGTTAACAATTTGCAGTTACCTCATTTCTTGGAAGAGGAAGGCATTTTAAAGATGAGCCCAGACCCTTGTTATAAATTCTCAGTCATGACTTTTCAAGTTTACTCAGCGCTTCAGTACAGTATAGACAATTTAACAATTTCAACAAAAATGACTTATGGGGTAGATTTTCCGGCTCTGTTGCACCCCTAAAGCAGATGTAAAGAGGGTGTCACGATCAGAAATATGGGCAGAGATCATTCACACTGGATCTTCGTCCACAATACGCATCTCTGGTTCGAGGAACTTCCAGCAAAGGAAGCGTCCCACCCGCAATAGGCGGGAGCTCTCTTTCAATATCTTACTGCGGGCGAAGAAGTTGAGGAGAAAAGACATCGGGCCAGATTTTACCAACCTCGGCGGGTCCGTGGTGGGCGACGTCGGTGGTGGCTCACAGCCCCGCTGCTGTCCAACATGATTTTCCCCTGATTGGTCTTGTTAAACCTGCCCAGCACGTTTCCCGGCCAACTGAAGGAAGCGGGTCTGATGACAACAGCCGGTTTCCTTAAAGGGACCATGCGCAAATTTAGTTTGACATTTGTGCTGTCAGTGTTCTACAGCAGTGAGGTGCTGCAAACATTGACAAGCACTGCACAGAGGTGCACGGCTGCACCCAGGCTGTCCCACGACTCCCTCCCTTATAGAGGGAGTCACAGCACGCAGGGAGGTCCTCTTCCCTTCCCATGGGTGCAAGAGACTTCCCCAGGAGACCAACACAGCCTGGTTGCACATTGCACAGGAGGACACAAGCAGGGATGTCATCAGGAGGACCAGGCTGCAGTGGTGCAAACCTTTCAATGATCTCAGTAGATCACGAAACGTTACTGCAAAGTCACACTCAACCTCATCCTGCTGTGCCACTCATCACATCTCCATCACACTGCCACCCACCACCGAATGCACCCACTGACCCCCTGAAAAATTCCCCCCATTGTTGTGTATGTACCTTTAAGAGAATAACTGGTCTCAGACTGCAGTACCGGCAGTGACCACCCCTGTATAAAAGGCGCTAGTGAGCCTCTCTTGTTTTCAGTTTCACTATTGACTTCCACCAGTAAAGACTTGTTTTGTTCAACTCCTGCTGTCCGTGTCCCAATCATTCACAGACATAATACTAGCGACGAGCAGATACGAACCTACCTAAAGTCTGCACCACCTCCTGGGATCCATTCCTACAGCGAAGTGAGCAGAGGTCGAGGCCAGAAAGAAAAGAAAGTAAGAGGCAGTAGAAACGGGCGTCGACCGTGGGCATCCGCCCCTGTGTTAGCAGAGTTGAAGATTGCTGGAGAAGCTGTCGGAAGCGGGGCCTGGTTCCTGTCGACGGTGCTTCAGCTAATCGGGCTGGTGGCAGGTAGTACACTGATCCTTCCTGGGCTGTGGCGGTCGTGAACTCAAGCGGGTGGCTTGCAACGGGGCCGAGCAGCGTTGCCAGGAAGAAGAGAGAGAGCGGGTGGAGCACACAGGGCGTGGCCGGTGCTACGAAGCCGGGCTGCGTATAGACCCGAGAAGAGGGAGGCAAGAGTCCCACAGGGTTGTTCCACGATGGGAAAATAATAAAAAACATTTTTTTAAAGAAATATTAAACGCGCAAGAAACCGCGAGGAGCTGCAGGTTGCAACGGGAACCGCGGTAAGCAGCGCTAGCAACAGCGGGGAAGAAGGCAAAGCATGCGAGGCACCATCTTAATCAGCGGGGAAGAAGGCAAAGCGCGGGAGGCGCCATTTTGTTAAATCGGGGAAGAAGGCAATGCGCGGGAGGTGCCATTTTAGATTTGCAAGATGCCGAAGACTGGCTGTATCACTGCTTTTGATAATACAATAGAGGACTGGACCACGTATGTGGAAAGAGTCGAGGTATATTTCGAAGCAAACGAAATAGCTGATGAGAAAAAGGCATCGGTATTGCTAAACGTAATGGGCGCTAGAACGTATGGCCTATTGCGGGACCTGATTACTCCAGCCAAACCGAAGGCGAAGAGTTTTAACGAAATTGTTGCCGTCCTACAGGAACACCTAAACCCTGCACCGCTGTTGATAGCAGAAAGATTTAAATTCCACAGGAGAACTCAGCATAAAGATAAGAGCAATGCTGAGTACCTTACGGAACTACGCAAGCTATCAAAGCACTGCCAGTTCAGAGCAGGACTGGCAGATACCCTACGGGACAAATTTGTCTGTGGTCTCCTGAGTGAAGGAACACAGAAGAAGTTACTATCAGAGAAAGAGCTGACGCTAGATAAGGCTTTCAGCGTGGCAGTATCGTATGAAGCAGCAGCCAGGGGAGCTGCAGAAATTCAACAAAAGCCACAGGAATACGGCACCCACGAAATGACACGGGGATTTGCAAAATGTTATCGCTGCGGCAGAACTAACCATGACCAGAAGGACTGCTGGTCCAAAGCCAAAATATGCAGGCAATGCGGAAAGATGGGACACATTGCATGAGTTTGCAGGTCTGGGAAGAAGACCAGCGACAACAAAAAGGCTACTAAGGGACCATACAAGAAAGTACAAAAGATGACGGACAGTAGTTCCGAAGACCAGATGAGCGATAGTGAATCCGGGAACAGAAGACTAAGCTGTCTCAAACTTCACAATGTAATCGCAAAAGAGGATCACCGAACCATTTGGGTCACCCTCACGATAGCAGGGTCCCAAGTTAAAATGGAATTGGATACAGGATCAGCGCTAACCGTCATGAATCGACGAGACTACGAGCGGCTATTCTCACACATACCCTTGAGAGAGACATCCATTGTCTTGACGATGTATACGGGGCAAAAAGTATACCCCAGAGGAAAAATAAGGGTGCCTGTCGAATACAACGGCAAGAAAATACGGAAATTGTATCTCTACATACTGCCAAATGGTGGACCACCGTTATTGGGACGTGAATGGATCAGGAAGATAAACTTAGATTGGCACTCCATTCATGCAATGACGGTGGACGGTAAAAAAGATGAAGACGTCACTCCTGGATGATTGTCAACAATCTTAGCTAACACCAAAGAGGTATTTCAACAAGAACTGGGCACGCTTCAAGGCGTAACCGCCTCGATAAAAATAGAAGAGAATGCAGTTCCCAAGTTTTTCAAAGCAAGACTGGTACCATATGCAATTCGCCCAGCCGTCGAGGCAGAGCTGGAGAATCTGGAGAAGGCAGGCGTGTTGTCTAAGGTCGACTGGAGCGAGTGGGCGACACCCATCGTTCCTGTCATGAAGAAAACGTTAAGCAATAAGTCCGGGGAGCCAAGGAAGATTCGCATCTGTGGGGATTTCAAGGTGACGGTGAACCCAGTCCTTCACACAGTACAATATCCTCTTCCAAGGATAGAAGACATCTTCGCCTCACTGTCTGGAGGGAAGCGTTTTACAAAAATTGACCTAGCACAAGCATATTTGCAGATGAAAGTTGAAGAGTCCTCTAGGAAGTATCTCACGATAAACACTCACAAAGGTCTTTACCAGTATCATCGATTGGTATTCGGAGTAGCATCGGCTCCGGCGATATGGCAAAGAGCGATGGAACAAGTCCTGCAAGGGATTCAGGGGACTCAGTGTTACTTGGACGACATCCTTGTGACAGGTGAAGATGACAGTGAACACCTTAACAACCTAGAACAGGTGCTCACTAGACTACGGGAACATGGGAAATAGATATCGTATTGTGGCCACGTGATTGATGAAGAGGGGTTACATAAGTCCCCTGACAAAATTGAAGCGGTTGTTAAGGCCCCAGCACCTGAAAATGTGTCGCAACTGAGGTCATTCCTCAGATTGGTGAATTACTACCATAAGTTTTTGCCGAATTTGTCGACAATTCTGCACCCACTGAACGCCCTGCTACGAACGGGGGTAGCATGGAAATGGAGCGATGATTGTAAGCGGGCCTTTCAGAAGAGTAAGGACTTAATCACTTCAAGGGAAGTATTGGCTCACTACAACCCAGCACTGCCGATCAGACTGGCGTGTGATGCGTCTCCCTACGGCATTGGGGCGGTACTGTCGCATAAATTCCTTGATGGTTTAGAGAGGCCGATAGCTTTTGCGTCACGCTCGTTAACTTCTGCCGAGCGTAACTACGCCCAGATTGACAGAGAGGCCCTCAGCCTAGTGTGGGGGGTGAAGAAGTTCAATCACTACCTGCACGGTCAAAAATTTACTCTACTAACCGATCATCAACCTCTTGTCTCCATTTTCAACCCTCAGAAGGGCGTACCGATAATGACAGCACAACGGCTGCAGAGGTGGTCCCTTTTCCTAGGGGCACACCAATATGACATCGAGTACAAAGGAACTAAACAGCATGGGAATGCTGATGGATTGTCACGTCTACCGTTGCCGACGGTGGAAGAAGAAGACCTTGCAGTGGATCCAATGGAGTTATTCCACTCGACCATAGTCGAATGTCTCCCTGTGACGAATGCAAACATAGAAAAGGAAACACGGAATGACCCGACACTATCACGGGTCTATGATTTAACGGTGAAGGGATGGCCAGCACATGGCGAACCACTGCTGCCCGCATTCTTGCTGAGAAGAGAACAGCTGTCAGTGTGCAGAGGAACCTTGATGTGTGGATCCAGAGTAGTAATTCCACCTAAGTTGACGGATAGAGTGCTCAATGAGCTTCATGAGGGTCATCTGGGTGGGGTAAAAATGAAGAACTTCGCCAGAGCGTTTGTGTGGTGGCCGGGAATCGATAGAGAAATCGAAGAGATGACCAAGAGCTGTGCAGGATGCCAGAAGGTCCAAAACGCCCCACCACAAGCTCCTCTGCATACATGGGAGTGGCCCTCATCTCCATGGCAAAGGGTGCACATTGATTTTGCTGGTCCCTTCATGGACTCGATGTTTTTAATTGCGGTGGATGCACATTCAAAGTGGCCAGAGGTAATAAAAATGTCCTCAACCATCCCGGAAAAAACTATCACAGTTTTACGAACCATATTCGCCAGGAATGGGCTGCCTGAACAGATTTGCCCTGACAATGGACCACAGTTTGTGTCTGAAGAGTTCCGGAGGTTCTTAAAGAGCAATGGTGTTAAGCATTACACATCTGCCCCATATCATCCAGCCACTAATGGATTGGCCGAGAGGTTTGTCCAAACATTCAAGAAAGCTATCAAGGCAATGTGTAATGAAGATATACCCCTACAACACAAGGTGGACAACTTCTTGTTTGCCTACCGGAATGCGACACATGCGGTTACCAACCAAACTCCAGCCATGATGTTCTTCAATCGAAGACTACGATGCCGCTTGGATTTGGTTAAGCCAAACGTTCGAAGAGATGTGGAGAACAGGCAGTTTCAGAATATGAATGAAAGGCCGACCAGGAGTTTTAAGATAGGTCAACCAGTTTTGGCCCGGGACTACCGCACTGAGAAATGGCAGCCAGGAACGATTTGTACACGGCAAGGACTTCTCATGTATACCGTGGACGTTGGAGAGAGCATTGTAAGACGCCATGCTGACCAGATTCTAGAGTCACTGGAAAACGTCAACTCCACACCACGATCTGATACACCTGGCATTGAAATCGACGTACCAATTGCAGCTACCGCAGAACCGGTGATATTGGAAGCAGATGAACCAAACAACGACATTGATCCCGACTCAACATTGCCAGAAGAACCTGATACCCCAAAGAGGCGTTATCCAGACAGAATCAGGAAGCCTCCTCAAAGACTGAACTTATAATTGCTTAAACTTAACCAATGTATCTAGCAACCGTAATTGTGATTGTAATTAGTTATCATTTAGTTGTTAAATGAATGTTATGTACTGTTTATCTAAAAGGGGAGGAATTGTTGTGTATGTACCTTTAAGAGAATAACTGGTCTCAGACTGCAGTACCGGCAGTGACCACCCCTGTATAAAAGGCGCTAGTGAGCCTCTGTTGTTTTCAGTTTCACTATTGACTTCCACCAGTAAAGACTTGTTTTGTTCAACTCCTGATAAATTGACCCTTAGTGTTAGGGGGATTAAATACGTGGGGTTACGGGGATAGGGTGGGATATGTGTTGGTGTAGGGGTTACGGGGATTGGGTGGGATATGTGTCGGTGCAGGCTCGATGGGCCGAAATGGCCTCTATCTGCACTGTGGGGTTTCTGTGATTCTGTGATTCTGTGATTCACAGACATAATACCCATCATCTTTCAACTGAAGAGCATTTGACATCCCCATAGAAAAAGGAGGGGTGGGGTGGTGTAACATCTTGGTAAAGCTTTCTGAGTAGAGAGAACACAGAGAATTTTACCCATTTGCACTGCCCACAGCTTCGCCCTGCAGGAGTGCTTATTGGAAGTTTGAGTTGGAGGTTGGTGGGCCCCACAGAGTTTCCTAGGAGCACACCTTTTTTTTCATTCATTGGATGTGGGCGTCGCTGGCAAAGCCACCTTCTTGAACCACAGAGGACAGTTAAGAGTCAACCACATTGCTGTGGGTCTGGAGTCACATCTAGGCCAGACCAGGTAAGGATGGCAGATTTCCTTCCCTAAAGGACATTAGTGAACCAGATGGGTTTTTGCGACAATCTGGTAGTTTCATGGTCACCATTACTGACATGGGCTTTTTATTCCAGATTTATTTAATTAATTAACTGAATTTAAACTCATGTCTCGGGATCAGTAATCCAGGAATCAGTATTCCAGGCCTCTGGATTACTCGTCCAGTAACATAAACATTATGCCACCATACCTCCCTGAACTTCCTAACATTTACTCTCAGTTGTGAGCCGATGTTCATATCTGCCTGCAGTGATTCAGTCACTCCTTGTCTCTCAGTAAGGGAGCCCTCCTTGCCCTGAGGGCTGGTATCACAAACTAGAATTTCGCTACTGATGACAACCACTAAAACTGAATCCTAAATAGCCCAGTGCTCAGATTCTTCTATGAAACGAAAAAGCAATTTTCTGTGTAGCAATCAAGAATTCATGCATTCTCCTTTAACTTCAGACAGTGCTTTATGCAGCATTGCTAATCTACTGCTTGAGATCCATATTGCTCCAACCTTTCACAAAGATATGATAATGGAAAATGGTTGCACCATGCCAACGTGATAATCAAATCTCATTTTACTGCTCTAATGTCATAGTGTGGGCAAACCTCATAATTATCCTGTGGCTTAAGCGTATATTGGGTCTCAACACATTCAGGGAATCTAATCAAGCTTTTCATAATTCATTTTTACAGTGAATCTTTTTTTCCCATAGCCTGCTCTTTATGTTAGTTTTATTTTTTGTGCTATATTTAGCTCCGATAACACCTGCCCAAAACAGGAAACTTTCTCCCAGGCCTCAGTCCTGGGTGATCGATGAGAGATGGTGCAGGGAATTTTAACTCACCCCCACCCCCCCAGGACGAGGGGTGGGGCAGGTGGGAGGGGGTTAAAAATTCAATAATCTGGACTCTGATTCCTACCCGCCTCCAACACGCCCACTTCCAATTATAACTGCAGGAGGATGGGGGCGGGCGATTAACCTGCACTCAGGAGGCAGGTCCATCACTAAAATATTTTAATGAGGCCTCGTGCCTCCAATTTAACAACAGCATGACTTTTAACGCCTGCAGGCCGGGTTTCCTGGACCTTGGGAAACACGGCAGCTGAAGGAAGGCGAGAAGGGCCGGATCCATCAGGTAAGTGCCTTTACAGCACCGATTGTGGGCCAGGAGGAGCAGGAGTGCTTCCCCCCCCGGCCCAGCAACCTTACCTGCTTCCCTCACTGCAACTGGACCTCCACGATCAGCCGATCTCCTCCAGCATGATCAGACCCCGACCCCCCCCCCCAACCCCCCCGCCGATGTCCGGTCCCCGATGTCCGACTCACCCCCTCCAATGTCTGATCTGCAACTCCCTCTCCGACCTATCCCTGAAAACTGGATCCATGAGGGACTCCTAATGTGATAGTGCAGGGGTGGGAAGAGACGTCATTGCTACAGATGATCCGGCTATGCTCAGATAGGTAAGAGTGGAACTAATTGAGGGCAAATCCATAATGCTAGACAATGGAGAAAAGGTGCTGCAAGAGGATAGTATGGTCAACTGTGTAAAAGAAGGAATGAGGAGGGATAATGCACCATGATCACAGTCATGGACAATGTTGTTTGTGGGCGGGGTGGAGGCCAGATTGAAAGGATTTAAGCAGGGAGTTGCAGGAGAGATGATAATGGATCTAGAAGGTGACAACACATTGAAGAACCTTGGAGAAGTAAGGGAGTTTGAAGATTGGATGGCAATTATCCAGGACAGAGGGGTTGATGGTGGAGATTTTGAAAAGCAGGTGATAGTGACAATTTTGAAATATAATTTACAATATCAACTAACATGGGAGCCAGGAAGGAAAGCTTAGTAGAAAATGGAGTTGAGGGAGCTAGAGGTGGGTCTCATAGATGAAATAAGCTTGGAGATGGTAGGGATGAGATGGGGCAGAAACTAGAGTGAGATGGGTTCACGGTTAGATTGGGAGGAGGCACAGAGTAGGCCCGAATTAAATTGAAATGGTCACTTTGCAGCTACCGCACTACTCCAGCAGTCCAGCACATTAAGGAATATGGGGGGGAAATTGGGCCACTTACCGCCACCCATTTCTGCCAGAATCCTGGAAAGAAATGGTGGCCGCCACTCTAATGCCCGCCTCTGGCACGGGTGTTGGTGGCAGCCATTTTGATGAGGGCCATAGTGCTGCCATTAGCAGCGCTGGCTCTGGACATGCAAACCTGGAGAGCGACGCGAACTTAATGCCATGCTCTGCGAACTTGGATCTAGGCGCTGAATTTAACGCTGGGTCCTAAGCTCGCTCTTAAAAGCAAGCGTGCAGCGGACTGACAGAGACGCTGCCAGCACTTCTTAAAGAGACACACACATTTTTCAGGTAAGTTTGCATTTAAACTTTTGGACTGGATTTTTTATATTTTATTGAAGTAGTGGCTTGGTGCTAAAAGTTTTTAAAGTGTACAGGGAGAGCTGCTGGATACTTGCAAGGCTTCAGAAGCTAAAGGAAGGCCTCTGAGAAGGCAGAAAAATGCTGCAAATAATCAGCAGATCAGGCAGCATCCGTGGAGAGAGAAAAACACAGTTCATGTCTCAGGTCGAGATGCTGCCTGACCTGCTCAGTATTTCCAGCATTTTCTGCTGTTATTTCAGATTTCCAGCATCCGCTCGCAGAGGGAAGAGGAAAACACAGAAGAGGAGGAAGCAGAAGGAAGGGTGCAACCCAGAATCCCCTTTCTGGCCGGGATGTCCAGGATGGAATCGTCCACCTGCAGTACCTGTGACCACAACCCCAATTCCCCTTTCAGCCTTTGTCCCACACCATACATTCCCTCTGTTACTGACCATCACAGCGTCCTATTGGCCACAATGTTGAAATAAAAGCCACCACAAAGCAAACTTTCCAATCCAACTTTATTCATCTATCCATCCAATATGAAATCAAGTAATCAACTAATTACCCTTGTGCATTCGCTTAGTGACTGTCTTGTGTGTGCCTTTGCCTGGGCAGGCTGCATTTCTTGGGTGTGTGAAATGAGGAAGTGCTGAGGGGAGGGTGGGAAAGCAGGAGGTGCATGTGAGAAGGAGGATAACGTATGAGGACACCAGCATCTTGTATCCTTTCAGCCCCGCCGCTGGCCAAGGGCTCAGCCATGCCCCTGCCAAGAATGGCCTGCACCGTCTCCTCCAAGGGGGTGAGGTGAAGATAGGAATGAGAGGTGTGCCTCGTGTTTGGTGCAGATTGTTGATAGGTGAGTGATGGGGGTGAGAGTCATACATTGAGAAGTGTGTGAGGCTAGTGGTGCAGTTGGTAGGAGACGGCTTTTGAAGATGCATTCACTGACCTTGACCACTGGTCTGAGGTCTTGAAGCTTCGTTGGGCACTGGAGCCAAGTCGTGGAAGCAGCACTGATGGCAGTGATCTGGTCCCACGTCATTCTTTCTGGAGGGCCTCCTGGCTGCTATGGGTAGAGGACATTTCTTGCAGTGTTGACCCCCTGCACAAAGCTGGAGTGCTGCGTGCGAGACCCTGGATGCCCTTCCCTTACTATTGTGTTAATCTCCTCTTTAACCAGCAATGCTACCCCACCTCCTTTTCCATTTTGCCTGTCCTTCCTGAATATTGAATACCCCTGGATGTTGAATTCCCAGCCTTGGTCATCCTGGAACCATGTCTCCGTAATCCCAATTATATCATAATGACGTATGAGGAGAGATTAGGTCGACTGGGCTTATATTTGCTGGAGTTTAGAAGAATGAGAGGGGATCTCATTGAAACTTATAAAATTCTAACAGGACTAGACAGACTAGATGCAGGAAGGATGTTCCCGATGGCGGGGGAGTCCAGAACCAGGGGTCACAGTCTAAGGTTAAGGGGTAAGCCATTTAGGACTGAGATGAGGAGGAATTTCTTCACCCAGAGAGTGGTGAACCTGTGGAATTCTCTACCACAAAAGGCAGTTGAGGCCAATTCATTAAATATATTCAAGAGGGAGTTAGATATATTTCTTAAGGCTAAAGGGATCAAGGGATATGGGGAGAAAGCAGGGACATGGCAGTGAATTTGGATGATCAGCCATGATCTTATTAAATGGTGGAGCAGGCTCGAGGGGCCGAATGGGCTGCTCCTGCTCCTAGCTTCTATGTTTCTATGTTTCTATGAGTTTAGCACTGCGCTAATGTTAATTAGGAAGCAGCACCAATATACCGATGCTGCCAGTGCCATTAATTTCAGTGGCCGTTAGCTGCGGCCCGCCGTGCCGCCGGCAGGTTTCCAGTGCGCTCGAATTTTTAGGCCTAATTTAGATGAAAATGGCAAGCCTAATGGGCCAAGTGAACAATATGCGCATGTCGCCCTCATGGGACGCGCTGAACGCCTCACCTCAGGTGCTTTGTAGGTCTAGGGCATCCACGCCTGATTTACTTGAGAGCTGGCGCACAAAGTACCTCAGCGCACCGGACAGCTGCCATCGTGTTATTCACTCCCATAGTGCTCGGCCCTTCTGGCTTTTTAAACTACTTTTCTCATTCGCAAGAAAATTTGCCTTCACCCATCTCAATCTTCTCAGGATCCGACTAAATCCAGAGTTTTTAAAGTTGACAACATATGAGTCGACTGGGTTCAATCGGAAGTAACTTCCGAACGTAGTCCCAGCCAATCTCTGCACTACTTTAACACGGCAGCCCTCGAAAGCAGACCATATTTGTACAGCCTTGCAGCAGTGTGTTATTCTGAAAGTAACTACATCAGCAGGTGTTTTCCGGAAAGATAACTTAGTAATAGAAATAATATTTGAGAGAACAGCTGTGGTGGTTGTTATGAAAATGGAAAAGATAGAAATAAAATTCAACTGCCATAATTTTACCTGATGTGTGTAGGTGTAAATATGCCTACGCTTCCTAAATGGCAGGATATCACCATGGTAACTATAAATCTTTGACATTTAAGCAAGTGTTACTGATAAGATATATGACTGATTTGTGACCCATTTTACAGTTGTGTTAAATTCTCGATTCCCCATTTCTGCCGAACTAAAACATGATTGGCCTTTCCATTGACTTCATCCTACTTCAGTCAGCATTAATTCCATGACTTCATTTCTTTTACAACAGAGGAGCTTTTAACTGTTAAAAGTGTGACCTCCTTCATTTAGAAAATTTGGTTGATGATGACTGCTCTGGTGCTGCTAAAATTAGGTGTCTTCTTCTCTTCTCTTCTTGGGCAGTCCCTCGGAACCGAGGATGACTTGCTTCCACATTAAAAATGAGTTCTCAGGAGACTGATGAGTCCAATGCGGGACCAACAGCCTTTGTCACAGGTGGGGCAGACGGTGGTTGAAGGGGCGGGTGGGTAGGGTGCTTGGGTTGATGTGCGCTCCTTGCGCTTGGCTTCCGCTTGCTCCCAGCGAAGAGACTCAAGGTGTTCGGCGCATTCCCGGATGCTTCTCCTCCACTTTGGGCGGTCTTGGGCCAGGGATTCCCAGGTGTCAGTGGGGATGTTGCACTTTTTCAAGGAGGCTTTGAGGGTGTCCTTGAAGCATTGCCTCTGCCCACCTGGGGCTCTCTTGTCGTGTCGGAGCTCCGAGTAGAGTGCTTGCTTTGGGAGTCTCGTATCAGACATGCGGACGATGTGACCCGTCCATCGGAGCTGATCGAGCGTGGTCAAAGCTTCGATGCTAGGGATGTTGGCCTGAGCAAGAACACTGACGTTGGTGCGCCTATCCTGCCAATGAATTTGCAGGATCTTGCGGAGGCAGCGTTGGTGGTACCTCTCCAGTGCTTTGAGGTGCCTGCTGTACATGGTCCATGTCTCTGAGGCATACAGCAGGGCGGGTATCACTGCTGCTCTGTAGACCATGAGCTTAGTGCCAGGTTTGAGGTCCTGGTCTTAAAACACTCTCTTCCTCAGGCAACCGAAGGCTGCACTGGCACACTGGCACACTTCCAAAATTAGGTGTAGTTAAATAAGTATAAGAGGAGTGAATGGATGTTTTGTTATAATCTGATGAACGGATCATCAGGTCAGAGATTTGGGGCTAAAAATTCAGTTTGGGGCGCCAAGCTCGCCTGGGCGCCGGAATTACCGCTGCGCGCGGAGCCACTTGCGCCATCGGGATATTCAGTTTCAGCGCCCCAAATGGAAGCCGGCCGCTAAACAAGGCTTTAGGCGCCCCGCTTGGGGCGCTGAAACTGAATTTCGGCGCGCAAAGTGCCGCAGTGCCACCCGCTGCGGCACGGCAGGCTGCGGTACTGCAGGCCTTCCTCCCACTGTTAAGGGGGAGGTGCCTGCAACAGCGCGATCCCCGCTCGCGAGTGCCGGCAAATGAGCCCGGCACCAAGGAGAAGTGCCGGGCTCTCGGGAAACAGCCGGCAATGCCGCGGGGGGGGGGGGGGTGTAGGAGGCCGGGGACGGAGGTGCGGGCAGGCGGCTGCCGAAAAAGCGGCCGGCCGCACCTCCACCTTAACTCACCCCACTACCGCCACAGGTAGGCCCCTGTGTACCGGTCGCTATTTGCGGCCGGCGTGGAAGAGGCGGCCGCGACCTAATATGGCGCTCGGGGTGGTAGCGGGGCGCTGCGCACACCGATGACGTCATCGGTGGCGGCGCAGCGCTACAGGCTAACGCCGCCATTAGCGCCCCGCTAAATATCACGGTGGTTGTGGCCAGTGGCGCTAAAGCCTCTGAGTGGCCTCTTTGGGCGCAAACTGGTGGCGCAAGCAACTGAATTTCTAGGCCTTGATCTTTTACAATTAATTTTGTTTCATATTGCATTCTGTTTCTCTAAAGTTTGATTTGATATACATGCGGAAAAGTCAGATCCCCTAAATCAAAGCTTGATTGGAAAGAAATACAGAGTGAAAAGTCAACCCGCTCTGCACATTGTATGAATTTGCCATGTGAAAGCAAGCACGTATCCTCTAGAGATTGCACTAAGGCAGGCTTTCTTGAAAGGTGGAAACCCAGCCAATGTTCACTCACTCCAATCAACAAGGGTCCTGAAATTCCACAGGGTTCCACTGGTGTCCGCTGTAAATTGGACGGCCTCCCAGGAAAATGGCAGAGACCCAATTACGACGAGTTGCCATCATTTGCGGGAATTCCCTCAATGCCTTGTAAACGGCAGAACTTCCAATCATCTCTGACAAGGCAAATGACAGGTATGGGGCAGGACCAAGACGGGAACTCCATAAGCCAGGAATTCCCACTCTTGATCATCAGTTGCATAGAAGTTCACAGCAATAGCGACGTTCACCGCCACAGGCAGTGTCCACTGTCTCAGTCCATGATGAAGTTTGCAGGTCAGGCTGCAGGAGACAGCAACCGGTGCAAGGCTGACACCCTGTAAAATGTAAGCAATGAAGACAAATGTCATCTGTTATGCCTAAGTAATTTTTAGTGGTGTCTGTGCACTCACCTCCTTTAGTATGATCGGCTTGAGTCAGACTGTTTCTGATGCAGGCTCATCTCCCTCTAATTCCTGTGGAACTCCTCATTCCTGAGAGGAAGAGGAATTCCCTGGGGAATGTCCATCCTACCATTGGAGACCGTCTCAACTGATGGTGAAATTCTCTTGAGCGGCAGGTGGTGACCAAAGAAAGAATAAGTAAATACAAAATTTTCCCTTTAATGTAAAAAAAAACAAATGCACTGAACTAAATGCAACAAAAGCAGACTAAAAAGGCGAAACAAAGTTAGCTTGTGATCACTCGGCAACCAGCGACATACACCTTTAAGAAACTCTTTGTTGAAGATCAGGCCCTTTTATACTGGTGTTCAGTAATAATTCCATAATTTGCACACCCTTAATGTACTCACGATGAGCATGAGCTTCCAGACAGAATAAAATGAGCAGCCGCTCCCAATCGACTTGGCATCAATGTCTGCTCCAGAATTTTCCAAACCCCTCCTCCATCGTATTCACAAATGGCACAGACCATCAGCAAATTTCCTCTATAACGCCTTGTACCACTCCACCGTCAAAAGGATCACTCGTCCATATGGGTAACTCCAATTTTTATACAATATAATATTCAACAGAAAATGACACTATTGATTAGCAGATCAAGAAAAAAACTGCAAAAGCTTGAAGTACACATCAGGCCCACGACCATCTGTAAAGAGTAAAGATGAGTTGTTCTGGGTGTAAATTTCTCATCAGTTCTGATGCTATTACTACTTCGTATGGCTGCTGTAGATGTAGAGCAATAACTTGAGTGTCAGCCGTGACTCAGTTGGTAGAACCTTCACCTCTATCAGAAGGTTGTGGGTTCAAGTCCAACTCCAGAGACTTGAGCACAAAAATCTAGGCTGACACTCCAGTGTAGTACCGAGGGAGCGCTGCACTATCGGAGGTGCCATCTTTCGGATGAGATGTTAAACCGAGGCCCCGGTCTGCGCGCTCAGGTGAACGTTAAAAGATTTCGAAGAAGAGCAGGGGAGTTATCACCGGTGTCCTGGCCAATGTTTATCCCTCAATCAACATCACTAAAACAGGTTATCTGGTCACTATCACATTGCTGTTTGTGGGACCTTGCTGTGCGCAAATTGGCTGACACGTTTCCTACATTACAGCAGTGACTACACTTCAAAAAGTATTTCATTGGCTGTAAAGCGCTTTGAGACGTCCGGTGGTCGTGAAAGGCACTATATAAATGCAAGTCTTTGTTTCTTTCTTTAAAAGATAAAGGAGCTCCTTGCATCGTTCAGTCTGTAACTGTTGGCTTGGTTTCCAGGTATTAAGCTGTATTGCGGGGGAGGGGAGCAGCTAGTTGGAATACATACTCAAACAATGATGACTAATTCCCTGAAACATGTCTGAATAAAGTCTGCAAAGCAGTTAGAGTTCCCATGACGGCTTCATAACTAAATGGTCCGCTCTCCGTATAACTGAGTCATTCGAACCAGGCAGGTCCCACATTCCCTGTCTGCTTTGAGTGAACTGATTTCAGACAGGACAGCCAATGGCTTTCTACAATTGGGCTCCGAGCCCCTCGAGCTAGGGAAGGAGAAAAAAAATGATCAGAGTTCTTGCTTCTAATTTCTATTTAGCAAACCCAGCAGGAAAATGCTGGATCAATGCAGGAAAGGCCTATGTAGACACAGAGGAAGTACAGAGGGTCAGAGGGACCTTGGTGTACATGTACATAGATCCCTGAAGGCAGCGGAACAGGTAGATAAGGTGGCTAAAAAGGCATATGGGATACTCGCAAGAACAAACCCAAAACAAAAAACTATGAAAAATGGTTTGACCATGATTGCCATAACATGAGGAAAAAACTTAGAAAACTATCAAACCAAAAACACAGACATCCAGAAAATGAGGAATTACGCCTTACTTATTGTCAGACGCTAACACAATACAGAAACACACTCAGGACCAAAAAAGAGCAATTTATTAAGAATACACTCAGCTCCATGGAGGAATCCATTGAGTCGAATTGTTTCTGGGACAACTTGAAAACACTACACAAAAAACAACACGACGATTTGTCCATTCAAAATGGGGACACATGGGTAAACCACTTTGAAAAATTATACCAGAAAAACACACTAAGACCAGAGCAACACCAAATACGCAAAAAACTGGAAAAGCTTGAAATGGCCATAAAAGATAACCAAAACCCACTAGACGTCATAATAACAGAAAAAGAACTTCTTGAAAAACTCAAGGACCTGCGACCAGGAAAAGCTTGCGGGACAGACGGCATACTAAACGAGATGATTAAACACGCAGACGACAAACTGAAACTGGCTATCCTAAAACTCTTCAACTTGGTTCTGAGTGTCGGTTATTTCCCTGACATCTGGAACAAAGGACTCATAACACCCATATACAAAAGTGGGGACAAAATCGACCCAAACAACTATCGAGGCATCTGTGTAAACAGTAACCTGGGGAAGGTATTCTGTAGCATCATAAACAAAAGACTTATAAACTTCCTTGAAGAGCACAATGTCTTGAGTAAAAGCCAAATTGGATTCCTGCCAAACTATAGAACATCCGATCATATCTTCACCCTACAGACCCTAATTGACAAACACGTTCACCATAACAAAAGCAAAATCTACGCATGCTTTGTAGATTTCCAGAAGGCTTTCGACTCCATCTGGCATGACGGTTTATTCCTGAAACTTATCGAAAGCGGGGTAGGAGGGAAAACATATGATGTAATTAAATCAATGTATACAAACAATAAATGTGCAGTTAAAATTGGAGACAAACAAACAAAATACTTCCCACAGGGGCGGGGGGTGACGCAGGGCTCGCCAATCTCACCGACACTCTTTAATATTTACATTAATGGATTGGCAAAACTACTTGAACAATCTACAGCACCCGGCCTCACCCTATATGAATCCAAGGTTAAATTCCTCCTCTATGCCGACGACCTGGTTCTGCTGTCACCAACTAAGGAGGGTCTACAGCAGAACCTGGACCTGCTGGAGTCGTACTGCCAGACTTGGGCCCTGACAATAAATCCCCAAAAAACCAAAGTCCTTGTGTTCCAGCAAAGATCCAAACAACATGGACCCACAATAAATTTCACAGTAGGAACAACCAAAATTGAACAAACCACTCACTACACATACTTGGGCTTAAAAATCAGTTCTACGGGAAACTTCAAACTGGCTGTGAATGAACTGAAAGAGAAAGCAAGAAGGGCTTTCTATGCCATCAAAAAATCAATCCAAATAGAAATCCCAATTAGCATTTGGCTCAAAATTTTCAAATCAGTAATTGAACCAATTGCACTCTATGGCAGTGAGGTCTGGGGACCACTAACACAACAAGATTTTGCAAAATGGGACAAACACCCAATTGAAATCCTACATGCGGAATTCTGTAAAAGTATCCTCCGGACTCAAAGGAAAACAGTAAACAACGCATGCAGGGCGGAACTAGGCCAATACCCATTAATAATCACTATCCAAAAAAGAGCCACCAAATGTTGGAATCACCTACAAATGAGCAACCCCCAATGCTATCACTACAACGCCCTGAAATGCCAAGAGCTGACCATAAAGAAGAATACCCTCAGTCAACTAGTCCTGGGACTCAATAAAGTAACTAATAACAATACTAACAATAACCAGTCCCAGGACAGTGACAGGGTAACACAAAGAATTCGACCCAACACAATCGGCGCTAAGCAAAAGGAAAAATATCTGTCATATTGGGCAGAAACAACAAAAACCCAAAGCAAACTCAATTGCTACTTGGCCCTAAACAGACAATACAACATAGCTGATTACCTGACCATGGTAAAGGATAACAAACTGAGAAGAACCTTGACAAGGTACAGACTTAGCGAACATAGCCTAGCGATCGAAAAAGGCAGACACAGGCAGACCAGGCTGCCAAGAGAAGACAGGATATGCTCTCACTGCAGTCAGGGAGTAGTTGAGACAGAGATGCACTTCCTCACAGCCTGTGGAAAATATCAGGGCATCAGAGAGAATTTCTACCAAAAATTCTCACAAATATGCCCTGAATTCAGAAATCTGACTGACAACCAAAAACTCCCATTCCTACTGGGGGAGGAGAGAAGCTGTGTAACACTGGCGGCACACTATGTTACAGCTTGCCATGAACAGAGGGACAACCAGTAAACTAAGACAAGAGTATATATAAACAAGGCGAATGTATATTTATAAACTCAGGGATATACCTGTTTATACACTGTATGAATGGAACCGCGTTTATGTGTTCAACCATAAATGTATTTTGATGCTTTGGCAACATAAGATGTACCTTATCATGCCAATAAAGCGATTTGTATTGTATTATTGTATTGTACTTGCCTTCATTAGCCGAGGCATAGAATATAAGAGCAGGGAGGTTATGATGGAGCTATACAAAACGCTGGTGAGGCCACAGCTGGAGTACTGTGTGCAGTTCTGGTCACCTCACTATAGGAAGGATGTGATTGCTTTGGAGAGGGTGCAGAGAAGATTCACCAGGATGTTACCTGGGATGGAGCGCCTCAGCTATGAAGAAAGACTAAACAGGCTGGGGTTGTTTTCCTTGGAGCAAAGAAGGCTGAGGGGGGACCTGATTGAGGTGTACAAAATGATGAGGGGCATAGATAGGGTAGACAAAGAGGAACTTTTCCCCTTAGTAGGGGGGTCAATAACAAGGGGGCATAGATTCAGGGTAAGGGGCAGGAGATTTAGAGGGGATTTGAGGAGGAACTTTTTCACCCAGAGGGTGGTTGGAATGTGGAACTCACTGCCTAAAAGGGTGGTAGAGGCAGGAACCCTCACAACATTCAAGAAGCATTTGGATGAGCACTTGAAATGCCATTGCATACAAGGCTATGGACCAAATGCTGGAAAATGGGATTAGACTGGACAGGGATGGATGGGCGGCGCAGACACGATGGGCCGAAGGGCCTCTTTCTGTGCTGTATAACTCTATGACTCTATGACTCTATGAGAGGACGGGAAAAGGCCATTGCTGTCTGGTGGTCCCAGGCTGGGATTTTCTGCTTCTGTGCTCCCTCACCTTAAATTTTTTCCATCCAATCATTTTAGTGGGTGATAAATCATGGGCTGGTGCACACAGAGGAAATCCCGGCTCCAATGCCTAGGAAATATGATATTGTAGGAACGGAGGTTCCTATCAAAAAGACTGAGTTCGACTCAGGCAATTAAATTAATGAACTTTAATGAAATGAAACGAGTTTAAACTGGAAACTTCTAGAACACATCAATAACAGGTCTACTCTCCTTGAGGGCCCCACGAGGACTGATCCTCTGGTCAGAAGACTGACGTCATGACGTCATCGCGTTCTTCCCGCCATTGGGGCATCACGTGACTAACGGCATGACGTCATCACGTTGAAACCGCGCTGTAAAGGTAACTAGGCATTGTAGAGTCAAACAGTGTAATTAAAGGTACAGGCACAGACAGTAACTACATTGCTGTTAAAGGAATTATGTACAACTGCTCTGAGTCCTTTGGTGGCTCCGCCACATGCACCCTCCCAGAATTGTCTTTAACAGAAAAAGTGAGGCGAGGAGGAGGCCTGACAAGCCTGTCTGATCGACTTCGATACCCTGGTAGAGGAAGTTGACGACCGGTGGTTGAGTTGGCAGTCGGTTGTGGCTGAGCAGGCGCAGCGAGCGCGGTCGAGTTGGCAGGCGGCTTTGGTTGATCTGGTGCGGCGGCTGTGGGCGGTCGGCCACGTTTGGGTGGTTGAGCGACTACGACAGGGTGGTCCAGGTCCAGGTGAGCCGGCTTCAAGCGGTCCACCGAGATGTGATCCGGCTTCCCTCCGACGTCGACCGAAAAGGATTTGTCTCCTGGTTCGATGACGCGGAAAGGACCAGTGTAAGGGGGCTTGAGCGGATCCCGGTGAGCGTCGTGGCGGATGAAGACATACTCCGCATTCTTCAGTCCCGGTGGCACGTAGGAGTTCTGCAAACCGTGATTGGACGTAGGTATCGGAGCGAAGCATCTGGCCGCTTCCTGGTGGCGAACGAGTTGCTGGGAGGCGGACCATGGCTCTGTGGGAGAAGGGAGGAAATACCCTGGTACACGGAGCGGCTGGCCATAGACGAGTTCAGCCGAAGACGATTGTAGGTCGTCTTTGGGCACCGTACGAAGACCCAAAAGGACCCATAGGAGTCTGTCCACCCATCCTGCACCTTGAAGACTGGCCCGAAGAGAGGCTTTAAGCGACCTGTGGAATCGCTCACAAAGGCCGTTTGCCTGTGGATGATAGGCGGTGGTGCGATAAAGTTTGGTGCCGAGTCCCTGAGCCACAGCGTTCCAAAGCTCCGAGGAAAATTGCGGCCCACGGTCAGAAGAGATGTCCGCCGGTACCCCGAAATGGGCAACCCAACAGGAGATGAAAGCTCTAGCGACGTCTGCCGAAGTGGTGGAAACCAAAGGAATTGCCTCTGGCCACCTAGTGGTGCGGTCCACTATGGTGAGGAGATGAGTATAACCCTGAGAAGGCGGAAGCGGCCCCACGAGGTCCACATGCACGTGGTCGAAGCGACACTCTGGAACAGTGAACGCAGCCACTGGTGCCTTGACATGACGCTGGACTTTGGCCTTCTGGCATACGACGCAGGTATTAGCCCAGTCACGGACATCGATGTGCATACCTTTCCAGACGAACTTAGCCGACATGAGCCATTGCGAAGCCTTCATCCCCGGGTGCGACAACCCGTGTATGGCATCAAAAACCTTCCGGCGCCATGCTACTGGCACGATAGGTCGAGGAAATCCCATGGAAACGTCGCAAAGGAACGTGGCACCTACAGCCTGGAAGATGACGTCGGTCGCTTGGAAGCTAGAGGGAACGGTTCTATATGATTGGACCTCCGAGTCCGAGGCCTGATCTGCAGCCATGAGGGCGTAGTCGATCCCCGGGTGCACTGCATGGACCGTTGTACGGGAGAGGCAATCTGCCACCAGGTTGTCCTTACCAGACACATGTTGAATGTCCGTGGTAAATTCGGAAATGAACGTCAAGTGACGTTGTTGACGAGCGGACCACGGTTCAGCGGTCTTGGCCATGGCAAACGTAAGGGGTTTGTGATCGACAAAAGCTGTGAAGGGACGCCCCTCCAATAAAAACCGAAAATGGCGAATGGCGAGGAAAAGGGCCAGTAGCTCCCTATCGAAGGTGCTGTACTTTTTTTCATTCTTTTGTAGTTGACGGCTGAAAAACGCCAGCGGTTGCCACGTGCCGTTGACCCACTGTTCTTGCACTGCACCGATGGCGTAGTCTGACGCGTCGGTGGTAAGGGCGATGGTAGCACCTGGAAGTGGGTGCGCCAGCATGGTTGCGTTGGCCAAAGCGTTCTTGGTGTCACCGTACGCCTGGACCATCTCAGCTGTCCAGCTGATTGGATCTTTACCGGACTTGCCCTTGAGGGCCCCGAACAAAGGTTGCATGAGTTGAGCTGCCTTGGGGACAAAACGGTGGTAGAAGTTGACCATCCCCAGGAACTCCTGCAAGGCCTTGACTGTCGACGGCCGCGGGAAAGAGGTAACCGTCTCAACCTTCATCGACAAAGGGACGGCGCCGTCCGATGTTATGCGATGTCCCAGGAAGTCGATCTGTTGCAGGCTGAACTGGCACTTGGCCGGGTTGATGATTAAACCGTGTTGGCTGAGGCGTGTAAAGAGGGAACGCAAATAGGAGATGTGCTCCTCCTTGCTGGCACTGGCGATGAGAATGTCGTCAAGGTAGACGAAGATGAAACGCAGGTCTCGAAGAACGGAGTCCATTAAACGCTGGAACGCCTGTGCTGCATTCTTTAAGCCAAACGGCATCCACAGGAACTCAAAGAGGCCAAAAGGGGTGACGACTGCGGTTTTCGGAACGCCTTGTGGGTGCACTGGAACCTGGTGATATCCACGGACGAGATCGACTTTAGAGAAGATAGAATTTCCCACCAAATGGCCCGAGAAATCCTGGATATGCGGTATCGGGTACCGATCCGGAGTGGTGGCGTCATTGAGGCGTCGGTAGTCACCGCATGGCCGCCAGCCGCCGCCTGGTTTCGGCACAATGTGGAGAGGCGAGGACCAGGGACTCTTGGATCGCCCAATGATCCCGAGCCGCTCCATCGTGTCCAACTCTGCCTTCGCAGCTGCGAGCTTGCCGGGTTCGAGCCTTCTAGCCCGCGCATAAACCGGGGAGCCAGTAGTGGTGATGTGATGTTCAACACCATGTTTCGTCACCGAAGAGGAGAAGGTGGGCCTTGTCAGCTCCGGAAACTCCCCGAGGAGCCGCGTGAAGTCATCTGGAGGAGGGAAAGCACAGGCAATGGAGCGCGCCACGGAGGTACCGTGGTAGCACGGAATCGAGTGGAAGGTGGCCGCGTTGATCAGCCGGCAGTGCTGGACATCAACTAGTAGGCTGTTGGCACACAGAAAATCCGCCCCTAGGATAGCCTGTGAGACTGTGGCTGTGACGAATTCCCAAAAGAAGCGCTGACCGCCGAAACAGACTTCGACCCGCCGCTTTCGGAACGTTCAAATTGCTGCGCCATTAGCTGCTACGAGGGAAAAACCAAGGTTCCCAGTCTGCATGTCGAGCTTCGATGCAGGTAGAATGCTACACTGCGACCCGGTGTCACAAAGAAAACGGCGGCCGAGAGGGAATCGGTGATATAGAGGAGTTTCCCCGTAGAACCGACGGCCATCGCCACTGCGGAACGCCCGTTAGACTTGGTCATCCGTCACCAGGGACGCCGCCTGCGCTTTCTTGGTTTTTTTGGGGGGCGAAAAACTGCAGGGGGAACGGCAGCATCTTGCTTTCGCGCCAAAACGGGTGTGGTAGGAGCACCAGCCCGCTGTAGGAGAAGCCAGAACTGCGTCTGTGGGGGATGGGCACCTCGTGGCCGCGCAGCACTGCTGGGTAACTGTGAAAATCTTATCGGCTTCGGCCGCAAGCTTGGCGCAGTCTGTAATGTCGGATCTGGCTAGGGCAGCCTGAACCTGTTCAGGCAGTTGATAGTGGAAAAGCTCCCAGAAGAGGAAACATTCCGGTTCAGCACCCAAGAGCGTGAGCATTTGGCTCATGAGCGTGGACGGTTTGGAGTCCCCGAGGCCGGGCAGCGTGATGAGCCGGTTAGCACGCTCCGACTTTGATAGCCCGAAAACCTGAAGCAACCGCGCCTTAATTGCATCATACTTGCTGTCAGTAGGAGGACTACCGAGGAGGCTGATGATCCGTGATGCAGTTGCGCTGTCGAGGGCGGAGGCCACGTAATAAAAACGGGTCTAATCCGCGATGATGTTCCTAATGGCGAACTGGGCTTCAGCCTGGATAAACCAGGCGTCTGGTTGTTGCTCCCAGAACTGTGGCAGTTTCAGCGTGACGGCGTTCGTGTCCATGTCGAATCTTCCACGAAAATCGTTCGTAGAAGTCGGGGTCACCAATGTAGGAACGGAGGTTCCTATCAAAAAGACTGAGTTCGACTCAGGCAATTAAAATAATGAACTTTAATGAAAGGAAACGAGTTTAAACTGGAAACTTCTAGAACACATCAATAACAGGTCTACTCTCCTTGAGGGCTCCACGAGGACTGATCCTCTGGTCAGAAGACGGACGTCATGACGTCATCACGTTCTTCCCGCCATTGGGGCATCACGTGACTAACGGCATGACATCATCACGTTGAAACCGCGCTGTAAAGGTAACTAGACATTGTAGAGTCAAACAGCGTAATTAAAGGTACAGGCACAGACAGTAACTACATTGCTGTTAAAGGAATTATGTACAACCGCTCTGAGTCCTTTGGTGGCTCCGCCACAATATCCCACAATACCTCTCATAACCCTCGAGCAATTCTTTTCTCCAGGCATTTACCCAAGTTGCTCTTGAACTTGCTGATGCAATCAGTGCCCACTGCCTCCGCTGGCATTCCATTCCATACCTTCACGACCCCTGCATGAATCTAAACTGCCTTCTCGCCCTCCCTTTTCTAAGTTTAAGCTGGTGCCTTTTTGGTTGTAGAATCTGTGACTATGTTACACATATTCACGCTATGGGTGAATAATTGGTTGTTTTGTGGTCACCCATGATTCTCCAAACATTTTTTAGATGAACTGAGGAACAGTCAGAAGGGAAATAGATAGTTGTATGATTTCTCTTCTCTAAACTAGCATATACTAACTGCGCTCATAAATTAACAATAAAATTGTAAGACAGCTCACAAAGGGACTCATAGGTGATGACTATCCAAACAAAGCTTGGCTCCAGCTCTATTTGCAATCTCCATTTTAAGGAATGGTGAGACTAGCTGAAAATGATGTGACGTGAATAGAGAGACTGGTGCGATGTTGAATTAATTACATTATTCAATGTAGATGGTTGCCAGGAATTTAACAGTTTGCCGTCAGTATCTGAATATATTCCCTTCCATTCGTACCTACAAGCATTCAGATCTAAATGGGTTACTAGAATGGAGCTTCTGATATTCCTAATTACATGGTGCAGGTGAATCATAAGAGTATGTGATCGCTCTATTTGCTTACGTTTGCATTTTAAAATTATCACTTAAATTATCACTTGTCTTAGAGAAGTTTGACCGGTTGTATCTTTGGGGGTGCTAAATGACACTTGTCTCAATAAAGAAGCCCCCAAAGCTGGCTAAACAAGATGCAAGTCAGCAATAAAAATTGAGAAACCATTCTCCCAGCTGAAAGGGACATAATGAAGGCATGGAGAGGAGGAAAGTTGAGAAAAACAAGGCATAAAGATTCAGTTTTGAAGAAAAAAAACTGTTAAAGTAATACATTTTTAATTTACAAACAATTAGTATGAATTTTCTTATCTTTATGCTGCAAGCTTTAATTTCAGTACAGATAGGATTTAAGAAGGTCGATCTCACGGCCTTTTACTCTCCTCCCCATGGTTACAAAGCTCATGTCCACCAGGGGCCTCCCAACTACCTCTAATGCACCTCAGCAATCTAGCTGCTTATTCCATTTCTTACAAAGAGCATACATGTGCTGATACATCACTATTTATCAGACCAGGCCAAGCTTCAGAAGAAAAAGGAGTCCTTCGGAGATCTTGCCCATAAAGTTTAGTAAAGATCTGTTAAAATGTTAAATTATTTCACTTCTGTTATTTTCTAACATAATTCTGTAGATGAACTGAATTTCTACTTCACATCAGTCAGGAATAGGCTATACAACTGAATTTCGGAGGCCTTGGGCAGGATTTTCATTCAGGAGTCGGGTTGGAGGCGGGCCTACAACTTTTGGGGTTGTAGTCCCGCCTCCATCGAGATGCGGCCAATCCACGCGATTTTAACTTGATTGACCTTATTGAGCCCACCCAGCAGGCTCAGCAGGCCAATTAAGGGCCACCCGGCAACAGGTGACATCACAGACTGAAATTTCATCTGTCAAGAGGTTTTGACAGATGAAATATCAGTGTTTCACAGCTGTTTGAAGCTGTCAAACACTGACAGTCTTACTTCTAACATGAGTCCTTCTCCACAGACTCAGTTAGAAATCTCTCCTGCACAGAAAGCTGCAGGCTGTCACTTTTGACAGTTCGCAGCCATTCTGCTTTCTGTGCTGGTGAGATGATGGACTCTCGAGACCGAAAGGAAGGAAGGCTGAAAAGGTAAGAAAATGTATGTAAAACTTATTTAATCACTTTAGACACACCAAACACACTTACCTTTGCACTCATGCACACATCACTCACCTGAACACCGACATCTCGACCCCTCCAAGTCCTTCAACCCGACGGCCCGCCTCCTCTAACTTGGCGTGGTTTGGAGCCGTCGGGAATCCCACACTTCAACCTTAAAAATAGGGATTAGGCTAAAAACTGCCTGTTAACAGGCAGTTAATTGGCACTAATCCCTTCCCGCCTCGGGGAGGCGGGTCTCAGTGCGGGGCGGGTACCCGCCTCCTTTGAAACTGGCATGGAGGCGGGTTTGGGTGCGGGATGGAGTCGGGACCCCTGATTTCAGGATTTTAACCCCCCACACGCCTCCAATCCCAACTCCACGGCCCAATGAAAATCCTGCTCCTTGTTTCTGTTATCTTTTTCCACCAGTTGCTTACATAAATAAATTCCATGTTTGTTATTCAAGTCTCCTTTGCGCAATATGCCTTGCCTTGGCCAAGATGAGTGGGCAGGCAACCTATTCACAGCCCTTAACTAATACTAATCTTAGCTTAGTCAGAAAGGCAAGGGAAGAACTTACATGTACATAGTGCCTTCATGACCTAAGGACATCCCAAAGGACTTCGCAGCCAATGACGTATTTTTCAAGTGTAGTCTCAATTGTAAGGAAATGCAGCAGCCAATTTGTCCACAGCAAGGTCCCACAAACAGCAGTGAAATAAATGATTAAGTAATCTGTTTTACTGATGTTGATTGATATTACTCAGTGGCAGCTTTATTTATTAGCGTTAACCCCAGCCATTTCTCCCCGTATACAGGATAAAATGGCAGCTTTGTTAACTTGAAGCATCACAACCTGAATTATTACATAAATTTAGATTCAAGGAACATTTTTGTGCCGGACACAGTTTCCTCAGTGTTTACCTCATGAAGATTACACCAGCATCACACAACGAACATCATATCAGGCCCATAATTTCACATGACATGGAAAGCAAATACGAACAATGACGGACAGGTAAAGACCCTCTGGTCCATCCAGCCTCTCCCACACAATTGTGATACCTTGAGTATCACAACATATACACTCTCCACCCCACCCGAAACCATGTGATCTCTTGGGAGAGGTGAAAAACCAGATAAAAACCCAGACCAATTTTGGGGGGTGGGGGGAAACTGGCAAATTTCTCTCCGACCCATCTAGGCAATCGAAACTAGTCCAAAAGGTCACTCTGGCCCTAACTCTGACACTTAAATTAATTTAATTATATTGAACACTTAATTAAGCATATAGATAGAAAGTTACCCTACTACACGGGTGAAATTAAGTAATCATTTAAAGGTTTTTTTTCAAAATGAATGCCAGGTAGCTTCATAGTTTGAGAGCTGGACTGGGGCTTCTGAGGGCCCTGAGCTCACACTTTGCTCAGCCAACCGCCCTTCCATGATGGATAAAAAGTGAAACCACCACTTCGGATGGGGAAGAGAGCAGGACATTGCAGATGACACTCTCACAAGTCATTGGGGGGAAGTTTAACCTAAAGAAAACGGATGGGCTTGGAGCCTGGGGGTAGTTAAATTGTTAAAAATCAGATTCCCGACCTGACTCCGCCTCCAACCCGCCCACTTCCGGTTTTAATGGAGGCGGGATGGGAAGCAGGATGGGGCGGACAGCCAACCCGCTCCCAGGAGGCGGGACGTCAACTTAAATATTAGAATCAGGCTGGAAGCCTCTTTTTTAACCTCCATTTTGTTTTTAACTCTATCTGAACGGGTTTTACACAATTCGTAAAACCCGGCAGTTACTGCAAGGCGGGGACTGATGCATCCAGGAGGTAAGTGCCTTTAGACCTACCTCCTGGATCCAGGGTCCCTGCCTAGCCCATGCCCCACGATCAGAGCCCCCCCCCCTCCCACGAGGCCTCCGAGAAGCTTCCCGGATCCCCCCTGGCCCTCCCACCGATCAGCCTGAGGCCGGCCACGATCTTCTCTCCTCCCCACCAATCATCCAGTGGCCGGCCACGATCCTCCAGCAGTCGGCCACAATCTCCCCTTCATCCACACCACCACCCCCCCGCCCCCACCGATCATCCGGCCCCGATCCTCTCTCCCCCTCCCGAACTTCTGCCCGACAGCTCCACCCCCCGATACAATCCTCTTAAGGACCCGACCCTAATCCCCGATCTTCTGCCTGAACCCCCCCCCACCCGGTCCTTTTAACGGCCTGGCCCTATCCCCGATCTTCTGCCCGACCTCCCGACCACTTAACGGCCCATCCCGACCCCCGATCTTCTGCCTGAGCCCCACACAAACCCTCCCTCCCTCCTCTATGTGGCCTAGTGCCACAGGCCCACCCACCCGCAGCCAGCCAGCCTCTCCATCTGGCTGGCTGCAGGCGGGAAACCGAAGCCTCACATGCCAATCGGGCCCTGCCATTAAAGTCGGCAGGGCCTACGGGAAACCCGGCTTCCCGAGTTTCCTGACCGCCTCGGAGCACCCCACCCCCCCGCCCCCAACCCGCCTTCCTCCTTAAAATCCAGCCCAATGTCTTTGAACCCATTCACCCATCACCCCTGTGCTCGCTGACCTACATTGGCTCCCGGTCCAGCAATCCCTCGATTTTAAAATTCTCATCCTTGTTTTCAAATCCCTCCATGGCCTCGCCCCTCCCTATCTCTGTAACCTCCTCCAGTCCTACAACCCTCAGTGATCTCTGCACTCTCCAATTCTGGCCTCTTGCATAGCCCCAATTTTCTTCGCTCCACCAATGGTGGCCGTGCCTTCAGCTGCATAGGCCCAAAGCACAGGAATTCCCTCCCTAAACCTCTCCGCCTCTCTCTCCTCCTTTAACGCGCTCCTTAAAACCTACCTCTTTGACCACCTGTCCTAATACCTGCTAATGTGGCTCGGTGTCAAATTTTGTTTGATAATCACTCCTGTGAAGTGCCTTGGGACATTTTACTATGTTAAAGGCGATATATAAACGCAAATTATTGTTGTTGATACTCTTGGTTGTCACCTACAGAAACAAAAACCAGAACTGCCTCATGTCAACATTTGGTGGCAATGAGATCATCTTCATTTCAAAATTAACTGCCTTAATTGGCTGATATAATGAATAATAACAGCAGAACTATATAAGAATTAGGCCGTTCTCTGTTATAAAAATACATTTCATTCCCCCACCGCCCCCCCCCCCTGCCCGCCTCACCTTAGGGACCTGATCATTTGGTTTCCATCATGTTTTGCCTGCAGCATCTTACAGAAGAATTCCAAGCATGTATTCCCCTTTAGGGATGTAGTGCCTAGAATTCAGGACAACCCATATTAAATGGTAAAGCTCAATAATCTCTAGTGGCCAATTACTTTGTGAAGCTAATATACCTGTGATTTAATGCTGCTGAGCTAGAGCAGATCGCACAGTTTGAAGTATGGAGACAAATAAAAGTAGAGTCTCATAAGGCTTCGAATACAAGAGCACGTACAGTCGCTAAATACATATTTAAGTCTTATTTGGATAAAGTGTGAATAATTAGGAATTGTGAAGCTATTGATTTACACCTAGATTGTCCTTACCGTGAATCACTTCTCAGGTTAGAAAAGGATTCTCCTCGCACTAAATGATCCTTTTTTTATTATATAATAAAGCTTAGCACTGCTTTCATTGATTCTTTATATTCTTATAAACGTGTTCCAAAGGCTCTCTTGATGCCTGAGTTGATGGATTTGCTGCCCAGTGTGGAGCTGAACCATACAGACTAGAAAAATAATCCTTAAAAGGTATTTCAGCAGGAATTATCGTTGAAAACCATTTTTTTAAACAGCCGAAAATAAAAAGACATAAAAAGTCAAAAGATAAAAGAATGAAAAGTGTTTCACCTCTCTCGTAACACCTCCAGAAGTGACAAAACAAACTACTGAGTCGAAGTGTTGTAGAACAGATATAATCAAGGCTTTCAAAAAAGCAAAAAGGTGTAATTGTTTGGAAAGTAACAAAACTCTTATCTGCAATTCCAGGAAGTCAGATGTCACTAATGATAACTCCATCTTTCAAATTAATAACTGGGTTATCTCTAGTGCATCATTCCACAGCTTCTTGCAATTTTTGCTTCAATTCATATTGACCAAGATCAGTCAATGTGACTGTATCGAAGATCAGCCATCATCGCAGACTTGCAGGAACAGTCCCTGGCAGTTGGGGAAGTGGTGGGTGAGGGCTTGGGGGTGGGCAATTGTGATTCAGGCAGGGAGGGGGAAGCCAGGCCCCACAAGGAAACCTAAAAAAAAATGTAAAAACTTACCTGCCTGGGCCTCTCCTGGCCCACAATCCAGCTCCTGGCAGGTTTGGCCTCCCGGGAAAGCCGCCACTGCTCCCCCGCTCAGGCCTCGGACTAAAATCGGGACCCGAACTGCATACTTAAAGCAGGACCCTGCTGCCTTGCTGTGGGTGTCCTGCTCACCTGCTCTAAAGAGCAGGTTAATATCGAGACCCAGCGGGAAAGTAGCAGGATCACAGGGGGGGGGTAAGTCGTTCCCATCATTTTAACTGCTCCTCCACCCCCCCAACCAGGTGAGAAGAGTTAAAATTGGAGCTTATGATTCTATAACTACAATAACATGTAGTTACGTGACATCATAAAGTGACAAAAGCCATGACTGTAGGAGGAGACACCTCTTCCCTGTGGCAAAGTAATTTAAAATTAGAATAAGTACACTCAAAAAATTATAATTGTAGGCTGACACTATTGGGTGAGCCTTTAATGGGTCCTGTCAGAGCTCTTTACCTGCATGTGCAGGCTGGGGCTGTGTGGCTTTTTCTGTAACTATTGCAACATTGGTCTGTAATGTTTAATCCTCATTGAAGGCAGTGCCTTTGAACATTCGCCTTGGATAATGTGGCATCCGGCAATTTTACCTGAATCAGGGCAGCAGTCTCCTTTCCTCAGGCTTCATTTTGTTGAACCTGATGACACTCAGCAGACAATAGCACAACTGGAAGAACGGCGGTTCAAATCCACTTCACTTTTCTCTTCTGAAGACATTAAAACGTAACATTTACCGAACGACCTTTGGACAGTTGGCTTTTCAATTTTTCTATGGATCACAGCGCACCTTGTCCAGGGTCAGAGTTTGATGCACAGAGTGAATCTGTTACAAGGAAGGGGTATTTTTCCACGGCCAGTGCAGAGATTGGGAGTGGGGAACACATAACAAACGGAAAAATTGTGGGAAGCGTGAGATCAAATTCCTGATCTGCACTTCAGTGGTCGAAGGTACAAAGTGCGTATTTGTAAGATGGCCCTTTTATTTTTAAAATGTGTATTTCTTTCTTTCCTGCCCAGACAGAGCTCCACAGTGGGCAGCCTCCAGAACCACTAATCAGCACAGGCTAGGGATCAAACCCGATACCCTCCCGCTTTGTACCACTCCAGGTAGTGAATTTACCCCACTGTACCACACCAAGAACTCGGCCAGCTACGCCCCCTTGTCACAGGGAGCCAAGCAAAAAGATCAGCCCACAACCTCCCCACCAGAAAATGGCTACACCAAAGGTTTTGACACATTTTTCAAGCCTCGCACTCGCTATCCAGCCCAACAACCCTCCGAGATCTCTACTTTCCTCTAATTCTGGCCCCGTGAGCATCCCCGATTTTAATCGTCCACCATTGGCGGCCGTGCCTTCAGTTGCCAAGGCCCTAAGCTCTGGAGTACCCTTCCTAAACCTCTCCACCTCTCTACCTCTCTCTCCTCCCTTAAGATGTTCCTGAAAACCTTCCTCTTTTATGCCCTAATATCTCCTTATGTGGCTTGATGGCAAATTTTGTTTGATAACGTTCCTGTGCAGCGCCTTGGGGCGGTTCACTACGTTAGAGGTGCTATATAAATACAAGTTGTTGTTGTTGAGATTCCCCAGGTTTCCACCCTGTTACCAGCAGTAATTGCTGTGCCTGAATCCTTTACAGAAGCAATCAGTTTCAGTATGACACCATTTGTGTACCATCACTGACTCTTTGCAGTATCTGTGTACTCAGTGCTGATCCCCACTTTGCAGTGTCTGTACTCATGTAGTATGTGATCCCCACTTTGCAGTGTCTGTGTGCTCATGCAGTTGGCCCATGAGTTACAGTATGTTGTGTTTGTGCCACTGCGCACTGGTGTCACTGACTCCTGCTGTTCACACTTTGTGTCTTTGTAGTACACTCACTCACACCACTGACACTTTGTCCCAAAGTTCCTGTAAACAAAGAGGCAGAACTTCAGGGCAAAGAGCAGAGGTCAGCAATGTGACACACCAATTATATTCCTGAAACTGACCTTTGTAGGTGAGTATCTGACAGCATTTGTTAAAAGGGATTCTGACCACTCACCTGTCTCTCAGGAACAGACACTATAGTTTCTAGTGCAGTACTCATTTTGGATTTATACTAATATTACCAAACTGTTAACTCTTGTTGGGAAGCCTGAACTTAGCAATGATCTGACCTTCAAACTACTGTGAAGGGTTGTTTGATTTTCTCCCTTTGGCTCCTCTTCTCTCAAGGCAGTGACTAATGCCTTTTATGGTTCTACGGGCAACCAGAGTGTCAGTCGGCTAGTCAAGCATAGAGGTGTCACAGCCAAGCTGGGCACCCGCACGTCAACTCTTTCCAGCAGTCGTCACTGGATAGCAATCAGAAATGAGAAGACTGGCCGATTTTCTTTTTGCCACTAGCCTGGGGACATCAGGGTCAATTGTAGTACTGTATCTCCACAAGACTGAGATCAGTCAATTCAGCAAGAAGAAACCAACATGGAATGAACCTAGACATAGATATTAGATTACATGCAAGAGATTTAGGACAGGGAGCTGGAGAAACCTAATTACACAGAGGCTTGTGAGGCACTAGAATGCACTACCAGAGTTAGTGACTGAAGCAGAGACCATGTCAACTTTTAAGAATAGGTTAGCTAGATGGTTGAAGGAAAGGGAAATTAAGGGATATGGGAACAGGGAGGGCACATGGGATTAGGACCACTGTTCATGTGGAGGATAAATGCCAACTTAGACTGGTTGGGCTAAACAGCCTGTTTCTGTGCTGCCATTTCTATGTAACTTTTACACTGGAATCTGGTGGTCAGATCAGGTCTAAAAATGTTTGAAATTGAATCTGCAGTTGATAAACAAACCTTAATGTATCGGTCTTGGCTCAGTGGTAGCACTCTTGCCTCTAAGTCAAAAGGTTATGGGTTTAAGCCCCACTCCAGGACTTCAGCACATAATCCCCACAGTGCAGTACTGAGGGAGTTCTGCATTGTTGGAGGTGCCGTCTTTCGGACGCCCCATCTACCTTGTCAGGTGGGTGTAAAAGATCCTATTGTGGCGGAGCCACTAAGGGACTCTGATCAATTGTATATAATTCCCTTTAATAATATGTTAGCTACAGCCTGAGTCTGTATCTTTGTTTTCACTGTTTACATGTACAGAGCGCGATCACTTTAATAGCGCGGGTAAATGCGATGACGTCACGCCGTTCATCATGTGATCCCCCACCGGCGGGAAAAACGTCATGACGTTATGACGTCAGCCACGGGACCGCCCAAGCAGTCCTCGTGGAGCCTCCGAACTGACTAGACCTATATTCGATGTTCTCCTGTAGTTATCCGTTAAACTCTGTTAGTTTTCATTAAACCTCGCTTATTTGATCGCCTGAGTGGACCTCAGTCTTTTGGATAGGCACTAGACATTCCTACAGTATGGCATTATTTGAAGAGATGGGGAGTTCTCCAGGTGTCCTGGCCAATGTTTATCCCTCAAACAACACCTAAAACAGATGAATTAGTCATTTATCTGATTGCTGTTTGTGGGGCTGAAGCCTCAGTGGATCTTGGTATGAACGTGGGGGGATCTGGGACTGGGGCTGCTTACAGCACCAGCTCATTAGATGAAACAAGTTTTATTGGCTCAGCGCATTTTTTCTTGCTTAACAGATTCCTATATATAAAATTTATGTAGGGTCGAAAACGAACTTTACAGTCAATTACATTCATTTTAGTTCACTGTTTCATCTGTATTTTATCAGATCAGATAGTAAGGGGTTAATGGAGCAACCATATCAACTCAAACAAAAGCTGGTTTGCTTGACCTAAAGTAACCCCTGTAGAAACTCCAGGAGAAGCGTAAGGTTTTCCAATTATTGTCATGGTAACAGAGTGGTTCCTACCTTTTATGGAATAAGGTCAGTTCACTGACTATTTTGCCAAGGTGGAGTCCCTTCCTCTAAACGAGAAAGTTTTTGTCGTTAGTTAGTCAGAGTTAGGTTCAACTAGGCCTCCGACTTTAGAAAGGTTATTAAGGTTCTAGAAGTTTAACAGCAGACTTTAAAACTTGGCAAGAGAGCTGAAGTCATTCTCTAGAATAGGGTTACTGTCTTTTGCCAAATCCAAAAGCCAGACTTTAACAGAATCCCTGGCTACAGCATGTTTTTTTAATGATCTACTTCAAAGAGACCACAGGAATAACATAAAATGCAGCAAAGACTTCGAATTTCAAAACTGCGGCTACGTATCACAGGCTGCACCACTGCCGAAGGTTAGGAGATTGAGAAATTAACACTCGAGCCATAGATGCCACCATTTCACGGGAGAAACAACAAAATAAATGAACTCCTGTTTTATAGTTTGGACTTTTGCCTACCTCCCCCGCTGACTTGGAGGGCAAATGCACTGTCTGTGGTGGTCCCCATAACAAACACACCTGGAAGATCACAGGCTTAATCCCTGATCCGTGTTAAATTAGCTGATTTCAGCTGGTTTCCCACTTCCAAT
The DNA here is from genome assembly GCF_052327205.1 of Somniosus microcephalus. Classification (NCBI taxonomy): domain Eukaryota; kingdom Metazoa; phylum Chordata; class Chondrichthyes; order Squaliformes; family Somniosidae; genus Somniosus; species Somniosus microcephalus. The sequence goes on along the minus strand of NC_140996.1, from coordinate 199,907,067 downwards.
CACTAGCCAATGACATCCTCGGAAACATGCACTCGTGTGGACAACTAATCATAAATTATTTTCAGGCCTACAAAAATAGAAGTTTATGCCATTTGTAATTGTATCTAAACTAATGGGGGGCTAAATTCGGTTGATTTGCGCCTCCCGTTAGAAAGGGTGCTAACGGGGCACAAATCAACTAGCGCCTGGGTGTGGCACCGCTAACGCCTCCCGTGAAATTCAGCAGGAGGTTAGTGGCGCCGCTAACCGTTAGCGCTGCGCGGCGCTGCACTGCCGGCGATGACATCATCGCCGTTCGCAGCGCCCTGCTCACGCCCCAGCTCTAATATTGAGTAGAACCCCCCGACTTACCGGCAGAGGCTATGTCCGCCAGGTTCAGGGGTGCCTACCTGCGGCCGGGGCAGCGCTGGTTAAAGGGGAGGGGGCGGCCGGCCATTTTTGTTGCTAGCCGCCTGCCAGCACCTGCCCCCGTTGCTGTCCCCGGCCCTCGTGAAGCCCCGCGGGGTGCCGGCTGCTCTCCATGAGCCCGGCAGTCCTCTCGAGTGCCGGGCTCGTTTGCCGGCACTCCCGATCCCTGGTGGCCCAGCTGGGGAGGAAGGGGAGGAAGGCCTGCAGTACCACGGCACGTAGCACCGCAAGAGGGACGCTACCTGGGAAAATCGGCCGCGGGGGCGCTAACTTTTGCGGGGAGCTTAAACCCGGCAAAGGTAACGCCCCGAAGCGCTACCCAATTTTTCCCCCATTAAGTTACTTTGGAGGGTGTCACATTTTAATTAATACAGCATATAATTGTACAACCAACAAGAAAAACTGAGCACCAATCTCAGTATCAATGCATAATGGATGGATGATGTGATAGTAGGCTCCTACGCCCTGAAAAATTTGACACAGGGGCCGCTGGGCCGAGAACACGCCTGAGGCACCCAGCACACCTCGGTGCAGATGGCGAGTGCAAACATGACAGGAAGCCTGCACAGAAGCTGTGCTCTAGTCTTATTAGTTCCCCGCCTCCCCGCTCCCCCCCCCCCACCGCCCGACTTTGTTGTAAATAATGCAGCATTGCAGTCATATGGCCCAAGCTGTTGTACACAACGTCACAAAGGAAGTGAAAGGTCAATCAAAATCCTCCTGCTGAAGATTTACTTTACAAACGCAAGCGCACACGCTAGGTGTTCAGACTGCGAGCTGTACAGATGTCTGGCAACAAGCTTGAGACGATCATCAGGTCATAAGTTTGCAACTTGATGACAGAGATCAGATTGGGGGGGGGGAATTACATCCTCAAAATTACCACGTGAGGGGTATTGCCTTCATCGTAGTAATGCCTTCTTGCAATCATTTTAAGCTGGCATTGCTCGATCCTAGGACAGGTTGCCTACATGTTCTCTTGGGTACAATTAACACAAAGGCTAAGAATGCCATGAGGGTAGGTAGTTTACACTCAAATTAACTTTATTTTGGTGTATTTTCAAAACATTTTGAAGCCAGAACTTGATTTTTTTTTTAAAGTATTTTCAAACCTCTTTGGGGATGAGCTTCCAAGCATTAGTAATCTTTTCAATAGGCCAAAAACAGACGGAAGCAGCAGTGTTAAACACCATGAAATGGTCATCCAAAAGTGAAATACTGCGGATGCTGGCAATCTGAAATAAAAAAAGAAAATGCTGGAAAGACTCAGCAGGTCAGGCAGCATCTGTGGAGAGAGAAACAGAGTTAACCTTTCAATTGATGACCTTTTGTAAAGAGTAAAGACGTCTTACTGCAATTATATAGGGCCCTGGTGAGACCACACCTGGAGTATTGTGTACAGTTTTGGTCACCTTACCTAAGGAAAGATATACTTGCCATAGAGGGAGTACAACGAAGGTTCACCAGACTGGTTCCTGGGATGGGGGGATTGTCCTATGAGGACAGATTGAGTAGACTAGGCCTATATCCTCTAGAGTATAGAAGAATGAGAGGTGATCTCATTGAAACATACAAAATTCTTAAAGGGCTTGCCAGGGTAGATGCAGGGAGGATGTTTCCCCTGGCTGGGGAGTCTAGAACCAGGGGTCACAGTCTCAGAGTAAGGGGTCGCCCATTTAGGACTGAGATGAGGAGAAATTTCTTCACTCAGTGGATGGTGAATCTTTGGAATTCTCTACCCCAGGGGGCTGTGGAGGCTCGGCTGTTGAGTATATTCAAGACAGAGATCGATAGATTTTTGGATATTAAGGGAATCAAGGGATATGGGGATAGTGCAGGAAAGTGGAGATGAGGTAGAAGATCAGCCATGATCTTATTGAATGGTGGAGCAGGCTCGAGGGGCCGAATGGCCGACTCCTGCTCCTATTTTTTATGTTCTTATGCTCTTATGTCAGAACTGGAAAAAGTTAAAGATAAAGATGTAACAGATTGTATGCAAGTGCAGAGGCAGGAAAAGGGAGGAGGGCAGGAAAGAACAAAAGGGAAGGTCTCTGATAGGGTGGAGGGCAGGAGAGCTTAAATGACAAAATATATGATGGTACAAAGCAAAAAGAGTTATTAATGGGGCAAGTAGAGAAACAAAAGGTGGGTCTAGAAGAGGTGTAAATGGGTATAGCAGAACCATCAACAGCCGACACCTGATAAAAATGGGGGCAGAGGTTATGGTCTGAAATTGTTGAACTCGATTGGTGAGTCCAGAAGGCTGTAAAGTGCCTACTCGAAAGATGAGGTGCTGTTCCTCGAGCTTACGCTGATCTTCATTGGAACAGTGTAAGAGGCCGAAGATAGAGAGGTCAGAGTGGGAGTGGAGCGGAGAATTAATGTGACAGACGACCGGAAGCTCGGGGTCAAGTTTGTGGACTGAACAGAGGTGTTCGCAGAGCGGTCAGCCAATCTGCATTTGGTCTCCACAATGTAGAGGAGCCCACATCGTGAGCAGCGAATACAGTATACTAAATTGCAAGAAGTACAAGTAAATCACTGTTTCACCTGGAAGGAGTGTTTGGGACCCTGGATGGTGGGACGGGAGGAGGTAAAAGGGCAGGTGTTGCATCTTCTGCATTTGCACAGGAAGGTGCCGTGGGAAGGGGAGGGGTTGTTAGGGGTGATTGAGGAGTAGACCAGGGTGTCGCGGAGGGAATGGTCCCTTCAGAATGCTGAAAGGGGAGGGGAGGGAAATATGTGTTTGGTGGTGGGATCACGTTGGAGGTGACGGAAATGGCGGAGGATGATCCGTTGAATGTGGAGGCTGGCGGGGTGAAAGGTGAGGACAAGGGGAACCCTATCATGATTCTGGGGGGGAGGGGAAAAGGTGAGAGCAGAAGTGTGGAAATGGAAAGGACACGGTCGAGGGCCATGTCAACCACGTTAAGAGGGGAATCATCGGTTTAGGACAAAGGAAGACATATCGGAAGTATTGGTACAGAAGGTGGCATCATCAGAACAGATGCGACGGAGATGGAGAAACTGGGAGAATGGAATAGATTATTTGCAGGAAGCGGGTTGGGAGGAAATGTAGTCCAGGTAGCTGTGGGAGTCAGTGGGCTTATAATGGATATTGGTAGATAGCCTATCACCAGAAATGAAGACAGAAAAGTTGAGGAAGGAAAGGGAAGAGTCGGAGATGGACCATGTGAAGATGCGGGAAGGGTGGAAATTGGAAGCAAAGTGAATGAAATTTTCCAGTTCAGGGCGAGAGCAGGAAACAGCACCGGTACAGTCATCAATGTACCAGAAAAAGAAGTGAGGGAGGGGACCTGAGTAGGACTGGAACAAAGAATGTTCCACATATCCCATGAAAAGGCAAGCATAGCTAGGACCCATGCGGGTTCCCATTGCAACACCTTTAATTTGGAGGAAATGAGTGGAGTCAAAGGAGAAGTTGTTCAATGTGAGAACAAGTTCAGCCAGGTGGAGGAGGGTGGTGGTGGATGGGGACTGGTCAGGCCTCTGTTCAAGGAAGAAGTGGAACACCCTCAGGCCATCCTGGTGGGGAATGGAGTTGTAGAGGGTGTAGGGTTGTCAAAATTCCCACATTCCCCAAAATTTATGGATAAAGGGACCCTGTATGGCAACAAGAATGAAACTCAAAACCCACAACCAGTTATATCAACAGGTTTCAAATTGGTGAGCATGAATTCCTGGCCCCTCGTAGCTTAATCTAGTTAGGTATTGGGGGTGGGATAAGAATAAGGGGATTTTTAATGTGTTTGTTCCCTCGATGTGCCGTGGGTTCCCCATTCCCAAATAAGTGTAATTTTATATGCCTGTAATTATATCAGTAATTCTCAGTAAGATTGTGTTTTATTGTGTCTTTAATAAAAATTGCGGTTTCTTGTACCAAACCACTTGTCTACTTGATTTTCTGTATCGCCGCCTGTACCTAAGTCCAGTGTCTAGAACCCAGGGGTGTGGGAGCGATTCGAACCGCTCAGAGACAGTCAGGGGCAGAGCTGACTGGGCACACACCACCCCCTACAGAAATGGCGACCGCAGCAGGACTCTGGCAACAGGGGTGCGATGCAGTAGGCAATGGTTCGGAAGAGCAAACCATAATGGAGGAAAGAATTTCTGATTATGTGTTTAGCAAGGTGAATATCACAAAGAAGTGGATCACCAATCTGTTAAAGGCTGGGCGTCCGGTAAATGCCGCAGCTAAGTGGACAGAAGGGAAGGAGCACAAGAAATCCCTAGAGAAGGCAGTCTGGCTGATGTGCTTCAAGAAGCAGGTCCAGCTTTTGGACAGGCTGGTTGCAGCACAGGCAGCTGAGATAAAGGAGTCAGCCCTGGAGATCCAGGACAAGGCTCTAGCAGGGGAGAAGTTACTGGTAGCATTGCAGGCCCTGAATCAGGAAAGGGTGCAGTTAATGGGAGAACATAAGGCCAGGTTGGAATACCTACTGTGCCAAGTCACCGAAGCCAAGGGTAATGAGTTGAGGTTACGGGAAAAGAACGCCCGCCTAGCAAGACAAGTAAGGGAGCAGGAGGAGAAAGTAAAAGAAGTAAAGGCAGCTTACAAGTTAGCGAGCGAACAGGGGTTTGAAGATGCAGATCATGGCCCCTGCAAGGAACAGATAGAAAATCTGAGCCTGGCCCTAAGGAAGCCTCATAAGCCCGAAGGCAGGCCAGGCGGATTTTATAGGGAACGAGGGGAGAACGGTTCAGACATCACTGGTAGTGCAAAGGGGCGACCCGGTTGAGGAACAGGAGGTCCCGCGACCACCACCAGGTTTTAGCGAGGTCTGGTGGCAAGGTGGGGTGGAGTCAGGGGTAGAAGCAGAGGTGGAACAACCCCCGCAGGAGAGGCTAGAACCAGGACCAATGTGCCCAGCCCGGCATCGGAGGTTCGGCCCACCCGTAGATGGCGAGGAAGAGGGACCCCTCCAAAACCAGTTCGTATTACCTTATAGCACCCAACAGCTTAGGGGCTATGGTGAGCCATATCCCAAAGCTCACCTAGAAAGGGGACCCCTCGGTCCACTTCAGGGCAGTAGAGCAGGCGGCCAGCACCTACGAATGAGATGGTGCTGAGCAGGCTAAAATGCTGCTGTTCATTTTGGAGAGTAAGTTCCTCCAATCCCTCTCTGACGAGTGTAAAAGGGGGCAGGGCGGGTATGAGGCGCTCAGGGATGAAGTTCTGGAGGCCATGGGGATGAATGAGGGAAGTCCTTTCTCCCTTGTGGAGAAGACGGTGCAGCTCGCAGGGGAAACCCCGCAAGCTTTCACGGACAGGTTATGGCCGGTGTACCGGAGTGCCTGTCCTGGGACACCTAACCGGGCATTCCTGAACGGGGATCAGCTGGCCCACTGGCTCCATTGCCTGGTGGCAAACAGCTTGCCACAGGTCCTGGCCAAGGCGGAAGCCTAGTTCGACCCCAAGAATCCCTGACCACTAACTTACGGTGATCAGACAGTTGACCCTAGCTTATAAGAACGGTAGGGGAACCGATGCACACCCACCTAAGGGGAAGGTGCATGAGGTAAAACCCAGACAGGGTAGGAAGGAGTGGCATCAGGAAGGGAATAACCCTTCCAGCACTAAGCTGAACTGCTACGGGTGTGGGAAGGACGGCCACTGGAGGAAGGAGTGCAAAAACCCTTGGAAAGATAACAAGGGAAAGAATTCCACAGCCCCAGCCCAAAAGGCAGAGGCAGGAATCCCTCCCGCTGCGGTCGAGTCATTTTTGGACACCTTGAGGTCCTTATTGACTGGCCAGGGGAGAGTAGTAACCGCTACCGGTGCTCTGACCCCGTCAGCCCCATCCAACCCACAGCCATGACTAGAGCCAGCGCAGCCTGTTTACCTGTGTTCCCTTCGGTACGATGAATGGAAGAGACCCCTCGTGGAGATGGAGGTAGAAAGGGTGAAGGGGACCTATCTGTTGGACACGGGGGCATCATGCACCGTGGTCCATTCAGCTAACCCCACCACCTCACCTCTATTTAACGGGGTCCCATACAGTCTGTCGGGATTCACAGGCAGAGAACAGGCCGGCTCGTTTTCCATCCCGCTCTCCATTCGTTTGGGTACGCTCCGCTCTAATTGGACCTGTATCCTAATGAAGTGGGAAGTGGAGGGTCGAAGAGGGGTCATGGGAGCCGACTTTATTGTAGGCCACGGGATCCTGGTCGATTTAAGAAACCATTGCCAATGGGGGGCAAGTACAGGAAAGGAAGGTGAAGTAGTAGTCATCCCAGGGAAAGAAGGGAAGGGGACCCTATGCACCATGAAACCCAAAGAGGGTTATAACCTCGAGCTCATGGTCAGTAATACCCCAAAGGAGTTCCAGGCATTTGTGCAAGCCCACCTAGCCACATTTGCCACACACAAACACGACTGCGGGAGGGTCAACGGGTTTGAGGTCAGCGTAGACGGGGTCCCCATGGCCCGGCCACAGAAACAGTATAACTTCCCCAGGGAAGCGGAGCCAGACATGGAAGCAGCCATGTCCTCCTTAGTACAGCAAGGGGGCCTGAGACCGATAGCCACCCACGTAAACTCTCCATTGTGGCCGGTTAGAAAGCCGGACAATTCCTGGAGGGCCACGGTGGACTATCGGGTGCTCAACAGCAACATCCCAGCCTGTGCACCCACGGTAGCAGCAGTTGCCGACCTGATAGGAAGTATCCCAGCATCTGTGACCACTTTCACGGTGCTGGATATTTCCAACGGGTTTTGGTCCATCCCTTTAAGAAGGGAGGTTCAGTACAAGTTTGCCTTTACGTTTAAAGGGCAACAGTACACCTGGAACTGTTTGCCTAAGGGCTTCCACAACAGCCCCAGCATTTTCCACCAGTGCATGGCAAACAGTTTAAAGGATTTCAGCCAGCCCAGACAGTTGGTACAGTATGTGGATGACCTGCTTCTCTTCATGGATTCAAGAGAGGAGCATGGCCCACTACTGGCCGAACTGCTGGAGCTGCTCAGGCAGGAGGGTTTTAAAGTAAACCCGAAGAAAGCGCAGATCGGCCAGCAGGAGATGAAATTCCTGGGCCTGACCGTACGCGCTGGGGAAAGGGCCATAGATAAGGCTAGGAGAGAAGCGGTACAGGAGTTACCAGTCCCCAACACAGTCACGGGTGCGAGGTCGTTTCTAGGGCTAACCGGGTACTGCAGAGACTTTATTGAGGACTATGCAGCCACAGCAGCCCCTCTGCTCCGACTCCTACACAAGGGAGTGGAGTGGGCTTGGGATGAGGGTTGCCAGGCAGCATTTGTCAGGCTCAAGAAAGACCTGCAGACCGCACCAGCTCTAGGGGCCATAGATGGGGGGAAAGAGTTTTTCCTGGAGGTAGCAGCCAGCGGGGACAGCCTGAGTGCTGTGCTGCTCCAAGAGCGGCATGGCAGGCTGAGGCCGGTGGTCTACTTCTCCAGGATACTCACAGATGTGGAGAGAAGCTACTCTAATTGTGAGAGGCACCTCTTGGCCACACATTGGGCTGTGAAAAGATCGCTGATCTTCACAGGCATCTCTCCCATCACCCTCCTCACCCATCACACACCCACCCAGATGCTTCTGGATGGGAGGATCAAGGATGGGACGGTGAGCAGTGCCCACATTGCTCGCTGGACCCTGCTCCTCTCACAGATGAATTTAAAGGTGAAGGGTCTCTGCGAGCCAAAGCTCGCAGCCAACCTGGTATATCCTGGAACAGCCTACTGGTGTTCCATAGAAGGGGTTTGGGAAGTGGACATAGGTTTACGGGCCGGGATACACCCCACGGGCCGCGAAATCTATGTGGACGGCTCCAGCACGGTATCTGCTGGCGAGCGACTCACAGGGTGTGGAGTTTACGACCCAGCGGCAAACATTGCCCTAGCAATTAAGCTCCCCAGCACCATGAGCGCCCAGCAGGCTGAACTGTCCGCGGTAGTGTACGTCGTTACACACCCCGAAATCTTCCCCACCCCGTACACGATTTGCTCGGACAGTATGTTCACGTGCAATTCGTGTACGGAATACCTGGCCATCTGGTCCCGCCGCGGATACACCTCCACCGACGGGAGACCCCTCACAGTGAAACCCCTGCTGGAGAGAATCTTAGCAGCAGTGGGGGAGGAAGGGGAGGTTTTCATCCATAAGGTGAAAGCCCATTCCTCTGCAGAACCCCGTAGTCAAGGCAACCAGCAGGTTGACTCGCTAGCTAAGGAGGGTGCCCGCACAGGCACTTTCTGGGACCCATATGGGTCCAGACCCATAGCAGCAGTCAGGGGTAGGGATGGGACACAAGGGAGTGCAGGGGTAGCTTTAGCCCCGGACCTTAAGATGGTCCAAGCCCAAGACCCCGTCCTCAAGGCAGTCCTCAGTACAGTGACTGAGGGATAACGGGTAGAGGGCCCTTACGGCACAGCAGCCCTCTCCGTGCAAGAAGGCATGCTGTTTAGGGGGGAACAGTGGGTTGTGCCGCAGCAGCACCAGAGGGAATTCCTTCAACTGGCCCACGAGGGTCCAGGAGTGGGGCATCCCGGGCCTGAGACCACCTGGTAGCGGGTGGAACAGGCGGGATGGTGGCCAGGACTCAGGGAAGATGTCCGCGAGTTCTGCGCCGGCTGTCTAGTGTGCGCTGCTAATAACCCTGACCCCCACAAAAGGAAGGTACTTATGGGACACATCAGGAGGGTAGAGGGACCATGGCAGTCGATACAGGTTGACTACATCGGGCCCCTACCCACTGCCCAGCGAGGCTATAAGTACTGCCTAGTCCTGGTAGATGTGTTCACGAAATGGGTAGAAGCCTTCCCCTGCAGAACAGCCACAGCTCTGGGTACGGCCAGGATCCTGGTCCGGGAAGTGTTCTCACGATGGGGGCTACCACAGTATGTGGAGACCGACCAAGAGAGTCATTTTACCGGGCAGGTAATGCAGAATACCCTTATGCTGCTCAGCATCGAGGGGAAGTGGCACGTTGCCCACAACCCACAGTCATCAGGGATTGTGGAGAGGATGAACAGGACCTTAAAGGAAAGGTTGAGGAAAGAGACGGTGGACTCGCCTAGAAAATGGGCAGAGGTCCTACCATTGGTCCTGATGGGGATCCAGGCCAGTCAGTCAAAAAGTACGGGGTACTCCCCATACGAGCTGATGACTGGCAGGGTTATGCGGACCCCCACCCATGTACTAGCCCCAGTGCTCACAGAAGGTCAGCTCAGGGAGGTAAACCGGGATAGGTTCGCCCGAAACTTCTTTGAGCACCTTAAGCAGGTCCATGGGCAGGCGGCTGGGAACATGGGAAAGCAGCATCGGAGTAACCAATTGCTGTTAGAACCCCGAAAACACCACAAGTGGGAGGTAGGGGATCAGGTTATGGTGAGGAATTATGCTCAGGTAGGAAGTCTAGAACCGCCATACTTGGGGTCCTACAGCATTGTAAATAAGGCCAGCCCCATGGTATACGCCATTAAGATGCCTCGGCGCACCAAATGGTTCCATATTAATCAGTGTAAACTGTTTAAGCCCGAGAAGAGAGAACAGTTAGTTGGGGTAAGGTCTGAGGATAGAGATCCTCAGCCTGCAGCGGGAACAAGTTCACAGACTGCACAGGCAGGCGCTGTGGCTTGTTTAAGGGGAGGGGCCATCCCGCCCACCGATTGGGACACTCCCCCACTCTTCTGGGATCCAGATGAGGAGGGACCCGAGGGCGAAGACCCCGCCCCGGACTCAGGTTTAGAGGAGGAGGGACCTGAGGGTGAGGTAATGCAGAATACCCTTATGCTGCTCGGCATCGAGGACGAGGGCACCCAGCCTACAGCATCAGGCTGCGAAGAGTTACCTGCCCCTAGCCCAGGTTCAGGAGAGGTAAAGCCTAAGGATGAAGATCTCCAGCCAGCGGTAGTGGTAAGTCCACAGACCGCACCGGAGGGGGCAGTGGCTCGGGTCAAACGCCCACCAGCCAGAAAACCCCCACCCGCCAAAGTCCCTAGAAGGTCCCCACGGACGCCCCAACCAAGGAAACCGTGGTCACCGGCTCCCCATTTAAAGAGGGCAGCCTCTCGAGTGAGGGATCGGTCTGAGGGCAGAGGTCCCCAGCCAGCAGCCACAGGCTGTGAGGGACCGAAAGTACAGGACAGTGCGGCCACACCGAAGGGAGCAGTGTGCCGCAGCCTGAATAGGGATTAGGCTGGCCGCCCGGAGACGGGCGGCGGATGTATATAGTTTAGGTAATTTAAGTTTATATTGTTAAGTTTGGATGTTTAGTGTAAGTTTAAACAAGGTGATGGGTAGTTTTAAATAATATTGTTGTAAAAGTGTTTATATTGAGTCGAGGTCGCAAGACTCAACTATGCTTCACCCAAGCCAGAGAATCTCCTCGGGACCTGGCTATATGCTCTTGTGTCTCTTTGCAGGAAAGGATCTCAAGATGAAGGGGGGCGTACTCCTATTCGCCCTGATAGGAATGAGCATTGGAAAGCGAGGTGACGTGGAGGACTCCCACATCTATGGGTGCTCGGGAGAGAAAGCACCCGTTGTGACTGCTGGGAGCAGCGAACAAGGCACGGAGGAGCCCGCCATCTATTCCCACGAGGGAAGATGGCCTGGGTGGTTGGAATCCAACTCCACCCGGTACTCCAACCAGACCGGGTTCACTTACGGGGAGGCCTCCCTCCCCTGCCCCAGTGTACAGGTTGTGGCCTCACAGGTCGGGGTCACTGAGGGGAAACGCGTGTGCCTGATCTGCAGGGGACAGATTCCCCTGGGAAGGTGGTGGTGGCTCAGGGAGCTGAGCACAGACATGGGGGACCGTATAGCTGACTGGGAACGAATGGGGAACGACACCCACCGGACGGTCACGGGGACCCAAGGAGGGACTAACGTATGTTGGGATAAGTGGTGGGAGTCGGAACAGGGAATTTATGTCTGTATGTGGGGGTCACAAAAGGTCTGCTCCACGGGCATATCCATCATCTTCTCCGCATCATGGCAGGATAAGGGGAAGGGGGTGGAATGGGATTCCCACCTACACACTTGCATAGTCCCACGTTACCCAGCCCCAGTCAAAGCCACTGAGCTAGTGGTGCGCGCCCGGAAGCCCCTGCCCACGACTCAGGCAGCAAGGACACACAGAGAGGGGTGCCCTGCCACCACCAAGGGACCAGGGAATGGGCTGGTACTAGTGCCAACGGATCAGCTACTATACCAGGGGGTACACTACGCGGTAGCTTCCGTGATCCTGAACCTCACCGAGGTACACTTACCTGAATGGTGCCCGAAAGAGACAGAGCAGCTATACCAAACCCTGCTGAAAGACATGTTTAGGAAATTTTACGAGTTCGATTTCGCTAATGTAGACAAAGCCGAACTGTGCACCACACACCATGAGTACTTTGGCAATGCGGGGAGGAAAAGGAGGGGAGCATGGAATGATGTTTTTACAGCGTTTAACACCGGGTCCTCTGTTATCAACAGCCTGGATGACATAGAATTGCAGACCCAGATAAATGGTTTAAAAACTCAATTGAGGAAAATATTGATGGATGAAGACAAGGTAGTAGGCTCAGAGTTACATGAGGACCAGGCCATGATGGTCCATTTAAAAGAAATAATAGCAGAGCTGGAAAGACACGCAAAAACCGTGAATGCCCTCATAAGAGAGGACAGAAATGCTTCTGACCAGGCTGCACAGAACGAGGTGTGCGTGCTGTACGGGGCATGGTTGCTGGGTGAGGGCCGCAGTAATCTGGAGGATTTAAAACAGGGTTTAGTCCTCTCCTGGATCAGCAACAAACACTTCGCAGCCCTCCACCCGTTTGAGAATGCATTGAGCCTGTGTCAACTCCGGCTAGCTTCTGAGGCCTACCCCATCCCAGTAGATTGTGGACGGTCCAATCATACTATCATGGGTATAATAGTAAGGATGCCGGTCATGGGTGGGACAGCCCGACCCGCACCGGTATACAGAGTAGAGAACATTGGAGTCATTCAAGGGGGTGCAAACATCCGTTTCACAGTGGTCCTACCTTATGTCATGAAGTGGGAGCACGCTATGACAGGTACTGACCTCTCGGGGTGCCGGAGCCGGGAGCACACATAATACTGTGTCCCCAGCACTTGAACGCCTATTCAAAACTGCAGTGCGGGTTTAAAGCTGCTGGCACAAAACCTATAAACTGTACCATGGAGGTAATGGCACAAGACCATGTTCCCCACAGGTAGCATATATAGGAGATGGGACATATTGTGTCACCACAGGTGCGCCCCACTACCAGCATGGACAGCATAGCTGGTGTCTGGTAAGTGACAGCAGTTTCTGCTTTAAACCTGAGGCAGAAGTTCAAGTGGCCCAGGAACGAATTGTCCCCATTCCTGAACCTTCCACTGTTCACCTCATTGTAAAAGAGAATTTCACCAACCTGCAAAAGTATGTAGTGCATTTCGGCTACGAAATTACCCCTCTCCCAGATCACCTTACCAAAATACTCAAAGCAGTAATAGTCTCACAGAAACATTTCTACACGTTGGAGCAGAAGGCGGTAGAGATAGGGGCTAAGATACTGAACATTGTAGTTCCACCCTGGTGGGACATTTTTGAAAACATAGAGGTCCCTTCGTGGATTAGACTGGCTTCCCACATCCTCGTGGTCTGCCTGTTGGGAATAGTGTTGTACCTAGTGTGCAGTCAGTGCAAGGGAAAAGATCAAATACTAGAATTCCGAAACCAAAGGACCTGGAAGGAGCATTATGTCAAGGTGGAGGGAGATACACCTGTTTGAATTTTTTGTGTTTCTGAATAAAGATTGTTTTTTTTTGTGTTCTTTTATTGTTTTTAATAAAGATTTTTGACGTGTTGTTTTAATAAAGATGTGTGTGTACCAAGTGGTGCAGGGGTGTTGGACCCCCTCCATGCTTGGATGTGTGTAAATGACTGTGGTTATTCTATGTATGCTTATGTACACTACATTTTTACAGAACGGAAAATGCATGTGTCGTGGGATCATAGATAGGTAATTACAGGGGAAGATTGACTATGGAGGGTTGGAAATTTTGCTCACCTTGTCAGGATGGTACTTAAAGCGAGTTTAGTATCAACAGGGGGGAGTGTAGGGTTCTCAAAATTCCCACATTCCCCAAAAGTTATGGATAAAGGGACCCTGTATGGTAACAAGAGTGAACCTCAAAACCCACAACCAGTTATATCAACAGGCTTCGAATTGGTGAGCATGAATTCCTGGCCCCTCATAGCTTAATCTAGTTAGATATTGGGGGTGGGATAAGGATAAGGGGATTTTTTATGTGTTTGTTCCCTCGATGTGCCATGTGTTCCCCATTCCCAAATAAGTGTAATTTTATATGCCTGTAATTATATCAGTAATTCTCAGTAAGATTGTGTTTTATTGTATCTTTAATAAAAATTGAGTTTTCTTGTACCAAACCACTTGTCTACTCGATTTTCTGTATCGCCGCCTGTACCTAAGTCCGGTGTCTAGAACCCAGGGGCATGGGAGCGATTCGAACCGCTCAGAGACAGTCAGAGGCAGAGCTGACTGGGCACACGCCACCCCCTACAAGGGATTGAACGTCCATGGTGAAAAGGAGACGGTTGGGGCCAGGAAACTGGAAGCTGTTAAAATGGCGGAGGGCGTCGGAAGAGTCGCAGATGTAGCTGGAAAGTGACTGGACAAGGGGAGATAAAATAGAGTCAAGATAGGCAGAAATCAGTTCCATTGGGCAAGAACAGGCTGAAATGATGGGTCTACCAGGGCAGCCCTGTTTGTGGATTACACAGAGGTTTGCAGTTTCCAGGTTTAAAATGACAGCAATAGATTTCTAGCACTGTTGAGAAGAAAGCACTTTAGGCCATTATCCAGTATGTGGATTCAATTAAATCGAAGCACATAGTCATTTCTGAATACTGAAGGCTCCTGCACACATGTTGATTCAGTCAAGTCAAAGTTGTTCCTAATGGGACAAGTACTTTGCCAAACCCAGATATTAGACAGCAACATGGCATTTGCTCATATTGTGGCTGCTATCGGCTTTTCCAAGGAGTAACAAAATGTGTGAAAGTTAAAACATACAAATGGAGGACTTGCAGAAGACCCTATCTAAGGAAGAAGGTCTACAGGGCTAAAATGTAACCGCTATGATTAACAGTGTCTTATTAGTCTCGCTAAGGAGACAATAGCTGAAGTTCATTAAAGGGTTTAGATGACTTGTGTAGCCTCCTGTGACTTGAACTGCTCTGTCTGTGATTGAAAGTGGCAGCTGCCCTGTATTTTGTCACAACTGAATTTGCCTGTTCATGTAACTGTAAAAGATCCCATGGGGCTATTCGAACAAGAGCAGGGAATTCTCCAAGTCGTCTAGCCAATATGATAAGACGCTATATAAGTGGAAGTCTTTTTTCTTTTCACTCACAAGATCACAATATATTTACATGAGGTGGGCCGGCCCATCTTAATTCATCCATCCAGAACATCTTACACTCCCCCAATTACACATGTTTCTTAAATAATCCCAGGGTTTTTGCCGCCACCACTCTGCCCAGAAGTCTATTCCAAATTGTGATCACTCTACATGAAAAAGAGCCTCCCGATATCTGTCCTCAAGTTCACCTTTTGCTAGTTTGCAGCTGTGTCCCCTTGTCTTACTCCCACTGTTTACTTTAAAGTAGCATTTCGGATGAGCTTTTTCCATATCATTTACTATCTTATATACCTCTATAAGACTCCTCCTTTCTCAGTCGAAGGGATGAATTTCTGCGGGGTCTTCCACTTGTCTGCCATAACGTCAGCAGCAGAGCCATGGAAACCCCAGAAACACGGCATGAATGCTGTTTATCCCATTTTTCTGAGGTTTCCGTGGCTTTTCTGCCAAAGTTTTGGCGGGCGAGCTGGAGAAACCCTGTGGAAATTCACCCCCCCAAGTGTCTCCAGTCTTTACTAACAACTGAGATCCCTGACACTAGGGGCCAGCCTTGTCGCTCTTCTCTACACTGCATCCAGCACTTGAATGTTTCTCTTGTTGCTCAGAACTAGACATGGTACTCAGGCTGCAGTCTGACCAGAGCACTGTGAAATTGCTCACAACTTCCCACTGACTTACATGCTACTGTTTTTTGCTATGTAGTTTAACATTCTATTGGCTTTATTGATTTCTGACCTGTATTGGTTGGACATGTTGAGCATTGAGACTACTAAGAATCCATTCAATCATGGGGGTGGGGGGGAGGTGTGGGGGGTGGGATTTCTTTCCAGTCATGCTTGAGTTGGAAAAGTGTTCCTAAACCAAAAGTTGCCACCTTCCTGAGCAGTGCAATTTGCACAGTGAAGGACGACACTGCAGAGAAACAGGCCTCTCATGTGGTTTTGTGAGCCATTGGTCCCAAGTTTACAATCAGCACATTCGGATTACGAAGCAGTTTGTTTCTTCTGTGGAGTGGGGAATCAAGATCACAGAATAGAATCATAGAATGGTACAGCACAGAAAGAAGCCATTCGGCCCATCGTGCTTGTGCCAACTCTTTGAAAGAGCTGTCCAATTAGTCTTACTCCTTTGCTCTTTCCCCATAGGCCAGCAAAGTTTTCCTTTTCAAGTATTTATCCAATTCCCTTTTTGAAGTGTTTATCCTTTTGATTGCTGTCCTTGCATTTTAAGGAGCTAAACTGTGATTATTGTGACTGAGCTCTGATTGAGTAGCTGAAATTGCTAAACAGTGGGGATCAAAGTGATGGTAACAGAAAACTGCAGCAATCCCACATGCACACAGATTGAAAGGCTTGTACAAACAATTCCTCTGTTAAAAGTCCAAGCAAACTGTTGTGTATGTAATATGTGTGCTACTTTGAACCTATGGACAGGACTGCACTACTTGTTGGGCGTAGTGATACGCAGTACCACTCCTGGCCATAGGGGTATAAATAGTACTGTGGGTACTGATCTCCCCTCAGTTCCCGCCTGTGACATGAAGTTATCTATGTATCTATGTTATTCTGTTATGTAAACCTGAAGTTATATATGTATATATGTTATTACGTTATGTTAAATGGGGAGATGACTGTAAAGCTAGGAAGGGAGGAATGTTGTGTATGTAATATGTGTGCTACTTTGAACCTATGGACAGGACTGCACTACTTGTTGGGCGTAGTGATACGCAGTACCACTCCTGGCCATAGGGGTATAAATAGTACTGTGGGTACTGATCTCCCCTCAGTTCCCGCCTGTGGGCATGAAGTAAAGACCTATGTATAGTCCCTACCTCTAACCAGTAAAGACCTGTTTTATTGTTACTGATTAAGTCTGAGTATTAATTACTTGAACAACTCACAGATTTAACACAAACAACAACCAGAATTCTCCTGTGTGGGAACTAAGTGAACATCTTCTCCCATGAGCCCGATTCAAACCATTTTTTCCCATGAATCATAGAGATGGGAGAAATAAGTCCTAACGCTGTTGCAGCACCCTAAATATGCGGGAAATGAAAATGAAGAATGGAGCAGAACAGATTTCTCATATGCCCAGTCCATGGTCTTGCCCATCTGTAATGATAGTCCACCCATGAAATGTTATTCTGATATAACTTACACAATCTGTCTCATTTTGAATGAGTCTGATAGTTTCTCCCCACTGTCTCAGACCATATGTGATGCAAGAAAGCTTGTCAATATTCAGCTTACAATTTAATATTCCTACTGACTACTGTATGTTATGAAGATCCTGTTATAATGTGATTCTCTTGGAGTGATAGACAATAACCTAACTAGGAAACTGTAGCTCACAAAAAGGCTGATTGCTTACGAGACTATTTTTCTTTTTTTCACGTGTACAAAATATTACAATCAGTACACGGAATAAGGCAATCCCCCTCACGCTGAATTATGTTTATTAGAACATCACCTTTTTAGAATTCTGATATTTTCACTCCCTTTTGGTACCTATTATTTTACTGTTCTGCTGACTGTCACGTACACATTGACAGCAGCCTCGTCTTTTAAGTCTAGATTCATGTATTTTAATTTCCTCCTGGGATGTTTTGAGTACAGTCTTTGCATGCTCCCCATCGCCAACAGCTTTTGAAAATGGCAGCATGGAGCATTACCATCTGTTATCCATATTTAACGTGATATTAAAATATATATTCTGCAATGCCTTGAGAGGAAATGGTTTTTATCAGAAATTAAAGCACCAATTTCAACTTGAGGCGAGATTCGGGCAGGTGGGGGCTGAAGTGGGCATATTATACACGCCCCTGGTCAGTTTCCAGCCCAAAACTGGCGGGAAGTGGACTTCTGGGCTTCCCGACCGAAACTCCGCCCCTCCCCTGGCTCGGAAAACTTGGCCCTGTCAATATCGGGGCCAACATTTCTACATATCACATTCTGTCGATCAAGAGACTGTTTAAAAAACCTATCGGGCCGTATTTTGCAACCCCCACGGGTGCGTATGAGGTGCGTGAAAACCCGGAACTTGCGATCTGTCCAGATCATCCGCGTCCCCGGGAGATGGGCCTCTATGGGTGGAGAGTTGCGCTATTTGTCCAACTTCTGCCCGCTGAATGCCTGTGAAATTCTTATGCCTGGAAAAAGCAGCGTACGGCCTGCTTTTACCAGCGTAAGAGTTTTAAAAAATAGAAAAATAAAATTTTATCACTCATTTATACATTAAAAACCCTGTCCAATAAGGTAAGTTTATTTTTAGCCCCTTAAAACATGTATTTTTTAAAATTAAATTTCCATTTAAAATATTTAATGAAATGGCATTTTAATTAATTTTAAATATTTTAAAATTTATTTCATGTGTTTGTGTATTTTTTAAGTGATCCCCATTCATACTTATGGGAGTTCCGCATGTACAAAACTCCCATAAGCATGAATGGGGATTCCCTTCTTTTATTGGTTGGGCCAACCCACGTGATCCCACGGGCACTTGCAAACCACATGCGGCCCTGGGATACATGGGCCTCTGCCCGCGTGTATCCGAAGAGGCCCAGGAGCGCAAGCCTCCGTACCTCCCGGGCCACCAGGTGCATTCGTAGATTCTTTACAGGTTGGAGGCGTCCGCCTGCGGGACGCCTCTGATCGCAAATTTTGGGCCATTATTATTGCAATTTATTTCTAATTCATATAACATCATTTACGTTTCCATTTTGTTTGTTCTCTATCTGGATTCAACAAGAGTAATTACAGTAATTCCACTAATTAGATAGGACATTTACACTACAGATTTTGCATTGATTTGACATGAATTCATGTTATTCCGACACACAAAGGTAAATTCAATGAGACTGTGGCCCCAACACAGAGCGCCATTGGACAAGAGTGTGGGTCAGGAATAGGACTATAACACTATAGTGTACTCCTGTTAAGTCATTTTTTGTACTAGAAAAATCTGAATTATTAAATAATTTGAATTAAGCAATGTATGAATTTAGCGCTATAAAAATTTGATTTATCAAATAATTTGAATTAAACGACTATGAATTAAGAGAACTAAACTGTATAGCCCTTAATATCAAACCTGCCCAGACTGTCTAGCAATGCAGTGTACTAGGACTGCAGCCTTACTGAATTTACCCTATAATCTTACACAGATTGTGTAGGTTTGCAAGGAGAAAACAGTGTGAGTGAGACTGCTACCCTTCCCTCCCATACCGCTATCAAATTTAACAGCAGTAGTACATTCCCCATCTCACCTCACATTCCCCATCTCACCTCACATTCCCCATCTCACCTCTACTCAGCATTCTGAATGGGTAAGTTGTACTTTAGTGATGTTGAGTTGGTATATCAGTCTATTGACTATCCAATTGATAGATTTTAAATCCAGAAGTATTTATTCCTCAAATTGTACCGTCCCTTCCATATGTTATAGTTATAGATAAGGAGAGGAAATTCCTCTTTGGG
Source organism: Somniosus microcephalus (assembly GCF_052327205.1). Lineage (NCBI taxonomy): Eukaryota > Metazoa > Chordata > Chondrichthyes > Squaliformes > Somniosidae > Somniosus > Somniosus microcephalus. Next base: position 199,887,758 of record NC_140996.1, on the reverse strand, counting down.
ACTGGCCAGATAGACTGTGCAGTCTTTTCCAGTCCTAAGTTCCTAAGATTGCATGTGTATATTTGTCAAAAGCAAAGTTGCAATTTTAAGGCATCTAATGGACAGAGGAAATGGCATTGTACCACCATAAAGATGGTCTTATAGGGATGATCTTCGGTTGTTGAACTGCCCAAGGGAGCCTCACCCACCGAGAGCACATCTCAAGCGCGCAAGGTGCAATTTTCCCACCATTATTTTAAATAATCAAAAAATCAGGAGCAGTGTGTGCAATGATATGTACTCTAAGTGAGTGAGACCCCCACTGGCAGCACAAAGTTGTAAAGTTACCCCTTAATAATGCATCTAGACCATGGGCACCTTTATACTCAGAAAATAATGCTTTTCCCCAATCAATTATGAGCAACAATATCATTTTACTGTGGTACTAAATACATTGGGAGGCATTGGAAATTTGACTGAATCTTGTCCTTTTCCTCCAGTGTTTGCCATCATGATAATGTCCTTCAAATCTCAACTTGGCACATAGGATATGATGTGATGATATCAAATGTCAATTGCATTCTGCATATAACATGTTTTACAAATGGGAAATGTCCAACAAGATTACCTATACAATTCAACTTTTTAAGTACTGATACATCCTTTCAGCACACCACTTCTCTTTTAACTGGGTCTGCAATACAGGGGGGGAGGGAGGGAAATTTTCGGGGGGTCAGCGGGCGCGTTCGGTGGCGGGTCTAATGGGAAAAAAATGTTTTTTCAGCGGCTCGGGTCCCCAGATGTTGGGTCTGTCAGCACTGAACAGACCCGACACGCAGCGGCGGGGGAGACAATTCAGGTCATTATGACCTTGATAACAGCCCATTAAGAAATATTTTGACACAAAAAGAAAATACTGCAGATGCTGGAAATCTGAAATAAAAACAGAAAATGCTGGAGATACTCAGCAGGTCAGGCAGCATCTGTGAAGAGAAAAACAGTTAACGTTTCAGGTCGATGGCCTTTCATCAGAACTCCTATTTTGAGTTCACCTTTACATTTCACGAGGTCGCCCACGGGGTCCACGCTGCTCAGGGATCACGTCAGGTAAGCAGGTCGGGAGTTGTATGACTTGACAGCTGCAAATGTGCTATAAAAGCTCCCATCTCACAGTTGTTCAATTTCCAAGCTCAGAAGTTGTTGCTTACTGCATTTGGAAGACAGATTGAGCTTTATACAGGTTTTAAGTGTTTGGAGTAAACTCTCTATCCAGTGTCACCTCATTGGAACAACCTCTCTCACCATTGACAGGTTGCTTCTGTCATCTCAAGTTCACCTGCCATCTATTACATCAGCATCGGTGCCCTTGCAACTATCTCACCTTGGTCCTCAGAATCCCACCACGATCAGCCCCAACACCAGTAGCACCAGGCACACCAGCAGCACCAACAACACCACCAACCTTCTCCGTAACCAACTGATGCTGCACAGGACAGAGGGCATCAGCACCCGGCCACATTGCTGCCCGGGAGGACAGGGCTAGCCTCACCATAGCCAGATTTACTTCACTTGATGCTGTACACCCTGGCTGCCACATGATGAGCCAGGTTGGCACCACCCCACACAAACACCAATGCCCAAACCATTCCTTTCACACTCATGACCATTGCGGGGCAGGGGGAGGTACCATTATGTCTCATCATTCACTGCAACTCACTAAGCCACTTTCAAAGGTGCTCGTAGAGCTGTCTAAGAACGCAAAGTGTTGGAAATAAAGGTTTCAATGTTTGACACCACATTCACAGAAACTTCACATGAACATTACATGAAACACCCAAGTGCCTACCCTTGTGTGTTGTTAGTTGGTATGATTGGACTAGGATGAGGGTGAGTGTGAGGGGTGGCTAGTGAGATAAGGAAGTGATAATGTAGATAGAGGGATGGGTGGAGGTGCAAGGTATGTTGGTGTGAATAAGGATGTGCAGGAGTAGGGCAGGGAAGGCAGAGTGATGGGGATGTGATGAGTGTCACAGCAGGATGAGTTTGAATGTGGCTTTGTACTAACGTTTCGTGCTCTACTGAGATCATTGAAAGGTTTGCATCACTGCAGCCTGGTCCTCCTGATGACATCCCTGCTTGTGTCCTCCTGTGCAATGTGCAACCAGGCTGCGTTGGTCTCCTGAGGAGGTCTCTTCTGCCCATGGGATGGGAAGAGAACCTCCCTGCATGCAGTGACTCCCTCCATAAGCATATGGAGGGAGCCATGGGAGAGCCTGGGTGCAGTCCTGCACCTCTGTGCAGTGCTTGTCAGTGTTTGTAGCACCTCAATGCTGTAGAACACTGACAGCACAACTGTCAAAATTAATTTGCGCATGGTCCCTTTAAGGAAACCGGCTGATGACGCGTCATAGAATGACATCATCAGACCCGCTTCCTTCAAATGGCCGGCAAACAAGCTGGGCGGGCTTAACAAGCCCAATCAGGGTAAAATCGTTTTTTACAGCGGGCTGGAGCGGCAGTGAGGCCGGGATCCGCCACCGACATCGCCCGCCCCGGCCCGCCGAGGTTGGGGAAATCGTGGCATGGGTGTCTGTAAGTTAAAGGTACATTGTCATCATATTGGGACTTCTTTAGCTGGGCTCTATTTCAGATCATGTTCTGCCATCAGGCAAGTTCACACTACAAGTAGCGCCTTGGGATGTTTTACTACGTTAAAGGTGCAAGTTGTTGTTGTAAAGACTTAATGGCATCACAATGTCACTCACTAATGTCACTAGAAGTATCTAAACTGAACAGTAGAAAAAATGTAAAAGTTCATGCAACTACAATAGCAACTTGTATTTATATAGCACCTTTAACATAGTAAAACATCCCAAGGTGTTTCACAGGGGTGTTATTAAACAAAATTTGACACCGAGTCACATAAGGAGATATTAGGGCAGATGACTAAAAGCTTGGTCAAAGAGGTAGATTTTAAAGAGCGTCTTAAAGGAGGAGAGAGAAGTAGAGAGGCAGAGAGGTTTAGGGAGGGAATTCCAGATCTTAGGCCCCAGGCAGCTGAAGGCACAGCCACCAATGGTGGAGCGATTAAAATCAAGAGGCCAGCCCTAGAGAAGCACAGAGATCTCAGAGGGTTGTGGGGCTGGTGGAGGTTACAGAGATAAGGAGGGGTGAGGCCACGGAGGGATTTGAAAACAAGGATGAGAATTTTAAAATCGAGGCGTTGCTTAACTGGGAGCCAATGTAGATCAGCGAGCACAGGGGTGATGGCTGAACGGAACTTGGTGCGAGTTAAGACACAAGGAAAGTGGACTCCACAGATGGCTGTGGGCCCAGTGAGTCGCTGATCCATACAGACCAGGAAGTCCCAGGTCCATGCTGACTCAAGTTTCAGCTGGGATGGCAGTAGGGGCTCTGCAATTGGCCTCAGTACAATTTATTTGGAGAGGAGCTGGGACCTTCAGGTGCAGAAAAGAGGGAGGAGACAAATCCGAGGCTGCCGCTGCAGTTCCTTACACAACAGTGACTACATTTCAAAAGCATTTAATTGGCTATGAAGCACTTTGGGACATCCTGAGGTTGTATTAAAGTACTGTATAAGTGCACGTTCTTTCTTGTGAAGCATTGCAGTTATCTGTGCAGCCATGCTCAGCATGAGTCACCACATTCAGAGGAGGAGGTGAGAAAATTGGACCAAAAAAAAAATAGCACTTAGCAAAGCTAAGAAAAAAAATGCTAATTGCAAGACTGTGAGCTAGAGAAATGTCTAGTATGATGAAATGTCCCCTACAATTCTCTTGTAGCATATCTGACATTGTGATTTCCTGCCAGATATGAAAGGTGAAGGGAGGTGAAGAATTATCTGTAAGATGTGCAGTAATTACCCATCAAGAACACCTTGAATTCCTCCTACCAATATTCTAGCCTTCTCAAAGGCAAAAAAACATGATTGCACCAACGATTACGACAAAGCAATATATAACAGGAGGAAAATTGATCCAGGTTGACGGAAACAATCCAGCATCAGTGCCCCTACACTGAGTGCCTTACAAAATGGAAGGTGTTATTTACTTTGGTTAAGTGCAGTATCATAAATCCACATGATTCAGGACCTTGGTTCCCCTCGGATTTCCCTGAGCCTGCCCTGCATTCTACAACTCAATCCCCCACAGCACCATATTGCACAAGTTCACGGGCTTTTTCATGGTTGCAACAAACACCTGTTGACTTATAGTGTGGCAAAACCACTAATGATCTTCTGTACAAATGCATAACTGTCTTTAACCCAATGCTACAGCATCTGTGTTTGTTGGCTGAGTGTAAGTAAGCTTTCTGCAAAAGCCCTGAAACAACGTGATGACGTCATCACGTTGGTCACGTGATGCCCCGAACGGCGGGAAACGTGATGACGTCATGACGTCAGAGAGTGGGAGGTTCTAAGCCCAGACCTCGTGTAACAAGCTGCTGAAAAGACCTGTTTGCTGTTGCTCCTGCATGTTTTTGTTTTGTTCACTTGTTTGATTAAATTTAGTTGAATTATTGAACTGACTCGACTTCAGTGCTTCAGTTAGGGATAGATCGATTCCTACATTGGTGACCCCGAAGCTTCGCGGACGATTTTCGCGGAGGAAAGTTCGAGAACAAGATGGATGTGAACGCAGCGAGTTTGAAGCTCCCTCAATTTTGGGAACGACAGGCAGCCTCCTGGTTCGTGCAAGCGGAGGCTCAGTTCCAACTTCGGAACATCGTGCTGGATCAGACCCGTTACCTTTACGTGGTCTCCGCACTGGACAGCTCGATGGTTCCCGAATCATCAGCCCGCTGGAGAACCCGCTTGTGGATGACAAGTATGAAACGCTTAAGGCACGCCTTATGCAAATATTCGGTCTCACGAAAGCGGAGCGCGCACGACGTTTGCTCGCACTCCCCAGGTTAGGCGACGCTAAGCCTTCCGAGTTGATGAGCCAAATGCTCACACTCCTCGGGTCTGAGCCACAGTGTTTTCTGTTTCGGGAACTGTTCCTGAGCCAGCTCCCTGAGCAGGTACAAGCAGCCCTCGCCAGGTCGGAGGCTACGGACGGCATAGCGCTCGCGGCCGAAGCCGACACCATTCACGCGGTGATGCAACAATACTGTGCCACTTCGAAGCGTCCCGCCTCGAGGAATCCCGCCTCGGTGCCTCCACAGACCGGCCTCTGTTACTACCACGCCCGGTTCGGACCAAAAGCCAGATACTGCCGACCCCCATGTAGTTTCGTGCCACCGGCACCGAGAAAGTAGCAAAACCGTGCGCGAGAACGGAAGAACGACACCGAGGTCGGGTTCGCGTCCACAATGACGGTTGGTGATTCCGGGAATATCGGAGCCGCTCCGACAGGATTGTCCGACCTCCTCTGCGATTGACCTTTGCGATTAAAGACACTTCTGGGGGGGCGCATGTGGCAAAACCACCAATGATCTTCTGTACAAATGCATAACTGTCTTTAACCCAATGCTACAGCATCTGTGTTTGTTGGCTGAGTGTAAATAAGCTTTCTGCAAAAGCCCTGAAACAACGTGATGACGTCATCACGTTGGTCACGTGATGCCCCGAACGGCGGGAAACGTGATGACGTCATGACGTCAGATAGTGGGAGGTTCTAAGCCCAGACCTCGTGTAACAAGCTGCTGAAAAGACCTGTTTGCTGTTGCTCCTGCATGTTTTTGTTTTGTTCACTTGTTTGATTAAATTCAGTTGAATTATTGAACTGACTCGACTTCAGTGCTTCAGTTAGGGATAGATCGATTCCTACAATAGCAGTTATACTGCAGGTAATGGCTTAACACCAGTCCCATTTTTCGGAATATTGAGAGCTGAACCAATAATCCAGACAGCACGAGTTCAAATCCCACGGTCGCAGTTTGTGAATTTGAATTCACTTTTTTTAAATCTCGAAATGAAAAAGCTGCTATCAGTAAAAAGTGACCGTGAAGCCTTCGGATTGTTGCAAAAACCCAAATGGATCGCTAACGCCCTTCAGGAAAGGAATCTTTACCCGGTCTGGCCTATATGTGATTCCAGTCCCACACCAACATGGTTGTCTCATAACCGTCCTCTGAAATTGCCGAGCAAGCCACTCACTTATACCGTATTGACAACCACCTTCTCAGGGCAACAAGGGGTGGGCAATAAATGCCGGCCTTGCCAGCAACACCCACATCCCGATAATGAATTTAAAAAGGCAGTGTGGAGTTACACTGCCCACTCACACTGCTGTCTAGTCAGGCAAAGCAGAGCTCTGTGCTTGTGTACCTAAGTATACGCGCAGATCTCTGCTCACTGACATGTGACGGTCAGTAACATTTTTAACATGTGAAAAAAGCTTACTTCTCATAAACTTGAAGTTTAATGTTAAAGGTGGTCCTGGCGGCTGCCTTAAAAGTTTCGAAATTCAGCTTTCCATGAAGCCAAAGCAGTGAGAGATCGCTCGCTGCAGCTAATCAGTCTCACACTGCCAAAACAAATGCTGAATCAAAGTGGCTTTGGAACTGTTATATCACCAGTTTAAGCCCTGATTTTAAATGGGGGCAGCAAGCCCTCGGGAATGGGGCAGCCCGACAATCTTCATGGCGCAATTTCCGGTGGGCCACCCAAAGCCCATTGAAAGCAGGAATGCACCTCTAAGTTCTCAGCACATGCACTATATGCACAAGCCCTTAACATCTCCACTTAGCTTTTCAACAGTCACTCACTAACTCTCACTCTCTCTTTCTGCATGGCAAGACAGTGCATAATGCCAGGGAGAGGACCAAGACCAGGAGGGGAGCACCTAACATTATAGCCATTACACAAACAAAGCAGGGAGCCCTGGAGGTTAGTGGCGTAGGAAAGGCCTCAGATAGATGAGTGGACTGAATCGATAGCAGCTTTCAAGGAGTCACACATCTTCTCCAGTCTTTAGTAGTTATGAGCTCCAGCCTCTCAGGATGTCAGCTCGTCTGTTCCTTCGCCACCCCCTCAACCAATACCCGCCATGATGCCAGCAAGTCAGCAGGGTCAGAGCAATTAAAATAGGGAATAACAACAGAAAATGCTGGAAAAACTCAGCAGGCCAGGGCAGCATCCATGGAGAGAGAAACGGAGTTAACGTTTCAGGTCGATGACCCTTCGTCAGACAAAGTTCTGACTAAAGGTCATCGACCTGAAACATTAACTCCGTTTCTCTCTCCATGGATGCTGCCCTGGCCTGCTGAGTTTTTCCAGCATTTTCTGTTGTTATTTCGGATTTCCAGCATCCGCAGTATTTTGCTATCAATTAAAATAGGGGATGTGCAAGAGGCCAGAATTGGAGGAGTGCAGAGATCTTGGAGGATTGTAGGGCTGGAGAAAATTACAGAGATAGAGAGGGGTGGGATTTGAAAACAAGGATGAGAATTTTAAAATTGAGGCGTTGCTGGACCAGAAGAAGCGGGTAGCAAAGAAGTTAAGGGCTGTGATGACTTTGACGGCCACTGGAAAAGAATGGTCCCCCGGTCCAGCAGGCAGCAGATCCTGTTACAGGAAGCTGCAGAGATCAGCAACAGGTTGCCTAGAGAAGAGAGCAGCCTACTGATGCATTGCTCTTCAGATAGATCCAAGCAACCCCCTTGACCTGCTGTCTTCCGATAGAGCCAGCTGCTGCTGGTTGCCGAGGCTGCTGCTGGTTGCCGAGGCTGCTGTTGGTTGCCGAGGCTGCTGCTGGTTGCCGAGGCTACTGCTGCTGTTGCTTTTCTTCCTCCACTGCCCCTCCATCCAAATGAAACTGGCATCAAATAAGTACCCATGATAATCAGATAAAGTTTACTGAGGAAACAAATCTCAGAAGGCAGCGATCTGGAAGCTGGAAACTCTCTCGTCAATCCAAATCACACACATACCCTATGATCCACTTAGCTGCAGTTGAGTGTCCCTTTAAATACTGATGCAGTGGCTCTGAGGGACTAATCCGGCTAGGTTTTACTGGCGGGTTGAGCGCCATGATTTTGTGTTAAAATGGCATTGGGGTTCGCATTGTGCCAAAGGACGCCAGTTTGCATGTGTTCACAAAGCTCCTTCTTGTCATTGTTGTGGACGTCTCAGGCAACTAATAGAAAGCAAGGCAAACAAAGTCACTGGTAAAAGGTTGGTAGCCATATCAGCTGATCAGTTCAAATGTTATGTGATGGTAACTAATTTTTCGCCTCTGTTTTTCTGTCGGTTTTCTTTCTTCCCATTAAAGGCTTTGATTCCTTGCTGGGGTGCTGTCCCACAAGTGCTAGGCTCCCTGCTGCATCTCATCCAAGTGACCATGTGTGAATCTACATTGTACCTCAGTGCGTCAACAACAGAGGGCATCCGAGCCTAGCCCAATCCTATTCTCAGCTGCCATTCCCACACACACACACGCACTTTCGCAAATTAATGATCATGAGTGGGGCCACCTAGCAAATTTTCCTCTTCCGAACACAAGAGTGTCAAGGGCAGTAGAAAGAAAGCCTTGCATTTATATAGCACCTCCCACGACCTCAGGATGTCCCAAAGCGCTTTACAGGCAATGAAGTACATTTTGAAGTGTAGTCACTGTTGTAATGTAGGAAATGCGGCAGCCAATTTGTGCACAGCAAGCTCCCACAAACAGCAATGAAATAAATGACCAGAAAGTCCCATTTCAGTGATGTCGGTTTTGGGATAAATATCGGCCATGCTTTAGGGAGAACTCCGCTGCTCTTCATCAAATAGTGCCATGGAATACTCTTACCTGAGAGGGCAGGCAGGACCTCAGTTTAATATCTCATCCGAAAGACAGCACCTGCCCAACAGCGCAGCACTCCCTCAGTAACTGCACTGAAGTGTCAGCTGTAGATTATGTGCTCATATCTCCAGGAGTGGGACTATGAACCCACAACCTTCTGACTCAGAGGCAAGAGTGCTAACACTGAGCCACGGCTGATACAACGCCTAACACCACCCAAGCTGAGGTCAGCTAACTCAGCACAGGGATCGAACCTGGGACCTCCTTACTCTTCATGGTTCAACTGTTTACCTCCTTAACAAGCTTGGCTATCGGAGAACTGCTACTAATTTTTTAAAACGGCATGATACTACCCTCATTAAGACCTTGCTTTTTCAGCCATTATAATTTAGAGTAGAATACTACAAAAAGACAAAGTGGATTTTCAGCGGGTTTACACTCTGAGTACATACTTATTCTGCGATTTGGAGCTGTAGGTCACATTTAATATAACAGCATATTGATTTCACTAAATAAGATCCATCCCAAGTGGAATTTTCCGAGACTCTGTGCCACTAATAAAGCCTCACACACAGTGTGCAGCTTATCAGAAAATTATGGGTGTTTTTGCCATCCACAGGGTTTCAGAAAATTTTGTCCTTACTATTATATACTGAGGATACCCTTTCCCTGTCATCACCTGCAGTAATAACATCACAGATTACCCTTTAGTGAGTTGTATACATGGACACCTAAATCCCTTTACTCCTCCAATGCTCTTTATATGTTATCATTATGAAAATGTTCCAATTTGTTTTTCTCGGATCCAAAGTGGATGACCACACACTTCCCCACATGGAACGTTACCTCGTGCTGAGTTATAGGTCCATGAGCACTGGCAACCAAACACTACCTCTCCCACGTGGCCATTCTACATGCACAAGCCTGGACCAGTAGCAGGCTTAACAGCCAAGCACTTTCTGACAGGGATTATTAAAGAATCCCTTCTTAGGGGTGCAAAGGTAAATTGTAGCATCCTTACTGAGTCCTGGCTATGACCAGTGCAGGCTAGGAATTAAACCCTTCCTCTTTTACATGTCTCTGTACCACACCAGGAGGTGAATCTACCCATTAAGCACAGCGAGACCTTTGATTACTTTCTTCAAACCAGTTACAGACCAGTGTTGCAAAGGTACGGAAATAGATGACTTACCTAACACCTGGGCCAGGCTACAAGAAAATGAGCAGATTTTCCTTTTATTGCGCCTGGATATGTTAGATTCCTGGGTGCAATGCATTGAGGAAAATTGGGTGGGGAAGATCACACGCCTGATTTAACATCCATTAACGAAGTACATCTATTGCATGAGTGTTTGGAACACTGAATTTTTTAACACTTTATTCTCCTTGGTTTTTCCCCCCTCCTCTCTTGAACGCCCCGATGCATGCTGGGGTATAATTCTGCAGGTGCCCTGATTTTCCTCCCCATTGTTACATCCCTACCACCTGTTAGATCAGCTAATTCAGCACATCAAACCTGAGGCCTTCCTGATCTCTTTGGTTCAGTACTACGCTAAGTAGTGGATCTACCCACAAAGCTATTGGGAGTGTTGTGTCTCTAAAACTTATAAAGACGGTTCTTTGTAATGGTTGTACATTCCTCTGGCCCTGAGCCAGATCATGTCACATAAAGCTGCCCAACCCCAGAACTAGACATTCCTTTGCCCTTGGCAGACTGCGACCCTTCCAGTAACTTAACGTTGCTATGTTTGGTCAGCATTAGTAGAACAAAGAATAGTTTAAACTATCCTGCTAGATTTTTCTCAACATTATTGAAATTAGGTCATTTGGTATTTATAATTCTAAAGAGATATTAATATGCGGAATACAGCAATTATTCCACAAATAGGAAAGATGTATGTGCTGAACTGAAGGATAGCACGAGGTTAAAGTTTTCATTTTAATACTAGGCTGCCTTAATGAAAAAATCCTACTTTGATGATTAGCTTGAGAACTTTGTACTAAAGAAGCCATGAGCTGATGCCAATGTTCTACTCAATTAATATCTTCAGGTAGCATCTTCACTAGTACTGTGGGTAGAAATAATTAAAAACCCACAAGGTGACATACTAATGTAGTCAGTCACGAGCTCAGAACACTAATTAGACACGACACTGATAATGTTTTGGTTCTTTATGCTTAACCAGAATAGGAAGGAATTGTTTCTCACCTTGTAACATCACCGTGTGATGTATAGATCATTGTAGCTCAACAAGAATGACATTGACATGGTCCTCAATGATTCCCATTGTGGTGGTGTTTGCTGGGATGAACCCAAAGCCTATTGCCATTGATTCATAGTCATTAGCTATTACTGGATTGTGTTAGTAAAATGGATTACTCATAGAAACAGTGAACTCATCTGAGGAGCTTGCAGAATTTTCTATAAAGAAAACAATTTGTCCTTAAAACGCAATTGCCTTCACCAGTCCTCAGAATAGAACATCCGATTGGCAAGCTTCTCATAAGAGCACTTAATCCGAGGGTAACCACTTTAAAATATACAGGATAAAACCGGCCAAAAATAGTGCACAGGAATGTAGTACTGTATGAGCATGTCAAGACAATCGGTAGTTCTATCTTCTCCCTTCACCTAAACTAGTTAACCATTATCGAGCCATATAATTTACAAAGTACGATTAAACCAAAAACTGTTGTGAAGCATTGTACCCAACATACCCGATCGATGCACGTCTAAATTTCTAGGCTATGCATTCACCCACTGAGCTACCAAGCCAGTAAGTGAATTCAGTTCATTAGAAGTCGCCACAAGTTATATGTAGCACTTTTCATCTTTTGCAAATGAATTGGCTCAAGATTCTCAGTGATGTTGCCAGGCCTTTTCACTGACTCAAGACTGTAGCATTTGCAAGTGCTGTCTGTGACCTTCATGCTGCACCTAACAATGTTAGTTTACAAGGCCTTTTCAAATGGATTTTTTATTGCCATCTCTTTTATAGATTTCCAGTATGTGGCTTATATACATTGCTAATTTTAACATCTTAGTTGACATTATTATTTTTCTTCCTTTTCTTTAGATCTATATGCATCACGCTGCCTGAGGAGGTTGCCAAGTGAATGTTCCCAAAGTTCTGCTATTGCTGCTGTATGACAGACCTTTAGAATAAGGACACAACGGGGTTGCATTGCCTTGCCCTCTAGTTTTGCAGTCTCTCCCACACAGTTTTTTTTTTGATCAGTCAGACATCCTGCCACATGCAGAAACTCATCACCAGGTTTCAGTCTCCAAATCAGGTGACTGAGAAATCCAGACAGGCGGAGTCTCCATTTGTCCAGTGCACATTCTCTCTCTGTAGCGACACACCCACTTCCCTAAATCAAAAGAAGTTAGGCATGCGTCGATAGAGCCAAACACCTAAGCTCTTCTGGCTTAGGCAAGTACAGCGCGTCCCTACAGAGCGAGCTGTGCGTTGTGGCAACTGCTGTTATTTAACTAGCTAAATCAGCTAAAACCACCCAGCCTACAGGCACAAAACCTGGTAAGCTTCTGCTGCCTGTCCAGCCGTGAGCACCATACCCATTAGGGCACTGGCATGCAGAATTATTTGAAACTGAGGAGGAAGAATCCCAGCCCATAATGACATGGAGTCCAGATGGAATTTTTTAAATTATTATTCATTCTCAGGATGTGAGTGTCACTGGCAAGGCTGGCATTTATTGCCAGTCATTAGTTGCCCTTGAGAAGGTGGTCATGATGGGCCTTCTTCTTGAACCGCTGCAGTCCTTTTGGTGAAGGTGCTCCTATAATTTTGTTAAGTAGGGAGTGTAGGATTCGCAAAATTGAACATTGTCCTATAAGGGTCTATTGGCAGAAAAGGCCTTAATTTTAAAGACTGTTTTAAAAGAAGCCCAGAAAAAGGGGCACACAAAATGGCCGCCAGACCCCGTGACCAGCTTTTTGGGACATTTTAAAATGGTTCCTGCAGTCCACAGACAGCTTTTGTGGATTCAGTCCACAGTAAGTTCTGGAATGCAATTTCGGAGAATGCGAAACCAGACAGAACCCCATACATATGGATTGGATGCAGATCCAATCAGATCGGCCGGTAGATAAAGGCCATCAAAATGTTTACCCAGGCAAAGGGAAACAGCCTCAAATTCAAAGGGGGACATCAAGACCCATTAAAGACAATACAAGGTCATTCCAGACCAGAGATGGCAGTTACCGGCCATCCCGAAAGTACTTTAAACACAATGACTACCCCTCTGTGCTATAAGCCCACCAAAATTTAAACAAAGACTAACCTTGATATGGCGGGAGATAAGGGCCTCGATGAGAAGTATAACTGGAGACCCGGGGTAGCTATCGGAAGATGATCGAGAGAGTTGATCGAGAAAGAGCATTGTAGAGATCATTTTCGAGAGATCGTTCGGGGGTCCGAAGAAGGTGCAGTTCGGTTAGGAGTTCGGGTTCGGTAGAGAGGCCGTTCAGACTCGGAAGAAGAAGACGATTCGGTAGACGATTGGGATCGGAGACGTGTTGAAGACTCAGAGTAGCCATTGGTGGTTCAGGTTGAGTAAGCATCCAGACCCGGGGTAGCTATCGGGAGATCATCGACAAACCCCGGGCCATTGATGAGATGAAAAGACGGCGACCCTCCAAGAAAAGACCTTATGAAAATGGTCAAACAGTTGGGCTCTCTCCACGCCGACGTCCAGGCCTGCTAACATCCAGCCTGTCCGTGTCCATTACCTCGAGGGAGAAAAGAGTGTGTCGCAGCCCGCTGCGTTCCGTTGACCACGTGGAGACAGGACACCTGAGACGACCAAAACGCAGACTTCAAAAACCTCTATTTTCTAACTGGGACTGGTGAGCATGTTTCTGGCCCCTCATAATCTAATCTAGCTAGGTTTAGGGGTGGGCATTTTAGGGGATAATTAACAATGAGTTGTTGTCCCTCGATGTTCCGTGTGTTTCCCTATTTCATGGTGAACCATGTAAAGTATAATATGCCTGTGGATATATTGGTTAGTACTATATTATGATTTGTTTTTCCCTCCCATGTACCTTATTGGCTTACATTCAATTTTTCCTTTATGCAATAAAATTTCACTTCGTTTCATTAAACTTGGTCTACAGAGTATTCTCTGCATTGTAGTTCCTGCCTCAAAGTCCAGTGTACAGAACCTAAGGGGTGAGTGGGTCGAACCACTCGATAAATTACTGTGCAAAAGAGAGAGAAGTCTCACCAGAGAGAGAGACCTAGCAAAAACCCCTTACAGAAGTTCCAGGATTTTGATCCAGCGACATTGATGGTCAATCACCGACATGCTTTGGAGTATTGTAAAGCTGTCTGGCTCAGGTGCCAGATCACCATTACGATAGCAAAATACTGCAGATGTTGGAAATCCGAAATAACAACAGAAAATGCTGGAAAAACTCAGCAGGTCAGGCAACATCCGTGGAGAGAAATTTGAGTTGACGTTTCGGGTTTGACCCTTCTTCAACAGTTTTGAAGAAGGGTCAAACCCGAAACGTCAACTCAAATTTCTCTCCACGGATGTTGCCTGACCTGCTGAGTTTTTCCAGCATTTTCTGTTGTTATGCCAGATCACCATGTCCGTCAGAGGCTTGGTTCTGAACCTCCTTCACCAGGTGTGCCATCGTGGAACCACCTTAACCCCAAAATGACCCTACTTACCTCCCACAGTCTGCTTCAGATTAGAAATTAACCATCACACTTCGAGCTGATGGTTTAGTTGGTTAAAGCCCTGCTTAGTGTGTTATTCAGCCAGGAAGCTCTTGGCTTCTATTCCTAATCTTTATTGAGTTAGCTGATCATAGCTGCATTGATAGTAGGGGTGCGACAATTGTCCTCAGTGCCCCCGATTTAGGAAAGATGGAAAAAAATTCGGGCTCCTGCTTCCAATCACTATTCCATTGGGGGAGGATGAGGACAGGATGCAGCTTAGCTGTGGTGTCTCCAACATTCACTGTCTAGGCTCACACTTAAAGAATGGCTACTTTGACAAGAAAGAGAATGCTGTAGACTGATGCCTGAGAAACTATGGCCTCGATTTTAACTCACCCCCCCCCACCCCGCCTGGCGGAAATTGGCCGCAGTTACAATGAAGAGAACAACTTACCCCCTCTGATCACGCTGCCATCATGCCATGTCCCGATGTTAACCTGCTCTTTTGAGCAGGTGAGCAGGACACCCGACCCAAGCTGGCGGGGTCTTGTTTAACTATGCAGATTGGGGTTCGATAATGTCATAGGGACTCAATCTGTTATTTTAGTTGGAGGCCTGAGCTGGGTAACAGTGATGGCTTCCCCCTCAGGCCAAACCTGCCTTAAGGTGGATTGTGGGCCAGAAGAGGCCCAGGCAGGTAAGTTTTTAATTTATTGTTAGGCTTCCTTGTGGGCCAGGAGGAGCAGGATTGGGGGCTACCTCCTCCCGCCAGCACTGCCCTCCCAGTCCCCCATTCGCCTGCGACTCCCTCCCCATGGTTACCACTTACCTGAAGGCCGAGGACCAATACGCAGGTCCCTGGCTGCGGCCTCCTGCCTGCGATCTTCCGCTCCCGCCCACCGGCCAGATTGTGCATCTGGCCGGGACACCGATGGAAGTTATGGTAATGAGCCCCGGCCATTAAGGAAGGGAAAAACACTGAATGGACAAAAAGCAGCCTCAGAGTGTTAGCCTTTTTTTAAAAGCAGATTATACTAGACGCTAGGCCAATTTTCAATGGTGATACACTTGACATTTGCACTCCTATAAGTGATTTGAAATTTGTACGGTCAAAAGAGATTTGTGAGAAAAAACAGGTCAGGTCAGAAATCTGACAGACCCCTATTTCAACCCCTTTGCATCCTCACAAAGCAAAATGCAGCAACAAATCACATACAACAGCTGGAAACAGTATTATGGATCAAACAGCTTTCATAATGGATCAGCAGTTCAATAATTCTGTAAGCATCGTCACGTGATTTGCCTGTTTGTTATTGTTCCGGCTCGGTAGCAGTGATGGGTCAGTAGGCA
This sequence comes from Somniosus microcephalus, assembly GCF_052327205.1. Taxonomy (NCBI): domain Eukaryota; kingdom Metazoa; phylum Chordata; class Chondrichthyes; order Squaliformes; family Somniosidae; genus Somniosus; species Somniosus microcephalus. The sequence goes on along the minus strand of NC_140996.1, from coordinate 199,871,986 downwards.
AGGAGACAGCCTGAAGACATTGGCCCTGATATTTACAGGGAGGCGGGAGAGAGTGGGGGGAGGCTGAAAGTGGCCGAAGAACATGGCGAAGATGGGGACGCGGTGATCTTGCCAAATTTAACGACAGGACCTCATTATCACTTTTCTATTCTGTTTTCAGCCTGGCAGCCGGACAAATTGAGAGGCTGAAACAACAACAGAAAATGCTGGAAATGCTGGAAAAACAGAAAATGCTGATAGGCTGGCCAGCTGCCGGGTGGGAAAGCTAGCAGCAGGACGCAGGGCAGGCTGCAGATCGGGGGTGTGGAGGGGATGTCGCTGATCGTTACGGGGGGGGGGACAGCAGAAGGCTTCATTGAAAAGTCGGGGGACGCATTCCTGCTCCTCTCGGCCCACAAGCAGTGCTATCTAAAAGGCACTTATCTTCTGGAGTCGGCAGCTCGCACCTCCCTTTTACTGCCAGGTTTCCCGAGCCCTGGGAAACCCGGCCGGCAACTGTTACATTTAAATCAGGCTCCCAACTGCACTGTGGGAGCCTGATTTAAATATGCTAATCAAATGTTCCGCCTCTCCAAGAGACTCGCATGCCACGAAATCCACCGCTAGTAACCATTGGTGGCCGTGCCTTCAGCTATCTAGGCCCTAAGCTCTGGATTTCCCTCCCTAAACCTCTCTGCCGCTCCACCTTTAAGGCACTCCATAAAACCTACCTCTTAGTCCAAGCATTTGGTCACCTGTCCTAATGTAGCCTTCTTTGGCTCAGTGTCAATTTTATTGTGATTAAACTCCTGTGAAGCGCCTTCGGACATTCATGTTGTCGTTGTTGTTAAAACTGTTGTACAAAAGCAATGCAGAAATACACCAAACCATCTAAAACTACTCCCTGCCCCCGCAGCCATCACGAGCCCTGAATGCAATTGAGCTGCCTGAACCTCCAGGAGACATACCTGCCACCGCCCATTCACTCCATTCGCACAGTACCTCTTCATGTTGTGTGTCTGGCTCCATCTGACTCTCGCTCCGTAAAGCCTGTAGAGGGAGTCACCTGGGCCCAGAAACCCAATTTGAAGAGGCGCCAGCGAATGAAGTGGGCAGGGGTTCAAAAGCAATGTTCCCTCTAAGCTGCGTACATGCACAGCCGCGCCGTAATCCGCAAGGTCCCGCGCACGCTGCTCACAAGCTTTTCCATTTGAAACACCGGAGCACACGCAGAAATTTAAAAGGACCGCACATTGAAATAAACAGGCCAGGCACAACAAAGACAACTTAGCGGGAACATTGATCAAAGCAGGTGAGCTGTCTGCTCCAAACATGAGCAAACCCTTCGTCATCGCTGGGTCAAAATCCTGGAACTCCCTACCTAACAGCACTGTGGGAGCATCTTCACCACATGGACTGCAGCTGTTCAAGAAGAAGGCTCATCACCACCACCTTCTCAAGGGCAACTTGGGATGGGCAATAAATGCCGGCCTTGCCAGCGACGCCCGCATCCCCAGAATGAACAATAAAAGTTGGCAACTACACAGAGCCACATTTGAACCTGCAGCCTTCCTGATCCCTGTGTATTTCTGTATTATTCTGCATTGCACACTTACCCACTGAGTTACTGGGGACCTCTGGGCTCAGAATGTTAACATCCTTATGTTTATTTTTCTCACTGCATCAAACTACCAATATATATTTATTTTGAGCTTTAAACCCTTGTCAAATAATGTGCGGAAACAACAGCACAGCTCATTAAAAAATATCAGAAATAAATGTCAAGAAATGCACGTGCTGTTTTGTTTGATTATTCACAGATTACAGATTTTGCCCCCTGCCTCTCTGTAAATAGGTTAGGTAAAACAAATTGATGGAATCAGTTTTCAGTTGACCTGGGTAATAATGAGCCCATCTGTTTGCTGAGCAAAACAGAATTCATTATTTGTCTCCGAATTAACCTCACTGCAGCAGAAAAGATTTGCATGCAAATGCTGGGTGGTAAAATATTAATCAACAGCAAAAAGAAAAGCGCCGGTTTTCAATCTGCTGCAAAAACAGAAAAACATAGGGGGTGAAATCCAACTTTGGCGGGGGCGCAGAGCCGGGGCGGTAGTAGATCGCCCACCCGTTATACGTCCGGCCTGAATTTTCTTTCCATTAAAGTCGGCGAAGGGAAATTCAGGCGGAGTGTATGACAGGCGGCCGATCTACCACCACCCGTTTTGCACTCCCACCGAAGTTGAAATTTACCCTCTATATTTTTCTTTTAGGCATCAGGTTTTAAAACAAGTGTTTTGTTTTGTAGTTGATTAATATTTTATTCATAGTGTCCTGGATGGTGGGTTTAACATAGAAACATAGAAGATCGGAGCAGGAGTAGGCCATTCGGCCCTTCGAGCCTGCTCCGCCATTCAATGAGATCATGGCTGATCATCCAAATTTAGTACCCTGTCCCTGCCTTCTCCCCATATCCCTTGATCCCTTTAGCCTTAAGAAATATATCCAACTCCTTCTTGAATATATTTAATGAACTGGCCTCCACCGCCCTCTGTGGCAGAGAATTCCACAGGTTCACCACTCTCTGGGTGAATAAATTCCTCCTCATTTCAATCCTAAATGGCTTACCCCTTATCCTTAGACTATGACCCCTGGTTCTGGACTCCCCGGCCATCAGAAACATCCTTCCTGCATCTAGTCTGTCCAGGCCTGACAGAATTTTATAAGTTTCAATGACATCCCCTCTCAATCTTCTAAACTCCAGTGAGTATAAGCCCAATCGACACAATCTCTCCTCATACGTCATTCCTGCCATCCCAGGTATCAGTCTGGTGAATCTTCGCTGCACTCCTTCCATGGCAAGAACGTCCTTCCTCAGATAAGGTGACCAAAACTGCACACAATACTCAAGGTGCGGTCTCACCAAGGCCCTGTACAACTGCAGCAAGACGCCCTTATTCCTGTACTCGAACCCTCTTGCTACGAAGGCCAACATACCATTTGCCTTCTTAACCACCTGCTGCACCTGCATGCTTACCTTCAGCGACTGGTACACAAGAGCACCCAGGTCTCTTTGCACTTTCCCTTCTCCCAATCTATTGCCATTCAAAAAATAATCTTCCTTCCTGTTTTTGCCACCAAAGTGGATAACCTCACATTTATCCACATTATAGTGCATTTGCCATGTTTCTGCCCAATCACCCAACCTGTCCAAATCATACTGGAGTTTCACGACATCCTCCTCACAGCATACCCTCCCACCCAGCTTTGTGTCGTCTGCAAATTTGGAGATATTACATCCAATTCCCTCGTCCAGATCATTAATATATATTGTGAACAGCTGGGGTCCTAGGACCGATCCTTGCGGTACCCCACTAGTCACTGCCTGCCACTCGAAAAATGACCCGTTTATTCCAACTCTTTGCTTTCTGTCCGCCAACCAGTTCTCTATCCAAGTCAATACCTTGCCCCCAATCCCATGTGCCTTAATTTTGCACGCTAATCTCTTATGCGGGACCTTATCGAAAGCCTTCTGAAAGTCCAAATACACCACATCCACTGGTTCTCCCTTATCTATTTTACCAGTTACATCCTCAAAAAATTCCAGTAGTTTAGTCAAGCACGATTTACCTTTTGTAAATCCATGTTGGCTTTGTCCGATCCTGTCATTGCTTTCCAAGTGCTCTGCTATTACATCTTTTATAATAGACTCTAGCATTTTCCCCACTACCGATGTCAGGCTTACCGGTCTATAATTCCCCGCTTTTTCTCTGCCACCTTTTTTGAATAGTGGGGTAACATTAGCTACCCTCCAATCCATGGGTACTGTTCCAGAGTCTATTGAGTTCTGGAAGATGACCAGCAATGCATCTACTATTTCTAGGGCCACTTCCTTAAGTACCCTAGGATGTAGATTATCAGGCCCTGGGGATTTATTGGCCTTCAGTCCCATCAATTTTCCAAGCACCATTACCCTACAAATACTGATTTCTTTCAGTTCCACCCTTTCATCAGACCCTATGTTCCCCGGCATCTCTAGGAGGTTATTTGTGTCCTCCTTTGTGCAGACAGAACCAAAATATGTATTTAGTTGTTCCCCATTATAAATTCCCCTGATTCTGACTGCAAGGGACCTACGCTTGACTTCACCAAGCCGGCGATACAAAGATGGGAGGGAAAGCAGTGAGTGAGGAGGACATAAAAAACCTGCAAAAGGACATAGACAGGCTAAGTGAGTGGGCAGAGATTTGGCAGATGCAATATAGGCCTAGAAATTCAGTTGGTTGCACCAGCCGGTAGCGCCTTAGGAGGAGTAGATGTCGGGCGCTAGGCGGCTAGCAGCCGGGCGCAGCGCGAACTGCGCCTCTCCCCAACTTCACTAGAGATTTAGCGGCGGCGCAAAGTCTTTGCGCGCGCTCAGCTGCGCGCGCAGATCATGACGTCATTTCCTCGTGCAACGCCCTTTGTGCGCCCCCAACCGGAAATTCAGTCGCGACGCCCCATTGTGCGCCTGGCGCCCCTAGCGACTGGTGGAGTGGAACGGTGCTCAGTCGATGCAGGGCGCGGGGGGCGCAAATTAAAGGGCACTCCTCCTGCACTAGAAAAGGCTGCCATTTCGCAGCACTCCTTCTTGAGAGACGGACCTTTGCAGAGAGACCAAGGTAGAGAGCTTTCTGCTTTGGCTCAACCCTCGGACAGGTACTTGTGGCTTCAGGCCACAGCTTTCCACTTGTCTTTGCCTCATTGACATATCATTCTTTGCTAACATATTATGGGGGCTGCAATGGGTGCAAACGCTGGCTTTCTCCATTGCATCCAAAGGGCTCACAGACGCCGTGAGAGAGTGGCAGCCCTGGCTAGACGGAGAGGGGGCAACAGGCGTCGGGAAAGGAGGCCTTACCCACCCAGGGTATACCGCCAGCATTTCTCCTATCTCAACATGTCTGACGAGCAGTGTGTTCGGAGGCTGCGATTCCAAAGGAAGGTGGTCACAGAGATCTGCCACCTGCTTGGCGGTGATCTGCAGCCACAGCTGAGGAGCAGGACGTCTCTGTCGGTGGCAGTGAAGGTGACGGTGGCTCTCAACTTCTATGCCACCGGCTCCTTCCAATCCGCCACTGGGGACATTTCCAACATCTCCCAGTTCGCCGTGCATTGCTGCATCCGCCAGGTGACCAATGCCCTTTTCAAAAGGAGACGTCAGTTCATCTCCTTCTCCATGGCCCTTGCCAAGCAGCAACAGCGGCAATGGGCTTTGCAGCATTCGCGGGCTTCCCCATGGTGCAGGGTGCCATTGGCTGCACGCATGTGGCTTTGCGGGCACCTCTGGAGAATGCCGAGGATTACCGCAACCGAAAGGGCTACCATTCGCTCAACGTCCAGCTGGTGTGTGACCACAGGCAGCTCATCCTAGCTGTCAATGCCCGTTTTCCAGGCAGCAGCCACGATGCCTTCATCCTGCGACAGACTTCTGTGGCAGACATGTTCCAGGCCCAGCCTCACCCACGAGGATGGCTTATCGGGGACAAAGGCTATCCTTTGTGTACCTGGCTGATGACCCCGCTCCATGCGTCCAGCACCCCTGCTGAAGAGGGATACAACGAAAGCCATCAAGCGACCAGGAACATCATCGAACAAACAATCGGCGTCCTGAAGCAACGGTTCCGCTGTCTGAATCGTTCCGGTGGAGCCCTACAATATTCGCCGGAGCGAGTCTCCCATTTCGTGGTCGTTTGCTGCATGCTGCACAACCTGGCTATCCGCAGGACTCAGCCACTGCCACCAGAGATTGGAGGACCACCTGAGGAGGAGGAGGAGGAGGAGGAGGAGGAGGAGGAGGAGGACCAGCACAGGAGGGAGGCAGAAAGTGCAAGGGCCGCCCGTCGCCGGCTTATTGAACGTCACTTCTAGGCCCCCTCTCAGGGAATGGCTTGTGCCAATGTCAGCAGATGAATGTAGCCGCTCCACAAGCTCTCAGCCGAGCAGGGCAACCAGGACTTGACAAAAAAACCATGCACAGTGCAATTTAAGAACATTAATTTATTGCAAACCTCTGCCCTTCCCACATTACAACCTCATATGGAGAAGCCCCCGCAAAAACACAAAACTACCAGTCTCGGCCTTACAAAAAGAAAGAAAGACACCAGTCTCGGCCTTACAAAAACAAAACTACACCAATCTCGGCCTTAAAAAAAGCACCAGGCATTTGTGCAGAGCTTCTACTTTTTGCCCTGCGAGGGCGATGCCTTTTGCATCCTTGCCTGGCCCCTGCCCGCCCTGCAGCTCCTCCTCAATGGGAGCCCAGTGGCTGCAGCAAGGCTGGGGGAAGGCTGCTGAGGGGCAGATGGCGAGACGGCAGATGCCCTTGGGGGTCGGCCTGCACCAGCTCTGGCCTTGGAGGGGCCGGCTGCTGACTGCTCCAACTCTGCCTGGGCGGCAGCAGTCTGTCCAGCGGCTCGTGGCAGCTGCAATGGCGGAGTGGCAGTGTCGGCTGCAGGAATGGTGCCAACCTGGCAGATCGCAGGTGCTCGCTGGTCGCCTGAGACATTGGCACTCGCACGGGCCAGCACTGCAGCATGCGCAGCAAACAGCTGAAGAACAGACTGCTGGGCTGCTGCTGCGCGGCGGGTGCCCTGGCGATGCCTGGCTGATCCAGCGAGGGTGGCAGCAGTTAGTGCCCGTGTGGCCCTGGTCTGTGTCCGCATGACAACAGCCAGTGAATGGACGGCATGACTGATCACTTGGCTCGAAGCCGCCTGTGCTGCCGCGAAGTCCTGTAGATTCCTGGCCTGTGCTGCTCCAAATTGCTGCACACTCCTTGACAAAGACTCAATGGAGTCAGGCATCCTTGCCACTGCAGCCATGAGCTCATTGTGCCTGCGCTCAGCCTGGACGGCCATTTCCTCCAGGAGCCGCACCTCCTCTGCGCTCACCGTCGCAGGACTGGAGGCCGCACTCACCCTCTGGGGAGAAGTCCGCCGAGCTTCCCCACCCCTCCCGTGTTGCTGCAGGCCGCTGGGCCCCGGAGCTTCACTCTCCTCCGACCCTTCCCCCCGGCTCCCCTCCAGGGAAGACGTGTCCCCTTCCTCGCCATGGGCTGGCGCGGCTGAGGGTGGCACTGATGGGCCGGCTTCCTCTTCCTCCTCCTCGGAATCGGAAGCGCTGACAGTGGCAGCTTGAGGGCCCGCCTCCTCACCTGGCGATTCACCATCTGAAAGCAGGAAGGCACAAGAGCTTTAGAGTGAGGACAGGGCGGCAGCGAGGGAGGCATGAGTGCTGCCATGCACTGCATTGGTCGGACAGTGGCAAAGGATGCTGATCTGAGGCGCAAGTGTAACGAGAAAGGTCAAAAAGGTGATGCCCTTACCATTGGTGCCCAGAACAGGGTCGGCATCTCCAGTGGCGACGGGGCCAATCAGCCGGCCTGCCATAATGCGCTCCACACGCTGGTCGAGGTCGGAGAGCTCTTTGACGTCAGGACGGCCTCCCCTGGTGTCAGTTCGTTTCCGCCGGTTGTGCGCCACCTTGGCCTGCAAGAGAAAGGACGGCCTCTAAGTACAGTGTGAAGCCCTGATCTTGTCTGCACTGCCTCCCATGGTCGAATAGCTTGCACAGTGTGTAGCCCTGATCTTGTCTGCACTGCCTCCCATGGTCGAATAGCTTGGACAGTGTGTAGCCCTGATCTTGTCTGCACTGCCTCCCATGGTCGAATAGCTTGTACAGTGTGTAGCCCTGATCTTGTCTGCAATGCCTCCCATGGTGGAATAGCTTGTACAGTGTGTAAAGTGCTGAATGTGCAAGTGATTTTCATGCCAGTCCCATAGCTGCTGGATGAGGGCTGGCCATTAGGGCTTTCAGGTCCCTTTGCCCATAAAGTGAGGTGCACATGCAGGGATGAGGAGGACACTGGAAAGGGTACTCACCCTGACAACCCGAGTGAGGTCGTTGAACTTCTTCCGGCATTGCACAGGAGTCCTGGCAACCACGCTGTTGGAAGACACCCTGTTTGAGACCTCCCTCCAGGCTTTCCGGTAGGCGCTGGGCAGCGGCCTCTTGCCACCTTCTGGGAACAGAACATTGCGCCTGTGCTCCACTCCGCCAACCAGCAGCCTCAGGTCACCGTCGCTGAAGCGCTGCGCTCTCTCCCTGGCCTTCTCCATAGCCCTGGGCGTTGTGCAGGTGAAGCTGAAGTGGTCAGGCCTAGGTTGAGGGCTGCAGTGTACAGGGCGTGGCAGGCAAACAAATCGACCCTCCCCCTTTAAGAGCTGACTGGCGCCAGAGTGTCTGCCGTCAATCAGCAACTCGCCGCACCGGCGCTGCGCCCGGCCTCGGGGGTATCGCTCAGCACCGCCGGCTTAGCGCCTAAAGATAGTCGTGCATCGCCTGTTTTAGCGCAGCAGCGACCTCTTGGGGCGATGCGACTGAATATCGGCGAAGGTGGCGCGACTTTGCGCCGGGCGCAAACTTTAGCGTCCGCCCGACTTTACCGCCCCAAAAGTGGCTATACTGAATTTCTAGGCCATAATGTTGGAAAGTGTGAGGTTATGCACTTTGGCAGAAAAAATCAAAGAGCTAGTTATTATCTAAATGGAGAGAAACTGCAAAGTGCTACAGTACAAAGGGATCTGGGGGTCCTGGTGCATGAAACACAAAAAGTTAGTATGCAGGTGCAGCAGGTGATCAGGAAGTCTTGCTGCAGTTATACAGGGTACTGGTGAGGCCACACCTGGAATACTGCGTGCAGTTTTGGTTTCCATATTTAAGAAAAGATATACTTGCTCTCGAGGCAGTTCAGAGAAGGTTCACTCGGTTGATTCCAGAGATGAGGGGGTTGATGTATGAGGAAAGGTTGAGTAGGTTGGGACTCTACTCATTGGAGTTCAGAAGAATGAAAGGCGATCTTATCGAAACATATAAGATTGTGAGGGGGCTTGATCGGGTGGATGCGGTGAGGATGTTTCCACTGATGGGTGAGATTAGAACTAGGGGGCATAATCTTAGAATAAGGGGCTGCCCTTGCAAAACTGAGATGAGGAGAAACTTCTTCACTCAGAGGGTAGTAAATCTATGGAATTTGCTACCCCAGAGAGCTGTGGAAGCTGCAGCATTAAATAAATTTAAAATGGAGATAGACATTTTCCTAGCAGATAAGGGAATTAGGGGTTACGGGGAGAGGGCAGGGAAGTGGACGTGAGTCTAGATTCAGATCAGCCATGATCCTATTGAATGGCGGAGCAGGCCCAAGGGGCCGTATGGCCTACTCCTGCTCCTATTTCTTATGTTCTTATGTTCTTAATCTTTTTCTCTTCACATCTATAAAAGCTTTTACAGTCAGTTTTTATGTTCCCTGCAAGCTTACTCTCATATTCTATTTTCCCTTTCTTAATTAATCCCTTTGTCCTCCTTTGTTGAATCCTAAACTGCTCCCAATCCTCAGGATTATTGCTTTTTCTGGCCAATTTATATGTCCTCTCCTTGGATCTTATGCTATCCCTAATTTCCCTTGTTAGCCATGGTTGAGTCACCTTTTTTGTTTTATTTTTATGCCAAACTGGGATGAACAAATTCTGCAGTTCATCCATTCGGTCTTTGAATGTTTGCCATTGCCACTGCTGGGAGTGCACAGGAAATTCTCAGAACAGCTCACCAGATGGTAAGCACCCCCCCCCCCCCCCCCCCGCCCTACTTCTCTCAAGGTCTAGTGGTTTCATTTTAATATCCTCCACATCCCTTTCTACCGCCCCCTTGCTGCAGTCACTCCCAAAGTCCCCTGTTCTCCCTTAGCATGCTCTGCTGTCGAGACCCTCTCCATTCCCCAGTCTTATTTATCGATGCCCAACTCTGTTTGGCTACCACTTGCACATAAAGAATGTCCCTTTGGATGAGGTACCAGAGGGTGCCAGAGGCCCACGGAACCCATCAGCGAAGAGTCGATGCTTTCAAGAGAGAAAATTGTCAGGAATGAAAAGGAGCTGCAAAAAGAAATGGCATTTTATGAAATGGTGCCTTTACTATGGTGCTGTATTGCAGTTCGCTGGAGCACTGCAAAGAATGGGTGAATTAAAACCGATGACCACACGCTGCTATTTAATTAGCTTCTAATTTGAAAAGGAAAGTTGCACATGTTTTCCTCAAGTTTACATCACGCCTGTACTGAGAATAATGTTATCACCAATTAAGGGGAAAATCACGGCACATATATTTCTATCTTGTTTCATAACTTAATGATTTTTATTGCCTTTCAATATTTGTAGCTCAGCAAATATTATATAGCAAACTTATTCTGCAGTAAAGTGATTTTGAAATTATAACTTGGGTACATTTTACATTAATATCTAAAAGATCAAGAAAATATATATTTTTAAATCTGAGCCTTTACCTCCTCCATTTTGCTCATATTACTGCCTCTTCTATTGAATGATATTCACACTTGGGCAGCAGAAGCCTCTAGCATCTCAGAAAAATGGCTACTCCTTATAGGCTAAATTCACCAATCCCATGCTCTCACTATAGAGTAACTTCAAGGAGGCATGGATCAAAGACAGGTCTACAACATTGTAACATAAGAACATAAAAACATAAGAAATAGGAGCAGGTGTGGGCCACTTGGCCCTTCGAACCTGCTCTGCCATTCAATAAGATCATGGCTGATCTTCTTCCTCAACTCCACTTTCCTGCACGATCCCCATATACCTTGATTCCCTTAGTATCCAAAAATCTATCGATCTCTGTCTTGAATATACTCAACGACTGAGCCTCCACAGCCCTCTGGGGTAGAGAATTGCAAAGATTCACCACCTTCTGAGTGAAGAAATTTCTCCTCATCTCAGTCCGACCTCTTATTCTGAGACTGTGACTCTTGGTTCTAGACTCCCCAGCCAGGGGAAATATCCTCCCTGCATCTACCCTGTCAAGCCCTCTAAGAATTTTGTATGTTTCAATGAGATCACCTCTCATTCTTCTAAACTCTAGAGAATATAGGCTTAGTCTACTCAATCTCTCCTCGTAGGACAATCCCCCTATCCCAGGAATCAGTCTGGTGAACCTTCGCTGTACTCCCTCTATGGCAAGTATATCCTTCCTTAGGTAAGGAGACAAAAACTGTACACAATACTCCAGGTGTAGTCTCACCAGAGCCCTATATAATTGCAGTAAGAACCTTACGCTCAAATCCTCTTGTAATAAAGGCCAACATACTATTTGCTTTCCTAATTGCTTGCTGTACCTGCATATTAACTTTCAGTGACTCATGTACAAGGACACCCAGGTCCCTCTGAACACCAATATTTCTGATCTCTCACCATTTAAAAATATTCTGCTATTCTATTTTTCCTACCAAAGTGGATAACCACATTTCTCCACATTATATTCCATTTGCTATGTTCTTGCCCATTCACTTAGCCTGTCTATATCCCCTTGAAGCCTCTTTGCATCCTCCTCACAACTTATATTCCCACCTAGCTTTGTATCATCACCAAACTTGGATATATTACATTTGGTCCCCTCATCTAAATCATTGATATAGATTGTGAATAGCTGAGGCCCAAGTACTGATCCTTGTGGTACCTCACTAGTTACAGCCTGCCAACCCAAAAATAACCCGTTTATTCCTACTCTCTGTTTTCTGTCATTAACCAATCCACAATCCATGCTAGTATATTACCCCCAATCCCATGAGCCCTAATTTTGTTTAATAACCTCTTGTGTGGCACCTTATTGAATGCCTTCTGAAAATCCAAATACACCACCTCTACTGGTTCCCCTTTATCTATTCTGCTAGTTACAACCTCAAAATCTCTAACAGATTCGTCAAACATGATTTTCCTTTCATAAATCTGTGTTGACTCTGCCTGATCCTATTATTATTTTCTAATTGTCGTGTTACCACGTCCTTAATATTTTCCCTACTACTGATGTCAGGCTAACTGGTCTGTAGTTCCCTGTTTTCTCCCTCCCTCCTTTCTTAAATAGTGGGGTTACATTTGCTATCTTCCAATCCATGGGAACCGTTCTAAAATCTATGGAATTTTGGAAGATGACAAGCAATGCATCCACTATCTCTATAGCCACCCCTTTTAAAATCTTAGGATGTAGGCCATTATTGGTTATCAGTCCCAGTAATTTCCCCAGTACTATTTTATTAGTAATACTAATTTCTTTCAGTTCCTCATTCTCACTAGACCCTTGGTTGTCCACTATTTCTGGGAAGACAGACACAAAGGGCTCGATTTTAACTCAGCCATCAGGCGGGCTTTGAGGTGGGTGGGGGTTTAAAATCGCAAATCCAGGGGGCCGGGACCCCCCCGCCTGGTTCCTGAAACCTAGCCATTTTAACCCAGGTGTGTCTGATGGTCCCGAATCAGTCCCGCCTGCTTGGTGGGGATCATGCCTGTGAAACCTGGCATGAGCACTACTGGCTTGCTGACTATCAGCTGCAGGTCAACCATTAAAGAGGAGATTTGATCAGCCATCATTTGCAGGTGGCAGGACTTTGTTGTTTTAGGCCTGGGGCAACTTTTACCAGGCTTAACCACACCAGTGGAAGGTTGGAGCCTCACACACTTCTCCAGTGTGACCTCCTGCGAAACCCCTCTCGCCACCCTCACTCAGCGCTTCCTCAGCGGAGGCATCTACCAGAAGCATGGGAAGCCTTTTTTTCCTTCCCTTCTTGGCATTAGAGGACCTCCAGCCCCATTCGCAAAATGACACACGTCACAACTGCAGAAGTTGCCATCAGAATTTTTATGCAAAACAAACAACTGATGGCAATTTTACAGAATACACAACATTTCACCCAAGTAACTACCCTTGTGACTATTTGTGCTTTATTTTCCTCTTACACGTGCTCCTACGTAGTGGTTCCCCTGTGGCTTCAGCAGATGTGGAGGCCCCTTGCTCACTTTCCTGCTGCTCCTGTCTCGACACCTTTGGCGGGCGTCCTCTGGGGTGGCGAGCCTGTGAGGGCTCGTCAGCAGTCTGCTGCTCCTGCGGCTGTGCAGGAGTTGAGATGTCTATCTCAGTTGGGTGTGGACTCCGGCGGGGCTCTGACCGAGGGCTCTGCAGTGGCATGGAAGTGTGAGCGCTTGGAGAGGAGCCCCCACTTCCTTGAGGTCTGCCACCAACCTCCCTCTCATGGGTCAGGTCCCCCTCAGTGCCTGCAAGTGGCTTGAGAGCACCTTGCTGCACATCAGGGGGGCCATGGGGACCCGTATCTGCAATGGCAGTCCTACTCAGAAGGACTTCCATGAAGGTCTGGTTTCTCTGTTCAATAGATGCCCATCGCTCCTCAAGAGATGTCATTCTATTCTGAACACTCACCATGTTTTCCATACCCTGGCGACTAACCTCCTCCATGGCCGTAGCCCTCCTCTCCTCTACCGTAGCCCTCCTCTCCTCTACCGTAGCCATCCTCTCCTCTACTGTAGCCAGCCTTACCATGGAGGCAGCAATCATTTCCATGTAGGTAGCCATCCTTTCCGTGTTGATGGGTTCATGCGCCAATGACTCCACAAAGGCTCTGCTCATGTTCGCTATGGACTCCTCCATTCGCTCTACACTCGCAGCGACCCTAGAGACAAAACCTGCCAGAGACTCCTGCATCTGTGCCTGGAGTTCCATCACCTCTGATCTTACGGATGGACCCAAAGGCAGAGGGTTGACATGCAGCTGAGCCGAGCTGGCAGAGTCCTGCGCCCTCTGACGAGGACTCTCCACTGCTGTCCCTGTCTCCACAATCTGCTGATGCTCACTTGTGAGCTGTGATACACCAGGTGACAACTCTACTCTATGTCCCGAAGGTCCCACCGAGGTGTGAGTGTCTGCGCTGGTGCAGGGTGCGCTTATTTCTGCTGACACTGCGCCCTCAGAGGTTGCAGATTCCTCTGAGGAGTCTGGCATCTCAGGTTCTTCCTCCTGCACACTGGGGACGGGGGCTCTCGATGGTCCTGTGGGGGAGTCAAGGAAAAAGTTAGAGATGTGATGCCAAGGTTACATGCACATTGCATTTTGCAGATGATCATAAGTCCATATGATGTAGCTTCAGAATCATTATCAGCGACTCATGCAATGCCAATGAGAGAGATGGAAAACTATTCTGTCACCAGCTTGCGGGGATGCACCTGTCTCTCTTTCCCCAACTTCCGCATCTATGTCAGCCCCGACAATCTCCAGGACGCCTTCCTCCCAGGGGGTGAGCTGGGCTAATGAGGGTGGCCCTCCTCCTGTCCTGGCTCGCTCTCTCCTGTTGTGAGCTCTCTTTTCCTGCAATGAGGGAGACAAGTGGAGGTTGAGTGAGAATGAAGGAGTGAGTGCAGAGATTGCATAGCATAGATACTTAGAAGGAGAAAAAGATGGAGTGAGGTTGCAAGACCAAGGGCCCTCCCTGTGTGTTGTCAGTTGTGTTCAAAGCATCAGAGTGAGAGGGAGTGTGAGGGCTGCATGGTGGAATAGTTATGTGATTGTGAGCATAGAGAGTGAGGGAATGGGTAAGGGTGCATGGATGTGAGTGTCTAGTGGGATGTGGAGGAAGAGATTGCTAAAGCTGAGTGCTGGTGAGGAAAGGCAATGGGGATCAGATTGAAGGTGATGGAAACTTCATACAGTACTTACTTTTCCAGTGCGATGAAGGTCATGGAATCTTTTCCTGCACTGCATCCAGGTGCGCCGTGTGAGCCCCAAGGAGTTGACTTCACCAGCCACCTGTAGCCACACAGCCTTGGTCTGACTGGGAGGCCTCTTCCTCCCTGAAGAAGGGAACAGGACCTCCCTGTGGGCCCTAGCACCATCCAGCAATGCTTGGAGTGAAGCCTCATCAAATTTGGGGGCAGCTCTTGCCTTCCCGCTGGCCGTTGCTCCTGCAGGCTCCTGTGCCATCTCAATGGTGAAGTTTGGAAGCCTGCAGAAGAAGCAAGGCTTGCTGTGGACCTTAAAAGCAGCAGCAATGATGATGTCATATTCTGCGACTTTCTGACTGGAAATATTCAATTGCCAAGGCTTCCCGCACGTTGGAAATCAATTGGCCAATTGAGTTAAAATTGCATCAATCTCACAGACCCATTTAGATTCGTGTGGGAAACACCAAATTCGGGGAACCTGACAATTCCCTGCACCTGAGTTAAAATCGACCCCAAAGTATTTGTTTAATTTCTCAGCCATTTCCTTATTCCCCATTATAATTTCTCATGTCTCAGCCTGTAAGGGACCCACGTTTACTTTCGCTAATCTTTTCCTTTTCACATACCTATAGACTCTTTTACAATCTGTTTTTATGTCTCTCGCTAGTTTACTTTCATATTCTATTTTCCCTTTCTTTATCAATTTCTTGGTCCTCCTTTGCTGAATTCTAAAATCCTCCCAATCCTCAGGCTTACTTCTCTTTTTGGCAACATTATAAGCCTCTTCCTTTAAACTAATACTATCTTTAATTATGAATTATTTCTTTAAATGTTTGCTATTGCTTTTCTACTGTCATATCTTTTAATCTAGTTTCCCAACCTACCTTAGCCAACTCGCCTCTCATACCTACATAGTTTGCTTTGTTCAGGTTTAGGACCCTAGTTTTGGACTTAAATAAATCACTCTCAAACTCAACATAAAATTCTATCATATTTTGATCACTGCTCCCCAGAGGCTCCTTTACTACAAGGTTATTAATTAACCCTGTTTCATCATACAGTACTAGATCTAAAATAGCCAATTCCCTCATAGGTTCCTTGACATACTGATCTAGAAAACTATCTTGAATGCATTCCAGGAACTCTTCCTCTGCACTATTTCTGCAAATTTGTTTTGCCCAGTCTGTATGAAAATTAAAGTCCCCCATGATTACTGTACTACCCTTGTTACATGCATCTCTAATTTTCTGATTTATCCTCTGCCCAACACTACAACCACTGTTCGGGGACCTTGGGACATTGGGCTCGATTTTTCTCTGAGAATATTTGCCATCAGAGGAGGGAGGATTCAGGAGAGGGTAAATTCAAAAGCAAGAGAAATGTCAAGGCTGTAGAGCAGAGTAGTGATCTGGGTAAAAGATAAGTAGAGTGGGTCAGGAAGGGACAGAAAGATTAATAAAGGTAATAGGGTATTAGTAACTAAAGTGACATCAGGGAAAAATAGAAAAGAGTTAAAGCTATAGGTACTATGTCTGAATGCACGAAGTATTCGCAACAAAATAGCGCAGATAGAAATAAATGAGTTTGATTTAATAGCTGTAATGTATATACCTTTAAGGGGGGAACTACTTTTTACAGCTCATGTATGCTGTAGTACCGGCAGTGACCACACCTGTATATAGCACTGAGTAGTAATCTGTACAGTTCAGTTCCAGAGTGAGCCACGTTGAGTAAACACCTGTTGTACCGTTCTCCTGCAGTCTTGTGTCTTACTACTGACGGACACAACATTGGCGACGAGGCAAATTCGATCCTACCTGCAACTCTGCATCACCTCCCAGGGATTCGTTCCTGGAGACCAGTAGATTGGAGGTCAAGGCCAGAGACACGGGCGTCGACCACGGGCAACCGCCCAGTCATCCAGCAGAGACTCGAGAATTGCGGGGGAGGCAGTTGAGAGCCAGGCTTGGCTTTCCAGTCGCGGTGGTCCAGCGAAAAGGGCTGGCAACAGGTAGTGCGCAGACCCTTCCCGGACAGCGGCGGGCTAGAGCCTGACCGAGCAGCACAGAAAAGGGCCGAGCAGCATCGACGGGAGAGAGAGAGAGAGGGCAGAGCGCACAGGGCGCAGCCGGTGTTCAGGGGCCGAGCAGCGTCGAGGAGAGGGAGAGAGAAGCGCAGAAACCCGCAAGGCGCCGCCATTGCCACGAGGACCGCCGAGAGCGGCGTTGGCAGCAGCACAGGAGAAGCGCGCGAAACCTACAGGGCGCCGCCATTGCCACGAGGACCACCGAGAGCGGCGTTGGCAGCAGCGGGGGAGGAAGGAAAGCACGGGAGACGCCATTTTAAACCACACCCAAAATGCCGAAGAGTGGCAGTATCACCGCGTCGAAGATTGGACTACATATGTCGAACGAATAGAGGTATACTGCAAGGCAAATGAGGTGTCAGATGACAAGAAAGTGCCGGCATTGTTAAATTTAATGGGTGCAAACACGTATGGCTTATTACGAAATCTAGTAACCCCAGCAAAGCCAGTGGCAAAGAGTTTTGGAGACATAGTGACGATACTACAGGAACATTTAAACCCCACACCGTTGCTGATAGCAGAAAGATTCAAGTTTCACAAACGGAACCACCATAAGGATGAAAGCAATGCTGAATATTTAACAGAACTGCGCAAACTATCGAAACACTGCCAGTTTGGAACGGGACTGGCAGATACCTTAAGGGACAAGTTTGTGTGTGGGCTTCAAAGTGAAGGAACCCAGAAACGGCTTTTATCTGAAAAGGACCTTACGCTGGACAAGGCTTTCAGCATTGCGGTATCATATGAAGCAGCAGCACGAGGCGCTGCAGAGATACAACAGAGACCGCAAGAATATGGCACAAACAAAATGTCATATGGAACAGAGAAGTGCTGTCGCTGCGGCAGAATAACACATGACCACAATGATTGCTGGTTCAAAGACAAAGTGTGCAGACAGTGTGGAAAAGTAGGACACATAGCACAAGTCTGCAGGTCGGGAAAGAAAACCAGCAATAAGAAATCTCCAAAAGAAAAGTACAAGAAGGTACATAAGGTGACGGAGAATAGTTCAGACGAACAAAAGAGTGATACCGACTCCGAAAGCAGGGAGCTGAGTTGTCTGAAACTACATAATGTGATCAAAACGGAGGATCACCGAACCATTTGGGTCACTCTCAAGATAGCAGGAGTCCAGGTAAAAATGGAATTGGACACAGGATCAGCCCTAACAGTCATAAACCTCCGGAACACCACCACATGCCCCTCTACACCCATGGGAGTGGCCCTCATCTCCATGGCAATGGGTGCATATTGATTTTGCTGGTCCATTCATGGACTCAATGTTTTTAATAGCCGTGGATGCGCACTCAAAATGGCCTGAGGTCATCAAAATGTCCTCCACCACCACGGAGAAAACTATTGCAGTTATACGGACCATTTTTGCCAGGAACGGCTTGCCAGAACAGATTTGCTCCGATAACGGACCACAGTTTGTGTCCGAAGAGTTCCGGAGGTTTATGAAGAAGAATGGGGAAAGGCATTACACATCCGCCCCGTATCATCTGGCCACAAATGGATTGGCTGAGAGGTTTGTACAAACCTTTAAGAAGGCAACAAAGGCTATGTACAATGACAACATTCCGCTGCAGCATAAGGTGGACAATTTCCTGTTCGCCTACCGGAATGCGACACATGCAGTCACCAACCAGGCCCCGGCCATGATGTTCTTTAACCGAAGGTTAAGATCTCGCCTGGATTTGCTTAGACCAAACGTACGAAGAGATGTTGAGAGTAAGCAATTCCAGCACATCCATGAGAAGCCAACAAGGAGCTTCAATGTAGGGCAACCAGTCTTGGCCCGCGACTACCGAACAGAAAAATGGCAGCCAGGAACGATATGCACACGGCAGAGCCCACTAATGTACACAGTGGACGTTGGGGAGAACATCGTGAGACGCCATGCTGACCAGATCCTAGAGTCACAGGAACAAGTCAGCCCCATGCCTCGCCCATACGTACCTGGTGAGGAACCCGACGTACAGGTCGCATCTACCCCAGAAACAGTAGCATCGGAAGCTGATGACCCAACCGACGACAGGGTGCCAGAATCGCCTCCGCACCAAGAGCGAGACACTCGGGAAAGGCGCTATCCAGAAAGGATCAGGAAGCCTCCCCAAAGACTGAATATATAAATGGACTATTTTCAGCTAACGTTGTATGTTAAAAGTGTTAATTGTAATTAGTTTGATATTTAATTGTTAAATGAGTGTTATGGTACTGTTAATCTAAAAGGGGAGGAATTGTAATGTATGTACCTTTAAGGGGGAGAACTACTTTTTACAGCTCCTGTATCCTGTAGTACCGGCAGTGACCACACCTGTATATAGCACTGAGTAGTAATCTGTACTGTTCAGTTCCAGAGTGAGCCACATTGAGTAAACACCTGTTGTACCGTTCTCCTGCAGTCTTGTGTCTTACTACTGACGGACACAACAATAGCCATTACAGATACGAGTTTGCAGAATGACCAAGGTTGGGAACTAAATATTCCAGGATATTTGACTTTTAGAATAGACAGGCAGAATGGAAAAGGAGGAGGGGTAGTCCTGATAATAAAGGAGGGAATAAAGGCAGTAGAGAGAAAGGATCTTGGCTCGGAAAAACAAAATGTAGAATCTATTTGGGTGGAGCTAAGAAACAACAAGGGGCAGAAAATATTAGTGGGAGTAATCTATAGGCCCCCTAAACGATATGACAGTAGCTAAATCAAGGCTCCATTGCCTTCTTGGAGCGCAATCGGCAGCAGGCGGGGCGGGGACTTCAACAGCGCTGCACACTGGGCCGTGCCGCGCTGCCGCGTTCAAAGGCTCCTTCACTCCCTTAAAGGGAAGGGCCATCGCTGCGGGCTCTGCAATAGAAAAAGTACCTACCTGGACCACCAAGGCAGAGTGTCAGGCTGATCGATCGTGGGCAGGAACCCACGAAAAAACTGGAACAAGAAAGGTAAGTTTTTTTTTACTTACCTCGGCCACCTCGCCATTAATCATCGCCACTGAAGCAGCTGGCCGCCCGATGCACGCCTCCTGCAGCTATCGGTGTTTTCAACCGGCGTTGCTGCAGGGGGCGGAAGTCAATTTCGGGTCCGGGTGCTACCGGGCCAATTCTCATGGTGATGACGTCACAATCACCATGCGAAGGAGATCGGGTTGCAATGCCACAGCGCCGCCGCAAAACTCCTGCTGAATATGGCGGGAGTTGATGTCAGCACCGGGCCTGGTCACAAAGCCATTTGCACCCCGTTAGCGCCCCCCGTGGATGGTAACAGGAGGCGCAGCGGCACTCAATTTCACCCCCAATGTGTCTGTCTTCATGGAAGAAGATGCAAAAAAGCTTCTGGAAATAGTGCAGAATCATAGAAACATAGAAACATAGAAGATAGGAGCAGGAGTAGGCCATTTGGCCCCTCGAGCCTGCTCCGCCATTCAATGAGATCATGGCTGATCATCCAAACTCAGTACCCTGTCCCTGCCTTCTCTCCATATCCCTTGATCCCTTTAGCCTTAAGAAATATATCCAACTCCTTCTTGAATATATTTAATGAATTGGCCTCTACTGCCTTCTGTGGTAGAGAATTCCACAGGTTCACCACTCTCTGGGTGAAGAAATTCCTCCTCATCTCTGTCCTAAATGGCTTACCCCTTATCCTTAGAATGTGACCCTTGGTTCTGGACTCCCCGACCATCGGGAACATCCTTCCAGCATCTAGTCTGTCTAGTCCTGTTAGAATTTTATACGTTTCGATGAGATCCCCTCTCACTCTTCTAAATTCCAGCGAGTATAAGCCCAATCGACCCAATCTCTCCTCATACGTCATTCCTGCCATCCCAGGTATCAGCCTGGTGAGTTTTTGCTGCACTCCTTCCATGGCAAGAACATCCTTCCTCAGGTAAGGCGACCAAAACTGCACACAATACGCCAGATGTGGTCTCACCAAGGCCCTGTACAACTGCAGCAAGACATCCTTGTTCCTGTACTCAAACCCTCTCACTACGAAGGCCAACATACCATTTGCCTTCTTAACCGCCTGCTGCACCTGCATGCTTACTTTCAGCGGCTGGTGCACAAGGACGCCCAGGTCTCGTTGCACTTCCCCTTCTCCCAATCTATTGCCACTCAGATAATAATCTGCCTTCCTGTTTTTGCCACCAAAGTGGATAACCTCGCATTTATCCACATTATACTGCATCTGCCATGCATCTGCCCAATCACCCAACTTGTCCAAATCATATTGGAGATTCTCCTCACAGCACACACGCCCACCCAGCTTTATGTCAGCTGCAAACTTGGAGATATTACATCTAGTTCCCTTGTCTAGATCATTAATATATATTGTGAATAGCTCGGGTCCTAGCACCGATCCCTGCGGTACCCCACTAGTCACTGCCTGCCACTCGGAAAAAGACCCGTTTATTCCAACTCTTTGCTTCCTGTCTGCCAACCTCTATCCAAGTCAGTACCTTACCCCAAATCCCATGTGCTATAACTTTACACGCTAATCTCTTATGCGGGACCTTATCGAAAGCCTTCTGAAAGTCCAAATACACCACATCCACTGGTTCTCCCTTATCTATTCTACCAGTCACATTCTCAAAAAATTCCAGTAGATTAGTCAAGCATGATTTACCTTTTGTAAATCCATGTTGACTTTGTCCGATCCTGTCACTGTTTTCCAAGTGCTCTGCTATTAAATCTTTTATAATGGACTCTATCATTTTCCCCACTACCGATGTCAGGCTCACCGGTCTATAATTCTCCATTTTCTCTCTACCACCTTTTTTAAATAGTGGGGTTACATTAGCTACCCTCCAATCCATGGGAACTGTTCCAGAGTCCATAGACTTTTGGAAGATGACCAGCAATGCATCTACTATTTCTAGTGCCAATTCCTTAAGTATCCTAGGATGTAGATTATCAGGCCTTGGGGATTTATCGGCCTTCAAGCCCGTCAATTTCCCTAACACTATTTCCCTACAAATACTGATTTCATTCAGTTCCTCCCTCTCATTAGACCCTATGGCCTAGAAATTCAGTTGTTAGCGCCAGCCGCTAGCGCCTTAGGAGGAGGAGAAGTGGGGCGCTAAGCGGCTAGCGCCCGTGCGCGGCGCGATCTGCGCCTCTCGCGAACTTCACTCAAGATTTAGCGGCGGCGCTAAACCGCAGTGCCCGCTCAGCTGCGCGCGCAGATCGTGACGTCATTTCATGGTGCAACGCCTTTGGTGCGCCCCGAACCGGAACTTCAGTGGCGCCGCCCTTCTTTGCGCCTGGCGCCCCCAGCGACTGGTAGAGGGGAACGGTTCCCAGTCGCTGCGGGGCACGGGGGGCGCTATTTAAAGGGGACTCCTCCTGCATTATAAGTGGCAGCCATTTTGTGCCAATCCTTCTGTGTGAGAGACGGATATTTGGAGATAGACAAAGGCAGAGAGCTTTCTGCTTTGACTAAGCGCTCGCACAGGTACTTCTGGCTTCAGGCCAGAGCTTTGCACTTGGATTTCACTTTCAGTGCCATAGCCTTGAGTCGCCACATATAATGGGGGCTGCAATGGGTGGAAACGTTGGCTTTCTGCATTGCATTCAAAGGGATCAGAGACGCCGTGAGAGAGTGCCAGTCATGGCCAGACAGAGAAGGGCCAACAGGCATCGGCACAGGAGGCCTTACCCACCCAGGGTATACCACCAGCAGTTCTCATATCTGAACATGTCTGAGGAGCAGTGTGTTTGGAGGCTGCGATTCAGAAGGGAGGTGGTCACTGAGGTCTGCCACCTGCTTCGCAGAGATCTGCAGCCACAGCTGAGGAGCAGGACATCTCTGTTGGTGGCAGTGAAGGTGATGGTGGCTCTCAACTTCTATGCCACCGGCTCCTTCCAATCCGCTACTGGGGACATTGCCAACATCTCCCAGTTTGCGGTACATTGCTGCATCCGCCAGGTGAACAATGCCCTTTTCAGAAGGAGACGTCAGTACATCTCCTTCCCCATGACCCTGGACAAGCAGCAAGAGCGTGCAATGGGATTTGGAAGAATAGCGGGCTTCCCCATGGTCCAGGGCGTAGAACTGATGAACCACCAATGGTCAGGCCTTGCTTCAGGCCTGCAGTGTGCAGGGCATGGCAGCCAAACAAGTCAACCCTCCGCCTTTAAGAGCTGACCGGCGCCAGCGTGTCTGCCTTCATTCAGAAACTCGCCACACCTTCGCTGCGCCCGCCCTCGGTGTTAGCGCCTCAGCACGCCGGCTTAGCACCTTATGATAGTCGTGCATCGCCTGCTTTAGCGCAGCAGCAACCTCTTGGGGCGATGCAACTGAATATCGGCGAAGGTGGCACTAAGTTGCGCCGGGCGCTAAATTTAGCGAACGCCCAGCTGTAGCACCCCAAACGTGGCTATACTGAATTTCTAGGCCTATGTTCCCCGACATCTCTGGGAGGTTATTTTTGTCCTCCTTTGTGAAGACAGAACCAAAGTATGTATTTAATTGGTCTGCCATTTCTTTGTTCCCCTGATTCTGACTGCAAGGGACCTACGCTTGACTTCACCAATCTTTTTCTCTTCACATATCTACAGAAGCTTTTACAGTCAGTTTTTATGTTCCCTGAAAGCTTACTCTCATATTCTATTTTCCCCCTCTTAATTAATCCCTTTGTCCTCCTTTGCTGAATCCTAAACTGTTCCCAATCCTCAGGTTTGCTGCTTTTTCTGGCTAATTTATATCTCCCCTCCTTGGATCTTATGCTATCCCTAATTTCCCTTGTTAGCCATGGTTGAGTCACCTTTTTTGTTTTATTTTTATGCCAAACAGGGATGAACAAATTCTGTAGTTCATCCATGCGATCTTTAAATGTTTGCCATTGCCTATCCACTGTCAACCCTTTAAGTAACGTTCCCCAATCCATCCTAGCCAACTCGCGCCTCATACCATCGTAGTTTCCTTTATTTAAATTTAGGACCCTAGTCTCTGACAACTACTTCACTCTCCATCTTAATGAAGAATTCTATCATATTATGATCGCTCCTCCCCAAGGGGCCTCGCACAACAAGATTGCTAATTAATCCTTTCTCATTACATAATACCCAGTCTAAGATGGCCTGATCTCTAGTTGGTTCCTCGACATATTGGTCCAGGAAACCATCCCGTATACACTCTAGGAATTCCTCCTCCACGGTATTGTTACTAATTTGGTTAGCCCAATCTATATGTAGATTAAAGTCACCCATGATAACTGCTGTGCCCTTATTGCATGTGTCTCTAATTACCCATTTAATGCCATCCCCAACCTCAGTATTACTGTTTGGGGGTCTGTATACAACTCCCACTAACGTTTTCTGCCCCTTGGTATTTCTCAGCTCTATCCATACAGATTCCACATCATCAGAGCTAATATCCTTCCTTACTATTAATCTCCTCCTTAACCAGCAATGCTACCCCACCTCCTTTTCCTTTTTGTCTGTCCTTCCTGAATATTGAATACCCCTGGATGTTGATTTCCCAGCCTTGGTCACCCTGGAGCCATGTCTCCATAATCCCAATTATATCATATCTGTTTACATCTATTTGCTCAGTTATTTCATCCACCTTATTACGAATGCTCCTCGCATTAAGATACAAAGCCTTCAGGCTTGTTTTTTTAACATTCTCAGTCATTTTAGGATTATTATTTACTGTGGCCCTGATTGATTTACACCCTTGATTTCTCTGCCTTCCACTTTTGCTTTTCTCCTTCCTGTCTTTTGCTTCTATCCTTGATTCCCTTTCCTCTGTCTCCCTGCACAGGTTCCCAACCCCCTGCCATTTTAGTTTAAATCCTCCCCAACAGCACTAGCAAACACTCCCCCTAGGACACCGGTCCCGGTCCTGCCCAGGTGCAAGCCGTCCAGTTTGTACTAGTGCATCAAAAAAAACTTCTTGTGAAGGCGGAGGTTCCCTGTCACACACTTCCCATTGGTTCACTCCACCAGCAGGATGTCATCGCTGTCCATATAGGAGCAGGAATAAGCCATGCAGCCCATCGAGAATGATCTGCCATTCTATTAGATCATAGCTGATCGGTACCTCAACTCCAATTACCTGGTTTTGCTCCACATCCCTTGACACCCTTACCTAACAAACATCTGTCAACCTCAGTCTTGAGACTGATGTATTGCAAGCAACAGGGGAGTTGTTTTTTTGTGCTTTTACTGTTGCTTTTCTGTAGCTTTCATTTGTTTCTCGGTCAGCTCTCATTTTACTGCTGACGTTTCCTTAGTTTGCAAATGGCATCGGCACCTACCGCGGTGGTGAGTTCTCCCTAGCTATAAACAGTCCCTGCAGTATGGAATGGGCATTTCTTTGGGAATTCCTGTTGCCCACCAAGAGCTGAAGAAGAAGGAAAAATTGTGGAAGTATGAGGAGAGGCAAATTAATGGACTGAAAATTGGACAGGGTCTATCCCGAGTGTATGCCTCCCCCAGCCCGATTTTGCTGTATTTGCTACTCCCAGTTGAGCCAATATCCCCAGATGCAGGATTAGGAGAATCTGACCCATTGTTTTATGTCAGTATATGAAGGGGGCAGCGTTAACTTGCTGTAAACTCAGGCTTGCTGCTGAACACCAGCAACAGTGTTCCTGCCTCAATAGTGCTCCCCCAGTGTTGCGTGCAAGTTGGCACCTATGCTATCAGGATCAGGAACATTGGCTAATCTTTCTTCCTTCTCTACTTCAGACATACTCATGCAGCAACCCCTCGTGGGATCAGCGAACTCAAAATTAATAAGGAATTGAATTTGGGGCCTCCTTGATTTTTATGGCTGTGTAATACACCAGGTCAGTGCATTTCCCCACTGACGTCGGTCACACATAGAACAGTGCACCTTGATTCTGGAAACAAGTTCAAAACAGTACACTTTTGCATTATACTATGAGGAGTTTAAATAGAATTTTTTTAAATGGACAAAAAATATTAAAACGTACCCTTAATTCAAAATAACATAAATCTGCTGGCCTGGATTAATAGACTGAAGTATTTTTTCTTATTTACTGACTGATGTTAGCGTTAATATAAATGGGGAATCCACTTTCAAACTCACACTGACTTTTTTCACTAACATTAGCAAACAGAGGACTATATCTGGCCACTCATGTGGAATCTGTTTGCTGATGAAATGGAAAAATAAATCTTTCCATTGCTTAATATACTTCTGAACCATAAATAATCGCAACTATAAGTAATTATAACTTGCTGAGTTTGCACAGCTGTTACACTTGGTTATTATTTCTGATCTAAGTGCCTGTATGGAAGTGTCTTCCTGCTCCCCTCCCAGCCCCACACAATTAGAAAAAAGCACCATAAACACAGTAGCACACTATGTAGAAGAGGCAGTACAGGAAGTACAGAGCTGCACAATGCTTCAGAATGAATTATTTTTTACAGGATTGCTGGTGAGGAAAGTTGAAACCGAGCCCAGTGGTCCTCATGTAACCCTTGAGTTCCAGAGCTAAGGCGTTCTCAGCTTTGTTAAGATTTGCTATTTGTTCTTATGGTTTGGACAGGTTGGATGATTGGGTAGATGCATGGCAGATGCAGTATAATGTGGATAAATGCGAGGTTATCCACTTCGGTGGCAAAAACAGGAAGACAGATTATTATCTGAACAGCAATAGATTGGGAAAAGGGTGTGGTAAACCACTTTTACCGTTCACTATCGTTACACTATAGTTATCACTGTTAGATCGTTTCCCTATAGTTATCACTGTTCACATTGTTGTATCACTGTACGAGGTCGCCTCTTGTCACGCTGCTATACCTGGGCTGACCACTGCCGACTCCGCCCATGGCTCCACCTACCTGCCCAGGTATAAAGGTGGTCGACTGGCTGGTATTCCTCCTTCTTGGATCCGATCACCCACGAGGGTGGGCTCTGTTATTTAGTCAATAAAAACCTATAGTTACTTTCTTAACTCGTCGCTTTTCATTGGACGAATTGATAGGTATATCAATTTTATTGACTAAATTTTAAAATGTCGTCACTTGAGCAGCCAAACAACCAGTCAACGGAGCAGCCAAACGACCAGCCAGACGCCCAGCTACAACAGCCACAGCAGCCGGCTTGGCTGCGAGCCCTCAAACCACCGTACCTGGATCTAAACCCACAAGCAACAAACGCAGCCCTCGACTTCAAACATTGGCTGTGCTGCTTCGAATCCTACCTGGAAGAATCCGGCGTCCCTCAGAGATCCAAACTAAGAGTTCTGACCACCCAAGCGAGCCCTAAAGTATACGCACTCATCCAGGACATTACTACTTACGAGGCCGCTATCAACCTACTGAAACAGCAGTACCGGAGCCCGGTAAATTCCATGTATGCCAGACACCTCCTAAGATCCCGCCCGCAACAGCCAGGAGAGTCTGTAGCTGAATTTTTACGGGCGCTACGAACACTCGGCAGGGACTGTGACTTTAAAGCAGTATCGGCTGCAGAAAACACTGAAGATAACATCCGCGATGCCTTCGTGAAAGGCCTTCAGTCCGACTACTCACGGCAGAGACTGCTGGAATCAAAGGACCTCGACCTGAACACAGCTGCAGCCTTGGCCTACTCCCTAGAAGTGACCCAGCGGGACCTCGAGGTGTATTCCAGGTACAGTTCGCGACTCTGGGACTCGGGCCCGACCCCGACCGCAATACCCCTCGTAGCGCCGCCCCCGGGACCTACCTCAGCGTCGGCGTCCCGGACCCGATCGGGACCGCCACCCCCGGTACCGGCTGCGACATCGGAGCCCCGCGACCGGGCCGCCGGCTGCTTCTTCTGTGGGCAGGCGAAACACCCGAGGTCGCGCTGCCCAGCCAAAAACGCAACGTGCTCCAGCTGCCTGAAGAAAGGCCACTTCGTGAAGGCCTGCAGAGGGAGAGCAGCAGAGGCCAGCAGTGCCTCATGCGAACTGTGGGGGCGGCCATCTTTTATCAAGGCCACAGATGAGCAATGGGCGGCCATCTTTGATCCAGGCAACCGACGCCAGCAGTGCCTCATGTGGGTTGTGGGGGCAGCCATCTTCTCCGCCATTTTGCCCCACCTCGTGGGCGCCTCCATTTTACCCACCACGCTCGACCGCCACCTTACCTCCAGACCTGACGACCGCTTCACCTACAGACTACAGCGACCCGCTCAGCCACACACTAGCCTCCGTCACGCTAGACCAAGCTCGCCCGCATCAGCTGTCCAAGTCAATGATGGACATCAAAGTAGACGGCCACGCCACGACCTGCCTGTTTGACAGCGGAAGCACGGAGAGCTTCATACATCCAGACACGGTGAGCCACTACTCCCTCACTGTCCAGCCAACGCGCAACCGGATCTCGATGGCATCGAGGTCCCACGCCACAGACATCAGCGGCTACTGTGTTGTGACCCTGTCGGTTAAGGGCACGGAGTATAAAAACTTTAAACTCCTCGTCCTGCCCCAGCTATGCGCTGCCGTCCTACTAGGGCTGGATTTTCAATCCCACCTCCAAAGCGTCACTCTAGCATACGGTGGACCCCTCCCCCCGCTCACAGTCGACAACCAGCAGCCTTTAAATCGCCCACCGCGTAACACCTGCGGCCTATCCACCCTCAAGGTCCCGCCACCTTCCCTGTTCGCTAACCTCACCCCCGACTGCAAACCCGTCGCTACCAAGAGCAGGCGGTACAGCGCCGGGGACAGAGCTTTCATTAGCTCTGATGTGCAGCGTCTCCTGAAGGAGGGCATCATCGAGGGGAGCAGCAGCCCCTGGCGTGCCCAGGTTGTAGTCGTTAAGACCGGCAATAAAAACCGCCTGGTCATCGACTACAGCCAAACCATAAACCGGTACACCCAGCTGGACGCATACCCCCTTCCCCGCATATCTGATATGGTCAATCAGATTGCTCAATACCGGGTATTCTCTACCATCGACCTTAAGTCGGCCTACCACCAACTCCCTATCCGCCCCGAGGACCGCCAGTATACCGCCTTCGAGGCGAATGGCCGCCTCTACCACTTCCTTAGGGTCCCCTTCGGCGTCACCAACGGGGTTTCGGTCTTCCAAAGGGAGATGGACCGGATGGTTGACCAGAACGGGCTGCAAGCCACGTTCCCCTATCTAGATAACGTCACCATCTGCGGCCGCGACCGGCAAGACCATGACGCTAATCTGGAAAGATTCCTCCGTACGGCCCAACGGCTGAACCTCACCTACAATAAGGAGAAATGTGTGTTTAACACCTCGCGCCTTGCCATCCTCGGCTGCGTAGTAGAGAACGGAATCATCGGCCCCGATCCCGAAAGAATGCGTCCCCTCATGGAGCTACCCCTTCCCCACTGTCCAAAGGCACTGAAGAGAACCCTGGGGCTCTTCGCCTACTATGCCCAATGGGTGCCGAATTATGCGGACAAAGCCAGACTCCTCATGAAGTCCACCTCCTTCCCCCTTACGGAAGAAGCGCGCGCGGCCTTCTCCCTCATCAGGGGAGACATTGCTAAGGCCACTATGCACGCAGTGGATGAGTCCATCCCCTTCCAAGTGGAGAGCGATGCATCCGACTTCGCCCTAGCCGCTACCCTCAACCAGGAGGGGAGACCGGTGGCCTTCTTCTCAAGGACCCTACAGGGCCCCGAGATCCGACACTCTTCGGTCGAGAAGGAGGCCCAGGCGATTGTGGAGGCGGTACGCCGCTGGAGGCATTACCTCGCAGGCAAGCGATTTACCCTCCTCACCGACCAGCGTTCGGTCGCTTTTATGTTTAATAACAAGCTGAGGGGTAAAATCAAGAACGACAAGATCTTGAGGTGGAGAATCGAGCTATCCACCTACGATTATGATATCTTGTACCGGCCTGGTAAGCTGAACGAACCCCCTGACGCTCTATCGCGAATTACATGCGCCAACGCGCAAATTGATAGACTTCAGACCCTCCACAACGACCTCTGCCACCCCGGGGTCACCAGGCTTTACCACTTCATTAAGGCCCGCAACCTGACCTACTCCATCGAGGAGGTCAGGACCATGACCAGGAACTGCCAGACCTGTGCCGAGTGCAAACCGCACTTCTTTAGGCCGGACAGAGCAAGCCTGATCAAGGCCACCCGCCCCTTCGAGCGCTTGAGCATCGATTTTAAGGGGCCCCTCCCGTCCTCTGACCGTAATGTGTACTTCCTCAACATTGTTGATGAGTACTCCCGTTTCCCCTTTGCCTTCCCCTGCCCAGACATGACCAGCACCACGGTCGTTAAATGCCTGAACGACCTCTTTGCCTTGTTCGGGTTCCCAAACTATATACATAGTGACCGAGGCGCCTCCTTCATGAGCGAGGAACTCCGTCAGTTCCTACTAGCGAGAGGCATCGCCACTAGCAGGACCACCAGCTACAACCCCCGAGGGAACGGCCAGGTGGAAAGAGAGAACGCGACGGTATGGAAGGCCGTCCTCTTAGCCTTAAAGTCTAAGGGCCTCCCAACCTCTCGCTGGCAGGAGGTCCTCCCGGCGGCGCTGCATTCCACCCGGTCACTACTTTGCACGGCCATTAACGCCACCCCCCATGAACGAATGTTTGTTTTCCCCAGGAAGTCGACTACGGGAACCACGCTACCAACCTGGCTGACCTCTCCGGGGCCTGTCTTGCTGCGAAAGCACGTGAGGGCCCATAAAACGGACCCCCTGGTCGAGAGGGTGAACCTCCTGCACGCCAACCCCCAGTACGCCTACGTGGCATACCCAGACGGGCGGCAGGACACAGTCTCCTTACGAGACCTCGCACCCTCGGGCACTCCGGAGACACCACCGCTACCCCCCCCCCACCACCACCCCAATTCCGGCCCAGGTAGACGGTACGCCGGAAGCCCAAGAGCCTTCGCCCACCTCGCAGACGCCAGCATTAACACCGGAGAACGCAACACCGCCGCTGCGACGATCAGACAGGCTTACGAGGCCTCCGGACAGACTGACATACCAGAACTGGTAGTACACTTCACCCCGCCGGACTCAAATCTAAACAAGGGGTGAATGTGGTAAACCACTTTTACCGTTCACTATCGTTACACTATAGTTATCACTGTTAGATCGTTTCCCTATAGTTATCACTGTTCACATTGTTGTATCACTGTACGAGGTCGCCTCTTGTCACGCTGCTATACCTGGGCTGACCACTGCCGACTCCGCCCATGGCTCCACCTACCTGCCCAGGTATAAAGGTGGTCGACTGGCTGGTATTCCTCCTTCTTGGATCCGATCACCCACGAGGGTGGGCTCTGTTATTTAGTCAATAAAAACCTATAGTTACTTTCTTAACTCGTCGCTTTTCATTGGACGAATTGATAGGTATATCAAAGGGGAAGTGCAACGAGACCTGGGTGTCCTTGTGCACCAGTTGCTGAAGGTAAGCATGCAGGTGCAGCAGGCGGTTAAGAAGGCAAATGGTATGTTGGCCTTCATAGCAAGAGGATTCGAGTACAGGAGCAAGGATGTCTTGCTGCAGTTGTACAGGGCCTTGGTGAGACCACACCTTGAGTATTGTGTGCAGTTTTGGTCGCCTTATCTGAGGAAGGATGTTCTTGCCATGGAGAGAGTGCAGCGAAGATTCACCAGACTGATACCTGGGATGGCAGGAATGACATATGAGGAGAGATTGGGTCGATTAGGCTTATATTCGCTAGAGTTTAGAAGAATGAGAGGGGATCTCATTGAAACTTATAAAATTCTAATAGGACTAGACAGACTAGATGCAGGAAGGATGTTCCCGATGGCGGGGGAGTCCAGAACCAGGGGTCACAGTCTAAGGATAAGGGGTAAGCCATTTAGGACTGAGATGAGGAGGAATTTCTTCACTCAGAGAGTGGTGAACCTGTGGAATTCTCTACCACAAAAGGCAGTTGAGGCCAATTCATTAAATATATTCAAGAAGGAGTTAGATATATTTCTTAAGGCTAAAGGGATCAAGGGATATGGGGAGAAAGCAGGGACAGGGTACTGAATTTGGATGATCAGCCATGATCTCATTAAATGGCGGAACAGGCTCGAGGGGCCGAATGGCCTACTCCTGCTCCTATCTTCTATGTTTCTATGTTTCTATGTTCAACTGTGCTATGCTTGGCTCTGCTATCTCGCTTCTGAACCTCAAGGACTTCTGTGGTTGGTGGATTCCTAAAGCTTTCTACACCAGATGGCAAAAAGTCTCCTTACCTAGTTATTCAATAAAAAGTTAGCAAACATTTATGTCTAGAACTACATATTACAAACATTAGGAGGTAATGTTGAATTTGTACTAAGCCTGTAATTCAAGAATTGTGTGAGACTTTGGGCATCCCATAATAAAAATACAGAAATGATGGAAAAAGTGCATCTGATGTGCCATCAATAACTCAAAGACAAGAAGTTAAAGGATTCAACTGAAGGCTTTTAATCGCTAAGAACATTGCACGTCATTCCACATCGGATTCGTCTGGCAGAATGACTCATACAGCTCTTGAGACCTTTATATGACAAAAGACAGGGGCGGAGCCAATACACACAATAGGGGAAAAGGGGGGGCGGTACACACAATACAATGCAGGTAAAACACAGGGGCTGATGAAGGCATATATTTCATCACATTCACCCCTTCTACAGATTTAGTCTGTCCGGGGGTGTGATAGTCCTTCCTGAACGTCGCAACAGTACCTCGGGTTCCGACCGGGAGTCCGTGGTGCCCTCCTGGGCATACCCATGTGCTGGGGGTGTTGCAGGTACTTCTGGGGGTGGTGAGGATACCTCTGGGGATGGTGGAGGTTCTTCTGGGGGTGGTGAGGATGGGTCGTCGTCGCTTCCTGCCGAGGCGAGGTCCTTTATGGACACGGTGTCCTCACGCCCGTCGGCGTGCTTGACGTACGCGTACTGTGGGTTTGCGTGGAGTAGGTGTACTGCCTCCACGAGGGGATCCGTTTTGTGGCCCCTCACATGCCTCCATAATAGGACTGTCCCTGGGGTGGAGAGCCACGAAGGTAGGGACACTCCCGAGGTTGATTTGCGGGGAAAAACAAAGATCTTCTCGTGAGGAGTGGCATTAGTAGCAGTACACAGTAGCGACCTTATCGAGTGGAGTACGTCTGGGAGGACCTCTTGCCAGCGGGAGGTAGGGAGGCCTTTAGACCTTAGTGCTAAGGTGACCGCCTTCCACACCGTCGCGTTCTCCCTCTCCACTTGCCCATTACCCCGGGGGTTATAACTAGTGGTCCGACTCGTGGCTATCCCCTTCGACAGCAGGTATTGGTGCAGTTCGTCGCTCATGAACGACACCCCCCTGTCAGTGTGGATGTAGTTCGGCATGCCGAACGTGCAAAACAGGCTGCCGAGGCACTTGATGACCGTGGCACTGGTCATGTCTGGGCAGGGGTAGGCGAATGGGAAGCGGGAGTACTCGTCCACAATGTTGAGAAAGTACACATTGCGGTCGATGGAGGGGAGTGGTCCCTTGAAATCTAAGCTCAGGCGCTCGAATGGCCGTGTAGCTTTGATCAGGTGGGCTCGGTCGGGCCTGTAAAAACGGGGCTTGCATTCCACACAGGTGCGGCAGTCCCTGGTCATAGACCGGATCTCCTCGATGGAATAGGGCAGGTTACGGGATTTTATAAAGTGAAATAGCCGGGTGACCCCCGGGTGGCAGAGGCCATTGTGGAGGCCCTGTAGCCTGTCCCCCTGGATGCTGGCACACATCCCTCGTGATAGGGCGTCAGGGGATTCGTTGAAGGCCCCTGGCCTATATATTATGTCGTACTCAAACGTGGAGAGTTCGATCCGCCACCTGAGAATTTTGTCGTTCTTGATCTTCCCCCTCTGTTTGTTGTTAAACATGAAGGCTACCGACCGCTGGTCGGTAAGCAGGGTGAAGCGTTTGCCGGCTAGGTAGTGCCTCCAGTGCCGCACTGCCTCCACTATGGCCTGGGCCTCCTTCTCTACCGAGGAGTGCCTGATCTCGGGCCCTTGGAGGGTTCTTGAGAAAAAGGCTACGGGCCGCCCATCCTGGTTGAGGGTGGCTGCTAAAGCGAAGTCGGACGCATCGCTTTCAACCTGGAAAGGGATGTTTTCGTCCACTGCCCGCAGCGCGGCCTTCTCAATGTCGTGTTTAATGCTGTTGAAGGCGGCGTGGGCCTCGGCCATGAGCGGGAAGGACGTTGATTTCAGGAGGGGACGGGCCTTGTCGGAATAAGTGGGGACCCATTGGGCGTAATAGGAGAAAAACCCCAGGCACCTTTTCAGGGCCTTGGGAGTGTTTGGTAGGGGTAGCTCCCGTAGGGGGCGCAATCAGTCGGGGTCCGGACCAATTTCCCCGTTTTCCACCACGCAGCCCAGGATACAGAGGCGCGTGGTGCTAAAGACACACTTATCCTCGTTGTAGGTGAGATTCAGTCTGAGGGCGGTTTTCAGAAATCTTGCGAGGTTCGAGTCGTGGTCTTGCTGGTCGTGGCCGCAGATGGTGACGTTGTCTAGGTATGGATAGGTGGCTGTTAACTGGTTCTCATTGACCATGCGGTCCATCTCCCACTGGAAGACCGAGACCCCATTCGTTACCCCAAAGGGGACTCTGAGGAAGTGGTAGAGGCGTCCGTTCGCCTCGAAGGCGGTGTATGGACGGTCCTCCGGCCTAATGGGGAGCTGGTGGTATGCCGATTTTAGGTCGATGGTGGAAAACACCCGGTATTGCGCAATTTGGTTAACCATATCCGCTATGCGGGGCAGAGGGTAGGCATCTAGCTGGGTGTATAGATTAACCGTCTGGCTATAATCTATCACCATCCGCTTCTTTTCGCTACCCTTAACCACTACTACCTGGGCGCGCCACGGGCTGGTACTGCATTCGATGATACCCTCCTGCTTGAGTCTTTCTACTTCAGACGCAATGAACCATCTGTCCTCCCAGCTGTACCGCCTACTCTTGGTCGCTATGGGTCGACAGTTGGGTGCGAGGTTGGCGAACAGAGAGGGCGGCTTGACCTTCAGGGTAGCCAGACCGCACACTGTGAGGGGCGGCTGGGACCCACCGTAGGTAAGCGTGATACTTTGGTGGTGGCACTGGAAGTCCAGACCCAAGATCACGCTCACACAGAGATCTGGCATTATCAACAGTTTAAAATCTCTGTAATCAGTGCCTTTTACCGACAACATAACCACGCAGAAACCTGTAATTTTTGAGGTATGAGTCTTATCAGCCATGGCGATTTTGCCCTGTGTAGGGACTATCGTTAGTGAAAGTCGTTTTACCAGGCTAGGATGAATAAAGCTTTCGGTGCTCCCGCAGTCAATCAAGCACTTAACCTTGTTCCCGTTTACCTCTATGTCCATCATCGATCTAGACAACGGATGCGGCCTGGATTGATCCACTGTGATTGAGGCCACCAGTGGGTCCTGGGGGTCCGTGTAGTCGGGACAAGATGGTGGACTCCATGAGGGTGGACAAGATGGCATCCAAGATGGCCGCCCCCACGGCGCGCACGCGGCGGTGGCGGAGTTGGAGGCGGGGTTCCCTCTGCAGACTTTACTGAAATGTCCTTTCTTCCCGCATTTAAAACAGGTGGTGCCCTTCGCTGGGCACAGATGCCTGGAGTGTTTGTCCTGGCCGCAGAAGTAGCATTTCGGGCCCCGATGCATCGCGGCAGTAGTGGGGCTCCTGGGTGGAGGCTGGGGCTCCGACGGTGCTGGGCTGGCCTGAGACCTGGGAGGTGAAGATGGCTTCCAAGATGGCGGCCCCCACGGCGCGCACGAGGCGGAGTGGGCCGCGTGGCCTGAGGAACAGGATTCAGAGTTCCTCTGGGCCATATCCAGCGATCGCGCTATGCCCATAGCCTGTTTTAAGTCCAGTCCCTCCTTTTCAAACAGTTTCTGCCGAATGTAATTTGAACTGAGGCCCGCAATAAAGGAGTCTCGGATCAGCTCCTCCGTGTACACGATGGCAGACACGGCCTTACAGTTACAGTCTCTGCCCAGTACTTTTAGGCTTAGCATGAAGTCCTCTAGTGACTCACCATGCCGCTGCATGCGAGTAGTCAGAAGATGCCTGGCGTACACCTCGCTTATTGGCCGCACGTAGTGGGCCTTCAGAATGGTGCAGGCATCCTCGTAGCTGGTGGCATCTCGGATGAGAGGGGAGACCCGATGACTCACCCGGTTTCGCAGGGTTCCCAGTTTCACGTCTCCGGTGGCGGTCGCGGCTGCTATGGCGGTGGCTGAGGTTTCGATGAAAAATTCGAAGTATTGGAACCAGTGTCCGAACTGTGTGACTGCGTCTGTGGCATGGGGGTCCAGATCCAAGCGCTCTGGTTTCAGGAGTCGATCCATCTTGGTGTTTTAGCGATTAAAATTGATGTGCCATCAATAACTCAAAGACAAGAAGTTAAAAGATTCAACTGAAGGCTTTTAATCGCTAAGAACATTGCACGTCATTCCACATCGGATTCGTCTGGCAGAATGACTCATACAGCTCTTGAGACCTTTATATGACAAAAGACAGGGGCGGAGCCAATACACACAATAGGGGAAAAGGGGGGACGGTACACATAATACAATGCAGGTAAAACACAGGGGCTGATGAAGGCATATATTTCATCACAGTATATTCACAAAGATGTTACCAGAGAGACTTGAGAAATTAGAGGGGTTTTTTCCTGAAGCTAAGATGGTGAAGGGGTGACTGATAGAAGTCTTAAAGATTATTAAAGGTTATGATAAAGTAAATAGAGATAGATTGTTTTTGCTGGTTAGTGAGATGGTATCAAGAGGGCACAAATTTAAAATGCCACAAAAAGAGTTAAATGGGAGGTTAGAAAAATAATCTTTACGCAGAAGGTGTAATTATCTGTAAAAACCCATTGTTGCAGTGTCCATAAATCCTCGTAAAAGGAAATCAGATAGTTGTAAAAAAAGGGATATGGGAAGAGAGCAAGAGAGGGGGATTGGACTAGGTGGCTCATGTGGAGAAAACTCCAGCCCAGACTCGATGGGCTGAACGGCCTGTTTCTGTGCTGTATCATTCTATAAAAATGCTAAGGGATTGCCGATGACTCAGTAGGCAAATACACTGGGGCCGAAAGTGAAGACTGCACCCCAGTGTAAGCATCAGGATGCACCCACTGAGAACCTCCGTCATTGACCCCAGCAGACTTAACAGGCTCGGGGAGAGGTTCCCTCTTCTGCACACCAATGGCTGGTATCATTGCCCCTAGAGGCACCTCTGGGTTGGCGTCTGCCAGCTGACGCCATAAGAGAGAGGTGCTCCCTCATCCCACTTTGTAAGGAGACCAAAATGTCTGTAAAAAATTGGACTCCTCTTCAGGGAATCAGGCCACAAATCAGGCCTTTACCCCCAAGTGGGTCACACTTCCGCCATTCGACAGCCCACTGTACCAGGTGTCGCCCAGTTTACTGGCCACCAGTGATCCACCTAGCTACTGAGAGGCTGGGACATATGAAACCCCGGCCCCTAACCTCGCCTCCTCCTATGTTGATGGCATTGTTTGGAGCAGGCAGAGGCTCCACCTATCACAAGGAGCCATCAGGAAACTCTGTGCAAGGCCAGGACCAGGGATATCCAAGCTTGGCCTGATTTTCGGCCACACTGGAGTTCGGTAGAGTGCGCCGAAAGGGTCGCTGACCTACAATGGCTCCCGGTCCCCCAACAACTAAAATTGAACATTTTCATTCTTGTCTTTATATTTTTCATGGCATCACTAATGTTCCCTGTAATTTTTTGGGGGGGCCGCACGGCCCATTCAAAATACCCGCACATGCGATTTTACCTTTGAAAAGCCGGCAAGCCAGCTGCGCTGAACCCCTGGAACGTTGCATGGCCGTGCAGCTTACAGGGAGCATTGGGGTGTCACTCCTCTTGATCTCTGTAAACTCCTCCAGCCGTACAACACCCTGCAAACCCTCCGTTCCTCTTGCATACACCCGCACCCTTTGCCCCAACACTGGTGACCATGCCTTCAGCCGTCTAGGCCCCACGCTTTCAAATTCCCTCCCTAAACCCCTCTGGCTCTCCAAATCTGTCTCCTCCTTTAAACCCACTTCTTTAGCCAAACCGTTGGTCACCCCTCATAATATCACCTTCTTTGGCACGGCAACCATTTTTTACTGATTATGCTTTTGTTAAGCACCTTGGGATGTTTTTCCAAGTTAAAGGCACTATATAAATGCAGGATGTTGTTATTGTCATTTAGGAAAACTACCAATCTACCCAGTAATCCCATCCCTCAGACACTGACATCATTCTACTAACAAACAGCCATGCTTCCTTTCCTTTAGCCAGTTTCTTATCCATTTCAAGGTTTTACCTGTAACTCCCATTGCTTTAATTATGGCCTTTCACAGGAAACTTTATCAAAAGCTTTCTGGAAGTCCAGATACACCACCTCCTGAAGTTTACCACAGTCCACTTACAAAGGATATACGGCACAGAAACAGGCCATTCGGCCCAACCAGCCTATGCCGGCCTTTATGCTCCACTCGAGCCTCCTCCCATCTTTCCTCATCTAAATCTATCAGCATAACCCTCTATTCCCTTCTCCCTCATATGCTTGTCTAGCCTTCCATTGAATGCATCTATACTATTCACTTCAACCACTCCCTGTGGTAGCGAGTTCCACATTCTCACCACTCTCTGGGTAAAGAAGTTTCTTCTGAATTCCCTACTTGATTTCTTGGTGTGTATCTTATATTGATGGCCTCTAGTTTTGCTCTTCCCCACAAGTAGAAACACTGGGCTGGATTTTGTGGGTGGTCAGCAGGCACGATCGGTGGCGGGTTGGGTGGGAAAGTGTTTTTTGTCCCCAGCAGGTTGGGACCCCACTGTGAACCTGCCGCTATGCGCCTTTACCAAATGTCGGGTCTGTCAGTGCTGAGCAGACCCGACACACAGCGGCGGGTTCACAGCGGGGGACCCAATTCAGGTAATTAGTGGTGTGCTTACAGCCACTTAAGAATGAATTTGAGCTCACCTTCTGCATTTGACAGCTCGCCCATGGGGTCCACACTGGTCGCGGACCACGTCTGTCAAGCTGAGGCAGGAGGTCAGTGGCCATTGAATCAGCTGTTGAGTTGACAGCTTCAAATGTACAGTAAAAGCACCCACTTTACAGAGATACCTTCCCTCAGCCACAAACTCTTCCTCACTGCATTTTCACAACAGATTCACCATGCTGCAAGTCTTTACACAAGTCTCCATCCAGTCTGACCTCATTACTTCCCTCACCATTGACAGATTGCTTCTGTCATCTCTACTTCACCTGCCATCTACTCCATCAGCATGCTCTCTCACCTTGGTCCTCAGAATCCCACCACGATCAGCCCCAACACCAGCAGCACCAGAATCCCACCTCAATCAGCCCGCACACCAGCAGCACCAGGCACACCAGCAGCACCAATAACAACACTACCAACCTTCTCCGCAATCACCTGATGCTACACAGGACACGGCATCAGCACCCGACCACATTGCTGCCTGGGAGGCCAGGGATGGCCTCACCATGGCCAAATTTACTTCACTTGATGCTGTACGCATGATGTGCCAGGTTGGCACCACCCCACACCAACACTATAAAGCATCCCTACAATGCCCAAGCCATTCCTTTCACACTCATCACCAGTGCAGAGGGGTACCGTTATGTCTCACCTTTCACTGCAACTCACTAAGCCACTTCCAAAGGTGCACACAAATCTGTCCAAGAACGCAAAGTGTTGAAAATAAAGGTTTCAATGTTTGACACCACATTAACAGAAACTTTACTTGAACATTGCATAAAATATCCAAATGCCTACCTTGTGTGCTGTTAGTTGGTATGATTGCACTAGGATGAGGGTGAGTGTGAGGGGTGGCTAGTGAGATGGGGAAGTGATAATGTAGATAGAGAGGGATGGGTGGAGGTGCAAGGTAAGTTGGTGTGAGTAAAGATGTGCAGGAATAGGTTAGGGAAGGCAAAGTGATGGGGATGTGATGAGTGGCACAGCAGGATGAGGTTGAGTGTGGCTTTGTACTAACATTTCGTGATCTACTGAGATAATTGAAACGTTTGCGGCACTGCACCCAGGTCCTCCTGATGACATCCCTGCTTATGCCCTCCTCTGCAAAGTGCAACCAGGCTGTGTTGATCTCCTGGGGAGATCTCTTCTGCCCGTGGGAAGGGAAGAGGACCTCGCTGTGTGCTGTGACTCCCTCCATAAGCATATGGAGGGAGTCATGGGAGAGCCTGGGTGCAGCCTTGCACCTCTGTGCAGTGCTTGTCAGTGTTGGGAGCACCTCAATGCTGTAGAACACTGACAGCACAAATGTCCAAATAAAGTTGGCCATGGTCCCTTTAAAGAAACCGGCTGATGACGCGTCATCAAATGATGTCACCAGACACACTTCCTCTAATTGGCCGGGAAACGCGCTGGGCAGGCTTAACAAGCCCAATCTCAGGAAATTCATTTCAGAGGCCGGGATGGAGACAGCAGCGGGGTCGGGACCTGCCACCAACATCGCCCACCACAGACCCGCCAAAGCTAGCAAAATTGTGGCCACGCTCTCCGTGTCTACTTCTATCAAAACCTTTCATAATTTTAAAGATCTCTATTAGGTCACCTTCAGCCTTCTCTTTTCAAAAGAAAAGAGACCCAGCCTGTCCATCCTTTCTTGACAGGTATAACCTTGCATTTCTGGTACCATCCTTGCAAATCTTTTTTGCCCCTCTCCAGTGCCTCTATATCCTCTTTATAATATGGCAACCAGAATTGTACACAGTACTCCAAGTGTGGCCTAACCAAGGTTCAATGCAAGTTTAGCATAACTTCACTGCTTTTCAATTCTATCCCTCTAGAAATAAACCCTAGTGCTTGGTTTCCTTTTTTTATGGCCTTATAAACCCGCGTGGCTACTTTTAGTGATTTGGTTTATTTGTACTCCGCGATCCCTTTGTTCTTCTACCCCATTTAGATTCTTATTTTCTTATTGGGCATCATTAGCATTTTCATGACACTACCCAGGTAGCAAGTGAATCACAGCCGTAGTGACTGAGTGGAAAGGGGTGATTCCACAATCTCTGTTGGCCAGTATTGTTTTATGATGCCATAATCCCACACTCCCAACAGAGAGCCACACTCATAGGGAACATATTGTGTGAAACCGCAGCCTGTGATTTCCCCATGATACACTCCCTGCAGGTACAGCTCTCCGCTGGAGTGTGTAGCAGTGGAGTCAGCCCACATAGCCCTTTCTGTTTCTCAGTTTACTTTATTTCTTCCTTCCCCCTCCCCCAATCATCCCCCATAACCCTCCTGAAGGTGGTGGCGAGTGGCTCCACAAGCACCAGCTAGTTTCCAGGACCTCCGTCAAATGGCCAGACCTCAGGTGTGAATCTAGATTGTTGAGTCTGTACCAGGCTGCTTGACTGTTGAGGAGCATTAAAGCTAACCCCATTTCGGTCCTCATTCAACATTCACACATGTACTTTGCAGTGGCAATTACTGGATAGCGATCAGAAATCCCTTACTGTTCTCCTCCCTGGCCCAAGGACACTAAGACCTATTGTAATGCCCTTACGTGGCTCCAGCTGAGATTAGCTAAATCTGGGGATCAAGCCTTGGACTTCGCACTTCTTTTCAGCGGGAGAAGGGAGGAATTTTTTTTTATGTGGAGATAACAGGTTATAAAGATATCTCAATTCAAAGCTTTCTTCTCCCATGGAAAAGCAATCCTGCTCAGGCTAAGACACACTTTGGCTGTTCTTTTTCTTTTTTAAATGATCTTTTTCACCCAATTTTCTCCCCTACTCTGCTGGATTCGAGTTCCAGGAGTGCATGCAGTCCTCCGCTATCTTGCTGAGCGGCATTATTCACCTATGAGCCTTGGCAATGAATATCAGCGAGCTAACTCAACTGTTATCACAGCCGAGTGTGATGCTGCCCTCACCAGGGATTATGTTCCCTATGTGTGTAAAACTGGGGAAATAATAAAGATACCTGTAGTTTGCAAAAGAATGTTTCCTTCACATTACACACAGGGCTTAATATACCCCCAGATGTACCCAAATGCATACTTTCCAGCACTGGTCACTGGATAATGAGAAGTGGGAATGCTGGCTGTTTTTTTCCCCTCCATAGCCCAGGAACATTAAGCCTAATTAAAGTAACCTCAATTGGTGCCTAGGTGAGATTAACTCAGTATAACCCAAGGATGTGTTAGAAATAATACCATGTCTGTGTAGAGAGCGGAGAAAATAAAATTGAACCAAAGGTAATCTTATTTGTTTTTGCCATCCTTGAGACAGCAGCTTTTTTTTGTTAACCGCTCTTGTTTACTCGGCAATCAGTTAATCAGTGATTATCAGTCTTGCACTCCTCCCATTTCACAACACAGCCATAAAAAACAGTGCACTGCATTGGTGTTTAATGGCACAATTTAACATTGTTTAAATAGCACAGTTTACTAGGCAAAATGATCAGGCCCAAATGATGCCATAGTTTGAAGCCTGTGATATAAAGCTGAAGGTGGTTCCTCACTCTTATAGAAACATAGAAACATAGAAGATAGGAGCAGGAGTAGGCCATTCGGCCCCTCGAACCTGCTCCGCCATTTAATGAGATCATGGCTGATCATCCAAACTCAGTACCCTGTCCCTGCTTTCTCCCCATATCCTTTGATCCCTTTAGCCTTAAGAAATATATGTAACTCCTCCTTGAATATATTTAATGAATTGGCCTCAACTGCCTTCTGTGGTAGAGAATTCCACAGGTTCACCACTCTCTGGGTGAAGAAATTCCTCCTCATCTCAGTCCTAAATGGCTTCCCCTTATCCTTAGACTGTGACCCCTGGTTCTGGACTCCCCCGCCATCGGGAACATCCTTCCTGCATCTAATCTGTCTAGTCCTATTAGAATTTTATAAGTTTCAATGAGATCCCCTCTCATTCTTCTAAACTCCAGCGAATATAAGCCTAATCGACCCAATCTCTCCTCATACGTCATTCCTGCCATCCCAGCTATCAGTCTGGTGAATCTTCGCTGCACTCCCTCCATGGCAAGAACCTCCTTCCTCAGATAAGGCGATCAAAACTGCACACAATACTCAAGATGTGGCCTCACCAAGACCCTATACTTGTATCAGATGTATTATCATTCTACCTACTTCTATGATAAAATGTATCACTGTTCAGCCCGATCTTGTCCAAATCCAACATCCAGTTGAATGATCCATCAACGTTATCCAAACTCTCATGAGAAGAATGATACTGGAAGACCACCAGCATCTTGGCACCATAACCCATTGTGAGTCTCCATCTTCAGGACAGCAGAGATAAAGTGAGAAAATGGGATGTTGGTTCAGAGGTAAGTCTCTGGGGCCGATATTCATCTGCATTACACCCTTTGTGCCTCTATCCCAGGGCATTACACAGAAGATAAAGGGGCAGGGACCTGGTCTTCTTTTCATTTACATTCCACAGGCAGGGGTGGAGTCATTGCACCTTGGAACAGGTGTTATTAATAAAGTGAAATTTAAAAGTGCTTCACGTGACGTTCTTCAGGACTGAACATCGATTTCCTCCATTTCTGCTGGTTGCAGTTCGTGTGCAGACAGCATCCATCTAAACTGAGTATTCTGGTTCGTACTGTTACACTGCATTTCAAATGCTCAGCAGTTTAAAGAGACAGGCAGCAACTTCTAATCAAAGTGAATAAAATTATCTTTCTTGGGGCACCGAGGTGAGAAAAATGTAAAAGTTAGACGTTGCATTTAGGCTGCATTGTGAGCAAGAGGTCTGAAGAAGATTGGTGAGTTTTGTCCCCCCGCTTAGTGTGGGTGTTGTATTCGGAATCCCAACGTACATGTGCTACTTGGAGAAACGGGAGGAGGAGGAGGAAGAAGAAGAAGGATGTTTGGGTGCCAGGGAAGTGAGGCATCACTGCAGAAGGAGTCCTCCTACCCATTATTAGCCAACCAAATCAGCCACAA
This sequence comes from Somniosus microcephalus, assembly GCF_052327205.1. NCBI lineage: Eukaryota > Metazoa > Chordata > Chondrichthyes > Squaliformes > Somniosidae > Somniosus > Somniosus microcephalus. The sequence goes on along the minus strand of NC_140996.1, from coordinate 199,828,371 downwards.
AGAAATTATCTGGACCTCACTGAGATTCAATGCCTTTGGATACTACAATCCACCAGGGTCAGGACCTGCGGTCTAATTCCAGGGCAGGCACAGTACTTCAGTAGTAGTGATGGTGTCCACGGCTCTGAACACTTTTGCCTCGGGATCTGTCGGGGGAGGGGACGTGGTGGATGAGTGGGGAGGAGTGGGAACAACAGTCAGTCAGCTGTCCTCTGGACAGTGCTCCTGGCACTAGTGCTGTCTGCCACCTCCAGCCATGCTTTTCGCTGCATGGCCTAAGAGACCACACGGCCATGCCAGAGAAATAGAACATCCCTCCTTCGGTTCACTTCCTGCAGCAAGATTTCAGTTGGCTGAGATGTCTGGCAGCAGAGGGCCTCGCTTCTGCCCACAGTAATGCCAGTGATCTCAACCAACTATCAAGCAAACAGTGCACCTTTAAGGACCGGGAACCTTCCTTCCCCTTTGGGCTTAGGCCCACTATCGGATACTACGGGCAGGATTTTCATTCAGGAGTCGGGTTGGAGGCGGGACTACAACTTTCGGGGTTGTAGTCCCGCCTCCATCGAGATGCAGCCAATCCATGCGATTTTAACTTGATTGACCTTGTTGAGCCCGCCCAGCGGGCTCAGCAGGCCAATTAAGGGCCACCTGGCAACAGGTGATGTCACAGACTGAAATTTCATCTGTCAAGAGCTTTTGACAGATGAAATATCAGCGTTTCACAACTGTTTGAAGCTGTCAAACACTGACAGTCTTACTTCTAACATGAGTCCTTCTCCACAGACTCAGTTAGAAATCTCTCCTGCACAGAAAGCTGCAGGCTGTCACTTTTGACAGTTCGCAGCCATTCTGCTTTCTGTGCCGGTGAAATGAGGGACTCCCGAGACTTAAAGGAAGGAAGGCTGAAAAGGTAAGAAAATGTATGTAAAACTTATTTAATCACTTTAGACACACCAAACACACTTACCTTTGCACTCATGCACACATCACTCACCTGAACACCGACATCTCGACCCCTCCAAATCCTTCAACCCGACGGCCTGCCTCCTCTAACGGCGTGGTTTGGAACCGTCGGGAATCCCACACTTCAACATTAAAAATAGGGATTAGGCTAAAAACTGCCTGTTAACTACCTGTTAACAGGCAGTTAATTGGCACTAATCCCTTCCCGCCTCGGGTAGGCGGGTCCCAGTGCGGGGCGGGTACCCGCCTCCTTTGAAACTGGCATGGAGGCGGGTTTGGGTGCGGGATGGGGTCGGGACCCCTGATTTCAGGATTTTAACCCCCCGCACGCCTCCAATCCCAACTCCACGGCCCAATGAAAATCCTCCCCTACGGCTCCAATATTTACAGGGAGGCTGGAAGCGAGCGGGGAAGCGTGTTTGGGGGAGAGGGGAGTCTCAGAAATGCTGAGAACGCGGAAGGTCTGCTGCATTTTTCTTTCTGTCTTCTTTCTATTATAATTTTTTTTACTCTGTTTTCAGTTTCCAGATTGACAGGCTGGCCAGCTGCCAGGCAGGACAGGCGGCGTTAGAAGGCCACAGTCCTTGGGAACGGTCCCCGGCAACCGGGAAACATCGCGGGTTGGTGGATGGGCGGGTGGGGGGGGAGGTTTCGGACTGGCAATCAGGAGTGGGGAGACCAGGAAACATCACGGTCGGTGGGGGAGGCGGTAATCAGACAGTAATTGGACGGGCAATTGGGAGGATGGGGGGGACCGGGAGAAATCGCGGGTTTGGAGGAGTAGTAGACCAATCATGGCAGGAGATTTGCTTGAGGGGCCGGGGCGGGGGGAGCACTTCTGCTCCTCCTGGCCCACAAGCAGTGCTTTAAAAAGCCCTTACCTCCTGGATCCGGCTGCTCCCACCTCCCTTTAGCTGCTGGGATTCCTGAGCCCTGGAAAACCCAGCCGACCGGTGTTAAATTTAAATGGCTGCCAAAATATCATAAACGGAGCCTCAGTTAACTATTAGAATTACGAACCCGCCTCTCCAGAGTGGGTTACGTGGATGGCCCGAAATCTGGCGCAGTTAAAACAGAAGCAGGCTCGATCGTGGTGGGTTGGGTTTTGCAAATTTGCTAATTTAACCACCACCTATCCCCGCCCTTTCCCCGCCAGTCGTGAGGGGCTTAAAATTCCCCAATGTCACCACAACATGCAAAGATCTCAACCCAGAACTACAGGCAGATTCAGAGCCATTGGAGTTGGCGGCGTTTGGCCAGTGCTCTGCCCGAGTCGATCAATCCCTTTGTCTCTGTGCCATACTGATCCACACAGAACAGAAAGATCCCAGGTTTTAGCCCTGGTTTGTACTGAGTGAGTTGATCTCAGCCAGGGCAATGGCAGGGCTCTGCAATTGGCTGCAGCAGTCTTGGGTTAGAGAAGGAGAAGATCAGCCAGAGCAAAGCTCCTGATTGCTACACAAGAACCCTTACTGGAGTTACAGGTTGATGAATGACCGATGAAGAAATATCATGCTCAGTTGCAATGTTCCCCATAATCAGATGATCTGCTGATATTCAAGCAAGGCTCATGCATGAATAACAGCAACCTGAAAAAGATCCAGAGGAGGTCCACTAGATTGACACCTAGTTTAAATGCCCTTAGTTATCAGGACAGGCTTTGAGAGCTGTGTCTTTTTACTCTAGAAAAAGGGTAGAGTTCAGCGAGATTGGATTGAGGTATTTAAAATGACGAAGGGACAAGGCTATGTCTGTGTGGGTAGACTATTTGAATGAGATAGGTTCGGGAGAACCAGGGAACATGCGTATAAGTTACGTAAGCACAAAACTAGGTTAGATATCAGGAGCTTCTTCTTTTCGCAGAGGGTCATTAACCTCTAGAACAAGTTGCCAACTTGTGCAATGTGTTCAAATTCACTAAAAATGTTCAAAAGGGAGATTGACAAGTTCCTGGCTGAGGCTGATATCAGAGTACAAAAGGTAGGTGGGATGTTGGGTAATATGTCTCCCCATCACTGTGGTCTCTGGAACTTGTTTTGATTGCCTTCTGGGGTTTGGGAGGTATTTCTCAGTACAGGTATTCTATTTTTCCTAGAATTGGCCAGTTTTTTTTTGTGCCTCTCCCAGGAGATTCTTCTTAGGCAGTCCCTCGGGACTGAGGATGACTTGCTTCCATGTTAAAAATTAGTTCGCAGGTGACTGATTAGTCCAATACAGGACCTACAGTCTCTGTCACAGGTGGGGCAGACGGTGGTTGAAGGGGCGGGTGGGTGGGGTGCTTGGGTTGACGTGCGCTCCTTGCGCTGCCTGTGCTTGGCTTCCGCTTGCTCCCGGCGAAGAGACTCGGTGTTCAGCGCCTTCCCGGATGCTTCTCCTCCACTCTGTGTGGTCTTGGGCCAGGGATTCCCAGGTGTCGGTGGGGATGTTACACTTTTTCAAGGAGGCTTTGAGGGTGTCCTTGAAGCGTTTCCTCTGCCCACCTGGGGCTCTCTTGCCATGCCAGAGCTCCAAGTAGAGCGCTTGTTTTGGGAGTCTCGTATCGGGCATGCGGACTGTAGTGTATGTAACTGTTCTACCTTTAAGAGAACTATTGTATGTAACCGTCCACCTTTAAGAGAACTATTTTAGGTGTGGCACTACTTTATCCTGGCTGCTGTATACTGTAATACCGACGGTGGCAGAATTTATTGGGCAGATTCGCCCTGACCTTCGAATAGTAAAGTCCTGTTTAAGTTACTCTTGTAGTCTGTGTATTACTTCGCTATACAACCCACAGACTTTACAGTGGCGACGAGTTCGATCTTACCCTGCGGCGACAATACTTCTGAAGAAGTAAACGAGCGTCGAAAAGAGGCACCCGCCCTCGTCGTTTTGCTGAGAGGAAACTCGAGTCTGCAGACCAAGAAAGGAGGAAGATTTCAAACACGAAGTCTTCCATCAGCAACAGGCACGGATTGTCCCTTCTGCCACGGTGGTGAGTGAGCCGATCAACACGAGAAGCAAGTCGGCCACGGTGACTGTGAGTAAAGGGAAAATAGAAACAAATAAACGGAGGATAAGGGCGGTGCACTCGACCACGGTCGAGGGGGAAAGGAGCCGGACAGAAGTCGGGCCCAGAGGCGCTGAGACTGGGGCAGTGTGGAGCAGAAGCCGCGGTACAAGCGGGCTGGGGAGCGTCGTGAGACGACTAGACCGCGACGGCGAAAAAGGCCGGACAAATACCGCGACCACGAGGCGCTGCGACCGGGATCGTAAGGCGCGGGAAGATATAAACATAAATAAGCCACGGAGAACTCAGCCGCAGCCGGGGAGGAAAGCACCGGACTGCGAGAGGGCTGGGAGGCGCGATTGGAGCGAAAAAGGCCGGGCACCTACCGAGGCCGCGAGGCGCTGCGACCGGGATCATAAGGCGCGGAGGCAATAAATAAATAAATAACTAAATAACCCGCGAAGAATCAGCCGCAGCCGGGGAGGAAAGGACCGGACTGCGGGAGGTCTGGGAGAGGCGTTTAAAGCCGCTGAGGGAGAGCCGCGCGAGCGGGAGAGACAGAGCCCAAGAGAGAGACCGAGCGAGAGCCGAGCGAGCGGGAGAGACAGAGCCTGAGAGAGAGCGAGCGAGAGCCGCGCGAGCGGGAGAGACAGAGCCCGAGAGAGAGACCGAGCGAGGTTCCGGCCAGCGGCTTGCAGCAGCTGCCGTGAAGGACCAGGAGCTGGATCTGTCCGACGCCAACTGGTTGTCCCCAGCGCCGGTTGCCCCTGCCGAAAAGAAGAAGGGGGGGGGAACAAGGAACGCGATCGGCTTTTCTAGCGCGCGCTTCAGAATAAACTGAAGCCGGCGCACTGGCTACAAACCCCGTAAACCAGCGGTCGTCGCCCGAGGGCAAAGCTTACCCCTCCCACCAGAGGAAGAAGTCAGGAGCGGGAAACCGCCATTTTGCCAGTAGGGGGGAAGAAGACAAGCGCAGGAAACCGCCATTTTGCCAGTAGGCGGGGAAGAAGACAAGCGCGGGAAACCGCCATTTTTGGAAAAAAAAAAGAAAAAGTTAAAAAGTTAAAGAGAAATCCTGTTGTTTCGCAGAAAGATAGTGAGAGATAGTGAAGATGCCTAAGCATGGTAACATCAACAACTTCGATGCCGAAGTGGAAGATTGGGCCACGTACGTAGAACGTATCGAGATATATTGTGAGGCCAATAAAATAGAAGATGATGATAAAGCTATAACCTTGCTAAACTCGATGGGCGCGAAGACATACGGGTTATTGAAGCATCTTCTATCACCAGCTAAACCGGCGGATCAGACTTTCGATAATATTGTTGCTGTTCTGAAGGATCACTTGAACCCCACACCGCTGATGTTGGCGGAACGATTCAAATTTTATGCGAGAACGCAACGGAAAGAGGAAAGCAACGCGGAATACTTGGTCGAACTGCGTAGATTAGCGAAATACTGCCAGTTTGGAGGAAATCTGACAGAGGCATTGCGAGACAAGTTCGTGTGCGGGTTGTCGAAGGAAGGAACGCAAAAGCGACTGCTCGAAGAGAACGACCTTACACTTGAGAGGGCTGTTCTTATTGCAGCATCACACGAAGCCGCAGCGAAAGGAACTGCGGAAATGCAGCTAAAGGCAGCGGTACTCAGTGTGGATCAAATTACTTCGGGTACAACGAAATGTTATCGTTGTGGGAAGACAACACACGACCAGAACCAATGCTGGTTTAAAAACCAGGAATGTAGAAAATGTGGCAAACTGGGTCACATAGCTAAAGTATGCCGGTCAGGGAAGAAGACCAACAACCAAAGAAAACCATCACAGGAAAAGTACAACAAAGTACACAAGGTGGCTGAGAAGAGTTCAGATGAACCGAATTCGGATTCAGACCCAAACGGCCAGGAACTGGGTAGTCTGAGAATTCACAATGTGATTAAGGAAGCTGACCTACAAACTATCTGGGTCATGCTAAAAATAGCCGGAGTCCAAGTAAAAATGGAGTTGGACACTGGATCAGCCCTATCAGTCATAAATCGAAGGGATTACAACCGGCTATTCTCACATATACCCTTGAGAGATACCAAGTTCGTATTGCAGACATACATGGGGCATAAAGTATACCCCATGGGAAAGATAAGAGTCAAGGTGAGAGACAGGGGCAAAGAACACCCAGGAATGGACTTATATGTACTACCTGAGGGAGGACCACCACTTCTAGGACGGGAGTGGATCAAGAAAATAGACATGGAATGGCACTACCTAAAAGCAATAACGAGTGAGGACTCGGTGCGGACAATCAGCTCAGACTCTGAAACGGATGACGATAAGTCCAGCCCAAGTATGAAAGACAAGGCTAAAATGGACTTGCTGACTAAGGTTGGAAAAACGAAGGCGTGCATAAAGGCTTATGCTCCAGAGGAGAACAAAGTTTCAGAACAGAACTCCACTGAACAACAACAACATAGTTTGACAGAGAATTCTGAGTCTGTTCAGTTTACAGACATATACATTACTGAGGAACACCGTGCTCGAACTCAAACTTATTTCAAATTACGACAGCAATTAGAGCAATTGAGTTGCCGTCTCGAACAAGAGATGAAAGCAATGAAAAAGTTCTATGACACCGAATGGGAGAATCTGGAAAGACAACAGAAGCAGCTGAGGGAGAAAAGGGAGCAGGAGCACACAAACCGTCTGCGAGAAGAGGCCAAACGAATCAAAGCTGATTCGGTTTCTGAAGGTGCGTGCTCTAATCTGGTGGAACAAGATGTGCAGCAACTGAAGGCGCTTGTTAGCAGGTTGCAGGCAGAAAAGGCTGATTTGGTCGACATGACTTCCGAGCTCCTACTGAAGTTGGGTGCAGCATCACCGGACGATTCATTTGTGGAAATTCGAATGGTGGAGGCTGCGGATGATGGCAAAGTAGAAACAGCAAAGGAGCCCCAGGGCAAGTTTATAAACAGCCCTGCAGCTAATGGGAAACGGATGATGGCAGAAGAGTTAACAGTCAGCCAACTTCTTCATATGCTGAGGGACAAGACCCTGAAATGGGAAAAACTTGAACACGAGCCTCAATCTTCAAAGAAAAGGGGTTCGGAACTCTCAAAGGTTATTGAAATAGCTGAGGTGGCAACACAGACTGAGAAGACTGCAGCAGAGCCGCTCTTGGATGCCGAAAGTACGCTGCCTCACGTCAATGCAGAACAACAGAATGCTGAAACAGCTACTTCAGTAGAGGGATTGAATGGTCCGATCAATCAATCTCCGAATGAAGTTGAAGTATTGAAATCACAAATGAGGTCATTAGTAAAAGACTTGCAGGAAGCCCAGAAAAAGCGGGATGAAGCTGAACACATGATGAAGTCTCTTCAGGACAGATGTCGGGATTTAGAACAAAAGTCGGCTAACGTTCAGCTGGGCAAGGAGGAAATAGAAGACCCTCCCGCTGGCTTAGCTCAGAACGACACCGAATATTACCATGACCTGTTGAGCGACACCGAATATTATGAGGACCTGTTCTGCCCAGCTTGTGATGAAAACTCCCAAAGTGCAGAAACCTTGATGAATCACAAAAAGTCTAAGGAACATCGGGAGATGGTGGCGCTACTACGGGAGGAACTGTGCAGGCAGCTGGCAGCTGACAATGGAGCCCCGAGAGTCTCCAAGAAGCAGAAAAGGAAAAGACGAAGCAGAAGATGATAACCATATGAACCACAGAAAAGGAAAAGACGAAGCAGAAGATGATGATCATCTGGACCATCATCATCACTATTAGATCACGCACGGGGTCCCTGCGAACGGAGCCAAATCAGTTTGGAAGTAGAAAACTTCCCAAGGTACTCAAGTTTTACAAGCCAACAATGCTGGTTCAGAAGGACGGAAGTTCAAGCTGTTAAGTCCAGTGAAGGACTATTGGATGAGTCACTCCAGCAACGTGAACCGACTACACCACGGGGAACTGCTGCACCACTGAGGCGTTGTCAGGACCGAGTCAAGAAGCACGGAAGGCGCATCCACCGAGATTGAATCTGTGAACTGTTTCCCGCAGAGACTAAATCTATGAACTGTTTCCCGCAGAGACTGAATCTGTGAACTGTTTCCGCAGAGATTACATCTGTGAACTGTTTTAACATAAAGTTGGATATATGTTAGGAGGTTATGTTTAATGGGGAATAAGTATGTTGTAAGCTAAAAAGGGAGGATTGTAGTGTATGTAACTGTTCTACCTTTAAGAGAACTATTGTATGTAACCGTCCACCTTTAAGAGAACTATTTTAGGTGTGGCACTACTTTATCCTGGCTGCTGTATACTGTAATACCGACGGTGACCACACCGGTATATAAGTGCTGTGGCAGAATTTATTGGGCAGATTCGCCCTGACCTTCGAATAGTAAAGTCCTGTTTAAGTTACTCTTGTAGTCTGTGTATTACTTCGCTATACAGCCCACAGACTTTACACGGACAATATGACCCGTCCATCGGAGCTGATCGAGCGTGGTCAAAGTTTCGATGCTGGGGATGTTGGCCTGAGCAAGATCACTGACGTTGGTGCGCCTATCCTGCCAATGGATTTGCAGGATCTTGCGGAGGCAGCGTTGGTGGTACCTCTCCAGTGCTTTGAGGTGCCGGCTGTACATGATCCATGTCTCTGAGGCATACAGCAGGGCGGGTATCACTGCTGCTCTGTAGACCATGAGCTTAGTGCCGGGTTTGAGGTCCTGGTCTTCAAACACTCTCTTCTTCAGGCGTCCGAAGGCTGCACTGGCACACTGAAGGCGGTGTTGGACTTCGTCATCGACGTCTGTCCTTGTTGACAGTAGGCTCCCGAGGTATGGAAAGTGGTCCACGTTGTCCAAGGCCTTGTCATGGATTTTGATAATCAGGGGGCAGTACTGTGTGGTGGGGGCAGGTTGGTAGAGGACCTTTGTCTTACGGATGTTTAGTGTAAGGTCCATGCTCTCGTACGCTTCGGTGAAGGTGTTGACAATGGTTTGGAGTTTGGTTTGGTTTGGAGTTTGGAGATTACACGGCTGCTGGTGATGGGTTGGAGTATTGGAAGTCATGATGCTTAATTGCAGCCTGACTGTATGGGACAGGATGGATGGACCAGTTGATCTTTTCCTATCTGTCATTTCCAATGGTAGATCAGGAGACCCACAACAAAGCAGGCTTCTGTGGGCTGTGTGAAGGTTGAATATTTAAACTTGTTTTGATAGTATCTGCAAGATCCTGTCTGTGATTTTCGTATGTTCGTAACCTGGGCAAGCTACTAGACGATGACTGCCACCAGTAGAATCATACTCCCGTGAGGGAGAAATGCCTTGAAAGAAAGCAAGACTTACATTTATATAGCGCCTTTCACAACCACCAGACATCCCAAAGCGCTTTACAGCCAATGAAATACTTTTGAAGTGTAGTCACTGTTGTAATTGAGGAGAAAATTGGGAGGGAAAAAGAAAATTGAAGGAGGAAATAAATATGAGGCCTGCAATATTTGTACTTCTGGAGACCTTGAACTTTAGAGTTCAGCCATACAGACACACAGGAAGGGCAGTAACGTTCTGATGTTTTTCAAAACACAGATATTCCTTGTTGCCTGGCGATGAGTACTGCAGTTTAAAGGTGACTTTTAGTATTACTCTGGCCCTACATTTATACCAAGCCATCAAATCCATTATTACAAGACAATAGGGAGAGTTTATACCAGGGATGAATAACTAACAAGTTTGTGTGATCACAAATTGCATTCAAATAATACCATGCTCACACTGTCTGCACAGGGATGTGAATAAGAAATAGGACACAAAAGGAACGTTTACCTTATTAGAATGCTGATGCGTCATTGATGGCACTCGAGTTTAAATAGCCTTCACACGGCAGTCACCTTTGTCCTGGGTCTCCCAATCCACTATTAGAAAGGCCCTAATAATTCTTTGCAGCGAATGTTTCTTGAGAAGTATTGCAGAGAGGAAAAGGGCAGTGGGATTTCCAAGGCTCCCTAGATCAATACATAACAATATACATACCGCTTCAAAAATGTACTTTATGTGTACGAGGTACAATATAAATCAAGCCGTTTTATTCTTCTTCAAAAAGTGTGATTGACCTGTGATATGGATTTCCAGGTAGGACAGTAGAGGCAAAATCCTTGGGACCGTTTAAGAGTTTGAGATCTTATTGGAAAGAAACTGTAATTTTGCTTTGGACGGAAACAGAAAGTTGAGAGGATCTGGTTGATGTACATAAAGTATTAAATGATAGGGTTAGATAAGGTGAACTCAGAACACCACTTCAAGATAAGTCAAGCCTGTAGGACAAAAGGGCATACATTTAAATTAGTGGAAAGTAAGGTTAAAATGGATATATTTTAGAAAAGTATTTCTCCACTCAAAATTTGTTTGGAATAATCTGACAGGTGAGGTATCAAAGTCAAAGATATTAAGGGCAATCAAAATGTGGGTGGATGTTAGGCAGGGTAAATTAAGGTGTTAAAGGGACATGTTTGATGGGTTGAATGGCCTTTTTATTTTCTTTAACTTTTCTTATGTTATTAGACCCACACATATTCCAGATATCCATGTTCACTTCCCAGGCCTGTATTTCTATTGCATTGCGACCAATAATACAGCCTCTGTGCACCACCAGTCACACAGTACCCCTTTAGAATTGGCATTGAAGAAGAGGTCATGATTAAATAAACAAAGAAAACTCTGCCACCACTGCTGGCACTGTTCAGGTTCTCCATGCACCTGTGCTAGAATGAACTGACCTTGGCAGTTAATATGAGGTCGGCTCATCAGAATAGCTTCTGTACTCCAGATGTGTCGCTTATGATGGAACACCAGTGATAGAATTTTGGGCCCCAGTAAAAGGCTGCCCATTCAGCACTGGGAGGAAATGGGCACAGGGACAGAAATGGCATTGGGGCAGAGGTGGCATGTACGCAGTTTTAACGGGGACATTTGCAAAGGTCCAGAATTTTTTTTAATTAGGCCCTGCTCAGACACTCCAGTCACTTTATGGGGCAGCCCCCTAATCTTAGTCATTTTCAGGGGCCTAGTGAGTCATGCTGGGTACCTGTATCGGGGTGTGCTGGATGTGTCAAGCGTGTTGCAGGCCTCAGGCTTATACACCCGATATTCCAGGGTGGGTGTGCCCACAGTCACATTATTGGCCCATTGCGTCCATGCACGTAAAGCCAACGAATATCTAAAGAGGGGGAAATAACTGTTGGAAAGTATTTCCTGCAACATGTGGCATTAGAAATTCCGTACCCTTGCATGGGGGGGAATGGGCGAGGAGGGGCAGGATTTGTGGTGGAACCCAGATCTACTGGGTTTCTGTGCCAATTAAAAAAGTAGAGGAACACTGTGATCAAGGAGAGGCACATTCTCTTTATCTCACGTACACCCCAGCAGCAGTTTGGGGCTTGTCTCGGGGTGTTTCTGGGCTACCCAGACATCCCAGCAGATACACCCTGAGAGGCCCAACAGTATGAGCAGGTGTAGGTGCCGTTCTGGGCCACAAGTGAGCTCCAGCACTGACAAATCAAATGGAAATCAATCTCCGGGTTTGATTCAGGGTTTGCCAGCATCGCAGCATCTTTGTCTTTCGTACACATGGCTGGAACAGGAGAGTGCCGCTCCAATATTCCAACTGGTCAGTGGGGTGGGCACTGCCACAGGCACAGGTACCCATCCCTATTATTTAAATCACCAAGTGTCACAGCTAGGTCAGAGGGACAGCACATTGGCACTGTGAAATATTTACCCCATTATATTTAAAATAGAAAGATATGGATTCCTAGGACAGCACCCTTGCCTAGGAATTCGAGTAGGCCAGAGACCTGCCAGTAACACCGCAGGCCAAGGCTAACGGCCGCCCGCAGAAAGAGCACAGGCAGCACTGGTATTTTGGTGCTGCTTGTTTATTTACATGAGTGGAACGGAGAATCTTTCTGGCGCTAACCTCAGCAGGAGGCCGAAGGTCGCGCCTGAAGGATCGGTGCCGCGTTCTCAGGCAATGTGCTGTGTTGCAGCATTTAGTGACTGTTCCTGGGTTTTGCTATCGATGATGGCCCTTGTAAGTTTGGTGTATTGTGCGTTATGGTACATCACGAGGCATTTGTTTGTCGACGGCTCCCCTCTTACTTTCGCGAACATTTGTCTGGATCTTGTGTGGGGTCCATAAATGGGTGCCAGACTGTCTGGTACTCTCGCCTTCGCTGGCTGCCATAGCTCCACAGATGTCTCACCCAGATGGTTGCTGTGTGGAGGTTTGTGCTCCACCATGGTGTTGGAGGGGGAGGGGATGCACCGTATTGCAGCTAGCAGTGACAGTGCACTAGCCTGCATATCACATAGGGGATTCACTCCCTGGTGAGGGGTTCTTAAAGCACAGGCTCAGACCTGGAGGGACTATGACTGGAAACACCACATAAGGACTGTGTAAGGCACAGATGTCCTTAAACCGTTGCATGAGACATCAATGGAAATAAGTTTTAAAAACGGAGGAACATGAACTCTTGGTCAGGAGTTTACTGGTGCAGAAGAGAGTTCAGTTACATTTTGATCAGCAGCAGACTTTAGAAGAACTCTTGATGAGAATTTAAAAACAGAGTTCCAAACTTTGCATCTTATTTTGTCAGTTCCTAATCCAGAAAACCCCGATTAATAAAATTTAAGGAAATGCAGCTTTGATTTTTTGCTGAGATTACTACAACTGCAGTACAGTACAGTTTATTTGAAAAGTATTTACCTCCTATAATGTTTGACTGACCAGGGGGGAGATTTGATGCATCTCATTGGATGCACTTTTCACTCCAATTACATAGTCTGAGCTCTCCATAGTTAAGTTATCCCAGCAGCTCTTTACTGTACGGGTTATAGCTCACCGCCGCTTTCGCCCACCTCTCCACGCTGTCAACGGCTGCACGGATGGGTGTGCTTTGGAGAGGGCAGTAAGAGGAGCGGTGAGCTCCAAATTGGATGAGCGTGTGTCAATTCATAGAAACATAGAAACATAGAAGATAGGAGCAGGAGTAGGCCATTCGGCCCCTCGAGCCTGCTCCGCCATTCAATGCGATCATGGCTGATCATCCAAATTCAGTACACTGTCCCTGCTTTCTCCCCATACCCCTTGATCCCTTTAGCCTTAAGAAATATATCCAACTCCTCTTGAATATATTTAATGAATTGGCCTCTACTGCCTTCTGTGGTAGACAATTCCACAGGTTCACCACTCTCTGGGTGAAGACATTCCTCCTCATTTCTGTCCTAAATGGCCTACCATTTATCCTTAGACTGTGACCCCTGGTTCTGGACTCCCCGACCATCGGGAACATCCTTCCTGCATCTAGTCTGTCCAGTCCTGTCAGAATTTTATAAGTTTCAATGAGATCCCCTCTCATTCTTCTAAACTCCAGCGAGTACAAGCCCAATCGACCCAATCTCTCCTCATACGCCATTCCTGCCATCCCAGGTATCAGCCTGGTGAATCTTCGCTGAACTCCTTCCATGGCAAGATCATCCTTCCTCAGATAAGGCGAGCAAAACTGCACACAATACTCAAGATGTGGTCTCACCAAGGCCCTGTACAACTGGAGCAAGACATCCTTGTTCCTGTACTCAAACCCTCTCGCTACGAAGGCCAACATACCATTTCCCTTCTTAACGGCCTGCTGCACCTGCATGCTTACCTTCAGCGACTGGTGCACAAGGACACCCAGGACTCGTTGCACTTCCCCTTCTCCCAATCTATTGCCATTCAGATAATAATCTGCCTTCCTGTTTTTGCCACCAAAGTGGATAACCTCACATTTATTCACGTTATATTGCATCTGCCATGCTTCTGCCCAATCACCCAACCTGTCCAAATCATCCTGGAGTTTCTCGGCATCCTCCTCACAGCACACACGCCCACCCAGCTTTGTGTCATCTGCAAATTTGGAGATATTACATCTAGTTCCCTTGTCTAGATCATTAATATGTATTGTGAATAGCTGGGGTCCTAGGACCGATCCCTGCCGTACCCCACTAGTCACTGCCTGCCACTCGGAAAAAGACCCGTTTATTCCAACTCTTTGCTTTCTGTCTGCCAACCAGTTCTCTATCCAAGTCAATACCTTGGCCCCAATCCCATGTGCTTTAACTTGGCACACTAATCTCTTATGCGGGACCTTATCGAAAGCCTTCTGAAAGTCCAAATACACCACATCCACTGGTTCTCCCTTATCTATTTTACCAGTTACATCCTCAAAAAATTCCAGTAAATTAGTCAAGCACGATTTACCTTTTGTAAATCCATGTTGACTTTGTCCGATCCTGTCACTGTTTTCCAAGTGCTCTGCTATTACATCTTTTATAATGGATTCTAGCATTTTCCCCACTACCGATGTCAGGCTTACCGGTCTGTAATTCCCCGTTTTCTCTCTACCACCTTTTTTGAATAGTGGGGTAACATTAGCTACCCTCCAATCCACGGGTACTGTTCCAGATTCCATCGAATGTTGGAAGATGATCAGCAATGCATCTACTATTTCTAGGGCCGCTTCCTTAAGTACCCTAGGATGTAGATTATCAGGCCCTGGGGATTTATCGGCCTTCAATCCCATCAATTTCCCTAACACCATTTCCCTATAAATACTGATTTCTTTCAGTTCCTCTCTTTCATCAGACCCTATGTTCCCCGACATCTCTGGGAGGTTATTTGTGTCCTCCTTTGTGAAGACAGAACCAAAATATGTATTTAGTTGGTCTGCCATTTCTTTGTTCCTCATTATAAATTCCACTGATTTTGACTGCAAGGGACCTACGCTTGACTTCACCAATCTTTTTCTCTTCAAATATCTATAAAAGCTTTTACAGTCCATTTTTATGTTCCCTGCAAGCTTACTCTCATATTCTATTTTCCCTTTCTTAATTAATCCCTTTGTCCTCCTTTGTTGAATCCTAAACTGCTCCCAATCCTCAGGTTTACTGCTTTTTCTGGCCAATTTATATGTCCACTCCTTGGATCTTATGCTATCCCTAATTTCCCTTGTTAGCCACGGTTGAGTCACCTTTTTTGTTTTATTTTTATGCCAACGTGGGATGAACAAATTCTGTAGTTCATCCATGCGGTCTTTGAATGTTTGTCATTGCCTATCCACCGTCAACCCTTTGAGTGACATTCCCCAATCAATCCTACCCAACTCGCGCCTCAGATCATCGTAGTTTCCTTTATTTAAATTCAGGACCGTAGTCATTGCACGCCGATTGACATCACGCTCCTGCTAACTAAAATACTTTCCACAAATGCAGGAAATGGCAGCGCTGCCGACCTGCCGAAAATGGCAGCTGCTGCGGGACCCACTGGAAGCGGGCGGAAGTGAGGAAGTTCCAGGTGTGATCTCTGGTCTAAGCTATATTAGCTGCTCTAGTCAGGGTTGTGGTGAGGTAGGCACTGGAGACCTTCTGGCATTTACTCAACTGATTAGGCTGACACGTGAAGACTGACCACTAGAAGGCTACTGGTGCCCTTGAAACTATAGTGGTGATTTCGCAACTTGGCATTCCCATCAAGGAGTGGCACTCTCAGAAAACAAATCTGAGGATTATTAAGGAAGCAGTAACAGGACATTTGGATAAGCATAATTTAATCAGACAGAGTCAGCATGGTTTTATGAAGGGCAAGTCATGTTTGACAAATTTGCTCAAATTCTTTGAGGACGTAACAAACAGGGTGGATAAAGGGGAACCAGTGGATGTGGTGTATTTGGACTTCCAAAAGTTATTTGACAAGGTGCCACACAAAAGATTACTGCACAAGATAAAAAATCACAGGATTGGGGGTAATATACTGGCATGGGTGGAAGGTTGGCTATCTAACAGAAAACAGAGAGTTGGGATAAATGGTTCATTCTCGGTTTGGCAATCAGTAACTAGTGGTGTTCCGCAGGGGTCAGTGCTGGGACCCCAACTCTTTACAATCTATATTAACGATTTGGAGGAGGGGAACATGTGCAACATACCCAAGCTTGCCGACGATACAAAGATGGGAGGGAAAGCAGTGAGTGAGGAGGACATAAAAAACCTGCAAAAGGACATAGACAGGCTAAGTGAGTGGGCAGAAATTTGGCAGATGGAATATAACGTTGGAAAGTGTGAGGTTATGCACTTTGGCAGAAAAAAATCAAAGAGCAAGTTATTATCTAAATGGAGAGAAACTGCAAAGTGCTACTGTACAAAGGGATCTGGGGGGTCCTGGTGCATGAAACACAGAAGGTTAGTATGCAGGTACAGCAGGTGATCAGGAAGGCCAATGGAATCTTGGCTTTTATTGCAAGGGGGATGGCGTATAAATGCAGGGAAGTCTTGCTTCAGTTATACAGGGTACTGGTGAGGCCACACCTGGAATACTGCGTGCAGTTTTGGTTTCCATATTTAAGAAAAGATATACTTGCTCTCGAGGCAGTTCAGAGAAGGTTCACTCGGTTGATTCCAGAGATGAGGGGGTTGACTTATGAGGAAAGGTTGAGTAGGTTGGGCCTCTACTCATTGGAATTCAGAAGAATGAGAGGCGATCTTATCGAAACATATAAGATTGTGAGGGGGCTTGATCGGGTGGATGCGGGGAGGATGTTTCCACTGATGGGTGAGATTAGAACTAGGGGACATAATCTTAGAATAAGGGGCTGCCCTTTCAAAACTGAGATGAGGAGAAACTTCTTCACTCAGAGGGTAGTAAATCTATGGAATTTGCTACCTCAGAGAGCTGTGGAAGCTGCGACATTAAATAAATTTAAAACGGAGATAGTTTCCTAGCTGATAAGGGAATTAGGGGTTACGGGGAGCAGGCAGGGAAGTGGACGTGAGTCTAGGTTCGGATCAGCCATGATCTTATTGAATGGCGGGGCAGGCCCGAGGGGCCGTATGGCCTACTCCTGCTCCTACTTCTTATGTTCTTATGAAATTGAGGACACACAACCATGATTTTCCAACCATTCCTTGTAAGTTTAATAGGACTTAGTTTGAATCCATTACTCATCAAACAGTGAGCCCCTGGTGTCAACTCGATTGATCAAGAGAGGTGGCAAGTGGAGGTCAAGCATGTCACCAAAGGAAGGCAAGAAGGGAAAAGTTAGCTGCTCTCCTATGCCTTCTAGTGGTCAGTTTGTAAACTTACTGCCCAGGGCAGAATGAGCCATATATGCCAGAAGGTCCCAGGGCAGATCTTTAGTTTGTGCTGAGTTAACTTATTTCAGCAAGACTGCTACAATTGGCTTCAACACTCATAGTTTCCTGCATTACAACAGTGAGTACACTTCAAAAGTACATCATTTCAAAGTGTTTTGGGATGTCCTGAAGTTGTGAAAGGCGCTATATAAATGGAAGTCTTTTTTTTTCTTTTAGGAGTGCGTGGGCAATTAGTCGTGGTTTCCATTACTTGAGAAATGTACAGAAGGCAGCCAGTGCCTGAGCGCCCATACACCAGCATGAGTCAGCACTGAGAAGAACAAAGAAAACTGATTGGAAAGAGAACATTTAGAAAAAAAAAAGGCAGGCCTAAGCAGGGGTTGGTATATGGCATGAAGGAAATTTAAGAGGAAGTGAACAGGCAAATAAAATCAGCAAATTTACTTTAAATATATCTCAGCACAAGTCTAGAGCTATTTATGCAGCATGTATAGTAATCTGTCCTGACATCCAAAAATTCCAAGAATTGCACAAAATCTCAGCATTTTATTGCGCAGTAAGCACCGTGTTCTAAGTCCTGCTGCAAGGCATGTACATTCCTTCCTGGCATTATCATCCCCCTCCCAGCTCAGGCTAAATTTCCCTTCTAGGTTGGAAGGTTCACGTGTATGGGCTTATAGGGTTAAATAAAGCTGTGGTAACAGAGAGCCAAAAATTACAGTGCAGGTTTCCTTTGAAGTAGACCACATGTATCCAGGCAACAGGGAAAATCCAGCACAGTGAATTGATGTCTTGGCATTAATGTGCTCATTGTGCAGATGCATGGGTCAGCACTTGATCTGATATCGTATCTGCTTTAGTTTTTAAAAAAGATTCAAGTTCAGACTTGACGTAAAATGCAGAGAGCTGGAGAGATGTAAAAGAGATTCCCTTTGCTTGTGTAAAGGTCTTGAAATAAAGAATTACTAAACAAAGACCCCAATTATTTGCTATTAAAATTAATATACACCCAACACTTTTAAGTGGACTTCGGTGTCATAGCTAGCCATCTTGTGCGTATAGGTGGGGGAAGATGGGAGGAAGATCATTTAAGTCATATAAGAACTTAGCCTAAGCTGTTAGAGCAATGTACAAAGAAATCTGAACAAAAAGCAAAATCCTGCGGATGCCAGAATGATGCTGCAATTTATTCTGATGAAGGAGCCATATCTGTAGCATTAATGTGTCTGTTCTCTCCACAGACGTTGTCTGACCTATTGCGTGTTTCTAGCATTTCCTGTTTTTGATACAGAGACCCGTCTGCTTTCTGAGCAACAACATGTCATGACCCCACGTGGACTAATGGTGACAACAACAACAGCAACTTGTATTTGTATGGCACCTTTAACGTAGTAAAACATCCCAAGGCTCTTCACAAGAGTGTTTTAAGACAAAAAATTGACACTGAGCCACATAAGAAATTAGGGCACATGACCGAAAGCTTGGTCAAAGAGGTAGGTTTTAAGGAGCGTCTTAAAGGAGGAAAGAGAGGTAGAGAGGCAGAGCGGATTAAGGACGGAGTTCCAGAGCTTAGGACCGAGGCAGCTGAAGGCACGGCCACTGATGGTTGAGCGATTAAAATCAAGGATGCTCAAGATGGCAGAATTTGAGGAGCGCAGATATCTCGGGGGTTGTGGGGCTGAAGGAGATTACAGAGATAGGGAGGGGCGAGGCCTTGGAGGGATTTGAAAACAAGGATGAGAATTTTGAAATCAAGGCGTGGCTTAACCGGGAGCCAATGTAGGTCAGCAAGCACAGGGGAGATGGATGAATGGGACTTGTTGCGATTTAGGACACGAGCAGCCGAATTTTGGATGACCTCAAGTTTACGTAGGGTAGAATGTGGGAGGCCAGCCAGGTGTGTGCTGGAATAGTCAAGTCTAGAGCTAACAAAGGCATGGATGAGGGTTTCCGCAGCAGATGAGCTGAGGCAAGGGTGGAGATGGGCGATGTTACGGAGGTGGAAATAAGTGGTCTTAGTTATGCCATGGATATGTGGTCGGAAGCTAATTTCAGGGTCAAATATGACATCAAGGGCTCGATTTTCAATGGGCTCTGGAGGCAGGATTGGAGGCATGTGGGGGGTTAAAATCCCGAAATCAGGGGTCCCAACCCCATCCCACACCCAACCCGCCTCATTGCCAGTTTCAAAGGAAGTGAGTACCCGCCCCGCACTGGGACCCGCCTACCCGAGGCGGGAAGGGATTAGTGCCAATTAACTGCCTGTTAACAGGTAGTTAACAAGCAGTTTTTAGCCTAATCCCTATTTCTAATGCTGAAGCGTGGGATTCCCGACAGCTCAAAACCACGCCAAGTTTGCGAGGCGGGCCATCGGGTTGAAGGACTTGGCAGGGTCAAGATGTCAGTGTTCAGGTGAGTGATGGGTCCATGAGTGCAAAGGTAAGTGTGTTTGGTGTGTCTAAAGTGATTAAAGAAGTTTAAATTACCTTTTCTTACCTTTTCAGCCTTCCTTCCTTTAGGCCTCGGGAGTCCCTCATCTCACCGGCACAGAAAGCAGAATGGCTGCGAACTGTCAAAAGTGACAGCCTTCAGCTTTCTGTGCAGGAGAGATTTCTAACTGAGTCTGTGGAGAAGGACTCATGTTAGAAGTAAGACTGTCAGTGTTTGACAGCTTCAAACAGCTGTGAAACACTGATATTTCATCTGTCAAAACCTCTTGACAGATGAAATTTCAGTCTGTGATGTCACCTGTTGCCGGGTGGCCCTTAATTGGCCTGCTGAGCGGGCTGAACAAGGTCAATCAAGTTAAAATCGCGTGGATTGGCCGCATCTCGATAGAGGCGGGACAACCCCAAAAGACACGAAGGAGGCCCTCGCCAATGCGACAATGTTAGCGCACCCGCTGCCCGGCGCCACCATTGCGCTCACGACAGATGCGTCGGACTACGCCGTCGGCGCCGTGCAAGAGCAATGGGTCGACGGGGCATGGCAACCGCTGGCGTTTTTTAGCCGCCAGTTACGTAGCAACAAACGTAACTATAGCACATTTGACCGAGAGTTGTTGGCGTTGTTCCTGGCCATCCGCCACTTTCGTTTTTTATTAGAAGGACGCCAATTCGTTGCTTTCGTGGATCACAAGCCCCTGACGTTTGCCATGGCCAAGACAACTGAGCCGTGGTCGGCCCGACAGCAACGGCAACTCACGTTCATCTCCGAGTTTACCACCGACATCCGTCATGTGGCCGGCAAGGACAACATGGTTGCCGACTGCCTTTCGCGTGCGGCCGTCCAGGCCGTCCAACTGGGTCTCGACTATTCACTAATGGCGGTCGACCAAGCGGCTGACCCGGAGACGCACGCTTTCCGTTCCGATTCGTCCGGCCTGCGGCCAGTGGACGTACTTTTCCACTCAGACGGCACATCCTTGCTCTGCGATGTCACCCTGGGAGACCCACGCCCGATCGTTCCGTCATCCTGGCGCAGGAAAGTCTTCGATATCATGCACAACCTCGCCCACCCGGGTGTGCGGGCGTCACTGAAGTTGTTAGCATCCAAGTTTGTCTGGAGGGGAATGCGAAAAGATGTGCGCGACTGGGCCAACACCTGTGTCGTGTGCCAGAGAGCGAAGGTGCAGCGCCACGTTAAAGCTCCTGTCGCCATTTTCGAGGTACCAGAGCGGCGATTCGATCATGTTCATATCGACCTCGTGGGCCCACTACCACCATCACAAGGGTTCACGCATCTGCTGACAATCGTCGACCGTACCACCAGATGGCCGGAGGCCATTCCATTGACGTCCACCACCTCCGCGGACGTCGCCCGGGCTTTTCTTTCGTCCTGGGTTGCCTGTTTCGGCGTGCCGTCGGACATTTCATCGGACCATGGGCCGCAGTTCTCCTCTGCTCTGTGGAACGCCGTGGCTTCAGAATTGGGCGCCAAGCTCCATCGCACCACGGCTTACCACCCGCAGGCCAATGGGTTATGCGAACGCTTCCATCGTTCTCTGAAGGCATCGCTGCGGGCCACCCTCCAAGGGACCGCGTGGATGGATAAGTTGCCATGGGTAATGCTCGGGTTGCGCACGGCGCCTAAAGAGGACCTGCAGGCGTCGGCCACCGAATTGGTCTACGGCCAGCCGCTCAGGGTCCCCGGCGAGTTTCTCCCGTCGCCAACGCGTCCGTGGTCCGCCAGTGAACAGCTGAAGGCTCACCGAGCTGCGGCACACGCTTTCCGGCCCATTCCGACTTCACAGCATGGACTGCCTGCGTCACATGTTCCGCCAACGCTCATGAGGGCTAAATTCGTTTTTGTACGGCACGATGCCCACCGTAGTCCCCTAATGCCTCTATACACAGGCCCCTTCCAGGTACTGAAGGCGGGCGCCAAGAGTTTTCTGGTAGACGTCAGCGGGACGCCCGACTACATTTCCGTGGACCGCCTCAAGGTTGCACACCTGGACCTCGGCCAGCCAGTCGAAACAGCGCAACCGCCGCGTCGTGGACGACCGCCCGCGGCCGCTACGCCTGGCCCATCGGCCCCGCGGCCCAGCTCCTCTCCTGCACCATCCATTCCTCTCCGGGAATATTGGAGTCGCTCCGACAGGATTGTCCGACCTCCTCAGCGATTGACTTTGATGATTAAAGACACTTCTGGGGGGGCGCATGTGGTAAAACCACCAATGAACTCCTGTACAAATGAATAACTGTCTTTAAATCAATGTTACAGCACCTATGTCCGTTTGCTGAGTGTAAACAAGCTTTCTGTAAAAACCCTGAAACAACGCGATGACGTCATCACATTGGTCACGTGGTGCCCCGAGTGGCGGGAAACGTGATGACGTCATGACGTCAGAGGTGGGAGGTTCTGGGTTCAGACCTCGTGGAACTAGTTACTGTGTAGACCTGTTTGCTGTTACTCCTGCATGTTTTTGTTTTGTTCACCAGTTTAATTAAATTCGGTTAATTTACTGAACTGCCTTGACCTCAGTGATTTAGATAGGAATCCGTTGATTCCTACAGTGTACCATTTCACCAAAGGGAGGAAAGAAGATGAAAATCTACAGGCAGGACACTACCTACTGCTCACACAAGGCTTATTGTGTCTGAAATTGAGTTTGAAAATGCTTGAGGAGAAGAAAGCAGCTCCCAAGAAGAGCACCCAGAAAGCCTTGAATAAAGCGCCACCGAAGGGTGACAAGAAGCGGAGAAAGTCAAGGGAGGAGATTTACTCAATTTGTGTTTACAAAGTGATGAAGCAGGTTCACCCCGACACCAGCATCTCCAGCAAGACCATGAGCATCATGGTTTCCTTTGCGAACAATATTTTCGGGCGCGTCACAACTGAAGCTTCCCGCCTGGCCCATTACAACAAGTGCTTGACCATCAGCTCCCAGGAGATCCAGACCAACATGCGCCTGCTGCTGCCCGGGCAGCTGGCCAAGCTCGCCGCATCGGAAGGGAAAAAGGTGGTGACCAAGTACACCAGCTCCAAGTAAAACTCCACGATGTACTGAAAAACACATGGCTCCCGTGGAAACGTTCTTACATCGTAGTGAAGGTACAGCAGCTGTACAGCAGCAGTGGCTCAGTTGGTAGCACACTCGCCTCTGAGTCAGAAGGTTGTGGGTTCATAGTCCCACTCCAAGGGGGGAATTTTGCCAGCCCTGGGGAGGCGGGTATGGAGGCGGGACTGCCGGGAAAATGGCACATCTTCCCGGGAGGCGGGAAGGGGATTACAGCCAATTAACTGCCTGTTAACAGGTAGTTAACAGGCAGTTAAGAGGCTTATCCACATTTTACCCCTCCAAGTGCGGACTTCCCGACGTCGGGAAACCCCACCAGGGTCAGCGAAGTGGGCAGTGGGTCTCAAAGCTGTCAAACGCTGACAATTCATCTGTCAAAAATTTTCAACAGATGAAACGTCATACGCTGACATCCTCTGTCACCGGCTTTCCCTTAATTGGCCAGCTATGTATGCAGGGCAGGCTTAACAAGGTCAATCAAGGGCAATAGCGTGGGTTGGCCGGACGCCGTTGGGGGCGGGACTGAAACCCGACAACCAGCAGTCCTGCCCCCAACACGTCCCCATTGGCAAAATCCAGCCCCAGGGACTTGAGCACATAAATCTAGGCTGACACTCCAGTGCAGTGCTGAGGGAGCACTGCACTGTCGGAGGTGCCGTCTTTCGGATTAGATGTTAAACCAAGGCCCCGTCTGCTCTCTCAGGTGGACGTTAAAGATCCCATGGCACTATTTTGAAGAAGAGCAGGCGAGTTATCCCCAGTGTCCTGGCCAACATTTATTCCTCAACCAACATAACAAAAACAGATTATCTGGTCATTATCACATTGCTGTTTGTGGAAGATTGCTGTGCGCAAATTGGCTGCCGCATTTCCCACATTACAACAGTGACTACACTTCAAAAGTACTTCATTGGCTGTAAAGCGCTTTGCGATGTCCGGTGGTCGTGAAAGGCGCTATATAAATGCAAGTCTTTCTTTTTAAGATCAAACCAGTGTTTCCATTCCATTTAAATGCAGCAACTGAAACTCACTTTTGAAAACAAATCTCCCTTTGAATATTGTACACAATAAGATCTGTGCTGATTTCATTACTATTGATTCGTGTTCTTCCATATTACAATGCTGAGACTTTATTAATTGCAAAATACTGTACATTAATATGATTTTTACTATGTAAACTAGTTTGTTTATGTGTTTAGTTGGAATTTAAGACAAATTTATTTTTAATATGCATATACCCCCTGTATATGAATGCGTGTGTAACTCCACATAGATAGTGTATATATAGATAAAATAACCATGTCTTAACTTAAGTTTTCAAGAGTCAAAATTTAGTTCAAACTCTTTTTTTAAAAACATTCCTCTTCTCCAATTTTCTCCCCATCTTGCTGAATTGTGGCTCCACAGGCACACCGGCCCTCTAGATCTTGCTCAAATGGCCATTGTCAACCTACGAGCAACTGGCTGCAGATTATGGACGACATC
Organism: Somniosus microcephalus; assembly: GCF_052327205.1. Classification (NCBI taxonomy): domain Eukaryota; kingdom Metazoa; phylum Chordata; class Chondrichthyes; order Squaliformes; family Somniosidae; genus Somniosus; species Somniosus microcephalus. The sequence continues at coordinate 199,804,232 of NC_140996.1, read as the reverse complement.
ACAGCTGAGCCTGATCTTGTCCAATGATATGAACTTTCCAGCAGGGGCACTGGATACTGATGTGGACCGGAAGTCTTGTTGATTTTCCTTTCCTTGCTATCTGAGCCCAGGACACTGAGACCAATTGCTATACCCCTATCACCATCCCAGTTAAGATCAGCTAACAGCACAGACCAGGGATCAAACCTGGTAGCCTCCTGGTCTATATGGCTCAGTACCATGCTGGTCATTGCACTTAACGCATTGAGCCTTAGGGAACCAACTAAAATTCTCTTTAAAATATATATTTTGTCTCCATTGTAAAGGAAGCGGTTTGTTATCATCTTGGGAAGGAGGATTGAACAGAATAGTTGATAATGTGTGATGACTGAGTGATGGCTGGTACATTAGTCTGTGTGAAATGAAGTCCATGTACAGTATGCATACAAGTAAAAGCAGAAATGATATTTTTGCAATATACTGATATTTTTTCCACATGAATGATATTATCACCAGTTACATATCAGGGAATGACTTTTCTTCCTGCCAGTATCTGTATCTGGTACACCTTTCCATTTATTGCCACTTACCATCCATATTTTTAAGGTTTTGCAGAATTTTAAGTGATTGACTAGTTAAGGCACATTGTACATTTTTGTTTTCATACCTTTAGTTTATTGGGACAAATCTGTGTACAGTAGAGAGACTTTTCATTTGAGGGTCACGGCAGTTTCTTTAGCGATGGCCATTGGGAGGTAGGGGCACGCCTACATTGGGTGGGAGGAGTACTGCATTGGGTTACTTGTCCTTTGCTGAGCTTCGGTCATACTTTTGGCATCACTTCTCTGTTAACTTCTCTCATCACTCCCTCTCGTGAGGTTAGTTTGTTCTTTTCTGGAGGGGAGGGGACAAGGGCCCTTGCAGTTTGCTTGCTTCCAAGAAAAAGGGTCCAAATTCTCTGATTTATTGGGCATTTTAAAAAACTTATGCTGTCGCCTACACCACCATTTGGAGCTGGATTAGGAATTCAGAGGTCATAAGTTCAAATCCCAACATGGCAAGTTGTGAAACTGAATTTTAAAAACCTGGTAATTTGTGGGCCAACACCAGAACATTGCTGGATTGTCATTAAAAACTCATCTGATTTAGTACAGGTTATTAATCCCTTATCCGAAACCCTTGGGGCCAGATGTGTTTCGGAATTCGGAATTTTTCGGATTTCAGAACGGTAGGGGTATCTGCAGCTCTTTTTGACATTTTCACAGTGAAATTAAATTCAAAATCACAAAATAACAAAAAATATCAGAGAGCAGCAGACGCACGTGTGACTGGTAGCAGCGCTGAGACACAACTGACGCCTCACACCTGCGTGGGTCAAGCATCGGCCACGTCGGGTCATGTTTGGCACCACTCGGGTCATGTCGTGCACACGAGTGACGCTCTGCGAAAAAACTTTCGGTTTTCAGAGCTTTTCGAATTTCGGAATTGCAGATAAGGGATTGTGGACCTGTAATGTATTTCAGGGAATGTAACCCGCCAGTCCTACTCAGTCTAGCCTACATGTGACTCCAGCCTGACACTATGTGGTTGATTCTTATTGCCCTCAGAGCAACCTAGGATGGGTAGTAAAATGGTTCCTTACCAGTTCGGCCACAACCTAAGTCAAGAAACGAAAAAATAAAAAACCCTACCCCCACAATATAAGTTGGTGTTCCTCATTTGCACTGTTATACTAAAGAAGCCTGGACATTACCAGCAAAACCACGGCACAGGAACATAAACCATAAGTTCCACTCCTAAGATGACTAAGTACTCGGTTCACTTGGCACAAAGCACAGAAAGGAATTCTAAGTGGGACTTCTGAAACTGCTGATCTGAATTAACAGCAAATTGTGGGGAATCCAAAACTAAGGGTCATAAATATAAGATAGTCACTAATACAGGTATATCCAATAAGGAATTCAAGAGAAACTTCTTTACTAGAGAGTGGTTCGAAGGTGGAGCTCACTACCACAAGGAGTAGTTGAGGCGAATAACATAGATGCATTTAAGGGGAAACTGGATAAGTGCACGAGGGAGAAAGTTATGGAAGATTATGCTGATAGTGTGAGATGAAGCAGGGTGGGGAGAGACTGCGTTGTGTTTGCTTTTCAAGTTCGTGCAGTCAATGTACAGTACTTGTTTGCTGGTTGCACTACACAACTATAAACAGAATGGCTGAAAAATGGTCCACAATTCAGATGAAAAATTGCAATACACATAATGAATCCTCAAACAGCCAGCCCTAGAACAAAATGGCCTATCCATATTGCCTATTAGCTGACTGGAGCATAATCAAAAGTAGATTGAGATTCCTGGATTCCATGCTGCATGTTGCATCACAACAGTATTGTGTTGTGTGGTACATTCTGAGGTGATTTGCACTGCCCCACATAATGTTGGTGAAGAAGTATAGCTGGCCTGAAGTATGCATTCTGATTTTACATAAAATGTATAGCGCAGAAACAGGCCATTAGGCCCAACAGGTCTGTGGCAGCGTTAATGCTCCACGCAAGACTCCTCCCACCCTACTTCATCTCACCCTATCAACATAACCTTCTATTCCTTGCTCCCTCATGCACTTATCCAGCTTCCCCTTAAATGCATCTATGTTATTCACCTCAACTACTCCAAGTGGTAGCAAGTTCCACATTCTAACCACTCTCTGGGTAAAGAAGTTTCTCCTGAATTCATTGTTGGATTTTTTAGTGACTATCTTATAGTTATTGTTGTGTATGTACCTTTAAGAGAAGAACTGATTCTATACTGCAGTACTGGCAGTGACCACCCCTGTATATAAAGCCATAGCAGGCTTCTGTATTTCAGTCTTGAATTACTCTCTGTTCAGTAAATACCTGTTTTATTGTTCTCCTGCAGTCTGAGTATTATTGATCCTCGGACACTACAGTTATGACCCCTAGTTTTGGATTCCTAACATTTTCATAAAACTGGAACAGCACCAGAGCCATTACAGCTTCTGAGCCCTACATGCCCGATATAATTGGGCAAGGACCCTATGATGAATCATCCTTTAAATTTAAAATTGCCCCAATGAACACTGAGTATGTTTGAGTAACACCCAACACTTTACATCTTAATCGCCACTAGCCTGAGGGTCCATTAGAAGAACTCACTGCTAACCATCTTGTCTGAATATAGAATTAATTATTAATTTCATCATTCTGCTTTAGATCTAGTAATTTAGAAGGGCAAATTTAAAATAAAGCCAGTCCAAAGTTCCCCAATCCAGACTGTGCTATGTGTGAAGTTCATGAAGAGATTACGGTATGCAAACTTAGAGTACTACATAATGAGCATATATTCTCAAGCACTGTAATGGAAACTCAGGACATACTTCTTAGTGCTGCTATAAATAACGTAGCAACAGAACTGAAGGCATGCTCCAATACTTACAGCATAGTAATTCACAGGTGCTGAGTTAAACTTTACAATGCACAATTCAAACTCTTCAAATATGGCTTCATTCAACAGAACATTCCCAGTTTTGCATCATAATGCTGTATCAGCTGATAAAACTAGGTTATTCTTAACCATTACCGTAAGCATTCACCTCACACTATCCTTTGCAGTACAACTAGGCCCTTCAATTGAGGCCCAAGTTTGATTCCCAGTCTATGCTCAATGAGTTTATCTCAGTCAAGTTGCTTTATACTGTGCAAGACTCATGCTGGCATGCCTGGCCTTGTGCAGTTGGCTAAAACCAGAAGTAAACCTGCTAGCATTCACTGAAGAAAGAAAGCACTTGCATTTATATAGCAACTTTCACAACCTCGGTATATCCCAAACTGCTTCAGAGTCAATGAAGCTCTTTTAGAAACATAGAAACATAGAAGATAGGAGCAGGAGTAGGCCATTCGGCCCTTTGAGCCTGCTCCGCCATTCAATGAGATCATAGTCACTTGGGCCAGCAACAACTTGCATTTATATAGCGCCTACAGCATAGTAAAACGTCCCAAGGCGCTTCACAGGAACGATTATCAAACACACTTTGCCATCGAGCCACATAAGAAGATATTGGGACAGGTGACCAAAAACTTGGTCAAAGAGGTAAGTTTTAATGGGTGTCTTAAAGGAGGAGAGAGATCTAGAGGTTTAGGGAGGGAATTCCAGAGCTTAGGGCCTAGGCAGTTGAAGGCACGGCCACCAATGATGGAGCGAAGAAAATCAGGAACACCCACTTTTCATCAGCTCTTCCTGGTGGTTAGCCTTAGCAAATTCATGAGGTTTACCTTCAGGTTGCAATGGGCTGTGCAAGGCCCATGCAAATGGAAATGACTTTGCTAACATTGGTCTCGCAGAGTATAAGAGCAGCTTCAGCGTGGTAGTATGGGGACTACAGCTGACCGTAGAGCTGATTAGGACAAGGAAGGAAAAATCATCCAGGGTTTTATAGCTCGCTGGCAGAATGAGAGGGGATCTCATTGAAACGTATAAAATTCTGACAGGGCTAGACAGACTGGATGCAGGGAGAACGTTTCCCCTGGCTGGGGAGTCTAGAACGAGGGATCACAGTCTCAGGATACGGGGTAGGACATTTAGGACTGAGATGAGGAGAAATTTCTTCACTCAGAGGGTGGTGAACCTGTGGAATTCTCTACCACAGAAGGCTGTGGAGGCTAAGTCACTGAATATAATTAAGAAGGAGATTCTGTAGATAGATTTCTAGACACAAAAGGCATCAAGGGGTATGGGGAGAGAGTGGGAATATGATATTGAGATAGAGGATCAGCCATGATCATATTGAATGGCGGAGCAGGTTTGAAGGGCCGAATGGCCTACTCCTGCTCCTATTTTTCTATGTTTCTATGTCACTATCTGCGCACACACATGAAGAATGGCCACTTGTGAAGTGTTGGAGAGCAGCCAACATGCAACCATAACCCAGCATGCGTTAGCGCCTTCAGGAGAGCAGAGAGAGAAAATTAGAGCTTGGCCATATACACCACAAGGGTCCTAGGTTCCCAGTCTGTGTTGAGTTAGCTAACCTCAGCCAAGGTAGTGGTAGGAGTGCTAAAAGTGGCCTCATTGCCAGCACCTCAAGTGAGGATAAGTTTCAACTACATAGAAATTACAATACAGAAATAGGCAGTTTTCACCAACTAATCTATCTTGATGTTTATCTTCTACACAAGCACTGTGGAAACACTCTGCTGTTGAATAGCATTTTCAAGGTTCACACATGAGTATTGGCCATTTGGGTAAGATACTGGCGGGCTGAAACCTTAACTCAACAACAAGGAGTCAATATTTTTCAAACAGGAGAGGAGGCAAGGGGAGGCGGAGTGAGAAAATTAGAGAGAGGGAACATTATAGCCTCTAAAGAAGAGAATATTTTAAATAAAAATCAAGCAACATTGGCACTAGATTGAAGCAGTATTGTATATGTGTAATATCTTTGGAATTCTCTACCCCAGAGGGCTGTGGATGCTCAGTCGCTGAGTATATTCAGGACAGAGATTGATTGATTTTTGGATATTAAGGGAATCAAGGGATGTGGGGTGATATACCTATCAATTCATTCCATGAAAAGCGACGAGTTAAGGTAGTAACTATAGGTTTTTATTGGCTAAATAACAGAGCTCACCCTCGTGGGTGATCGGTTCCAGCAAGGAAGAATACTAGCCAAGCAATCACCTTTATACCTGGGCAAGCAGGCGGAGCCATGGGCGGAGTCAGCTGAGGTATGCCTAGGTATAACAGCGTGCGAGGCAAGAGGTAACCTTGTGTAGTGACAGTGGTTTACCACATGGGGATAGTGCAGGAAAGGTGGAGTTGAGGTAGATCAGCCATGATCTCATTGAATGGCGGAGCAGGCGCGAAGGGCCGAATAGCCGACTCCAGCTCCTATTTCTTATGTTCTTATGTAATGAGTTGATATTTGGATTTCCTTTTGATTTTATACTGGTATAAATGTCTTATTAAGTAGACATTACATGGCTTTCATATGGTCTGTAATTACTGGAAGCTTTGGGAACAGGCCCAGGCAAGCTCAAGAAACCTCTGCGCTTTGAGGTTGTAACAAACACTGGTACTGAGTAGTTTTATTACTGCTGAAACATAGAGGAGGTAGTTTTAAAAAAAAAGAACATTGGTAATTAAAGGGAAAAATTAAACACTTTTTTTGTCAATGTCTAATAAAGCTGATTCACGGTTCGTTATTTTACTCATGGTAATATGTGTTAATTTGAACAATGATAAAGCATTTTTTTATGGAAAAGGTACAGTGTATGGCTCCTTGACAAAATGGGTGGCAGCTAAACATCCCATAATACAGTACCTGCTGCTAGCACATTCCACTAGTATTACACTACAGATCATAACTGCTTTGTTTAATCTTAATGCATTTTCCTTTCCTTTGCAGACTATCTGGAGGTTTCTCCAATGGGTGTGCAGATGTTGCAGTGAATGTAATGTAGATTACATCATCTGCATACCAGAGACTGTGATAGGCAACAGAGTGTGTTCCATACTGAAAAGGAACCGTACACTGTACCTTTTCAAAAAAAATGCTTTATCATTGTTCAGATTAACACATATTACCATGAGTAAACAAATGCTTTTTTTTTAAACTACCTCAATCTTTCAGCAGTAATAAAACTACTCAGTACCAGTGTTTGTTACAACCTCAAAGCGCAGAGGTTTCCTGAGCTTTGCTGGGCCTGTTCCCAAAGCTTCCAGTAATTACAGACCCACCAACTGTGGGTTTTCAGCCATTCCCTTCCCCCATCACTACATATTGCTGTCCAAATTCTGTGCTGTCTAGAAAGGTCATGTGACCCTCATCAGTCTCCCCGGGGGTGGAGGAGGGGAAGCAGATTGATCCTGCTCTTTGTTGAGAGGTCAGCGCCAGCTCCCTTCGCAGCAGGAGATTACCAATGCACTCCTAAAAGCTGGGCATTACTGCGAGCAGACGGCAGTATCCTTCGGTTTGACCTACATAGACAGACTGAATTTAACAGACATCAGAACTAGCCACAATGCAGCCCAAAATTCTCTCCCTTTCCTTAGACTCCACCCTGAAGTAGAAGATATTTGAAATAAACATCAGTGTTATTAAAATTAACCCTTGAAAAATGTGATTCCAGATAGTTTTGTAATGTTTAAATTTAACGTACTGTTGTTTTTATGTGTCCGAAAACAGTAATTTGAAAATTGTCAAATCAGAGACAGACAGGATACAGGTCAGGACCGGTCGTTTATACAAAATAAACTACCAAGCTACACCCTTACATTTTTTTTTAATTTCACCCTTAAAATCACTCCTAAGATCACAGACATGGTGGGCGTCTATGAGAATTTTGTGTAAACTACCACATCCTGACGTGTACTCTACTTAAGTATTTTATTTGTAAGCTTTTCAGTTCATTTTTAATTTTAGTTTTTTGGCCAATTTTGGTAGATTTACCAGTGCAGATTATGGGAAGATGCTGTGAAGTGACATGTGTGGTGACATCGGGTGAAGCAGCTAAAAGTAGGGAAAAGTATGAAGTCATTTTTAATGCTTCTTTTCCCCCCCCTTTTCTCCCTCCTCTCTTGAAGGTACTGCCTGTCGCTGAGGTACATTTCTGTGGGCATGTGCAGTCCTCCAATACCTAGTTCAAGTAGCATTCTTAACATGTGAAGTTAGCTAGAATTACATTAAAATTACAGCATAGAAACAGGCCATTCAGTCCCACCAGTCAGTATTGGTGTCTATGCTCCATACAAGCAGTAGTCCTAATCCCATGTGCCCACCCTGTTGCCGTATTCCTTTATCGCCCCTTCCTTCAGCCTCACATTCTGGGGAATGCATTACCAGAGTTAGTGACTGAAGCAGGCTATTTAATTGTGGAGAGCAACACAGTCAAGCCCAATCCTGTCCTTACCTGACATCCAGACATGAATATTTCCCAGCTGGAGTCACTGGATAGGGCTTAGAAATTGGAACCCTGATTGATTTATCCCCACCCTAATTTTAGCACTCCTATCACTGCATTGCCTGAGATCAGCACGGAACAGGAAGCTTCTGATCTGTTTGCGTCAGTGCCTTTACCCACTAGGAATGAGGAGAGCTTTGTAAATATTGGAGTAAATTTCATCTTTAGCGCTCCCAACACACTGCTTTGTGACCAGGAGCACCAAAGACCCAAATTTACCCAATGTTATTTTTAATGTGGGATATCAGCTAATGCTTAATGGGTAACGTACCCTGCTGACGTGCTAAGAAAGACAGACATGCATTTCTGTAGCGCCTTTCATGACCTCAGGACGTCCCAAAGCACTTTACAGCCAATGAAGTACTTTTGAAGTGTAGTCACTGTTGTAATGTAGGAAACACAGCAGCCAATTTGTGCACAGCAAGCTCCCACAAACAGCAATGTGATCATGACCAGGTAATCTGTTTTTGTGATGTTGATTAAGGGATAAATATTGGCCAGGACACCGGGGAGAACTCCCCTGCTCTTCTTTGAAATAGTGTCCTGGGATCTTTTAGGTCCACCTGAGAGAGCAGACGGGGCCTCGGTTTAACGTCTCATCCGAAAGACGGCACCTCCGACAGTGCAGCACTCCCTCGGTACTGTGCTGGAATGTCAGCCTAGATTTATGTGCTCAATTCTCTGGAACGGCACTTGAACCCACAACCTTTTGACTCAGAGGTGAGGGTGCTACCCACTGAGCCACAGCTGATACACAGCTGGTACTGAGCAATACAGACCAAGAAGCTGCCAAGTTCAATCCTAAGTCTATGCTGCGATCACTGATCATAGCAGGGGTAATGGCAGAGGCACTACAAATATCTACCGTTGCCCACCATATTGGTATAGGCAAAAAAATAGGCGTCCGAGACCTGTGCCTGAAAGAGGCGTTAGGTCCCTTTTTGCATATGCAAAGGGACAAATGCCTTTTTGAGGCCTCGGGCCTGCTGTGTTCAGAATAACCAAGTCTACATGCAGCCTAGCCAGCAGTCCTGGAGGGCACCACCAGAACTGTACGTTTAAAAATATATATTTACCTGAATGTGAAGCCGTGAGGTGCAGGAGTGCTCCTCACGGCTCCACTGCAATGCCAATGACTGTTGCCAGCCCCCGTTCAGCCCGCTTCCCCATATCCCCCCACCCCATTGCCTTCTACCCCACCCACCTCCCAATTGCCCTCTTCCCTCCTGATCACCTCCCCCTGCTCCCAGAACCTACCTGAGGGCCGTTGCCAGGGAGGCAGCTGGATCAACTTTACTTGCGTGAAACTGGCGAACTGCCTCTGGGCACCCAGTTGGCATACGCATCTCACTGGCAATATGCTGATGAGGTACAAGGCCCAATTTCAGGCGAGCCTCAGACATCTGGGCCGAAATTAATTTCTACCACCTTTTTTTTGCAGGGAGAGAGGTAGCAAAGCAATGTGATTTGGAGGGAGAAAATTAGAGAGAGCAGGAACATATTGCTTAAAAGATTGAAAGATCAGCGTCCAATGATAGAGCGAGGGAACAGAGAACAAGCAGTAGTCCTGTTTCAGAGCTGTAATGGGTATTGGCAAAAATGCAAGGCTAGAGAAGGTTCCCTCAACAAGGTCATGGATGGATTTGAAAATGAGAATGAGGATCTTGAAATTGATTTGCTGAGGCACATCAAGGCTGTGGAGCTTGGTAAGTATAGGAGGGAAATCAGACTACAGGGTTCTGGATTAGCTAAAATATGTGAAGAGTGGTGGTGGGGAGACCAGCGAGGAGTGTATTTAAGAAAGTGGTTCCGAGCTGATGAAAATGTGGAGTAGAGTTTTGAAGGCAGTGGGGGAGAGATAGGGGTATAAATTGGCAATGTTTGTGAAGAGGAATGTGAGAAGTCGCACAACACCAGGTTATAGTCCAACAGCTTTATTTGAAATCATAAGCTTTCGGAGCGCTGCTCCTTCGTCAGGTGACGAAGGAGCAGCGCTCCGAAAGCTTGTGATTTCAAATAAAGCTGTTGGACTATAACCTGGTGTTGTGCGACTTCTCACATTTGTCCACCCCAGTCCAACACCGGCATCTCCACATCATGTGAAGAGGAAGAATGCCATGTTGATGATATGGGATGAAAATCTCATTACGGATCGGATAGTCTGCCAAGATTACATAATACTGAATTCAGATTGAGTGGGCAGCTGAGGAGGCTGATAAAGTTGGAGCCAGGAGCATATACGTGCTTTCGGGAACCTAAAAGAATGACTTTAGTTGTGCTGATATTGAGCCACAGGAAACCAACTCATCCAGGATCTGATGTCGGACAGGCATCCGGATAGTACAGTAAAAGGCTTGTGTCAATGACCGTAGCAGAAAGGTACAATTGGGAGTCATTGACATACCAGTGGAAGTTGACTCCATGGGGTAACATGTTACAAAGGAGGAAGAAATTTAACAAGAAGAATTTTTTTCTCCTACCTTCCCTCCCAAAGGCTTTGACTTCTTGCTTTTTAAAAAATAATTTGTTCATGGATGCGGGCGTCGCTGGTAAGGCCAGCATTTATAGCTAGGGTATGGTTCCATGGTTACCCTCCAGTACCTTGCTCAGTGAGCTATAATTTGTATGTGAACCATGTTGGTGAGCATTATCATGCTATTCAACTAAGATGGGAGTCACAATCAAGTCCAATGCTGTCGTCACCCAACATCCAAACATGTACTTCTACCGAGAATCACTTGCTAGAAATGAGGAGGGAGAGCACCAGCTAATTTTTCCCTCCCTAGCCAAATTGTAGTGGTCCGATTGCTGGCCCATCTGAGAACAGATAACTCAGTATGAACTAAGGAGTCTTTCCTGGTCTGCATTATTCACTGGAGAAACTTGCTGAGCCACTGAGGGTTAATAAGAAGATCCAACTATTGCCTGCATATTAATAGCTGTGAATGAAGTAGAAAATTCCATCCTCTTTATTAGCATCAAATTGATATTCTACATTAAACTTAAACTGATTTAAATAAATCTCACATTTTCAACAGTAAACACTGACACTGCTCTGAGAAAAAAAATAGTATTTATTGAACATAAAATGTTCTGCTGTTTTCAGCACGAACTGAAGCTTAACAGAATACTCAATGAAAAACTGAATAAAATCAAGATCTTTATTCTTAGAAAAGATAAAATACTGTTTTTAATAGGTTTTGCAGTGAAGTCCTTAATAAAGGTGCATCAGTGCATGAACTATTTTAGTAATGAAATCTGATGCAGTGAATTGTGAGTGGATTATTTTTAACGATTTTCTTTGAATTTCTACAGTAGTCATAATAATCACGTAATTTATATTCATCCTGGTAGTCGGATAATTAACAGTAGTCTAAGCAGTCACATTTTTATGTGGACAGCGTTCTATATTGGACGGATACAATATATTATAAGTAAGACTTGACACATATGTTCCTACTTAGAAAAATATACGTATTTATATAGAACCTTATCAGAATTTTCTCAAAGCATTTCATAAACAATGGGAAAATGTTAACTCCCACCGCCCAGCGGAAACTGAGCTGGGGACAGTTAAAATGGAGCAGTTGAATTACCCACTCCATCCTCGATCTATTGCAATTTTAAAATGCCTGATTTATCAGGCAATATGAGGCGCCCGCCTGATTCGGGCAGAAACCTCATATATCTTTGCAAATTGGGGTCCTAGTACGTTAATAGAACCCCCAACACCATTGTCATCCATGGCAACCACAGCAGTCCCTCTGGCAGCAAGACCACCCAAGAGGTCTTGTAAGGTAACTTCTCCAGGGAGACTGGGAATGCTCTTCCAGGCCCCGCAAGGGAAGTATAGGCTTTCCTTGCACGGACTCCCTCCTCTTTCCTAATTGATGATTGCCCCAGAACCCCCATTGTCTTTTCTCTTTCAGCTTTTGGCAAGAATGTTCAACTGCAGTGGCTTCTTACCAAAAAATGTGTTCTTTCACAATACTTCATCATGGCTTCCACATCACACACTGGAGGATCACAAGAAAAAGCTCAGGCAAATGGTGGCAGAAAGGGGTGAGCCCAGACGTTTTCAAAGGCAGCCCAACAGATCCTCTTGGACAAAATCCACCAGAGTGAGACGACATGCTAGGCTCGCAGGGAAGGAGCCCAACTAAATCCATCACTCGGGTCATGCGGTGCCAGTGATGATGAATGCCACCTCTCTCACTCTTAGGACAGCAGAACAGTGCCAGAAAAAATACGAAGATCTGACAAGATAAGAGCAAGAGCAAGGGGCCCTGCTTCTTAAATTGAATGATAAGACTTCATCTACAGTGTTCCATGGTTCAATGGGCTCTAACTCTTCCACTTGGAATCAGTGTTGGGAATTCCCTTCACAAGCCCTTCTTGCATGCAGTTCCTTCCAACTCCAACATTCACATTACACGGTCTTCCTAGCACTTGTTCTCCATGTTAGGTCACCTGTCTGCTGCCAGCCGAGAGATATCCTTCACGTGTTAGCCTTCACCTAATGCTGTTACTATTGTTCCAGGAGAAGCTGCCACACAATGCATGAGCAATGCAGGTCACTGGTGGTTGGATCCCAGATATAAGGGAGCTCACTGAGGAGGCAAGCATTCTTGGCAGTCAGCGATGACGGATTTGATGGGCCAATGGCAGCTGTGGGTGATTTGGTGCAAAGCACCTGCTACAGCACTTTAAAAAACCAAGCAGCCATAAATCTCCACAGCTGTCTCTGTTTCATCATTCTCTCTGAGTGCTTAACACCCATGCTTGCCTTACTTCCTCTGCTTCTACTGGTCTAGCACATCATGGGGATGCAGAAGAGGAGCAAGATGATGATGAGCAGGAGGAGGAGGAAGAGGAGGAAAGTGATAACTATCTCGTGGAAAACTTTGACAATGATGATGACAACAATCCTGCCCCATCTATCACTGGTGCCCCTGCTCCACACCCTACACCTCACTCCCTTCGGAAATGCCTTCTCTATCCCACGCATCAACTCACAGACAGCCACCCTTGGGGATTTAGATATTGGGGATGAGGAAAGTGCACTGGGTGACTCACAGAGCACGAGGGAGCTGGAGGAGTGGGGAGCTGGCTGTTCTCCGGTGATGGCTGCGGAGACAGCTTCCCTTGGTAGTATCAATGACACAATTGGAGACGTTCAATATAAGGCTACTGTTTCTCAGGATAGCAGCACATGCCAGGCCTCAGAGCCTAAGACCACTTGGGACACAGGGCCAGGTTGTCCAGGCAGTTGCACAAGAGATGCAGCCCAAACTAGATCCTTTTCAGACTCAGCTGAGATGAGAAACAGCTCGGTCTCAAGAGCCTCTTGTACCAATCCAGCCGCTAGCTATCTCTCATGATGCTGGCCCTCAGATGGCACCGGACATGGCACCAGGATAGGTGTTAGAAAAACATGCCCAGGCACCCAGGGGAACACGGCAATATGAAGTAGATTTCATCAGTTAAATATAATGTTGCACTTTGATTTGGCTGTTATTCAAGTATTGTGAGGTCTGGTGTGGGTGATGTAACATATTTACCTTTGAAGGCCTGAAAGATAGATGTTTAGGTATGGAATGTTTGGCATTGGTAGGATGGCTGAAGAGCTGTAGTGATTTCAAAGAGTACCACTTTACTCCGAAGAGAAAGTATTACTAATGATCTCCCTATGAATTTCCATTGCAGCCAGCCTGGAACAATCCTCCCAGTCCTTAAGGTTGAGTTCCAAGGTCCTCAACCTCCTTCGCATCCGGGCCAAGCTCATCCTGAGATTCTATTTCCAGTCCTTTTTGCATAGCAAAGTTGTGAAGGGAACAGCAAGTGACCACAATGTAAGTGATCCACCTGGGATCACACTGCAGTGCCCCTCTAGATCTATCAAGGCCACAAAAGCTTGCCTTCAGAACCGCTATAGTTCCCTCATTGACCGCTCTAATTGATGAATGGGCTTTATTGTAGCAATGTTTTGCTGGTGAGTTGGGCAGTCAAAGTGGGGCCATGTGCCATGGAAGCCATTCCAATGCTTCACCGCAATAGAGTCTTCCCAGAATAGAGTTAGGAAGTGTTGTGACAAGTTCCTGCAAATTTGACATTAACATGCAGGTTTGATTGTGGCTGTTAAAGACAATTTGGACATTCAGGGAGTGGAATCTCTTTCTATTCGGGGAATTCAATAGGAGCCCACAGTGCAATGTGGGTGCCATCTATTGCACACTGAACTTTGCGGAAGCCAGCATCATGATTGAAATTCATAGCCCTGCTTTGCTGCTGCCTAGGAGTTGCCCCAAAATGGAAAACATCCCCAGATCTCCTGAAGATGGTATTGGTGACTTGTCATATGCAGGCCTAAATGAGACCTGGTTGATATTGAAAAAGTCCCTAATTGCAGCTAATTGGCACTAAAGTTGAGAGTTGTACTGATTTTAACAGCCACTGGCAGAGCTATTCAGACATTTAAGGGCTCGATTTTGTCAATGGGGAGCTTTTGGAGGTGGGACTCCCACTTTTTGGGTTGTAGTCCCGCCTCCATTGACTTGTGGCCAACCCACGCTATTTTCCATTGATTGACCTTGTTAAGCCCGCCCAGCGGGCTCAGCAGGCCAATTAAGGGACACCTGGTTACTGGTGATGTCAGCGATTGACATTTCATCTGTCAAGAGCTTTTGACAGATGAAAAATCAGCATTTGACAGCTCTGTGAAGCGGTCAAACACTGACAATCTGTCTTCTAACTTGAGTCCTTCTACTCAGACTCAGTTAGAGAGCTCTCCAGACCAGAAAGCAGAGGCTGCAACTTTTGACAGTTCAGCGGCCATTCTGCTTTCTGTGCCGGTGAGCTGAGGGACTTCCGAGAACTGAAGGAAGGAAGCCTGCAGGAGAAAGTAAAGGTAAGTAAAACTTATTAAAACACTTTACACTTACCTCACACACTTACCTCTGCACACATGCACCAATCACTCACCTGCACAACAGGCATCTCGACCCCTCCAACCACTGCAGACTGACGGTGCGCCTCGCTAACTTGGCATTGTTCGGAGCCATCGGACAGCCCACACTTCAGGGCTAAAAATAGGGATTAGGCAAAAAGCTGCCTGTTAACTACCTGTTAACAGGCAGTTAATTGGCACTAATCACCTTCCCACCTCGGGGAGGCGGCTCCCAGCACTGGTCAGGTACCCGCCTCCTGGGACATTGGCACGGAGGCGGGTTGGGGGCGAGATGGGTTCCTGCCCCACGATTCTGCAATTTTCCCACCACTCCTGCCTCCAAACCCGCCTCCTCGGGGGTTTGGAAAATCGAGCCCTTAATCTGGCTGTAGATCATCATGTAGAAGGTAGCATAATTCATGCAAAGCTTCCTTAGTAAAATGAAGTTGGCAAATGCACAGCTCCTTAATCGGTCCCTCAAAAGATCTCCAAGGTCTATAGACTCATTGTTGGATTAATATTAGTTTGGCCTTATCCTCCTTTGATGTTGCCTCACTCTCCTTTGCTCTCTTCTATTCTCTTCCTCTTCTTGCACCAAGATTGCAAACAGGGGAATTCACAAAGGGAAATGCATATTGCTCAATTATATCTCGTACTGGGTCAAAAATGTGCAGGGGACGAGAGAGTCCCTCACTCTGGCAATTTGAAATGCAACTCAGTAGCTCCCAAAAGCAACTACAAAAAAAAATCATAAAATATGCGTGCAAACCATAGAGACGGAGGAAAGTTGTCCAGATAGTGAGCACCTTCAAATGGATCACCTCAACCAGTTGGGCCTGCTTCTGACGAGTTGTGTCTCTTTTATCTTCTCAGAAGTTACACAGACAGACAGAAACCACATCTAATGGGTGCAGAAATGACGGGAATTATGATGCCTTATGCCATCCATCTCATTTGCATGTGTGCACAGCGGAAGAGACGGATGTAGGAAATGGCTCCTCCCACATGGATTGGAAATTTTGTCAGAATAAAAACAGGGTGAAATCCCCACAGAACCCGGCCTAAAAATCCAAACCCACATTACACTCCTATCTTGCCAAACAGATTTTCAGCTGTGATAACACATCTCAAATAATGTACTGAAATGGGGCCTGAATGTACAAACTTCTCAATGAGGGGAGAGTGCTACCAACTGAGCTAAGCTGACACTCATACAGTTTAAAAACAATACTTTTACAAGATTCTCCTAGCTCTTGTTGATGATGCACAGAGGGCCTGAACAGTACAGACCCTGGTAGCACTGCATGGGGACCACACAATCGGGTCCCCAAATCCTCTGAAGCTGCTTCCCAGTACAAGATTAGTCTTGTTTGTATCGATTTCACATTGACAGATGCTTTCAGTGGAAAGTTAATAATCAGCCAAAATTTCTTTTCCTTTTTGCCCTTTTCAAATGGAAATTCCTTCATTGGGAACACATTTTCTGTTTCCCGTTCCAAAATTCATAGC
The DNA here is from genome assembly GCF_052327205.1 of Somniosus microcephalus. Classification (NCBI taxonomy): domain Eukaryota; kingdom Metazoa; phylum Chordata; class Chondrichthyes; order Squaliformes; family Somniosidae; genus Somniosus; species Somniosus microcephalus. The sequence goes on along the minus strand of NC_140996.1, from coordinate 199,787,822 downwards.
CTTATATTTATCTACACAAAAATCCATCTGCCATTCTTTAAGGACGTCACGTGCAAGGTACAAGCTATCTCTGAGCAATGTCTGTCAAAGATTGTTACACGTATTTGGATTTACTATCATCGCCATCCTTCATCTTGAAAGAATCTGTTCAGTATCTGCTCTCTGGAATATCTCCTCAGTGTGATAGTCCTTCTATGCACAAAGAACTAACTAAACACACCAGAGGATCGATCTTGCCTTTTTAAATCTTATTCTCACCAAGTTTCTATGCCAATTTTCTTATCTCCTGAAGGCATTGACTCTTTGCTGGGTACAGTCCATGCATAAAGGTCACCCTCCAATAGTTCCTTGTCCAAGTGGCCTTTCTTCATGTATGAGCCTGGACAGTGTGTGCCGGCAGGCTAGTTAACCATTGTCACAGTTCAGGATTTCTGACTATACCACTATAGGGGAGGGGGGATCTTGGTGTAATATATAAAACAGAGGAGAATGCAGGGAGAATAGGTTCTGCCCAGGGCTGAAGGCCAAAATACAGGGGGTCAGTTTCTTATAGTTAGTAGTTGTACACTGCTGAGTTACCTTCTACCAAGGCTGAAAAGTCCAAGTTTCACAACTTCATCCATTTATGGAATATTTTTCTCACCATTTTGCTTCCTATGTGTAGTACTTTATAATTGTCTACTGTATATTGAATGCCATCTGCTATTGTTCTGCTCAACTACATATTTGAGTTTCTGATTTCAAGTTGCTAATGCAAATTAGAAACAGTCGGGCTCTCAGCACAGACCCCAATCAGCACTTCCTCCTCACCCCATCATCACTCTAACAAATACACACTACTTCTCCCTGTTATGCTAATACATACGAACATACGAATTAGGAGCAGGAGTAGGCCACTTGGCCCTTCGAGCCTGCTCCGTCATTCAATAAGATCATGGCGGAACCGATTACTCCACATTCCCGCCTACCCCCGATAACCTTTCACCCCCTTGCTTATCAAGAATCTATCTACCTCCGCCTTAAAAATATTCAAAGACTCTGCTTCCACCGCCCTCTGAGGAAGAGAGTTCCAAAGACTCACGACCCTCTGAGAAAAAATTTCTCCTCATCTCTGTCTTAAATGGGCGACCCCTTATTTTTAAACAGTGACCCCTAGTTCTATATCCTCCCACAAGAGGAAACATGGGGGTCGATTTTAACTCAGGTGCGGGGAATTGTTGGGTTCCCCGAATTTAGTGTTTCCCACACGAATCTAAATGGGTGTGTGAGATTGATGCAATTTTAACTCAATTGGCCAATTGATTTCCAACGTGTGGGAACCCTTGGCAAATGAGTATTTCCAGTCAGAAAGTCGCAAAATATGACATCATTATTGCTGCTGCATTTAGGGTCTGCAACAAGCCTTGCTTCTTCTGCAGGCTGCCAACCTTTTGGCATTTGCTGATACAAGAATGGCAAGAGAAAGACGGAGGTCTGCACCCCATTTTGACGACGTTGCCCTGCAGGCTTTAGTGGAGGGAGCAAGAGCTCACAAGAAGGTGCTCTTCCCTTCATCAGGGAGGAAGATGCCTCCCCAGCAGACAAAGGCTGCGTGGCTGCAAGTGGCAGAGGAGGTCAACTCCTTATCGGCTACCCGCAGAACCTGGATATAGTGCAGGAAGAGATTTCATGACCTTCAGCACACTGGAAAAGTGAGTATGAAGTTCCCATCACTCTCAATCTGATCTCCATTGCCTCTCCTCAGCAGCACTCAGCTTTAGCAATCTCTTCCTCCACATCCCACTTGACACTGACATCCATGCACCCTTACCCATTCCCTTTCTCTCTATGCTCACATTCACCTAACTATTCGACTATGCAGCCCTCACACTCCCTATCACTCGGATGCTATGAAAACAACTGACAACACACAGGGAGGGCCCTAGGTCTTGCCACCTCACTCCATCTTTGTCTCCTTCTAAGCATCTATGCTATGGATTCTCTACACTCACTTCTTCATTCTCACTCAAACTCCACTTGTCTCCCTCATTGCAGGAAAAGAGAGCCCACAGTAAAAGAGAACGAGCAAGGACAGGAGGAGGGCCACCATCAGTAGCCCACCTCACCCCCTGGGAGGAAGCCGTCCTGGAGATTGTAGGACTGGAGGATGAGGCGCAAGTGGGGGACGGACAGACGGGTGCATCACAGCAAGCTGGTGACAGAATAGTTTTCCATCTCTCTCATTGACATTGCATGAGTCGCTGATAATGATTCTGAAGCTATAACAGATGGACCTATGATCATCTGCAATATGCAATGTTGGGAGGTGGGCGTCGCTGGCAAGGCCAGCATTTGGTATCATGAATGACGTCACCAGACCTGCTCCACCTCATTGGGCCGGGTAACGCGCTGCGCGGGCTTAATAGGCCCCATTAAGGTAAGTTCATTTTCAACAGCGGGATGGAACCAGCAGCGGGGTCGCGACCCGCCATGGACACCGCCCGCACCAGATCCGCCAAGGTAGGCAAAATTCCGGCCATAAGGACAGATGACCAAAAGCATGGTCAAAGAGGTAGGTTTTAAGGGAGGAGAGAGAGGTAGAGAGGCGGGGAGGTTTAGGGAGGGAATTCCATAGCTTAGGGCCTAGGCAGCTGAAGGCACGGCCGTCAATGGTGCAGCAATTAAAATTGGGGATGAACAAGCGGCTAGAATTGGAGGAGAGCAGAGATTCACACAAAAAGCTGGGTGAGCTGAGCAAAGCAAAGTTCCTGCCCCTGGGTTATCAATTCTTTCAGAACAGTAATATTTTTGAACCAAAGTCAGAAGGAAAATCAGAAAATAACACTTTGTTTATTATATCAGTATATTGTGAATTTAGAAACATTTTATGATTTAATACACTCAAAAATTCTACTTTGTAGCAAAATAAAGTTTACAGAAAATAATTTGTGGAGTGGTCCAGTACATGCTATCATGAATGGGTTTACATCTGTGATCCCCCACCCCCAACCTCCCATCAGTTAGGTGTAGCATAGAAACATAGAAAAATAGGAGCAGGAGTAGGCCATTCAGCCCTTCGAGCCTGCTCCGTCATTCAATATGATCATGGCTGATCCGCTATCTCAATACCATATTCCCGCTCTCTCCCCATACCCCTTGATGCCTTTTGTGTCTAGAAATCTATCTATCTCCTTCTTAAATATATTCAGTGACTTGGCCTCCACAGCCTTCTGTGGTAGAGAATTCTACAGGTTCACCACCCTCTGTGTGAAAACATTTCTCCTCATCTCAATCCTAAATGTCCTACCCCGTATCCTGAGACTGTGACCCCTCGTTCTAGACCCCCCAGCCAGGGGAAACATCCTCCCTGCATCCAGTCTGTCTAGCCCTGTCAGAATTGTATACGTTTCAATGAGATCCCCTCTTATTCTTCTAAACTCTAGTGAATACAGGCCTAGCCGACCCAATCTCTCCTCATATGACAGTCCTGCCATCCCAGGAATCAGTCTGGTGAACCTTCGCTGCACTCCCTCTATGGCAAGTATATCCTTTCTTAGGTAAGGAGACCAAAACTGCACACAGTACTCCAGTGTGGTCTCACCAAGGCCCTGTATAACTGTAGTAAGACATCCTTGCTCCTGTACTCAAATCCTCTTGCAATGAAGGCCAACATACCATTTTTCTTCCTAACTGCTTGCTGCACCTGCATGTTTGCTTCAGTGACTAGTGTACAAGGACACCCAGGTCCCTCTGTACATCAACAGTTCCCAAACTATCACCATTTAAATAATACTCTGCTTTTCTGTTTTTCCTCCTGAAGTTGATAACTTCACATTTATCCACGTTATACTGCATCTGCCATGTATTTGCACACTCACTCAACTTGTCTAAATCGCCTTGAAGCCTCTTAGCATAGAGGCTAGGGACATCCACATGGAGAAATTCAGTGGTGAGTCATCCCAATATGCTGCTAGGTTTACTGTTAGGTCTCTTGGTCAAAAAAAATATATATGACTGTAGGAAAGGATAGGGGAAACTTCAAAACCCTTCATAATTTTAAAAACCTCTATTAAATCTCCTCTTTGCCTCCTCTGCTTCACTGAAAATAGTCCTAGTATCACATATCTCCACATATAACTAAAGTTTCCCATCCCTGGTGAATCTATGTTGTATTCTCTCTTATGGCTTTAATGACCTTTCTATAATGGTACCCCAAAACTGCACACAGTAGTCTAACTGTGGCATAATCAATGTTTTGCATACATTAATCCCTACTTCTTTAACATTGTACAATATGCCCCTATTTATAAAACACAAAATTGTATTGGCCTTTTTTTATGGCTTTATCTACCTAGCACTTTCAACATCTCTGTTCATCGACACCCTTCAGTGGCTTCCTAGTAAGTGTAGACTCTTATTCCTTATTGTGTTTTCCACACTTATCCACATTAAATTGCATCTGCCACCTACCTGCTAACCTGTCTATGTCTTCTTCAAGTTGTGCACAGTCCTCCTCCCTATTTGGCAAACCTTCTACTTTTTGTATCATCAGCAGTTTTCAAGATTGTGTTCCTTATACCTAAGGCCAAATATGTATTAAGAACAAAAGTGGACCTAGACTGACCTCTAGATGTACTACTTCCAACCTTTTCCGGTCTGGGCAACACCCATTAATGCTAACTCTTTGTTTTCTATCCATCAACCAACTTTCTATCCATGCTGGTACATTTCCACATACTTTAATGCTTGAATTTTTCTAACAAGCCTCTTGTAAGACACCTTATTGGAAAACTTCTGAAAATCCATATATACTACATCTGCTGCATTTCCTTTATCTATCCAATCAATCACTTGCCTTTAACACTTGCCATGCTCTCAATCACTATGCACTAACCCTGCTGAAAGTGGACTTTTACAGTTGTCAGCTGAGGAGAGGATTGGGCTTGGCTACGATTGCCCCCACCCACCATCCCATAGTGAATAGCCTGATGACATTCACTGACACATCAAGAAGGACCACAGAGGTGACATACTTGAACACTGCTGAAATTTGGAATTGTAGTCAGCGGGGCTCATTCGCTTGAGGAGAGAAGGAAAGAAGTTGGGGGAAAATGAAAAATATTACAAGATTATCCCAATAGTGTGGTCCCCATACAGTGCCACCAGGGTCAGCACTGTTCAGGCCCTCTGTGCTTCATTAAATTAAGAATCTATGTCTAACCAACAATGAGGCCTCCCATTCTTCATGTATACTGAGCACAGCCTTTACCAGAATTAGCACCATTGGGCTTTTTCTTCAATGCATGTAGTCAATGCTCAATAATTTGCTATTTTAACTGTATTTATATACATCAAAACTACCTAGCTCTACTTGGTGTATGGAATATCCTAAGTCTTTAATGCTAAGTGAAAACTGTCTGTTTACAGTGTATTATACTCTCAGACATTTTTAAAGAGGGCTGGATAGCAGAACAAATTCTCCTAATAAACAGGAGTTTTTGACTTCCAACTCATCAAATCCTATTTACAAGATGCTCCACTGTCGTAACGTGCCAGTCATTATTAAGCCATGATGGCGTCGCACCAGTCTTCAGAGAGCAGCTGGGCCTCCTCCACAGAGATGCGTGCTCTGTGGTTACAGCTTAAACTGTTACAAGCTCTTACACAAATCTCAACACCTCTTCAGTACTCCCACTAACATGGCCAGGACCTGTTAATGTTTGCAGTCTTGGGTTTACACCTTCAATTCAGACCGGCATGTGCAAATGATGCTACGCTGAGAACTGGCGCAGTGCATTCATCATGCTTCTTTAATCGATACGCTAATCATGAACATTTTACCATTGACTAACTTGGATTATTTTGCTTTCACCTATGTTCATTCACAATGCATATTTATCAAGTACAGTTTCATAAGTGCGATATAAGCGCCAAACCTCACAATAGTAATGATTTGAGGACTTTAGGAGCAGTTCAGCACCATTTCCAAGTATAATTTAAGACTCAAACTATAGGCTAAATGTTCCAAATATGCAATAGAGATGATAAACCATGCCTGCACCCAGCAAATATTGGAAAATCACGAATGTGCTTCCTGCAATTTTTCAATATGCGCTTGCTTGTGGCAGGCAAGGTTCCTCACTAGCCAACATTTGTGGGGGGAAAAATCCCCTTTATTTCATCTTTCTTGTTTTGCGCCGTGCTATCAATTCAGCCATAACTGCATGTGCAAAATGACAAAACAGACACCTCTGATGGCTTTCTGAGTTTATCCAGTGAGTAGCTGAACAGTAGAGACCTGGAAAATGTGAAGTTTGAATGCAATCTGTTCTGAGTTAGCTAATCTCAGCAAGGACAGAGTAGGATACTATTTGACCTCAGTGCCCTGGGTAAGGGAGGAGACAGTTGGCTAGCATGTCCACTTGTGATTGCTGTCCAGGAACCCTGCCTGAAAATGCATATGTACAATCAGGCTTAGCCAGGATCCCACCTCAGTTGAATATCCTGGTAATGCTCACTATCAAGATTCAAACATGAATAATGGTGACTTGATGAATTGGAGGCCTAGAGTTAAAATCAGGACCTCAAGGTGCTGCTTCTGATCACTTTCCAGTGACTGCTGCTGGAAAGTGCATGTGTGTGGACATCGCGTGAGAACAGGATCTGGTTGGGCTGTGATTTCCTCTGTGGTCCAACGGCCTTCTGACACTCACTGTCCAGGCTCACACATAAGGACTGGCCACTTGAGCGAGATATCCATGACTGGACCCCAACTCAGATCACCACCATCAGGAGAGGAGGAAGATAACTTGGAAAAATGCAGGAAATCTCCCTAAGAGGATTTATGCCATTGGAAAAAGCTTTTTTGCTGTCACTCACTCCCAACCGCAGAAGACCAAGTCAGATACTGTATCCAAAGGGTCCATCACTCGCCAGCTGTCATTAAGGTGCAGGGATCACTGTCCATCTCAGTCCTAGCTATTGATTTCATTGGTTAAGTGCAGCTAAAAAGCCTCAATATTCAAATAAGTCATGTTCATCACTAATCTTTCGTGCTTAGTTTCAGCAGTCGTATCCAGGACAAGAAAGCCTGTGGTGATCCCAGCTCAGCTCCATCGCAGCTGACTAAAGAATGACCTGTCCAATACATAGTGTGGGTGGGTTTTTCCTGGCTAGAAACCTTACATAGCAAACCTCCCTGAGGCTGCGTTTTGTAAGGAGAATATTCCACTAAGTGTGCAGACATTCTCAACAATTGTTTTTAAACTATTTTCCTTCTGAATACTGTAGGTTTAGAGTATTTCATGCCGCTGTTGTTTCCCTTTAAAGGTTTCAGACAGGCTGAAGTGTTTAACAAAAATCATTTCACTGTGATTCTCTGACTACAAAGGCAAATGTTTTTGACATAATGCTGAAATAAATAGTATATACAAGTAGATAATCTGATTTACATTTCTAAAAATCATATTATATACTGATGCTAATGTTTCTTTCTCTGTGTAGGATCCCAAAGCCTGAGTACTATGTTTATCTATTTTTCAATATATGAGGTTTTTATTATACTATGGGCTGCATTTTGCTGCTCATGTGATAACACCCACAAGTTACAAATGTTACGAGACTATCAACTAGATTTCCCCCCCATGTATAGCCAACAGGTGGAAAATGTAGCTTGTATATATTTGGGCCTAACAGAACACGCACGCTGCTTAAACATTAACAGCTGTGTTCTCTCTGACACAGAAAATTACACACTGCAATTCTTCATCACTCATACATTAGTCAGTCAGGTTTGCCCATTGGATAAATGCCATATCCAGTGATCCCTAATGTGAAACCTTTATTTATTAATAAAATGAAGCCTGAGGCCAAAATTCCCAATAGTTACCTCTAGTAAAGGAATATAGGAACAGGTGCAGGCTATTCAGCCTCTCGAGCCTGTTCTGCAATTCAGTTTGTTCATGGCTGATCTGTACCTCAACTCTATTTACCCACCTTTGTTCTGTACCCCGTCATACCCTTACCTAACAAAAACCTAGCGATCTCAGTCTTGAAAATTTCAATTGACCCAGCATCTACATCCTTTTGGAGGAACAGGTTCCAGATTTCCACTACCCATTGTGTGAAGAAGTTAATTAAAGATTATGCCCTCTTGTTCTTGATTCTTCCACCAGAAGAAATAGTTTCTCTGTATCTATCCTATCAAATCATTTTGAATACCTCAATCAGTTCACCCCTCAACCTTCTAAACTCAGGGAATACAAGCCAAGTTTATGCAGCTTATTCTCATAATTTAATCCTTTAAGACCTGGTATTATTCTGGTGAAACTGCACTGTACCCCTTCCAAGTCCAATATGGGCCAGATTTTGTGGTCAGCGGCAAAGTGACGGCGCACGTCGCTGCCCTCGAAGAAAGCTGCCCACAAGGATCGCGAGAGCGATCTTTGTGGCGTGGATTTCACCTTTATCGACGTTAATTTAATTCTGGCGTCACCTGGGGATCTCCAGCATCCAACAACAGTGATGTCATCAAGCAGGCAAAACAGCCAATCACATTAAAGAATTCTCTCAGACAACAAACCAGGAAGCAAAAAGCACTGATTATCCTTTACTATTTAATCATTTTACAGAGAGCGAAATAAAGATTAGATTAGGACATACACATGGGATTAAGGTGAAACTGAAATATCACAAACTTTTAAATTAAAATTTTTTTTTTTTTTAATCTAGGAATTTTTATCATAACGGAGAAATTTGACATTCCACAAATATAAAATTCGTTTTTCAGGGCCAGAGAGATTGTTCAGCAGTAATTATGACATAGTACGCCATTAAAAAAATCAGTTACACTTCATTCAACAATGCTTAACTTTTTTAAGGGTTTTTACAGCACGAATAGAGCATAAAAAGCTGAAGCTCATGTCAATTCAGTGATTTCTCTAGTTGATTTCCATCTGCGAGGACTTCAACAGCACACCCTGTGGAGGAACAGGGTATCACTGACAGCAACTTCAGGATTTCCGCGTTTAAATGCGCACGTGGTGACTCCAGAAGTTGCTGTCAGTTTTACAGAGTAATGACGGTGAATGCTGACAGTTTCGCCGTCATTGCAACCGCAAATTCCGGGCCTATACCTTTCCTGAGGTTCGGTGCCCAAAACTGAACGCAGTATCCAGTTGGGCCTGTAAAGGAGGTGCAACTGCATCATCACTTCCTCACTTTTCAATTCCAAATCCCTTGAGATCAAGGTTGACATTCCATTAGCCTTTTTGATTACTTCTTCAGTAGTGATGTGCACATGTACATAAAAAACAAACTTTGGTTTTACATACACAGTTCACTTTTAATGGCACAACGTGAATATGTTAATATTCAAATTAGTTCCCTGTATTTTGGCCATAGAAAGTTCTTGTGCCCTCAGACCCTAGTCCCCATGGAGCTCGCATATCCTATAGCTGAAAGGTAGGCAGTTGGCCTGCTCCCAGATATTTACCAAAACCTGAATGGACTAGTAGATCATTTGATTTTTCATCACTTTTAAGAAGGTACTTAGGTTCAACTCAGTGCCTTTCCACAACAGAATGAGTGAAACCAGGAAGTCAGCAACTGAGGGAACTAAACCTGAAGACATTCTCGGCAGATAAAAGTTTGTTTGCAATTGTTAACGACTAAAATATATAATTATTCTGACTAATTTCTAGCTGGGTCAATGCCTCAACATAGATAGGAATCTATTTGGCAAAGACAAGCTCAGTGGATAAAAAATATTGCTGGAGCTCCACTGTGCAGAGTTAAGGCAGACCCCCGCGCCCCCCACCCCTCCACCCCAGAACTAAGCTGTGTATTCAATACCCATAGTTGAGGGAGGAAATGGAACTGAGTGCAGAGATGTAGGATAGAAAATTAAGATTATCTCTGCATCGACTCATGCACAGATGAGAGCTGGAAAATCAAGAGTGGACCGTGAGCAAGAATATCAGCAACTCATGGGTAACCTTGGACTAAACCACAGGTGGACACAATCAAATGATGGCCAACCATGTAAATTCCCACATCCAATGCAAAATACCTTGCTCTGGATTGTTGAACTATCACTTGAATGATTGATACTGATAAAGGAGGTTTGCAAATGACTGAGAGTCATGTTAATGGACCACTCCACCCTCATAGTATAGTGGCAAATATAAAAGGTCACATCATGTGGTTGAAAGTTTGTGTTTGTTCAGCTAAACAAAGTTTCTGCTGTCAGAAACTGCAAACAGACCAGGTAGACTCAGGGGTCATGGCCATGTTTGCCAGCCTTTTTTTTTTATGGCGGTGCCTTGTTTTGATAAAAGCTAGCTGACCTTTTAGAATTTTAAAACTTGTTAGTGTGTGAATTCGGAAATTGATTATTATTGAAACGAGGCACTCAACTCCAAACAAGACTTGGAAGGTTTGGGGTGGATGTATGCCATTCAAATCTTCTTACTTTACATAGGAAACAAAAGGAAAGAACAAACGGTTGACAGTTTTAGAAGCTTCTCTTGTCAAAAACTTAGAAAGACGCAATCTTGTGATGGTAGATATATAAGGTTTGCTAATGGAGCTCTATCCACCTCTGATTTGTGTGACATTACAATGTATAGAAAACTGAAGAATGGCTAGATTCTTTTGAGATAGAAACAGTCCCAGTAAACAATGGGTTGATGGCCTAGAAATCTGCCTTTTTCTCAGTGGTGTTTATACTTTGCAACTAGACAGAATTTAATAATTAATGATAGTTAGAAATTACATTTTTAGACTGCAATCACCAAGATCAATTCAAACAAAATAACTCTGCAGAGGATCTCTTAGTGTTTTGGGCATCTAGACGTAGATAAGGAACAACAAAAATACATTTAGGTAAAATATGCATTTTAATAAGTTGACTAGGGATATTTGCATTGTAGCATATGGGTTGGCCATGCACAAACTAACTTCGCTAAGGAACAAAATAAATTTCAAAGATATCCCGAAGGTTTGGCGCACTGATGCCATCTTTAATACTGATTTATCCAATCTTTTAAAACTAAATTAAACCAAAGATAAGAAGAATCTCTTTTTGTCACACAGTCATTTGAAACTCAGTATGATTTAGCTCAGTGGTTCTTAAACTCTTTTGGTTGAAGGACCCCTTTTCAAATGGATTAGTAATCACAAACACTCCATCTAAATTATAAGACTATATAATACTCATAACATGAAAGTGTTGCACGTAAAGAGTGTTTTATGTGACAGCCGTGGCTCAGTGGGTAGCACACTCGCCTCTGAGTCAGAAGGTTGTGGGTTCAGGTCTCACTCCAGAGACTTCAACATAAAAATCTAGGCTGACACTCCAGTGCAGCGCTGAGGGAGTGCTGCACTGTCGGAGGGGCTGTCTTTCGGATGAGACATTAATCTGAGGCCTTGTCTGCTCTCTCAGGTGGATGTAAAAGATCCCATGACACTATTTCAAAGAAGAGCAGGGGAGTTATCCCTGGGGCCTATTAAGTATGTGTATTGTATTGAACAATTAACACAAAGACTTAAACGTATAACTCAAACAGGTCTTTACTGGTTGGAGGTAGGGACTATACATAGGTCTTTACTTCATGCCCACAGGCGGGAACTGAGGGGGATCAGTACCCACAGTACTATTTATACCCCTATGGCCAGGAGTGGTACTGCGTATCACTACGCCCAACAAGTAGTGCAGTCCTGTCCATAGGTTCAAAGTAACACACATATTACATACACAACATTCCTCCCTTCCTAGCTTTACAGTCATCTCCCCATTTAACATAACGTAATAACATATATACATATATAACTTCAGGTTTACATAACAGAATAACATAGATACATAGATAACTTCATGTCAAAACAGATCACAGATTCAGTCTCTGCGGAAAACAGTTCACAGATTCAATCTCTGTGGTGTAGTCGGTTCACGTTGCTGGAGTGACTCATTCAATAGTCCTTCCATGGATTTAACAGTTTGAACTTCCGAACTGAATTGGCTCCGTTCGGAGGGACCACGTGTGTGATCTGGTAGAGGTGATAATGGTTCAGATGGGTCATCTTCTGTTTTTACTTTTCCTTTTCTGCTTCTTGGAGACTCTCTGGGCTCCATTGTCAGCTGCCACAGCTGCCAGCTGCATGCGCAGTTCCTCCTTCTCTTCCTCCTGTTTCCGTCGTAGAGCCAGCTTCTCCCGATGTTCCGTAGACTTTTGGTGCTCCTCCATGATTTCTGCACTTTGGGAGTCGAAGTTACAAGCTGGGCAGGACAGGACATCGTAATATTCGGTGTCGTCCTGAGCTAGACCAGTGAGAGGGTCGTCTATTTCCTCCATACCCAGCTGGACGTTAGCCAGCTCTTGTTCCAAATCCAGACATCTTTCCTGAAGAGACTTCTTCATGTGTACCTCTGCATCCAGCTTTTTCTGGGCTTTCAGCAAGTCGTTTACTAGTGACCTCATTTGTGATTTTAATACTTCAACTTCCTTTGGAGATTGATTGATCGGACTATGCAATCCCTCTACCGGAGCAGCTGTTTCAGCGGTCTGTTGTTCTACGTTGACGTGAGTCAGCGTACTTTTGGCATCCAAGGGCTGCTCTGTTGCAGTCATCTCAGTCTGTGTTGCCACCTCAGCTCTTCCAATAACCTTTGAGAGCTCCGAACCCCTTTCGTTTGAATATTGAAGTTCATGTTCAAGTTTTTCCCATTTCAGAGTCCTGTCCTTCAGCATATGCAGGAGTTGGCTGACCGTTAACTCCTCTGACATCAGACGTTTTGTGTGCTCCTGCTCCATTTTCTCCATCAGCTGCTTCTGTTGTCTTTCCAGATTCTCCAACTCTATATCAAAGAACTCTTTCGTTGCATTCAACTCTTGCTCAAAACGGCAAAGCATTTGTTCTAATTGCTGTTGTAGTTTGAAATGGAGTTGAGTTCGAGCCCGGTGTCCCTCAGAAATGGGCACATCAGTAGACTTGCCAGACTCAGAATCCACAGTTAAACTATGTTGTTGTTGCTCAGTGGAATTCTGTGCTGAAACTTTGTCTTTTGCACCTGAGTTGGGCTTACCATCATCCGTTCCAGAGTCTGGGCCGACTATCTTCACCGAGTTCTCACTCGTTATTGTTTGTAGGAAATGCCAGTCCATATTCATTTTCCTAATCCACTCCCGTCCTAGTAGTGGAGGACCTCCTTCAGATATCACATATAAGTCCATTATTTGACTGTCTTCGCCCTTGTGGACCACTGCAACCTCTATTTTCCCGATGGGGTACACTCTTTGCCCCGTGTATGTTTTCAATATAATCCCCGTATCCTGTAGGGGAATATGTTGGAATAACTTTCCGTAATCTTTCTTATTTATGACCGTCAATGCCGATCCAGTGTCCAATTCCAGTTTTACTTGGACTCCTTCTATCTGAAGAGTGACCCAAATTGTCTGGAGGTCTGCACCCTTACCAGCGTTGAGTACTCTTAAGCTAGCCAGTTCATTACAGCTTAAGCTAGCCAGTTCATTACTGCTAGCGTCTGAATCGGACTCCTGTTCGGTCACCTTGTGTACCTTTGCGTATTTTCCTTGCGGTGACTTCTTGTTGCTGGTCTTCTTCCCTGACCTGCATACTCTAGCTATATGTCCAAGCCTACCACAAGTTCTACATTCTTGGTTTTTAAACCAACACTGGTTCTGATCATGCGTTGTCTTTCCACAACGATAACATTTGCCAGAACTCACACCCAATTTGTGTGCACTGAGCTCCGGTGACCGTAGCTGCATTACTGCCGTGCCTCTCGCTGCGGCTTCGTGTGCTGCTGCCATAGTGACCGCCTTCTCAAGCGTCAGCTCATTCTCCTCGAGCAGTCGCTTTTGTGTATCCTGTTTAAATAAACCACACACAAATTTGTCTCGAAGTGCCTCTGTCAGTCCCGTTCCAAACTGGCAATATTTCGCTAATTTACGCAATTCCAGCAAATAATCAGCATTGCTTTCATGCTGTAGCTGCCTTCTGTCATAAAATTTAAATCGTTCCGCTAGCATCAGCGGCGTGGGGTTTAGATGATCTTTCAGGACAGTAACAATCTCATCGAACGTCTTATCCGCCGGTTCATCTGGTGATAACAGGTGTTTCAATTGCCCGTATGTCTTCGCACCCATTAAATTTAATAATGTTAGTGCTTTATCAGCCTCACGAATTTTATTGGCCTTACAATAATTTTTAACTCGTTCAACATAGATGGCCCAATCTTCGATGTCACTATCAAAGTTGCTAATATTCCCGTGTTTAGGCATTGTAGTACTTTATCAGATTTGCAATTTCTCAGATTTTTTTTTTTTACTGTTATCCAAGATGGCGGCTTCCCGCTCTTGCCGTCGTCCTCCGCCCACAAAATGGCGGTTTTCCCGCTTCTGCCTTCTTCCCCAGCGGTTTTCCCGTGAAAAATGGCGGCTTTCCCGCGCTTCTCGCTCTCCCCGCCCACTTCAATGGCGGTTTTTCCGCGCTTCTCGTCGCTGACTTTCAGCCCGACTGCGGCTCTTATCTCCTGTGCGATCACTGGTGCGCCGCCCGCCCGAAACGGTTCTCAGCCCTTATCACCGGTGTGATCGCTGGCCCGCTAAGCGCCTCCCGCTTGAAGCGGCTCCCGGCCTCTGGCTCACCCGCTCGGCGGCTCTTGCTCGCTCCCTCCCGGGCTCTGGCTTACCCGCTCGCGCCCTCCCGGGCTCTGGCTTACCCACGAGGTTATGGAGGCTTCAGGGTCCTAATGCCTGTCGCTTCCAGTCGCTGGAAGCTGTCAGGATTTCTGCTGCCCTTCAGTTTTCAGTGGGGTGTTGAGGATTGGAACCTCTCTTCAACATCCTGTCTTTGGACGAAGCCGCTGTGGAATAACTGCCGCAGGGTTCGAACCGACTCGTCGCCAGTATTAAGTATGTGTATTGTATTGAACAATTAACACAAAGACTTAAACGTATAACTCAAACAGGTCTTTACTGGTTGGAGGTAGGGACTATACATAGGTCTTTACTTCATGCCCACAGGCGGGAACTGAGGGGGATCAGTACCCACAGTACTATTCATACCCCTATGGCCAGGAGTGGTACTGCGTATCACTACGCCCAACAAGTAGTGCAGTCCTGTCCATAGGTTCAAAGTAGCACACATATTACATACACAACAGGGCCCTTGCTATATATGTATCCCTCAATCAACATCACTAAAAACAGCTTATCTTGTCATTATCACATTGTTGTTTGGGGAAGCTTGCTGTGTACTAATTGGCTGCTACATTGCAACAATGACTACATTTCAAAAAGTATTTTATTGGCTGTGAAGTGTGGTGGTTGCGAAAGGTGCCATATAAATGCAAGTCTTTTGTTCTTTTAATAATGGTTTTAAGAAAATAGGTAATTACATACAGATATCAGTGAGATTTGTGTGCCTGCTTGTCACACCAGTTCTGGATAGTCCTCAGCAACATATGGCCACTGTTAGCCACTTAGTTCTGGACAATTTTTAAAGCCATCAGCAGGCTGGCCAAGGTGAGTGAGCGTACGAGCACCCGTGCACATGCTGGGATCCTGCTGGAAGCATGACTCACCGCCATACTGTCCCACTGACATGTTCTGTAACAGCTGCACTGTGGGATTGTACATGTTTTGCGTGAACACATTCAGGCACGCAGGCGCTCCGATCACGTGTCGGGAGGAGGGCACAGGGTCGCGGCGCCAGGGAGAGGAATATGCTCGACCGGCAGGGAGCGCTCATTGTAAAATGAGTGAGAGCTGCGGGCCTCTGTGAGGAGGCGGGCCCAGCCATCGAGAACAATTCGCAAGAACTGAATCAGAGTCGGTTTTATAAAGAGAAGCAGGCTTGAAATTACCTCCAGTCGCAGACCCCCGGAAGCCATCTACGGACCCCCAGGAGTCCACGGATCCCAGTTTGAGAAACACTGACTTAGCTTTTCTTCAAGACCTATTACCTTTGGGTCAGAGTTACCGGGATAAATTTATTAGCGATTTTGCATCGGATGACTGGATTATTGGAAACACCGCAAATCGGATATACTAACTTTCACTCCCAATTCTCGGATCCATGCTCCTGTTGAGTAAAATTCCATGCTAGAAGCTCAGACTTTGAAAAGTTACCCTGCTATGATTGCTCCAGGAATTTTGCAAACCTCAATAGGAACAAAAAAAATTAAAAAATCAAATCAAAAGCAGAAGCCAAGAAAGAAACCAAACCAAAAAAAACCCCTAAACCTAATAACAATAATAAGGGAGAATCACTTCCCTTCCTAAAGCAAGTTTCTCTAGCAAGTAGCTGAGTCACATAACCAAGGTGATCCCAAGTTCAATCCCAGCTCTGTGCTGATCTTGTGCATTAATGTAATGGTAACATTAGGGGCGCTACAATTGGTCTCCACAATTGATAGAACTGTTCATAAGGTTAGGGAGAGAGAAATCTAAACATCCCTCCTTGAGGTGTACGCATGGAAAATTGCTGTTGGGCAAAATTCAGCTGTGATGGCCCCCACAGTGGAATAGCCTGCCAACATGCCGTTTCCAGAAATAATTTGTATTTATATAGCATTTTTAACATCCTCGTGATGTCCAAAAGTGCTTTCCAGCCAATAAATTACATTTTGAAGTATAGTCACTGTTGTATCGTAGGTGAAAACGGCAGCCAATTTGCACATAGCAAAGTCCCACAAACAGCAATGAGATAAAATAATCTGTTTTACTGATTGGTGGTTGAGGGATAAACAGTGGCCAGGGCAGCCAGTGAACTCTCCTGTTCTTTTTTTGAATTGCACCAAGGGATCTTTTGAGCAGGCAGATGGGATCTCAGTTTAATGTCTCAACTGAAAGATGGCACACCTTCAGCAATGCCGTACCCCCCTCAATTTTGTACTAAAATATCAGCCTAAATTATGTGGAGTGAAGTTTGAACCCACAACCTTCTGACTTGGAGGTAAGAGCGCTACCACTGAGCCATTGCTGACACCCTTGCTTCATAAATGAATAACGCCCAGTTGAATGATGTACAAGTGGTGCCCAGTACTCACTGCAACTATACTCCAGCAAAGAGTCAATGGGCTTAATTTTCATTGGGCCGTTGAGGCGGGATTGGAGGCGTGTGGGGGGTTAAAATAGCGAAATCGGGGAGCATGAACCCATCCCACCCCCAACCCACCTCCATGCCAGTTTCAAAGGAGGCGGATACCCGACCTGTGCTGGGAGCCGCCTCCCTGAGACGGGAAGAGGATTGGTGCCAATTAACTGCCCACTGGGCAGGCTCAACAAGGTCAATCAAGGGAAAATCGAGTGGGTTGGCCACAACTCGATGGAGGTGGGAGTACAAGCCCAAAAGTTGTAATCCTGCCTCCTACACGCCTCCAGTATCAAAATCCAGCCCAATGACTTCAGGGAAGAGGGGGCGGTGAATTTATGGAAAAAAATGACAAGAACCAAAAACAATAATAAGCATTGGGGCTGAAAATTTCACTTCCTTTCCAGTGCATTCCCGCTGTAACTCTAGCAGGATTGTGACAGAAGAGCTGTGAATTAGGCCTGTCGGAGTTTCTGAAATGCCCAGTAAGCAGCAGATCTTCCACTCGCTCCAAACAAACCCACTGATGTAGGAGGGGATGGTGCTTGGAGTAGGTCCTCCCAGGTCGGGAGTTTCCACGCCCCTAACATGATGTGGAATTAGCAGGCTGATAACACCGAGTGAGACCAAGCATATTGGCCCAAAGAAGACAGAAGCAAAGGCCCATCTGGGTTGTGGACTGGACCCCTTACAAAGGGGAAAAGATTGTAGTTTCACTTTCTTACCGTCGCCCCAGAACTGGAACACTGCAGTATGTGGCCTCCATTGATGGGTAGGCATTCAAGATGTGAACCTAGTGGTACAGTTGCCCGCCCATCGTATCTAAATTAAGGGAACTCCCCCTTGATCCTGCGAACTTACGTAAACAGTCCGGGTTAGTGCATTCTGTCATTTATAATGTTGCATGCTGGACATGCAGATTTTCAGCCCTAACGGGCACATGATGAGTTTCATTGTGCCAGTATCTACTTAAGCTCATAGTTTTATCTGTTTGCCAAAATAAATACTGTATTGTTCATTAATGCATACTTTTCAATCTAATTCTTTAATGTATACCAAATGACATCTGGAACTAGGTCAAAATATGACAATGTTGTCTATTAATGCAAACCAACTGAAAGAAGACCACAAAGGAAGCCAAAGCAATGATGGAAAGATAACATCAAACAAGTCTGCAAATACAATTTCTTCAAATGCTCTTTTTACATTGGCCCAGATGTTGCTGCCAAAATAATGGTGAGGCTAATGGCGCTCTCCGTTATTTATGTGTAAATGGTACAGCACCGTCAGTCAAGAGGCAGATGCACGGTTAAATGCCAATATCCAGAAGTTGCTGTCCTAGTTGCACTGCTCTGCCGTTAGCTTCATGAAAATGGCATTTTGCTGTCTGTCTCACCATTGACAAGTATTGAATGCCGTGAAGTTGCTGTATTTGCACGGTAGAGATGACAGAATGGCTGCTGCATTCTCCAATGCAACACCCATCTGTTTTCTGCTCACAAAATAGGTTTAGTGAGTCTTGAGTACAAGAACTCACCAAACAACAGAGAATGTCATCGTTTGACAGCTTCTCAAAGCTGTCAAACGATGACAATTCATCTGTCAAAAATTGGCAAAGATTGACCTTGTTAAGCCCGCTGGGATTCAAGGGAAAATAGCGTGGGTTGGCCACAAGTCGATGGAGGCGGGACTTAAACCCAACAAGCAGCAGTCCTGCCTCCAACGCACCCCCATTGGCAAAATCACCCCCCCCAGTCTTGTTTTCAAAATCCTTCAGGAAAGTAGAGGCCAAAGATAATATAAATGATTTTACTTCTAATTGCAAAACAATTGGAGTTACAGGTCTTGGAGTGGATGCTGAGCATGCATGTATGTCTTGGAGTGCTAGGTCACGATGCCAATTTTACATTATGATACAAATACACTGATTTATTGACCCGACTCAGTCATTTAGCGGGACAATCGGGGGTGTTTGTTCCAGAGGCAGAAGAGAAGACTCATAATAACAATCGGCATGTCTATGCTGGCTCTGGGTCTGGCAAGACCACCACCTTTATCTTTAAAGCGCTGTCAATAGCGGGAGACTCGCACACCAGCATTTTGTGGCACTTACAGAATTTATAAGGTCCTAAAGTTCTTCCAGCAATCATCAGGGTAAATTTCATGAGCCACTTGCCCTTGTTCCAGAGGCCTCTCTCTACCTGTACCCTGTTGTTATGCTAATTTCTATACAAAAATGATGCCCATGATTTGTGGTCAGCGGCAAAGCAAAGGCGTTCATTGCTGGCGCTGAAGAAAACTGCCCACAAAGATATCACGATCTCTGTGGTGAGAAGTTTGACTTTTTCGACGTTCAATTGAGATCAGTGTAGTGTAGTGGGAATCCCATAGTGCAAGCTGCTGTGACGTCAACAAGCTGTCTAAACAGCCAATCACATTGCAGAATTCTCACAGACAGGGAACCAAGAAGTGAAGAAGTTGCTTTTATTCTGACTTTTTAAAAATGTTATCGAGAGCAAAACAAAGATTGGGGCTCTCACATGGGGAAAAGGTAAACCTGAAATAAATATGAACACATTTGTTTTAAATATTTTTTTTTAATTTCAAGATTTCTTAAAAATTAAAATGATTATAATGGAGAAATTTGACACTCCACAAAATTTAAATTAGTTTTTCAGGGCCATAACTTTTGTTTAGCAGTCAATACACTGTTAAAACCCCAGTTACACCTAATCCAACAAGGTCTAACTTTTAATGGGGTATTTAACAGCGATATTACCACGGAAAAGCAGAAGTTTTCATCAGATTTCCCTGATTACACTGATTGCCGGGGGTGGGGGTGGGTGGGGGGGGAGGGCGCGTGGGGGGAGGTGGCGGTGGCCACAGCACAGCCAGTGTCGGAGCAGTGAATGACTGACCATAATTTCAGGATTTCCGCGTTAGGATGCACATGCGCTAAATCCTAAAGTTGCATTCAGGTTCAAAGTGTTCGCTGTTATTACCCACCGCAAATTCCAGGCCATCATTATGTGTATATTGAAAGGCTGGGAACAGGCAGATGGATAGCAGTGCTATGCAATTGATTGTTGATGTGCGAGCTCTGTTCCAATGGAAGACAATAATCTGACCCAACCTGATCCTCTGTTAAGCCCATATATAACACACAGTGATTGTATAATATTTGAGCACATCATTTTTATGAAATATTCAGATCATTTTCTGTCAATGAAATAGATAATGAATTCATTTTATGTCTTACTCTGATAGGATGAATAGATGCCCATATTAAAGATGACTGACATTAAACAAGCGAATGCTGGCAACCAAGCTCCTGTTATTCGTTGTATGTCATTTTGACAAGAAAATTTTGCATTGATCAGTCAAACTGAAAAATCCCCATAAGATATATATGACAATATGGTATATTACCTTTACAGTGTTGGGCAACCTTCATATCTATTTTGAAGTGCTGTATACTTTCAATGGGTTTAAGAAAGATTGCTTGCTACAAATACACTGATTTCTTAGTAAACAAGTAAAGAATCATCCAATCTCAATCAGATCAGACTGTGGCATCTTGAAACCTGCACCTGTTCATACTAAATCCTGTCACTGTGCACACATCAGGTCTGTAAGCATCTGAAAAGAAAACGAGATGGGTTAACATTCCGAGCATAGATCCTTCATCAGTATACTCCATGCTGAATTCAGCCATTGCATTTCTACCTCATCTTCTCCCCTCAAGGCTTAATACTCCTATTGGCCTTTATTTTTAAAAGATGCAAAAAATAATCTATATATAGTTGAATCTTAAAAATCTGTATTTTTTTGTTCTTTTCTTCTCCTCTGAAAACACTGAGGCCAATTGTAGAACCAGATCCACCATCTCAGCTAGGATCAGCTAACTCTGCAGTGATTGAAAAATCTATTTCTAGAAATTAAATGTGCAATTCTGTATCAGATTGGCATTGGTTGGTCAACATATCCAACCCTCGCTTGCAGGGAGATGTGGGAGTATTCAGAAGCCATGTTCTGGGACATTTCAGAACTTTCATGAAACAGGAGAATTAAACCTCAAGCCAGATGATGCAAATATGATGAATCTATACTCACAATACTAAAACTGCAAGTAATTGTCACTGAACCTACAGCGTTACTGGTAAGCTTTGAGTCTCCACACGCCTAGTAACACTGGTATGATACATGTCATTTTTATGTCCCTAACCAAACATTTAGCAAAGAAAATCTGTCACAGACAAATGACTTCTTTTCTCTCTATAAACTCTAATCCTCCTTCCTTGTGTATGTGCCAGATGGTGCCAAGCTACCCGTCAGATGTTAATAGATTAAAGGGAAACAAACCCTCAGTGGTGAACTAATTCCTTACATTATCCCTTTCATTCCTCTTTCCATTTAATTACTAAATGTTTCTCAGCTGTTCCTTGTTCCTCTGGTCACAGCATTTTTTGCTCACTTATTAGGCTGTTTATACTGAGGGATGTTTAGTGGCCTGGCAGATAGGGAATACTACTGCTGTTGGCAACCACTTCTGCTCTCCTGTGGAGCAATATATCCCTCCCTGCACCTACCTACATTAATCAAAATGTAATCAACCAACACCATCAAAATACAAAGTTGCTGGTTATTTAGTAGATTTACCATTTATGAAACATTGCCGTGTACAAATTGGTTGCTGCATTTGCCTACAAAGCAACAGTGACTACACTTTTAAGAAAAGACTTGCATTTATATAGCGCCTTTCACGACGACAGGGCATCCCAAAGCGCTTTGCAGCCAATGAAGTACTTTTTGAAGTGTAGTCATGTTGAAAATGCGGCAGCCAATTTGCGCTCAGCAAGCTCCCACAAACAACAATGTGATAATGACCAGATAATCTATTTTTATTATGTTGATTGAGGGATTAATATAGGCCAAGACACCTGGGATAACTCCCCTGCTCTTCTTTGAAATAGTGCCATGGGATATAGAATTGCACATCCACCTGAGAGAGCAGACAGAGCCTCGGTTTAACGTCTCATCCGAAAGACAGCGCCTCTGACAGTGCTGCACTCCCTCAGTACTGCACTGGAGTGTCAGCCTGGACTTTTGTGCTGAGGTCTCTGGAGTGGGACTTGAACCCACAACCTTCTGGCTCAGAGGCGAGGGTGCTACCCACTGAGCCACGGCTGTCAGAATTAAAATAATTCATTCGTAAGATTTCCAGAGGATGTGAAAGCTGTGTATAAATGTATATACATATGCATATAAATGCAAGTTCTTTCTTTATGTAGAGATGGACCGAAGGAATGTCAATCAATAAAATAAAAAAGAAACCAAAAATACAGTGCTGGTTCAAGAATAATGTGAATTCTCAATCAATGCTTCACAGTCAAGGAACGTGACCAAGCAGAGGCACTTTCCTACTTGGAGAAAGGAAAAAGTCTGACCCCAAACCAACCCGCCCTTTCAGCTCAATGGATACATGTATTCTCTTGTATCTCCTGGTGGCAGTATTCAAAGCAGGGTTGACTGAGACCTGGGACAGCAGGTCATTTCTTAGTCAAAAGTGGTGTCGGGAGCACAACAGAGCTAATTACAGGGTTTGGAGCAGAGGGGAGAAGGGGATGGTTACTCGTGCCAAAAAATTTGTGGAAACATCAACCTCATCCCTCTTAATGATTGCGCCAGCGAGGCAGGCTAAATTACATTCAAAAAAAATTATTTTTATCAGACTTCCACGTTCTCTTTTTGACCAAGGACAAAATCTGTCAAAAATACCACCCTTTTTTCAAATGAAATAAAAATGTTATTTCAAACACATGAAGGTCGATTTTAACTTCAGGCGGATAATGGATGAGCAGCGGGTGATATCGGCCCACGCGGGCCCGCCCATTGTTGCCGGCTTGAAGCCTGAGCTATTTTGATGCCCGGGTCTCATTTACAAGCTGCCAGTGAGCCTTAGGCATCAAGTGAGTGCCCTGCTGCAGCTCGGCAATTGTGGGAGGGGAGGATATTGGCTGGCTCCCAAACTGAGCCAGCCGGCAGTCAGCGCCTGGGGAACGGGCCGCTCATCACCTGGTACAAATACGTGGGGCTTATGCAAAATTGCAATCGGGGTCCTATGTGTGTCATATTTGCAAATTATAAGTGGCCTTTCACCTGAAACAGGCAGGTGCTCCAACCGCCCATCTCAGGACCCTACTCAAGATGGCGGCTGCCGCAGCACCAGCATGAACAGCGTGGTAGGTCATCCAATTACATTTTTGGGCCACGACCACCCTGTCTATGCCAGGTGGAGGGAGGTAAAATCAGCCCAATGATGTCTTTTCTAACTCACCAATTTTTTTTCAGCAGTAAACTTGTTGAACCATTGTGGAACCTCGTATGATATATATTTAACAAAGCTGGCCACAAACAATGAAAAGCCTTTCATGTTAAATGATGCATTTTTAATCTTTTGTAAAAGCAACTCCAAATATTCTGCTTCCATTGAAAAAATCTGCAATTTAAATTTTTTGGGGAGTGGTTTCAACTGCAGTCTATTTAACTTAATTAAACGCCTTTTGCCTTTTAAATGCTATCAGATTATGCAAAACTACTAAGTATTACAGTATCAGGCAAGTATATTCATAATAACTGAATATGTGTAAACACTATTTTTATTAAGGTTACAATGCATTTATAGTTTATTAATATATATTCTTAAAAGTCCGTTTTAAAATCTTTTTAAAAATCATAAATAAAAACTCTGTAACCTCATTTTTAACCTCAAAATTGTTAGATTTAGACTAAACAAGTCGTTTACTTAGTTCAGTAGCAGTTGTTATTGGCTCATCTGCATTGTTCCAATAATATTACTGCTGATGCATATTGAATGACTCAGCAGAAAGCATAGATGCTGTTGTCTCCTCAATGACTAGGCTCATGTTCCACAGAAATACAGGGGAAATAATGCTTGTTCCCTGATCATATTATTTGATTTTGCTTTTCCAAGCTTATTTTTTCTGTTAATCACGAGTCTGCAACGTGATCTCTGGTTTCTAGTGGTACTGATTTGCCGCTGATGTTGAAATTCCTCTAGTTGCTATCCAGCCCAGCTTAATACAGACAGAAAACTTTTCCACTGGCAGAACTTTGTGTTTTTATGTTGGATGATATGGCAGAAAATGGCAGATTTTCTATTTCCCTGAATACCAAAAAAAATCTAGGTGTATTGCCTTTCTATCTGTAATGTTAATGATCCCATACTATACCTGCAGCACGGTGAACTTTTCCAATTCATTTAAATTTTGTTGTTACATTTTCAGTTGTGTGCGTGTATATATGCATTGATCTCCTGTAGTTTAGATTCAATCGCACAATTCAGGTCAAGCAGGGTTAGAGGATTGGGGGATGGAGGGAAGGAGACAGATTGCAGGAAGGAATGGTGGTGGACAGTTAAACAACTAACGGGAGAAAGCTCCTTGAACATCCCCATCCTCAATAATGACAAAGCCCAGCACATAAGTGCAAAATACAGGCAGAAGCGTTTGCAACCATCTTCAGCCAGAAGTGCCAAGTGAATGGTTATTCTTGACCTCCTTCTGAGGTCCTCACCATGACAAATGACAGTCTTCGGCCAATTCGATTCACTCCATGTGACATCAAGAAACAGCGGAGTGCACTGGACACAGCGAAGTCTAAGGGCCCCGACAACTTCCCAGCTGTAGTACCGAAGAACTGTGATCCAGAACTAGCCGCGCCCCTAGCCACTCCAACTATAACACTGACATCTATCTGACAATGCGGAAAATTGCCCAGCTATGCCCTGTCCACAATAAATAGGACAAATCCCACCCGGTCATTTAACATCCTATTAATCTACTCCCAATTATCAGTAAGGTATAGAAAAGAGTCATCAACAGTGGTATCAAGTGGCAATTTAACCTGCTTATTGTTTCTATGTTTGGGTTCCACCAAGATCACTTGGGTCCAGACCTCATTATACCCTTGATCCAAACATAGACACAAGAGCAGAATTCCAGAGGTTAGAGTGACTGCCCTTGACACCAAGGCAGCATTCAACCAAATGTGACAACAAGGAGCTCTAGTAAAACTGAAGTCAGTAGGAATCAGGGGGGAAACTCTCCAGTGGTTGGAATCCTCTCTGACACAAAGGAGGATGTTTGTGGTTTTTGGAGACATATCGGGCTGGATTTTCATTCAGGAGTCGGGTAGGAGGCGGGACTACAACTTTCGGGGTTGTAGTCCCGCCTCCATCGAGATGGGGCCAATCCACGCGATTTTAACTTGATTGACTTTGTTGAGCCCGCCCAGTGGGCTCAGCAGGCCAATTAACGGCCACCCGGCAACAGGTGACATCACAGGCTGAAATTTCATCTGTCAAGAGGTTTTGACAGATGAAATATCAGCGTTTCACAGCTGTTTGAAGCTGTCAAACACTGACAGTCTTACTTCTAACCTGAGTCCTTCTCCACAGACTCAGTTAGAAATCTCTCCTGCACAGAAAGCTAAAGACTATCACTTTTGACAGTTCGCAGCCATTCTGCTTTCTGTGCCGGTGAGATGAGGGACTTCCGAGACCTAAAGGAAGGAAGGCTGAAAAGGTAAGAAAAGGTAATTTAAACTTCTTTAAACACTTTAGACACACCAAACACACTTACCTTTGCACTCATGCACCCATCACTCACCTGAACACCGACATCTCGACCCCGCCAAGTCCTTCAACCCGACGGCCCGCCTTGCAAACTTGGCGTGGTTTTGAGCTGTCGGGAATCCCACACTTCAGCATTAAAAATAGGGATTAGGCTAAAAACTGCCTGTTAACTACCTGTTAACAGGCAGTTAATTGGCACTAATCCCTTCCCGCCTCGGGTAGGCGGGTCCCAGTGTGGGGCAGGTACCCACCTCCTTTGAAACTGGCATGGAGACAGGTTGGGTGCGGGATGGGGTTGGGACCCCTGATTTCGGGATTTTAAACCCCACACGCCTCCAATCCCGCCTCCACGGCCCATTGAAAATCCTGCCCATCATCTCAGTTCCAGGACATCGCAGCAGGCGTTCCTCAGAGCAGCATCCTAGGTGCATCTATCTTCAGCTGCTTCATAAATGACCTTCCTTCCATCATAAGGTCAGAAGTGGGGCTGTTGGCTGATGTTCAGTTCCATTTGCAATTCCTCAGGTCGTGAACCAATCCATGCCTGCATGAAGCAAGACCTGGACAACAACCAAGCTTGGCCTGATAAACGGCAAGTAACATTTGTGCCATATAAGTGCCAGGCAGTGACCATCTCCAACAAGAGAGAGCCTAACCACCTCCCCATGACATTCAATGGCATTACCATTGCTGAGTCCCCACCACCAATATCCTCGGGGTCACTATTGACCAGAAACTGAACTGGACCAGCCACATAAAAGCTGTGGCTACTAGAGCAGGTCAGAGACTGGGTATTATGTGGGGAGTGGCTCCCCTCCTGACTCTCCAAAGCCTCTCCACCATCTACAAGGCCTGAAAGGGTGCAACTGCAACAACACTCAAGAAGCTTAAAACCATCCAGTGCAAAGCAGTCCACGTGATAGGCACCGTGGCCATGAGCCTAAGCATCCACCTCCTCCACCACTGGTGTACCATGGCTGTAGTGTATACCATCTACAGGATATACTGCAATAACTTGCCAAGGTTTCTTCAGCAGAAACTCCCAAACCCACAACCTCCACCACCTGGAAGGACAAGGGCAACAGTTGCATGGGAACACCATCACCTCCAGGTTTTCCTCCAAGTCACACACCATTCTACCGTGGACGTATATTTCCATACCTTCATCATCGCTGGTCAAAATCCTGGAACTCCATAGCTAACAGCATTGTGGGAGTACCTTCACCACATGAATTGCAGCAGTGCATGAAGAAGGACCACCACTACTTTCCCAAGGCAACTAGGGAAGGGCAATAAATGCAGGCCTTCCCTGCGATGCCCACATCCCATGAATAAAAAAAACCTGCAGTAAGCTGTATAGCAGCTAATGGCCCAGAAATTTGGGTCAGAGGCTTCCCGCAGGTGCAAGCCCCCGACCTGCACTTACCTAGCGCGCCGGCCATTGAGCTGTGGGCCCGCGTGGAATTGTGATCCTGGGCTTCCTCCAACTGCCAGCGTGCAGTGCTTGCGTATCCCAGGGGTGCAGTTAGTTCAATGCGTCCCCTGGGATCACGTGGGTAATGGAGAGCCAATGGTAGCAGGGAATGCTTCATTCATAAGTTTGACAGGAAGAGCTGTCAAACCTATAAATACTATAAGCCCCAAAACATCACTAAAACTTCAAATAAATTTTTAAAAAATCACATTTAAAAAATAACTATAAATTACATAAAATAACTATTTTAAACAATAATTTAAATTTTTGAAAAAATTAATTACATTTTCTAACGGGGCTAAAAATAAACTTACCTTTCTTTAAAGTATTTAAAAATAATAAACCTGTGGAAAAAATGCTTTAATTTTAATTCACCACTTACCTTGTTAAAAGCAAGCCTTGCGCCTGCTTTTTAAAAGTGTAACTGCTGGAGACTTACCCTCCTGGAAAAACCTGGAAAAAAACGTAAGTTCCAGGCGCACGCGCTGCCTCTCCGGCGCATGCGTTCCACCTGTCAACCCCTTCTTTCAGGGGAACGGAAGTGCTGGTTTCCCGCGCATGTGCAGTGCATGCACGAAACCGGCACTTTCGTTGGGCCGACGCGTGAGTACCCAGTGTGTACTCATGCGTTGGGACCCGAATTTCTGGGCCATTGTTTTATCAGCGACGTTACATGACACTTGGCATTGAAAATCCCTATTACATCACCACCTACAGGCATAACAAGTGCTGCAGGTAAATGTTGATACTTTCAAAATGGATTTTCCCATTGACAAAGCCAGACACTGAAGTTTTCAAATGTATTTTGAGATGGAATCAGCATCTTTAATATCTATAATTTATTTTTTTCACAGAAGCAAGTTATAATGTGATGACACAAATGGACAGATTTTTGTTCTTGTACCTCGTAAAATATCTGTGATAGTGTCAGATTATAAAATCATAGAATAGCACAGCACAGGAGGCCATTTGGCCCATCGAGTCTGCGCCGGCTCTTTTGAAGAGCAATCCAGTTAGTCCCACTCTCCCCGGCTCTTTCCCCATATCCCTGCAATTTTTTCTGCTTCAAGTATTTATCCAATTATCTTTTGAAGGCTACTATTGAATCTATATCCACCACCCGATCAGGCAGTGCATTCCAAATCCTAACCCCTCATTTTGTAAAAATGTTTTTCCTCATGTCGCCTCTGGTTCTTTTGCTAATCACCTTAATGAAAATCTGTGCCCTCTCGTTATCGGCCTTCCAGCCAGTGGAAACAGTTTCTTTTTATTTACTCTATCTAAATTCTTCATGATTTTAAAACCTCTATCAAATCCCCTCTTAGCCTTCTCTACTCCAAGGAGAACAACCAAATAAACCCTATACTGAACCATACAGACCAGGAATATGCCAGGTTTGATCTCTTGTTGTGCTGAGTTAGCTGGTTATCTCTACCAGGTTAACAGCCAATAAGCAAGTAAGTGGAGAGTGCCACTGTCCATGGAACTGTACTGCACCTGACCACTGCGCACTGGATACAGCAAAGGCTATGGGCCCCGGCAACATCCCGGCTGTCGTGCTGAAGGCTTGTGCTCCAGAACTAGCCATGCCTCTAGCCAAGCTGTTCCAGTACAGCTTTAACACTGGCATCTATCCGACAATGTGGAAAACTGCCCAGGTATGTCCTGTCCACAAAAAGCAGGACAAATCCAATCCAGCCAATTACCGCCCCATCAGTCCACTCTCATTCATCAGCAAAGTGATGGAAGGTGTCGGCGACAGTGCTATCAAGCAGCACTTACTCACCAATAACCTGCTCACTGATGCCCAGTTTGGGTTCCGCCAGGACCACTCGGCTCATTACTAGCTTGGTCCAAACATGAACAAAAAAGCTGAATTACAGAGGTGAGGTGAGAGTGACTGCCCTTGACATCAAGGCACTATTTGACCAAGTGTGGTATCAAGGAAGTCAATGGGAATCAGGGTGAAAATTCTCCACTGGCTGGAGTCATACCTAACACAATGGAAGATGGTTGTGGTTGTTGGAGGTCAATCATCACAGCCCCAGGACATCGCTGCAGGTGTTCCTCAGGGCAGTGTCCTAGGCCCAACCATCTTCAGCTGCTTCATCAATGACCTTCCCTCCATCATAAGGTTAGAAGTGAGGAAGTTCGCTGAAGACTGCACAGTGTTCAGTGCCATTCGCAACTTCGTAGATAATGAAGCAGTCCATGCCTGCATGAGGCAAGACCTGGACGACATTCAGGCTTGGGCTGATAAGTGGCAGGTAACATTCGTGCCACACAAGTGCCAGGCAATAACTATCTCCAAAAAGCGAGTGTCTAACCACAGCCCCTTGACTTTCAATGGCATTACCATTGCCAAATCCCCAACCATCAATATCTTGGGGGTCACCATTGACCAGAAACTTAACTGGATCAGCCACATAAATACTGTGGCAACAAGAACAGGTCAGAGGCTGGGTATTCTGCAGCGAGTGTCTCACCTCCAGACTCTCCAAAGCCTTTCCACCAGCTACAAGGCACAAGTTAGGAGTGTGATGGAATACTCTCCACTTGCCTGGATGAGTGCAGCTCCAACAACACTCAAGAAGCGCGACACCATCCAAGACATAGGATTCCACAGGATTACATAGGATATACAGCACAGAAACAGGCCATTCTGCCCAACCAGTCCATGCCGGCATTTATGCTCCACACGAGCCTCCTCCCGTCTTTCCTCATCTAAATCTATCAGCATAACCCTCTATTCCCTTCTCCCTCATATGCTTATCTAACCGCCCCTTAAATGCATCTATACTATTCGCTTCAACCACCCCCTGTGGTAGCGAATTCCATATTCTTACCACTCTTTGGGTAAAGAAGTTTCTTCTGAATTCCCTGTTGGATTTCTTGGTGACTGTCTTATATTGATGGCCTTGAGTTATGCTCTTCCCCACAAGTGGAAACATTCTCTTTGTATCCACTTTATCAAAATTTGTCATAATTTTAAAGACCTTTATTAGATCACCCCTCAGCCTTCTTTTTTCAAGAGAAAAGAGACCCAGCCTGTTCATCCTTTCCTGATATGTATACCCTCACATTTCTGGTATCATCCTTGTAAATCTTCTCTGCACCCTCTCCAGTGCCTCTATATCTTTTTTATAATATGGTGACGAGAACTGTACGCAGTACTCTAAGTGTGGTCTAAATAAGGTTCGATGAAGGTTTAGCATAACTACCCTACTTTTTAATTCTATCCCTCTAGAAATAAACCTTAGTGCTTAGTTTGCTTTTTTTTATGACCTTGCTAACGTGTGTCGCAACTTTTAGTGATTTGTATATTTGTACTCCGAGATCCCTTTGTTCCTCTACCCCACCTAGAATCACACCCTCCAAGTGATAAGTGACCTCCCTATTATTCCTACCAAAATGTAATACCTCACATTTATCTGTGTTGAACTTCATTTGCCAATTTATGCCCATTCTGCAAGTTTATTAATGTCCTCCCGTAATTTGTCCTCCTCAGTATTGACTATCCCCCCCAATTTGGTATCATCTGCAAATTTAGAAATTGTGTTTTTGATTCCAAAGTCTAAATTGTTAATGTAAATTGTGAACAGCAGTGGTCCCAGCACTGATCCTTGTGGAACACCACTACCCACCTTCTGCCATTATGAATAGCTACCCTTTACTCCTACTCTCTGCTTTCTGACCTGAAGCCAGCCAGCAATCCATTCTGCTACTTGTCCCCTGACTCCGCATTCCCTGACCTTGTTCTTCAGTCTATTATGGGGTACCTTATCGAAGGCCTTTTGAAAATCCAGATAAATTACATCTACTGCATTTCCATTGTCTACTCTCTTTGTTTCCTCTTCAAAAAATTCAATAAAGTTGGTCAAGCAAGACTTTCCCTTTTGAAATCCATGCTGACTATTCATTATTATATTTTTGGTTTCTCGATGTTCTTCTATTTTCTCCTATAGTAGGGATTCCATTATTTTTCCTACCACTGATGTTAAGCTGACTGGTCTATATTTTCCTGGGCATGTTCTATCCCCCTTCTTAAATATCGGTATTACATTAGCTATCCACCAGTCCTCTGGCACTACACCTTTTTCCAACGAATTATTAAATATGCGTAGTAATGCCTCTGCTATCTCTTCCCTAGATTCTTTTAAAATGCGTGGATGCAATCCATCCAGACATGGGGTCTTATCCTCTTTGAGTTTGATTAGTTTATTTAATATATCCCCTTTTTCAATTGTAAATGCACTTATCTCATTACTAATCTCATCATCCAATGTCATGTCCACCTGTTCTATCTCCCTGGTAAATAATGAAGCAAAATAATTATTTAATATTTCTGTCATCTCTTTATCGTTACCTGTGGTATTGTCCTGTCCATCCCTTAATGGCCCTATTCCCATCCCAGCCTTCCTTTTTTATTGATGTGCCTATAAAATATTTTACTATTTTGTTTTACATTCCTTGATAATTTAATTTCATAGTTCCTCTTTGCCTCCCTAATTGTTTTTTTGACTTCTCTCCTAATCTTTTTGTATTCTCCCTTATCATGCACTCCCCTGCTGTCTATGTACTTAATGCCTCTTTCCTTACCGTCAATTGTTCCCTTATGGCTTTATTCATCCATGCAGTCTCATTGTTGTTTAGTTTGTTCTTTCCTTTTAGTGGAATATATTTTCCTGCACTCTGTTGAACACCATTTTAAATGTTTCCCAGTGCTGTTCTACATCATTGTTTGCCTATATTGTTGCCCATTTTTTCCCCAAGTTCTATTCTCAGCCCATCAAAATCAGCTTTTCTCCAATCTATTAACCTAGTTTTGTCATACTTATGTCCTTCTCAATTATCATCTTAAAGCATATTATATTATGGTCACTATTGCCTATATGTTTCCCTACTTTTACTTCTCTTATCTGCTCTGGTTCATTCCCCATTACTAGATCCAATAGCAAATCCTCCCTTGTTGGGCTTTTTACATATTTGGTTAGAAAGGAGTCCTGTACATATTGTAGGAACTCTATTCCCTTATCCCCTTTACCTACCTCTTCTGTCCAATTAATATCAGGGGAGTTGAAATCCCCCATGATTATTATTCTATGTTTTTTACTCATTTCCCTAATTTGGCTGCACATTCCTTCCTCCACCTCCCTTCCACTATTAGGTGATCTGTAGACTATGCCTAGTAGTGTGATTGATCCTTTATTATCTTTCATCCCTATCCACATGGATTCTATTTCTGTCTTGCTGATATCTGCGTCACTTTTTTCAACTGCCATTATGTTATCCCTAATAAGTACAGTTACTCCACCTCCTCTTTTTCCCTCCCTATCTTTTCTAAATATGCTATACCCTGCAATGTTTGATTCCCAGTCCTGATTTTTCTGTAGCCAAGTCTCAGTAATCCCTACTATGTCTGGTTCCTCACAACGCATGATTGCCTCCAGCTCCTCTGTTTTATTACGGACACTGTGTGCATTGCTGTACAGTTTAACTCATTTTAATAGGATTTCCTCTCATGTTTAATCACCTGTTTAGACTCCTGTTCTATAACTCTATTTATTCCCTTGCCATCAATGTCCTCCATTACTTTATTCTTTCCTATGCTCTCTTTTCCTGTTTTGTTTATATTTAGGCTGGTTATGTTTCTTGTAGATCCCTCCCCCCATCTTACTAGTTTAAAGCCTTTGCCACCTCCCTATTTACCCTTTCCGCTAACACATGGGTCCCATCCTGGTTCAGGTGGAGCCCAGCCCATCGGTACAGCTCCTTCCTGTCCCAGAACTGGTGCCAGTTTCCCATGAAAAGGGACCCCTCTTTCCCACACCAGCCCTTTAGCCACGTGTTAATTCTCCTGATCTGTCTGCTTCTATGTCAATTTGCACGTGGCTCGGGCAATAATCCAGAGATTATTACCCTCGAGGTCCTGCTTTTTAATTTAGATCCTAACTCCTGATGCTCTTTCAGCAGGACCTCCTCCCTGTTCCTACCTATGTCATTTGTTCCAACACGGACCACAACAACTTGATTTACCCCCTCCCTTTCCAAGTTCCTCTCCAGCCGCCGTGAGATATCCCTTACCCTGGCACCAGGTAGGCAGCACACCTTTCGGGATTCTCGTTCTTGGCTGCAGAGGACACTACCTATCCCCCTAATTATAGAGTCCCCTATCACATTTCTATTCTGCTCTTCCCCCCCCCTTGGACAGCTTTCTGAGCCACGGTGCCTTGGTCTGCATTGTGGCTGTCCTCCCCGCAGTCTTTCTCCTTGTCCTCACAGGTAGCGAGTACATCGTACCTGTTGGACAGGACCAGTGTCTGCGGGATCTCCTTCTCAACCTCTCCTAAATCCTCGCTACCTGTCTCCCTAACAGTCACACCCTCCCTTTCCGGAACCTGTGATTTTCTCTGGGGTGTGACTGTATTGTGGATAAAATTGTCCAGAAATTCCTCCCTCTCCCTTATGTGTCAGAGTGTCTCCAACTCGCACACCAGCTCAATGACTCTGAGCCGGAGGGATTCGAGATGGAGACATCTATGACTCTATGGGGGAAAAATTCAGTTGTTTGCGCCTCCCGTTAGCGCCTTAAGAGGGCGCTAATGGGGCGCAAAGTAACTAGCGCCTGGGCGCAGCGATGTTTGTACTGCTCGCGAAATTAACTAGACATTTTGCGGCAGCGCTAAACACTACTGCCACAATCTCCTGCGCCAGCAGATTGTGACGTCAGTCGAGTGTGCAATGCTCTGTTAGCGCCCCGGACCGGAAATTGAGTGGTGCCCCCTGCCTTACCGCCTGCCGCTAGCAACGACAGGTTGAGGGGAGCGTTATGCTGTCAGAAAGGGACTAGGGGAGTGCTATTTAAAGGCGACCACTTCCTGCCTTTTTTTGTCGGTGGCATTTTTGCACCACGCATTCTGAGAGAGAGAGAGAGACCTCTGGAGAGATTCAACGCTGTGTGAAGGAGTTTTGGGTACTGAGCAGCACTTTGCAGGTTGATTTTGATTTGCCCTTCCTTGTATCGATTTAGAAGAGGCTATGGGGGCTGCACTCTGAGCTCTTTCCCTGGGCCTCTCCATTGTTCTTTCCAGTAGATTTGATGTACAGGTCTCTCCAGGCTGAGATTCAGGCTGAGATTCAAGGCTGCAATGAGCAGGATGTGGATGGAGAGCAAGATCAGCCCTCCCCTTTAAGATAAAAAGAGAAAATGCAGGAGAAACTCAGCAGGTCAAGCAGCATCTGTGAAGAGAGAAACAGAGTTAACATTTCAGGTCGATGACCATTCGTCAGAACTCCCCTTTAAGAATTGGACGGTGCCAGTGTGTCTGTGTTCCATTGCTGACTGACATCACATGAGCTTCGCCAACGTTGTGAGGTAACGGCTCGCTCCTCGGCCTTTGCGCCTTAAGACAGGTGTGAAGCGCCTGATTTAGCGCTCCAATCACCTCCAGGGGCGATAAAAGCCAAGTTTGCCGTCGGAGGCGATAATTCGTGCCAGGCGCTAAACTTTGCGCACGGCCACTAATGGCGCCCCAAACAGGGCTATACCGAATTTCTCCCCCTATGACTTCTGCAGACGTATTTGCTCGGGGCAGTCTTGCTGTCCACAAACTCCCACATACTGCAGTCCAGACAAAGCAGCCCACTTGATTGGCACCCCATCCACCACCGGCTGCAGTGTGTACCATCTACAAGATGCACTGCAGCAACTTGCCAAGGCTTCTTCGGCAGCACCTCCCAAACCCGCGACCTCTACCACCTAGAAGGACAAGGGCAGCAGGCGCATGGGAACACCGCCACCTCCAAGTTCCCCTCCAAGTCACACACCATCCTGACTTGGAAATATATCGCCGATCCTTCATCGTCGCTGGGTCAAAATCCTGGAACTCCCTCCCTAACAGCACTGTGGGAGTACCTTCAGCATACGGTTCAAGAAGGCTGCACCACCACCTTCTCAAGGGCAACTAGGGATGGGCAATAAATGCTGGCCTTGCCAGCGACGCCCAGATCCCATGAACAAATAAAAAAATAGGAAGAATACCATGTAATAAAGTGTTTTCAAATAGTTGTTTTTTTTAGGAATGCCGAATCATTTTTCTGGCTATCCATATGGAGACACAAGTTAATGATTTACACATAAAACATTTTTGAGATCTGCAGCTTTAATATTCAATCTCAATTTATGAAAATAAATTGCATAAAATATCGTTTATGATTTATTAGAAAACCGTGATGGGCACTTTGTATATAGCGTGCCCCTTTTAAACGGGATACAGTTGTCTGTCAGCGGGAGCACAAATAAACAATGCCATTCTGGGGAACAGGTCAAGTTCATCTTCACAATACCAAAATAATCAGATTAGAGTAGGCTGAACTAAACAAGTGAGCTGTCAATCAAACTAATACGATTAACTGCAAATTATCAAACAGCCAAAGCAAAGTGTGTGTTAAAAAAAGGGCAGCAAATATGTTTCCATCAGGCACTTCAGGTCATCATTTGGTAGCAAATCTTAAAAAAAATCAAAATGCTGCAAATGAGAAGTAGGCAGTTTCTTGTGATTAAAAAGCGTATGAAATAGGTGCGGTTTCTGGAACAGCGCCCTTTACAGTTGCACTGCACTGTGGACTGACCTAAATTTGCAAACTGGATATTGATTTTTTTTTCGACGCAGAGAGAGACGAGAAACAAATGTTTTCATGCTGCAGAGAGCAAGCCACCCTTCCCCCTTCCCACCTTCTGCTGGCGGAAGTACTGCGCTACAGTTGGGGGTACTACGGTAAAGCTGCGAATGTGTCACTGTAATGCAGAGACCTGTAATGATGTCAACTTGTTATTTACTTTCCAAATCTGAATGACTGAGCAAGGGGAAAGGAGAATCAATCACCCACACGGTGACCGGGCAGGCGCAAAAAAACACACGTATATACACACACACACACACACAGGCTCTCCCAGCGTGGCTGGGGGAAGGGCAGCACATGGTGCAAAAAAAATACTGTAATCATTAAATATATTCCATTATCCAAATAACAAACCACTTTTCACACATTTCAATGCACCGGGACGTTGCATTAATACATTTGGTTGTAGCCCTGACTTGTTTTAATTTGAATAGGTTGCTTTAATTCTATGTTTGGGACTGGATTGCATTCCTATCAGTGCTCACAGCATGTTGCTAGTGAATATATATATATAAAAAATAGTACTTGAATCCTTAAATCTATTTCTTTAAATGTTAAGTCGCGTCCTTTGGCGTGGAGCACAGTTTGATCGCATTTCTGTGTAAAAATGATAGCATTTATGTGCATAAAATAATACATAGAAACACTGACAAAATAATCATTAAAAAAAACATGCAGCAGGATCCATGGCTGGGAACACCCTCCCCTCCCCCAATGGAAGGAGCAGGAGTGCCTGCGTGTGTGTTTAAAAAAAAATCAATCTGCTTGGTGGTATGTCCTGAAATCATTTTAAGAATCTGGAGGGGGGGGGGGGTGTTCTGTGAGAAAGGAGACATAATTGCAAATCTGGTGTGGGGGTGGGTGGTCGGTGAGAAAGGAGACATAATTGTAAATCTGGTGGGGGGGTCGGTGAGAAAGGAGACATAATTGTAAATCTGGTGGGGGGGGGTCGGTAAGAAAGGAGACATAATTGTAAATCTGGTGGGGGGGTCGGTGAGAAAGGAGACATAGTTGTAAATTTGGTGGGGGGGGTCGATGAGAAAGGAGACATAATTGTAAATCTGGTGGGGGGGTCGGTGAGAAAGGAGACATAATTATAAATCTGGTGGGGGGGGGTTTCTGTGAGAAAGGAGACATAATTGTAAATCTGGTGGGGGGGGTTCGGTGAGAAAGGAGACATAGTTGTAAATTTGGTGGGGGGGGTCGGTGAGAAAGGAGACATAATTGTAAATCTGGTGGGGGGGTCGGTGAGAAAGGAGACATAATTATAAATCTGGTGGGGGGGGGTTTCTGTGAGAAAGGAGACATAATTGTAAATCTGGTGGGGGGGGTTCGGTGAGAAAGGAGACATAATTGTAAATCTGGTGGGGGGGTCGGTGAGAAAGGAGACATAATTGTAAATCTGGTGGGGGGGTCGGTGAGAAAGGAGACATAATTGTAAATCTGGTGGGGGGGGTCGGTGAGAAAGGAGACATATAATTGTAAATCTGGTGGGGGGGTCGGTGAGAAAGGAGACATAATTATAAATCTGGGTGGGGGGAGTTCTGTGATAAAATTGCAATTAAATAAAAAGTGTTTAACCAGGCAATGGATTATGAATGCAAATAATTAAAAAAATTCAGTGCAACATTATGTGCTTCCATTCCCCTCCCCCACCCCTTCTCCTCCATATAACCATAAAAGTATATAGTATAGTGAATGAGACGGTTGCATTATTATTAATGATGAAAGGGTGTGTGTGTGTGCGTGGTGGGGGATGGGCCTGGTGCAGCTCCTCTGCCTGTGGCCCTGCTGGGGCTGGAAGGCTGTGGGGGAGGGGGAGAGAGAGAGAGAGGGAGGCAGGGCTGATTTTCCCCTAGTAGGTCACTGGCTGGCGCTGAGCGCCGTGTCTCAGTGCCTGTCTGCGCCGAGCCTGTGCCGCCGCCGCTTGTCGTCGTTTCCTCAGCTTCTCAGGTTCACACATTCACTCACTCAGCCTGGGAAATGAATGTTTTAGGAACCAGCAGCAGGAGCAGCTTCTGACGCCATTCCGCGATCAACTTTTACCTCTCGCTCTCTCATATATATATATATAATTTTTTTTTCTCTCTCACATTTCCATTCGCCACCACATCGTTTCGGTGTCATTAGTGTAGGATCAACACATCCATGCGAACTATTCTTCCCCAATTATAGGCCTTTCCGAGGCACATATTGACCGGACACACACACACACCCCGACAGAGAGAGAGAGAGAGATAGCCCGGTGATGAGTAATACGTGAAGAACGGTTCATTTTTAACCTTAAAAAATATACATATATATAAGAAGAAAAAAATAACAACAGAAAAAGTAGTTGGAAGCTTTTCGTTGTTTGTGGAAGTGAAAACAAGCTGTGGGTTTTTACACGCATTGTATAAGGTAAGATGTTTATATATAGACACAGCATTGATCTAGACAACTTTTGAAGACGTTACATGTTGTTTGTTCTGACATTTAAAAAAAGCAGTTAAACTGACTGGTTTTGGTCTGGTGGGGGGAGGGGGACTTACAGTTTGGAGATGGGGGTTGTTTGCTAACTGCTACTTTCACTGACTTGGGAATATTAATTACTGTCATTCAGGGATCCTTAAAATCCAGCAGTGTTCATTAGGACAAATATATATATTTATATATGTCGAAGTAGCGGCTCAACGAGTTAATCTTTCATGTTTAATTATCATTTCCCCCCAACGCCCCCCATCTCCACACACACACACACACACACAAAAGCAAGTTTTAGCTGAAATGAATGAAATATGCATGTGGTCGATCATACAATTGTGAAATACGGGGAGTGTTCAAAAGCACCAAGGTTATAATGTATTGATTTTACACATGACACATTGTGTGTATGTAATAATTATATATATATAGTGATAACAATTGCTTATTTCGTGAAACTAGGTCATGGATAGGTATGACCACCATTTGTGTGTGCTTAAGTATGGATCATTTAGATGCAAAATGATTATTTTGATGCTCAGAGTCTCTTGGTTTTTTTAAACCATGGGAAAAGTGTAAAATTTGAAATATTCACCATGCAGATGGCGTGGATTGCCTCAGCAATGTGTTGGGGGAGGGGAATCACACTGATTCAGTGTTTTATAGTAGGGAAACCACATATAATGGAGTCTGTTCACACAGAATATTACATTATAAAAGTATGTGTACTCACCACATTTAATATTTGACATTTACTTAGTAAGCTTGGTGTAAATGCACAGTACATTTTATGCAGCTTAATTGAATGCGTGCATACATTTAAAATGTATTTTCTATTTATTTCTGGTCAAACTATACTGCAATATTTAGGATGTAGATGCGTATAATTGAAGTAGAGAGTTTTTAAAAATAGCATTCACAGACAATAAACTGTGAACCTTATTTCCACAGTTGTTGCACCATGATGACATAGTTACATCATCTAACCGTTTCCCCAGGCCTTCCAAATTTGGAAGTAAAAGAAGTTTGAAACTGCAACAATCTCATGAATGTGATAAATAATACTTCCTATGAAACTTGTTTTTATTTTCATTTGAGACTGACTGCAATTCACTGCTTACCCTGTTTGTCGGTTACCCAGTCACTTTGGCATTACATAAGAACATAAGAAATAGGAGCAGGAGTAGGCCATTTAGCCCTCGAGCCTGCTCCGCCATTCAATAAAATCATGGCTGATCTGATCTTGGCCTCAATTCCACTTTCCCGCCCGCTCCCCATAACCATTGACTCCCCTGTAGGTCAAATGTCTGTCTATCTCCGCCTTGAATATATTCAATGACTCTGCCTTCACAGCTCTCTGGGGTAGAGAATTCCAAAGATTCACGACCCTCTGAGAGAAGAAATTCCTCCTCATCTCTGTTTTTAAATGGACGAACCCTTATTCTGAAACTATGCCCCCTAGTTCTAGATTCCCCCATGAGGGGAAACATCCTCTCAGCATCCACCCTGTCAATCCCCCTCAGAATCTTTTATGTTTCAATAAGATCACCTCTCAGTCTTCTAAACTCCAATGAGTATAGGCTCAACCTTTCTTCAACCTTAGGAATCAACCTAGTGAACTATCTCTGAACAGCCTCTAACGCAAGTACATCCCTCCTTAAATAAGGAGACCAGAACTGTACGCAGTACACCAGATGTGGTCTCACCGGCGCCCTGTACAGTTGTAGCAAGACTTCCCTACTTTTATACTCCATCCCCCTTGCAATAAGGGCCAACATTCCATTTGCCTTCCTAATTACTGGCTGTACCTGCATGCTAACTTTTTGTGTTTCATGTACAAGGACCCCCAGATCCCTCTGTACTGCAGCATTTTGTAGTCTCTCTCCATTTAAATAATTTACTTTTTTATTCTTCCTACCAAAGTGGATAACCTCACATTTTCCTACATTATACTCCATCTGCCAAATTTTTGCTCACTCACTTAACCTATCTATATCCCTTTGCAGACTCGTGGAGCCGTCAGGTGGGGTTTCAAGCGTGTGGGGGGGGGGGGAAATTCCCGAATTTGGGGGTCCCGACACCATCCCGCCCAAAACCCCGCTCCACGCAACTTTCAGAGGCGGCGGGTACCCGCCCCGCACTGGGACCCGCCGACCCCAGGCGGGAAGGGATTAGTGCCAATTAACTGCCTGTTAACAGGCAGTTTTTAGCCTAATCCCTATTTTGAGGGGTTTCGCGTGGGTTTCCCGACGGCTCCAAACCACACCAAGTTAGAGCAGGCAGGCCGTCAGGTTGAAGGAGTTGGAGGGGTCGCGATGTCGGCGCTCAGGTGAGTGATGGGTGCATGAGTGCAAAGGTAGGTGTGTCTAAAGTGTGTAAAGAACTTTTACTTACCTGTACTTACCTTAACAGCCTTTCTTCCTGCAGGCATCGGGAGCCCATCACTCAGCCGGCACTTAAAGCTGAATGGCTGCGATCTGTGAAAAGTGACAGCCTTCAGCTTTGAGTGCTGCTGAGAGTTCTAACTGAGTCTGTGCAGAAGGACTCAGGTTAGAACTCAGACTGTCAGTGTTTGGCAGCTTGAAACAGCTGTGAAACACTGATATTTCATCTGTCAAGAACTCTTGACAGATGAAATTGCAGTCTGTGACGTCACCTGTTGCCGGGTGGCCCTTAATTGGCCTGCTGAGCCCGCTGGGCGGGCTCAACAAGGTCAATCAAGGGAAAATCGCGTGGATTGGCCGGACGTCGATGTAGGCGGGTCAAAAACCCGAAAGGGGAAGTCCCGCCTTCTTCCCGACAGCTTCGGGAAAATCGACCCCTTTGCGTCCTCCTCACAACTTGCTTGCCCAGCTATCTTTGTATCGTCATCAAATTTGGCAACAGTACACTCGGTCCCTTCATCCAAGTCATTAATATAGATTGTAAATAGTTGAGGCCCCAGCACTGATCCCTGTGGCACCCCACTAGTTACAGTTTGCCAACCTGAAAATTACCCATTTATCCCGACTCTCTGTTTTCTGTTAGTTAGCCAATCCGCTATCCATGCTAATATATTACCCCCAACCCTGTGAGCTCTTACCTTGTGCAGTAACCTTTTACGTATGTGAAAGAGCTGTTGAAGATCTTCGATTTATGCCAGCCAAATGCTATTTTACTCCAAGGATGGGTAAAACCAGCATCTTTAACCAAACCATGCAGAGTAGAAGGTTCCCGGTTCAATTCCTAAACTGTGGGCCACAGCAGTTGGAACATGACAATTACCTTCAGTGCCCCTGGGTTCCAGAGTGGTAACAATCAGCCAGGTTTCCCATTCCAGATCGCTATCTCATGACCTCAGCTGGAAAGCACCTATGTGTTGACATCTGACTTGGCTGGGATGCCTTTCAAGGTCAAATAGTTTACAAATATTCAGGTGTTGAAATTCTGTAGGGATTCGCCTACCATAACTTTGGCAGCAGACCAGCCAACCCGCCAAAGAAACAGCATTAACACCATTTTTCAGCCATTTACACCACTTCTCTGGGTGTTCTGCCAGTCTACCACTGGGAGACCAGCTAGAACCTCCATGTACTTTTAAGGACTCAGTTTCTAGGCTCACGCCTGAAAAATGACCCCTTCAGCAAGGTACCAGAGGGCTGCTAGTGTCCATAGAACCATACCTAGCGAGAGTTAGTGGTTTCAAAAAGTAGAGGAGAAAATTGGAAAAAAACACATGAAAAAAAAATCTGTGGCAAACCACAGAATAACATTGCAATAAGATCTACTTTCAGCTTGGTAGCTCACTGAGCTCTTTGGTTGCCATGTTGGAAATCACATAAGGTGAAATATTTTGTGATGATAGTCTCAGAATAAAGAGTCGCCCATTTAGGACTGAGATGAGAAATTTCTTCACTCAGAGGGTGGTGAATCTTTGGAATTCTCTACCCCAGAGGGCTGTGGAGGCTCAGTCGTTGAGTATATTCAAGACAGAGATCGATAGATTTTTGGATATTAAGGGAATCAAGGGCTGTGAGGATAGTGTGGGAAGGTGAAGTTGAGGTAGATCAGCCATGATCTTATTGAATGGCGGAGAATGCGCGAAAGGCTGAATAGCCGACTCCTATTTCTTATTTTTAAATAGTGGTGTAATGGCTGGTCACAGACTTACTGAAAACTTTTAGTCCTGTGACTAAACATTGATCCAAAAATGTGTCCATTTATTGAGGGTGTTTTCTGTACATTATTATGTAGAAATAAAGATGGTGTAAGTACTGTTATAGTTATGATAGAAGTTTTTACAGTACCTGCCATTTAGTGCAAAAAGCCAAATCAGCAATGTAGATTTTCAGTTTGCTACTAGGACGCATAACTGGTGATGTGGATTGGCTGCCACTTTATACAATGCAAATTAAACTCGAGCTGTTTCTACAACAGGCAGAAAATCTCCAGCGCCAGTTTTACACCTGGGTGACTAGTTGAAAATGTACCCCACTGTTTTACTGTTTGTAACCTCGGTGTCCTATTTGACCTTGAGCTGAGCTTCCAACTCCATATCCTCTCCATCACCAAGACCGCCTACTTCCACCTCCATAACATCGCCTGCCTCAGCCCATCTGTTGCTGAAACCCTCATCGACTCGACTGTTGCAGTGCTCTCCTGGCCGGCCTTCCAGCTTCCACCCTCCGTGAACTTTAGTTCATCAAAAGGTCTGCTGCCCATATCCTGACTTGCGCCAAGTCCAGTTCACCCATCACCCCTGTTCAAGTTGACCTACATTGGCTCCCGGACTAGCAAATCCTCAGATTTAAAATTCTCATCCTTGTGTTCAAATCCCTTCATGGCCTCGACCCTCCCTATCTCTATAACCTCCTCCAACCCTCAGAGAACTCTGCGTTCCCTCAATTCTGGCCTCTTGCTCATCCCCGATTTACGTCGCCCCTTCATTGGTGGCCGTGCCTTCAGCTGTCTAGACCTTGAGCTCTGAAATTGCCATTCTAAGCCTTTCTGCCTCCCTACCTCTCAATTACCATTCTAAGCCTTTCTGCCTCCCTACCTCTCCTCCTTTAAGACACTCCTTACTACCTCTTTGACCAAGCTTTTGGTCACATGACTTAATATCTCCTTATGTGGCTGGGTGTCACATTTTGTCTGATACTGCTCCTGTGAAGTGCCTTGGGACGTTTTACTACATTAAAGGCGCAATATAAATGCGAGTTGTTGTTAGAATAGGAGTTTTGTGACTGACTGTAAAATTGCCATGGATAAATGCACTTTGCAGTGCACTCAGACATACAGACTAGGAAGTCCCAGATTCATGGGTAGAGGCAAGTGACTTAAAACAAAGTGATTTGTTACTATTCAGATATGTTCAGTAACCAGCATTTTTACTGTCTTTGCAAAATGCAGTAAATGGGCAACAAATCATGCTGCACTTTGTAAGTGTAGAAATTCACAGAATGTGGCATTGCACCAAATCCGTTGGCATATTCATAGGCACTTTAGGAACAGGAAAAGGCCAGCTAGCCCAATAAGCCTACACCTTTGCAGTGCATCTCAACCCTATTTTCCTGCCTTCTCAGCGATGTTATGATGCAAACACTTAAGCGCTCATATCAAGTTCCCCTCTCCGTTATTTTAACGGAGGTGTTAACCTGAGCTAATGCATCCATTAAAATAGTGCAGAGGAATTTGATACATGTGTGCTAAGTGTCCGTATGATAACATTGCTGACGGTCATTTCTGCCCTCATGTCCTTTAAATCGTGTCTTTCTCCAGCTACTTACCTCTGGAACTCATTTATATTATCTGCTTCAGTGACCTAGTCTGATGACTTATTCCATATGTTTGATACTCCTTGTGTGAAGTGGTTCTGCCTGAATTCCCTATTAACTCCTAATTTTCAGATTTATATCTCCTAATTTTTGAATCCTTCATCAGTGTAAACAAATTATCTAGATCAGCTTTAGCAAATCCATTCATGGTGAAAACAAGTATGCCTTCTTTAATAATTCCTTATAGCTTAGATTTCCGAGACCTGGTATCAGCTTTGTTGATCTATACTATGGGTTCTCAAGTGCAATAATATAGCCCTGATATTCCTTTCTCTCTTTCCCTGGACACTGGACAGGTGTAGTGCAACTGAAGTGTGCTGTGCCTGTCCAGGCCTCAGAGCATACTCATTTGGCGAACTGGCACATTTGTGTGGCCTGTTTGTACCCCCAGTGCAGGCTCGTCAACCGGCACAGCCTTGCACTTGGAAACGG
Organism: Somniosus microcephalus; assembly: GCF_052327205.1. NCBI lineage: Eukaryota > Metazoa > Chordata > Chondrichthyes > Squaliformes > Somniosidae > Somniosus > Somniosus microcephalus. Next base: position 199,743,205 of record NC_140996.1, on the reverse strand, counting down.
GCCCGAGAGCACGAGGGACTGGCTTGAAGATACATGGAGAGGCTGAAAAAGCAGGTAGGACAGTTGAGGTGGAAGATCTTATTGAATGGTGGAGCAAGCCGAATGGCCTACTTGTGCTCCTGTTTCTTATGTCCTTATGTTCTCTGGCTTTCCTCGCCTTGTGACTGTTCCCCTCAGACTCTCTGATCAAAGGAGGTCTTGGGTGCAAGGCCTAATTTCTTTGGGTATTCCTGCCATGTAGCGAAGAGGAAACTGATGCGCGAGAGGGCTGGGAAACCTCCCTTTTCGGCCTCGTTTTCATGTCTGCCCTGGCCCTGCCTCTGCTCCTGTTGTAGGTGCAGGCCCTGATCTTCCCATTTGGGAAAGCCCCTGGAAATCCTGGGGCCACGTAAAGATTTTTCAGGTGCTACGAAGAAGAAACCACTTGTGCTCTCAAGATCACCGATCAGGGTATGGCAACTGCAAAAACAAACCTATTTTGTGTGACTATTGGGATAAAGTATTTTTTTTTTCCCATTTTCTATTATTTTTCTGTTCACAGCCTTTTCTTTGTTTCATCTTATTTCTGTTGTTTTCATTCTTTGATCAATTCTTGCTGATGTGGCTAGGAATTAAGCTTAAAAAATGGAGTCGTTTTTTTATCTTGAGACTACATCACTAGCCCATTGGTTCTGGAAACATTGGCACTTTTTAAAAAACCTTGTGAGGAGAGGGAAGACCCATGTGCAAACCCATTCGTCACAAATGAGTTTAGGAATGTGTTGCACACAGCGCACAGAAGAAATCTTGCCCCTTGATGTACCTGTAAAGTTCATGTGCAGCTCTGTAAACACCTTTGGCAGCAATGAGTTTTTTGGGCTTAAACACATACCTTTTTGTGGAAAAAAAAACATTATTTCTGTTCAGGCTGACTGATATTTTGTGGTTTTAAAAAAAGTAGCGAGTTACCCAAGGCTGTTGGGACTTTATCTGCTGTGTACATGGAATTTGTTTGCAAATTGCAGTTATTAATACGGTCTGAATAATGAAATAATACCAAGTGAAGTCCCATTGATGTTGATACCGAGTTTGACTAATCTCAGTTGCAAGTTGACACGCCAAATGGCAGTAAATCTTTTACATCAGAACTACCTAGCCATAGATAGAAGGTCACGTTATGTAAGCCTGCTGTGGAATTGTTGACCGTGTACTTAATGGGAATGGGCATTTGTTGAGAACTCATTACATGTTGGCAATAATTCATGTGATTTTCCATAAGCTGGCATTGACTCTCTAACATAGTTTCAACTAAATGTATGGTGGACTTTTTCCTCAATTATACTGTGCTGCTAGATATGGAGTAGTCACATGTCATAAGTGCATTGTCCAGATTTCATTTTTGCTCTGCTTTAAGAGAAACTCTTGACTTGAATAAAATTATTTACCTGTATACAGTAAATAGATGCTCTTTTCTGTTTCCTTCTAACTATAATGATTATTGGATTATTTTTACAGTGAAGGTATTGTACTCGGTTATTTTTCTTTAATTTCATTTCCTAAACGTGAGCTAACTTAATAAATAACAAGGCTGTGCTGAGTTAGCTGACTGCTACCTGGGTGGCATTTTGGTTGGCCTCAGCACCCTGGATATAAAAGGGGGACGATCAGCCAGGGTTTATGCTTCTGATCGCTAGCCAGCAATTCCTGCTTGAGAGTGAATGTGTGTGGTTGTTGGGTGAAAATAGGATTGTTGCTTGGCTCTGATGCCCTCCAAGGATCTGCTGATGCTCACTGCCAAGGCCATTTTGGGCAAGGTACTGGAGGGTAACTGGTGGCCATTGAGCCACATCCCAGCAAGATTCAGGTACTTTTGGGAGAGGGGGAAATTAGAAAAAAATATAAAGAAAATAATAACTTAATTGTTGATGAATTTACTATTGTCGTACCTCTTGCGATTAGGAATTTATTTAGGAGAACACTTCCCTTTTTGTTTCGTTAGACTGCTCCAGTGCCAGAACCACATCACCACATTTGAAGCAATGGGCAACACTGCTTTTTATAAGTTAACATTTTGTTTTTTCATATATGCTGTATAATCCTGATGGTAACTGCATTCTAACCCACGGTTATGGTACCTAAAAGGGCTATCATTTATGTTCCTATCCTATTAAAAGGCAGGGCAACTGTAAACCTCAATTATGCCAGTCTTTTTAAGAGAACTGATGGAAATCTTATATTTGTATTATAATCTAATGAAGCTTCTGAAAACTCATGCGCCTGTGTGTAATTGTGGAGAGATTACTATTACCGAGTCTATCTATGCCCAGATCTATTTTTTTCTTTCTTGCGTCACCTGATCTGCTTTGCACCTTTGGAATATTAAAATCTCTTCCATTTTTAAGACTGAGAATCGGGCCTACAGGCCATTTTGCCACAATGTGATCCTCTATTTCTGACATGACCCCAGGGTGCCAGAGTTCCAAGGTAGCTGAATCCTAGTCAGCAGAAATGAAGCTTTAAATGCCAAAATATCTCGTTTTTATTTGGGAATTGTATTTTAAAATATGGTGCTACAGAAAGATTGTTTAAAATAAAATATTTAATGAGTTTATATTTTAAATTGAAAGAAAATCAAGTTTTCAAGTTCCTTGTCCACATGCAAGAAAAATCCAAATCTTGAAAAAAAACCTTTAAGCCGATATACACTAGACTGATTGAGGAAACAGGCTTTGTGTTAAAGGGTGAGTATGACTCAGCACATAAGCACTGTGTCAGCTGAATTCATATAAAGGATTTAGTTGGGATTTTTGTACATAACCAGGGAAAACTTGATCAGCCATACTCTAAATAAAGTGTAATTGTGGTTTATTTTAAAGTTATATTTTCAAATATCTACGCCTTTTTTTTCTGGGAGCTCATTACTTCAATGAGTACTGTTGACAGCAGAGAAAAATTGTGGAGTCAAACAGCTCAGAAATGCATAATCCGCAGGAATTCTGTTGAAGGGAACAGAAATTTCTACATGTAAACTCGGGCTGATTTGGCATAATATGCAAGATGGAACAGTAGTGAAGTCTGAAATAATTTTCACAAATATTCTGTCTCAAACATTAAACGGTGCAAGAATCCTATCCCGTTCTGATGAAGGGTCATCGACCTGAGACCTTAACCATGCGCTTCCTCTCTCCACAGATGCTGCCTGACCTGCAGAGTGTTTCCAGCATTTTCTGTTTATATTCCAGATTCCCAGCATCTGTAGTATTTTGCTTTCTGCCCAACAAAAATATGCTTTATAAAGACAAACGGCTAAAAGCCCGTTCCCTTCAGGAACATCTATCTATAGAATATATGGGGAGTATTACAGTGTAAAACATTGTTATTTTTCAGTAAAGCTGGCTCTTCCTGTCAGTGGACCACACTATAGCCCTGGTTTAATGTCATAATAATTTTGTAAAAGAGCCTTCCTGTCACACAACGCTGATCTGCATGGAAAAACTTGACTGCCAGAATGGTTGTGGTTAGTGTCAGTAATGGAAGATGTCAGTCCTGTTGGTAATACTTTAATAGGAAACCCTCAAAAGATAAATGATATAAAACTGTAGGTATATTATACATAGTGCTTGGCAGTGTGGTGAAAGATGTAATTGTCTCAGAGTTCAGGTAACATAGAAAGTGTTTGAAATTCTCTCGTTCATGAATATCCAGCTCTCTTTGATGTAATGCTGACAAATAACATACTCCCAGCCATCCTTTATGTCCATTCTCTATAAAATGTTGCCTATCTCATTTCCCCATCTTGAATGGTGCCCAATGAAATAAGATTCCTTGTTTGTATTTTGAGCAGAGTGTAGTATACATGTTGTAGAACATTATATTTTGTATTTCTAATCTCCGCACCATTGCTGATGTTTTGTTTTGTCTTTTTCCAGCTTTCCCTCCTGCCCCTTGCAGACAGTGACTCATGATAGGGCACAGTTCCATGGGTACCAGTTGCCATAAGTGAGATTTGACTCAGTGACAATTCTAGTGAAGGCATGTGCCTCGTAGTGCTTCTCAGCTGTTGTTCTTGTAACTGTTAGTGGAGTCATTATCCACGACAGCAAGGGCTATGCCTTGTCACCCACAAGCTATCTGTTCACTTGACTATCTCCCTGGAAGAGCTCAAGGAGGGCAGAATTCCTGAGGATGAATACATCATGCCAAGTTCCAGCAAATCTGGCACTCGTATGAAGGATTCTTTGCACCTGTCACTCACAATCTGGACATTTAGCAAGTGGTACCCCTTTCAATAAGAAATTTGAGGGGGTTAATGGTAGGAACTTGCAATGTTACGTGCATGCCATCTACTGCACCCTGAACTTTGAAAAACCAACATGTATGGCCCTATCACACTGCTAATTTGCTGCCTTGCCAAACTGGATGAATTCTCAAGCTCTCCTAAAAAGTGTGTCAGATACCTGACCAATATATGCCAGATGGCTTCGTGGGTGATATTACTCAGTGGGGGAAAATGCACCAATTGGTGTGCTTCTGCGGCATAAAGATTGTGAGGTCCCAGGTTCAGTCCCCGGTCTCTTCAGAATTAGCTGCTCTGAACTGCGGCAGTGGTGAAGGCACCATAATTTGTCTTGGTGACCCCAGGTTAGATACGGGGAAAATTCAACAGGGTTCTCACTTCCTTGATTCAACATTTTCCAGTGATTCTTGTCAACCAAGTGCATGTGTGGAGGTTGGGTGAAGACGGGATTGGAATTAGGAACATAGGAACAGGAGTAAGCCATTCAGCCCCTTGAGCGTGTGCTGTCAGTTCTATTGGATCATGGCTGATCTGTACCTCGCCTCCATTTATCCACCTTTGATCCAATATCCCTTGCCCTACCTAATAAAAATCTGTTGATTTCAGACTTGATCATTTCAATTGATCCTGCATCCACAGCCTGTTGGGTGCGAAAGTTCTAGATTTCCACTACCCTTTGTGTGGAAAAAGTGCTTCCTAAGGGGATGGGGTGGGGTGCTTGGGAGGGGAAGGGGAATCAGTGGAGTGTAAATGCACATCTGAAAGCTATCCTGGGCGAGACCTATTTTGGCTGCCCACACATTACTCCCATAGCTTATGTGGAGAGATGGATTTTCATTCCCCCATTGTGCTGTTCTTGTTAGTTGTAATTTAATATTTTTTGCAGGAAGAAAATACGATTTCCAGTATTCTTAAGATGCAATTTAAGCAACAAATATAGCTTTAGCTTTGCAATAGAGAAGTTACAGGAGCTCTTGACCAAAATGCAGTTATTTTTCAGTTTCTCCTTCATTTCAAGCCATGTGTAAACAGGAGGCTTTATTTATTTATGGAAAATAATCTACCAGGAATGCAGTGTTGTGATGTCTCTTATGAAAATTTGATCCTGGTGGGAGCATGGAGTTATTATAAGCAGGACACGAGAGCAACTGAATTAATATATGGTACTAAAAAAGAGAGAGGTTTTGTATAAGCTATTGGGAACATGCATATTTATCAAACAATTTTAGAAAAAATTGATGCAGGTAGTATTTCAGCCCAGATATAGTCCTGCTGGGCTTGACCGATCTTCATCAAATTTATAGTTAATAGTAAGAGTACAAAAAGGAGAATTTGAGTGGACACTTGGTAATATTACCAGCTGATTTGGTGTCGGGCATACTCATCAAGTCTCAGTAAACCTGCCAGTTACCTCAGCAGAGCTGTTATATCTATGCATGTAAAAGGCACAGTCTGGTGATAACTCATCTAGCAGCAGGAAGCAGTTAAAGAGGAACATTCTTTGTTGGGGTAAATACTTTACACACAAAATTCATCGGTACACGTCATCCCTCATTAGTTTGAAACCTTTCACTGTAAGATTTTGGGTAATTTTAAAATTTTTCCTTCAGCAATGACCTGTTCAATTGACGAGTGTAAACTAAAATTGTCCCACATAAAGTGCTCCTTTGCCGAGTTTAGCAGTGGCTTATTTTAGGTAAGCTGGTTCACTATGGATACTGTCCAATGAATTTTGAGATATTGGATCCGCAGCAGCACATATTTGAACCAAGGTTGCGTTTTGTAGTATTCGTGTTTATACACATCAGCAGGCAGTATTTAGTTTTAAAATGTGTCGTTTGCAGTGTCACTGTACCCTCTGCTAACCAACAGTAGGAGTCAGTAGGGATAGGTTTAACACTGAAATAATCATGTGATTGGCAAGCAGAAACAAGAATGCGACAGAACTGATTACTGACTTGTGGGTGTGCTCCCAGGGACTCCCTGCCCAATATCGTTGGAGCACATCCATATTGAATCTGCTTACATCACTGGTTTCTGTATATAGCTCAGGAGTCACCATTCAGCTGGAGATCATTTATGAAAAGTGTAGGCTTTGTTGAAAAGCAACTATTTGAGTGCTTTATAACTCGATGTTCCTTTTTAAACCTAGACTACAGTCCACAGTAATGGGTAAGACAGTCACGATTCCAAAAAAGATTTAAATCGCTCTAAAATAACTAAATGCAAGGTGGCTCAGCTTGTTCTACTCCAGATTAAATCACAATGATGCAATTGAAAGATGATTAATTCAGTATTGATACTGCTCTGATCAAATAAAAGCTTAAGCAATTTCTGTAATGTTTGATAAAGTCAAGTGTAGTACCAATTTTCTGGCAAAGCTTAACTATATGTTTCATATTAGGGAAGGCTAATGTCCAGGGTCAGAGTTAGCTCCTCTGACGGCTTATCTAGTTAAGTCAGCAAGTGGCCTCTCCATGAAGCCTATTTATGTTCCCTGGTCAGTGCTGAGTTAGCTGATTGTAGCCAGGGTGGCAGCAGGGTTCTGCAATTGGCCCCACTGCCCCTACATTAAAGAGAAGAAAAGGGCCAGGGATCCTTCTCCTGATTGCTATCCTGATAGAAGTGCATGTCTGGGGATGTTGAATGAGGGCAGAATTGGGCTTGACTGATATACCCTGCAATCCAATATACTGTACTTCTAAGACTCGCAGTGTCTGCTTAAGAATGGCCATCTGGGCACGTTACCTGAGGGTAACCCGCACCTGTGAAAATATCCCCACTAATGAGCCAACACCTTCAGGATAATAGAAGTTGGTATAAACTTGGTGGAAAAGGGAAGAAACTGGACATTCAAAAAATTGAAATGTGTAAGTTTGAACTGTAGTGATGCTGAAGTTACAGTTCACAGATCAGGTAACTCATTTGCAATAAACAAAAACCAGTACCTGTTCTTAAACCTCTGAAAAAAATGTTTTTTTTTGTATTTGTTCTTGGAATGTGGGCGACGCCGGGATGGTTACAGTTATTGCCCATCCCTAGTTGACGTGAGAAGGTGGTGGACCTCCTCCTTGAGTTGCTGCAATCCTTGTGATGCTCTTGCGACAGTGGTAGGTAGGGAATTCAAGGATAGTGACTCAGTAACAATGATGTATATCTTGATGCAATGGCCGAGTCGTTGACAGTAGGTCCATCTAATTTTTTTCTTTATTTTTGAACTTTGTAGTGATTTGTTTCCAACTGGATGGCTTGCTAGGCCACCTCAGAGGCCTAGTCAACTATGTAGTGCGGGTCTGGAGTCAAATGTAGGCCAAGTTCCCATCGTTGAAGGATATGAATGAACCAGTTGTGTTTTTAGGCCAATCTGGTACTGGTGCATAAATTACCAGATTTATTAAATTCAGTATCCCAACTTGACATGATTTGACTTCTGGGTTGCTAGTTCAGTACCATAACCGCTACACTTTTTGTGTTTGGCCCTGTTTGTGTTGTTCTAATAAGGTGCACAATGGCACCTCTGTCCATGGAGTGCCACCACACAGATTGAGTTCCGTGGTTAAAAAAAAAGTCACATTTTGCATGTTAAGATGAAAGGGAAGATTTCCATGCTGCATTGCTTATGTTGGGGGAGGGGTGTGGGTGGCGATTCACATGCTGCATTCATACCACCACCAAGTTTCCCTTAGAAGTCTGAAGTCAAGGCTAAAAAGGGTTAAGTTTTCTCCCTTTTAATTATCATTCCTCTGTCCCTGAAAATGCTGAGTCATGGGTGAGTACACATTCAGACTTTTGCTTCTGTCTAATGCCTTGCCCCAAGCAGCCCAGAACTGAGCTAATTTCTATTCACACATGCACATTTTCTAGAAGTGGTTGCTGGATAGTGATCAGAAGTGGCTGATTTTTTTTCTCCCAGCCTGGAGTACTTCGGTCAATTGTAGTGCTTCTACTGCCATCTCTACTGAGATGAGCTAACTCGGCACACACCAGGAATTAAACCAGATCTTCCTGATCGATACAGCTCAGTTCCACGCTAGGCAATAATGTTTTTTATACTGGTATTTGGAGTTCCCCTCAATTTGCCTTTATAGAGTTTTGCAGATATGGCTTCAGTAATGATCTAATGCAGATCTAACACCAACAATGTGAATTAGGTAGTGTAAGATGTTTATTTGAAGATCCAAATAACATTTGGTTCGTCTTTTTTGAGTTGGCAGATGGTTATCTGCTAACCACCTGCTTGCAGACCATTTGCAAATCACACAGAAGATTATTTCTAGCAATATTAGCAATGTGATTGCCTGCATGTAGTCAGTCTTTAGGCGGTTTGAAGTTTGCTAAATTGAGTTGAGGCTTTTCTCCCAAAACACAGCATGTGGTCAATAGCTCATCAAATTCAGAGACTGTTTGAGGAACCTTTACTGGATGCATATTTCAACATAGAAATTATTCTGAGACACACAGGACTTGAGGTGGAAAATTGCTTGTATGGGGAGCAGGGTGGTGGTGGAAAGGTTATCTGGTTACATGTGGTAAGTCCCAGTTAGCATTGCTAAGTTCATTATGTGGGTCAGATCAAATATGCAGTATGGAATGTGCTAAGTTGAACAACAACTATTTGCATTTATTTAGCACCTTTACCATGGAATTCACAAGATAATTCACAGAGGAGAAATGGCAGTAGGAAGAGTTAGGAAAGATGACTGAAAACATGGTTGAAAAAATAGATCTTGAGGCTTTTAAAGGTGAGGAGAGGTATGGAGGGTTAGGAATCTACTCAACCCCACTGATAAATATCTTGGTTATTGATTGCAAGTGTGGTAAGTAATAATGCTGATATTTTAATATTTACACCATGAGTTCTTTTTGTATAATGCCTACAGAACAAATTATTTGCTTTGGTTAGTTAGAACATAATATAAGTAATGCTGTCCTAGGTGCAAACTTCATCCTTTGTTTCCTGCTACTCCCGGAAGTTCAACTCCAATATTTTTTGCCCCACCTTTTAAGTTGCGTCCTGCCCTTGATGTCCACACCATCCATGCTTTCCACACAGGTCACCATGGTAATACTTGCACACCATCTTATTTATTTTAGTTTCATTTTCCCAGGAGATCTATAAGAAATGTCACAGTACAACAAACCTCAATACCTCCAGGCTAGAAAGGGGGAAAGTTGGTCAAGATTCCCGATTCTTTGACTATCCAGTGACATCTGTTGGAATGTGTGAAACATAGAAACATAGAAGATAGGAGCAGGAGTAGGCCATTCGACCCCTCAAGCCTGCTCCGCCATTCAATGAGATCATGGCTGATCATCCAAATTCAGTACCCTGTCCCTGCTTTCTCCCCATATCCCTTGATCCCTTTAGCCTTAAGAAATATATCTAACTCCTTCTTGAATATATTTAATGAATTGGCCTCAACTGCCTTCTGTGGTAGAGAATTCCACAGGTTCACCACTCTCTGGGTGAAGAAATTCCTCCTCATCTCTGTCCTAAATGGCTTACCCCTTATTCTTAGATTGTGACCCCTGGTTCTGGACTCCCCCGCCATCAGGAACAACCTTCCTGCATCTAGTCTGTCTAGTCCTGTTAGAATTTTATAAGTTTCAATGAGATCCCCTCTCATTTTTCTAAACTCCAGCAAATATAAGCCCAATCGACCCAATCCCTCCTCATACGTCACTCCTGCCATCCCAGGTATCAGTCTGGTGAATCTTCACTGCAGTCCCTCCATGGCAAGAACATCCTTCCTCAGATAAGGCGACCAAAACTGCACACAATACTCAAGGTGTGGTCTCACCAAGGCCCTGTACAACTGTAGCAAGACATCCTTGCTCCTGCACTCGAATCCTCTTGCTATGAAGGCCAACATACCATTTGCCTTCTTAACCGCCTGCTGCACCTGCATGGTTACCTTCAGCGACTGGTGCACAAGGGCACCCAGGTCTTGTTGCACTTCCCCTTCTCCCAATCTATTGCTGTTCAGATAATAATCTGCCTTCCTGTTTTTGCCACCGAAGTGGATAACCTCACATTTATCCACATTATACTGCATCTGCCATGCATCTGCCCAATCACCCAACCTGTCCAAATCATACTGGAGTTTCTCTGCATCCTCCTCACAGCACACACGCCCACCCAACTTTGTGTCGTCTGCAAACTTGGAGATATTACATCTAGTTCCCTCGTCTAGATCATTAATATATATTGTGAATAGCTGGGGTCCAAGGACCGATCCCTGCGGTACCCCACTAGTCACTGCCTGCCACTCGGAAAAAGACCCGTTTATTCCAACTCTTTGCTTCCTGTCTGCCAACCAGTTCTCTGTCCAAGTTAGTACCTTACCCCCAATCCCATGTGCATGTGTAGATACCATTTGAGGGCAGAATTAGATTTGCTCTGATATCACCTGGCCAACACGAGCTAGCCTCACCCAGGAAGAATGGCCACCATGGCAAGCTACTGAGGGCTGTTGATATCAATGGAAATGTACCCGTGTCAGTCACCATCTTCACAAAGGAAGGTTAGAAAGGGAAGGAACACTGCACTCTTAGAGCATCACTGAATTATGTCTCCCAGCAAGTGCCAATGATATTTTCTCATATTGTTTGCTATAGTTATCATTTGTGAATTTTCCCCCTATGTATAAAAGCAGGCCAAATTTTGTTTTAGACTTCTTACGCTCTAAGTAGATTGTTGGAATTAAAATTCCTCAGATACATGGTTGTGTAAATCTCGAAGAGGAAAGGAAATCTTTTCCTCCTTCATGTGATCTCATTGGACGCTTTGCGCATCCTTGAGTTATCAGAGTTGGCAAAATTTCAATAAATGTTGACCTGTCATGCTAAAGAAATGGTCAGGTAAAACTTTAGAAATACGTCTTTCAGTTGTAGAAAGGACTTTGAAGCTTTTATTTCAAGCCAATCATAGATGGATTTTCAAAGAAGCGATTGGAGTTTGAAAATGTTGGTGGAGGCAGAGGATAAGGTCAGTAAAAGCAATACTAAAAGTAAGTTAAGTTAATAAGTGCTAAAAAGTACAATATAAATATACAATGCTGAAATAATGGAAAAAATAAGAGATTAAGCAGTACAAATAGGTCCTAGCTATTTTATGATTAAATATATATATTAATTAAGTTACTCATAACATCTCCGGAGCAGCATTATTATTGTAATAATTGATGATTCTTGAACCTCACAGTGTGCGAGGTGAAATGTTAATCAGAAGTGGCAGGCCTGGGGGTATGACATTCCCTGGTGAGTTTCCAGGAGCAGGTTTTTTCATTTTTGTTTGCAACATTAAATGAAGTTAAAAGTAAAAACGGTTTGGTACTCAATAAAATTTGTCCATGAAGCCACTAAGGCTAGAGGTTTTATCAGAGGTTGTATTATGTATAACCTGAGTACACTTTTATAATGTGAAGGGGTTGCCTAACATTTGCTTTTTACTCATTCAATGCAAGGGAGTTCTCCCAAGGGAGTGAAATAGAGTACACCCCGATCTGTATAGGTCATGGTTGGTAAAATTCCTGAAACTCTTAATTAATTTAGGCTGGCTGGGAAACACAGCCACCGTCTGAGGCCCTAATACATGAAACTATGCATGCCATTTTGACCTGAAATGGCTGATGTGCGAAGAGTTTCCAAGCCTTATCCCCTACAGATACAATATCAATGTTTCATTCTAACTGTTAACAGAGAATTCTTCATTCTTAAACTGAAGCATGTTGAGCCAAATTTTGACTCTTGGAAGGTACTTGTAAATATAAGGAGAGATTTAGAGATACTGGCCTAGAAATTGGGTTCTGGCGCTGCAACGGCTTTAGCGCCGGAAGTTAGTGCCGGAGCTAAGTCGCGCTGGTCGGGCCCAAAATTCACTACTTCTGCGCCCAAACGGCTGCCGGTGCTGCTGAAAGCTGTTAGCGCCTGAAAACTGGCGCTATGCGCTGAATTTCGGCGCTATCCCGGCGCTGCGGCGCCCGCTGCGATGCGGCAGGTTCGGGAAGTGCAGGCCTCCTCCTTCCCTTAAGGAGAAGCTGCCTGCACCCGGCCGCGGCCCGCGATAATCTTATTAAAAATGAGCCCGGCACCTCGGACAAGTGCCGGGCTTGCTTCTGTTCCGGGGGGGGGGGGGGGGAAGTCCGGGGAGTGAGCTGCGGCGGGAAAGCGGCCGGCCGCCGCGGGGCCTTTAATGCGCAAACTTGTGCAAGGCACCTCTGCCAGAACGTTGCTTGCGGCTGCCACGGGCGAGGCGGCCGCAAGTCAATTTCCCAGTTCGGGCGGGTTACCATGGCAACCGGGACGCTGCGCACACCGATGACGTCATCGGTGCCGGCGCAGCGCTACCGGTCTACCGCGGCGTAAGGGCCCCAGGCAATTTAGGCGCCGGCGCCAATTGCAGCGCTAGGCCCTCTAGCGCCGCAAAATCGGCGCTAAGGGCACTGAATTTCTAGGCCAGTGTATTAAGATTTAAAGGCAGAAGTTCTCTATTGAATTTTATCCCTTTTTAGGCACTGTTAAAGCTTATAATTCTTTTCCTGTGGAAGACTTTAGATTATCTTCTTGAGTATAATTGCAGTTGATCTCAGGGTATGCATTGTGCCTGTTTTTTGGACTTAAAGCAGGCTCAAAGCATACCAACTTAGCAGTGGGACGGCCGGCGCCCAATGTGCGCAGACATTGGTCCCACTGCGAAATTCGTCTGACGCTTTTTTTAGGCATCCTAAACAGGGCCCTTAAATATGTAAATTATGGGCCTACCGTCTGTTGAAGGACCACAGAAATTAGTCACTGCTGAGCAGGGCAGGCATCGGGCCTACCCGGTTCATGATTTTTTCCAAAGTTGGCGACAAATGGTAAATTAAATATTTAACGTTTCCGTGCAGCCAGGAGGAGCAGGTGTCCTCCCAATCTCAGCTAAAGGAGCAGTAAAGGTGCTTCAATTAGTCTCTGTTATTTGACCAGGAAAGTAAAAAGTCAATCATGGTTCCTGCTATTGATTACCCATGCTGGAAGTGCATGTGCCATGTTTGGCATTTGCTTTCCATGCTCCCAGATAAAGTATGGTATCTGGGTGAGGCACTGAAAGGTTGCCATTGCCTATACTCCAGCATAAGTCACTGCCTTCAGGAGAAACTTGAGAAGGAGAAGAAATTAGCATATATTTAATAACCAGCTTTATATTGTAGTCCTATTATCAAATAAAACAGTAAGGAGAGATTTTTCTCTCTGTCTGGAGCCGCTTATTTCCAAGGTGTAGCGAGGAGAAAAAAATGGATGGCGATTTGCCTCGCCAGGATTTCCTGGGGTTTCCTGGACAGGTGGTACTGAACCCGTGGTGGGCGTGTGCCCATGCCATACAAATGGTCCAAGACAGAAAACATGCGTGAACTTCTCATGCCACAAATGCAGATTGCCCTCACTGTGCAGCGCCTCTGTACTCGGTGGGCACCAAAGAGGAAAATCTACCTTGTGGTCTTTACAGACGTCAGAAATATAATCACTTTGCCTAGAACCATCTCGCTCCTCAAATCACACTTTAGCGCCAATGTTTTTTTTAAAACAAACTATCAAGCACTTCATAGGGCTATAGATTCACCCACGCCAAAAAATAAAACAAGCAAAAGAAGCTTCTTGAGTTTTCAAAAGTACTGACCTAGCACTGCACTCATGGATACCAAATTTCAGAACATCTTGTGGAAATTTGGCAGCCATTCGGAAATCTACAGATACATTCTTGGAAGCAAAACTATGGGTTTCATTTTGGAGAGTTCAGCTGAAGAACTGAGCAGACATTGAATAGTTATCAGACACAGCATTAATTTATAGTTGGATTTCATCTTTCATGTCCTGTCATGACACTGTGAAGCTCCAGCTGTATGCTGAGCTGTTTGGGTCTCCATCACCGGTCCCACTGCAAGCAAATAATAAATGTCAGAAGAGTGTGACGTTGATGAAGGTTATCATGGCTGTACTGTACTTGCTGCAATATGTGTGTAGATCAGTAAACACCTTGGTTTAGTCACGCTATTCTATACAATACGACTATTTTTATGGAAGTAATATACTGCCAGTAACACACGTGGGTCTATTTTGTATTCAAACTACTCTAGTTAGTTTTTTTTTACTGTACTCTCGTTATTTACGTTTTCATGTCAAGAAATGCTTAATTAAACCCTTTTGATGGTGGTGTTTGCTATAAAAAGTTGATGACTATTATTACCTATTCATTTATCTGCAGTGGATTTTTACTCGGTAACCTACTATTGTGCCAAATAGTAGGTTTCTGCAATTTTTATACCATGGAGGAATTAGTTGTAAAAGATTAGTCGTTGTGACGAACCCTTGACGAGGCCTTCAAAGGGTAGAAGATGAGAAATTCAAAACATTCAGTGGAAGTTAATGTGCAGAATAATTTGAGTGGATGGGGAGAGTTGAGACAATGTTGGGAATTCATAGCTGCCCTGTGGGAAAAGCTGGCAGTACCCAGTGGTCCCAGCAGCATGTGGAAGAGAAAAGACAGGTTAATGTTTTGAGTAGAGCACTTAATAAGAACACCAAACGTACTAACCTGTTTTCTTCTCTTCAGGTGCTGACAGATGAACTGTGTATTTCCAGAATTATTTTTTCATATTTCTGGCATCTGCAGGTTCTCTTTTTATTTCCCCCAATAAAACTTTCAGCTGGAGAAGCAATATCCACGTTTTCCTGCATTACTGAAATTTTAAAAGTATTGTGATACAAGGATGTCCTATTTCTGTTGTTATTTCTCAGTGGAACTTTGAAAAATGAGCAACCTAAGTACTCCAAGAACAGTGTCAAAAGCTAAGGATGAAGTTGACTCTTGGTCGACTTGCCGCTCAATGTGTGGAACTCCACTGTGGAGCAGCAATCGGTAAAAGAAGTAGAATGTTGAACTATACAGTCAAAACAATCCGGTGCAAACAAAGCAAGCCACACTCAAAATTTAGTGTGGTCAGCCCACACCTTGAGCATTATCCAGTTCTGGTCACTGAGACAAGGGAGACGTTTGAGCCCTGAGGCAGTTAAAAGAGACATGAGGCTGATTCTTAGTGTCGGAGGACAGATAGATGAGGGAATTTGTTTTTTTTTGCCTTGTAAGGTTACACTTGAGAGGCGACCTTATTAAAGCATATAAGACAGTAAACTGTAAAAAAGGGAGATCTGTAAAATTACCTTGCACTAAATTGCAAGGGTAGTACAAAGGGACATGGGTTTAAGCTAGTTAAATACAAATTTTGTATTGATATCAGGAAGTTTTTAATACAAAGAGTGATCCATGGATGGAATGGACTGCCAGATAAAGTATAGAGGTAAAAGTCCTGGAATAATTTTTTAAAAAACCAATTGGACGACGTGTTGAGGGAAAGTCCTAGTTCTGTTGTTATTTCTCAGTGGAACTTAGAAAAATGAGCCACATAATACTCCAAGAACGGTGTCACTAGTTGACTGTTAGTAGACCTGGCGCTCATTGTGTGGAACTCTTTCTGTATGAATGAGCTAAGATGGGCTGAATGGCTTTCCTCATCTATATATATCTTGTGAAACCCTCTCTTCCTGCCAAAGGATCCTATTGCAACCTTGGTTTAATCTTGTGCATGAGTATTTTTGGAGGGATGTTCTGATTACCATCCCATTTTTTCAGTGGTTGCGCCAGACCCAAACCTGTTATGCCATTTTCCAACATGCTCCCACAGGATTGAAAATAGTTTATAGTTACTGTGAATGCTTTATGTAAATCAAGGATGGATTGGCAACAATTGCCACTCAGTCTGGAAACTTAAACTTTTTCTTACTAACACTCTGGAAACTTTAACCCATTTAATTTACAGGATTGCCAACTGTGGTATCTCTGTAACGTAAACTAAACTCCGCAGTGTTGTCAGAAGCACCACGACTCCCCTTGAGGAAATTTCACCTGGTGCTAACAGCAATAAATATAAATAGTGGCTGATGGTGACAGTTGTGTTGTGTTGTCCTTTTGGGTCTGACCGTGAGCAGGGTAATCCTTAATACAGGGCAGCAGTGTGATCCCAATATTGCTGACCTGTACAAACTTTGACCATTTATACTGTGGGGTAGGTTCAGTAAAAGCATTTAACTTACTATCAAGGGCTTTCCCCAATGGCGGGAACAAGTGACTAAAATCATAGTGCACTCCGTGCAATAAGAACCATGCAGCTCACATTTATGCCAGGTAGACAGTAACACATATTTCTGCTGGGATCAGACCTAAGTGTACAGTTGTGGTGAGGTAAAAACCAAATTTTTGGTGTTTTTGTATTGTACAGGCTATAACTGGCTTTCTGCTCTGTGAGATGATGCATTTTTCAGCAAATAGCAGCAGTAATTATACTCTGAATGGAAGTAGGCTCGGTGCCGTGGAAAAGCAGAGGGATTTGGGGGTACAGGCTCACAGGACATTAAAGGCAGCATTTCAGGTTGATCGGGCCGTAAAAAAACCTACTGGAATTCTAGATTTTATCTCTAGGTATATAATATAAATGGCAAGGGATCATGATGAGTCTATGTAAAACCTGAAGATCTCAGTTACTGTGTACAGAATGGGGCTCCATACTAGAGGAAGGATATTGAGGCTTTAGGGTACAGTGCATATTTGCTAAGATGCTGTCTGGTATGAAGGAATACAAATATGAAGAATGACTTGAAATGTTGGGTCTTTTTTGTTATAACAACACAGATTACAGGTCAATATAGTAATGTTTTAAAATTATGCAAAAATGGGACAGGGTAGATAGAAGTAGACTGTCTAGTAGTTGAGGAGTCAAGAATGAGGGACCATAGATACAAGATTAAATATAAGAGATTTATAACAGAGAGCAGGGGAAACTTCTTCACACAGAGTTATGAGGCACTTCCAGAGTTAGTGGCTGATGCAGAAACTGTGTCAACATTCAAGATTAGATTGGATGAAAGAAAAGGGGTTGAAGGGAACAGGGTGGGCAATTGTGATTAGAACTATTTACTTGCGTGGAGGGTAAATGCCGACATGAACTGATTGGGCCAAATGGCCTGTTTCCATGTGTAACTTCTGTGTATTTCTATGAACAGCCTTTGAAAATTCTGACATGACTGGACCATGTTTTTGGCCAACGTTTTCTGTGACAAATATGTAGCTTCAGATATTAGGTCTCAGGGCTTTACCAATTGCTGAAACATAATCACATAACTGATGATAGATAACAGAACTTAGTATGTGGAAATAAAAAAGAATCAACTATTATAGAATCATAAAATGGTTACAGCACAGAAGAAGGCCATTCGGCCCGTCAAGTCCGTGCTGACTCTCAGCTAGTCCCACTTACCCAAGTATGACAACTAACAGACAGTACTATGTGTCATAATACAGTGTTATATATGAGTCTTATCAATTGTTTTACAGGTCTTGTTGATATTTTGGTGGTAACAGTACAACTACAGTACCAAGATACATTTTTAGTATTTTTAAGTTCTCTTTGATTTCCCTCCTCCGCTCTATGCTGTGTCCACACTTGGCCATGAGGACAGGCACATAACTTGATACCTGGCTTTTGTAAGTGCAGGCTTTGGGCTATTTACTAAGACGCATCCATGAGTAGCCCAGGGTAACTTACCATTTGGTTATTTGTTTGGTTTTGTTTGAAGGCATCTGGTCTGAGTGCCATACATGACTTGGCGGAGATCAGGAACTTGCTGCAGAGAGGACTGAACTGAGTCCTTCTGCTCCACAACATTGCACATATGAATATGCCACACTGACTAGCTCAGGTTATCAACATTTTTATTTGAGCCATTCCGATGGCTCAGTGAACAAATGAACTGCCTGGTCTGTTATTGAGCCGTACGAGCTGGGGGGTGGATTTCACATCTGATCTCTCTTGTTAAGTGGGGTGCTACGCTCGACCTCAGTTCCCTGAGCTAGGAAGATAAAGATGAACCAGGGTTCCAGCTCTCAATTTCAATCCTGTGATGCGGCTGCAAAGTGCATGTGTGTGGATGTCTGGTGAGAACAGGATTGAGTTCGACTGTAATGCTTTCTATGGTTGAGCAGATTTCTAATGTATACTGCACAGGATCACACATAGAAAAATGGCCACGTTAGGGATGTACCAGAAGGCTGCTCTTGCCTGCTGAACTGTAGCCCAGTAGAAATCAGTGCTCGAGAGAAGGGGATGGAGAGAAAGTTGGCAACAGATCTATTTTTGGAAGTTGTCATAACAGCACAGTTTTGCTCAGTAGTTGCTTTGTTGTTGCATGATTTACTTGGCCCATGTGACATGCTTAGTTTGTATTCTGGAAATGTTGGCTTTGTTCCCATATCCTAAGAAATCATGATCTGGGAGACTCTCACAAATTCCTGTGGATGTCTGTCTTAATTTTATTGCCTGGGGAACTGGTGTGCATTGGCTAAATAATTCAAATTGAAAAAATAGGATATAATCCAAAAGGAGCTGGAGGCTGATTTGAGAGCACGTCCTCATTAAGATTCTGTCATCTTATATTGTAAGATGTCGAATATAGGCTCCAAATACTCAGTTATTCAATTCAACTGATAGAATATTTGATTATAAATTTAATTAGTTAATGCACCTTAAATAAAGTAGATCATAATGACTGTAGCACTTGTATATACGAGTATTTTTTAGAATGTTCACAAAATGTTTTATTAAGTGATTTCATCCCCTAAGTAATTTTAATATTTGAAGTCACTTGTTCCAAATCAAATGTCAGTTTTGTGAATCCAGTTGGCATTGGAGCCAATTTGAATAAATGGATACATGAAAGTGACAAACAAATATGGCACATTTTCTGCTGTGCAGTATATTGAAACTCTTTATAATGACAGGCTATAACTGTGCTTTGTGATAATATTTTCAATTGTATTATCTAAGGACAATCTCGTAAACTCCAACTTTTTCATTCAGTCTACCAAAAGTGTTTTTGATACAAGTCTTGACATAGCATTACAGAAGTTACAATCTGTATTGGTGCTAGCTCTTCAACTGAAGCCATGCACTTTAATCCATTTCCTAACAATGATCCTGAATATCACTGTTTCTCTTCTCTTTCCCCTCATGCCTTCTCCAAGCTTATCTGTTCCATGAGACTCAGCCCTTGCTCCCTTGAATCCATTCCCACTAAACTGCTGACCATCCAACGTCCTTCCTGGTCCACATGCTACCTGACATTGTAAATGGTTCGCTCTCCTCAGGTACTGTCCCCCTCCCTCTCAAAACCACTGTCATCATCCTCCTCTTCAAAAAGCCTGCTCTCAGCGCCTCTGTCCTAGCAAACCACCACTCCAGCTCCAACCTTCCTTTCCTCTTCAAATTCCTTGAACGTGTTGTCGCCTTCCAAATCCATACCCATCTTTCCTGTATCTCCATGTATGAATCTCTTAAATCAGATTGTCACCCCTACCACAGGACCAAAACGGCCCTAAGCAAAGTCACAAATTACATCCTCTGTGACTGTGACCATGGTGCACAGTCAATATCCCCCGTAAACTGCACTGCCTCCTGCGTGGCCTGTCTTTCCCAATGCGTGGCCCATTCAAATTTTTGCACATACGCGGTACCTACAATGCAAAAGCTGGTGAGCGGCCTGCCCGGGACCTTGCAGATGAATGCGCAGTTTCTCCTCCTTCTTCTTAGGCAGTCCCTCGGAACCGAGGATGTCTTGCTTCTACATTAAAAATGAGTTTGCAGGTGACTGATTAGTCCAGTGTGGGACCTACAGCTTCTGTCACAGGTGAGGCAGACGGTGGTTGAAGGGGTGGGTGGGTGGGGTGCTTGGATTGACGTGTGCTCCTTGCGCTGCCTGCGCTTGGCTTCCACTTGCTCCCAGCGAAGAGACTTGCGGTGTTCAGCGCCTTCCCGGATGCTTCTCCTCCACTTTGTGCGGTCTTGGGCCAGGGATTCCCAGGTGTCGGTGGGGATGTTACACTTTTTCAAGGAGGCTTTGAGGGTGTCCTTGAAGCGTTTCCTCTGCCCACCTGGGGCTCTCTTGCCGTGCCGGAGCTCCGAGTAGAGTGCTTGTTTTGGGAGTCTTGTATCGGGCATGCGGACAATGTGACCCGTCCATCGGAGCTGATCGAGCGTGGTCAAAGCTTCGATGCTGGGGATGTTGGCCTGAGCAAGGACACTGACGTTGGTGCGCCTATTCTGCCAATGGATTTGCAGGATCTTGCGGAGCAGCGTTGGTGGTACCTCTCCAGTGCTTTGAGGTGCCTGCTGTACATGGTCCATACCTCTGAGGCATACAGCAGGTGGGTATCACTGCTGCTCTGTAGACCATGAGCTTAGTGCCGGGTTTGAGGTCCTAGTCTTCAAACACTCTCTTCCTCAGGCGACCGAAGGCTGCACTGGCACACTGAAGGCAGATTGTGCACTATCCCTTCTCATCTCTTCAACCTTTCTGCAGCCTTTGACAAATCGACCACACAATCCTTCTCCACCATCTCTGCTCCGTTGTCCATCTTATTGACACTGCCGTCACTTGATTCCACTGGTACCCATCCGACCATATCCGCAGCATCAACATTGGCTTATCTTCCTGCCCCAGCACCGTTACCTCTGGAGTCTCTGAAGGATCTATCCTTGCCCCCCTCCCCATTCCACATCTGCACGCTACCAATTGCTGACATCATCCGAAGACTTGGAGTCAGCTTCCACATGTACACAGGCGACACTCCTCTCTATCTATCCACCACCTCTTTTGTCCCTCCCCCCCCCCACTGTCTGTGTGTTATCCGACTGCTATTCCGACATGCAGTGTTGGATGAGCCACAATCTCCTCCTGCTAAACATTGGTAAGACCGAAGCTATCCATTTCGGCTCCTACCACTAACCTCGTATCATTGCCACTGATCCCATCTTGCTCCCTGTCTCATGTTGAACGAGACTGTTTGCACCTTCAGCATCCCATTCCACCCCGAGCCGAGCTTCCGACCCCATATCACAAAGACCTACTTCGACCTCCGTAACATCACCAGTCTCCGTCCCTGCCTCAGCCCATCTGTTTCTGCCTCATCTATGCCGCTGTCGTCTCCAGACGCGACTATTCCAATGGCCAACCCCCCCCATCTGAACGATCAATTCATCCAAATCTCTGCTGCCCGTATTGTATCCCGTGCCAAGTCCCGCTCGTCTGTAACTTGTGTCCTCGATAATCTGCACTGGCTCCTGGTCCCATAATGCTTCCAATTTAAAATGTTCATCCTTGTGTATAAATTCCTTCATGCTGTCACACTATCTCTATAATGTTCTCTAGCCCTACAACCATCTGAGAACTCTGCTCTGGAATTCCCTTTCTAACCCCTCCAATTCTCCACTCTTCTCTCCTTTTAGACCCTCCTTGAAACCTACCTCTTTGATCAAGCATTTGGTCATTTAAAAAAAAATTTGTTCATGTGATGTGGACATCAGTTGCAAGGCCAGCATTTATTGCCCATCCCTAGTTGCCCTTGAGAAGGTGGTGGTGAGCCGCCTTCTTGAACCGCTGAAGTCCATGTGATGAAGGTACTCACACAGTGCTGTTAGGGAGGGAGTTCCAGGATTTTGACCCAGCGACAATGAAGGATCAGAGATATACTTCCAAGTCAGGATGGTGTGTGACTTGGAGGTGGTGGTGTTCCCCTGCGCCTGCTACTCTTGTCCTTCTAGGTGGAAGAGGTCGTGGGTTTGGGAGGTGCTGCCGAAGAGACCTTGGTGAGTTGCTGCAGTGCATCTTGTAGATGGTACAAACTGCAGCCACGCTACGCCGGTGGTGGAGAGAGTGAATGTTTAAGGTGGTGATTGGGGTGCCAATCAAGCGGGCTGCTTTGTCTTGGATATTGTTGAGCTTCTTGAGTGTTGTTGGAGCAGGCAAGTGGAGCGTATTCCATCACACTCCTGACTTGTGCCTTGTAGATGGTGGAAAGGCTTTGGGGAGTTGGGGTGAGACACTCGCTGCAGAATACCCTGCCTCTGGCCAGCTCTTGTTGCTACAGTATTTATGTGGCTGTTCCAGTTAAGTTTCTGGTCAATGGTGATCCCAGGATATTGATGGTGGTGGATTCGGCGATGGTAATGCTGTTGAATGTCACGGGGCGGTGGTTAGACTCTTGCTTGTTGGAGATGGTCATTGCCTGGCACTTGTGTGGCACAAATGTCTCCTAATGTCTCTTTCTTTGGTTTATTGTCCATTTTTGTCTGATTTCCCCTCAGTAAAGCGCCTTAGAATGTTTTTTTACTATATAAATGCAAGTTGTTGATATTGGCCCAGAACTTCGGGTCCCTACGGGTGAGTAAAGTGCCGGTTTCCTGCATGCACTGCGCATGCGCGGGAAACCGGCACTTCTGTTCCCCTGAAAGAAGGGGTTCAGAGTTTGAACGCGTGTGCAGGAGAGGCAGCGCGTGCGCATCGAACTTAAGTTTTTTTTGCAAGTTTTCCCGGGAGGGTAAGTCTCCAGAAGTTAGACATATAAAAAGCAGTCGCAAGGCCTGCTTTTTACAAGGTAAGTGGTGAATTAATTAAAATTAAAACATTTTTTCCACAGGTTTATTATTTGTAAATACTTTAAAGCAAGGTAAGTTTACTTTTAGCCCTGTTAGAAAATAAAATTATTTTTTTCAAAAATTTAAATTATTGTTTAAAATAGTTATTTCATGTAATTTATAGTTTATTTAAAAAATGTGATTAAAAAAAAAAATTATTTGACGATTTAGTGATGTTTTGGGGCTGTAGTATTTATAAGTTTTGACAGCCATTCCTGTCAAACTTATGAATGAAGCATTCCCTGCTCCGATTGGCTCTCCATGGCCCACGTGATCCCAGGGGACGCATCGAACTAACTGCGCCCCTGGGATACGCAAGCACTGCGCGCCGGCAGTTGGAGCAGGCCCAGGATCGGAATTCCACGGGGGCCCACAGCTCAACGGCCGGCGCGCAAGGTAAGTGCAGGTCGGGGGCTTATACCCGCGGGAAGCCTCCGACCCGAATTTCTGGGCCAGTGTATTTAGCTGTGTCTCCTCCATCATTCTACTGAGAAGTGCAACACTTTTAAATGGTTCTATTGGGTGTAATGATTGAAATGACTTGAAATTTGATGAAATAAGTTTAAAGCAAAGTATATTGCTTTGAATTTGAACTCTAATATTTAGATAGCTGTAGTTTCATATTTTTGAGGTCAATGTTGCATTCATACAATGATGGTCAGATGGTACGTGCTTATGAAGCACCTAATGCAGTGTTTAAATGTTAGTTTGTACACTCATTTTGTCACGTGGCTACCATAGTTTTTGACCGGTGACCGACTATCTGTTCATAATCTCATGAGGTTGGAAGTGCAGCTCAAGGTTAACAGGATGTTGCGCTAATGTGAATAGTATAATCTACAACAGACTTTATTGAAAATTAATCTTGAAAAATGGTGTTAAATATGATCAAATTATTGTCATATGCTTAGCTCTATATATCACTATATATAAACACTACCTGTATAACACTGGATCAAAGTGATTTCAAAATAAATTCTACAAACTACCTTCCACCACCCCCCCCCCACCCTGCCCCAGACTTTGCGGGGGGAAAAGCAGAGCACACAGTTCAAAACTTGACTCCAGTTTTTGAACTGACTCTGGAAAAATTTAAAAAATATAAACCAAGACATCAAATTTTAAATAAAAGTCAATTTTTCTGACTTCTTCCTGTGTCTCATGAAGTGGAAGCTTTAATTAATTGAAATTTCCTGCGAATTTTGCCATTAGCAAAGCAAATCTTAGAACTCAAGCCATGAGCCCCATCCCCTGCCCACCCCTAATCCTGCTCTCTGTCTGGTTTTAGACTTGGTTAAAGGTGGCTAGCTGAAGTGCACAGACTTTAATATGTGTGGTACAACACTTGTTCATAATCTCAGACCTATATTTACATTTACAAATCATCAATACCGTTACTGGAAAATCTTGCCGGTTACGTGCATGTTTCCATGAACTGGTCGATGAGAGTACAAAATACAAATCGACTACAGCCACTTCCTAAAGCTTACTTGCTGGATTATGAATTTTAAAATTCTCAAAGATACAATCTTACTGTTTAAACAAGATTGTGAGTAATCAATCCTATTTTTGTGTGTGTGTTGGTGTGTGTGTTGGTGTGTGTGTGTGTGTTGGTGTGTGTGTGTTGGTGTGTGTGTTGTGTGTTGTGTGTGTTGTGTGTGTTGGTGTGTGTGTTGGTGTGTGTGTGTTTGTGTGTGTGTGTGTGTGTTTGTGTGTGTGTGTGTGTTGGTGTGTGTGTTTGTGTGTGTGTGTTGGTGTGTGTGTTGGTGTGTGGGGGTGTGTGTGTGTGTGTGTGTGTGTGTTGGTGTGTGTGTGTGTGTGTTGGTGTGTGTGTGGGTGTGTGTGTTGGTGTGTGTGTTGGTGTGTGTGTGTTGGTGTGTGTGTGTGTTGGTGTGTGTGTTGGTGTGTGTGTGTGTTGGTGTGTGTGTGTGTTGGTGTGTGTGTTGGTGTGTTGGTGTGTGTGTGGGTGTGTGTGTTGGTGTGTGTGTTGGTGTGTGTGTGTGTTGGTGTGTGTGTGTTGGTGTGTGTGTGTGTTGGTGTGTGTGTGTTGGTGTGTGTGTGTTGGTGTGTGTGTGTGTGTGTGTGTGTTGGTTGTGTGTGTGTTGGTGTGTGTGTGTTGTGTGTGTGTTGGTGTGTGTGTGTGTGTGTGTTGGTGTGTGTGTGTGTGTTGGTGTGTGTGTGTTGGTGTGTGTGTGTTGGTGTGTGTGTGTTGGTGTGTGTGTGTTGGTGTGTGTGTGTTGGTGGGTGTGTGTGTTGGTGTGTGTGTGGGTGTGTGTGTGGGTGTGTGTGTGTTGGCGTGTGTGTGTGTTGGCGTGTGTGTGTGTTGGCGTGTGTGTGTGTTGGCGTGTGTGTGTGTTGGCGTGTGTGTGTGTTGGCGTGTGTGTTGGCGTGTGTGTTGGTGTGTGTGTGTGTGTTGGGGTGTGTGTGTGTTGGTGTGTGTGTTGGTGTGTGTGTTGGTGTGTGTGTGTTGGTGTGTGTGTGTGTGTTGGTGTGTTGGTGTGTGTGTGTGTGTTGGTGTGTGTGTGTGTGTGTTGGTGTGTGTGTGTGTGTTGGTGTGTGTGTGTGTTGGGGTGTGTGTGTGTTGGTGTGTGTGTGTGTTGGTGTGTGTGTGTGTGTGAGTGTGAGTGTGTTGCACCCATTTGTAACCAGATTATAGACCAGGAATCCTTTTTTTGAGAGAAGGCAAGCTCTACTAATCAGCGAAAGAACAAATGTGAATCACCATAGTGGAACTTCTGGCATGATTACAAGTTAGCAGCAATAATCTTATTGAGTGATTCAGGCGACGTCAGCGAGGAGAGAACAAACTTTTCACTTGAATCTCGAGATCAAATTACTACCTTGAAATCACTCTTTTGTTATTTTTATATAAATGTGTGTGTGTGTATATGCATCGGGAAGTCGGGAGAGCAGTTGTATTGTGTTTTTGCTCCTTTATTTGCCGACAGCAGATGTCATGTTGAATGTAGGTGGCATGTGATAATATCTGTACCAAATGATTAATTATTGTGGTATAATCTCTGCATACTGATAATACTTCAGTGATGAAGTCACAGGGAATTAATTTCCTTTTATGAATGAATCAAACATCAAGGGCATAGCATAGACTGTCAGCCATTGTTCCCATTAACAGTGGTTTAAACAGATGGCGGTGTAAACCCCAGAAACAGCACAATATGTATTTAGGGTGCTACAGTTGTCCTCAGCGCCCCTTAAGTGGGGAGGGGAAAGGCTTCCTGTTGTAATCGCTATTGATTTGATCCCTGCTTGAAAACATGCATATATGGGCATTGGGATAGAATCAGGCTTGGCTACTCTGTGGCTGGTTGGACATATTCCTGCATGTTCGATGGCGTAACGTTTGACTGGGTGACATTTGACCGCATGGCATCTGATCACATGACGCTTGCCCACAGTTTGTAAATGTTATTGCATTGACCGTACAAAGGTTGGGTCCCCTTTTCCTTGCGGTGTGCTAGCAGCTGCAGCGCGAGAGGTTCCGAGAAGCGGGTGGCCGTCCGTGAGCAGGCAAAGAAAGTACACGGACGAGAAGCACAAATGGAGACTGCGAACTCCACTTTTCTCTCGGATTGCTAGCAGCAGTGCCTGGGAGATTCATCTTCCGTTCCGGGAGATTGCCGGACAATCCTGGAGTGTTGGCAACCCCACTAAAAGGTCAAATAACTTGTCAACATTCATTGTCGAGGCTCACACACAAAGAATATTCATTTCGATACTGGAGGAAGGGGGGAGAATGGCTGGTGCTTGTGGGTCAGCGTGTTCAAGAGAGGAACCAATTGCCAGGGGGTGGGGAAAAAATCAACTGGAATTTGTGTTTTTGGTGGTGTTGGTGCAAAGACAAACCCTTGATATCAACTGAGATTAAATTGGTGCATACACAACATCAACTTGCATTAATATAGCGCCTTTAACATAGTAAAATGTCACGATGCTTCACAGGAGTGTTGTCAAACAAAATGTGACACTGAGCCATATGAAGAGATATTAGGACAGGTGACCAAAAGCTTGGCTAAAGAGAGAGGTTTTAAGCAGCGACTTAAAGGAGGAGGGAGAGGCAGAGCAGGTTAGGGAGGTAATTCCAGAGCTTAGGGCCTAGGAGGCTGAAGGCACGGCCACCAATAGTGTAGTGAAGGAAATTGGGGCTGCGCAGCGAGCTCAGTGGATCGGAGGGCTGGAGGAGGTTCCAGAGATGGGGCACATGTGCCCGTGCGCACATGTTAACACCGACGATCCCGCTAAGCCGCATGGCCGAGCAGCAGTTTGGATGACCCACACAGGCCGCTCACCGGCTTTTACATGGAAGAAACCGCGCATGCGCTAACATTTGAATGGGCCGCGCAGCCAGTTAAAGGGACTGCGCATGAAAAAAATATTTGAGGGAACATTGGTACACACACGCACACGGTACAAAAGTGAGAAGACATATTAGACAGACTCCAAACAGCATTTCAATTTTTTCTTTCAGCTGATCTCAACAGGAACAGGCTGCACTACATACTAAATAGCCAGCCACAGAGTACTTGCAATGAAAGCAGTTAAGTATACCATTGTGCACTGAAGGCGAAACCCCACCCCTTGTCCCTACCTTTTCCCTGCAAGCCACTGTGCTATTTAGTTAGTTCATTTCTGCACTTTTATTTTTCGATTCGTCTGCAGAACATAAACTCAAGCCGTCTTCATTCCGGGAAACTCCCGCACAATCCGGGAGGGTTGGCAACCCTATTTACTGCCTCGGCTCTAACAAGGATAATAGTCACTTGGGTGAGGAATTGGGGGGCTGCTGTTACCTAATAACCTATGGCTGAGCATGAGTCAGCAAGTTCATGGGAGAAGGGAGAACACTGGGAAAAATATGTCATTTAAAAAAAATTCAAAAGCTTGAGAACTGTGAGTGATTTATGAACATCATATGACCCATGAGATTCAATTACAACACAGCAACTCGCTTCCAGATATTTATTACTCTCTACGTAATAGATACATGAACTGCGCACAGGAATAATAACAGAAAGCTCCTAGGCCTCTGCTTCTGACTATTTTGTGTTACGTTTTGCTCCGTGGTGTACTATAGAAGCTTCACTATAGCATAAGCCCTATTACAACACAAAGCATTTTGCTTCTGAGGACTGTATTTTAATGAAGTGGAACACATACAGTTGAGCCTTGTACACTGAAGCTTATTTTTTTAATGTTATTTATAGACAGCCAGTTGTGGATCCCCACGAGAACGGGTATAATTAGTTAGATCTGATTTGGTTTCTGCTAGTTTCCCTAGTCAGATTGAATAAAAATGCTAATGTGTACTAGAGTCGTCCTCGAGTTTATTTTTGTTTGGAGGGATACCGCAGCAGCAGTTTCCTGCACCAGAGAAGTATGTGTGTGGTGGGGTGGGGGTGGCCAGGGCGGAGGGGAGGGTGGGGGGTGGGGTTGTGGGGGAAGCACTGCAGCTGGTTTCTGTATCTAAGCCGAAATTCTGAGACGACACAAGCTGGACTAATTTCATGGCAAAAGCCTGTTAATTGTACAGCACTGATTGCCGTCACATGTTGGGCTCAAATGAAAAGGACGCTCACTGATATGTGACTGGTTCGTTGTGTTGTCAGCCATTAAGCGTCAGATCACTTCATTTTCAAGTTAGGTTGATTCAGAGTGATATGAAAACAGTGCTCATGTCTGGAGTGGAGATAAAGGCCCTTTTGTTGACCTACATTTTCTGAGTTTTAAAAAAATCTGTGTTTGTATCCTTTATGGTGCCATAAATATAAAGTCTTACTTTAATTTCTTTGAAAAACCTCACTGTACTGCTAAGCCACTTGTATGTTCATACCCAGTGGGTTTTTTTTCACTTTCCTGCAATATAAGGTCAGACAGATGCGGCTACCACTCGGTGCTACTTATCAGCAATGCTCCAAAATACTGCTGATTTGCAAATAGAATTAAAGGAGCATTCTTTCAAGGCAATTTTACATTAAAAAAAGAAAGACTTGCATTTATATAGTGCTTTCACAACCATCGGACGTCCCAAAGCGCCTTACATCCAATGAAGTACTGTTTGAAGTATAGTCACTGTTGTAATGTAGGAAATGCAGCAGCCAATTTGCGCACAGCAAGCTCCCACAAACCGCAATGTGAAAATGACCAGATAATCTGTTTAGTGATGTTGATTGAGGGATAAGTATTGGACAGGACACTGGGGATCACTCCCCTGCTCTTTGAAGTAGTGCCATAGGATCTGTTACGCCCACCCGAGCGAGCAGACGGGGCCTCGGTTTAACGTCTCATCCAAAAGACGGCACCTCCGGCAGTGCAGCGCTCCCTCAGTACTGCATTAAGTGCTTCTGTAGTTCGGATTGCGTGAAAGCCACACCTGTGCGCTGGCTTCCTGTGTTTATATTGCTAAAACTGGCTCCCTTATTCCTGTGGCAGAATCCTAGACCCTGATTCTGGTGTTGGGATAAAGGACCTGGTTTCAGCAGTGTCGCTGTAGGGAGGTAGTGTACTTCTAAGATCCGAATTATAGAGGTGCTCAATTAAAAGCTCCTTTAAAGTGGAAATACAGTGCAGGTCTGTGTGGAAAGAGAAAAAAAATCAGGTTATTGTTTCGGGTGGAGACCCTTCACCAGAGCTTTCTTATCTCTGTTAAGATGGCATCTTCAATGCTACTTGTATAATCAAATGTTTAAATACTTTTTCCAACAATTTCAAGAACAAGAAAATAAAACTGGAACCCGAAACATGTTTAGAAAACAAGCATTATGTCGATGACGAAGTCCAACACCGCCTTCAGTGCAGCCTTCGGTTGCCTGAGGAAGAGAGTTTGAAGACCAGGACCTCAAACCCGGCACTAAGCTCATGGTCTACAGAGCAGCAGTGATACCCGCCCTGCTGTATGCCTCAGAGACATGGACCATGTACAGCAGGCACCTCAAAGCACTGGAGAGGTACCACCAACGCTGCCTCCGCAAGATCCTGCAAATTCATTGGCAGAATAGGCGCACCAACATCAGTGTTCTCGCTCAGGCCAACATCCCCAGCATCGAAGCTTTGACCACGCTCGATCAGCTCCGATGGACGGGTCACATCGTCTGCATGCCCGATACGAGACTCCCAAAACAAGCGCTCTACTTGGAGCTCCGACACGACAAGAGAGCCCCAAGTGGGCAGAGGAAACGCTTCAAGGACACCCTCAAAGCCTCCTTGAAAAAATGCAACATCCCCGCCGACACCTGGGAATCCCTGGCCCAAGACCGCACAAAGTGGAGGAGAAGTTTCTGAGAAGGCGCCGAACACCTCAAGTCTCTTCGCCGGGAGCAAGCGCAAGGAGCGCACGTCAACCCAAGCACCTCACCCACCCCTTCAACCACTGTCTGCCCCACCTGTGACAGAGACTGTAGGTCCCGCATTGGCCTCATCAGCCACCTGAGAACTCATTTTTAATGTGGAAGCAAGTCATCCTCGGATCCGAGGGACTGCCTAACAGAGATTATGTCCAAGGGTGCCGGCTGCCCCCTCGTACCTCACCTAAGTGCCCATGTGGGAGCCTCGACACTGGGTGTTGCCATGTTACTTAGCTGATTCTGTCCTCACTCAGTGCTCGTGTGCATTTTCTATCGGGGTCACTGGATAGCAATCAGGAGCAAGAAGATAACTGATATTCCCCCTCACCCCAGCCTGGGGCACTGAGTCCAATTGTAGTGGCCCTACTACCAGTCTGGCTAAGACTTTTTAATTCAGTACAGACTGGGTATTCACTCTTAAGATCTTCCTGGCCTCTGTAATTCTGTTACACCCCAGACGGTGTATTTAGGGTCATTGAGAGAGCTATTTGAAATACTTATTAAAAATTACTTCTCAATCTGTAACAGGAATTGATTTTCCACCAGTTTTCTTCCTCTTCTCTGCTAGTTGCTTGTTCTTGTCAGGGTGTAGCTTCATGGGCGTGATTAGTGCTTCAGCATTCAAAGTGGCCATTCTTCACTTCCAGCCTGGGCAGTGAGTGTTGGCAGAATGTTCGACTGTAGAAGGAATTGTAGCCGAGTCTGATCCTGTTTTGCACCTCATGACCAGCAGGAGTCACTGGACAGTGATCAACAAGGAGAACCCAGGCTGATTTCCCTTCCCCTCTTCCCATCTAGCCCAGGGGAGCTGAGGATGATTGTAAAGCCCCAGTGTTGCCCCGCTTGAGGGCCAGGGTTACACATTAGGCCATCGGGGCAAACAAAAAGCAGAATACAGCAGATGCAAGAAATCTGTAATAAAAGCAGAAAATGCTGGAAACACTCGGCAGATTAGGCAGTATCTGTGGAGAGAAAGGTAGGGTTAACATTTCAGGTCGATGACCTTCCGTCAGAAATGTTAAACCTAGCTTCCTCTCTCCACAGATGCTGCCTAACCTGCTGAGTATTTCCATCATTTTCTGCATTTATATTAGGCCGTTGGGGAAACGGTTTAAACTTTTAAAAGTAATTAAATTCTAGGATATATTTTCCACTTTGTATTCCTGGTGTGGAGCTTTGTGCGCTGGAACATATTGGGAATTTAGATGCCGAGGTCAGTGGGCCATGCAGGATTTTCTGTCCACTCATTTTAATGGATAGAAAATTCCGTGGGGTTCGCTGACCTCCATGCCTGAATTTGCAATATGTGCTTGTGGTGATACAGCATTAAAAAATAAGCCGTTTCTGAATGTGTTTGCTTAGTTTTTTTGTAAAGGATTTTTGGAGCAACAAATTTAAACATTTGGTAATATAGTCAGAGTCTGTAATTAATAATGGACTGTTAGCATGTAGAATAGTCCAGAAGAACACAGCGCCAGAGACCCGGGTTCGAATCCGGCCTCGGGCGACTGTCTGTGTGGAGTTTGCACATTCTCCCCGTGTTTGCGTGGGTTTTCTCCGGGTGCTCCGGTTTCCTCCCACAGTCCAAAGATGTGCGGGTTAGGTTGATTGGCTAGGATAAATTGACCCTTAGTGTTAGGGGGATTAAATACGCGGGGTTACAGGGATAGGGTGGGATATGTGTTGGTGTAGGGGTTACGGGGATCGGGTGGGATATGTGTCGGTGCAGGCTCGATGGGCCGAAATGGCCTCTATCTGCACTGTGGGGTTTGTGTGTGATTCTGTGATACTTGCATAACTACACAAGGTTAGAACACAATAGAAGGGTTATGGTGCTGAAAACAAAGAGGAGAACCTTGTGATTAAAATCTCAAGGTTGTGTTTATAGCCAGTAATATACTGCCTATTATTTGCCTGGCTTGCTGGTTCCTATCTTGTGTGCCCACCAGCAAATTGTTTTGCTGTTTGGGTTTAAATAGTGACAGGAAGAGGGAGGCAAGTCGTGATGAAAAGTCCTTTCTTGCATCATCAAAATGTGAGGCCTGGCCAGTGATACTAGGGAGCACCTCATCAGGACACTGCCAGTGAAACAATAGTCGCAGTCTTTCTGGAATGTTAACGTCACTTCACTTTCAATGGAAGCAGCTATTTCAACAGGATTATCAAATTCTTGCCCCTTTTAAAAAAAAAAGGTATAGTCTCTTGAAACGAGAGTGTGAAAGTGTGTGATCTTTTTTGGTGTTTCACTACAGTTTTAATCCGGTGTTAGACCTGTGTAAACACACATCAAAATTGACTCCCAACACCGACAACCTTTGAACTGCACAGGCAACAGAGGGACACCATTGTGGTGACATGATATAATTCACTGACATCTGTGCCATGCCCCTTGACGGCTTGGTTTCTGAGCTGTGAATCTGCCCCACTCCACTTCACTAGAGTAACCAAGACATCTGTTACTGCACAAGGGTCAGAGCAGAGTAAGCTTTTATTTGCAGAACTGAAACTTATACCCCCAGTATGCTACCAGTATCACACCACGAGTTTTTGTCAAGCTGGCCCCAAAAGGTGCAATATAATACCCATAACATTGTTTCAAACTCAACAATACTGATCTAAAAGTGGTTTTGCACTTTTTCAGACTTGCTGCAGTTATATTTTAGATTGTCTATATTTACAGTGTATTCTTGTAGCAGTGTCACAACACTGCTTGTTGTAGCCAGCATTAAAATCTCTTAGCACCTCCAGACAAGGGCACATTGTGTTTTTCTTATTCTTCCATCCCCATCCCCTGAATTTTCACCTCTTTCCCTCCTCGAGGTGGGAGTTTATGTTGAGACACATGTCCGTAGATACCAGCAGCCTATGGAGTTTAGAAAAAAACAAGCATAACTTTTTATATGTCTCAAAAATATCTCTAAGTACTTCACAGAGAATGAATAACTTTGAAGCACTTTGGCTGTTATGATGTCAGCAGCTGTGGCTTGCTTTAAAAAAAAAGTAGCCAATCTTCATGTGTAACCTCAACAGTATCAGCAATCTATTCGATCATGGGAGAATTGAGGCTAATTTTGTTCTTGACTGCCGTATCCCTCCATGGCCTCGTCCCTCCCAGATCTCTCTGCTCCTCCAATTCTGGCCTCTTGTGCATCCCCGATTTTAATCGCTCCATCATTGGTGGCTGTGCCTTCAGCTGCCGAGGCCCTAAGCTCTGGAATTCCCTCACTGTCTCTCTAGCTCTCGCTCCTCCTTTAAGACGCTCCTTAAAACTTACCTCTTGGTCACCAATCCTAATATCTCCTTATGTGGCTTGGTGTCAAATTGTGTTTGATTATGCTCCTGTGAAGCACTTTGGAACGTTTTACTACGTTAAAGGCACTATCTAAATGCAAGTTGTTGTTGTTGCATGTGCTCGGATTAGTGATCAGGAGTTTGAACCCCAGCTGATTCTTCTTCCCCTCCACCCTTTCTAGCTCGGGGATACTTCAGACAGAGTAGATTACCTATCACCACCCAGCCAAGATCAGATAACTCAGCGGACACTGGCGATTGAGCCTTGGAACTTCCTGTTTTATGACTCAGTATCTCAGCACGTGGTGCATTTATCCATTGCCTCAGGGGAACATTTGAGTTTATGTTCTCTGGTGTGCAATAAACTGGAAAAATGAATGTCAAAATAATGCATTTGATGCTGTCTAAATTGATAAAGAAATGCTTCTCTGATACAAGTGCTGTGCATGGGAATATGCAGCATTATGTAAAATTGTAATATCGAGTACACGTGCACTTTCCCCTCCCCATCCCTAGAAACTATCCAATTAAACTTGGGACTTCCTTGCTGAATTGACAATTGACAATGTCAATTATGTAAGCAGACCAGATAGTTTACTGCGACACACAATGTAAAGGAGCATAAAATGAGTGCAGATTGATATGGAGCGCAGATCCCAGCATGTAATGCCGTAAAGTGACAGTGCACTGTGCCGGTGATTCCCAATATGTAATCACAGCTGTGCCATTTGGGTTTAGTGCCAGGTGGATGTCGTGCACATTCCCACAAATGGGAAGGGAAGGTTGGACGGTGAGTCACTGGACCATTCTCTCACGTCTAACGTTCCAGAGTGGAATTGGCGGAGGCCTGGGACTCGGGTTGCCAGCCAGCCTGTTTTCCCTCTTGTCTGGGGAATAAGGTTTGTTACACACTGGGACACGGAGAGTGGAGAAGTAGAAAACAAATTTTTTAAAATGAGGCCAGAAAATAAAATAAATTCAACAGCCAAGGGACAGCTGTTTAATATATTTAATACAATTACATAAGTTAACTACTTGCGTACAGTTTCCTGCTGTGCTGTTTATTTGTAGCAGGTGACATAATTCAGCTGCACACTGATTTATGTAGCCAGTGTAAAGCCAGACACCATTGATTTTTAGTTTGGTGAAAAATCTATTCCAAAATAGGTCCCTTTCAGCTGAAGCTTTTACTGCATAACTTTGTATGCTTTCATTCCCATGTTTTATGATGTGTGCCCTGCATTGTGGAATAATAAAATTGGTAGAAAACTGTATTGTAATTTATGCCACTATGCAAGATCTTAAGGTAAAAATCACTGGTGGTGGTGTTGCCATGTGAACTTTAATACACCCGTACCAGATTTCTTTCTGCACTATTTTAAACAAAGGTGTTTACTGCCTTGGCTAAATTAGAAGGAAGAATTTGGTATGAGTGAGTTTAAGCGTTTGCGGGATAACATAATTGATTGTAACTTCTAATCTAATGTACATGTCAGACTCAGTGCATGTTTACATTGTGCTAATACTTTAACTTGTAATTAGGGCTAGTGATTTGGTGTGGCATGACATCCATCCTTTAACAAATCCCTAGAATTTATACCCTTACCACATGCAGCATGAATACCATGGGCATTTTACTACCTTAAAGGCAAGTTGTACTTCTGCCCAAGTACCCCAATTTTGGATTATAAGACCCAGAGGCAGTGAAAATGGCAGTTTCTGAGTTGATCTGAATGATAAGTCACTTGTCCTACCTGTAATACATGAAGCGCATGGCTAGAAGGAGTTTGCACATCATTGTGCTACCGATGGTAGGGGTAAGTGTTACACTGCTGAATTGATCATACAATGTCTTGTATGTTAACTCGAAGAAAATTGCAGCTGATTAGATACACAATAAAGTTGGACATAACACCTTGTGAATATAATCCCATCACATCTGGTTCTACTATTACCGTTGTGTGCTGATTTCCAGACTTGAGCTGACTGCAGTAATCATGCAGAGATGGTGCAGATATCAGGAAATTCCACACGTGAGTCTGGGTGGAAAAGCTGTGCAGAGTTCAGGAAAGGTTGCAGAGTTGATGAATGGAATTTCACCAGAGCAAGGTTCAAATGGTTAAAGTGAAGAATTTGAAGACATTCCACTTGTGTTTTTTTTAAATGAAGGTTAAGATTTAGTTGTAAAGCTATTTTGCAATCATTTTTGCAGTGCGAGGTATGCTCTTGGCACAGACTTAGTAATTCTTACTACTTGTAAGCCCAGGTGAGTTCCACTCAACATGAGGATGTGGAGCAAGTAAAATAAACAAAGATGAGACAAGCAACTGTCCAAGTACTGTATATGGTTTGAGAAAGACTGACGTGGTTCAGGTGTGCTCTTCCTACACTGGTTCATGTGGACACACAGCTATAAGACGACAATAAAGTTCGTTAATAACGTGCATTTCAACATGTCAATGTAGTAATTCCCCTTTCCTGTAACTTCCTTCCTCTTCAACCCATTCTTTCCTCATGGGAATAAATTCACAGCTTGCCCAAATGGGCATTGGCTTGTTCAACTCGCCGCTCTTCATATGCAAATCTGAACAATGTATTTTGGCAAACTATTTAACAATAGGAGGGCATCACAACCAAGCCTAAATCATTCCTCATGCATTGTCCATACCCACGCATTTTCCAGCAGGGATCGCTGGATAGTGATCCGGAGCAGGAACACTGGATGAGAGATCCAGGGGTGCCGAGGCAGATTGTACCATTTCCAAGACCTATTGCAGCTGAAATCTGTGAATGCAATACACATCCACTACCTGCTGGGCTCGGTTCCACACGGTGCAGTGAATTTATTTAACCATCGGGGTGCCTAAGATTTATTAAAGTGCTTTCAAATGCTGTAGTAATATTTTTGAACGCACTTAAATTAAAGTGCAGGATCAGATACAAATTCTGCCCACTGTATACTTTTCACAATAATATTTCACATTGTGATTTTAGAATTTCATTGTACAAAAGTAAAGCTAATCTGAAAGCTACTTTTCGACGTGCAATCAGTCTTTTAGAGGCATAGAGTAAATGGTCTGAACTGCCATCAGTTCTCAAGGAGAAATGTTAATAATTCATCACAATTGACTGCCGACCTTATCCTACAAAAATAAAATTTAGCAGCTTGCTTGAATTGTGATGCTCCTGTGACCTACATAAATATAGGACAGCCTCAGAAAAAAAAATGATGTGACCAAAAAAGACTGCAGCAGAGTTTCTTTTTCTTTGGTCTTGTGGCGTCCATTTATTATCATATCTTTGTGTGATAATAGATTATTTCTGCTCCTAAGCAAGTAAATCACAGCTATTTTTCTATACTTAGCTGTATATATATTTTTTTAACTTTCCAGTTTACAGCAGCTTAGTACAGTATACCTAAATGATGCTGCCTGGGCCATTTCTTGATCTAGGAGTTGATATTATTTAAAACTGTATTCCACTATCTCTGATTCTCTAATAGCAAACATAGAAAGAGGAGTAGGCCATTCAGTCCCTCAAGCCTGTTCCAAGTTGTTTTCAAACTTTTTTTTATGGGCACACTTTGCAAATATCGACGCACTCCCACTGACACCTTTAAATATTTTCAAATATTGGCCTGCTCCTGAGATCCCTTCAGACGTCCTAACTTCTGAAAGACAGTGTCAGCTAATCAAAGGAAAGCAACGCATAAAATGTTTTTATCACAACAATTTAAACTTGTAGAGTGACTTTAATGTAGTAAACCATCCCATGGATCATCCTATGTGACTGTTCAGGGTCAGACCTGATCAGGAGTAGGAAGGGAAAGTGCGGTTATATAGGAAGGTTTTACGGAAATTTTGAAGGTGGGGAAGGATGAAGTAAGGTGGAAGGATTTGTGGAGAGTGTTCCAGAGTGTGGGAGTTAGATGTCTGAAGGTGCTGCCTCCGATGGTAGAACAGAGGGACGGGGAAACGCACAGTACCAAAGATGAAAGAATGGAGGTTAGAGACATGGGGAAAGAGAGGCCATGAAGGGATTTGTAGACGAGAATGAGTATTTTGAATTAATGAGCTGAGGGATGGGGAGTTAATGAAGGTTGGTGAGGATAGGGTCAATAGGTGAGTTTGATTTTGTGGGGGACAGGATCTGGTCATTTGTCTCTGTTCTTGTTTTTCAATTATTATTTCCCTCATCTTCTCTCCTTTTATTCTCTGTACCGTTCCCTAACCAAGAAGGTGGGCACTGTTCCCATGTTTCTGCCAGTGCTGCACAGTAACCAGCTACTATAAAAGTGTGCAGAAATTAATTTTTAACACACTTCTGATGGCTTGCAGTTTATAGGAACATTATTTTAGCCATAGGCCCAAAAAGCAATCTGGGGAAAAAAGTACATGTTAAGTTTTAAAAAAAATATAATGTGCGATAACTTCTTGTTAAGGACATCTTTCCCAGTCACTGCGGCAGCAGAATAGAATACAATTGTGTGTAA
Source organism: Somniosus microcephalus (assembly GCF_052327205.1). Classification (NCBI taxonomy): domain Eukaryota; kingdom Metazoa; phylum Chordata; class Chondrichthyes; order Squaliformes; family Somniosidae; genus Somniosus; species Somniosus microcephalus. The sequence goes on along the minus strand of NC_140996.1, from coordinate 199,705,228 downwards.
AGTCTGCCTAGAAGATGTGTAAATACTTGTCTTAAATTTAAGAATGACATCTATGGGGGAGGGGAGAGAGAGGCAAAGAGGCAGGAAAGATTGTGACTTTGGGTGATAGAAAATACACTATCAGTATTACTGCCAGTAAATCCAATTTCACTCACCCAGGGGGATCCATGCACTATATTTTCAGCAACATGGATGGAATGACTCATTATCTCATTATTTGTCTACCACCACTACACAATGACCTGTGGAGGCACAATTTAAATAGCAACAATGAATGGCATTGTGACTAATTTGGTTTAGTAGTCCTTCAGGTCTCACTTCAAGGCGGCTCGATACCAGCTTTTGCAGATTATATTTTTGACTAATTTCTTCTTTTGTGTTTCCTATGGGAGATGTTCGATACAACACAAACTACTCCATTACCCAGTTTAGCATGGACATTGTTGTCAAAGTACACAAGTCGAATGTGTGCATGCCTTTTGATTCATGTACCTTGCTCATTTATACATTGGGTAGTTCACAAGTCCAGTAGGTTGTGGAAATGCCACTACTGCTCCAATTGATAATTTCCCCCAGTTTTTGTTTGCTTTTTAATTTGCTTGCAATGCCTTCTGTTGGTCTCTGAACATTGGCTAAAGTATGTCGATGGAAGAACTGATCACAGGAAGAATTGTTGGGGAAAGGGCATCAGTAACAAGTTTTTTGGTACGTGAGATTTATTGTTGAGTCTTTTCTTTTAGATCAGTTCATGTCTTATAAGACTGAACAGAGACTGGTTCATTTCCGAAGTATAGAATTTGCCTCATTTACTTTACAAGTCCAACATTGGATTTGTCTGAATTTATATATGAATTCTATTTTGCAAACAAGATGTGTATATCTGCAATAATTGAAGTTCGCTGCATTAATAAGCCAACTGCTCCAGTTGTTCCTTTTTTCTGAGACAAGTTACCCTGCCATAGTGAAACTGGTGTCCTGTTAAATAGTCCTACAATGCAAGAATTGGTGCCATTCACTCAATTAGTACTAAGTAACATATAATGGGTTTAAGCAACACCCATACTACTCTGCTTGTGGCTCAGCTATTCTGTTGCTGTGTATCCACATTCTAATTCTTTGGTTATACTTGCATTTCACGCTTATTATCTGCAATAGACTCTACGTACAGCTAAAGTATAACTTACATAGTATTATCGGACTTGCAATTCAGAAACCAGACTTGTTGCATCAGTAGCTGGCCAGGCCACATGGCACCTTTTATAATGGTATTGTCTGTTCCAGTACTTCACAGTTTGGGAAAGTTATACTCATTGTGCTGCAGTTTTAGAAGCGGCATTCCGAACCTATCTAGTACCAAACATGTAGTATAACTTGAGATAATCAGATGCAGTTAGCTGTAGTAAAATCTGCTACACGTAGTTACTTGCGGGGAATTGCCAAGTCACACTGAGCAAGTGAACTTACCGAAGGTGGAACTTGTTATGCTTGCATCCAAAGAATTCCCAAACAGTATCACTCTTGTGCGATTTTTTTTTTGACTTGCCTGCAGCTGTTTGTAACATATGAAGAATATTACTTTCTACAACTTAAGTATTTTCAAATGAATAAATTTCTGTCTAACCATGTGTGTTCTATTCCCCTGCTGCATCAGCTGGTAGATACACTGCATGGTGTGGTTCTCAATCACACAAAAACACAAAAGTTCCAGAATCAATTTATGGCACATGCTAAAAAAAAAAGTAGTCATCAACCATCATGGCAGTTGACCTCGGTCTCCTTGGGCTATGACTGGGTAAATTGCCCAGATTTCCTGTTGCTTCACACAAGACGTTGAGATTAGTAGAATTTTCCCTCTACAGAGTAGTGACGTGGCTAAAGGAGTCATAGAGTCATAGAGTAATACAGCACGGATAGAGGCCCTTCGGCCCATCGTGTCTGCGCCGGCCATCAAGCCCTGTCTAATCTAATCCCATATTCCAGCATTTGGCCCGTAGCCTTGTATGCTATGGCATTTCAAGTGCACATCCAAATGCTTCTTAAATGTTGTGAGGGTTTCTGCCTCCACAACCCTTTCAGGCAGTGAGTTCCAGACTCCAACCACCCTCTGGGTGAAAAAGTTCTTTCTCAAATCCCCTCTAAACCTCCCGCCCTTTACCTTGAATCTATGCCCCCTAGTTATCGACCCCTCTACTAAGGGAAAAAGCTCCTCAGCATCCATCCTATCTATGCCCCTCATAATTTTGTACACCTCAATCATGTCCCCCCTCAGCCTCCTCAGCTCCAAGGAAAACAAACCCAACCTGCCCAGTCTCTCTTCATAGCTGAAGCGCTCCAGCCCTGGTAACATCCTGGTGAACCTCCTCTGCACCCTCTCTAACGCGATCACATCCTTCCTGTAGTGTGGCGACCAGAACTGCACACAATATTCCAGCTGTGGCCTAACCAGTGTTTTATACAGCTCCATCATAACCTCCTTGCTCTTATATTCAATGCCTCGGCTAATGAAGGCAAGTATCCCATATGCCTTTTTTACCACCTTATCCACCTGTTCCGCCGCCTTCAGGGATCTGTGTACTTGCACACCCAGATCCCTCTGACCCTCCGTCTTGCCTAGGGTCTTTCCATTCATTGTGTATTCCTTTGCCTTGTTAGTCCCCCCAAAGTGCATCACCTCGCACTTTTCCAGGTTAAATTCCATTTGCCACTGTTCCGCCCATCTGACCAACCCATCTATATCGTCCTGCAGACTGAGGCTACCCTCCTCGCTATTTACCACCCTACCAATTTTTGTATCATCCGCGAACTTACTGATCATACCCTTTACATTCATATCCAAGTCATTAATGTAGACCACAAACAGCAAGGGACCCAGCACCGATCCCTGTGGTACCCCACTGGCCACAGGCTTCCAGTCACAAAAACAACCTTCGACCATCACCCTCTGCCTTCTGCCACTAAGCCAGTTTTGTATCCAATGTGCCAAGGCACCCTGGATTCCATGGGCTCTTACCTTCTTGACCAGTCTCCTGTGCGGGACTTTATCGAAGGCCTTACTGAAATCCATGTATACCACATCCACTGCGTGGATATATTAAAAGATGAATCAATACCTGGATTTCAGGGTAAAAAGGAAAAATGCTGCTAGATTGACTTCTACATGGAGCATGATGGTTTTCAAACTTTTGGAGCAATACCGAGGAACGCAGTATGAATATTGCTTCATATATGAATATATTCACCGACGCATACGAGAGCATGGGCCTTACACTAAACATCCGTAAGACAAAGGTCCTCTACCAACCTGCCCCCGCCACACAGTGCTGCCCCCCGATTATCAAAATCCACGACAAGGCCTTGGACAACGTGGACCACTTTCCATACCTCGGGAGCCTACTGTCAACAAGGGCAGACGTCGACGACGAAGTCCAACACTGCCTTCACTGTGCCAGTGCAGCCTTTGGTCGCCTGAGGAAGAGAGTGTTTGAAGACCAGGACCTCAAACCCGGCACTAATCTCATGGTCTACAGGGCAGCAGTGATACCTGCCCTGCTGTATGCCTCAGAGACATGGACCATGTACAGCAGGCCCCTCAAAGCATTGGAGAGGTACCACCAACGCTGCCTCCACAAGATCCTGCAAATCCATTGACAGGATAGGCGCACCAACATCAGTGTTCTCGCTCAGGCCAACATCCCCAGCATCGAAGCTCTGACCACGCTCAATCAGTTCCGATGGACGGGTCACATTGTCCGCATGCCCGATAAGAGACTCCCAAAACAAGCGCTCTACTTGGAGCTCTGGCACGGCAAGAGAGCCCCAGGTGGGCAGAGGAAACGCTTCAAGGACACCCTCAAAGCCTCCTTGAAAAAGTGTAACATCCCCACCGACACCTGGGAATCCCTGGCCCAAGACCGCACAAAGTGGAGGAGAAGCATCCGGGAAGGCGCCGAACACCTCGAGTCTCTTCGCCAGGAGCAAGCGGAAGCCAAGCGCAGGCAGCGCAAGGAGCGCACGTCAACCCAAGCACCCCACCCACCTGCCCCTTCAACCACCGTCTGCCCCACCTGTGACAGAGACTGTAGGTCCCGCATTGGACTCATCAGTCACATGCGAGCTCATTTTTAATGTGGAAGCAAGTCATCCTCGGTTCCAAGGGACTGCCTAAGAAGGAAGAAGATGATGATGAATATTGGAAGATGTAAATTTAGATACATATTCCAGAGTTTTGCTTTATTTACCTCTGCAGGGGCTTGGGAAAAACTTTGCAGAGCTTTCTTCAGGAGATTAAAGGTTTTGGATAGAATGAAAGGAACAGACTTGATATGCTGACTGTCCTTTTCTCCTTCGATGCATTCTTTTATAGCCACTGTCCAGGCTCACACTTGAATGGCAAGTTGGGTGCCAGAGGGCTGCTGGCACCTGTGGAACTCTTCCCAGCTTGACTCATCACCTTTTGGAGAGGTGGGGTAAAGAGAAAACTGGAGGGAAAAGAAATCACTTTTATTTTGTGAAAACAGAGCAATAGGGTGCAGGTTAAGGTCATTGTGAGGCTCAAATCACTGTGCAATGTTGATGGCTTGCAGTCAATCTAGCAACACCAAATCACCAGAAACCATTAGAAGTTCACAAAGTAGGTACTGACGATAAAGGCCATTTGACATGCAGAATGACCCTAAGGTCCCACAGGACAGTATTCGACTGTTCCCTAAATGATTCCGGGGTTTTTGCGGAAGTCCATTTCATGTGCTAATCACACTTGTTGTAAACCACTCCTGACATCAATCCTAAATTTCTTTCATCAGCTTGAACTAAATTTATCTTTACTGTTTTCTATATTTCACACTTCTAAAATCATCTCTTAGTCACATCATTTCATTTCAATGCTGAAAAGCCCAAGTTTCTCTTGTCGGTCCTCTGATACTAGGAATGAGTCCCATGGCTGTACCCTGTACAAATTTCTGGACTTGAGGGGCTACCTTTAGTCTCTGGGACCAGAACTGGACACAGTACTCAAGGTGTGGTCTGAGCAGAGCACTGTACAGCTTTAGCATGAGCTCCTCTGACTGATACTCTCCGATTTCAGCTATATCGTTCTGCATTCTATTTGCTTTGTTTATTTCTGCTCTGCAGCGTTTAGACATGTTGAGGGATGAATCTACTAAAATCCCTAGATCTCTAACTTTGTCCTTAGCTATTCCATCATTCATGGAGTATTTGTGTCCCACATTTTTCTTCCTCTGTGCAGTACTTCACACTTAAACTGCATTAGATTCCATCTGCTGTTTCCCACTTAGATATTTTGTTTACACTTTCAGTGGTCTTTCTGTTGGCAGCACAGACACATTTGAGACAAGCACTGGGGCTTATATGGTAAACCTTTAATGCTAGAAGACCACTGTGCAGCTCTGATAATATTAGAACCAGAACGTTACTCCTTATCTATTGGTATCTGGAGTGAACTGCACTTGAGCTTTTCTGGGTGTGAGCACTATCTGTGGCAGATGGTGGGGGAGGGGAAGAAAGGTTACATGGGGGATGGGATGAGCTTCTATTGTGCTCTTGAAGACTTCGCTGCTGTGCTTCTAACCACAACAGCTTGTTCATTTGCATTTCTGTTTACAGCATATTTGTGAAATAGCTGTTTCCTGTTAAATTATAGCAGGAAGATGTGCGGGTCTTAAATTAGTAAGCAAAAGGTCACAAGGAAAGCAGCTGGTAACGAGAGCTATACTTCCTATCATCGACAGTACATGCTATCAACAAATTATATACAGTATGTAAACCTCAAAATAATAGTAGTGTCGAATTAATAAAGTCACTTGAAATATGGAGGGAAGAATTGGCAACTGGCAACTGTAACTTGTGGCGCTGTGCTGTGTACAAAACAATCTTACAGTTGCCATGGAGTCCAGTGGGCCTTTATCAAACCTTTATTGTTCAACTTTGCACACACGTTCCTGGATGGAGTCTTGGTTAAAAGCTAAAACGATGGACTGCTGGCTGACCGTAATAATAGAATAATGTGTGTGTGTTTGTGTACACACTATTCAATCACAAAATATAGTGCCTATCTTAACCTGTATGTGCTGGCTTTTGCTGTGTCTCTCCTCTCATTCTGTCTCTGTCTTCTCCTCTGCTTCTCTTCCATTAACTCTTATTTTTGCTCCTGGGCCCCGATATACCCCAGGGCTGACACTGGACTTTTGCTGGCATTCTGGTAGAAACCCCAGGGAAACAGCATCGTCAAAGTTACAGTGGGAGACTGGTGGTGGTCCTGTGGAATTTCATGGCCTCTGTCTTTTTCTTATTTCCTCCTTTCCTTTCAGATCACAGAATCACAGAATCTACAGTGCAGATAGAGGCCATTTCGGCCCATCGAGCCTGCACCGACACATATCCCACCCTATCCCCGTAACCCCACGTATTTAATCCCCTAGAAAGTAGTGGGTAGTGTGACGTGGTGTGGTGGGGAAAGGAGCCAGCAATGGCTGCAGGCTGTGTTTGGAACGCGGGTGTGGTGCAAATATCAGTTATTCTACGTCCCCATGAGCTACTACTAGTAATCTATTATTTTTAAATAGTGAGTGGTCTCAAGATTGTAACGGTACTGTACATGTAGGCGGGCTGCAAATATAACGTTACGTGACCGATTGAGTATAATGGGACAGCACCTTGCGTTGCGTGATAGTCCCTTACTAATCCCCATAAATCTCTTATCTACCCTGTTCAGGAAAACATCATGGACCCAGGTGCCCACGATATATGCAAGTTTAAAAATAGCAAAATCTCAGGAAGGTCTTGGTTACAAATGCTATTAAAGCAAAGCTTAGGAAAGCGTATCTCGTAAGTTTCGCGTATATTGCCCATCAACCAGAATCAGTTTGCCTAAAAGGAGCCATAGAAGTGAAGGTAAAATGGCTCCTGGCAACTTGTATCAATTTCACACTTTTCAACCTTGCAAATCCCCCCACCTGCACCCCACACACCTCAGGCTACTTTGTCAACTGGCACCACTCCCTGCTGAGACAATTTGCAACCTGTTTCCCACCTCTCTCTGCATCCCCTCTCCCATCACCGCTTCCCTCTCCCCCTTTTCTCTCCCTCTCCCCTCTACTCCCATTTACCTCCTTCCAATCCAACTTTGACCTCCCCTACCTTGGTGAAATTATCCCCCCGCCCTCTAACCTTGCTTGACCCGAATGCTGCATTTGGTCTTGACTGCCCACGTACAATACCATTCGAGGTGGACTAGTATACTAAATATCTTGCATCTGCATGCACTTCATAAATTCCTATGGCCACATTAATAATGGAAATCATCAATGTAAGCTTGTTATGATGGAATTATACCCTGCCTCAGTGGAGATGCTGCAGCACTGCTACTGGCGGGAGAGTGTAATTACAGCGTGACAATTTACATAGACAGTTTCCATTATAAATGTGGACATAGAGATTTATACTGGAAATATAAAAATAAGGACAGAATTTACAACTTTAAAATAAGGACTGAATTATATCTGCGTGCCCTGCTCCAATAATTCCCCAGCCTCTAACCCCACTTTGCTTGAAGACTACAGTTGCTCTTGACTCCCCTTATGCACTGCCATGGAAGATTGATTTGCATTACATATATATTTCTCAAGTTATTGTACAGCAGGAATGTAACATACCTGTGCAGAAATTATAGCTGGAAAAGAATCAGAATAGATTTGGTTCCTACATCCTGTAACCCTGAGGCCCAGGGGAGTACTGCGATAGTTGAGTGTATCATCCCTTCAAAGACTTATTGATAATTTTCTGTGAAACAATTTTAAAAAAATGTTTATTTGGTTTTTCTTAAAATTATTGGAAGAATATTACAGATAATGCCGAAATGTTACTTTGTATTACTATGGCATCAGTGCTATTTATTTCAAGATTACATGGTTGCCAATAGTTATAATGTATGCTGTAAAATTCAAGTGTTAATTTAAAATCTCCCATTTTTCCTTTGGTGGAAATGATTGCAGAAGTCTCAATTCACTGGTGCATTTTGAACAGCGAGTTTCTTGTCTCGGCCATAGCATGCCGGTGGGTGAAGACACAGAATGAACACCAGGCACCTCTCGGCATGTTATGTTATGTGAAGAGACTTCAGTTGCACATGGGAGGGAAAAAATACATTTGGCTCGATAAGTGTAAAATCTGAAAGCCTATCTCTGTAATACTGTGAAGGAAAAAACAAATGTAATCTTGTAATATTTTTATGTTGTAGGCCTCAAAGGATTGCTTTTATACAATCAAACTTAAGTTTTACAGCTAAAAACAATGGTCTATTTCTGCATTTCTCTGAAATTTTTAATAATCAATAAAAATCACTGTTAAAAATACTTTCCTCAATAAATATCATTTTTTTTAACAATCAAAATGATAAAGATTATTTGTATATGTTTATAAATACACCGTATGAATAATTTAATACATTTTTAACATATAAAAATCTCAAATATTGAACTATTGAACTATTAATAAGATGGATTAGCGGCAGGTGTAATTAGACTGCCTGTGCAGATTTGCGTGTGCATACTCATTTTTGTTTAATAATACTCCTGTGAAATGCCTTTGGATGTTTTGGATGATAAAGGTGCTATGTAAATGCAAATTGTTGTTATCTTCCTTTCTGTGCTGTTGCAGTTCCGAACGCTCATTTGTTTGAGCACGCAGCTTCAGTTGCATCAGCTCACCATTGTATCAAAAATAAATCATCTGTCTCGCATACAATGTGGGCACATGTCCAATAACATAACTGCTGCCACCATTATTGTATTACATTTGCAGCTCTTGTATCTCCCATCACTATCATAGTGCTTTTATGTATAGAATTTGAACATTTTACAAATGAAAAATATCTGATGGACACTAAAGAAAAGACTGGATTTTTACTTTGTTGAATTAGGTAGTTATTTAGCATTTAGAAAGAGCCGGATAAATATCTGTTTAAGACTGGGATGGAAAATTATAGGTCTAAGTATGGAGAAAAACAGCCAAATACACCATGGAAGGCAATAAATGTGCTGCTGTTAACAAGGAAATGTCATCTGTGGAAAGCAACCAGCCAGGACTGAATAATGAAGTTGTAGGGATAAATACACATTCTGGAATTTTGCCCAGTTACTTCGGGAATCAGGAGAAATTTTTCAAAACTTTCCCTCAGGAATTGGCCCTGAGTGGGTTTGGTTGACCAAATGGCCTTTACTTGTTCCATGCTTTGTTATTTCCTATATACAGCAAAGTAGGTTTTTAAGCTGATTCTTTGTACATATTATTCATCCCTATTTGAGATACATAAATAGTTCTGATAAATAGCTTACAGTAGTGCCTCCTAATACGCCTCACTTAAAAGGAAGAGAAAGTATTAGAATTATTGCCATGTTCCAAATTTTGAAACTCTGATCCTGGAATTATACCATAGAATACTAGTGTATGGACACTTGGGGGAGAAATTCGGTATCGCCCATTTTGGGGCGCTAATATCGGCTGGGTGCAAATTATCACCTCCGACTGCAAAATTTGCCTCTATCGCCCCTGGAGGTGATTTGAGCACTAAATCAGGCGCTACACACCTCTCAAGGCGCTAACGTCGGGGACTGAGGCGCTACTTCAGAACGCTACCGAAGCTCAGGCGATGTCAATACCATGGAAGCCAGACTGGCGCTGTCCAGTTCTTAAAGGGGAGGGGCCATCTTTCTGGCCAGCCACTCCCTGCTCATTGCAGCCTTGAATCTCGGCCTGGAGAAACCTCTAAAGCAATTGTGTTGGATGCACTAATGGATAGGCCCAGGGAAAGAGCTCAGCACTTAGGAACCTCAAAAGTGGTGCTGAGGGCCAAAACTCCTTAGGACAGTGTTAAATCTTTTCAGACGTGTCCCTCCCTCTCAACCTGCGTGTACCAAAAATTTAGCCGACAAGAAAAGGCAGGAAGCGGCCGCCTTTAAATAGCGCTCCCCCAGCCTCTTCCCGACTGCAAAACATTCCCCTCTACCTGTCGTTGCTAGCGGAAAGGCAGGGGGCGCAACTCAATATCCGGTCCGGGGTACTACCGGGGCGTTGCACGCTCGACTTACGTCACGATCTGCGGGCGCAGGAGATCGTGGCGGTAGTGTTTAGCGCCGTCGCAAAATGTCTGGTCAATTTCGCGAGCGGTGCTAAAATCATCGCGCTCGGGCGCTAACTTCCTAGCGCTAAACAACTAAATTTTCCCCCCCGATGTCTTTGTCCAAAATTCCTCTCTCTGCTTTGAGTAGAGATATTCCATTTTAAAAGGATTAACACCTAAACTAAAATTTGACGGCCCATGTTTTTTAACTAGAGAACTACAGGACATCAATTTTTAATTGCCGTGTAATGGTAAAGGATTTTTGCACCAAGTTTGCAAAAATCGGGTGAAGATTGTTTTCATTTTGGGTAATATCCATGTGCCAAATACTCCACGTTAGAGTAGAGCTTTCAGCATCAACCACTGTTTCTTTTTTGTAATGACATTGTGCCTTTCTGTCAGTACAGTAGTACAATCCTGCACTTGACATCTCCGATTGTATCACCATGTGCCGTAATGGCAGGTTACTACCAGATCCTGAAACACTTCATTCGATACTAAGTTTCTATTTTTTGTAAGAAAATTCTTGTTTGTTCTTTTACCAATAGCTTGTGGACAGATATAATTTTTGTACTAGGTTGAACTGTACAAATGACACTTGTATTAAAACAAAATAAAGCTTCAGATGGGAATAGTAGTGTATTGTAATTATCCTCTAATTAATATTCACTGTATTCTGGCCTGTGTAACTAAAACCATGAGCTTTACAAAACTCCATGAATAATTGCTTGACCAGTGGCAATTTTACACAATTTAAATTTGTTGTGTTTTTATTGAGCAAATTATAATCATATACTGCAGTGATTCATTTACAAGTAAGTACTTCTACTTCAGGGGAAGAAATCTTGGGACATAAATGTTAAAACTTGGCTTTCCTGTTGGTGTGCTGGAAGACTCAAAAAATTTGGAAATGTGCTAGGAAAACTGGTTTTGGCAGCAAATGGCAGCATTGCTTGTCTTGTAAATAGTTCAGCTTGCAGCTGCTGTAGGATTTTATGATTTGCAATTGTTTATAGGGTGCAGTGGAGCGCAGGACTGTGAAATTGACCGCAAGACTGTATCATTTCTGAGAATGTCCCCAAATGCTCAGATGCACTCGACAAGTAAGTTTACTAAATTAATTTGTCTTGCATGTTAATATGTTCATGGCTCCCCGATAGCTTGCTGACTTTATGCAGCGAGTATTTGAGCCAGACAGATCCTCCAGACTCGATTCCTAGTCTGCACTCACGTAGCTGATCTTAGCCAGGGGAGCGATAGGGACACTACATTGACCTCAGCACCCTGGTTTGGGAGGGGAAATTAGTTGGGGTTCCCCCACCTGATTGACGTCGAGTAGCCCTGCTGTAAGTATGCATGTGTGGACGTTTCATGAGGACATGATTAGGCTTGGCTGTGATATCCACTACGGTTGAATAGCCTACTTGCACTGTTGAGACACGCACAACAGAAAAGCCACTAAAAGTGCTTTGTACAGACGAGTGAGTGAACAAGGCAAGAATAAAATACCCAAAGATGGGGCAAGAAAAAATTTCCCAATTCTTCCTTGCAATATAACAATTCAGATTAGTTTGCTATAGAATAATTTACACATTAGGGGTACAGTAGCATATTGGTTATGTAACTAGACTCGTTACATAAGGCCTGGACTAATGATCCAGAGACGTGAATTCAAATCCCGCCACAGCAGTTGGGGAATTTAAATTCGGTTAATTAAATAAATCTGTAATTAAAAAAAGTTAATATCAGTAATGACCATAAAACTACCGGATTGTCGTAAAAACCCATCTGGTTCACTAATGCCCTTTAGGGAAGGAAACCTGTCGTCTTTACCTGGTCTGGTCTACATGTGACCCCAGACCCACAGCAATGTGGTTGACTCTTAACTCAGTTACCATACGGACTGCAGCGGTTCAAGAAGGTGGCTCACCTTCTCATGGGCAATAAATGCTGGCCTTGCCAGTGACGCCCACATCCCAAAGAACGAATTAAAAAAAAACAATGAAAAAGGATATAGAGGCACTGGAGAACATGCAAAAAATATTTACAAGTTTGATACCAGAACTGCAAAGTTATACCTATCAGGAAAGGATGAACAGGCTCTTTTCTCTTGAAAACAGAAGGCTGATAGAGGTCTTTAAAATTATGACAGGTTGTGATAGTGTAGATACAAAGAGAGTGTTTCCACTTGTGGGGAAGAGCACAACTAGAGGCCATCAATATAAGATAGTCACCAAGAAATCCAATAGGGAATTCAGAAGAAACTTCTTTACCCAGAGAGTGGTGAGAATGTGGAACTCGCTACCACGGGGAGTGGTTGAGGTGAATAGTATAGATGCAATTAAGGGGAAGCTAGATAAGCATATGAGGGAGAAGGGAATAGAGGGTTATGCTGATAGAGTTAGATGAGGAAGGATGGGAGGAGGCTCGAGTGGAGCATAAACGTCGGCATAGACTGGTTGGGCCGAATGGCCTGTTTCTGTGCTGTATATTCTATGTAACATAACAGAAACTAAAAGTACACTTACTGTTCTTTATACACCTGGAGGGCCTTCGTGGAGATGGTTGTGAAAAGCCTACAAGAAGCTTCCTGCTTGTGGTTGCAAAGTGTGGTGAGAATATGCTACCATTGGAACGCATTCACTGATGAAAGCAGTGGTCTATTGACCAGGTCAAACTACCAATGTCACTGGTGTGTTAAGTTAACGGGACTTGCTCCAGTAGACCAGTGTTTAAATTCAAACCCAGCTGACACTGAACAGGGAAGATGAAAAATTTACTGTTGCTATTACGATTTTTAAAAAAATCATCTTTTCTAATTCTCATGCCTATAGTTCTTTCTTTAGGAAGGAAAAAATCACAGAAATCACAGAAACCCCACAGTGCAGATAGAGGCCATTTCGGCCCATCGAGCCTGCACCGACACATATCCCACCCGATCCCCGTAACCCCTACACATATCCCACCCTATCCCCGTAACCCCACGTATTTAATCCCCCTAACACTAAGGGTCAATTTATCATAGCCAATCAACCTAACCCGCACATCTTTGGACTGTGGGAGGAAACCGGAGCACCCGGAGGAAACCCACGCAAACACGGGGAGAATGTGCAAACTCCACACAGACAGTCACCCGAGGCCGGATTCGAACCCGGGTCCCTGGCGCTGTGAGGCAACAGTGCTAACTAAAAAAGAAAGACTTGCATTTATATAGCGCCTTTCAGGACATCCCAAAGTGTTTTACAGCCAATGAAGTACTTTTGAAGTGTGTAGGAAACATTATAACTGTGACTACTAGCTAGAAGATAGGATGGCGCAGGCTATAGGTTTTTTCCATGTTCAGCATCAGTGCCATTATATATTGACTGACAGAAGGTTTTTTTACAGAATGGGTAAGTCCCCATGCTGCTTTTTCTGAATTGTTGCACTCTTATCACCATTCAGTAGCCAAACAACAAACTGATGTGAGCCTAGACAGTGAGTGTTGATGGGCTATTGAATCGTGGAGTACATCCCAGCCAAGCCTGATCCTATCTCATCACACATTAGGCATGTACACACTTTTCTGCAATGATCACTGGAATCCTGGGTCATTTTTTGTTTTCCTAACCCAGGGACACTGAACTAATAGTAGTGTGTCCAAACCTGCCTCAACCGAGATCTGCGAATTCAGCATTTGGTCAGGATCAAAGCTGGGACTTCTCTGATCTGTATAGCTCAGTACCACACTGAGAATTGCATTTATTTACTGAACCAGCAGAATGCTAGAACATGACATATAAGAAAATGATACACCATTGATTGATCTGGATGCAGCAGTCTGGATGAATGCGTTCCATGTTAACTGTCCCAGCCAACATTCCTGCCTCGGTCAGTAACAGATTAACTAGTCATTCATCACATTCCTGTTTGTAGGACATTGCTGATGCAGACAAGTTGCTGCATCTGCCAACATAAGTTGCTGCACTCCAAAAATAATTCACTGTATGAGTATTTTGAAATATTTTAATTTGATGAAGCTCTTTCTAAGTGCAAGTATTGTATTTGTTTATTTAACTCTACATTTATAGGAATGCCTTTTTTCGAGTAATTAATCTGGCCATTTTGGATAATTAGTTTTCAGTCATGTCCCCTAATATTCAGAGCCTGATTAAAAGACAATCAACCTTTGCATTACAAATTTTGTGATGTAGGTGTCAGTCCAAGAAAGATGGGTAGCAGACTAGTTCCTAGCAGTAAATCTCTGAAACCTCCATAAACTTTGACCTATTAGTATAAAACAATGTTATATTTCATTTTGTGTTGCAAATATTTTGCCATTTGTAAAAATAATAGATCATTGAGGAGTTATAAGCCTGGAAGTTACTGCTTGCAATTTTAATGTACGAGCACTTAACAGGTTCGTATGACATTCCTCCTTCTGATGTTTTAATTGTGATAATAGCCCATTTAAAATAAACGAGTTAAAGCTCCCATTAAAGTAGTGGGCAGAGGAATGTCATACAAAGCCTTTGTGTGCTGATATAAATGGTCATTTCTAAGCAACTGTGTGATTCCTTGAATACGTGACACCGGTGACATTTGTTTGGTGTAATCAGTAATTCACTTTAATTTTACAGAAAGTTGGAAACTTTTTGCTCATCAAAGTGAGGGATGTTAGCCTAGGCAATGGATAGTTTCCATTTTCTGCAATCAGTGACCCAGTGTCAGCACCTATAACTCCAGGTCAGTTATCACATAGATTACATGTAGCATTAAGTTCCCTCTACATTGCTCCAGGTAAGTACAGGAGGCCATCTTAAGTTTTTTTTTAAATAGTCAATGAAAGATGTATTTATTGTTGGCTGAAGTTGTATTTTGGCAGCTGCAGAGCAAAACCCCCCACCTTGGAACTATTCGCACTTATATTGACATGTTCACAGTTGAGTAATCTGCAACAGTATAAGAGAGATGCCTTTTATCGCTTCATTCTGTGCTGTGTTCAGACTTGGATTGCAGAGGTGAGGGCATAATTCTGATTCCCTTATGCATCCTAAATCCTTACACTTACATCCTTCGGACTCAATAATCTGATATCTGGCAAGGTCAGCAGTGACCCAGGAAGGTGTTGGTGATTGCTCAGCCAGCCTGGCTCGTTGATGGAATCAGGATAGGTAGATGTGTCACTGGGGTGAGATTCTTCCCATTTAGCTCCAAGTAATCCTGTAAACCAATATCTGCATGGATAGAGCGGATCTAGCAGTGAGAATCTTACCAGTGCTTTGTGTTGGTAAACTGCACCATTTTAGCCATCAGTACCCTTGCACAGTCGTGGAGATCCCTAAATCTTTGCTGTAAATTTGCTGGTCTTGCATTAGTGGGAGTGTCCCCGTGGTGAGAGTTTCCACAGGCAAATGGAAATTCTATTTCTGTTGATTTTTCTGTTGATTCGGTTGGATTTGGAGCCTCTCAAACATGGCGTCAGACACCTGGCTGATGGTGAGGGAAGGGGGAATCCTTCATGATTTTGAAAATATGCATCACATTTCCCTCTCTCCCTTGGCCATACTTTTTCCCAGTGACGTCAGATTTTAGCTTCTTTAGTTGCTCTTCACAGCTCATTGACTTAAGATCTAGTTCCATTTTTGACGCCCATCTTTGGATCATTCCAGTGCCTCTGTGTCTTTTCCCAAGTACAATGACCAACATTGGAATCAGTATTCAAGTGGGTTTTCACCAATGCTTTACATTGTGATCATAACCTAATTTTCTCATTTAATTGCAAAATACTGCAGATGCTGGAAATCTGAAATAACAACAGAAAATGCTGGAAATACTCAGCAGGCCAGGCAGCATCCGTGGAGAGAGAAACAGAGTTAACGTTTCAGGTCTGGGACCCTTCATCAGAACTGGAAAAAGCTGGAGATGTAACAGATATTAAGCAGGTGCAGAGACAGTGGGGGGGGGGGGGGGGGGTTAGGAGGGGAGGAAGAAATAGAAAGAATCTACAGGATGTTCTTTCTATTTCTTCCTCCCCTCCTAACCCCACCCCCCCACTGTCCCAGACCTGAAACGTTAACTCTCTTTCTCCACGGATGCTGCCTGGCCTGCTGAGTATTTCCAGCATTTTCTGTTGTTATTTCTAATTTTCTCATTGTTTTGGCAACACTTTCAATGCTTGGTCAACCAGTACAACAACAACAACAATTTGCATTGATATAGTGCCTTTAACATAGTAAAATCTTCTAACTGCAGTTATTATTTAAGAGTAGCTGCTATATTAGGAACAGTAAGCATTACCTTGCAGTACTCAATATTAAATGTCATGTCTAGTTGCTAAGTGGCATTCATCTTGTCAGAATGTCCTGCTTTTCTGCACAAATCTGTGGCATCTGCAAAGATGAACAGCAGGGTCCTGGGCATTTGACCATAACTGGAAGTCCTCAATCAGATTTTGGATGAATGCAGAATTGATTTTACAATGTATTTGACCTCCAGCTGCACATTTTTACAAATACAAGTCAACTCAGCGTGATGCTTAAAATGATTACTGCACCAGTTTTGTTTAATATATGAAATCTCACAGAGAAAATGATTCCTTATTTCACATTTTCTTCTCTCAATACATCTTCTACTGTTTCATTGAGCCAATTTGCTGATTTCATTCTTAAAGATTTGCAGTGTCTGCAGATCATTTATTCGTTTACATGGAAACATGATGTGACTGTTGAAATGTGTTAAAGGTGAAGGCAAATTGCGAGCTTATCATCGTCTCAGCAGAGACTCGCGTCACTATCTGGGCAGCTAAATGCGTGAGTTTTCTGCAGTAAGGTTTCATTGACCTGGAGGTTTTCTGCTTAAATTTTCGGTGTGTCAATACATTTTACAGAAGCAAGCTGA
This sequence comes from Somniosus microcephalus, assembly GCF_052327205.1. Classification (NCBI taxonomy): domain Eukaryota; kingdom Metazoa; phylum Chordata; class Chondrichthyes; order Squaliformes; family Somniosidae; genus Somniosus; species Somniosus microcephalus. Next base: position 199,688,214 of record NC_140996.1, on the reverse strand, counting down.
ATGTAGGCAAAACAGTTGCAAAGTGTAAAGGTGTCAGGGATGTATTCATGTTTTTGTTTTTTGGCTGATTAAAGCGTGGGTAGGTGTAAACGACGGAAGGCATTGATTTCTGGTAAATATTTTGAATGTTGCTTGGATCTACAGAGTTTAAAATGGTGGAGTTTTATTTTTCACAATATGCTTGAAGTAATATGATGGGCGGGATTTTCCTCCACGATACAGCCGGAAATCAGGCAGAATAGCAGCTGAAAATGAATGGAAGGGGCAGAGAAGCCCACCTCTGGATTCCCACCCCTCTAAGTACTGCTGTGAATTTCCTATGGGAGGAGGGAGGAGGAGACCACCTGACTTCCCTTCTTCTGCCTCAAGTATTGCTCACTCTAGGGACTCCCAGAAGATGGGTAGTGATAAATCCAAGGGCAGCAGCGAGACGTCCGCTATGGGTACCGTTGGAGGGAGAGGGGCTACTAGTGGGCACCTCTGCCTTTCTTTAGGTCCCTGACCGCTTCCTGGAGTGCCTGTGGCTCAATGGGCCAGAAATTAGGATCGGGTGCTTGCCGCGCGTGCAAGCCCCCGATCTGCACTCACCCGGCGCGCCGACATCTGAAGCCTGGGCCTGCTTGGAATTCCTGTCACTGGCCCGGTTCAGATGTCGGCGCGATGTGCTTGCCTGATCCAGCGGCGTAGTTAGTGCGATGTGCCGGCTGGGATCAGGTGAGCACTGTGCAGCCAATCAGGGGAGGGGAAACTTCATTCATGAGTTTGATAGTAAGGACTGTTAAACTCATGAAAAGTACGGGCGCCCAAAAGACTAGTTTAACTTTAAATAACATTTAAAAAAAATCCCAATAGTTAAATAAACTATAAATAACTTAAAAAAACTATTTTAAACAATTAATAACATTTTTGAAAAAAATAATTTTTTAAGAAATCGGGTCTAAAAATAAACTTACCTTACTGTAAAGTCCTTAAAAACAATGAAGCTGTGGAAAAAGTGTAATAATTTTAAATAATAGACCACTTACCTTCAAGAATCCAGTCCTTACGCCTCCTTTTTATATGTGTAAAAAGTTAAGGCCCTTGCACACGGGCAAACCCGTCAAAAAGAAGGAAGTTCAACACGTGCGCGCAGAGTCCTGCGCGCACGCGTTGGACCGCTGAAACCCTTGGAGGAAATGCCGGTTTCCCGCGCATGCGCTGTGCATGCTGAAATCCGGCACTTCCAACGGGCCCACGCGTGAGTACCCCGTCCGTACTCACGCGTTGGGACCGGAATTACTGGCCCATTATAAGTCTTCAATTTATATTTTTGGAGAAAAAAAATCTTAGCGCTTCTGCCCCCTTTAGCAGCAGGTCCTCCTCCTTCTGTTGGTGCCGCAGGTGGTCGTGCTGCAGCGTCACTGAATGTTGCGGTCTACCAGTGGTCGGCTCCCTCTGGGTGGTGGGGATCCTGCTGCAAGACTGCCATGTATTTTTTAATTAGCCTAAACCCAGGAAAATGTGGCACAGTCACGGCAGGGTCAGCGTGGCAAGTCCAGCCTTTAACCCACCAAAGAGGAAAATCCAGCCCAATGTGTCAGCTAGAGGACTATTGCCAGGTGAAGTCCCCCAATAGCTCAGTGTGGAAAGTCACTTTTAGTGTGGTACTGAGTCATACAGAGTAGGGAGGTCAGTGTTCAGTTAGCTGATTTCAGCCAGGATGGCAGTGGTCACTTCAGTTGGCACCAGACCATGAAAGAGAAAATAGAACTGTAGAAATTACAAGATAGAAAGAGGCAATTCAGCCCATTGTGCTTGTGCTAGTGCTCACTCTTCAACTGGAGCTATCTACGCTAATCACATTTCGCTATCCTTCACTCTGGTGTCTTATGTTTTGTTATCCTATGACTCCTACTGTGCATGCATCAGGTGAGGGTAGTTTAAGGCTTGGATGTGACGCCCTCCACTGTTCAACAGCTGCTGATGATGTATTAACTGTCACATGGAGATGAGTCACTTGAACAGGGTGATAGAGTGCCAGTGGCTGTGGAACTGCACCCTAGTTTGAGTAAGGAAAGAGGGTGTAGCAGAGAAAAGGATTCCGGTCATATTGCCACAAGCCCATGCCTGATCAGTTCATTGCACCACAGGTTGGGGCCTTTTTTAGCCGAACCTTCAAGTTTTAAAATTTCATTACACTTAAAGCATTAGTTACTTGAAATTAATTATAAGGCAGTAATTTCATGAGTGTTCTGGAGATATCATGAGCTAAAAGACCAAAGCTTGGAAGGCTGTTGGCTGAATCCCAAAATGAAATTGCAGCCTTGAATTCACTTCCATGTAACATTTATTTTATGATGAACATTATTGAGTTCATGATGTCAGTATTACATACTGGTCTTTTTTTGACCAGCATGACTGACGTTTACGAGCAGTGCAGTCCATGCAGTTACCACATCATAATGTCTATTTTTGAGAATTACCTATTGTGGTGTAACCACTTCCGGCTTGAGAAGTGATAATCTGCATGGATTATTCTGAAATAATATATTTGGTGCATATTTTACAGCCTTTTAACCCATTGTCTGTTCATCTATCATAATTGGCATAATGGGGAAACACGAACTGTTCAATATTGTGGCATCTGAACTTCAATGTGCAGCATAGAGTGATGTGTTGGGTAAAGGAGTGCCATCCTAAGAGTTGTTTAAGCAGAAAGTATCAATTTAATTGGTCATTAATCACGTCATAAGACCTTAAAAGTGGTAAAGAATGTTAGATTTTGCATTCAGAAACTCATCAGATCACGGTGCACTACACAATGTTTACTACTTACTGTAATAGCAGAGTAGTGAGGGCACAGCAAACTGTACATCACCTTAATTACCATAATTATAACAAAGTCAGTGGAGCTGCAGCAATCTATATATACTAATGATGAATGACTTTGGAATATGTCACAATAGACGCTGTTTTTATTTAAGAGTTTCCAGTGCAGATGTTTCATACAGAAATTTTGAAAAAAGGAGCAAGGAAATTTCAGTTAATACAACCAACAATGTAGACAAACCCATTGTCATACAACAATTTAACATCAGGAGTTAATATTCCACTAATACAAAATCCTGTTGTGATTTTACGTATCAATATACAACGTATCGATAAACAAGTACTGATCCAAGCATAAAATATCTTGGCTAACAAATTGGCAGTTTATTGGGACTCCACCAAATGTGGATATCGAAATGCATAATGGAAAAAGTTGGAGAAGTGTGTGCTGATGCAAGATTTTAAATATATTATATTATGCATTTGTCTGGCGCAGGTAACAATATGGCCATTGACAGAATTTGGGGGAAATTGTGTAATTTGATAGGTCAGTTTTGTGGTACTTGCCGGTTTGTGGATGATAGCTCTGGGGAAAAAAATCTGAGATTTGATTGCTCTGTTTTCTACTGGTTACGCGTTCTTCATTAGTACTTTTTTTTGCTACTTTTGATTTGTTCACATTTAGTTAATTGGATGTTTGAGTGGTACCTTAACAGCTAAGTAGTTTATTTGAGCCAGTCATGATTTATTTCACCTACAGACCTAACTCCTTGAACCTTGACACCATGAGACTACAATTTCAGGTGCCTGAAAAGTGCAGTGCTATGGATGGATGTCAATTTCAACCCTTTTAATTTTATGTAGTGAATCATTTTGTATGTTAATAGTTTTTTTTCAGCCTTGCTTTTATGTGCCCAGGGTTCAGCTCCTGGAAGCTCTTAGGCATGTTTCCTATTGGAAGCACTTTATTTTATTTTGCTTAACTTATTCAGAGTTTATATCCCAAAAGACTAGTAATTTTATTTCGGTGTTCATACAAGGTTTCAATTCCAACCCCCTTTTTTTGGGCACATCTCACTTTCCAGTGTTGCAGGGAGTAAATATGCATTGTATCTAGAACAATAGGTTGGTTGGAAGCCATAGGATATTAATGCAATCAACAGGAGGGGAGGTTCCAATTATTTAATGTGAATTTCACTTGATCCCTGATGTTGGGATCCCACGACTGTGTGGCTGTTCATGGTTCCAACACCATCATCAAGTTTGCGGATGATACCACGGTAGTAGGCCAGATCACCAACAACGATGAGTCAGCCTACAGGGAGGAGGTCCAGCATCTCGTGAAGTGGTGCGCCGATAACAACCTGGCCCTGAACATCAAGAAAACCAAAGAAATCATTGTGGACTTCAGGAAGTCTAAAGGCGGAAGTCACATCCCCATCCACATCAATGGGGCTGTGGTGGAAAGGGTGGACAGCTTTAAGTTCCTCGGAGTCCACGTCACGGAAGACCTCTCCTGGCCCCTCAATACCTCCTCTCTGGTGAAGAAGGCCCAGCAGCGCCTATATTTCCTAAGGAGGCTGAAGGGATGTAACCTGTCACCCCTGATCCTCTCTAACTTTTACCGCTGCACAATAGAGAGCATCCTGACAAACTGTATCACAGTATGGTATGGCAGCTGTAGCTACTATGACCGGAAAGCCCTGCAGTGGGTAGTCAAAACTGCCCAACGCATTACCGGCACTCGGCTACCGACCATAGAGCACATATACCAGAAACGCTGTTTACGGAGGTCACGGTCCATCATCAAAGACCCTACCCACCCCAGCCACAGTCTGTTCGCCCTCCTGCCATCTGGGAGACGCTACAGATGCATTCGCACCCGTACGACCAGATTTAGGAACAGCTTCTTTCCCAGGGCTGTCATCCTACTGAACTCCACAAATAAACTCTAAAGCCTGCACATCTGCCAATGCACTTTATTATGGTTATGCTTATGTTAATGTATTACAAGCAAAAGTATGTTGAATGTTTAAATATCTTAATCTAAATGTACACTCTCGGGAGCCGCAAGCCTACATTTCGTTGTACTGCACTTGTGCACTAACAATGACAATAAAAGTTGATTTGATTTGATTTGAGTGGTATGGTCCAATATTTCGGTTTCAGCTGACATTTGCCAAACATGCTTTCCTGTGTACCTGCTATTTTAGTTCATATTTGATTGCTAACTATTCTAAGCTGAGTATGATGAGTTTGGTTACAGGGTAAGGTGGAGTCATTTAGATCAAAGAATGTTTGCCATCATTTAACCTGAGTGGCACATAACTTTGTGTTAAATGCTGTAGTGTTAAGGGGGAAGGTACCTGAGACTTAGGTTTACATATCATTGTACTTGCAAGGCTTAACTTCAATAGGAATTCAATTCAGTTTTCAGATTATTCACTGGAGCTATTCTGAATCTGAACTGAGAACAGTTGTTCCTCAGGATTCTCCACATTTTGACTCTTGGGATCACAATCAGTCAGCAGCAATGTAGCTATGACAGTAAATCAGTGTTCTTGAAATTTTAAACAGATTTCCAGCGAGAAAGTTAAAATATTTGCTGTCATGGGCTTTATTTCTTTGCTTTTTGCTTTCTTTTGTTAACCAGTTTTAATCAAATCAATAAAATAGGGGGCAATTGCTGTTCTAGCTTGTTTACTTAAGAAATAGGAGCAGGAGTAGGCCATTTGGCCCCTCAAGCCTGCTCCTATTTACATCTTTTGTTGACTTTTAAGACATCAAAACACTTGATATTATAGTCAGTGCTCAAAATATTGACTCAAGTTTTCCAGCATTCAGTTTGGAACATGAAACCAGAAACCCCATTGACTAATATACCAGTCAAACTACACATTTGGCATAAAATTGATCTAAAAATCGTACAAGATGATATGGAATCCGTAGTACAACTGGAACGATTTCATTACTATTTGGTTTAACAGTAAGTAAAACTTGCATTTATATAGCACCTTTAACATAGAAAAATATCCCAAGGTGCTTCACTGAGAGGGAATTCCAGAGCGTAGGGCCCAGACGGCTGAAGGCATGCCTACAATGGTGAAGTGAAGGGAGTTGGGGGATGCACAAGAGACCAGAGTTGGAGGAACGCAGAAGTTCTTAGCGGGTTGTTGGGCTGGAGGAGGTTACAGAGGGGCGAGGTCATGAAAGGATATAAACACAAGGATGAGAATTTTAAATTTGATGCATTGGGGACCAGGAGTCAATGTAGACTAGCAAGCACAGAGGTGATGGCCGAGTGGGACTTGGTGCAGGATAGGATACGGGCAGCTGAAGTTTATGGAGGGTGGTGGATGGGAGGCTGGCCAGGAGTGCATTATTGGGAGAGGTTAAGGGAGGACGGGGGGCAGTGGAATCAGGAGATGGGGCAAGGAGAGTTGAGATGGAGATTGTAATCACTGAGGATGAGGCTGAGACTGAGGGAAGGAAAGGAGGAAGAATATCTTCACTGAGAAACTGGCGTTGGAGCTACACTAGCTGCAGACCACCTTAAGGCACTGAGGTCAATTGTTGCACCTCTACTGTCACCATGTTTGAGATCAATTGATTCACCAGGGATCATGGATCGACCCTGGAATGACCCTTCTGATCTGTATAGCTTAGTACCATACCAAACCATTGGAGAACTCTGCAGTAGTTTTATTGCAAATTGTATTGACTTGGCTTATTGCTCTAGTCTATTTCACAGCATTTTTATTATTGACACACACAGACGTCAACCTGGGAAATAAAAAAGAAACTGAACGCTGTAAGTTTGAAATAAAAACTGCTTTTGCTGGAAATACACAGCATGCCAGTCTGCAGCTGCAGGTGCATATCCGTCTCAATGTTTTCAAACTTGAAGCATTTTTCTTCTTTTGATTGCCCTACAGACAGATCTGCATAAATTCTAATCAAAGCATTTAAAATGACTGCCCTCCATTTACTTACTCTGTTGGATTCAAGTTGGCGGGGGGGAGTTGCGGGGGTGGAGGAATGGGAAGCATTCTATGACTCTATGCCTTGGTGCTAATCATCTGTTCAGCTATTTCGAGCAGTGACTTGTCATCTCAACATGCTAAAAATGCATCATCAAACTTTAACCAACTTTGTAAATATCCTGAACCTCATGTTCTTTTTAAAAAGGCCAAGCAGAGTATTTGTGTGGAATGGTAAATTTGGACCCACCTGCAATTGTTGAATTGGCCAAATGTAGTACTGCGCTATATCATAAAGGAGAGATGGCAATTGCCAAGTAAAGGAGAGATACTTCCCCACAATTAAGCTGCAGTAATGTGGGAGAGTGAGTCACCCCGGTTACTCTCGCATACTACAGTGCTTTACTGAAGAGCAGTACTGAAAGAGATCTGGGAACAGGTTGTTTACTTATCCTCTCAGTTGAGAAGCATTACATGGCAACAAAAAAGGAGAAAAATTAATTCAAAAGAGGAGAAAAAGTGAATTATCATCTCAGACTTGAAATTGATGTTTCTCCTGCTGATTTTTCACCAAATTTGATGTAATTAATTACTTCTTCTTGCTCAAGAGTTTCTTGGAAAAATAGGTCTTGGAAAAATAGGTGCGCTGGTTGCAGTCAATGCTCGAGACCATGGCCTAGAAATTGGTTGACGCTGCACCTATTTAAAGGCGTAAAATGGGCGTCAAAGCGTCCAATTATGGAAGGCAGCGTCTGCTCGCACATTCCGCGCTGTAATATTGTTAAGAGGAGAAAATGAGGCATCCAGGGCCTGCCAGAAACAGATTAGCCCCATTGCATATGCAAATAAGGAGCCTAGCACCTATTTGCAAAATTGGTCGACCCTGAACACAGCTGGCGCTACATGCGGCCTAACCAGAGTTCCTTCAAGAATACTTAACTGATTGTGGAGCCAGACGGAGCAGGAGTGTTCCTCCCGGCTCCATGCAGTGCCGAAGATGGTTGCTGGCACCCGCTTGGCCTCCTCCCTCCCCCCCCCCCCCCCCTTTCCAGGACCTACCTGAGGGTTGCTGCTGGCGATACAGCAGCCTGAAGTCCAATGTTGATTTGCCAGCGTGCTGCCTGGGAATGCCCAGCATGCGTCCACAGCTTGCTGGTCTCATTTAAATGTGGCCTGCGGCCCAATATCGGGGGCATCTCTGGCCTACCTGTTCCGGCAGGCTGGCACGAACCAATTTCCAGGCCCATGTCTGTACACATTCTGCACTGTACTTGTCACCTCAATACCTTAGAATAATAAAGCTGCCAAGAGACTTTCCCTATTTGCGTCTTCTGGTAGAGGAATCTGGAAACCACCACATCTGTCAATACAACCAGGACTTGTAACATGAATAAGTTAAAGGCTTCATTAAATTGTAACTGAACTTGCATGACCTTCTTTCATCAAACACCCTCTGTCTGGTTAAAGGTTGTCCTAGATACTAAATTTGTAGTACACCAAAAATGACCAAATACTATCATACCATGCACATTTAAAATAAGCATGCTAACACTATAATATGAAGCAAACCTATTTTTTGAATGTTAAAAAGGCTTCTGAAGCATTTATTTTAGAATGAAATGGGATGTTTCTGAACGTTTCTTCAAATGATTGCTACAACCTTCTCTATGGACACAACCTGTGGGAAAATTCTTAAGAACTTTGGGCACATCTTGTTAAAATGCGATTTGATTTCGAAAAGTGTTTACGAAAAGTGTGAATAGTGTGTAGAAGGTTGCGAGGCTTACTGATTGAGCAGTCATATATGCAATCTTGCCTGCTAAAAGTGGGAGCCCAGTTGGCAGAAACTGTTCTGCTAATGGCAGATGGCAGCTTGTTATTTCAATGCCCTGCCATTTACAGCAGAATTTTTCAGTTCTGCAATTGAAATGTAAGCAACAGGTGCTTTGATGTCTTGTATCATCGGTGTGCATAAGTAAACTTTCTCCTTCAAATTGGACAGTGATTCTTTTGGGTAAACTCTGGCATCAAATATTGAAACTTGATGATTGATTGATCCATATCGCACTGAAGGGGAAGTATGGAGATTATGGAGCGTATAATCTCTGCTCACCAACTGCGACATTTCCCCCTAAATGTACCACTTGGCTCTCTGAATCGGTTTGACTCTATGGAGTGAATTTTTCCCCGGCCGGATATCCGTCCATTTTGAGGGCCGGGCCTTATTTTCTTGCAGCCAGAGTTTGAGGGCCCTGGGGCAGCCCGCTGGCTCTGGGCCGTCACTGTATTGGGTGCCAAGGCCAGCCTCCAGGCTGAGGAACGTAGCTCTGTTGGGGCGGGGTGGAAGTAACCTGGGCTGGATTAATGCAGCCTGGAGGAGCCTCTTTGGCTGTGCCTCCTGCGGATTCTGGTTGGAGTATGCAGGTGCACGCTCCAACAGCACATGACCCATAGGTCATATTAGGCAGCTGCAGTTATACTCCTCTTTGCACTGCTGTTGAATAGGTAGAGTTCTCCATGTGTGGATGAAAATGCCGCTTTGCTATCTGGCCTCCTGTGGCTCAGTTGGTAGCACCCTCGCCTCTGAGTCAGAAGGTTGTGGGCTCACAGTCCCACTCCAGAGACTTGAGCACAAAAATCTAGGCTGACGCTCCAGTGCAGTACTGAGGGAGCGCTGCACCGTCGGAGGGGCTGTCTTTTGGATGAGACGTTAAACCGAGGCCCCGTCTACTCTCTCAGGTGGACGTAAAAGATCCCATGGCACTATTTCAGAGAAGAGCAGGGGAGTTAACCCTGGTGTTCTGGCCAATATTTATCACTCAACCAACATCACTAAAATAGATTTTCTGGTCATGATCACATTGCTGTTTGTGGGAGCCTGTTGTGTGCAAATTCATTGCCATGTTTCCTACATTACAACAGTGACCAAACTTCAAAAGTACATCATTCGCTGTAAAGCACTTTTGGACGCCCTGAGGTCGTGAAAGGCGCTATATAAATGCAAGTCTTTCTTTCTTAGCACATCAGCAGGGTACGTTACCCACTAAACCATTAGCTGATATCCCTCATTAAAAACAAAATTGGATAAATTTTGGTCTTTGGTGTTCCTGGTCACGTTGGCAGTTCCCAGTGAAAAGATCTAGAGAAGGTAAGAGGCCATAGGGAGGGATCCAGGTGGAATGAGAATTCTGATGACGGGAGAAAGGGCCAGCTGTGCGGTGGGGGGGAGACTCCTAGACAAAGATGTGGGCGCGGCGGCAAAGGCAACAGAAGAGCTCAGTGTCGTGCCAAGTTCAAAATTCATTGAGGTGGGGCACAAGGGGATGAAGCGGAGGCCTTTGTCAGCTGTGGCTCAGCTATTAGCATTCTTGCCTTTGAGTCAAAAGGTTGTGGGTTCAAGTCCCATTCCAGAGACTTGAGTGCAAAACAAATCTAGGCTGACACTCCCAGTGCAGTATTGTGAGAATGCTGCACTGTCGGAGGTGCCGTCTTTCAGATGGGATGTTAAACCGAGGCTCTGTCTGCTCTCTTGGGTGAATGTAAAAGATCCCATGGCACTATTTGGAAGAAGAGCAGGGGAGTTGTCCCCGGTGTCCTGCCCAATATTTATCCCTCAATCAGCATAACAAAAACAGATTATCTGGTCATTATCACCTTGCTGTTTGTGGGAGCTTGCTGTGCGCAAATTGGCTGCCGCGTTTCCTACATTACAACAGTGACTACACTTCAAAAGTACTTCATTGGCTGTAAAACGCCTTGGGACGTCAGTCGTTGTGAAAGGCGCTATATAAATGCAAGTTTTTCCATCCGTCCGCCTGTCAAATTAATCTTGATTGTGAAAAGCTGACGGCAGATTCATTTCTTTTTGTCTATTAGAAATGGAAAGGTAGCCCTGCAAGCTGCCAAGAAAGAACTTGTTACTATTTAACTGCAGCTGACGTGCTTGTGGAACCACCTTTTCCAAGCAAGGTTCCAAGCACTGTCAAATACCACTGCGAATGCTGGATCAGTAGAGTTACGCTGCAGGTGTTATGTTGGAGCAATGTGTAAGAACCTACCACTTTGATGCAGGACCTTCAGTGTGATGGGGGCTTAACTAGAGTGTACAGTATGTCACACAAATACATTGGCAATTGGTAAATAGATCTCTGTAGTCTGGACAACAGAACTATCCTGGGTGAAGCAGAGCATGACAACCAAATCGACAAACGAGGGAACTTCGTTAAAGGCAAAGAGAGTAAAGGCATTGTCGGATTATAATGTCAAGTCATGCACACCAGATTCAATCTCTGATCGTTGCTGTGTTACCTGAAGTCAGCTGAGGCAGCAGTTGGGGTGGGACAGTCGGCTTCAGCACCCCGGGCAAGGGAGGGGAGAAACCAGCCATGCTTCCCACTCCTGATTGCTGTCCAGTGATTTCTACAGTGTTTGAGTGTGTGTTTGTACATAAACATCTGCTGATTCTCCCCAGGGATTAATAGTCTGGCAACACTTACTGTCAAAGCTGACATATGGAAATTAAGGGTAAGGTACCAGAGGGCTTAACAGCACCAGTGAAAGCCAGTATAAGTCAGCATTTTCAGGAGAGGTGAGGAGGAAATTATTATAGATATCGACAGCAGTGTAAAAGAGTTATCACTGAACTTTAAGTATGTTAGAACACTGTGAACCTGCACTCAAAAAGGAAAGAATGTGCTCCATGATGTCCTTGGGACAAACAGACCTGCTTCCAAGTCAAACAAAATGGGCATAGAAAGGATAATTTTCTGAATTTTATCCGCTACAGAAAGCTTCACTGCTGAAGTGCAAATTTGGAAAATTAACCCTAAAATGTTTGCGTACGTGTGTGATTCAGATCTAAAGATCAGGAAAATGTCTTTATGACCATTTGTAATTTTATTTGGACATAAGGTTGCTTATATTTATTATATTCACACTTTGTATGCCACAAATTGATGTCTTACACTTTCAATTGAAATGAAACTCGGAACTCTTGTTTTATACCGACAGGAAATTCTGGAACACTAGCGATAAAATCCAGTGTGTAACGTGTGCCTACCATTTTATGGTTATTGGAATTCTTAAAAAAAAAATGTTATTTGTTCTTGGGATGTGAGCAACATGGACAAGGAAGCAATTTATTGGTCTGCCTTAGTTAGCCTATGATGGTGGTAGTGGGCCTTCACTTTGAACTGTTGCAGCCCTTGTGTTAATGGTGCTCCCACAGTGATGTTAGGTAGGGAACTTCCAGTGACAATGAAGGTTGGCGATTTATATTCAAGTAAGAATGGTGTGTGACTTAGAGGCGATGTTCACATGACATTGCTGCTCTTGTACATCTTTGTGGTAGAGGTCGCGTTGAAGCAAGCTTGGTAAGTTGCTACAGTGCATCCTGTAGATTAGTACATACTGCAATTGCAGTGTACTAGTGATGGAGGGGGTGGATGCTGAGTCCAGTGGCAGGGATGGCAACTGTGCAAACTACTTTGCCCTGTATGGTGTCAGGTTTCTTGACTCCACCCATCCATCACACTCCTAACTTGATTCTTGCAAATGGTGGAGAGACATTGAGGAGTCAGAAGATGAGCCACTCGTCTCAGAGCTCACAGCCTCGACCCTGCTCTTGTACTTACAGTGTTGATCTATACATCTAACAATGTTTAGACGGAACAAAAATGGAACAAAATATATTTACAACTGTGGTGTTTAATGAAGCAAGCAGATGTGTTTACTGTCTAAAGATAAATCTTATAGATGAGATTACATTCAGTTGAGATCAAGATTATTTGATTGAATCTGAATATAGATGGTAGTATTTCTGGCTGAACATGTCAGTGATTTCAAACATTTAAGGCTAGAAATCCATTAAAATAACAGACAGAGGAATGCCATAAAAATGCAATGTTTTTGCTCACTAATTTTTCCAACGCTCATTTCTAGTCTATAATTATTATTTAAAATCTGTATCTGTAGGTCAGCTCAATTTAATTTAACAGTTTAATTGCACTATCAAAATCTTGATGAATATGATTAATAATAGTGTAAAGAAACGTAATTACAATGAAATATTTCACAGAGTGGAATATAAATAATGGAACAGAGTAAATAGTTTGAAATTATAATAAGTGCCAAAGTCATCCAAATTTACACTGGTTTGAAATGTGAGACCAGGCTACTTGGTGGATGGATTAGTTAATTAAGGTGCTCCAATTCCGAGGACTCGCTATTACCTCTGATTCCCAATTTTGATGACGTTCCTGTGAAGCGCCTTGGGGCGTTTTACTATGTTAAAGGCAGTATATAAATGCAAGTCGTTGTTGTATTGTTTAAAACAAAACCGAATAAATCAAAACTCTAGATACTAGGGTTGCTTTGTGTCAGAATCATCTGTACAGGACCAGATTCCTGCTTGGGCACGCAACTGCGAGGGGAGAAAGAAGTGAGATAGATAGCAGCAAGAAAATGCAAGGCAGAAGGCAGTAAAATGAATGATGCTGATAGGAAACTTTTATATACAATAAAAGGGAGGAAACAAAAGTGCAACATAGAATCCAGAAGGTGAAAAATGAGTAAGATGAATAATGTTGAAAATGATTTTTTAAAAATTAGCATTTTAGTTTGTACAAGGCCTTTCTATGAAACTGAAGAGACCATACCCAGGCCTTGATTTTCTTCCGCTATACAACCTGTAATCGGAGGTTGAAGGTATATTGACACAGGAGGAGGGAAAATGGGGAGGGAATCTCCGCCCCTGAAACTGCTGCTGTAGAGTTTCATCCCCTCACCGCCCCCCCAAGTAGGGAACTTAGCTGACCCTCAACTGCCCCATGGCATTAAATGATGGATGATTTTTCTGCATTCTTGCTGAGTACCACCAACCTCAGGAAATGCTAGAGTATGGATGGTGGTATGTGCTGGGCAATAGCATGAGTCCACTGGTGGCCTTATTGGAGAGAGTGGTCCTGCTAATGGTCACCTCTCCCCCTCTTCCATCTCAATACCTTTATGAAAGTAGACATTGGCTCCTCCAGTCCTTGTACAAAGAGTGCCAAAAATCTTCTGTCCTGTTTAATGCTGGCTCCTTCTCTTGCAGGTGTCCTGCTGTAGCTGTGCTGCATTTTGCTCCCTAGTAGAGATGGGCTCCTATATGGAGAAAATACTGCTGGAAAACGGTCATGCATTTTTAATGAGCCCAGGAAAATGGGGGTTGCGGTGACAGGAGGGTCGGGGCATCGGATAGCGGTCCTGTTCCAACCCATCCCATGCAACCCACTCTGGTGAACCTACCCCAGAGGGAAATCCAGCCTCTGGAGCACTGTGTAGTACAAGGCATTGGTACAGCCACACCTGGAACATTGTGTACAATTCTGGTCACTATAAAGATATCCAGACATTGGGGGCAGCACAGAAAAGGACAAGCAAATGGTTACCTAGCTTAAGTTATTTGAACTTTGATGAGCGGTCGAAGACCCTAGGATGTCTTACTCGGAGAAGGACTAGAGAGACTAGATACAGGAAGGATGTTCCCGATGGCGGGGGAGTCCAGAACCAGGGGTCACAGTCTAAGGATAAGGGGTAAGCCATTTAGGACTGAGATGAGGAGGAATTTCTTCACCCAGAGAGTGGTGAACCTGTGGAATTCTCTACCACAGAAGGCAGTTGAGGCCAATTCATTAAATATATTCAAGAAGGAGTTAGATATATTTCTGAAGGCTAAAAGGGGTCAAGGGATATGGGGAGAAAGCAGGGACAGGGTACTGAATTTGGATGATCAGCCATGATCTCATTAAATGGCGGAGCAGGCTCGAGGGGCCGAATGGCCTACTCCTGCTCCTATCTTCTATGTTTCAAGGAGATATTCAGGTTTCTTAAGGGAATGGATACATTGACCACAGTTCATAGTTCCAGATTTCCAAAAACTCTAGAACCAGGGGGCATGGGCTCAAGTTTAGAACAGGAAGCTGCATGGACACTTTGGATATAACTTTAGATGTGAATCAGAAGGTTGCGAGTTCAAGTGCCACTCCAGAGACTTGAGCACATAATCTAGGCTGACACTTCAGCGCAGTACTGAGCGTGTTGCGCTGTCAGTGGTGCCGTCTTGTGGATGAGACATTAAAATGAGGCCCCATCTGCCCTCTCTGATCCCATGGCACTATTTGAAGAAGAGTAGGGGAGTTCTCCTGGCCAATGTTTATCCCTCAACCAACATCACTAAAACAGATTATCTCACTGATGTTTGTGGGAGCTTGCTGTGCGCAAATTGGCTGCCACGTTTCTCTACATTACAACAGCAACTGCACTTCAAAAGTGCTTCATTGGCTGTAAAGCGCTTTGGCATGTCCTGAGGTTGTGAAAGGCACTATATAAATGCAAGCAACGTTCCCCCTAAGCTGCGCAGGCATGTGGCTGTGCACCGATCGAGAGGTCCCACGCAGGCTGCTCACCAACTGTTGACGCTGGAGACGATACAGCACATGTGCGGCCGCACAGCACATTTAAAGGGCCCACACGGAAACAAAATGAGTGGGAACATTGAATGCAAGTACTTTCCTGTAACTGCTTTCTGTAAAGTGTAGTGATGGTGTTAATGGGTTACCTAGGGAGGTAATTCCGGCAGATAGTGTGGAACAGTTTAAGGAAGAATTGTATGTATATATTTGAGGGGATGAATGAGAGACCAGGCAGATAGACTGTAACGACTTTCTCGGTCCTGTACTTTATAATGTATAATGATTTTTTTTTTAAGTGTAGTTGACATTGGAGAAATTGGCTTAGGGGAGCTACTGAGCCGAACTAAAATTCTCCCACTTTTGCTTAAGAGACTGGTACTCCTTTTGACAATCAAATTCTGATTTGACGCTGTAATTTTTGTCTGTTCCTTTCCCTGCTTCTGCCTTTTTAAAGCTATTTTTGGTGAGTGCTGATGACATTATTGGGGGGGAACTTTCGTCTTGAAGGAGTTACTGAGCTCAGCAGTGTGATTCAGCGTGCACAGAGATGGCCATTAACCCACAGTACTTCAGTAATCATGATTTATTTCAACTGTGTATGTTAATTCATCTCGCCCACACTGCTTCCACTGCAGATTTGCTACAAAATAACTGTTGTGCTGAAATATGTGTGAATGTATGGATGTAACTGGAGCCTTGGAGTTCATCAGTACAATTAAAAATATTTAATCACAAAAATGGCATAATCTATTTGCGGTATATACAGTGTATATAAAAATATATCTTCACTTTGTCTTTTTATATTCTGTATTGATAGGTTACTGAGGGTCACTTACTGGCCCAGAGCAGCGCTTGAAGTGTGAGTGATTTGGCCTCACTTCCTTGGTAACTGAGTAAGTACAGTATCAACCTTTCAGAATTCTGTGTTAATATTTAACTTTATGACACCTCTGAGGCCTTGTTGTGCATGTCGGATGTGAGATAAACCAAGCCTCCGTTAAGAGGAAGTGCCTATGGCAAGTGCAATATATTATTTGTTTGGTCGCCTTAAAGCGGTGTTACCGCAATGTTGCAGATCTTTTCGGCAGGCTAGGTTCCTCAGAAAGGAATAGCCCACTGCAAAAAGAAACTCCAGTCAGAGTCTGACATTATGCACAGCGGAGTAAGCTTGTGTTGCAACCGATCTTAGATGCGCCGCATAACAAGCATTTGCATTATCTTTAACTTTCTCAGTTCAAATATATCAGTTAAATAACTTGTTACTGATTTGATCATTGACTCAATTATATCATCACATAACAACCAAAAAGAAAAAAAACTGCAAATGCTGGAAATCTGAAATAAAGACAGTGAATGCTAGCAATACACTGCAGCCTGTCAGCATCTGTCAAGAGAAAAGGCAAGTTCGCCTTCTAGTATTATAAAAATCTTAAATTTGTTTATCACTCTTCACATACAGAAAGATGTCTCAAAACAGGAAATAAATTGGGGCACGAGAGGTTCAAAACCCAGTTAAATAGAAGGGTTCCTTTGAAAGCAGAGGGGGAGGTGGCAAAATAGAGGGTCTTGGGAAGGGAATTCCAGAGGGCAGGGACGTAGTGACTAAAAGAAAGGCCACCTGTGGTAGAACAAGATATGCAGGGGACAAACCATACTCCGAGGCGCACGGGGCTGGAGGAGATCACTGAGTCGGGTGTAGCAAGGCTGTGGAGCGATGTGAAAGCAAACGTGAGGATCTTGAACTGAATTTACAGGAACATGGGGAACCAGTGGAGTTTGGCAGAATGATGGGAGTGTGGGACTTTGTGCAGGCAAGGACACAAGCTAAGGCAGTGTGAAATGATTTGATGTGATTTTTACAGAATGGAGGTGAAGTATGAGAGTATTACAGAAATCGAGCTGTGTGGTGGTAAAGGCAAGAATGAAGAGTTTTGGGATCAGTGGGAGAGAGGGGGAGTAGAGGTGGGAAATGTTATGGAAGTGGAAGTAACTGAATGGATGTAGGGAAGAAAGCTCAGCTGAGGGTCTGGCCTAGGTTCTGCACCTCTAGACTTAGCCTTTGGTGGCAGCTGGAGAGATCGATGTTAAACTGTGGGAAGTTTTAGTATGGTCTTGGTATTAAACAGGCATTTGGAGAGGGTAGCAATAGCTATGGGATTGATGCAGAAGGTGGAGAAGTAAATCTGGGTGTCATTAGTGTATGTGTAGATACTGACCGAGTGATTCTGAGTGATGTCACGGAGGGGGTAGCATTAAAATGATGAAGAGGAGTAAACCACAGATGGAGCCCTGGGATACATTAGAGGTGGCTGAGTGAGAATGGATGAATCCATTGGAAACAATACAAAGTCTTTGTTGCGACAGGTATGAGTGAAACCAGGAAAAAGCAGTGCCACGGAGGTGGATTTGGAAGAGAGACTTTGGAGGACATCATGATCGACTGTGTTAAATGCAGTGGAAAGATCAAGGAGGATCAGGAGTGCAAGAGCCTCGGTCACAGTTGCAGAGGATATCATTTGTGACTTGGCCAGTGGAATCGAAATGCTTTGGCAGGACGGAAGCTGGAATGGAGTGTTTTGAATAGGGAGTGATAGGAGAGGTGCAAGTGTAGCTGTGAGGTAACGACTTGTTCTACAGTATTAGACCTGATAAGATGTCCTGTGGGATAGTTTACTGGACATCAATGCCCTTTTAAAAATCCATTCTATTATAGGAAAACTAAGAAAGTGTCATGAGTAAAACATTCTTGTAATGGAACTGTGAACACATACTATGCATTCTTTCTCAGTGACTGATCTTTTTAGGTAACCAGTAGCAAAAGTGGCATTAAATAGTATATTTTCTAGTAATGTAATTGGCCAGTTGGTAAGTAATGACATCAGTAATTGCGGTAAAACCATAGCCTGCCTTTATTGCCCCTCAGTTTTATTGTGGCTAACACCATACATTTTTAAATTTGTTCTCGGGATGTGGGCATCACTGGCAAGGCTGACATTTATTGCCGGTCCATTGTTGCCCTTAACTGAGTGGCTTGCTAGGCCACTTCACATCACGTAAAGAGTTAACCATGTTGGTGTGGGACTGGAGTTAAATATAAATCAAGATGAGGACTGCAGGTTTCCTCACCTAAAGGACATGAGTGAACCAGTTGAATTTTTATGACAATCCGACAGCTTCATGGTCACTTCTCCTTTTTTTTAAATTTCCAGATTGAATTCAAATTCTCAAATAGAGAACTCACATTCTCTGGTTTATTAGTTCAGGCCTCTGGATTACGAGTCCAGTAACATAATCAATATGCTACCATATCTGCTTGTATTGTAATTGCTATCTATATATCTGAAGGGTCGATAACAAGGGGGCACAGATTAAGGTGATTGGCAAAAGAAACAGAGGCGACATGAGAAAAAACATTTTTACGCAACGAGTGGTTAGGATTTGGGATGCACTACCTGATAGGGTGGTGGATACAGATTCAATAGTAATCTTCAAAAGGGAATTGGATAAATACTTAAGAACATAAGAAATAGGAGTAGGCCATTTGGTCCTTCGAACCTGCAACAAGACCATGGCTGATCTTCTACCTCAACTCTACCTTCCCGGACTATCCCCATATCCCTTAATTCCCAAAAATGTATTGACCTCTGTCTTGAATATATTCAATGACTGAGCATCCACAGCTCTCTGGGGTAGAGAATTCCAAAGATTCACAACCCTTTGAGTGAAGACATTTCTCCTCATCTCAGTCCTAAATGGCCGACCCCTTATTCTGAGACTGTGACCCCGTGTTCTAGATTCCTCAGCCAGGGGAAATGTTTTCTCAGCATTAACCCTGTCAAGCCACTTAAGAATTTGAAGGAGAAAAAAATTGCAGGGATCTGGGCAATGTTCCCTCTAATTTTGTTTGGCCCTGCGCGGCCCCTTTAAGGGGCTGCGGTGCTATTCAAAAGAACTGCATGCACGGTTTTTGTATTGAAAAGCTGGCTGCGCGGGTTCCCAGGAGTGCGGCCGCGCAGCTTACAGGGAACATCGGATATGGGGAAAGAGTGGGGGAGTATGACTAACTGGATTGCTCTTTGAAAGAGCTGGTGCAGGCTCGATGGGCCGAATGGCCTCCTGTGCTGTACTGTTCTATGATTCTATATAGATAGAAAAAAATGGCCCATTGAGATGGTTGCAAGTTGTCAAGTTTATACCTAATACGGTAACACTGGTATTTGGGGTCTCTTATGTAAACTGTTCAAAAGTACCGATTTGGTGACGGTGTACCAATATGCAGTTTTCCTTTGATATTTTTCAACAATTAGCAAAGATATTTGTTTTTTAACCAAAAAATTGCTGTTACGTTGGAAAAAAAGAAATTTATGTAGTGCCTTACACATCTCTCAGAAAAGTCAAAGCGCTTCACATAGACTGAATTACTTTGAAATGCAGTGGCTGTTTAAAAAGGTAAACATTAATCTAAAACGTACTTGCCTAGATACAGACGGACAAAACCTTGCCGTTTTGCTATGTGTTTCAACAAAGACGTCTATAACACCCCCATTTCTTATCCTCGGCTTCATCAAATCGCAGAAAATTATCATCATGTTATATGGAAATTATTTCCAGCAAACTTTTTTTAAAATCTGTTGATAAAGGTCACCTTAGTCCTGAGAAAGTTTATATCAGTTAACATCAAAACTACTGTGTGCTTTCCCCCACCCCCTTTCCTGTTGCTTAAGCCAAAATATTTTCTTAAATTAGAAAATGGAGCAGTTATCAGTCATGGACATGAGTATGTGGTGGGTCTGAGACATTTTAAGCTTTATTTATATTACAGTGGCCATTCGAGAAGAAGTGGTTCTGTAGTACTGTAGGCTCCTGGTGCTGTGAAATCTGCCCCGTGTACATTTTAGGATAGATTCCACAGTACTGGAGCAATGTATAAACAACTGCACATATGCAAACTTGAAGGTTGTGATTTGTGACTGTAGCTGCTGGACCTTCCCTGATGAGACCCTTACTTCTTGCTTTCCACGATGGGACCCTTATTGCTGGAGCTTTCCTGAAGGCCTACCGTTGCTAGGGGGCTGTTGCCTCTGGAAGTGCTGGCAAAAACACTTCTTCAGGTGGGGGTATCTCCGCGCCTTTGAAGGGAACAGGGTTACTTTATTTGTCTCACAGTGTTGCCTCCACCAATGTTACTGTGAAGTAAATAGCCGCAGTACAAACCAGACTGATTCAGCAGCAAGGGAACCAGGATAATTTATTGAAACACATCCAATCAAAGTAGTGCTATAATATAAATGGGGTACAAAAGGGCAGTCTCATCACTTTGCCATGTTTGTATATAGAACTGAGCAGGATGACCTCATTGCTAACATGATGGCTTGCATCTGGTACAACAAATTTATTATTTTTAATAAAAGAAACTACACTAAGTACTTAATACTGTATCAAATTTAAGTCTGGAAATGACTGTGATATTAGTGAACACTTAAAGGGTCCAAACCTCACTGCCTCTCCACCTCCCTCGCCTCCTGTAAGCCCCTCCTTAAAACCCACCTCTTTGACCAATCACTAGTCACTCCTCCTAATGTCTCCTGCTTTGGCTCAGTGTCACATTTCGTCTGATTACACTTCTGTGAAGCGCCTTGGGACGTTTTGCTACATTGAAGGTGCTATGTAAATGCAAGTTGTTGTTTGTATAATAGTCTTATATGTGCTGTTTTAACAGGTGTTAACCCCGAATGGGTTCATGCCTCCATTAAATGAGTTGACGGGAGTGTCACGCAATGCACTCAGCATTTGTACGCTAATTTCAGAAATAGTAATTTCTAGGTTATTGTGCCTGTTTCAGTGCAAACCTTTCTAGGCGTTCCTGCAATTTGGCTTGCCCCAAAAACTCTTCTTTCATCACTCTTCAAACAGAAGTAGGTGTTATAAACTGCAGTACATCAGATGCGTCATTTTTAACATGAAATTATGTACCGCAGAGAAGAATTTGCTCCTGCAAGCATGTTGCTAAATTAATGTCTAGATACAGTGCATTCTTGTTAAACGTTAGGCTTGCAAAGTTCATGTCTTGGCGAGTACTTGGCACTTACTATGAAACAGTATGGCCTAGAAATTCACTTGGGCGCGGGCAGCTCGCTCGCGCCCAAAAGTTAGCGCTGGGCGGGGAGGCATTAGCGCACGCCGTATATTCGTCTTCTGCGCCCCAATTCGGAAGCGGGCGCTATACTAGGGTGTGCCCGCCTCCGTTTGGGGCGCTGCAACTGAATATCGGCGCGCTAGTTGCCGCAGCGCCACCCGATGCGGTGCGGCAGGCTGCGGTACTGCAGGCCTCCTCCTTCTCTTAAGGGGGAGGTGCCTGCAACGGCCGGAGCCCCGATCGCAAGTGCCGGCAAAAGAGCCCGGCACAACGGAGAAGTGCCGGGCTCCACGGAAACCAGCCGGCAATGCCGCGGGGGGGGGTGGAGGAGGCCGGGGAAGGAGGTGCGGGCAGGCGACCGCCGAAAAAGCGGCCGGCCGCACCTTCAGCTTTAAAGCGCCCCACTATGGCAGCAGGACGGCCCCGTTTTCTGTTCGCTGTTTGCGCCCGCTTCGGAGGAGGCGGGCGCAAATAAATATGGGGATCGGCGCGGTTTCGGGGCATTACGGGCCACCGTGCACACCGATGACGTCATCGGTCCCGGCGCAGCGCTAACGGCTACCGCCGCCAATACCGCTGCACTCAATTTCCGCGCTACCACCCCGCCGGCGCAAAAGACCTCTTTAGGCGCTAAGTGGGCGCAAGGCCCACTGAATTTCTAGGCCAATATGTTCAGACCGTTCCTTCTGAATGCTCAACACTCATATTCCCTTCGAAACATATTAGCCTGGATTTTGCGGTTAGCTGTGAACGAGCGGCGCTCGCCGCTCATGACGCTTACAGCTGCCCACAGACTTTTTGGTTTGTGCGGCAACTTACGGCCATCTGGAGTCTGATACAGCACGGCATACTCTTCAGGGGATCTGGACCTGCGTCTCTTCAACCAATCAGATTGAAGAATCCTTCCTGAGCCACGCAGAGTCTAAACCAGGAAGTAAGTATAAGTTAGAATAGTTAATTCAATGGCCTGGACTTTGCGTTGAGAATAACAGTGAGGCTAGCAGTACTCACCGTTATTATGGAATAAATCGGACAGCAACTTCCGGAGTACATACATGTGTGGTTAAACGCGCAATTACAGTACCTCTGTGGGCAGTTGTCAGCATGGTGAACGGCAAGCGCCGTTCCTTTGCCACAGACTGCAAATCCGGGCCATTGTAAAATCTTGCACAGAAAGCGAAATAAAGAGAGGAAAAGAAAGATGGGATTAAGAGAGAGATAAGAGGCTGAAAGAAAAAGTAAAAAAATACATTTTTATTTAAATTTTTTAAAAATCTCCTGCAATAATTAAAATTTGAAGGAATGTGTCTCCACACTTATAGATATAAATTTTCAATGCCAGAGAGGTTGTTTGGTAGTAATTAAGACTTATCACGCTGTTAAAAATTCAATTAGACTTGAATGGACAAGCCCGAACATTTTCTGGCGTGTTTAGTGGGTAACTCGTTTGTGAGTACCGCAGCTTCACACCCTTCATGTGTTGGAATGCCGAGGTACTGGTGTAGCGAAGCTTGTGGAGGAGCAGGGCAAACTGGATAGCAACTTCTGGATTCCCGCGTCTAACTGCGCATGTGCGGACTCAGGAAGTTGCTGTCTGATTTACTCCTTAATAACGGTGAGCGCTGATATCCTCACCGTTATTCCTACCGCAAAATCCAGGCCATTAAGTCAGGATGCTGTATAACAACCCCAAACTCTCAGGCTCTGGAGGCACTAGATTGCAATCCCTGGTTAATTTCTTACATTTGACTGCTGATGGCATGAAACTTGGAGGAGTATGATTTGCAATTGCTCTAAGCTGAGAAGGAATGTTTCATGTGACCCCATTTAAATTGGGTCTTTGAAATCTCCCTGTGGAAATTTTCATTGTTTACCCTTCCAGCTTCTGCCAGTAACCCTGAGCTGAGGTGTTCGAGGAGCCAAGATTAGGTTTCATCAAGGCAAGTCAAGTCACATTCAAGGCAAGTCTAGAGGGTGCCAATGTTGTCACTTTAATAACTTATGTGGATGTTGATTTTAAAAGTTTCTTGTAAGAATATCTATTTTCATCAGTACTCCAGACTGGTGTTGAATTATTTTTCTAAATAATGGATTTGTATTTTTGAGCTAATGCAGTATTTAGTGTCGGTCCTGACTGATTTCATGGCGACAATATGAAGTTTTAGCAATGTTGAGTAACTTGAGCCATGGTGGAAAATCTACCTTTATGGATCGGAAAACTGTTGTATTTGCTGCTAAGAATCACTTTGCTTCTGTTATACCCTACTTATCTTTTATTTGTTTTGTATTTAGCTCATGTACATCATGTGTCATCAGTCAGATGCTACATTTTGTGACAGATGTAAACCAAAATTTAAAAAATATAAAGAAAACCAGGTTCTGCTGACCTAGAGCCTAAAGTTTTCAAGCGATTTACGAACCTCCATTTGAACGCAGCTATTTACAAGCAGCTCCAGTTACCTGGTTTCCCATATGAAATGTTTGAGCAATGAACTTAAAAGAGACAGTACAACAGTGACTACATCTCAAAATCAAGGCATCAAGGGGCATGGGGAGAGAGCGGAAATATAGTATTGAGATAGAGGATCAGCCATGATCATCTTGAATGGTGGAGCAGGCTCGAAGGGCCGAATGGCCTACTCCTGCTCCTATTTTTCTTTGTTTCTAAAACGTACTGTAAAGCGCTTTGGGATGTTCCGAGGTCGTGAAAGGTGCTATATAAATGCAATTCTCTTCTCTTCTCTCTTGCTTTCTTTCTCTCTCATTCCAGACATCAAGCTACCTATGCAACATCATAGGAAAATTTAGTTTGTTTTAGGGTGGGAAAGAAAGGATTTGAAAAAAAGTCTCATTAAGCCTCCATTATATTTCTATGGTTATTAGATGTTTAAAAATTAATACACTTCTCTGCACACAAGGTTCCAAAGGAACCCCGGGTGTGTTTGAAGGACCTCGCAAGATGCATTCAGCTTGTGGCCCAAGTGTTGCAAACTGCTGCTCTAGTGCCTAACTATCCTAGCAGCCAGCTGCATTGAGCAGAGGAGGGACCTGTCAGTCTGTTTGCACTGATTTCTTTTACCATAATGGAAATGGCATTTAAGAATCATTTACGTGCAATTTATCTTAATTTTCACACTACTTTATTCCCTTTTCTTTGGTTTCTCTGGGCCATTCGCTAACTACAGTCAAGACGGCGGATTGTAACTGCATGCTGCTCTGAGCCAATTATTAGGCGTTCCATCTGATTTTTTTACTTTGTAGGGAACTACCTGCCTTTTTTCAGTACATCTCCACAGTTACATGGCTAACTCAGCCTTGTGCGGGATTCTGTTTGAGAAACAAGGTCCCATCACTTAATTGCTGAGCCACCAGGCTGCTTTTGTTAATGTTATATATAAACATCGATGACCCACTAGTAGTAAGTTAGGATGGAATGGTTGCCAAGGCTTTGAGAATGCTGTTTACTTTTCACAGTAGTCAAGACAGCAATGTAAACATCAATGGCTGCAAAATGATAAAAGCAACATCTGAAACATTAACTCTTGTGTTTCAAAACTGTCCTTGGAGTTGCCAGATTCTCGCACCCGGTGCGGTGTTACAAGCCATTGCCCGGACTTTGCTGCAACGTTCCATTAGTTAGACTTTTCCTGCACCCTTTAGCTCTCAAAAAAATTTTGCCTTGTAAGTTGCGGGAAGTGGGAGCAGATAAGGGTGTGGTGAGGGCAAAACCAGGCATCTGGGACCTCCGTGATGGGACCAACAGTCTCTCTCCTTATCCAGTGAGTTTTAAGGATTGAGAAAGAAACAGGGGAACAACAGAAGGATGGTGAATTAGACTCAATTCAATTTTTATTTGTCATATATGCAGCAGACGTGT
This sequence comes from Somniosus microcephalus, assembly GCF_052327205.1. Lineage (NCBI taxonomy): Eukaryota > Metazoa > Chordata > Chondrichthyes > Squaliformes > Somniosidae > Somniosus > Somniosus microcephalus. The sequence goes on along the minus strand of NC_140996.1, from coordinate 199,662,960 downwards.
GTACTGCACAATGAAATGTTGATTTTTACGAGTCCTCCCAACATTGGAATAAATATGGCATAACAATGATAAAATACTAATAGAAATAAGACTCTTATCAGGTACAGAAAGAGAAGGAAAGAAAAATTGTATGAAGAGATGGAGATAAAAGAGACAGAAAGGAAAAGTAATATCAAAATAAAAATTAAATTAAACTTTTTTTAAATCTTTAAAAAGCTATTACAACAATTAGTAATAAGACTGAACAGTTTAAATAGCCCTTCTTGGGCCGGAGAGCAATGTTCCCTTTAAGCCCCACTGCGCTCCAGGGATCCTGCTCAGCCGGCTTGTCGGCTTTTCAATGCAAAAACCGTGCATGCGCGGTATTTTGAATAGCCCGCTGAGCCCCTAAAAGGGGCCGCGTGGCGCTAAAATAATTACAGGGAACGTTGCCGGAGAGGTTGATTGGCATTGTATTAACAATTATCACTTTGTTAAAAGGGTACTTACAGTGTTAAGTACCAGCTCTAACTTTCTGCGGCGAGTTTAATCCAAATTTTATGTGCAAATCTAGCAAGTTCTTAAAATTAACAGGGAGATTGAGGGCGAGCTGTCGGTTTTCACGAGGCTAATGGCGGGGCAGCACAGATCATCCAGCAACTTGTGGTGATTCGCAATTCATGGGGTATCTCTTCGCCACAAGTTGCTGGACACATGCATTAATAACGGCAAGCGCCATTAAACTCGCTGTTATTTTGGCAGCAAATTCTGGGCCATGTTTATAATGGATGCACTTGCCTGCATAACATGAGCTTTGAAGCTTATAAATATCCAATCGCACTGGGGTGCATGATCCCAATTATTTAATGGCTAACTATAGTGAGTGGTTAAAATGTTTACAAATGACTGCTTTAAACAGAAAAAACTGGACTATGTCGAGGTCCCACCTGTTTAATATACACTGTTTCAGCTGCATATGGTGATTTGGCATTTGTTGGCTTTTTGTGATGTGTAGGTGTTGGAGGTTGCAGCTGAACATGTGTCTGCAGATTCTGGGTTGTAGTTTAAGGGTATGGTAGCCTAGTGGTTATAAAGGTAAATTAGGGGTCTAGCGCTTGTTGAAGGACTCCATCCAGAAATTAGTCGCCAATGAGCAGGGCAGGCGTTGGTCCTACCCCGCTCAGGAATTTCAGCAGCTGCCAACAAAAGGTAAATCTGCTGAGCAGGAGTGGCAAGTTGCAAAACTGAATTTGACAAATCTGGTAATTTGTGGGCAGGCACAAAGGAATATAACAGCGATAGCTGCTGGATTGTTGTAAAAACCCAACTGGTTCACTAAGGTGCTTCAGGAAAGTGAACCTGCCACCTCCACCCGATCTGGCCTACATGTGACTACAGTCCCACACTATTTAGTTGCCTGTTACGGAGAGATGGGTCTGCACTCAGAATCGTGTGGGCACAGTGAATATCGGAAAATGTGTCGGTCAAAGCCCACGCTTTTAAAGGAATCCACCAATTTTCCTTTCGATGTTCCTCTACAGGCACGCGCTCCTACCCGTCCAACTTTCTGACCTTTGCTGTGACCATGCGATACAGTGCGACTGCCGCAGATCCAGAAAAAATTTCCCTTGAACCCCCCTGAAGTGGCCTAACAAGCCAGTTGTAAAACCATTGCCACAAACGCCCACCATCACCTTCTCGGTGAAACTACAGAGGAACAGTAAATTCGGTCTTGCCAGTGTTGCCAACATTCTGAGTAAAAACAAAGGTCAGTTGGCTGTGAAATGCTTCCTCACTGTGATAAGGCAATACCTAATTACCATTTTGTATTTGAATCTCAGTGGTCAGTGTGGAGGTTACTCTCTTACAGTGAGCAGGCAGTAAGGTTAAGCAACAGTAAATAGTTAAGCCATTCACAATGGATATTTTACAGGACTGAAACTAATTTTTTGCTTGTACATCCCAGCTGGAATATGCTGGTGAAAAAAACCAAGCGTGGAATCTTCTGATTTAATGGTGAAGTTGTGTCCCAGATTTAACAAAGATAAATATTTTGTTTAACAACTCCCCCCCCCTTGATGGCATGCGACCTTACAGCTGGAGTCTCCGCCCATTGAGGGAAAGGATTCCATCCTTACTGAGAATGACCTTTAGAAAACAAAAATTCAGTTTTGTGATATGAAGAACAACACTGGCTGCCCCAATGACCCTATTCTGCCCACACTGATGGTCATCCATTACTGTCGATGTATACGCCGACGAAGACATTGTTTTGCTGGGTAGATTGTATTACTGCAGGGATGACCATGCTTGATCTGATGGCAAATACCCAGTAACTGCAAAGTCCAGCACTGGATTTTCAATTACATTGGTTACTGAATGCGATTCAGATTCTAATGCAACATATTTACAGTTAAATACTAAAGCATATCAGAGAATGAAAAATCTAGATTTTAAAAGTGCCTCCTATTTGAAACTTGTTGTCCAACCCTCCCAATAGTAACATTTCTTAAAAGACTATCGGCAAACTTTATTTTCATACAAAATTTGAATGAAGAAAGATCAAATTGCTTATTTAACTTTAATTGCTGGTGTACATTTGCTTACTAAAGTTGGGAAAGGCAGTGCTGGTAATTGAAAGGTTGTCTTTTGTACTTTATAATGGTGACATTATCAATAGTTTCTCTGGGTAGGTAAGGCTTGGGCTGGATACCATAGAGAGTGCTCTTATAATGTCCATGTAAATTGCCTAAACCTCCACCCTCAACGAGTCACTTCTAATTGTGCTATTACATAGGATTACATAGGATATACGGCACAGAAACAGGCCATTCGGCCCAACCAATCCATGTCGGTGTTTATGCTCCACACGAGCCTCCTCCCGTCTTTCCTCATCTAAATCTATCAGCATAACCCTTCTCCCTCATATGCTTGTCTAACCTCCCCTTAAATGCATCTATACTATTCGCTTCAACCACTCCCTGTGGTAGCAAGTTCCACATTCTCACCACTCTTTGGGTAAAAAGGTTTCTTCTGAATTCCCTATTGGATTTCTTGGTGACGATCTTATATTGATGGCCTCTAGTTATGCTCTTCCCCACAAGTGGAAACGTTCTCTCTGTATCCGCTTTATCAAAATGTTTCATAATTTTAAAGACCTCTATTAGGTCACCCCTCAGCCTTTTTTCAAGAGAAAAAGAGACCCAGCCTGTTCATCCTTTCCTGATACGTAATCGTTGCACTTCCCTCCTTATCTTTGGGTTTCTGAGCAAGATTGCCAGATTTGGAGGGCAATCTGTGCTGTGGGCCAGAGTCCACCAGTAGGTACAGCATTAAGTCTGTCGGTTTCCATTTATTAATGAACTTTGACAGGCATATAAGGGAGGGGAGAGCATTATTGATTCTGGGCTGGATTCAAGCAGTCAAGCTTCAATTCCACCACTGGAAAGAAAAAATACAAAATAATCTTATGCAGAAAGCAGAAAAGAATGCAGTGTCTTTTTTTTTTGGAATCAACCCATGGATGAGTGCCTTTTTTTTATTGAATAATTTGATAGTAATTACTTTTGTTAAAATACAGAAAGTGCATGAATTATGTGGACAATTCTCAAAACTCCTCTAAATATCATGGGGGGGAGGGCAATTTTCATTCCTGTTTTCAGGTGGGAGTGGGTTGGTAGAATTATGAAAATTGGAGCGCAGAACTTACTGCCCCATTCCTGCTGCCGATCTGCCAGCTGCCATTTCCATCAGAGCCTAGACTTTGGTTGCCAGAGTGGCTGCCTGAAACAGACAGGAAAAAGAAAGAGACTTGCATTTATATAGCGCCTTTCACGACCAACGGATGGCCCAAAGTGCTTTACAGCCAATGAAGTACGTTTTGAAGTTGTAGTCACTGTTGTAATGTAGGAAACGCGGCAGCCAATTTGTGCACAAACAGCAATAATGACCAGATAATCTGTTTTTGTTATGTTGATTGAGGGATAAATATTGGCCAGGACCCCCTGCTCTTCTTCAAAATAGTGCCATGGGATCTTCTACGTCCACCTGAGAAAGCAGACGGGACCTCAGTTTAACATTTCATCTGAAAGATGGCACCTCTGACAGTGCAGCACTCCCTCAGTACTGCACTGGAGTGTCTGCCTAGATTTTTGTGCTCAAGTCTCTGGAGTAGGATTTGAACCCACAACCTTCTGACTCGGAGGCGAGGGTGCTACCAACTGAGTCATTGGTTGATGCACTAAAGGAGCCTCATTAAAGTAGGCAAATCGGGGTCCTGTGATATTCATAGGACCCCGATGCCACTCTTGTGGTGAATCCTCAGTGCTGGACCCGGCTAATACTACACGTGGGAAATGGCCATTTTCACCTGCAAATAGTCAGATCATTAGTATCTATCTAGAGTTGGAGCTTTTCTGAATGTTTTTTGACTGAAATTACTTTCTTCTTGTATTTTTTTTGCTATTTGAACCATTCTCTTGGCACAGAGAAGTGCTTGCACTACTGGATCATGGAAGTAATATTTGGCCACCACTTACTGGCTGCTGGAAGAGGAAGAGGAGGAGCATCCATATCCTCATGGCTGTGTTCCACACCTTGGGCTGGATTTTGTCAATGGGGAGCTTTTGGAGGCGGGACTCCCACTTGTTGGGTTTTAGTCCCGCCTCTGTCGACTTGTGGCCAACCCACGCTATTTTCCCTTGATTGACCTTGTTAAGCCTGCCCAGCGGGCTTAGCAGGCCAATTAAGGGAAAGCCAGTTACAGGTGACGTCAGCGAGTGCCGTTTCATCTGTCAAGAGCTTTTGACAGATGAAATGTAAGATGGCATGGGGGCGGGTTGGGCACCCGCCCCCAAATTCTGCCATTTTCCCAGCAGTCCCGCCTCCAAACACGCCTCCCCAGGGCTGCAAAATCCAGCCCCTTGTATTTCATTTACCTGGTAAGCCACTGGGGGAGTCACCATCATTTTTCAAAAGATTTCCTCCCCAGATCAGTACTATAGTATCATTGGAAAGCAGTAGACATTCCTCTAATTCTAGTTAGGTAATAATTTGAAAATAATTTTCCCCTGCTTTTTGACATCACTTTATCGTCCCCTAAGCGACCTCTCTTAATTCAGTGGTTTGTGAGTATACAACAAGGCTGAAAATACACAAATTTCTTGGGTCTCTGCCTGCAGCCTGTGATTTTCAGGTTTGTTTGGCGTTTCAAGTTTAAAATGCTTGCAAAGTGTTAATCCAGTGGCTCAATAGATAAATGCCATATCTGCTGCGGCGTTCAGCCATACAGATCAGGAATGTCATAGGTCTGAGTAAATGATCTCACCTCAATTTTAAAATTCTCATCCTTGTTTTCAAATCACTCCATGGCCTCGCCTCTCCCTATCTCTAATCCTCTTCAGCCCTACAACGGCTGTGCAGCGCTCTGAAGCTGGCTTGCCGGCTTTTAAATAGAAAAAATGGTATTTTGAATGGGCCGCGCAGCTCGTTAACGGGGCCGCGTGGCTCCAAAAAAATGACAAGGACCACTGCCTACAACCTGCCCCCCCCCCGCCTCCCCCCGCAAGATATCTGCGCTCTACCAATTCTGGCCTCTCGAGCATCCCCAATTTTACTCGCTCCACCATTGGTTGCCATGCCTTCAGCTGCCAAGTCCCTAAGCTCTGGAATTCCTTCCCTAAACCTCTCTGCCTCTACCTCTCTTTCCTCCTTTAAGACGCTTCTTAACGTCTACCTCTTTGACCAAGCTGCCCTAATATCTCCTGTGGCTCGGTGTCAAATTTTGTTTGCTAACACGCCTGTCAAGCGTCTTGGGACATTTTACTATATTAAAGGTGCTATATAAATGCAAGTTGTTACTGTTGGGATGTTAGTTATCCCCATTATTCCCAGGCCAAGTGAGAAACAATTGGCCAGGGTTCCCTTTCCAAATCCTGCCTAGTGACTCCTACTTATGTGATTGTCAAGTGAGGACTTGATTCTATTAGGCTGTGATGCCGTCATGGAGAATAGCTGGGCCAAGGAGTGCCGGCATGCTAATATTAAGAATGGCCTTATAGGCAAGGAAATGGAGGGTTGGTGCTGCCCTTGGAATCAGTAAAAGAGGGGTAAGAGAAGAAAGCTGGAAGGGGGGTGGGGGGAAGGCAAATAAATGTTTGCAATTCTAATTTGTACACAATTGCAAGTCTCAAATGCCTTGTTAATTTACATTACTCATACTGAGTACTTTCATTTGTTTCATTATTAATAATAACTTGAAGGTTGCAAGCTTGAGGTGGCCTGGTGACGATTATGTTTGACCTTAAGCTATGCATCATTGTGTGGCAGATATTGTTAATCACAAAATTTCTTCTAGCAGCAAAATATTCAAGTTATATACCAATTACAATGTATTATTATCTCTCCCAGGTACTGCTGAGGTAGTGTCAGAAGTGCTGAAAATGATTTCATAGTGGACCAAATTATTGCCATCTCAATTCACAATGTCTACATTTTCTATTTTTTTTAATTCATGGTAATATGTAACATGGTAATTTGTGCAGAGCAACATTTTTGTGGTTGGAAAATAATTTAGATGGGCAAGATCAACTGATTCAGTAAAATAACTTCAAACTTAACAAGTGAAGTTAGTGGCCTAGAAATTGGGTTTTGGCTTAGCCAGGGCTTTAGCGCCGGAAGTTAGTGCCGGCGCTAAGTCCCCTGCGCGCGCCAAAAATTCAGTGGCGCCGCGCCCAAACGGCTGCCGGCGCTACTGAAGGGTCTTTGCGGCGGTACATCGGCGCTAACTGCCGTTTCGCGCCGCAATTCCGGCGCTGCGGCACCCGATGCGGTGCGGCAGGCTGGGGACGTGCAGGCCTCCTCCTCCCGTTAAGGAGGAGCTGTCTGCACCCGGCCGCGGCCCGCGCAAATCAGCTTAAAAATGAGCCCGGCACCTCGGACAAGTGCCGGGCTTGCATCTGTTCCGGGGGGGTGGGGAGAAGTCCGGGGAGGGAGCTGCGGGCAGGCGGCCGGCGGGAAAGTGGCCGGCCGCCGCGGGGCCTTTAATGCGCCGGCGCAAACTGGAGTAAGGCACCTCTGCCAGAACGTTGCTTGCGGCTGCCACGGGCGAGGCGGCCGCAACTCAATTTCGGAGTTCGGGCGGGTTACCACGGCAACCGGGACGCTGCGCACACCGATGACGTCATCGGTGCCGGCGCAGCGCTACCGGTGCAACGCCGATTTAGGGCCCCAGGGAATTTTTTAACTGGCCATAACTCTGGCGCTAGTCCCTCTAGCGCCTCAAAAGCGGCGCTAAGGCTAGTGAATGTCTAGGCCAGTGACTACTAGAGTTCAGACATTATAGGCAAAAGGTTTAATAACTGATACGAAAGTCTATAATGGAACTGTGTATGCTTGTAAAATTGTTTACACAGCAGAGCTGTACACTTAAGTGGGACAGGAAGTCATTCAGGGGAACATTCGCAGTTTATATTATTTAAAATGATCAGCTCTAAAGCAGGCCAATTTTCCAGTAATGGTTTCCACTAGTGTTATTGATTATGACTTGTGGTAAAATAAAGTTCCCAGTTCATGTTTGGTACAGTAATATTGGGTCAGACACTAGGAACCAAAGGCCTGGCTTTTCAACGTGTTATCTTTATGTCCTCAGAGATTTTCTGCATGTTTTTTTCTCCCTCATTGTTTTGCAATTTTCTGCACACTTGCATTGATTCTTTTGTGTGTGTGTATATGTTCATTTAACAGAGACAAATGTTTTTTCCATATTACCACACACACCACAGGTCAGCATGGAAGTTGTAGGTGTTGCAACTTTACTGAGTTGAATCCCAGATTCGGAAAGCAAATTGCTTTGTGACTACTCCATTGATAGGCTGCTATTAGGGTAAATGCCACAAGCTGTAGTCAGAGGGGTGGGGGTCACACCAGGTTTAAAAATTGCGTATTGTCTATACTCTGCCCTATAAACCAAAGATTCCCCTCGTGGTCCCACAATGGCACATTCAGAAATTAAATGGGGCAAGAAAATTACTGCCAGCAATATTGCTGGAGTAAAATAAAATAACTTCTGCTTGTAATCCTGGGGAAAGATAACTCTTTAAAAAGTCAGGCCCAATTCACTACTTCTCCCTATCTACTGAGCATCTGCCAGCGCATGGAACTATGCAGTAGGGAATGAGAGAAAGATATTGGCCCAGAAATTCGGGTCGGGGGCTTCCCGCGGGTGCAACCTAGCGCGCTGGCAGTTGACCTCTTGGCCTGCGTGGAATTCCTCTCCGAGGCCTGTCCCAGAGGCTGGCGCACTATGCTGGCGTGTCCCAGGGGCGTAGTTAGTGCGATGCTGCCCCTGGGATCACGTGAGTAACAGGCAGCCAATCGGAGCAGGGAATGCTCCATTCATAAGTCTTGACAGATAGACCTGTCAAAACGTATAAATGCTGAGGCTGTAAAACTGTACTTTACCTTCAAATAATTTTTTTTTTAAATCACACTTTGTAAATAAACTATAAATGACATTAAATAACTATTTTAAACAAAAATTTTAATTTTTGAAAAAAATAATTTTATAAAAAAACGGGGCTAAAAATAAACTTACCTTGCTTTAAAGTATTTAAAAGTAAAAAACCTGTGGAAAAAATGTTTTAATTTTAAATAATTGACCACTTACCTTTGAAAATGAAGTCCTTACGGCTGCTTTTTACATTTCTAAAATGTACAGAATTACCCGCACGTTAAAACCTGTTTTAAAAAAAAAAAGGAAGTTCAACGCGCACGTGCAGACTCCCGCGCACACGCGTTCGACCTCTGAACCCCTTGGTTCAGAGGATCGGAAGTGCCGGTTTCCCGCGCATGCGTAGTGCATGCAAGATTCCGGCACTTCCATCTTGTCCACGTGTGAGTACTCCGTCCATACTCACGCGTTGGGACCCGAATTTCTGGGCCATTGGCTCAATGAAGCTTGCTCCTTCCAACAGACCTTGCACAGTTGTACTGCCGTAGGCTCTATCCCGTTTTCTGAATCTCTGGAGGAAGACAAATAATATGTAAAACTTCCAAGAAAGTAGTACTCTTTATAAAAAAAATATATTAATCTAACCTTGGAATTGATATTATTTTGCCTTGCCCTGCAATATTCCATAGATGACATTCTCATGGTAACAGCCATAGGAAAGCTTGTCTTACTCTCGGGGTCATTTTAATTTAACCCGCCCAGCGGTAAAAGTGACTGGATTGGATTGGCCGACCATTTTACACCTCGTCCCATTTTACTTTCCACTGATTTCAATGGAAAGTAAAATCGGGCAAGATATAAAAGCAGTTTCCTGCCGGATGGTTTAAGTTAAAATGGCCCCTTCCAGCAACCGTCCCATTGCCTGAACTGTTGCCTTATGCCTATTCTCTAGTTCATGTAACAGAGGGGACCAAGGCAAAAATCCAGTCTTCTTTCCTCTCTGAAGCCTGTATATTCCTTCTACAGTGCTGGTCCCTTTGTGCACTAGTACAGTGGAAGGTGACTCATTCAGCAGGATTGGAACAATAATGTTCCAGAGACTGTTTGATATTTGTGTCTAAATTTATACTATCATAATAACCTTTGACCCCATCCTATCCAGATGCTTTTTAAAGAAGCTAATCAACATAACATTAATTGCTTTTGGAATCTATCTCACATATCTGCTGGAAGAATTTCTTTTTAATCTTTAGTCTTGCTTCAGGCTTGTTAATTTTGTACTTGTGTTCTGTACTTCACCTACAATGTGATTGCAGTATTAATCTGGTCACTGATACCAGCACACCTTTGGACCTATCGTTCCATCCTTGCATCCAAAGGATATATTGCACAGAGTTGTATTTGATTTCCTCTAGGAACAATCTGCCATAGTAAACCGTGACTTACTCTGCCTCTGCAACCATAACATTACCAGAACTGGCTGTTGCTCTCTGCCTGTTCTCTAATTCATGTAACAGAGGGGACAAGGGCAAAAATTGTATCTGTAGTGGTCTTTGCATTATGAAACCTGTATATAGGTAGGTAAGAGAAGAACAAAGTGAGGGCAGTCCCACTCCAGCTGGACAGTGGAGGGGAGGCATTGGAGGAGGATGGTGTGTAGTCGACCATGTCAAAGGCTACAGAGAATTCGAGAAGCAGGAGGGATAGTGCACCATGGTCAAAGTCACAGAGGGGTGTAATTTGTGACTTTGATTGTGGGAGTTCTTTAAAGCTTCACCTCTCTCTTTTTAAGAGCCTCCTTAAAACCTACCTCCTTGACAAAGCTTTTAGTCACCCTCCTAATGTCTCCTCCTTGTGGCTTGGTGTCATTGTTTGTCTGATTACGCTTCTGTGAAGCGCCTTGGGACGTTTTCCTATGTTAAACACTCTATGTAAATGCAAGTTGTTGTTGAAGCCTGTACTGTGCTGGTCCCTTATGCACTCCATCTTGTAGCAGTGGAAGGTGACTTGTCGAACTGGGGACTTTCTCACTGATCAGATGGAATACTGGAGGGCTCAGTGGTACTCCATGATAGAGTATTATGGTGATAGAGTATTATGACGCAAGTGTCTTCAACTCCATCCCGCAGCATGCTACCCGCCACCACCTCAGCACAACCCCAGCCCGGCATGAGGTTGAAAAGGCCATCTGACAACTGAAGAACAACAAGGCCTCAGGAGCAGATGGAATCCCTGCCGAGGCGCTAAAACATGGCGGAGAAGCACTATTGGCGCGAATACAGGAACTCATTTCTTTTATTTGGAAGGAGGAGAGCATCCCAGGAGATCTCGGAGACGCCGTAATCGTGACCATCTTCAAGAAAGGTGACAAGTCCGATTGCAGTAATTACAGAGGAGTCTGCCTGCTGTCTGCCACAGGGAAAGTCATCGCAAGAATCCTCCTCAGTCGCCTTCTCCCAGTGGCTGAAGAGTTCCTCCCAGAGTCGCAATGCGGATTCCACCCACTAAGGGGCACAATGGACATGATCTTCATCGCACGTCAACTACAAGAGAAATGGAGGGAACAGCACCAACTGCTGTACATGGCCTTCTTTGACCTCACAAAGGCCTTCAACACTGTCAACCGTGAGGGATTATGGAGTGTCCTCCTCAAATTCGGCTGCCCTCAAATGTTTGTCACCATCCTCCGCCTGTTTCACGATGACATGCAAGCCGTGATCCTGACCAACGGATCCACCACAGACCCAATTCACGTACGGACCGGGGTCAAGCAAGGCTGTGTCATTGCACCAATGCTCTTTTTGATCTTCCTGGCTGCAATGCTCCATCTCACCCTCAGTAAGCTCCCCACTGGAGTGGAGCTAAACTACAGAACAAACGGGAAACTGTTCAACCTCCGTCGCCTCCAGTCCAGATCCAAGGTCGTCCCATCCTCTGTCGTCGAATTACAGTATGCAGACGACGCTTGTGTCTGCGCACACTCTGAGGCCGAACTCCAAACCATCATCAACACCTTCACCGAAGCGTACGAGAGCATGGGCCTTACACTAAATATCTATAAAACAAAGGTCCTCTACCAACCTGCCCCCGCCACACAGTACTGCTCCCTGATTATCAAAATCCAAGACGAGGCCTTGGACAACGTGGACCACTTTCCATACCTCGGGAGACAACTGTCAACAAGGGCAGATGTCGATGACGAAGTCCAACACCGCCTTCAGTGTGCCAGTGCAGCCTTCGGTTGTCTGAGGAAGAGCGTGTTTGAAGACCAGGACCTCAAACCCAGCACCAAGCTCATGGTCTACAGAGCAGTAGTGATACCCGCCCTCCCGTATGCTTCAGAAACATGGACCATGTACAGCAGGCACCTCAAAGCACTGGAGAGGTACCACCAACGCTGTCTCCGCAAGATACTGCAAATCCATTGGCAGGATAGGCGCATCAATATCCGTGTTCTCGCTCAGGCCAACATCCCCAGCATCGAAGCTTTGACCACGCTCGATCAGCTCTGATGGACGGGCCACATCGTCCGCATGCCCGATACGAGACTCCCAAAACAAGCACTCTACTCTGAGCTCTGACACAGCAAGAGAGCCCCAGGTGGGCAGAGGAAACGCTTCAAGGACACCCTCAAAGCCTCCTTGAAAAAGTGCAACATCCCCACCGACACCTGGGAATCCCTGGCCCAAGACCGCACAAAGTGGAGGAGAAGCATCCGAGAAGGCGCTGAACACCTCGAGTCTCTTCGCTGGGAGCAAGCGGAAGCCAAGCGCAAACAGCGGAAGGAGCGCATGTTAACCCAAGCACCCTGCCCCTTCAACCACCGTCTGCCCCACCTGTGACAGAGACTGTAGGTCCCGCAATGGACTCATCAGTCACCTGAGAACTCATTTTTAGTGTGGAAGCAAGTCATCCTCAGTTCCGAGGGACTGCCTAAGAAGAAGATTATGGTGGGTGTGCTTCAGCCATCCACTGTAGAAGTCTCCCTACCTTTAATGCATTAGATAAAATTACTTCTTGGTTTTTAAGATCTTGTCCCCTTTCATATTGCTATGCCCCTTTGGTGATGTGTATAGCTTTTAAATAAACTTTATGCATTTTATATCTTTTTTGAAATTGCCAGTTTATGCCCCTTTTTCTGCTAGTTATTGAGGACACTAAAACACTATGGGGTAGACTTTTGTCTTCACTGCCAGGGCGGTAATCTGTTAGAGTGGATTGCTCAAAACTACCACGCAAACAGCAGCAGAAATCTATTAAATTCAGCACATATGGTTTGTTTAGTACTCAGTAAGGTAAAATAGCTGAGGCCAGCAGTTTTATGCTATCCTGTGAGGATGAATATACGTTCTGTAGTTTTGCTTGATTATCTTTGAAAATCAGAGAGCGTTAAAACAAAACTATGATAGGGTCAATGGGCCTGGTCTGTGGAGGAGTTGGCTTGATAGCCTAAATGGCCTTTTCTTGCTCCATGCTACTTGTGTTTTTAATTTCACACGCCGCTGCTCACAGTAAAGAACTCTGCTTGTCTGCTTACATTTTTTCTGATGCTAGTGGCTTTCTTTCTTTGTTCTGTGTTGAATTCTGCCGTGAGACTACTTTTTATTTTGGTCTGTAGTGAGAATTTTAGCAGTAGCAGAAAGGTATTTTTTCTCACACTACTCTGTTTAAATGCGCCTTTACTTTGCAAAATGGCTGGTAGCAGCTAGCATGCTGATGTCACTAAAATATAGCGCCACGAAAATATGAGGATTGCACAAACAATTTGCAGGATTTAAGTTGGTTATGCACTTAAGACACACACAAGCTTTCATGGGCCAAGTGGCCTATTCACATTCCTGACTTCTTCTGTTCTTGCACTGTTTAAGGTTTTAGCATGAAATAAGGAAGCTTGTTGTGGTGATGGCTGGTAGGTGTAAGTTTTGAATTTTTCATACTTCATAAGTGAATAAAGATTGTTGAGTCAAACACCTTGGCCTAGAAATTAGCTATAGCCCCGCCAGCTCGCTGGCAGCCAGAATTTACCGCTGGGCGCGGAGCCACTCGCGCCCAGCCGATATTCAGTTTCAGCGCCCAAAGTCGAGGACGGCCGCTGTTCAAGGGTGTGGCCGCCCCCGCTTGGGGCGCTGAAACTGAATATCGGCGCGCTAGTGGCCGCAGCGCCACCCGCAGCGGAGCGGCAGGCTGCGGTACTGCAGGCCTTCCTCCCTCTCTTAAGGGGGAGGTGCCTGCAGCAGCCGGAGCCCCGGTCGCGAGTGCCGGCAAAAGAGCCCGGCACAACGGAGAAGTGCCGGGCTCCCGGAAACCAGCCGGCAATGCCGTGGGGGGGGGGGGGGGGGGGGGGGGGCGGTGGAGGAGGCCGGGGAAGGAGGTGCGGGCAGGCGGCCGGCCGCACCTCCACCTTAAAGCGCCCCACTAAGGCTGCAGTACGGACCCGGCCTCCGAATGTTATTAGCGGCCGCCGCGGAAGAGGCGGCCGCTACTGAAGATGGGGGTCGGGCCGGTGTCGGGGCGGTACCGGGGCGCTGCGCACACCGATGATGTCATCAGTGGCGGCGCAGCGCTAACGGCTACCGCCACAATTAGCGCGTCAATGAAGTTCGCCCGAAGTTTGCAGACTGGCGCAGAAGCCCTCTTTGGGCGGTAACTGGGCGCAAAGCCCACTGAATTTCTAGGCCATTGTTCCTGATCTTGAGGATAACTTTCTAGGGAATTGCAAAAAACTGAAGTTGCATTGTTAAAGATTGGCATGTGACCTAGTTGATGGCAGATATTGAGGTTTCAGTGTCTCTGTGGTTGCAATATACAGAATGTGCTGGAGGGGTGAGGTGGTGGAGGGGATATAGAGGGTTGTATTCACTACTTTAAGGTCAATAAACAATTCTGCCATCAGATGTTTTACAGTGAATTTACAATACAAGTTAAACGTTAATGTAAGTGTAGCGTAAATTGGGTGTGAAATTCTAAACTGACTCTGAAATGGAGCAGCATGAGGCTCGCTCCTCTCATTTCTTTTCATTCTGGTGTCTGGTCAGACCACGATACTGGATTCATACTGCATTTACACTGTAACTGTAGGGTCAGTGCAAAGTGAAAGAACTTTAGCACTAATGTTACAGTTGGAGTGTAAATGCACCCTTGCATAATAGTTTATTTTTTCTGGGTTAGTTGTCTGGTCAAAGATAGGTCGAATGTTTTGAAATGATTTAGCTTACTTCTGTCAATAGGTCGGAGAATCTTTTCCACTTGCAGTGGCTTTTTGAGCAGATTGTCACAGCTTGTATTCTTTGAGTCATGTTGAGTAGATACTTTGATTTGCCATTATTGTTACTTTGATAATGTAAGTAGCATCCACACAATATCTGCTTTAAATCACACATGTTCATAAAGTTGTCAGCTTACATTAATATATTGCTCTGTACTTTTTTTTAAACTGCAAATGACAATTTGGCAATATGAAAAAGGCGATTAAAAAACTTAACTAATGGTTATCTTGTATCGTAAAGTATAATTTGACTATTCTGAATTGCAACATTAATGGCCGCAAATTTCCGGTGGTGTAGGGTGGATTACCCAGAGACCTGCAGTTTCCTGTGGGGTAGGGTGGATTACCCAGAGACCTGCAGTTTCCTGTGGGGTAGGGTGGATTACCCAGAGACCTGCAGTTTCTGGTGGGGTAGGGTGGATTACCCAGAGACCTGCAGTTTCTGGTGGGGTAGGGTGGATTACCCAGAGACCTGCAGTTTCTGGTGGGGTAGGGTGGATTACCCAGAGACCTGCAGTTTCCGGTGGGGTAGGGTGGATTACCCAGAGACCTGCAGTTTCCTGTGGGGTAGGGTGGATTACCCAATGACCTGCAGTTTCTGGTGGAGTAGGGTGGATTACCCAGAGACCTGCAGTTTCCTGTGGGGTAGGGTGGATTACCCAGAGACCTGCAGTTTCTGGTGGTGTAGGGTGGATTACCCAGAGACCTGCAGTTTCTGGTGGGGTAGGGTGGATTACCCAGAGACCTGCAGTTTCTGGTGGAGTAGGGTGGATTACCCAGAGACCTGCAGTTTCCGGTGGGGTAGCGTGGATTACCCAGAGACCTGCAGTTTCCTGTGGGGTAGTGTGGATTACCCAGAGACCTGCAGTTTCTGGTGGGGTAGGGTGGATTACCCAGAGACCTGCAGTTTCTGGTGGGGTAGGGTGGATTACCCAGAGACCTGCAGTTTCTGGTGGGGTAGGGTGGATTACCCAGAGACCTGCAGTTTCCAGTGGGGTAGGGTGGATTACCCAAAGACCTGCAGTTTCTGGTGGGGTAGGGTGGATTACCCAGAGACCTGCAGTTTCTGGTGGGGTAGGGTGGATTACCCAGAGACCTGCAGTTTCTGGTGGGGTAGGGTGGATTACCCAGAGACCTGCAGTTTCTGGTGGGGTAGTGTGGATTACCCAGAGACCTGCAGTTTCTGGTGGAGTAGGGTGGATTACCCAGAGACCTGCAGTTTCCTGTGGGGTAGGGTGGATTACCCAGAGACCTGCAGTTTCTGGTGGGGTAGGGTGGATTACCCAGAGACCTGCAGTTTCCGGTGGGGTAGTGTGGATTACCCAGAGACCTGCAGTTTCTGGTGGAGTAGGGTGGATTACCCAGAGACCTGCAGTTTCCGGTGGGGTAGTGTGGATTACCCAGAGACCTGCAGTTTCCGGTGGGGTAGGGTGGATTACCCAGAGACCTGCAGTTTCCGGTGGGGTAGGGTGGATTACCCAGAGACCTGCAGTTTCTGGTGGGGTAGGGTGGATTACCCAGAGACCTGCAGTTTCCTGTGGGGTAGGGTGGATTACCCAGAGACCTGCAGTTTCCGGTGGGGTAGGGTGGATTACCCAGAGACCTGCAGTTTCCGGTGGGGTAGCGTGGATTACCCAGAGACCTGCAGTTTCATGTGGGGTAGGGTGGATTACCCAGAGACCTGCAGTTTCTGGTGGGGTAGGGTGGATTACCCAGAGACCTGCAGTTTCTGGTGGAGTAGGGTGGATTACCCAGAGACCTGCAGTTTCTGGTGGGGTAGGGTGGATTACCCAGAGACCTGCAGTTTCTGGTGGGGTAGGGTGGATTACCCAGAGACCTGCAGTTTCTGGTGGGGTAGGGTGGATTACCCAGAGACCTGCAGTTTCTGGTGGGGTAGGGTGGATTACCCAAAGACCTGCAGTTTCTGGTGGAGTAGGGTGGATTACCCAAAGACCTGCAGTTTCTGGTGGAGTAGGGTGGATTACCCAAAGACCTGCAGTTTCTGGTGGGGTAGGGTGGATTACCCAGAGACCTGCAGTTTCCGGTGGGGTAGGGTGGATTACCCAGAGACCTGCAGTTTCCGGTGGGGTAGGGTGGATTACCCAGAGACCTGCAGTTTTGGGTGGGATAGGGTGGCAGGGTGGTTTACCCAGAGACCTGCATTATCCGGTGGAACCCAGATCTACCAGGTTTCCACCCAAACAACAGCCTTTGGAAATCCCGATCGGCAGGAGGGTGACCAAGTCTCCTATGCAACCTCCGACATTGATATATAGCTTTGGGGACATACCTGGACTATACTGGGAATTCCACCCGATATGCCATCAAATAGGCTGAGCAGGATCTACACTAGCTGAGACTGATGTAGGTCCAGAACAGGGCCTTACTAAGGCCCTAAAAGGTTTTGCCAGCAAAGAGGTGAGCAGTTACCTTTAGAGACCTGCCCTGGTGTCCATTCGAGGCGAAGATGAAAGAACAATTGAACTTACCTGCTTGTCTGATGATGGCCTCTAACTCCACCACTGGAGTGGCTGGAGGCTGCTTCGATTTACCTGCCAGGAGTTGGACTGAGCATCTCCAAATATTTAAATTACACCTTCCCAATGATTTGGAATGGGATCCACATCTTTTTCTGTAGATGGTCAGGAGTCCCGTTCCATCGCACATCCGAGGGTGGAGCAGAGCTACCAGAATTTCAGGCCCATTGTTTTGGAAAAACTACTTTTGAAAAGCATAAGGCATAGTGTATAACAAATGGATTTTAAGGTGAGTTTAATAATATCACAAATTAAATCCTATTAAGAATATCTATGTTACATTTCTAAAATTAAAAAAATCTTTATTCAGTGATGTGCAAATGTTAGTACCAGCAAATGAATAATAAAGCCCCTATTTAAGTATGCTTCCATCACATTTTATCCGGCAGGTCAAAGTAGCAATCCTAGACCAGGAATGTGGAGATTTGTTATTTGGAGCATGCCATGTAAAACACTGACTGAAGCTTCAGGGGTCAGCCTACTGCAGGTGCAGAATTGAAAGAACATATCAAATACAAAATGCCAAATTGTCTGCTTGCAACTTTCTTTCCTGTTAGGCCCAGGGGACATCAATATTTCTCTTTTGTTTACTTTATTATGATATTGGAAACATGTTGCCATGAAATTGTGTTGTTCATCTAAGGCCTTGTGTGCCACAGTAAAATCTTAAAAATTCCACTGGCAGTATTACAGCATGAAATGACAGCACTGCCACTGATGTAGGATTAGCATGTAGTACGTAGTTTCCATGCCACTAAATAGTGTTCATGTCAAATGCTGATGGTATTTAGAGGTGATGATCTTGAAATGAAGTTTACTCTCCTGTTTGGACTTTTAATTTCAAGGTTTTGGCAGATTTGAACAACATTTTAAGTATAATTTTTAATTGTGTTTTCCAACTACAGTTATTGCTATCTATGGTATAAATTTTTGGATTAGTTGTGTGTGAATGCTAAGCATGTATGTGTATGTTATGTGTTTTATCTGTAACTTCTGTAGCAGCACGACAGTTTTTGTATTTTAAACGTACAGAAATCCATTTAATGGTAGATAGAGCACTTTTATGATACCGCTTGCAAATAAAAGCATCTGATTTTGCTAACAACATTGAACAGATTTATCCCATAGAGGATGCAAACAGTCTGTGATACTATTTTTCTTAGAGCACTATTAGAAGATGTATAAAAGGTCTGATTATGTGATGGGCAGTGCCTGGGTTGTGTGTTAAATATTTATTAACAGGTCTGACATTGAAGAGAGGCAAAAACATCCATGAAATTGAATTTGTAAATGTTCTGAATGTGGCACTGGTATCATAGGTGAATTTAACCCTAAATCTGGGAGACTGGATTTCCCTTTTAATGAACAATTGACTAGCATGACCGTGTCTGATTACATAATGCAGTTGTATTTTTCTTTCAGTTTTGATTTATTTTTGCTGTAGGTCATTCAGTATGAACTGTGAGCCTAAACTGTAATGATTCTCTTTGAGCTAAGGTAATATTTTAGTGCTGGAGCCACATTTTCCTAAATTTGCTAATTTTAACGTCAGAAATGTGCATAAACAGTGATGCGAAGCGCACTGCCTATGCATGACTAATAGTGGAAAGTACTAATGGGCTGTGCAACAGTGCCTTGCTCTAATGATTTCTATTCAAAAGTAGAGTCAGGGAAATTAGTGAAAAGGGGGGAAAACAGCTTTTTGTATGCTGAGGCCTTGTTAAAGATTGATTGTGAGAAATTTGTGCAGAATTAAACGGGGAAAGCGGATGAACAGAATGTATGAGTGAGGAACTCATAGTCATAGTCACACCTGCTAGTTGAGTGAAAGACAAGATTTCAAAGCATCACCACAGCACTAGTCAAAGTGAATAGTACAGAGCAAAGGTTTCTGGTGCACTGCAGCAGTTGCTAGGTATCTTGCACAGGGGCATAAGGACAAGATCAACTTGCATTTATATTGTGCCTTTAATGTAGAAAAGCATCTCAAGACACCTCACAGAAGCACAATCAGACAAAAATAGACGCTGAGCCAAAGAAAGAGATACTAGGAGGATTACTAACAGTTTGGCCAAAGAACTAGGTTTTAAGGAGGATCTGAAAGGAGGAGAGAGCGATGGAGAGGTTTAGGGAGGGAATTCCAGAACTTAAGGCCAAGACGGCTGAAGACACGCCTGCAAAGGGAGTGGGGGATAAGAGGCCAGAGGAACGGAGGGTGTAAGGCGGGGGCAGGGGATGTTGTAGTTCTGAGGGAGGGTACAGAGATATTGAAGGGATGAGGCCTCAAAGGGTTTTAAACAGGAGGATGAGCATTTTTAAATTTGAGGCATTGGTAGACTGGGAGCCAATGTAGGTCAGCAAGTACAAGGGTGATAGATAAGCGGGACTTGGTGTGTGATAGGATACGAACAATAGAGTTTTGGATGAGCTGAAGTTTATGGAGGGTGGTAAATGGGAGGCTGGCTGGGAGAGCATTGAACACCAAGCCTGGAGGTGACAAAGGCATAGGTGAGGGTTTCAGCAATAGATGGCGGATGCAGGGGCGGAGATGGGTGCTGTTGGAGAGGTGGAAGTAGGTGGTTTTTGTAGACGATAAGGACAGAGAAACCCAGGAGTCCAGAAGGCATAGGAGGCACATGATTCATATAGCAAACATGGGACCTCTAACTTTGACCCTGGTCTCCCTACTATTGTCTCCAAACTATTCCCTGCTACCAGGAAATATGTATTCCATTAATTACTACATTTAAACAGGTCTATGTAACCTGAGCTTTTCCCGTGTTCATTCGCGTGCACACTTTGGCTGCTGCTCCGGACCCAAGCCATTCAATACTTTTCCACTTTTCCCCCTTTTCCTTTTCTCTCTATCCCTCTCTGACCGCTCTCTCCTGTCGTCATGCCTCCTTTCATCTCTCTGCTCTCGGATATTCTGCCCTCCCAAAGCCCTACCCCAATCCTTCATTACTCTTCGACCTTCCGACTCTCCTGCTGCCGTCCCAGGCTTGACTCTCTCTTGGATAAGCCTACAGCTTCCCTCCGTGCTTCTCTTGGCATGCTACAAAGGGCCCATCAAGGCACTCGTCGCTGCTTCCTTACGAGCAACAACTGCAACTGTCCCATCCTACTCTCTCGACAACCTTCCCACCCAATGTGCCCACTGGGGGAAAATCTTGCCAATCTCCTCCCCATCCAACTCATCCCTCCCAGCAATGAGGCAGCTATCACCGACCTTCTTCGCATCTCCCTCAAGAATGTCCGTTCACTTGCGAACAAGGCCCTTGCCATCCATGAGATTATCGTGAATGATTGTATTGACATCATGGCCCTGACGGAAACTTGGTTGAGGGGTGATGACACCTTACCGTTAAATGAAGCCTCCCCGCCTGGCTATACCTTCCACCACTTGCCCCGCTCAGACAGCTGTGGTGGCGGTGTGGCTCTCATCACCAAATCACACCTTGGTCTGTCCCCCTATTCCTCTGGCAGTTTCTCCTCCTTTGAGCATCTCACCTTATTCCACCCCTCTCACCTCTCATTTAAAATTCTTGTTCTCTACCGCCCACCCAAGTACCATAAAAATTTTATTACCGAGATATCTTCACTGCTTTCCTCCCTCAGTCTCTGCACCAAACGACATCTCATCCTTGGTGATTTCAACCGCCATCTCAATTCATCATGCTCTTTCTCCTCTGAGTTCACTAGCCTCCTATCCTCCCTTAATCTCTCCCTCCATGTAAACTCCCCAACCCATATTCACGGCCACCCCCTCGACCTTGCCATCTCTCGTAGCCTCGCTACTCCCATCGTGTCAATCGCAGGTAAGGCCATCTCTGACCACTTCCTCGTATCGCTTTCCACCCACATCCCCCTTCCACCACCCCCAACCCTACTTCCTTCTGTGTCTGCCCCTGGAAAAAACACTCTCCCAACTCTCTTACAACTGCACTTATGAAATCCCAACTGTCCAGCCTTTGGCCCTCCATTCACCATGACATTTCTGCAGCTACCGATCTGCTCAACCACACCCTCACCACCACCTTTGATGCCCTAGTCCCCATTAAAACAATTACTCTCACTTACCGTGGCCGTTCCCCCCTGGTACGACCCTCACCTTCGTTTCCTTAAGTCCAAGGGACGCAGACTTGAACGGATATGGTGGACAACTGGTTTAGCTATTCACCGCCAGATCTGGCTGGACCACATAAAGCACTATCGGGTCCTGCTCTCGTCTGCCAAAATTGCTCACTATTCCAGAATCATTCTGGAATGCAAAGATAAATCCCGGCTTCTATTCTCTACTGCTAATCGTCGTCTTAAATCCCTTCCCACCTGTCACCTCCACCCTCATCTCCGACAACAAGTGTGAGGTGCTCATGGACTTCTTTATCTCTAAGATTGAGACCATCCGTTCAGCTGCCTCTGCCACTTCCCTTCCTTCCCCAAGCCCACCGGGCCAAACTTCCTCTAAGGTTCCCCCTTGCCCTAGCCCTGAACTATCATCTTTCTCCAGTTTCTCTCCGATCTCCCCTCATGACCTCTCCGCCCTCATCTTGTCCATGAGACCCACTTCTGCTCCCTCGACCCTATTCCCACCAAACTGCTGACCACCCAACTTCCTTTTCTGGCTCCAATGTTAGCTGACATTGTTAATGGTTCTCTCTCCTCAGGTACTGTCACCTTCTCCCTCAAATCTGCCATCATCACCCCTCTCCTTAAAAAAAAACAACCCTTGACTGTCCATGCAAACTACCACCCCATCTCCAAACTCCCTTTCCTCTCAAGTCCTTGAACGTGTTGTTGCCTCTCAAATCTGTGACCATCTTTCCAGCAATTCCATGTTTGAATCCCTCCAATCAGGTTTCCGCCCTTGCCACAGTACCGAAACAGCTCTCATCAAAGTCACAAATGACATCCTTTGTGACTGTGATAAAGATAAACTATCCCTCCTCATCCTTCTTGACTTGCCCGCAGCCCTTGACACGGTTGACCACTCCATCCTTCTCCAACGCCTCTCCACCATCGTCCAGCTGGGTGGGACTGCACTCGCCTGGTTTCATTCTTATCTCTCTAATTGTAGCCAGAGAATCACCTGCAACGGCTTCTCTTCCCGCTCCCGCATTGTTACCTCTGGTGTCCCCCAAGGATCTATCCTTGGACCCCTCCTATTTCTCACCTACATGCTGCCCCTTGGTGTCATCATCCGAAAACACAGCGTCAGTTTCCACATGTACGCTGACGACACCCAGCTCTACCTCACTACCACTTCTCTCGACCCTCCACGGTCTCTAAATTGTCAGACTGCTTGTCCGACATCCAGTTCTGGATGAGCAGAAATTTTCTCCCATTAAATATTGGGAAGACCGAAGCCATTGTTTTCGGTCCCCACCACAAACTCCGTTCCCTAGCCACTGACTCCATCCCTCTCCCTAACATCTGTCTGAGGCTCAACCACGCTGTTTGCAACCTTGGTGTCATATTTGACCCTGAAATGAGCTTTCGACCACATATCTGCCGCACAACAAAAACCGCCTACTTCCACCTCCGTAACATCGCCCGTCTCCACCCTTGCCTCAGCCCATCCTCTGCTGAAACCCTCATCCATGCCTTTGTTACCTCTAGACTTGACTGTTCCAAAGCACTTCTGGCTGGCCTCCCACATTCTACCCTACGTAAACTTGAGGTCATCCAAAATTCTGCTGCCCGTGTCCTAACTCGCACCAAGTCCCGTTCACTCATCACCCCTGTGCTCGCTGACCTACATTGGCTCCCGGTTAAGCAACGCCTTGATTTCAAAATTCTCATCCTTGTTTTCAAATCCCTCCATGGTCTCACCCCTCCCTAGCTCTGTAATCTCCTTCAGCCCCACAACCCCCCGAGATATCTGCGCTCCTCTAATTCTGCCCTCTTGAGCATCCCTGATTATAATCGCTCAACCTTTGGTGGCTGTGCCTTCTGTTGCCTAGGCCCTAAACTCTGGAATTCCCTGCCTAAACCTCTCCGCCTCTCTATCCTCCTTTAAGACACTCCTTAAAACCTACTTCTTTGACCAAGCTTTTGGTCACCTGCCCTAATTTCTTCTTATGTGGCTCGGTGTCAAATTTTCTGTCCTGTGAATTGCTTTGGGACGTTTTACTACGTTAAAGGCGCTATATAAGTACAAGTTGTTGTTGAGATCTGCTGCTAGGGATAACAACAACAGGGTCAGCTACCTGGGCGTGTTGGAGGAGCAGTGCATGATGAGGCTCAGGCTCAGCCGGGATGCTGTGACTGAGGTGTGCCATTTGGTCCACCAAGGTGTGCAGGAACAATCAACCATCCACATTGCAGCACTCGTGACAATAAAGGTCACCATCGTGCTCTACTTTTATACCACGAGTTTTGCTCAGGCACCCACAGTGGATATAGTGAGGAATCAGCCACTTTTCCTTGTATCGCTGCTTTAAAGAGGCAGCTGAAGAGAAGTTTTCTCTCTGTCCCGTCTACATACATTTGAACGGCAGACGTATTAGATTTTACCAAATTGTTGGTTTCCTTATAGTACAAGGCATCATTTAATGTACGCATATAGCAATTCACGTGCCTGCCAACAATCTAATGGCTACCTAAATAGGAAGAGCTATTTCATCAGCATGCAAAAAGTATGTGACCTCTGGAAAATAATGCATTCAGTGGTCGTTTCCTAGGGGATGTACGTGAAGCTTTCATTGAGAGGCAATAAAATGTGACACAGTTCTTTTGAAGCAGAATGAAGGATGTATGCTGGCTCCTTGGAGATGTGGTGCAACCATGACTGATAACATCTCTGCACAACCCCCGTAGCCCAACAGAAAATAGACACAATGAGGCACATGAGCAAGCCAGGGCGTTCTCATTGAGTAGACATTTGGGTGTTAAAGCAACCTTTCAGCTGCTTAGACTGGTCAAGGGACCTTACAATATGCACTAGAGAAGGTCAGCAAAATTATAGCAGTCAGGTACACAATATTGCCACTGACAGGCCTCGCCATGGTACAGCGGTTGCAAGCTATGGAAGATGATGTTGTACAGCAGCCAGGTTACTGCACTGAGAGTGCCAGTTGTACAAGAGTCTCATTGCCTGATTTTTCATGGGAGCTGTGCACTTGGTCACTATTGCTTTCTGTTGGACATACTTACAATCACAGAACTGCTGGATGCTTTATCTGTTTAGTCTTTGGTCAGATATATATTT
Source organism: Somniosus microcephalus (assembly GCF_052327205.1). Classification (NCBI taxonomy): domain Eukaryota; kingdom Metazoa; phylum Chordata; class Chondrichthyes; order Squaliformes; family Somniosidae; genus Somniosus; species Somniosus microcephalus. Next base: position 199,638,520 of record NC_140996.1, on the reverse strand, counting down.
ACTGTTAGCTTTACTTGTAATTCAGGACAATAAAAGAGTGATGCACGGTAAGATACATTAAAAGGAAATGGATTTTTATCACTATTGACGTGCATGTTCTCTGTGTTTTCTGGTGCGTTTACTCCTTTTGAGCCATGCAATTCTGTGTACGTTTTGCGTATGTACCCCAAGTGCTTCCTTATCTGAAGGGGTGGCAGTGGTGGGTGTTTGCGCTCTCAACTTTTTTTGGAAGATTAAAAATCCTTCTTTGGAGGTACTTCACTGTGACACCAAAACGCGCGCACACATTGTTCAGGGCAAACAATTTATGTTAAGGTAAATTACAACAGTAATTGCAAGAGATATCAGCCTAAAAATGCGGGTTTAGCGCCCGGGCGCGGTACCGCCAATGCCTCCCGCGAATTTGAGTGGGAGGTTAGCGGCGGCGGGCGGCGGTAACCGTTAGCACCCTGCGCCGCTGGTGATGATGTCACTGCCGTGCGCAGCGCCCCGCTCACGCCCCGGCCATGATCTTTGGTAGCGCCCCCTGACTTACCGCCGGACGCTATGTCCGACAGGGTTGCGGGGGGGACTATCTGCGGCCGGGGCGGCGCTAATTAAAGGCGAGGTGCCGGGCGGCCATTTTTGTTGTTGGCCACCTGTCCCCGTTGCCGTCCCCGGCCTCCTCTTCAGCCCCCCCTGTGGAGTGCCGGCTGTGCTCCGTGAGCCCGGCACTTCTCTTGAGTGCCAGGCTCTTTTGCCGGCACTCCGATCCATGGTGGCCCAGCTGGGCCCCGGGTCGCGCTGCGCAAGGCCCCTCCCCTTTAAGAAGGGGAGGAAGGCCTGCAATACCGCGGCACATAGCGCATATTCCCTTGCAGCGCACCAATATGACCAATCTTTGTTGACTTGGAAGAAAACTCAATTCAAAATTCAGTTTCAAACAACAAAGGAAAAGTTTCCCAAAATTTATTAAGGTGTGCACAAAAAAGTGGGATAAAAGGCAGTCATGACATTTGACAGTGTTTCCTAGTCTAACGGAGTGAGTATCATGTTCTGTTCTATCTCGTAACACTCTTGTAGACATTTTCTTCCCCCTTTAGGTTTTCTTTGTTAGAACGCTATGATAATTTTACCACTGTATTTTAAGCAGTTGTTCAATGTTCCACCTTTAGAATTTGTAAGGCATTACTTAACCCATTGCAGAGGCATTATATTTAGCTTGGCCTAGGTGGAACCCTTACAATGATGTAATGGTTGGCATCAAATCTTCTGCAGGGCAGGACACTCCACTGTCCTTGAAGGAGCTTTGCAACAATACTTTGCAAATGAGGTTGACCAGATGATTCACAAGTGACAAAGTCGTGAGTGTATCCTGGCCACCTTCATGAGCAGAGATACTCATCACACCTCACTGCTAACCAAAACAGATTCTATTTTTACTCCACTCTTAAAATGCAGTTTTGTAAAAAGAGTTCTGTTTTAACGATGTCACAGCATAGTCGTCTCCGTAGTTCCAGGTCATGCATGGTATAAATCAGATTACAGAATATGTATTTCACTCAGTTTGCTCTCATCAGGGTTCTGGAACAAGCACCAATAAGCGCAGCATAAGAACATAAGAAATAGGAGTAGGAGTAGGCCATTTGGCCCTTCGAGACAAATTTGGCCATTCAATAAGATCATGGCTGATCTTCTACCTCATCTCCACTTTCCTGCACTATCTCCATATCCCTTGATTCCCTTAATATTAAAAAAATATCGATCTCTGTCTTGAATATACTCAACGACTATGCATATTTGTGGCTAGTAAATAGTCATGTTATTGCAGGAAACTTTGTGCTATCCGGCACCGACAGGACCGAGCTGTTGCCGTCCCATCAAAACTGCCGGACAAACCAGTGCTAATGTTGAAACATACGGAGATTTTGAGCTCCGTATCTGGCAACAAACCCTGTTGCTTAGCAACAGCTTCTAAACAGTCGGCCGTACCTTGCAAGCGTCTCTGTAGCTTAGCAACAGCTTCAGCGAGACCTTGCAGAGCCTGACTGGTGAAAAAAAAGCAACAAAAAGAAAAAAAACCTAACGAAACGGCTCCTGATTTTTGCCGGTGGCTCGAGCATTCCGGACAGTTAACCTCCGGATAAACCAAAGTTTCCTGTAATTTCTCATGGCTGTCATCAACAAAGGCCCAAGTGTAAAAGTAAGAAACGTATAATCATAATCTTGGATGACTGTTTGGTCTTCAGTTTGTGGGATTAAGTACAATTCAGTGATGTTGGCAAGCTGCAGTAACGATCGCTTGTATATCCTTAGTCCTGCAATGTGGAAACAGACAAGTCTGTTACCTTCATACTATTTGTAATTCGCCAAGAATCTGGAGAAAATGTAACGTCGTTACACTTGCATGCAGTTCTGGGCACCCTATTTTAGGAAGGATATAGTGACGATTTACTGGATTATTACCAGCAATGTGACGCTGTAGTTACGAGGAAAGGCTTGAAAAATTGGGACTTTTTCGCTACGACAGAGATGGTTAAGGGAAGAATCTGATGGAGGCTTTCAAGATTATGAAAGAGGGTAACTATTTTAAGATTGTTGATGAAGTTGATGAATCAATGGCAATATGGTATTGACTCAGGATTATCACTGGAGGAATTTATTAGTGTATACACCAATAGAAATAAGTGGCCCGATTTTAACTTCAGGCAGTGAATTGAGGGTGTGGGGCCCGAACCGGGGGTTGGGGGAGGGGAGTGGGGAGTCATCTGTCCGGCCCTCCAGAGCACAAGGCCCTGGAGATTTTAACATTCGGGCCTCATTTGAGTGCCCTGATACAGACTGCTGCCCAGATCTGGCAGGAATGACATCAACGTCAGCAAGCGATAGTGGAACTGGAGTTACAGCAAGGGTGCGCCAGAAGGACCATGAATTTTCACTCTGGGGATCCCATGCCCTAAGATGTCCACAACAACAGCAACTTGTATTTATATAGTGCCTTTAACGTAGTAAAACATCCCAAGGTGCTTCATAGAATTGTTATAAGACAAAAAATTGACACCGAGCCATATGAAGGCCCTTGAGAGGGTGCAAAGGAGATTTACCAGAATGGTTCCGGGGATGGGGGATCTTAACTACAAGGACAGGTTGGAGAAGCTGGAATTGTTTTCATTAGCACAAAGGAGGTTGAGGGGTGATTTGATAGAGGTGTACAAGATTATGACTGGTTTGGATAGGTTAGATGGGGAAAGGCTGTTCCCACTAGTTGATGGTACAAGGACTAGGGGACACAGATTTAAGGTTTTGGGAAAGAGATACAGGGGGGACGTGAGGAAGAACTTTTTTACGCAGTGAGTGGTGAGGACCTGGAACCAGCTGCTGACGGAAGTGGTGGAAGCGGACACAATCAATGTTTTCAATGGGAGACTGGATAGGCACTTGAGGGAAATAAACGTGCAGGGCTACGGGGATAGAGCGGGGAAATGGGACTGACTGGATTGCTCTACAGAGAGCCGGCACGGACTCGATGGGCCGAATGGCCTCCTTCTGTGTCGTTATGACTTTGAGGCCTAAAAATTTGGCTGCTTTGTGCCTCCCGCTTAGGGCGCTAATGGGGCGCAAAGCAACTAGCGCCTGGGCGCGGCGCCACCAACGCCTCCCGCAAAATTCAGTGGGAGGATAGCAGCGGCGGTAACAGCTAGCGCCCTGTGGCCGCGATCTTCGGTAGCATCACGTGACTTACCGCCAGATGCTATGTCCGACGGGGTCAGGGGGCCTACCTGCGGCCGGGGCGGCGCTAATTAAAGGGAAGGTGCCGGGCAGCCATTTCTGTTGCTGGCCACCTGCCAGCACCTGCCCCCTCTGCCGTCCCCGGCCTCCTCTGCAGCCCCCCCCGCGGAGTGCCGGCTGTGCTCCGTGAGCCCGGCACTTCTCTTGAGTGCTGGGCTCTTTTGTCGGCACTCCGATCCCCGGTGGCCCAGCTGGGCCCCGGGTCACACTGCGCTAGGCCCCTCCCCTTTAAGAAGGGGAGGAAGGCCTGCAGTACTGCGGCGCGACGTGCCGCGATACTCACTTGCAGCGCCCCAACAGGGAGGCGGGGCGCTTCCAGTAGCGTCCCGCCTCCTTCTTGGGGCGCTACTGGTGAATTTCGGCTGCCGGGGTGCTAATTTTTTTGGGGAGCTTAAAGTAGCGCCCCGGCGAAGTTAACGCCCCATAGGGGGCGCGACTCATTTTTTCCCCCTATGACGCTAAGAAATTATGGCAGATGGTCAAAGAGGTAGGTGTTAAGGAGCGTCTTAAAGGAGGATAGAGAGGCGGAGAGGTTTAGGGAGAGAATTCCAGAGCTTAGGGCCTAGGCAGCTGAAGGCACGGCCACTAATGGTTGAGCGATTATAATCAGGGATGCTCAAGGGGGAATAATTTGAGGAGTGCAGATATCTTGGCGGGGGGGGGGGGGGGGGTGGGCTGAAGGAGATTACAGAGATAGGGAGGGGTGGGGCCATGGAGGGATTTGAAAACCAGGATTAGAATTTTGAAATCGAGGCGTTGCTTAACTGTGAGCCAATGTAGGTCAGTGAGCACAGGGGTGATGGGTGAACGGGGCTTGGTGCGAGTTAGGACACGGGCAGCTGAGTTTTGGATAACCTCAAGTTTACGTAGGGTAGAATGTGGGAGGCCAGCCAGGAGTGCGTTGGAATAGTCAAGTCTAGAGGTAACAAAGGCATGGATGAGGGTTTCAGCAGCAGATAAGCTGAGGCAGGGGCGGAGACGGGCAATGTTAGAGGTGGAAATAGGCGATCTTAGTTATGCCACGGATATGTGGTTGGAAGCTCATTTCAGCCTCAGACAGATGTTAGGGAGAGGGATGGAGTCAGTGGCTGGGGAACAGAGTTTGTGGTGGGCCCGAAGACAATGGCTTCAGTCTTCCCAATATTTAATTGGAGAAAATTTCTGCTCATCCAGTACTGGATGTCGGACAAGCGGTCTGCCAATTTAGAGACCGTGGAGGGGTCGAGAGAAGTGGTAGTGAGGTAGAACTGGGTGTCGTCAGCATACATGTGGAAACTGACGCTGTGTTTTTGGATGATGTTGCCAAGGGGCAGCATGTAGATGAGAAATCGAAGAGGGCCAAGGATAGATCCTTGGGGGACCCCAGAGGTAACGATGCGGGAGTTGGAAGAGAAGCCGTTGTCACAGTCACAAAGGATGTCCTTTGTGACTTTGATGAGAGCCATTTCGGTACTGTGGCTGGGGCGGAAACCGGATTGGAGGGATTCAAACATGGAGTTCCGGAAAAGATGGGCATGGATTTGGGAGGCGACAACACGTTCAAGGACTTTGGAGAGGAAAGGGAGGTTGGAGATGGGGCGGTAGTTTGCAAGGACGGAGGGGTCGAAGGTTGTTTTTTGAGAGGGGTGATGAAGGCAGATTTGAAGGCGAGGGGGACAGTACCTGAGGAGAGGGAACCGTTAACAATGTCAGCTAACATGGGAGCTAGAAAAGGAAGTTGGGTGCTTAGCAGTTTAGTGGGAATAGGGTCAGGGGACAGGATGGGTGTGGAGAGGTCAAGAAGGGAGATCGGAGAGAAAGTGGAGAAAGATACGAGTTGAGGGCTAGGGCAAGGGTGAACCTTAGAGGAAGTTTGGCCCAGTGGGCTAGGGGAAGGAAGTGGCAGAGGCAGCTGAACAGATGGTCTCAATCTTAGAGACAAAAGTCCATGAGCTCCTCGCACTTGTTGGAGGTAAGGTGGAGGAGACAGGGGAGAGGGGTTTAAGAAGACGGTTAGCAGTAGAGAATAGAAGCCGGGGGTTATCTTTGCATTCCGGAATGATCCTGGAATAGTGAGCAGTTTTGGCAGACAAGTGTAGGACCCGATAATGCTTTATGTGGTCTAGCCAGATCTAACGGTGAATAGCTAAACCAGTTGTCCGCCATATCTGTTCAAGTCTGCGTCCCTTGGGCTTGATGGAGCAATGATGTGGGCCGTACCTGGGGGAACGGCCGGGGTGAGAGAGAATTCCACAGTTCTTTATATCACTGGTTCGAGTTCTGTATTTTTACGCATCTGTTGAATTACGAGCACCGTAGGAGGTGTTTTAGCACCCCTCACCCACCCATCGTGAAAAGTGTGGGAGGGGAGGGGTAAGATGACTGGTGGGAATTGCGCAGTGTTTCTGCTCCCTGCCATCTTACCTTACCTGAAGTCTGGTACGGGAAGGCGCTCGCCCCAGAAGAGCAGAGGCCTAATTTAAATGGCAAAGCCATGTCCCGGTGACGTCATTGGATGTACATGCCATTTTAACTGGGGGACAACTGAGAACCACACAGTCTCTGACTTGCTGGTGGCAGGCAGTATCCTAGCAGTAGGAGGCCCAGGTAAATTTTTAAAAACTTTTTATGTGCTGCTTGTGGACGAGGAGGAGCACTCCTGCCTCAGCCTATCTGCTGCTGAAACCCTCATTCATGCCTTTATCCCCTCTACATGACTATTCCAATGATCTCGTGGCCATTCTCCCATCCTCTACCCTCTGCAAACTTCAGCTCATTAAAAACACTGTTTCTTATCCCACACCAAGCCCAGCTCGCCCATCAGTCCTATACTCGCTGACCTACATTGGCTCTTGGTCCCCAAACACCTCAGATTTAAAATTCTCACCCTTGTGTTTAAATTCTTTCATGGCCTCGCCCTTCCCTATTTCTGGCACTACTCCAACCATACAACTCCCTCTCCTGAACTCTCCTTTTCGCTGACTCTTGTGCATTCCTCTCCTTTTACTTCATCATTGACACCCGCTTAGGCCCCATGCTTTGGAATTCTCTACCTAAACCCCTCCACCTATCCAGCTCCCTTAAGACCCTCCTTAAAACCCACCTCTTTCACCAAGTTTTTGGTGACCCTCCTAATACTTCCTCCTTTGGCTCAGTATTCATTTTCTTCCTTGCGCCTCTGGGTAGTACTTTGAGATATTTTTTCTACGTTGGAGGTGATATATAAATGCAAATTGTTGTAGATTTCCAATGGAAACACTATTGTGTTTGCCGCCTTCTCCTTTAGAGTTAGGGCTATCTTAACATTGTTTAAATGCTTTTTTTTAATGAGAGTGACAGTATTCACACACAAACAGTACCTGTCATGTGTACGATAGCAAAATACTGCGGATGCTGGAAATCCGAAAAAACAACAGGAAATGCTGGAAAAACTCAGCAGGCCAGGCAGCATCGGTGGAGAGAGAAACAGAGTTAACGTTTCAGGTCGATGACGAAAGGTCATCGACCTGGCACGTTAACTCTCTGTCCACCGATGCTGCCTGGCCTGCTGAGTTTTTCCAGCGTTTCCTGTTGTTATTCCAGTCATGTGTACGATGTCTCTGAGTGGTGACTTTGGCCTCACTAAAGTCAGTTCATTCTAATTGTGATTCACAGCTAAGTCTGTTTCTGTCTGTGTACTCCAGCAGGAATCACTGGCGAACAATCAGGAATGGAAACCCTGGCTGATTTCCCCCCTTCACTTTTGCTTCCTACATCAGGGAGACTGATGCTGGTTTTTGCATTCCTTCCATTGCCCAGCTGATAATTGGCTAACTCAGCACAGATGCTGCCTGACCTGCTGAGTATTTCCAGCATTTTCTGTTTTTATTTCAGCATATACCAGGCAACTTCTGGTCTGTATAGCTCAGTGCAAAGCTTGGTGGTGTTTTGAGCCACTGACAGGGCTCCATATAGCACAGTTAAATGTTAGCCATACATAGAAGTTACAATCAGACCGTCTCGGTATATATAGAAACATAGAAGATCGGAGCAGGAGTAGGCCATTCGGCCCTTCGAGCCTGCTCCGCCATTCGAGATCATGGCTGATCATCCAAACCCTAGCACCCGGTCCCTACACCGACAGCCATCCCACCCAAACCCTATCCCCGTAACCCCACATATTTAATCCCCCCTAACACTAAGGGCCAATTTTTATCATGGCCAATCAACCTAACCCGCACATCTTTGGACTGAGGGAGGAAACCGGAGCACCCGGAGGAAACCCACGCAAACACGGGGAGAATGTGCAAACTCCACACAGACAGTCACCCGAGGCCGGATTTGAACCCGGGTCCCTGGCGCTGTGAGGCAACAGTGCTAACCACTATGCCACCGTGCCACCACAAATAGTTTTAATTTCATTTACCCACCCTGTTACCATATCCCTTCAACCATCTATCCAATCTAATCTTGCTGTTGACATAGTTTCTGCCTCAACCACAAAGACTGGAAGTGAATGCCACAGCCTCATAACTCTGTGAAGATGTTTCCCCTGCTCTCTGTTCTAAATCTCTTGCCTTCAACTTTTATCTATGGCCCTTCGTTCTTGACCCCTCAATTACTGGGAACAGCCTGCTTCTCTCTACCCTGCCCCATCCTTTCATAATTTTAAACACTTGTATTTCTCCATAATCTGTGTTGTTCCAACGACAAAACAATTCGAAGACCCAATTTTTCAAGTCTTTCTTTGTATTTGTAGTTCCTCAGACCAGACAGTATCCTAGTGAATCTGTGTTGTCGCCCCTCTGAAGTCTCAATGTCCTTCCTATAGTGGGGAGCTCAATACTTCACACAGCACTTTAACTGAGGGCTCATGAAGGTGAGGGGTTTTAAATCCTGGGGAAGAGAACAGAACTCTTACCATTTCAGCTACCCAGCTCAGGTGAGGTATAGCACAGACAGATAAAGCTCCCTCTGCTCTGCCCCAACGATATGCCCTAACCTCAGAAGAACACTCTTTATTTTAATCTTAAGTGGGCAATTTTAACTCTTCCCCGCTTGGTGGGATTGGAGCAGGTGGATCAGTTAAAATGGAGCAGTTCCATTTCCTGCTCCGTTCCTGCCGATTTGGGATTTTAACAATGCTGAAATGGTAGAAAACGAGTCAGTCGGACTCTGGGTGGGTGACTCCTGATTTAACGCAAGTCGGGGTTTAGTGATTGCGTTTAAACCCGGGTTTGAGCAGGGAAACCGTCACGCCTTTCCCACCAGGTGAAACCAAGTTAGAAGTGGCCAGGAAGGAAGGAAGAAGAGGCCCAAAAGCTAAAGAAAGAAAGACTTACATTTATATAGCGCCTTTCACGACCACCGGACGTCTCAAAGCGCTTTACTGCCAATGAAGTACTTTTTTGGAGTATAGTCATCCTTGTAATGTAGGAAATGCAGCAGCCAATTTGTGCACAGCAAGCTCTCACAAACAGCAATGTGCTAATGACCAGATAATCTGTTTTTGTTATGGTGATTGAGGGATAAATATTGGCCTGGACACCGGGGATAACTCCCCTGCTCTTCTTCGAAATAGTGCCATGGGATCTTTTACATCCACCTGAGAGGGCAGACGGGGCCACGGTTTAACGTCTCATCCGACAGTGCAGCACTCGCTCAGCACTGCACTGGAGTGTCAGCCTAGTTTTATGTACTCAAGTCCCTAGAGTGGGACTATGAACCCACAACCTTCTGACTCAGAGGTGACTGTGCTACCCACTGAGCCACAGTGGAAAACTTATCTTGCTAGAGCCAAAAGAAGCGGAAGTGCTTCTCCAGGCCCCACCAGGCAAGTCGCAGTGTCCCCTATCCTGGACAAAAAAAACCCTTCCTTCCTGCGAGACCCTCCCGTAGCCCCCTCCCTGTTACTTACGGCAAGCTGATTTTCGGCAACTGGCAGCCATTCTGCATCCTCTTCTGGGGAGCAAGTGGATGACGACATTTAAATGAGGCCGGGTGGTTTAAGTCGCCGAGAGTCTCCTGCTGTCATTGGTAGGCGGGAGATTAACTTGTCTGAGCTGTCTCCTGCGGGAAACCTGCTCTGAATTAAAATCCACCCCAAGATGTCGACCTTGAGCACATAATCTAGGCTGACTGTTGGAAGTTCACTTCTTTTGGATGCAACGTTAAACGGAGACCCCATCTGCCCTCTTAGGTGGATGTAAAAGATTCCACGGCACTATTTGAAGAGCAGGGGAGATCTACCGGTACCCTCAACCACCGCCACTAAAAACAGACTTATCTCATTTGTTGTTTGTGGGACCTTGCTGTGCGCAGATTGGCTACTTTGCAATGGTGACTCCATTTCAAAATGTACTTAATTGGCAGTGTAATGCTTTAGGACATCCTAAAATGTACTATATTAATGCAAGTTTGTCTTTTCTGCTTCATGTGACATTTGTGAATTACAAAAAATGTAAGTTACTTTTGAAACAGATACCAGAACCTCTTTACCTGCAGCAGTTGTGAGCTCTCTGGTACTATTTGATGATATCTTTTCTGTTTCTTACATGCGCCTCTATATAATCCTACCGTTTTCCCCTGAAAATTCATTCTTTGTTGTGGTGCAGTACAAGGAGCCGTATTATGGTGTTCAGCACAATTATCATACTTGTGGTTTATTATCATGATAAGGAAAAAAATCGATGGTTTCCACTTTACATTGTGATGTACCAGTGTATCAGCGTGTGACATCTATTAAAGGGAAACTTTGATACTGTGGAAACTACAATTTTAAAAGCAGTTCTTAATCATATTTAGCTGCGTACTGTAATATGAAAACCTTTTTCCTGTAAGTTACAAATACATTGGCATTTCAGTTATATGCAAAGTACTTTACTGATCGTGTTATCAAAGTGAATTGAAGTCTTTGGATTCTGTATTAGGGACTCTGCCTATTAAAGAGGATTATACACAAATGTCATAAACTAGCTGTCTGGTTCTGTCTCTTCCTCCATTCCTTGTTGCGCTGCATTTCCTTTTCTACATGTTTAATCAAAATATGGGTGTTAACCACGGCTCGATGAGGAAAGAAAACACTTGAATTTATATAGTGCCTTATCACAGCCTCAGGACATTCCGAAACACTTTACGTCTAACAAATTAGTCACTGTTGTTATGTGGGTATACACAACAGCCAGTTTGTATGTAGGAATGTTCCACAAACAGCCGGTGAGATGAAATGACCAGTTTGTGTGTTTTTGGTGGTGTTGGTTGGTGGAGTAACATAGACCAGAACATGAGGAGAGCTCCCTGCTCCTCTTCAAAAAGGGATATTTAACATCCACCTGACCTGCCAAAACAGGCAGACAAGGCCTTGGTTTAATGCCTCATCCGAACTACAGATGAGCTCTGACAATGCAGCACTCCCTTAATGCGACACTGAAATACCAAGCTAGATTATGTGCTCACTTCCTGCAATGGGGCTTCAACCCAAGACCTTCTCACTCAGATGAGATTGCTATCAAACTGAAATTCAAAAGCCAATTTTCCAAATGTATGGTCATGCCACAGGAGTGTAGAAGATTGGCTCTTTAACCCACCATTAAAACATAAGCACTCATTCAAGTATCCCATGGTGAAATTTTAAGGCCTGTGTTTTTTTTTTAAGGGGCTTCAGTTCATTTCCCCCCCTCTCAATTTCAGAAAGCATAAATTTGCATGACCAGTTTTTGCCCAAATGCCAAATGTTTTTTTTTGTGGAGATAAAGGTTTGAACTTGTTTTGATATGCTGTTTTCGTAATGTTAGATTCTTTATATAACACAATCTTTATCCCCCTCCCCTTCTACACATTTCTCCCAACCTTTTCTGGGGCATGCTACCACAAGGGCCGGCCATTCTCCTGCTACCTTACCCAGATAGCAGTTCTTCAGCTGTGACCTGGACCACTGAATGTAAAGCAGGCTGCTTACCACTGGGAGCTCTGCAAAAGTCGTCCTGATGGCCACACAATACTTTTCATATGTGGCGGTTTTCCTTTTTAACAACAATTATTCATCCTGAAGGAACTTAAAAAAAAAAACCAAATTGATGCTCAGTTTGGTTTAATGTACTTCTAGCCCAGCTGTTCCTGTCTCCCTTCAAATCAGCCGGAGTGATGGAGATAACAGCGAGCCTATTATATCCCTCACTTTCCCGCAGGCAACCTGTGAGTTGGGTGGGTGGAAATGTGTAACTTCCGTCTGTTCAGCCCTTGCTGCATGAGCTCGTCATTCCATCTCATCTGCTGTTTGTGGAACCTTCCTATGTGCAAACTGGCCGTTGTGTTTTCCCACATAACAACAGTGACCCCGTTTCAAAATGTGTAGGACAGCAGGAGTGATCTATCTGCTGCGGAGAAAACGTTTTCAGTACAATTTTCAGTGTTGTCACTAGCATTTAAGCAAAGTGTAATAGTGGGAATGCGAAATGGTCGTACTGTATTGAAACTAGCACTGTGTATTCAGAGAACATTTTGAACTATTTACATAAGAACATAAGAAATAGGAGCAGGAGTCGGCCGATCGGCCCCTCGAGCCTGCTCCGCCATTCAATAAGATCATGGCTGATCTGATCCTAACCTCAAATCTACTTCCACTCTCCATCCCACCCGAACCCATGTGATCTCCCGGGAGAGGCGAAAAACCAGATAAAAAACCCAATGGCCAATTTGGGAGAAAAAATCTGGGAAATTCCTCTCCGACCCATCTAGGCGATCGAAGCTCGTCCAGGAGATCACTCTGTCCCTGTATTTCCTGCAGTACTTACCTTCTGTAAAAGATGATCTCCACCCCAGCCAGGAACAGGCCCAATTTATTCTTGAAGGACTCCTAGCTGGCAGCCTGTTCCCGAGGTCTCCACTAATCCCTGTGAATAGAACCATTTCCTGAATCTAACACAGAATTAGAACACAAGAAGTAGGAGCTGGACCAGGCTACACGGCCCCTGGGCCCGCTCCGCCACCCACAGGGCCATGACTGATCCGAACCTAGACTCATGTCCGATTTCCTGCCCGCTCCCCGTAACCCCTAATTCCCTTTACTTCTAGGAAACTGTCTATTTCTGTTTTAAATTTATTTAATGATGTAGCTTCCACAGCTTTCTGTGGCAGCAAATTCCACAGACCTACTACCCTCTGAGTGAAGAAGTTTCTCCTCATCTCAGTTTTGAAAGATTATGCCTCCTAGTTCTAGTTTCACCCATCATTGGGAACATCCTCCCCGCATCCACCCGATCCAACCCCTTCACAATCTTATATGTTTCAATAAGATCGCCTCTCATTCTTCTGAACTCCAATGAGTAGAGTCCCAATTTACTCAACCTCTCCTCATATGTCCACCCCCTCATCCCCGGGATTAACCGAGTGAACCTTCTTTGTACTGCCTCGAGAGCAAGTATGTCTTTTCTTAAGTATGGACACCAAAACTGTATGCAGTATTTCAGGTGCGGTCTCACCAATACCTTGTACAACTGCAGCAGTACTTCCCTGTTTTTATATTCTATCCCCCTAGCAATAAAAGCCAACATTCCATTGGCCTTCTTGATCACCTGCTGCACCTGCATACTAACTTTTTGAGTTTCGTGCACCAGGACCCCCAGATCCCTTTGTACTGCAGTACTTTCCAGTTTCTTGCCATTAAGATAATAGCTCGCTCTATGATTTTTCCTGCCAAAGTGCATAACCTCACACTTTCCAGTATTGTATTCCATCTGCCAAATCTCTGCCCACTTACTTAGCCTGTCTATGTCCCTTTGCAGGTTTTTTATGTCCTCCTCACTCACTACTTTCCCTCCCATCTTTGTATCATCTGCAAACTTTGATATGTTACACTCGGTCCCCTCCTCCAAATCGTTAATATAGATTGTAAAGAGTTGGGGTCCCAGCACTGACCCCTGCGGAACACCACTAGTTACTGATTGCCAGTCTGAGAATGAACCATTTATCCCAACTCTCTGCCTTCTGTTAGATAACCAATCCTCCACCCATGCCAGAACATTACCCCCAATCCCGTGATTTTTTAACTTGAGCAATAATCTTTTGTGTGGCACCTTGTCAAATGCCTTTTGGAAGTCTAAATACACTACGTCCACTGGTTCCCCTTTATCCACCCTGTATGTTACGTCCTCAAAGAACTCAAGCAAATTTGTCAAACATGACTTCCCTTTCATAAAACCATGCTGACTTTGTCCTATTAAATTATGTTTATCCAAATGTCCCGTTACTGTCTCCTTAATAATGGACTCCAAAATTTTACCAACCACAGATGTTAGGCTAACTGGTCTATAGTTTCCAGCCTTCTGCCTACTACCCTTTTTAAATAAGGGTGTTACATTAGCAGTTTTCCAATCTGCCGGGACCTTTGCTGAGTCCAGGGAGTTTTGGAAAATTATTACCAATGCATCCACAATCCCTACCGCCACTTCCCTCAAGACCCTAGGATGTAAGCCATCAGGTCCAGGGGATTTATCCGCCTCGAGTCCCATTATTTTACCGAGTACCAATTCCTTAGTGATTTTAATCGTATTTAGCTCCTCCCCCCTAGAGCCCCATGTTTATCCAGTGTTGGGATATTCTTAGTGTCCTCTACCGTAAAGACTGAAACAAAATATTCATTCAGTGTTTTTGCCATCTCCATGTTTCCCACCATTAATTTCCCGGTCTCATCCTCTAAGGGACCAACATTTACTTTAGCCACCCTTTAACGTTTAACAGTGAACTACTGAGGGTGGTAGTGGTGGGAATAATTTGAGGGAATAAATTATACATTATCACAAGAAGCATTCTGGCTGAGATGATATTGTCTTGCGACATTGAATTTATTAAACTGAAAGAAATGATATAATTTATAACACCATGTGCCGTCAATGATGCATTACATTGACAATCATGTCATTGCACCCTTCTTTGCGTCTAAACTTGATAATGGGTCTTGCACATCACTTTAACTCTGGCCCTTTTGAAAATGTACTTACTGTAGTCTGCAGGTGACATTTGATAGTGGGGTTGACTAGTGTTGTGAGAACTAAATGAGTTAATTAGGGACTATGTTATGCTGTGGTCTGGATATATAGATATATATTTAAATGTCATGTTTGGAGTTAAGAATCTCATGCACTCGGAGTAAATGGGAAGTGGTTTAGTGCAGTGTTATGCTTGGATCAGAATTATGCTTAAATCAGGTATGTCTGTGTAGCTGGAATCAATTGTATTCTGAAACCAGCAGAATATTATGCACGCCATAAAGATATCACAAAATTATTTGTAATAGAAGATGGAAGCATCCAAGATATATGTTGTGGCAGTGTAAATCCTCCCCCATTTTATTTTGTTTATATAATATAGCTCATATATTCTCTAAACTATAGCCATCTTTGATTTTTTTTTACAAACTAGGCAGGGCTCAGTGGAATGAAAATGATCTTTTGCAGCATTCCCATCCCCCATCCTCCATCTGCTGTTGTGCTGTGAATTATACTGCAAGAGAGGCAGGCCAGGACAGAAATGGCTGTGGTTGCTACCTGTTTGTGGTTGATTGGTTGTTTTTCCTCCTGATTGCTGCAGGCACGGAAGAGAACAGCCGCTTATCAAGCACTTCAAACCTAGTTTGTTCAGTGTAGCAGCCCAAGAGAAAATGGCTGCTGTCTGCCTTGTTTGCAAATCTTGTGATATGCTGACTGCTCAAGAGAAAATGAGACTTTGATCATGCAAAGTCTGCATGTGGATTCCCTTGTCTGATAATGAAGCGTACAGAACCCTGACCTGCCACTACAAAATGGTTTGCATAACTGTTTGGACCACGCTGTAACTCGAATTTAGGTAAAAATAAATGCCTGTTGTTTGGGACATGCTGAAATTCAAATTTAGGTGAAATAAATGCCTGGAAAGGAAGTGTACCAGAGATATAAACTGTGGGAAATGAAACTGTGTTGCCAAAGTATTTGCTATAAATGGATTGTAGTACGGGTACAGTAAGGCCATCTTTTGTTCAGTTTTTTATTTTAATTTGCAAATCAATGAAACAATTTTTGGTAAAAACACAGCATGAATACTCGGGTTTTTAAACAAATAAATGAATGATCTGGTTAGATTTAACACAGAACGAGGGCTTAGTGTATTTCCTTCAAAATGTAAGAGTTCTGTAGGATTACATGCGTTAACCCTGAACGGGAAGTTGTTGCCATAGTGAAGATGCACTTTTAAAGTATAATAAGAGACCATCATGACTATCCGTTCCTATATTTGTCAGGAATCTCACTCCATAGGTGGCCCCTGCCACAGCCCTGAAACTACTCTTATCAAAGTCACAAATGACGTCCTATGTGACTGTGACAGTGGTAAACTATCCGTCCTCGTCCTTCTTGACTTGTCTGCAGTTGACTTGACCACACCGTCCTTCTCCAACGCCTCTTCACGGTCATCCAGCTGGGTGGGACTGCACTCGCCTGGTTCCATTCTTATCTATCCAGTCGTAGCCAGAGAATCACCTGCAATGGCTTCTCTTCCCGCTCCCGCTTCATTACCTCTGGTGACCCCAAAGGATCTATCCTTGGCCCCCTCCTATTTCTCATCTACATGCTGCCCCTCGGCGACATCATCCGAAAACACAGCGTCGGTTCCACATGTACGCTGATGGCACCCACCTCTACCTCACCACCACCTCTCTTGAACCCTCCACTGTCTCTAAATTATCTGATTGCTTGTCCGATACCCAGTACTGGAGGAGCAGAAATTTCCTCAAACTAAATATTGGGAAGTCCGAAGCCATTGTTTTTGGTCCCCACCACAAACTCCGTTCCCTAGCCACTGACTCCATCCCTCTCCCTGGCAACTGTCTGAGGCTGAACCAGACTGTTCGCAGCCTTGGTGTCACATTTGACCCAGAGATGAGCTTCCGACCATATATCCACGCCATCACTAAGACCGTCTATTTCCACCTTTGCCTGACTCCGCCACTGCCTCAGCTCATCTGCTGCTGAAACCCTCATCCCTGCCTTTTGTTACCTCTTGACTTGACTTTCCAACGCACTGCTGGCCGGCCTCCCAGCCTCCACCCTCTGTAAACTTGAGGTCACCCAAAACTCTGCTGCCTGTGTCCTAACTCGCACCAAGTCCCGTTCACCCATCATCCTGCTCGCTGACCTACATTGGTTCCCGGTTAAGCAACGCCTCAATTTTAAAATTCTTATCCTTGTTTTCAAATCCCTCCATGGACTCGCCCCTCTCTCTCTGTAACCTACTTCAGCCCGAGAACCCTCTGAGATCTCTGCGCTCCTCCAATTCTGGCCTCTTGCACATTCCCGATTTTAATCGCTCCACCATTGGTGGCCGTGCCTACAGCTGCCGAGACGCTAAGCTCTGGAATTCCCTCCCTAAACCTCTCCGCCTCGCTACTTCTCTTTCCTCCTTTAAGATGCTCCTGAAAACCTACCTCTTTCTGCCCTAATATCTCCTTATGTGGCTCGGTGTCACATTTTGTTTGATAACTCCTGTGCAGCGCTTTGGGACATTTTACTACGTAAAGGCACTATATAAATACAAGTTGTTATTGTTGAGGTTGCAACCTCACAACATCCTGCGAGAGGATTGTGATCTGCATGTGTAGACAGTATTCTAGTTGTGCTGATAATTCCTTGTATTTGTTTTGCTGGAAAGAAAGCAACAGATTGCGATGGCAGTGTGGCTGTCTCAGCATCCATAGTGATAGTGAAGGTCCTCAGAAAACTGTAGGGCCTTTGCTACCAATACGAATGGTTGCTTCGTCCTACCAACCTATTTATTTCTTGCTCTATCTGACTCTTGAAAATCCCACAGCCGAGTGTATTGTATAGAGAGAAAGAGGAATGCACAAAGCAAGACAGAGAAAAGAAGATAAGAGAGAGGAATGCATTAATGCCAGTTAGCCATGCTCTGAACCCCATTTGACATCTAGCTGCTTGTTACAATATTTATGTTTTCGGAGTGAGTTGACGGCTGTTTTACAGCTCACATCTGGCAAACTCGCACCCATGATTTGTCCAATGTCATCAGCTCTGGCCACTGTGGTCTCTGCTGCTACAATGTGCTGTTTCTGGTGGGGAGCTAACACAAAATACACAACATGGCGACAGCAGCCTGTATGAACTGTACTACAACATTTATTATAGGATTTATACGACTTCAACCGACTAAGGATTCATCATCAAGATCAATAAGTAAATTAAACCCAACACCCTCTAATAGTTTATATTGACCATAAAAGCCACCTTTTAAAATTCAGTCTTTTGAATTGGATAACTGTTTTTGATCCTGATTGATCAAAATTTCATTACTCAAGTTACTACCTGATTGAACGTGGGGAAAAGTTGTAGATAAATTTGTATCCATCCTAACCTTTTGGTTACTTGCATGCATGGGTCTCAAACAGGAATTTACACTGGACTTCATTTAAACCAACCAAGGGAATAGCTGGCAGCTGATTGGCTGCAGAGCTTCACGCCATTGTCCTTTTGAATGCAGCTGAGGATACTTTGCCCTCGTAATGACGTGATGTCAAAACACTTTCAAATACCCAAGCAGTTGGGGCTGTATAAATGGATCAGTGTTCAGTCAACAAATTAAAGGGGCCAATGTAATTGGAAATTTCTGGACTAAGCAAGCCAATTACTGGGATATCACAGTTGGCAGCTGCCACGTGAGCACGCCGTAATTTTCACAATAAACATGCTTTGGAACTGTTTCAAAGATGTGATCTCGATTGAATCTTTGCAACAGTTCAAAATACTCTTCTGGTGACAATTATAGTCGACTTTCAGGCTGTTACCAGTTTCAGTGCCCCTGCAATTAGCCCTTTTACAGGGATATGTCTGGTCTGTAAGCCAGAAATGCCAGACAACAGTGCCAATTTTTAAAAAGAAAAATATGGGACATTGTACCAGAGACTGTATTTTGTCTGCTCCCTCGCAAGTGTGAAGGTTGTTAAAGCCTTTGCTGAAGAATGCAGATAACACGCTGCAAATGGGATGGTGCTGTTTTTATTCTGGGAAATATTTAATCATCCAGTAATGAAGAGGTGAAGCTTTTAGCAAATTAGAAGACCTGGGGCTAAAAATTGAGTAGCGCCCCCTTTGGGGCGTTAACTTCGCCGGGGCACTACTTTTAGCACCACGGAAAAATTAGCGCCCCCGCAACGGAAATTGAGTGGTAGCGCCCAAAGAGGGAAGCGGGGCACTAATGGAAACGCCCCACCTCCCTTTTGGGGCGCTGCGAGGGAATATCACAGCGCTCACTGCTGCAGCGCCATGCGTTGCGCCGCGGTATTGCAGGCCTTTCTCCCCTTCTTAAAGGGGAGGGGGCCTTGCGCAGCGCGACCCGGGGATCAAGGCTGCTGGCACGGCGGGGGGGGGGGGGGTGGCTGCCAGGAGGCCGGGGACGGGAGCGCAGGCAGGTGCTGGCAGGCAGCCAGCAACAAAAATGGCCGCCCCTCACTCGCCTTTAAATACCGCCTCCCCGGCCGCAGGTAGGCTCCCCTGACCCCGTCGGACATGGCGTCCGGCGGTAAGTCGGGGCGCTCCCGAAGATCGTGGGCGGGGTGCTGCGCACGGCGATGACAGTGCCGCGGGGTGCTACCGGTTACCGCCGCCGCTAACTTCCCGCTGAATTTCGCGGGAGGCGTTGGCGGCGCCGCGCCCAGGCACTAGTTGCTTTGCACCCCTCTTAGGGCGCTAACGGGATGCGCAAAGCAACCAAATTTTTTCCCCCTAGTGTACTAAAATCTGCAGCTGTGAGCTAAAGAAGACTTTTCACATTATTCATCTTTTTGTTATACAGGTTTCTTAACATTAAAACTAACTGTAATAATCCTGTAATTCTTTAAATTGAGCGATGGTCTGAGCAGCTTAGGCCCTTTGCTTCAGCAGTTTAGATTGGATTTTTTCAACAGGACTGGGGTGACTAAAGGCAGGAAATAGGTTGGGGGGACATAGTGCTGTGAACCCTGCCCAATTCTAGGCTCCTCCTACCCCCTACCGGAAGTGACTTTCAATACAGGAAATGCGTCCGCGCCACAGCAGCACTGGATGCCAGGAATGCCTGTTTGTCCTGAATGGATATTTAGGTTTGCTATGGGTGGCGAAGGGGCCATTTAAAGTGTAAGTGGCCTAAAAGCCCATGCAAGTGCTTTCCGAGTGATCAATTGAACAGTCTTAAGTGCTGTTTGCACTTATTTTGAGATCGTCTACCACTGCAGTGCCTGCCAACGTTGGTGAGGATGGAGACCTCGCTAGAATTAAGCGAATGTCCCCAAGGAAGCAAAATTGGCCCGAATCAGGGGTGCAGCTTTATGGTGGGCACAGTTCCAATCACGCCAAAGGTGCACCCCAATTCCACAGGTAGAACATATGAGCTGTAACATCAAATATAATGAAGTGAATTCAAAACAACTTTTTGATAGAGAAATAAAATGAGTTATCCACTTGTTGGAATTAAACGATATAAATTAAACAGTGTGTAGGCATTTTTTTTTGCACAATTTCAATTTGAATAACAAAATCATTTGAATTAAGCAACTTCGACCTTTAGATGGCTGAATTTTCATTCACTCGATGCTGGGTTGATCCAAGACACTTTGCCAGGTTTTAGTGGTGTTTATTTTAGCATTTACATACATTACTTTATAAATCATCATGTAGAAATTCCAGTGAAGCTGATGCGCCACCGGAATTGTGACGGGATGGAACTTCCCCCAACAGCTTTGGCCTTGCCACGACCCTGTCTCAACTCTTGGCAATGAGGTCATTACCATATTGGGGTAGCAGTGGCACAGCAGAGGCTGACTATAACTGATCTCCGAGCAGCACACTGTTGTTCCTGGGGGGAGGTGCAGCTATAGGCTGGTTGGGCTGAAGATTAGAGGCTGGAATATTCACCTCTGTGATTGCTCCCACAATAGCACGTCCATAACTGAATACTCTTAAAATCAGTTGCTGTTTGCAGTTTTTCCTGCAGGGCACACATTTAGCTCAGAATGGTAACTGTGCAGATATCGGTACCGCTGGGTATATTGGAGGCACAGTTGGTGGGATTCCTGGGGTAGTTGAGGAATGCCCCTCAGACATGCTTCCAATCTGCTATTGGGATGTTTGTTGGTGGGGGGGGGGGGGGTTGTTGGTGAGACAGATGAAGCGCCCGCCTGCTTTATGTCAGAATTTGCAGTAAATGTAGGTAAAACTACTGTAGTTAAAACGTGTAGACCTCAAACTCCAGATGGCAGAAATTCTGACTCGGGCTCTCATTGTGAGCAAAATCATGTACAGTATAACCACAGAGTGGTTTCACCTACTCTATACAATAGGCCATGGGGGAGAAAGTAGCACCATTTTAATTTGCATGCTAACTATGAACCTCTAACTTGGGTACACTGTGGACAGCTGTTTCCAGGCTCACTGGTTTTAAAACTTGGACTTGTGATTTAATTTAGGAGGTCCTAATTTTCAGACTCCCTGGATCTTAATCGGAAATCTCCTGAATTCTCATTATGTTGAATTAGTTTCCAAATGTGCCGAAACCCTGCAATTATTTTCATGCCATTGTAAGGCATGGCCTTGAAACTAATAGAGTTCAAAAGTCATGGTTTCAATAAATATATATGATGAATGATCAGTTCAAGCAGAGAAAATTTCAATCAGTTAATTTTAAAGGATGCCATTATGTGCTCCTGCATGCCTCCTAATGGATGCTTTTAAGAGGGGCATTGACTCTGACAATAGCTTGCCCATTTATTATGTCAGACATGTATGGATATGTGATGCAGGAGACCATTAGAAAAGGCAAGCGAACTCCCCTCATGGCTCAGTTGATCGAGGCAGAGTCTCCGGTTCAGTCAGTAGTCTGTGCCGAAGATAACTGATTTCAGTTGAAGCCATATTAAGGCTGCTGTATTTGCACTCGGTGCCCTTGGGTTAGGGAGGAGAGAACCAGTCAGGGTCGGCGCTCCTAATCTTTACCAAGTAACTTCTGCTGGGAAAAAGCCACGTGTAGAATGTTGGGTGAGGATGGATCAAGATTGGCTTTGGTGCATCCCACTGTTGAACAGCCTGCCAACTGAAGAATGGCCACTCCCGTACTCCCGCAAGTCAGCTCCTCCAGAAGAGGAGGCAGGTAGAAAATTGCAAGAAAAGAAATGGAAGGAAATACATAGAAATCATAAAATAAGATGGAATTACATACTGGAATATGAAAGTTTGCTGTTTTCCATTTTGAATGCTATTGTGTTTCTTGTACATATATAGAAGTACAGTATACAAGTTTAAAAATAGATAGTAGCTTGTATCTAATGTAGTATACAAAGCTTTACTACTGTCAGTTGAGGATTTGCTGTTGTACACTTGTGACATCAGATTTTTTAAGAATTGTTGCCACTTATGTTTTACTAATGTAGCATTTGTACTCTGCTATGGATAATTGTCTGATCAATCTGTCTATAAAATTAAAAATCTTGCGGCAGTGTGTATTCCTTTATGAATTCATATGGCCACATTTAGAATGGAAATTGCCTAGGTATACAGGTAGACTACCCTTTATCCGAACTTCCGAAAACCGAAACCCTCTAAACACCGAAGGTTTTTTCGTTCAGCGTAAGTTGTGCGCACGACCCCCCGCGGACCCCCGCCGGCCCCAACCCCCACCGACCCCCCCCCCCCCCCCCCCCGCGGACCCCCGCCGGCCCCGACCCCCGCCGACCCCCCCGCCGACCCCGACCCCCGCCGACTTACGCTGAGCGTCAGCGTAAGTCGTGCGCACGACCCCTCGCGGACCCCCGCCGGCCCCGACCCCCGCCGACCCCGACCGTAAGTCGGCGGGGGTCGGGGTCGGCGGGGGGTCGGCGCCGGCGGGGGTCGGGGCCGGCGGGGGTCCGCGAGGGGGTCGGCGGGGGGTCGTGCGCATGACTTACGCTGCGCGTCAGCGTAAGTCGTGCGCACGACCCCCCGGCGGACCCCCGCCGACCCACCTTCCGAAATCCGAAATTCTCCGAAAATCGAAACACGGCTGGTCCCGAGGTTTTCGGATAAAGGATAGTCTACCTGTACTTGTAATCACACCCTCTGCCAGAGGTGGTAATGCAGAGACTCAGCTTTGTGTCTCCCAGCTCTTCAGCCTGTACTGCAGAGAAACTCCTATGTTCGAACCAACTCTATTTTTCTGCTTCTCAAATTGCTATTTAACTCTAAATAATCATATAAAATGAATGGATTATATAAAAATAAGTACAGAATGTATGACTTTAAAATAGGGACTGAATTACACCTATGCACCCTGGTCCAATTATCCTCCACCCTCTAACCCAGCTTAACCTGAAGACTACATTTGCTCTTGTCTTTGTGTGCAATGCCATGGGAAATAAGTTAGTAATATATTAAAAATCATAGAATAGTACAGCACAGAAGGAGGCCATTCGACCCATCGAGTCTGCGCCGGCTCTTTCGAAGAGTAGTCCAGTTAGTCCCACTCACGCGCTCTTCCCCATATCCCTGCAATTTTTTCTCCTTTATGTATTTATCCAATTCCCCTTTGAAGGCTACTATTGACTCTGTACCCACCACCCAATCAGGCAGTGCATTTCAAATCCTAACCACTAGATGCATAAAAAAGTTCTTCCTCATGTTGCCTCTGATTCTTCTGCCAATCACCTTAAGTCTTGCATCTGTGTGGACTTCCAGTCTATAAAACCTTACATCCGGTTGTCATGCTTTTGTCACACTTTTCATTTCTTTCCATTTAAAAATTCCTATGCCCATATTTAGGCCGAGATTTTATTAATGGAGGCGGGGTGAGTGCGGCTCAGCTGGTTTCCGGATTCCAGTCCCGCCCCCACCTGCTTCCGCTCCACTGATGTGATTTTGCCTTGATTGACCTTGTTAAGCCCGCCCTGCGGGCTTGCTGGCCAATTAACAGGAAGCGGGTCAGATGACGTAATTTGATGACGTGTCATCTGCCGGTTTCCTTAAAGGGACCATGCACAATTTTATTTTGACAGTTGATTTCTCAGTGTTTGACAGCATTGAGGTGCTGAAAACACTGACAATCACTGCCCAAAGGTGACCTCTTGCACCCAGGCGCCCCAGTGACTCCCTCCATAGGCTGGAATAGATGGCAGCTGCAGGTGAGGTGACAGAAGCGATCTGTCACTGGTGAGAGAGGTTCTCTCAATGAGGTG
This sequence comes from Somniosus microcephalus, assembly GCF_052327205.1. Lineage (NCBI taxonomy): Eukaryota > Metazoa > Chordata > Chondrichthyes > Squaliformes > Somniosidae > Somniosus > Somniosus microcephalus. Next base: position 199,614,579 of record NC_140996.1, on the reverse strand, counting down.
GCACTGGACATATAGTTGGATTTAAAAACTTGTAAGCTAAAGAAATCTGTAAATGTATTCAAAATGCAGTACCGAACATTTTCTTTCCTCTGAAACTCACCAGTGCACCACTGGATCCTTCACACCACTTCTGCAGCTGTCATCAATCCACAAACATTACAGCAGACTCACAACACGCCATACTTACCTGGTGTGGTGTCCGGACGTTGGGAAAGCCAACCCAGAAGCGGCAAAATCCAAAAATAGGCTGACAACTACTGGCAAGTACCTGTTAATAGGCAGGTAATTGCCTTTAATTCGCGTCCCGCCGCTAGGTGTCGGGTCCATTCGCAAATCGGGGACCCAACACTTGGGAAAGCTGTTTGGAGGCGGGTTGACGGCGGGGCCGGAACTCGCCATCAATCAAAACGAATTTAACCTATGACCTGCTTCCAAACCTGCCCTCTGAGCGCTGGCAAAATCGCGGCCTTAGAATGGAAACTGCCATTCTGTAAACGGCAATTACACCCACCCACCACAGCAGTGCTAGGACGATAGGCACAGGAGTAGGACATTCAGCCCCTCAACTCAGTTCCACCATTCAGTTAGATCATGGCTGACCTGTACCTCAACTGTATTTACCCACCTTTGATATATATCCCTTGATACCCTTACCTAATAAAAAGCTGTCGCTCTCAGCCCTGAAAATTTCAATTGATCCAGCATCCACAGCCTTTTGGGGGAGAGAATTTCAGATTTCCACTACCCTTTGTGTGAAAAGGGCTACTTGATTTCACTCCTGAATAGCCTGGCTCTAATTGTAAGATTGTGCCCCCTTGTTCTGGATTTCACCACCAGAGGAAAATAGCATCTCTGTATCCACTCCATCAAATCCTTTTTATCATTTTAAAGACCTCACTTAGATCACCCTCAACCTGCTAAACTCAAGGGAGTACAAGCCAAGTTTATGCAACCTGTCCTCATAATGTACCCTTTTAAGCCCTGTTATCATTCTGGTGAATCTGTGCTGTACCCCCTCTGTGCTGTACCCCCTCTAAGGCCAATATATCCTTCCTGAGGCGTGGTACCCAAAATTGAACGCAGTCACTCAGATGGGATCTGATCAAGGCTCTATACAACTGATGTGCAAAGATGTGCGGGTTAGGTTGATTGGCCATGATAAAAATTGGCCCTTAGTGTTAGGGGGGATTAAATATGTGGGGTTATGGGGTTACGGGGATAGGGCTTGGGTGGGATGGCTGTCGGTGTAGGGACCGGGTGCTAGGGTTTGGATGATCAGCCATGATCTCGTTGAATGGCGGAGCAGGCTCGAAGGGCCGAATGGCCTACTCCTGCTCCTATCTTCTATGTTTCTAAGCATAATTTCTTCCCCTTTATATAAAGTATAAATAAATAATATAAAATCAATTATTATGTAAAAATAAGGACAAAATGTATCATTTTAAAATAGGGACCGCATTACATCTGCATGCTTTGGACCGCATTACATCTGCATGCTTTGTCCAATTATCTGCCACACCCAACCCTGCTTCACCTGAAGACTACACTTGGTCTTGGCTATCTGTGGTCGTGGCTCAGGAGATTGACTAGTTTGTTGTTAAAAATCTTGTGTATGTGTGCACCCCCTGCCCAACTTGCTGATACTACAATTCTGGCCACACATTTATGTCAACATGCCTTTATGTAAATATATAGAATAGAATTTCTGTATGTAAGCAGTTGCCTATAATGTAGTTGCAGGCTCTGACCAGTAGGTAGTGCTGTGGTCGGTCGTGTTATGAAGCATGTTTCTGATGTCTTTTCCGACTGCCTTGCCATCTTGTGTACAGAAAAAAAAACGTTGATTCATCACCTGACCGTGGGCAACACCACTAGCAATTTACTAATATATTGTACATAATAAATATAAGCAATCATCACAAGTTGAAAATATTGTATGTGCTTTGTCTGGTAACAAAGTAATGCAAATGCTACTATACATATGTGCTTTTTCCAGGTTAAATGCCATAAAATAAGTCTTCTCCCAATTAGTAGCAGTGTCTATTATGTACTGCTACTGTGTCGTGTCTGTGATGTACTGCTACTGTTAATTAACAATTGAACTTAGCTGAGTGTACAGATAATAGATGAATAGGTTTATATATGTGCTTATTGTCAATAAAGGAAAACTTTTCAGTACCACTCATTATGTAGGTTTAAGATAAATTGCAGTTAGAAAATTGTCAAAGGGCCTTTTGGAAATTTTGCTATAGATTTGATGATGAAGACAGACTGCTGAAGTGACACCAGATTATTAACATGTAAGTACAGAGCATTTCCTGCACTGTGAAGCACAGAGCTATCACATTAAATATCACACTTTGAAAGTGGTAATGCAGCCACCTGTGAATCGTTATCTTCAATGTCCCAGTATTCTCCAGTCATTGGTCTTATTAATGTGCTCGAAATACTAATAAGATTATCTATGATGCAATGACAGTGTATTTTGCTCAGATACCCAAAACAGATTATGGGAAATATATCACATTATTTTTAAAATATTACTACTTCAGTAATAAAACAACAAGCACAAAAGCTGCACTTTATGAATAGTTTGAAAGTGGGGATTTTTTAAATACCTGATTGAAATGTGGCTTCATGCTCTGGTGAAGTTACTCAGTAATTGATACTCATGTTGCTGTTTTTATTGCACTTCCTGATTGTGTCCCTGCCACTTTTCAACTGTGACCACAAATTTGACTATAGCCAGTTAAAGATGCCAGTAGCTAAATTTGTGTTTTGTAGGTGTAACAGCCCTTGAACTGGGGTTTTACCAACTGTTCCTTTTGATAATTTAATGTTCCGGTATTTATGGAAATGGCTAATCAAATATTCAGATATACCACAATATACAATCTCAAACACTACTGTAAATTGGTTTCAAATATGTGGGCTATATTTTTGTGGACTTTCTGTCTGTCACAAAAATAAAGCTCACGTGAATGTCTCATCAATAACCTTGCCAGAATCCACATGCTAAGTTCAAAAAAAAGTACAAGCAAATGAATCCCTAAGCTGCTTAATGCAAAGATTTAGTTCCACGTAATTTCCCAATTTACGGTGTTCTATCTTCCCAGCTAAATTTACATTCAGCGTCTTGCAGGTCACTGTGTTGTGTGCTCTGCTAAATAAACACCAGCTTGTTCAAATTACATAACTTTTGCCAATGCATCAGTTCATTTAATAAATCTTTTTTTTAAAGTCACTTTCTATCATAACCATTTCAGCAACTTTCTGTAGAACAGGTTCTAAGAATGTTAAATGTTAAAGGCCAAATATATGTTGAATATGGTACAGTATGGCACAGACTGCCTCTGTGATGTTTACATGTGCATTTAGGTCTGTATATTTAGCACTTTTTAGTTGATTAATTATACTTGTTGTAACCCTATATTGAATAACAACAACAGCAACAACTTGTATTTATATAGCACCTTTAATGTAGTAAAACGTCCCAAGGCGCTTCACAGGAGTATTATAAGACAAAAAATTTGACACCGAGCCACATAAGGAGAAATTATGGCAGGTGACCAAATGCTTGGTCAAAGAGCTAGGTTTTAAGGAGCGTCTTAAAGGAGGACAGAGAAGGTAGAGAGGTTTAGGCAGGGAATTCCAGAGCTTCGGGCCTAGACAACAGAAGGCACAGTCAGCAATTCACAGATATTCACAGAAACCCCACAGTGCAGATAGAGGCCATTTCGGCCCATCGAGCCTACACCGACACATATCCCACCCAATCCCCACAACCCCTACACCAACACATATCCCACCCTATCCCTGTAACCCTACGTATTTAATCCCCCTAACACTAAGGGTCAATTTATCATAGCCAATCAACCTAACCCGCACATCTTTGGACTGTGGGAGGAAACCGGAGCACCCGGAGGAAACCCACGCAAACACAGGGAGAATGTGCAAACTCCACACAGACAGTCGCCCGAGGCCAGATTCGAACCCGGGTCCCTGGCGCTGTGTTGGTTGAGCGATTATAATACCTTTTTAGTTTATGCACAGGTATATTCTGTGCTTCTATTTTTTTTTTTTTTTTAAAGTACAAGCTCCCGCAATTTATCAAATGAGTCCTAGGGCCATATAAACTGGGGAAGTTCCAGATTCCATCCCATATCTTGTTAAATTAGGGCCAGTGGTAGGGGTTCCACGATTGACCTCAACAGTCCTGGGTTAGAAGGAGGAAAATTAACTAGCGTTCCCGCTCAGTTGAGGACAGGATCAGGTTTGATGAGATGGTCTGCTGACGCTCAGTGTCAATACTTGCATATGATGAATGGTCACTGAGCAAGGTATTGGAGGGTGCCAGAACTGTATCCAAGCAAGTAGTCAGTGGCTTCAGGGGAGAGGAAAACATTTGCAAGGCAAGAATTAGGTTAAACCATCAGAATTTAAACAATTTAATCTTTATTACATAGTAACACAATAATATTGGGCAAGGCCCATTGGTTCATATGGCCTAGCCATCCAAACCTCCTGTAAGGTTCCTTATCCAATTTCAGAATTACTAACCCTGTATTCCTTTTCCTAAATGCAGTTCATCCAGTTTTTAAACCTTGCTCTGGTTTTCTGTTCCACAATTCTATCAACCTCTTACTAAAAATAATGTTTAAATTTCCCATTTTGTTTCAACACCCTTAACTTCAAACTGTGCCCCCAGTCCTTGAATCTTGAGCCTGGCAGTCAAACTTTCCTGCTTCTAATTTCTCCATAACAATGAAAATTTGAAAGACCTCTATCAAGTCCCACTCATCCACTTCTTTCCCAGGAGAGTCAAATCCCAGGATGGATAATCTTTCCTTATTTCCCGGACTCGAGTTCAGGAATCAGTCTCGTAGCCCTCCTGTGGATTCCCTCAAATAGCTCTCCATCCTTTCTGTAATGTAGAGACCAAAACTGAACACAGTGATGTAAGAAAACTACTAGGCACTTGGTCTAATCGTTAACCAAAGCTTTAATCAACTGTTTTACAACATGGAGGTCTAGTTGTATCCTTCACTAATTCCTGTTAAGAATGTCCTGCGCAAGCTGGGCCCCTGCCCGAGTATTTATACTCTCCCTGGACAGCGCCACCCGCAGGCGCTCCGCATTATTTCATAAGTCTTTCTTTCATGAATGACTGATTCATGTCACACAGTATTCCAGATGCAGTCTCATTAAGGCCACGTACGACTTCAGCATTACTTCCTTTGATTTAGAAGTCACACCATTAGCTGTATATCCTAACATTTAGACCAACTGTGAACACTGAACTGACAGTTTTATCCACCAAACCCCCCAGTTCTGTTTCTTGATCTGTTATCTGAACCACATTGCCATTTAATGTAATCCCCACATACTTTATTCTTTTACCTAGTTACATGATTTTATACTTATCAATCTTAAATTCCACGCCCATTGACTATCCTGTGCAGATCCCTTTTGGATTATTATACGTTGATTCACACCATTGGCCATTGCACCCAATTTGGTGTTATTTGCAAATTTAGAAACCTTAGGCAGTATTCCATCCTCTACGTAATTTATAAAAATGATAAACAACAGTAGCCCCAACCTCGAACCCTATGGGACTCCACTAGCCACCCTTTGCTATCTACTTTCAGCCACACACCAATCCAGTCATATACTTTGCCATCTGTCCCATGGTCATGCACCTTGTGAATCAGTGTCCCACATAACAGACTATCAAATGACCTTCTGAAATCGAGGTAGATAACATCCACTGCCTTGCCCTCATCCACCAAATCTGTCACTTCCTCAAAGAAATCTAGTAAATTATTCAGGCATGACCGACCCAAGCTGGCACTTTCTAATCAGACCCTACCCTTCCAGAATCTTACATTTGCTACTGTACAATCCACTGTGATTCCCATGATCTTTGGAAGATATTAGTAAAGGAATTTGCAGTCTTCTCGGCCAACTCTATCAGAGTGCAGAGGCTTGTTTACCATAACTTCCTAAATCTATCTCCCATGCCTTCCCTTGTGATGGAAGATTTTCAGTCTGTTATTCCCCTTTATGTTCCCCTCTGAACTACGACCTCTCTCCTCTCCCTTTCAGTGGTAAAAGCAGCCACAAAATGCATCCTTCTTGTGATAATTCAAAGTTTTTGTGCTTAAAAGATTGGAGTTAGCCAACAATTTGAATTAAGTGACTGAATTCAGACGATTAGATTGTAATGATTTGGAATTTACTATTTATCTACCCTGAGACACTATTTCACTACTGGTAGACAGTCAAATGTCCCTTTACACCCTTCTCATACCCCTGAAATAAAGGTTGTTCAATTTAGAATTAAAATAAGAGTTAATCTGATCTAAAATGAAGCTTTAACGTTTTCAGTCACTATTAAGGATGATAATTACAGTCTCTGTAATGGGATCGTTCCGTGTCAGCCTGAAGGGCCTTATTGTTTTCAAGAAATGTTAAGCTGCAGTGCCTCAGACCAGATTTTCTAGTTTTATATTGTAGGGTAGATTTTCTGATTGTATACTCCCAGCAGAGCCTTGCCCCTCTGAGAATACACATCATAGACTTGTATGTGCACTCTAATTTCTGCCATTTAAAATGAACGGGCAGAAATTGTGAGCTGCATGCAAGTGATTTCCTCATATACGCTTTAGGCTGGCAAGCTCCATACGAGAAGCACACAATCAGAACATTTACTTTTTATGTTTAAAAGGATTTATAAATTTGGTGTGAACACCCAAAGGATCCAAATCTCTCTCCAGCTGTTCTGCTTCTGCTGGGGTCACCAGCGCTGTGGCTCAGTGATGGTATAATGCTTCAGTAACTGGAACTGATGTGGCACCCCAGAAACTAATTATTGCATGATGTGAATTGAAACTTCCCTGACTACATACTGGCATGACTCTACCCATGCCACATTCCTTCACCCCCCTCCTTCACCCACGTACAGTGGGCTGGTAAAAATTAGCCAGGAGGCAGATTGAAGAGAGTGTTTGACCTTGTTAAATGGGATGCATGCATGAGTGCTCTGATTTCCTCTAAAACATAGAATTCCACTTTACATGTTCCCGTGTTCTAGATTTCCATTGTACAGTACTTTGCTACCTGTTAAATTCCTTTTGTTATTTTATACACGGTAATCAGATTACCCCTTAACCACATCTGCAGGGAATATGACCCAAGTCTCTCACCAGAGCCAAGACCTTTCATCTGTCTCTAATGATAAATTGTAGGGGACATGAGTTGTGTGGCAAGACTGCTGAAAAAGTAAAGCAGTCAGCGATCAATATCGGAGTCACAGATTAACCACTCATCTTAGTCACATATCTAGTTCGACAAGTGTTTGACAATTTATTCAGGCATTTAAAAAACATCTACATATATACTGTAGCCATAGTTTTGGTAACTGGTATAATGATATATCCAGGAATTCTTGATAAAACCTGCTGAAATGCAGTAGAGTCACTGTTATTGATAACATGTGACACTTCAATAACAATAGTCTGGAAAAATTAGGTAACTGGATGTCAACCTTCAGTGCTCTATTTCACATGAATATGTATGTGTATATTTTATATGGATTAAGAAAGTCAGGGTTACAGTATTTTACTTAGAAAGAAATTGACGGTAACAGATATCCATCTCACTTTGGCTTTGTGGTGTGGCAGTAAAATGGTCAGCTGTTGACTGGTGTAAGTTCAGATCCTGCTAGAGTGCTAAAGTTCCTCCTGCAGTATGTCTGCAGCGGCATTTCAGCTAATTGATTGATGGGTAACCCAGTATTCTTAAAATGAGAACACCCCCCACCCCACTACCATCAGTAGGTCATACTTGTGTTTATTTGGAGGCTGATTATCGCTCTTGCCGGGCTGGCCTGCAGTCCTACACTGGGCTCTGATTAAGCTGAGGAAGTGGGACTCCCTGTGCAGGGAGTACTCACCTCCTTGCTCCATCCTCTTGGCCTTGTAAGGGGCAGGCAGATCTTTCACCTGTTATAAAGCCACCCAGAAAATCCAAGAAATGGTGAGTTCTGCAGGAGTTATGCTGGGAGCCAAGGGGAACCCACTAGGACAATATTTTACATAGTGCACTAAATCACTGTTTTAATGTGCTAAAACATTAAGGAATTATGGGGTAAAAATTAGGGGCGCTATTGGAAGCTACTTGGGGCGCTGCGGCACATCGCACCGCGGGACTGCAGGCCTTCCTCCCCTTAGTAAAGGGGAGGGGCCTGGTGCAGCGCGTCCCGGCGCCCAGCTGGGCCACCAGGGATCGGGAGTGCCAGCAAACGAGCCCAGCACTCGAGGAGTGCCAGGCTCACGGAGAGCAGCCGGCACCCCGCCCGGGGGTGGCGGGGGGGGGGTGGCGGCTTCACGGGGCCGGGGACAGCAATGGGGGCAGGTGCTGGCAGGTGGCCAGCAACAAAAATGGCCGCCCACCACCTCCCCTTTAACTGGCACCGCCCCAGCCACAGGTAGGCCCCTCTGACCCCGGCGGACATAGCGCCCGGCGGTACGTCGGGGGGCGCCACCCAGTAATACAGCCGGGGCGCACGGCAATGATGTCATTGCTAACAGTTAGCGCCGCCGCTAACCTGCCGCAGAATTTCGCGGGAGGCGTTAGCGGCGCCGCGCTCAGGCGCTAGTTGATTTGCGCCCTGTTAGTGCCCTCTCAGCAAATCAACCGAATTTAGCCCCCCATATTCCTTAAAGATACCAATGCGGAACTGCAGCCATATAATCTAAAAGTTTAAACACTGCATTTCGCCTAAATATGTTGCATGTCTACTTACAAAAACGATGAGTTGGCACAGCCCTGACCTACGTGATGCACTTGCATCTAATCCCTGTAAAATCTTGTCTGGTAACCACAGAGTAACCTTTTTACATGTGGAGGCGTGTCTGTTTAAGCTGCATGAGGATATTGCTCCACTTCTTGTGAATTCTGGTCGTCAAAATGTTAAAGACCAAATTCAGATGTTTGTAAACTTTGTAAATAAATAAATGCGCCATATTTTAAACATTTCCCCTATTAGTATGCAATAGATAAATGCTTCAAAAGAATGCAGCCATACTGAGAATCTAACCACTAAAGATTGGTATGAAGTGATAATATTGGACATTCTATTACTATTTTACTAACTTAATTTGCAACACATAAAGGAATTGTGCAGTATATTATTTTTGTGCAAAGATAATGAGCCTATCTTTACTATAGCCTGCCAAAACCATTGGATATTTGAAGTCTGGTTTCAGTTTTTCAAGCACCCAATGTGTGACCGTACAAGAATTTGGACAATGGAGGGCTGAAGGCGTAGGTTTTCTTTGCCCTCTAATTTACTCTCCAGTTGTCGTCTTTTGTCGCTCATTTTCTGATGGCAGTGATTCAGTGGAAGTATAGAATATATTACTGGCAGAAGAAGGACTCTAGCGAGGGAATGACCTAAAGGTGTACTGTTATAGGAATTTATGTTGAGGAGGACAGACACTAATCCAATTCAGTGGTGTGGGGAATGTTGAATCCAAAATTTTTATTTCTACATTTTTGAGAATTTACTTTGAGGTAAGCCAGTGACAGTTCTATCCAAAAGGCTACTAATTGAAAAATTCCCAGTCTGACAGACACCAGTGCATCTACAGATTTAGATTCTCCTGCCTCCTAATTAGTAATATGCCCCCGAGGTTGCTGCTGGCAGTCTACCTTTAATTGCTTACTCGGTGAAATGTAAATATTTGTAGTGCAGTTTTTTTTCAGTTGTCTTCCTGACTCAACTCTTGGACCCAGACTTTGGTCAGTCCTCCTAATTCTTCCTCTTTGGCTCGGCATCCATTTTCTCACACCTCTGTGAAGCATTTTCTCCTAGCTTAAAGGTGCTATATAAAGTTGTTGCTATGTTTTTGTAGTAGTTGTTGTTGTAGTAGGAGGTATAGGTTTATAGTGCTGGGGGGAGAAATTGGGTGAGTAGCGCTACCTGTTAGCGCCTAAAGAGGCAGCCAGTGGCTGTAGCGCCACTGGCTGCGCCTCCCGCGATATTCAGCAGGAGCGCTAATGGTGGCGTTAGCCTGTTGCGCTGCGCCGCCACCGATGACGTTATCGGTGGGCGCAGCGCCCCGATTGCGATATTTGGTAGCGAACGCCGCTGTTGCGCCGTTCGCTACCCGCGCCCGGTTCACGGGGCCTTACTGCGCCGGCAGAGGCGCAAGTTAAGGTGGAGGTGCGGGGCGGCCAGTTTTTTCGGCGGCCGCCTGCCAGCACCTCCGTCCCCGGCCTCCAGATCCCCCCCACCGCGGCATTGCCGGCTGTTTCCCGAGAGCCCGGCACTTCTCCACGGTGTCGGGCTCTTTTGCCGGCACTCGCGATCGGGGTTCGCGCTGCTGCAGGCCCCTCCCCCTTAACAATGGGAGGAAGGCCTGCAGTACCGCAGCGTGCCGTGCCGCAGCGTGTGGTGCTGCGGCATGTTGCGATGCAAAATTCACTTTCAGCGCCCTAAGAGGGACGCGGAGCGCCTCGAGCCGCGCCCCGTCTCCCTCTAGGGGCACTGAGGCTGAATATCTGACGATCGCTACTGCTCCGAACGCTGCGCAAAAATCTGCGCCCAGGCGAACTTGGCGCCAGTTTGGCGCCTCACCCCAATTTCTAGGCCTATGTGTCTAAGGAATTTCTAAGCATGGGGAAATGCCCAGCAGAAAAGAACAAACATCTTGCTGCCTAAACAACATTATAAGTAATGCTGTAGAATTTAGTATCTGTTTGGTGTTGGGCACAGTATGACTGGCAAAGCAGACTGATATTTAATATTATAATCTTTAAGCTTCTTATTTATAAGCCAGCATTGAAATAGGAACAGCAGGAGTCCATTCAGCCCTTCGAGCCTGCTCCGCCATCTAGTTAGATCATGGTTGATGTACATGTACCCAACTCCATTTACCTGCCTTAGTTCTATATCCCTTGATACCCTTACTAACAAAAATCTATTGATCTCAATCTTGAAAGCTCCAATTGTCCCAGCATCTACAGCCTTTTGGGGGAGAGAATCCCAGATTTCTACTACCTTTTGTGTGAATAAGTGCTTCCTGATTTCCCTCCTAAAAGTCCTAGCTCTAATTTTAAGATGATGTCCCCTCATTCTTGATTCCCCCACCAGAACAAATAGCTTCTCACTACCTACTCTATTGAATCCTTTTAACATTTTAAACACCTCGATCAGATCACCCCTCAATCTTCTATACTCGAGGGAATACAAACCGTTTATTGAAATAGAAGGAATAGTTTAGCTTTCAGACAAAATGCTCTGTTTCCTTTGATTAAATGACCTGCCCAAAATGTCTTTAACCTCTTTTGCCTCAAAAACATTCAGTGAATTAGCCTCGTCAAAACTGCAAAATGTAGAAATGATTTTATATTTCCATGACTGTAACAAATACGTTTTTGTGACCACACATTATTCGACCACAACAGCTTTGGGAGCATTGCGAGTTTGTTTACTCATATCTAAATCAGAGTAACATGCAGCAATAACAATTTCTGAATGGACAAGAATTTGTAATTATACTGACAAATTGTTTGGCTTCAAGAGAGCCCAAAACAGCTGCACAAAAGCTCAGATGCTTATGGCAATTTGTAGTTGAGGCATACAGTTTAAGAGGTTCCAAGTTCAATCTCCGGTTTGTGCTGACCTTTGTGATGGCAGCTGCACTACAGTTTGCCTCCATTCACCGGGGGTGGGGAGGGGCGGGGGGATGAGGTGGGGGAGGGTAGGGAGGGAATGTGGGGGGAGGGTGGGTAGGGGGTAGGGTAGGGTGGGGGGGTAGGCTAGGGTAGGGGGGTAGGGTAGGGTAGGGCGGTAGGTTAGGGGGGGTAGGGTAGGGGGGGTAGGCTAGGGTGGGGGAGTAGGGTAGGGGGGTAGGGTAGGGCGGTAGGTTAGGGGGGGTAGGGTAGGGGGGGTAGGCTAGGGTGGGGGAGTAGGGTAGGGGGGTAGGGTAGGGTAGGGGGGGTAGGCTAGGGTGGGGGAGTAGGGTAGGGGGGTAGGGTAGGGTAGGACGGTAGGTTAGGGGGGTAGGGTAGGGGGGGTAGGTTAGGGTGGGGCGGCCGGGGGGTTGTGGGGGGTGGGTTGGGCTGGGGGGTGGGCAGGAGTGGGGCGGGGGGGGGGTGATAAATTGGCCAAGGCTCTGTTCCTGATCACTAGCCACGTACTTCTTTCGGAAGTAAGCATGTTGTGAAGTGTGAGGACAGGATGGGGCTCGGCTGTGATGTTCCCATGAGGACAACAGCCCAGCAACACAGGCCATTTAGATTCATACATAAAGAATGGCAACTTGACGAAAGCACTGAAGTGATCCTGTGGATGAGTTCACTGTGAAACTGTGTGCCCAGAGGAGAAAAGAAAGGGAGAAAATTGGCAGAAAGAACAACAGCTGCAGGTCACTTGACTCGCCTGTTATTTCTCTGTAGTTCTGGAGACCGCATTTAATAATTACAGTAAAATAATGCAAAGGTATTAAAATGTATATTTTACATTTCAATGAAAACAGGGAAGTGTGAGTGCCGGTTTTGATTTTAAACTTCAAAATAAATTGTTGAATATGGAAAGTGTTTATGTGATCAAGGTTTTATACCTTTTTCATCTCAACTGGCTCATTCTCAAATCTGATGAAAAAGTACCCCTTTTTGGATTTAGTAAGGACAGATACAATTACAATAGTTATGTAAGTAGAATTGTAATCCTATTTTAAAATCTAATCTTAAAAGTACTATTTATTTGTTTGCAACCTTTCCAGATTTTTAAAAAATGTACTCTAATCCTGAAGTGGGGCTTGAACTTGTGATCTTTTGACTCAGAGGCAAGAAGTCCTATCACTGAGCCAAGACTGATACTATTAAAACAGATAATAAAAGTAGAAAATGCTAGAAATATACAGCAGGTCCATCAGCATTTGGAAAAAGAAAAGACTGGTTGGTGTTTTGGGTAGATACTCTCCAACTTGAATTATAGTCCATTCCTTTCCTGGTCTTACATGGGCTGATTATTCTGGCATCTGAAGTGTGCTGTTTCTGTCCAGCCCCAGGATCACTGAGATTTACTGTCATTTCTCTCTCAGGCCTGCAGCTGTGAGTCTGACCTGGTTGATTGGGACTGTCTGGCTGCCGTTAGAGACCAACAACTAAAAGGTCCTGATTGCACTTTGGGATCCTGGGTGAGAGGTTAACACAAACACTGGAGGGCTGCCTTACAGTCTTTGGCCTGCTCCCAGGCCAAACCCCCACAAATCCTCCAGTTGTATGGAGTCTGGGGACAGCCCACGGCATCATCATCTGTGTGTGCCCCTCTGCAAGCAATGCACCAGGAAAATAAGACAGGAGGCTTGGAATGCTCCCTCCTGCCTTACTGCAATTGCCCCGTCTGGTCTGCATCTTCTGCAGGCGCAAGCCAGGTTGGAAAGCCCCCGAAATCCCAGGCAGTGTTAAAGGGGTGGAGACCGTACACTCCTGTTTGTTGACCTTTGAGCCTGGAGAACCGAGCATACCCAGTGGCAAGTGTCAGGAAATCAGCCCGTGTGTATAATTCCAACATTTTCTGTTTTCATTTCATGCAAGTGGTTTATTTTGTATTCCAGCATTTCTCCAGACGTCTGTTGCTGGCCAATATGGCCAACACATAGAACAAGACAGTAGGTTGGTACTCATAGAATCTTAGAATTGACAGCATGGGAGGCTGACTCATATCCTCATTTAGGGCAATACTATTTGACTGGTATCCTCATTCAGAGCAATAGTGTACTGTAAACTCTAGGAGATTGGATTGAGCTCAACTTGGAATTGGATCCCTTAGTGTAAAGTGGATATTAATAAATGGATTAGGCATTTGCTGTGGAATTTCCTCCTGTCTGAGTGATCAGATGTAGTGAAATTGACAAGTTGTGACATTGCCAGTGAGGGTAGTTTTCCAGGTGCACGCTCTGGCAGACAGACTACATTTTAGAAAGTCTAAAGGGTGGTAAAACATTTGAAACCACAAGATAAAGAGCGTTGATATGTGCTACGTTTCATTCTCTGCAGCAGTGCTTTCATAAACTACTTTTAGAGAACTCGGAAATAAACTTCTGGAAACCCATCAGTTAGTTATTCAGTTCTAATTATTGCCTAATCGCCTGTCACCTGTATGTGTATGTTAAATGAACAACATTTATATTGGAGAAGGTTGCATCGAGTCGCTGCAGCACAAACCTGGAGAGTAAGTTAACAGCCAAGGTGAAAAGGGTAGCAAAATACTGCGGATTCTGGAAATCCGAAATAACAACAGAAAACGCTGGAAAAACTCAGCAGGCCAGGCAGCATCGGTGGAGGGTAGCATTTGTGAATGTTTTCTAGCATTAAGAACAAGTAGGATCTCCTGCCATTACCACTTGAACACAGTGTCCTGTTACCAGGAATACATATTTCCAATTTGATCCAAAATTTTGGACGCAGTGGGAAGTTGTTTTGAAGTCAGTGGTTTCATTCTGTAGAACACACAGTCACTGAATTTATACAATGGATGCAAACTTTACTATCGATTGTTGTGAGTTACAGGTTTGACACATGTGAAGGGTTACAAATAGGGATCATTAGTTTTTGCTAATTTACACTGATACATTCCTGGCTTTATTTTGTGTGCGAAATCAGTGGGAAAAAATTCTTCTTAAATTTGAGAATCCCAACCCGGTTTTCTTACCAAAAATCAGGTGAAAAGTTGTGCACACTTCACATCTGTGAAGTTAGCGCACACATTACATGCTGTATGTGCCATAATAATGATGTGATTTGCATGGACCTCTGGACCTGATTTTCAGCAAGAAAGTAAACAAAGGCTGTGCAATTTGGACTCTTTTTTTAAGGGGGCCTGTATCCTCTTTTGGTACTGCTGTGGGGACTTTATTCTTTGTACTGCTACAAACATTCTTAGTTAGGAATGGCGCAAGGACAGCAGTGCACTGACACGGTTACCACACTGACAGTCCCCTGAAGACTGAGGTCATCAATCAAAGGTTGACTTCGGTCATACACTAGGACATTGTTTACTAAAAGCAAGATAGTAACTGTTCCCCTGTGCATAATCTCCAACAATTTTTATCATCCACCATCATTGTGGCAGGTAAATGGTTGGAGCCACAACAATAAACATTCACAGGCCTTCCAGCATACTCCCGCCATAACTTTGGTGGGAATACTCGGGAAAGGCCGAAATCTAGGCTGGGATCTGGTGAATCGCTACCTTGTGCTACACACCATTGGGAAGCAAGTGAGGGAACTCCCCCCTCACCCTGGAAAGCCCACCCAAGGGCAGCAGGGGAGGTTCCTGTCAGCCATTTGGAGCTAGATTCGTCAATGTTACTTTTAATTTATTTAACACTAAAAGTAAAACTTGAAAATATGACAAAACCCAAGGTTTTTAAATTGACAATAAAAACTAACATCCTTAATGACAGTAGATCATTATGATGCACAGCAGCCAAAGAGGCAAACTTGTATAAGGTAATTAGCTTAGTTTTATTCGAAATCTATTGCCACAATTCTGTAATGGGGAAAGGAAATCCATGCAAAAAACAAACTTACTCTTAATGAAGTATAGTGTAGATATGTGTGCTCATACGTGCTAGCATATGTTTCTGAATGTGCATCCGTAGTCATTACAGAGTCATAGAGTTAGAGTTATTACAGCACAGAAGGAGGCCATTCGGCCCATCGAGTCCGTGCCGGCTCTCTGTAGAACAATCCAGTCAGTCCCATTCCCCGCTCTATCCCCGTAGCCCTGCAAGTTTATTTCCCTCAAGTGCCTATCAATTTCCTTTTGCAATCATTGATCGTCTTCGCTTCTGACACCCTCGTCGGTATTAAAAGTTTTGTGACAACACATAGTTCCTCTTTGTCGCACTTACGTCCTGTGTCACGATATGGTCATTCCTGTGTTTCATGGGTCTTTTCAAAGCTTTAACATGCTTTTAAACACTTTATATCAACCACTTTACAATTATTTATCATATGTTGACTTCTCATTGACCTATTCTGGCCATGTGGCCAATTCTCCTCATAGTCATCCGTGTGCCGTCTTCCACATCCATTCACAGAGCAGAATGAGGTGAAACTGTGATCTCATACTCTTCTAATTTAATTTTCTTTTAAATTTGATACACTTTCCTAGTGAATGGATGATTTATTTTCTTTTTCTCCCCCACGCCTGATTGAATTCTTTCCCCACAAACATTGCGAACGTATATTCCTTCTCTTCCATTCCACCAACAAGTTTATTTAGTTAGAATCAAATAGCTGACCCAATAGCCACTCTTTATTTCATTTTATGTATTTACTGTACTAAATTTTAAAAACAAGCTATTCTCCAACTTACTGTGAGCAATACCATGGAACATCTGCTGGTATATAATCCCCCAGGGCACTGCACATTTGGAGTCAAATGTAGTCTTCAAGTTAAAGTGGGATTAGAGGGCAGGAGGTCATAAATTCTGTCCTTATTTTTATATTTCCATTATAAATTGCTATGTGCACATTTATGATGCAAACTGCTCATGTAAACTTGTTAAGCTGTAATTACGTCCTCCTGCCTGCCTGTCTGTGCTGGTGCTGTAGAACCTCCGCTGGGAGGACGGTGTAGTTAGAGGGTGGCAAGTTTGCAATAGGGAGTTTCCATCATAAATATGGACATAGCAATTTATAATGGGAAAGTTGACATAGAAACATAGAAGATAGGAGCAGGAGTAGGCCATTCGGCCCCTCGAGCCTGCTCCACCATTTAATGAGATCATGGCTGATCATCCAAATTCAGTACCCTGTCCCTGCTTTCTCCCCATATCCCTTGATCCCTTTAGCTTTAAGAAATATATCTAACTCCTTCTTGAATATATTTACTGAATTGGCCTCCACTGCCTTCTGTGGGAGAGAATTCCACAGGTTCACCACTCTCTGGGTGAAGAAATTCCTCCTCATCTCTGTCCTAAATGGCTTACCCCTTATCCTTAGACTGTGACCCCTGGTTCTGGACTCCCCCGCCATCGGGAACATCCTTGCTGCATCTAGTCTGTCTAGTCCGGTTAGAATTTTATAATTTTCAATGCGATCCCCTCTCATTCTTCTGAACTTCAGCGCATATAAGCCCAGTCGACCCAATCTCTCCTCATACGTCATTCCTGCCATCCCAGGTATCAGTCTGGTGAATCTTCGCTGCACTCTCTCCATGGCAAGAACATCCTTCCTCAGATAAGGTGACCAAAACTGCACACAATGCTCAAGATGTGGCCTCACCAAGGCCCTGTACAACTGCAGCAGGACATCCTTGCTCCTGTACTCGAATCCTCTCGCTATGAAGGCCAACATACCATTTGCCTTCTTCACTGCCTGCTGCACCTGCATGCTTACCTTCAGCGACTGGTGCACAAGGACACTCGGGTCTCGTTGCACTTCCCCTTCTCCCAATCTATTGCCGTTCAGATAATAATCTGCCTTCCTGTTTTTGCCACCAAAGTGGATAACCTCGCATTTATCCACATTATACTCCATCTGCCATGCATCTGCCCAATCACCCAACCTGTCCAAATCATACCGGAGTTTCTCGGCATCCTCCTCACAGCACACACGCCCACCCAGCTTTGTGTCGTCTGCAAACTTGGAGATATTACATCTAGTTCCCTCGTCTAGATCATTAATATATATTGTGAATAGCTGGGGTCCTAGCACCGATCCCTGCGGTACCCCACTAGTCACTGCCTGCCACTCGGAAAAAGACTTGTTTATTCCAACTCTTTGCTTCCTGCCTGCCAACCAGTTCTCTATCCAAGTCAGTACCTTACCCCCAATCCCATGTGCTTTAACTTTGCACGTTGGCGGGATGTATGGAGATTTTTAATATATTACTGGCTGATCTTCTACGGCATGGTACATGGGGAGCAAATGTAGTCTAGAGGTGAAGCGGAATTAGTGGGCAGGGGGTTAATTGGACCAGGATATGCAGGTGTCTCTCGGTCTTCATCTTAAAATCATGCGTTCTGTCCTTAACTTTATATTCCATTATAAATTCCTATGCCCATATTTATATTGGAAACTGCCCAGTAAACCTGTCATGCTGTAATTACACCTCCTGCCAGGAGTGAAAGTACAGGTCCTTCACTAGAGGAGAGTGCAATAATAATGTGACAAGTTAACATCGGCTGTTTCCATTCTAAATACAGGCATAGGAATTTATAATGGGAAAAGTTGACAGGAAGTGTGCACTGATGTAAGGTTTTTAATACATCAATGCACACACATCTACACTGAACAAAAGGGGAGGGAAAAGGAGAAGTGAGGATACGCAACGGAGGGCATGGTGGAATAGGAGGGGTTTTAGCAGGTTTTTGAGACGGATAGCAAGGGAGGGGGAACTGGCCAAAGAGCTGAAGCGTCGTGTAGCTGATCGAACGAGCGCGCACCAGTGGTGGAGTGGAGGAGCGAGGGGCAAAGAGAAGTCCAGCGTTAGAGGAGTGAAAGGTTCATGCAGGGATGTCAGACTGGAGAATAGATGAATATATAATAGTTATTTTTCTCAGCAATCAATAATGGGTTTTCAGTCAATAAATTTGCAGTGATTATTACAGTTGATAATCCTTCAGTAGACGGGTCATTTGTGTATTAACCACATTGAGCACAATAGCTCTTAGTACCTGCCATAACATCCGCTCTCAAGGGTAGAGAAACTGGCTAAACCACCCTCATTAGCTCCATGATGTGAGTTCTAAAGGGTGAAGAACAGATGCAGGGGAGTGATTTCAAGGCTTTAATCACATGCTGGGACACATATAAACTGTTCAGTTTCACTGTTTATGATGCTGTCTGAATCCTGGCATAAGATCAGTGATTTCTAAACATCCCTAAATAACTGTTATTTAAAGATCTGAAAAATACTCAAATATTTATTCAATTAAGCATTCTGGAAATTCTATATTCCATTTGTAATTAAAACCAAAAGGGTTATTTTGTTTTTGGTGGTGTGAAAAATTGGTTTGTTTAACTTGTTCAGGCTGGAGCAGTATACTAATTTCTATTTAGTGTTTCAGGGTTAAATGCTCCTCCTGGCCCCACGAGGAAAGTTTAAAAAACAAAGTAAAACAACGTACCTTTTGGCCCTCTTCTGGCCCCAACTCTTCTTCCCGCTAAGTTGGCCTTGTGGGAAAGCCACAACCGCTTCCCCAAGCAGGCCTTGGTTAAAATAGCGGTTGGGTCACAGTGACATCATTGGAGCCCAGTCTGCAGATTTAAAGAAGGAACCCAGTCGTTTCTGGGGAGTGTCCTTCTCGCATGTTTGGAAGAGCAGGTTAAAATCGGAAGCTATGGGAAGAGAACTGGTAAGTCCCATTGAGCGATTTTTAACTGCTGTCTGCCCATTTCCCTCCAGGAAACAGGTTTAAAATCGCCTCTCAAAATATCTCTGGCAAATGGCCAGCGATTCTGATTTATCAGTCTACATTACATAATTAAGAGCTGCTTTAGATAATTATAAGTAGAAAACTGTCCTACATGGCCAGAGTGGCTGAGCAATTTTAAAATTTCTTGAATTCATAACTGATGTGCCTTCAATAACCACAAAACTAGAAGTTATTAACTTAAACAAGTTGGCTTTTAATCACTAAGATCAGAGCTAACATCTCAACACACCGACTGGCTCACAGGAATGAGTCATACAGATCCTGGGATCTTTATGTAAGAGAAGTCAGGGGCGGAGCCAAGAGCCAAGACCTGGAACATTCCAGGTTAGTCAGGAAAGAGGAAGTGAAACTATACACCGTGTGGGGGAGGGTAATATACATGAGTGCAAAACGAATACAGGCAAGACAAACAGATTTCATTACAATAACTTCCATCAAAATCAGTCATTTGATTTATGGGAAGCAATGGAAAAACCTTTGTGTATCTGATGCCCTCCCCACTGAAATGGTACAGGCTATAATCCACAAATATGCAGATTTTGTTTTACTGTTGGGTGTTGCTAGTGCTGGAATTGGAGCGCAGTATAACGCACTTTGAGCATTCAGCCCATGATGTTCCAAAGGTTTATTCCTTTTGTTTTAAGTTGTTGTTATCAAAGATTTCCTAAACTTTCAGCAGTGACTTCTTGTTTTTAGACCACATCTGAATAACAACAGTGACTTCATTCAGAGTAATTCAGTGTCCATGAAATGATTAGCGACGTCTCTTGAGAGACCCGATAAATTTATTTTTTCATTGGTTCACCACTACTAACAATTTTGATGAAATAATTCTCAACTGTGATCATAATTGACAACTATTACTGACTCAGCATTATTTTCAGTTAAGGTAATTTAATTTCAGTCCTTCCACTGCACCTGGAAATGGCATCTGGTGCGGGGTGAGTATGGTTGCACAGCAGGCGGAAGCTCTTGCCCAGGTTGCCATTCTCTATGTAAATTTTGGACAAAAGAATGTCAGAAGGGTGTTCAGCTATGGGGTCCTCACAGCCAAGCTCTGTCTGGATCGCAATTTTGTTCTTGCTTAGTGCCTCCCCGCAAGCTTCCAGCAGCAATTACAGAATATGCTAGCTGATTATATCGCTTTCCTATCTGAGGGATATGGTGCCTTCATAATAACTCCAATTAATGCGGTCTAACTCTGCATAGACCAGGGATTGAACTTGGAATGTCTGTCTGTCTGGTCCATGGCAACCCAACACAGTTCACTTACCCACTGAACTAACAATTTATGGTTTTATAGTTATTTTGCAATAATGATTTTTTTTTTTAAGTCACTATCAAGGCAGATCTTGCATTGGCAATTGAACTAAAATGAGCAATTCTATAGAAATACACATATTATATAATGGTTGTTTTCAAATTGTTTTTAAATCGGAGCATTATACTAAAAGGGACAGTCATGTCAAAAATAAAAGCCCAAGATGTTATGTTTATACTACAATTATAGTGTCAGTGCAAAGCGGTTTCACTTTACACCGACGCTGCAATTATTGTGTAAGTGGAGTCTGAAGCTGGAGTGGGCCCAACCTGATGCCACAGCGAAGCAGAGGGAGACTCACTGGGGGAGGGAGTCCCATTGCACTTCTCTTCGGAGTCAGTTCAGACTGTAACACCTGATTTACACTCGTCGTTTATCATCGGTGTTTAGTGCAAATACACCTTCAGTGACATTAATTAACGAATACAATAATCCAGATTACCCTGTCCCTTTACAGGGGGGTTACTACTCTTTTTGGTTAGAGAGATATTGCAATGAAACCCGAGATATGAATGATTCGGTTATCACTCAGTTTGAACAATAGATTACTGTAAGAGGTAGTCCAGTGGGACTTGCAGCCAATGAGGCTGCTGGCTAATTCGAAATGAGTTGTTTGGTACTGCTCTGAAGCAGTCTCTAAGCAGCTGTGGAAAGCTTTTGACGTGGCACCATTAATTGGTTGTGTATATTGTAACTTGAGGTTCCTTGTTACCAGCTTTGAGAGGTTTTATAGAGCTGATAAAAGTATTGAGAAGAAAACCATCCTCCCTGAAAATGCTCTTCTGAGGCTGAGGCCTAGGCATGTGGCCAGGTTAACATAGAAAGAGCTGTGTACGGCATTTGAGCTGTACCGAAGGAGGGCTGGAAAATTGTTCCAGTCTCCAACTCTGCTATGTCAATTCTGGCCTTTGTTGCATTCCCCCTTCTCTCTGCAGCAGAACCGTCAATCATTTTGGCCCTCCACTCTGATTCACCCTCCCTACACCCATCTTCCCTTGCCAGCTCTTTTGCCGCCTTCAAAAGCCTCCTCAAAATCTTATTTTCTTAATCTTGCTTTCAATCCACTAACCTTGCTTTCAGACCCCTTCTTTCTTCCCCCCCATTTTTTGGTTTCTGGTTATTTTCTCCTTTAAGAAATGCAGGAACATTTTACTACATTATAAAGGCACACCATCACAGCAACTGATTGTTGGTAGCTAGCGCTGAATTGTTGCACCAACACAATTGGTTTTCATTTCATTGCCCCAAGTACAGTATTGGAATCACCTCGGTTGAAAATTGGGATGTTGCCATTCTTAAAAATATCAAATGATCTTTTAAAAACATTTTAAGCCTTCGATCTTGTATAGCAGTAAAGAAGTGGCTAGCTGTTATACAATACGATAGCAAAATACTGCGGATGCTGGAAATCCAAAATAACAACAGAAAACGCTGGAAAAACTCAGCAGGCCAGGCAGCATCCGTGGAGAGAGAAACAGAGTTAACGTTTCAGGTCGACCTTGAAGCGTTGACTCTGTTTCTCTCTCCACGGATGTTGCCTGGCCTGCTGAGTTTTTCCAGCGTTTTCAGCTGTTATACAATGTTTGATTTCAATGTAAGCCAACATTGCAATTATTTTATTACACAGTATGAAAAAGGCAATTAGCGTGAAGTGTTAGTGCACAGTTACCAGTATAGATTACGGAGCTTTCAGGCAATAGTAAGTAAAGAAAATTACTGGTACCAAGAAATTCAATTCAAAGGCTCTCCCTGTGGCTGGCTGCAGAGTAAATTAACTCAAGAAAATATGGTGCTCCTTTCATTCAGTTATGTTGGTTGTATTGTTCTCAAATTGACTAAGTTATGTAGCTTCACATCCTTAGTATTTGGGTTAGTTCTTGTTCTCACAAAACCACTACCTGGCCTCTGTCCTTCCTTTCTGTATTCTGACTATTCTGTAGCACGTTTCTTCTTGTTTTCAGTACTCCAGCTATACCTGTGAAGTGTTAAGCTAATAATTAGGTGCTGCAATAGGCACTAGCCAACTTTGGAACCTTGCATTGCTCATTTATGTGCTGTTTGTGTAGATCGTATGATGTTCTATCTCTTCTATTTAATTTATCGAAATAAACAAATGATAGGGCTCAATTGTTAAATGGTGGCACTTCACAGGCACTGTGCCTTCTGAACCTTTTGAAAGCGGTGCGTTAAATGTTTGTCCTGAATAAATATGCATCGTATGAATATTCAAGCAGGGAACAATGACATGAAAAGCAGACTGCTGGCCATGATGATGACATTTAAAATCATTTTTGTGACCAAGAAACAGCCAGTCACGACAGTAGTTGTCCTATTAAACATATTTAGAATTTTGATTAATAAAAATGTTTATTCAAAGCTTCCTGATAAAACACAATATTACACCACTGAACACCAGACACAAGTCTGTCAAATCTGGAGCTAAAGCTTTTTAAATATTCTGAGGGCATTATCTTTTGTAGGTGTAAATTCCAAGTTGGTGGTGGAGATTTTACATTAGATGTTAGAGGTAGGTAAACAAAGATCCTTCTCATTTTTCACCTTCCTTTTCTCTCACTGAGGTTCACTTGCACAGGCCTTGCCCAAGTTTTTCATGTGTGAGCCTAGATGGTGAATGTTGGTAGATGATTCAAGGATGTGAGGAACATCACAGCCTCTCTCACATACATGCACACACTTCCCAGCAGGTCGTCTTGTGTAGCTGTTGAGAACAGGAAATTCGGCGGATTTTTTTGGCCCTCTTCCCGACCGGCACCCCTTAGCAGGAATACCCAATCAGGAAACCAGCCTTATTATTTACAACAGTCCAATTATTTTTGTTATTGAGGTGGAAATTGGGGAGCGCAGCACCAGGAAAACTGACCTGGCCTTTTCCCCCTCCGTGGTGCTTAATGCAGACACTAGTTCTAGATAGTTCCAACTATTGAGAAGATATAAATGCTATCTCTGCATTCACAGGAGAAAATGATCTATTTGCTCCACTCCCAGGTCTGAAAATAGACCTGCTGGGAGAACTGGCATAAACAGCTTTTTTTTGTGCAAGCTCGTACTTCAGACTGTAAGTCTTGCATATAATATTCCTGATGCAATAGAAGTGTGGAAAAATATTATGATGACTGAGCAGATATATACCATACAGCATAGCAAAATCTGCAGACTACGGTTAAATTGAAGGTGTCAGTCTCGGCTTGTGGTAACATTCTCACCTCTGAGTCAGAAGGTTACAGGTTCAAGCCTCACTTGAGAGACTTGAGCACATAATTCAGGCTGACACTTCAGTGCAGTACTCAGGGAGTGCTGCATGTCAGAGGTGCCATCATTTTGATGAAAAAGTAAACCCAGGCCCTGTCTGCCCTCAAAGGTGGATGTACTTGATCCCATGGTATTATTCAAAAAAAGACCTGGGTAATTTTCCTGGCCTCCTGGCCAATATTCATCCCTCAATCAACATTAAACAGTTTATCTGGTTATTTATCTGATTGCTGTGTACAAATTGGCTGCTGCGTTTCCCTACTTTACAATCAATGTTCCCTTTAGGCTGCGCAGCGCTCTGCAGCTCTCGTGCAGCCGGCTCACTGGCTTTTAAATGGGGAAAAAAACGCCATGTACGGTATTTTGAATGGGCCGTGCACCCAAAAAAAATTAAAGGGAACATTGATTACAACAGTGACTACAATTCAGAAAGTACTTCATTGGGTGTAAAGCGCTTCAGGACGTCCTGAGGTTCGTGAACGGCACTATATAAATGCAAGTTCTTTCATCTTGCATTAATTACAGATAATTATATGGATTCAAGCCCAACTTTAATATAATTAATTGAAAACCTGTGGGCTTCTGGCACCAATAGAAATTTTGACCAGAAAATTGGATACGGTTCTAGAGGTGGAAATCTGGCGTGACCGTTCTCCCATTTTTCCATCAGTTGCACCTACTTTATACACCAATTGGAAAATCTACTTTACTATGTACAAAGCATTAAAACTCAAAGGGGGAAAAATTCAGTTGTTTGCGCCTCCCGTTAGCGCCCGGGCGCGGCGATGTTTGCGCCGCTCACCTAATTAACTAGACATTTTGCGGCGGCACTAAACACTACCACCATGATCTCCTGCGCCGGCAGATCATGACGTCAGTCGAGTGCGCAACGCCCCATTAGCACCCCGGACCGGATATTGAGTGGCGTCCCCTGCCTTACCGCCTGCCGCTAGCAACGACAGGTTGAGGGGAGCGTTATGCTGTCAGAAAGGGACTAGGGGAGCGCTATTTAAAGGCGACCGCTTCCTGCCTTTTTTTGTCGGTGACATTTTTTCACCACGCATTCTGAGAGAGAGAGAGAGAGAGAGAGAGACTCTTCTGGAGAGATTCAACGCTGTGTGAAGGAGTTTTGAGTACTGAGCAGCACTTTGCAGGTTAATTTTGATTTGCCCTGCCTTGCTTCGCCAGCGCTCTGAGGTAGCGCCTCACTCCTCGGCCTTTGCGCCTTAAGACAGGTGTGAAGCGCCTGATTTAGCGCTCCAATCACCTCTAGGGGCGATAAAAGCCAAGTTTGCTGTCGGAGGCAATAATTAGCGCCAGGCGCTAAAATTTGCGCACGGCCGATAATGGCGTCCCATACGGGGCGATACTGAATTTTTCCCCCAAACAGTATAAGTGACTTCCAGAAAGCACGTGACTCTAACAAGGACGAGGTTCAATTATAATTTGTGCAGTTTCACCAAAAAACTACCATTGTGGGTGCAGATGAACAGACAAAAGATCTGGACCATGTAAATTATTCATAGAAGGTGGAGCTGGGGTAAGAGTATAAACTGTGTACATACTAGGGCAAGTTTTGTGAGACCCTTCACCACAGATGGGGCCACACACACGTCCAGAGCATATTGTAACATTGTGGGCATGCGGCCTACGATTTTACAATTTATGTTGGCTGCACGTGAGGCCCTGTCAGTGATGTGAGGCCTAGCAAAATTTTCCCCACTGTGCATCTGCCCAGGGCCCTTGCTCTTAGATCTACGTTTAAATATACCAAACGCACTCGTGTATCAGTATTTCCACATATAATGCTCCCCCCATCAGTATGCTGACTGTCCTACGCACTGCCACAGCTATGGACAGACACAGCATAGGAGACTGGGAGTCCGTAGGAGGCGAGTGGGAAAACTGGGAGCTTGAGACGGGCAAATGGTGCAGGAGAGTCCAGAATGTATGGGACAGTGGGACTTGGTGAATGTACTCCCCAGAGTGAATTGCAGTACCATATAATCACAGTGTATTGTATATTAGATGATCCCTCCCCCACTTTCAATTCCCAAGCAGTGACCTGCATTTTTGATCTTGTATGCAAGTATATAAAGTAATATGAATCACATGTGAAATATGCAGTCAACATGGATACCAGACTTGGAGATATATTGTACAGCTGCACTATGACTGAAATTGGGCCCTAGGCCAAGTTTGAACAGTAGTCTGTAAAATGGATATAGCAATATATAATGCAGGGTGGATTTTCAGATATGTATTAGCGATGGATGAGGTATGTTGCCGCAAGGACTTGGAAATTCCACTCTAATATATCCTCTTTTGTTTAAATGAGAACTCATAGTTATAGGTATGCATTCATAATGCTTTTAGCATTTACTTTTTTGCCGTAAATATTGTCTATGTCTTTTTCTTCCCATTTTCCTTTTCCAAATAACAGAATGTATTGATGCTATCCCCAATCACTAGGACAAACAAGTCTAGTCTATGGATGTCTGCGTAAATACCATTAATTTAGCTCCTTGGCTGGCTCACCAGAAGTTCAGTGGAAGGCGAGCAATATTAAATCAGACTGCTGGCCTTTATGGGCTGACGAGGAGTTCAGTCCAGCCCCGGCCTGAATAAAATGGTTGTCCTAATGATGAGCAGTGCAGGCAGCAATCTTTCCCATAGATACCAATCTGCCTTTGGAGGCAGTGATGTGATGTAAACAGGGTATGAAATTCACAGCCCAGTCTTAGTGGACAGCCCAGTTCTAGTGTAGTTATTAGGTTGCTCTATAATGTGCTTTGAGAATTTTGGAAAATCATGTTATCAGACTTGGCTATAGATCCTGCTTTTAGTTACATCAGGAAGTAGTTCAGCATCCAGGGGTACTTTACATACACAAGTTTTTTTGTGTAATAGATCATGTTTTGAGATCGTGCATTTTCTTTCACTGGTATTCACTTTACAATTTATAATTTATGATGGTAAATTCAGGATGATAGGATATTATAATTTTCATAAATCGACATTTTTGTGTATCGCAAGAATTTGACACACTGCTTTTTTTTGCTACTTTACTTATCTGCCTCTCTGGCTCATTGCCTATTTTGCCCATAGCGCTAAATGGGACATTTTCCAATGTTAAAGATGCTATATAAATGTTGGAAACAAGTTTATTTATTGAATTCTTTCCCCTTTACTTCACTCCTGAAGGCATTACCGTGTTGTTGGCCCTTTGGTACCTTGCTCAAGTGGCTATTCTAAATATGAGTCAAGACTGAGAGTTTTGGCAGGCTATTTTACCACGCTGGGCATCACAGACACACCCAAACTGATGGTCATCTGATGTACACACACGAGCACTTTCCAGCATGGCTCACTGGCTATCAATGTTAATACGAGACTGATAGGCAAGGAAAGGGCTTGCATTTATATAGCGACTTTTATGACCTTGTGATATACCATTTGGTATATTTATATTGACACTTGCAGCAATCGGTAGCAGGAACCCTGGCTAAATCTGGTCATTTTCTGGGCTGGCACCAGAAAAAATGACCACGCAAGCTGCTGGATTGTGGTGGAAGCCCAAATGGTTCAATAATGTCCTTCAGGGAAGGGAACCTGCCACCCTTACTCGGTCTGGCCCACATCAAGTGATTGATTCTTAATGCCCTCTGAAGTGGCCTAGCAAGCTCAATCGCTACTCGGAGAAGGCCCATCATCCTTCACAGGACAACTATAGATGGGTAATAAATGCGGCCGTGCTAGTGTCGCCCACATCCTGGGAACAAATATTTAAAAATTGTACTGTTCCTACTACCACCCCCACAGAGGTCAGCTAACCTTGGGACAGATTGGGGGATTCAACCTAGCACCTTCCTGATGGAAACTAGTTTTGCAGTGATAATAGTAATATGTTAAGGTTACAGTAACTAGCACTGGCTTAAAAAAAGATTTCTGAGTGTATCATTACCAGTATGGTTATTAACTGAATCCGTAGGACGCTATTACACTATTTCACACACACAATTATGTTGTGACACTCTAACTGAATATAATTGTGGTGGCTCCTATGGCCCTTTTAATGTGTAGACGAGCACAATACTGAATGGTAGCAGCAGGATTAGTTCTTGCTGCTGTGGAAATCATAAGCCACTGATGCTGTTGGTGGAAGTGATAATACTGTCAGAGATGTGCATAAAGTGTAAAAATAGTCATTGCTGAAACCAAGGTAAATATTGGAAGTTGCTGCAGTAAAACCGCATCAATAAACATTGCATTTTGGAAGTCAAATCAAAAGGAAATTTGTTAGTTACGTCACACCTAATCTTCCAGTATCTTAAGCTCTTTCATTCTTGTGCATTGTGAAGAAAAGTCATTGTTGGTCTACCGTTTTTGAATATGTCACATTCTAAGAAGCGAAACTGCAAAATTAACCTTTGTGGTGAACACAAAGGCCATGAAGTGCGTAATGGCATCGCATTTTTCAAAGTTAAAGGCATCTATCTATCTCTATGTAATAAAAGCCAAAGTGCCTTTCACCCACAGCAGAAGGCTGCTTTCTAAATATAAAGATACAGACATACCCATCAATTAACAGTGCCACTCATGGTACTGTATACGGCAACATTCTGAGAACTCTGACTTCCTACTATTTCAACAAAGGCAGTGAAGCGTACGTTGTATCGGAGCAGTACAATAGCTGTGTATTTATATGGCCTTCATGTCTTAGTAATGCTGATTTCTATGCCCCATCGTGCAAATGATAGCTAAGTACTGATCAGCTGCACTATTATAACAAAATCCACTGCCTAATGATTAGTGGCCTTGATCAGCTGTACTTCATCATTACGTATATAGGATAGGATGCTAAGTACTGCTGTAGATCGAAGCCAAGGAGAAGTTGTGCAATTTGGTTGTTCCAGTGCATTCGAATGTTCTTGTCATTTTATACTTCTGCTGTTATTCAACGACTGAGTTTTATTTACCATGCACAATTGGTTTTGTTGATAGCATGACATTATTTCCTCATTCCCTTCCCTAACTACCCAGTGTGCTCGACACAAATTGTGTACTTTATATTTACTTTCATTTGTTTCTTGTGGCCTCTACCATAGCGTGCCAGTGTACCATAACTACTCTATTAACTCTTTCACTAACCAACAACAACTACTTGCATTTACATCGCACCTTTTCACACAGAAGAACATCCCAAGGCGCTTCATCGACGTGTAATCAGACAAAAATCGACACTGAGCCAAAGAAGAAGTTATTGGGAAAGGTGGCTAAAAGATTGGTTTAAAAAGTGGGTTTGAAGGAGGGTCTTTAAAGATGATAGTTAGGTGGAGCGGTTTAAAGAGGGAATTCCAGAGCTTGGGCCTAGACGGCTGAAGGTGCGGCCACCAATTGTGGGGCAAATGGATTTTGGGATGCACAAGAGGGTCAGAGTTGGAGGAATGCATTGTTTTCCAAGCGTTGTAAGGCTGGAGAAGGTTACAGAGATAGATAGGGGTGAGTAAAGAAGGGATTTAAACGTAAGGGTGAGATTTTTAAATTTGAGCCACTGGGGAGCAGGGGCCAATGTAGGTCAGGGGTCAGAGGTGATGGGTGATTGGGATAGCATAAGAGCAGCAGAGTTTTGGATGAGCTGCAATTTATGAATGGAGGATGGGAGGCCAATCACGAGAGCACTGGAGTGGTCGAGTCTGGAGGTGACAAAGGCAAGGATGAGGATTTCAGCAGCAGCTGGGGTGAGGCAGGGGTGGAGACTGGTGATGTTACGGCAGCGGAAGTAGGCGGCCTTTGTGAGGTTGGTAGCTCAGCTCTGGGTCAAGTAGGATGTTGAGGTGGCAAACAGTTTGATTCAATCTGTGACCGTGGCTGGATGGAATCAGTGGCAAGGGGACATTGTTTGTAGCGGAGTCTGAAGATGATGGCTTTGGTCTTCCCAATGTTTAACTGGAGGAAATTGTAACTCATCCAGGACTTGATGTCGGACAAGCAGTCTGAGATCGTAGAGGCGTCAAGTGAGGTGGCGGAGGGGTAGAGCTGGGTGTCGTCGGTGTACATGTGGAAGCTGACCCCATGTGTTGAGAATATACAAGAGGCAGCATGTAGATTGCACAGATTCACTCAGAATAGCACCGAGTTGTCATTGTTGCAGTGTTATCTTGGAATGTTGCTTTTATTTGTTTATTGGTCAGTATTTTGTTTAGTTTTAAAATGTTGATGAGATTCTTGTTCTCTGACATCATTTTCATTCACAAAAATAGTGCACAGTTGGCAAGTGTTATTGCTAAAGGGGAATTGCCACCATTTCAGAGAGGGGGAATAGTCCAGAAGGGCAGTGTTTCACTTTGAGTCATGAAGACATTAAAAAGTAAGTGATGCATTTGCTGTATTCCCATTGTGATGATTTGTGAATATGTGATTGCAATGACAATTAGGTAATTACGTGGACATAGATAAAAGGTTTCCTCGTAACTTACTGATGACTGTGTCTTATTTAAACCAAAGATGTTGGTTGAAATAATGGGTTAATTCTCTCTCTAGAATGTTCAAATCTAACTGTAGTCTGTGTCAGCAAAAAAGCTTTTTTTTAAAGGAAGCCTGAAGCAATCATAGTCTCTTGTCCCAGCGGGTACTTTACTTACATAGATTAAACTTTTATTTAAACTAAAATAGAACATAGTGTATCAAGACCTCACCGCACAACCAAATTCTTGGTCTGTTGTACACTATTATTTGTGATAGACGCAAAGCTATAAATTTTGTTCACGGCACACAGTTTGGGCACCGATCCCTTGATTTTAGTCATCACACTTTCTCCACTGCAGCTGTGTGTGTTTCTGTTGCATCACCACCAAAAAGCTGAAATTCCTGGGGTTGGGAAGGCAAATTACCCACAAAGCGGGCAGGATCTGCCAGGTTCCTGCCCCATTTAATCAGTAGGGAGGAAGGGAAAAGTGATTTCCGTGCCCACCCCCACTATCTGCGGCCAGCTTTGGTGGTGTGTCTGGGGGCATTCCTGGGCTACCCTAGGAATTTTGCTTGGAATGCCCTGGAAGCCACGCCTACCGAGAGCTGGATTAAGTTCTGTACTGGGCCTTCTGAATGCTCCAGACGTCTTAGAGAGCAAAAGTAATCAATCCCAAAGGGTCTTAGTTTCTCCATAATTAAGTAGATTTTTAAAAAAAAGTTCCAAGGGCCTCTGCCTTCCCCCCCCCCCACCTCACCCCATCAGTGTGGCAGGGTGCCACTCCAATTTCTGCCAATTCTTTAGGAGGGCACCTCTGTTATGCTTTCAGTCGTGGGCTGCGCGCCAAAATATTAAACTGACCTTGTTCCCAAGGTCAACGTCCTGAGCAGTCTGTGGATAGAAGCCCCACCTCACGGCACTTCTGGCGGTGGAGCGGAATCCCAGCAATTTCACACCCATAGAATTTTAAATTGATTTTTGCAATGGACTAAAAAGCCTTTCTCTTTTGTATATAATTTGCTGTGTAATATAAAATCTTACAAACCCATAAAAGGGTATTGAGCTGCTTCTTCAAACAGACCATTTGTAATTTGCACCGTTGTGGACTCGGTCCAACTTCATCTCCTGAGGGAGATGAATAAGCAGCAAGAAAACTCTTTGAAGTTTCTCCACAACTATTAAAGGAACTGAACAAAAAATCCTGGATATCAATCTCACATTACCAATTACACTATTCAGCCTTGATTTGTTGGATCCCACAGGTGACATTTCCATGGATCTGACCATGCAGGAATGATAGTGTTCTGTAAGATGTTTAAACATCTCTGTCTATACTTACCCTTGTAAACCTTAAGTCCCTATTGTAGCCAGCTATCTGTCCAGCTACTTTTTAAAGCGTTGGATGGGTGTCCACTCTGTTCGGGAGAATTTCTTCTAATCTCTAATCTTGCTTGAGGCTTGCCACATTTGTATTTTGGTTTTCTAATTCTGTAATCAGTTTAAATGAAATAATCTGCTTCCATGCCTATTAGCATTTTAAAGCACTAGATAATGTTGCTTCAATCAGAACATGTTGAATTCTGTTAGCCTATCTCTACTGTTACTTGTGAGTTCTCCTTGTTGTTCCACTGCATCACTAAACCCCAAATTACACACACTATTCGAAACATAGGTGTTCTAATGAGTCAGTTATATGGGATCAAAATAACTTCTCCCTAGCCTGTGCTTAATTATCCTTGTTGACCCTTTTATCAATTTAATACTTTCAATAAATGTTTGATAACCTTCATTATCTTTTTCATTTGCCACTCTGCCTGATGAACAGGTTTGCAGTACCAATGCCCCACTCCCTTAACATTTCCAGCCCATCTACTTCACGTGTCCCTTATGTATCCCATCAGCCTCAACAACACTAAGGATCTGGTGGGCTCATTAGAATAATGTCCACTACGTTAGCCACTACCCACATGTGGCTAATTGCATTTCTGATTAGTAAATAAAAAATAAGCAATAGAGAATACTCAGTCACTCGGCATAACCTTTTTGTGTGTTTCTTGGTAAAATGGTAAGACAAAAGCAGAGTGTGCGAGTGTTTTTTGATTGTTGTGAGCGCTTTACTTTCTTGGTTACTGAATGATGGTGAGAAGTAAATATACACACGTGAAGTACATTTTTCTGTAATGTGTGAGTGTATGGAAGCCATTTTCTACTAAAAGTGCATGTGGCTAAAACAGTGTCACCGGAGCCACACCTGTGACGAGTCAGCAATTTCTATTGAACAACACTATTAAAACAACCATTCTCTGCACATTGTTTATGAATGAGGTAAACAATATTGGGAAAGAATGACGGTGGTCCGTCCCTATGTGTAGTAACATTGTAAATGCATTCAAAACCAATCTATAATGTTGCTACACATAGTGACCAGAGCAGTTCTCCTCCTCCTATGTGACCTATACAGATCCCTGTGGAACTCCACCAGTTACTATTGCATTCCAGACAGCTGGTCTTTTATTATTACTTTCTGCTTTCTATTGCAAAACCAATTTGCAATCCAATTTGAATTTACCATTAATCTCATTAACCTTAATCTTCTTTAAAAGTCTTAAATGCCTCTGAAAAACCCAAGTATATCCCTCATGCACTAATTTAGTTAGCTCCTCAAATTTCCAGTACATTCATGAGGCAAGTCCTATTGCTTCTAAGACTGTCTTGACTATCCTTACGGCATCTAACCTCTTCTGTTAAACATTAATAGCGTCCCATAAAATGTACTCAGGTATTTCCAATGTTAGACTAACTGCTCTGTACTCTCTAGTTCATGTCTCATCCTTCAGTCTTTATGCATGGCTTTTATATTCATTGTGATGAAATATTCCATTCATCACTCATCAGTATTTCTCTGCCTGTGACTGTGGTTGGTTTCAGTTTCATTTCCATTGTATTGTACTGTGTGCTGGCTCCTATGTAAGCTGGCCCAGCCTGCAGCACATCCAGTACGGCAGACCTCTGGATGGAAGATACATTCTCCTCTGTGTGTCACCTTCTAAGTCAATAAAAGCCTTGTTTTGTTTCGCTAACATCGAGTCTCGGATTTATTGAGGCACATCATTCATGAAGTTCCTGAATATTTTAATTGGAGCTTCACCTCGTATCTTTATGATGCTAGGGTGTATCCCATCTGCTTCAGTTATCTTTTAGTTATTTAATCCTTTGGCATGGTTTGATGATCTTTTGCATATGTTACTGATTCCCTAGTCAGTTTGACTGGATATGGAACTTATCCAAGTTTGTGAAGACTGATGTAAAGAATGCATATAATATAACTGCAAAACCCTGATCCTACATTATTTCTACCCAACGTTGCCCTCTAAAGACCCCAGTCAGCCTTTCTTATACTCTACTTTCTTCATACATGGCTGAACATTCTGTTGTTTTTCTTTTTATTACCACCTAATGTTTTCCCTTTCCTCTCCTGACATGCTGGGATATGGGCCCAGAGCCTTGCCTATGTGGTGCGAACACGCGCAATAAATGTTGTTGGGCTATTTGACTAAATGTAGCAGCGACCCAAGCTGAGGTCACCTGACTTAGCAAAGACCCAGGATCGAAGGTGGGGCCTGCTCTCCCAGTGGTTTAGCCGGTTAAGGTAGCGAAAATATTGGTGTGTGCAGCTAAGTACCGCATTAATTTTACCACTTCTGTTACTCATTTCACTTATCCTTAGCAGTTTTTTGTGACCCAGCCCTCACCACTTTTTGATTTCTCAATGGGATGCAGTACTCCCCCATTTGTATTGGGATTCAATGGGCAGAATTTTCATTGGGCCGTGGAGGCGGGATTGGAGGCGTGTGGGGGGTTAAAATCTCGAAATCGGGGGGGGGGCACAAACCCAACCCGCCTCCATGCCAGTTTCAAAGGAGGCGGATACCCGACCTGTGCTGGGACCCGCCTCCCCGAGGCAGGAAGGGGATTAGTGCCAATTAACTGCCTGTTAACAGGTAGTTAACGGGCAGTTTTTAGCCTAATCCCTATTTTTATTGCTGAAGTGTGGGATTCCCGACGGCTCCAAACCACGCCAAGTTAGCGAGGCGGACTGAAGGGCTTGGAGGGTTCCAGATGTCCGTTGTACAGGTGAGTAATGGGTGCATGAGTGCAGAGGTAAGTGTGTTTGGTGTGTGTAAAGTGTTTAAAGAAGTTTTACTTACCTTTTCTTACCTTTACAGCCTTCCTTCCTTCAGGTCTCGGGAGTCCCTCATCTCACCGGCACAGAAAGCAGAATGGCCGCGAGCTGTCAAAAGTTGCAGCATTCAGCTTTCTGTTTTGGAGAGATCTCTAAATCAGCCTGAGAGGAAGGAATTAACTTGGAGTACAGATTGTCAGTGTTTGACAGCTTCAAAGAGCTGTCAAACGCTGATATTTCATCTGTCAAAAGCTCTTGACAGATGAAATATCAAACTGTGACATCACCTGTTGCCGGGTGGCCATTAATTGGCCTGCTGAGCCCGCTGGGCGCGCTCAACAAGGTCAATCAAGTGAACATCGCGTGGGTTGGCCACAACTCGATGGAGGCGGGACTACAACCCCGAAAGTTGTAGTCCCGCCTCCTACACGCCTCCAGTATCAAAATCCAGCCCATGATGTATGATCAGCACGAATCAGGTGAAAAAGATTAGAACTAATGTTACAGATATTTGCACAGTTCCATTTATCACAGCGCATGGGGCGGGGAGACTGTGGTCACTAATTCAAAGAATTTCCTTTTACTCTATTGTAAACCATTTTCCTATAATTGAATCACAAAGCACAATGATGTCTTTAAAAAAAAAAGAAAGAGAAACAACTTGCATTTATATAGTGCCCTTCATGATATCAAGACAACCCAAAGTGCTTTACAAGCAATTAAGTACTTTTGAAGTGTAGTCACTGTTGTGATGCAAGAAACCCGGCAGCCAATTTGCACACGGCAAGGTCCCACAAACAGTAATGAAACAAATGACCAGATCATTTGTTTTAGATGTTGGTTGAGGGATAAGTGTTGGCTAGGAGAACTCCCCTGCTGTTCAAGTAGTGCCATGAGATCTATTACGCCCACCTGAGAGGGCAGAAAGGGCCTCAGATTATCATGCCATCCGAAAAGTGCAGCACTGAAATATCGGACTTGATTATGGGCTCATGTCTTCAGACTTGAGAAACATGCTGGGATCGAAAAACCTAAGAATGTTGCTTTCAAATCAATGTGGTATGTAACACACAGATAACAGATGTCAGGGAGTGAACGTTACAACACCAAAATTGCATGGTTGGGGTGCCATTTTCATACCACATGTGGATTATTAGAATGATTTATTTTCAGCTAGCACTATTATTTTTTTCTTGCTCCTATTGTGAACCTACTATTAATTCTTTGCAAATACTCTTATACAGGCACTTTTGCATTTAATATGCAGTTCTGGGCGAGTGGCGCTGAAACGGGGGCATGCAATCTGTGTGTGTTGCTCTCCTTGTTTATATTTAATGGTGCCATCTGTCCATCGAAAAATCTTCCTATCAAAAGGCACATGGAGACTGATAGCAGCACGCAGGATATACAAAAGTGTGGCTCTCGGATGATACCATGGCCTAGAAATTCGGTTGGTAGCGCCAGCGATTAGCGCCTAAAGAGCCCGAGAATTGGGGCGTTACCCAATTTTCGGGCGGGCGCAGTGAATATAGCGCCACCTCTCATATTGAGTATCCTTTTAGTGCCGGCGCTAACTCTTTGCGTGCGCCCGCATGCGCAGTCAGATCATGACGTCATTTCAGTGTGCAACGCCGTTTTGGCGCCCCAGACCGGATATTCGGTGGCGCCCGCAACCTTTCCGCCTGGCGCTATTAGTGACAGTTGGATGGAGCGTTCCCAGGCCCTTCTCGGACTCGGGGGGCGCTATTTAAAGGGGACAGCACTAGTATAAAAGCTGCAGCCATTTGGGCTGGCCATTCTGATCATTGCTGGAGAAAGTTGCTGACCTTCTGTTGGACAGTAATTTTCTCATTGAGCCTTTGGAGGCACTGGCACTGGCAGCTTGAGGGCCCGGCTCCTGAGCTGGTGATGCAGCATCTGAAAGCAGGGAGGTGGAAGAGTGGCTTTAGCAAAAGGACAGCTTGGCAGCAAGGGATGCCAGATTGCGGCAAGGCTATGACATGGGTCCACAGTGAGAAAGCATGCTGGTGGGGGGAACAAGTGGAAGGAGACAGTTGTAGAAGGTGAGAACCTTACCATCGCTGTCGACAATGGGGTCGGCAGCTGCAGTGGTTACAGGACCACTCAGACGTCCTCCAAGAATCTGGTGGACTCTCTCCTCGAGATCCGTGAGAGTGACCACTTATGGAGGTCCTCCACCGGTGCGAAGCTGGTCTTTGCCAATCCTCGCCAGCTTGGACTGCAGGGGAAAGGAGGGGAAGTTATGTTACATGATGCCCTGAGTGATCATCTCATGCCCCCCATGGTGCAAGAGCCCTTACATCATGCCTTGAGCCAAATGTGCATGTGTGTGCCCAGAAAGGGCCATGGGTGCTTGCTGGCAGATGGCCAATGGGGCACAGGCCACCCTGTAGCCATAAAGTCAGGTGCAAATGAAGGGATGCAGAGTTTACAGAAACAACAACCACCCTCACGACCCGAGTGAGCTCGTTGAATTTCTTTCTGCATTGGACAGGGCTCCTGGTCACCATGCTGCTCCAAGCTCGTCAGTAGTCCTCCTGCCATTGTCTGGGTAGAGAACATCTTGCCGGCGCTCCACTGCGGCCACCAATTGCTCCAGAGCCTCATTGGTGAAGCGCTCTGTTCTCTGTCTCACCTTCTCCATCTGGTCCAAGTTTTTAGCGCCAGAGAAGGGCCTGCGCCGATTCTGAGGCCTGCAAGGCGCAGAGTGTGGATGCTGAAGCTGACTGACCCACCCCTTTAAGAGCTGGCCGGCGCCTGGAAGTCTCGTGGTCATCGGTAATTGAGAGCACCTGCGCTACGCCCGTCCGCTCCGATATTGGGTTGCGCCGGAAGTTTAGCGCCTTAGGAGTCACGTGTAACGCCTGAATTCGCGCCTCAATCACCTTTAGGGGCGATGCAACCCAATATCGCACCAGGTGGCGATAAGTTGCGTCTGGCTATAAACTTTGCGCTGCGCCAATTCTAACGCCCCAGGCGGGGCTATACCCAATTTCTAGGCCCATATTTGTACTGAAGAGTGCCGTCAATAGCATTTTCTCAATTTAAAAGTGCCTTTTGTGTGTTTGTATGTGTATCTCTATCTCTGCTCTCAGAACAGCTGCTGATCTCAAGTTCCACCTCGTATCTCACCAACATTCTAATTAAAACAACCAAGTACTACTGTCAGTTTCTATCACCTTCCAATCTTCTTTACTGCTTATGATTGCTACTTACCCTTATCCCTTACAAGTTACAATTTTTTCCCCGTGTATTTTATATTGAATTTCTAAGAATTTACATGCATATATATTTAATGAAGCCACTGTACATTTTGATTGCAAGGTACTTTCAAGAATACATCAATATATTAAAGTTTCTTGGTATGGTTGTGCTTGTGCTGAGAGCAATGAGGATGTAAGGATTAAGGCAATTTGTTCTTGGTCTCTGGAGGTTAGTTAGGTCAGGGAACTGATGAGGAGTTCTATTAATACCCCTGTTGTCAACAACAACTTGCATTTATATAGTGCCTTTAACATAGAAAAACATCCTAAGGCACTTCACCAAAGTGTCCTAATTAAGAAGTCCTTCCCTGTTGGCACTGTGCTGGTGCGAGTAGGTTTTCCCGAGTGGTCAGATTTTAACTCCCGGGCCTCATCTGAACGCCCCCGGTCAGTTTCCCACCTGAAACTGGCGGGCAGCGGAAGCTGGCCAATGGTGGAAATGCAATGTTGGGTGGCAGAAGGAACGCTTCACGGCACACGGGTAAGTCGTGGGCTGGGGTTTCGGTCGGACTCGTGATTGGGACTGGGGAGGCCTAAACTTGTGGGGTCTGGGGACGTACTCTTGCTCCTCCTGGCCCGGCTTCCTCTAGGTTGTTGTTTGCTGCCGTGTTTTTTTATTTGTGCGTGCGTTTGCGGTGTGTTTTGCGGCTATGCATCAATTTTGCCTGTATTAGTGAGTGCACATGTTGATCTCTCTTGGTGTAGGGTGTCTAGTCCCTGGAGGTCTACTGTTGGTGTGTGCCAGCTTTCTTAACTTCAAGCTGCATGGTCAAATTTAAACGGTTTGGCTTGTGGCCCAAAGTCAGTTGACCTCTTTATATTACAGCGATACTGCCTCAGGTCGCCCTTCAGTGGCAGCAATGCAATATAAATTAGTGGTGTTATTGCCAGCAGAGGAGTGGGGAAGTACCTGGGGATGTTGCTTTCCCAATCTCCCAACAGAGGCAGAAGCCCTGCCAGTGAGGATTTTTTTTAGTCTGAATCTACGGCCTATGGGGACCCACCTCTTGCATCCTGGAATGTCCTCGGCCAGAAAAAAAGAGTCCAAATTGCTTCTTTTAAACCACTGCTCTTGAGCAGTTGCTTCTCTGTTGCCACCGGTGCTGTGAAGTCTGCCACGTAATTAAACGTAGGACAGGCTTCACTGCACTGGTAGTCCTAGCACATTGTTATTTCAGGTCTGCAAGGAACTCCTTAGCAACTGCCATCGTAGTATTTGCTAAAGTCGACGCGTGCTGTTCTGACATAAATATTTTAAATGGCACGTAGACAGTCTCTGCTGCTGTTTACGTTGGTGAATGATGTTCCACTTCACCTTTAGCGTTCCCTGTGCATAAAATTGACTGTATTAGGAAAATTGTGTAGTGTGCCAGAGATTATGGCAAATACATTCACATATGCAGTGTGCGTTAAGAAGGCTAATAGGAAAAATATATATAATTAGAATTGCGGAGATGCAATGAGTGGCTTTTTTCCACTTTGAAGTAACCATACGGCAATTTTGATACACGGGCAAAGTACTGAAGTAGTGCCAGTACCGACTAAAGCCAGGAAGGGGAGAAAATTTGGTGGACAATATATAATCAGGATACACCTAAATGCTATGGGCTGGATTTTCATTGAGGAGGCGGGTAGGAGGCGGGACTACAACTTTCGGGGTTGTAGTCCCGCCTCCATCGAGTTGTAGCCAACCCACGCAATTTTGACTTGATTGACCTTGTTGAGCCCGTCCAGCAGGCCAATTAAGGGCCACCTGGCAACAGGTGACATCACAGATTGATATTTCATCTGTCAAGACCTTTTGACAGATGAAATATCAGCGTTTGACAGCTGTTTGAAGCTGTCAAACACTGACGATCTGTACTCCAAGTTAATTCCTTCCTCTCAGGATGATTTAGAGATCTCTCTGGAACAGAAAGCTGAATGCTGGAACTTTTGACAGCTTGCGGCCATTCTGCTTTCTGTGCCGGTGAGATGAGGGACTCCCGAGACCTGAAGGAAGGAAGGCTGTAAAGGTAAGTAAAACTTCCTTAAACACTTTACACACACCAAACACACTTACCTCTGCACTCATGCACCCATCACTCAGCTGACATCTCGAACCCTCCAAGCCCTTCATCCCGACGGCCCGCCTCGCTAACTTGGCATGGTTTGGAGCCTTCGGGAATCCCACATTTCACCAATGAAAATAGGGATTAGGCTAAAAACTGCCTGTTAACTACCTGTTAACAGGCAGTTAGTTGGCACTAATTCCCTTCCCGCCTCGGGGAGGTGGCTCCCAGCACAGGTCGGGTATCCGCCTCCTTTGTAACTGGCATGGGGGCGGGATGGGTTCGTGCCCCCCCGATTTTGGGATTTTAACCCCCCACACGCCTCCAATCCCGCCTCCACGGCCAATGAAAATCCTGCCCTATATGTTTTCCTTTCTTTTATAAATAAAAAATCCTATATTAAAAAA
Source organism: Somniosus microcephalus (assembly GCF_052327205.1). Taxonomy (NCBI): domain Eukaryota; kingdom Metazoa; phylum Chordata; class Chondrichthyes; order Squaliformes; family Somniosidae; genus Somniosus; species Somniosus microcephalus. Next base: position 199,574,128 of record NC_140996.1, on the reverse strand, counting down.
ATGTATTGAATAAAATGCTGCCTCTGTAAAAAAAAAAACAACCATAAACTAGAAAGTAATTAAAACCGAATCATTCTGTTGCTGACATGATCCCATCACTTCATACTGAGATTTTAGAATTATTCATCAGCTCTGTCTTCAGCACAACATTTACAATATGACAATTAATAAACACCTCAATGCAAGGTGTTCACACAAAGGATTGTAATAATATCTGTCTCTTAATTCTTGTCAAAATATGTAAATAAAACATAACACAGACTTGACAGACTTAAGAACCACCTCAGTACATTCAGTGTTGCTTCTATGCAGTGCACTATGCTAACTGAAAGTACAATGAACCTGAGTTTTTTCTCTCTAACGTGATTTGACTGAACTGCATATTCCCATTTTCAGACGGTACTCCTGAAGGTCAGTCTGACTTCTATTTTATTTATCCTCACAGGGTGAGGGGAAAATCAGATGGGTACCTTTTAACTAGCCTCTCTTGGCAGCGGAATAATAGTGGCCACTTTCTCCACCTCCTCAACAATAACAACAACTTGCATTTATATTGCACCTCTAACAGAGAATAATAATGGCTCTAAAAGCGTTTCACAGAGACATAAGCAGATATTATGACCAATCGCTTGTTCAAAGAGGTGGTATTTAAGGAAGATCTTAAAGGAGGAGAGGCAGGTGGACAGATGGATAAGTTTAGGGATGGAATTCTAGACTCTCGGGTCTAAGCAACTGAAGGCACAGCCGTTACTGGTGGGGCAAAGGGGGCGGAGTGCATAAGTGGGCAGAGTCAGAGGAACAGAAAGTTCGGGGGAGTGGGGCGGGGTGATAGGGCTGAAGATGGTTACAGAGATGGGGACAGGTGAAGTCACAAAGTGATTTAAATACAAAGATTAAAATGTTAAATTTGAGACATTGGGGCAGCAAGGACCATGGGTGCTGGATGACCAAGACTTGAGCTGAAGTTTGTGGAGGGTGGAGGATGAGAGGCTGGCTAGGAGAACATTGGAATAGTGGTGAATCTTTGGAATTCTCTACCCCAGAGGTCTGTGGATGCTCAGTATGTTCAAGATCAAGATCGATAGATTTTTGGATATTAAGGGAATCCAGGGATATGGGGATAGTGTGGGAAAAGACAGTTGAGGTAGAAGATCAGCCAAATGGCCTATTCCTGCTCCTATTTCTTATGTTATTTTCTTATTGAGTCTCAAAATGGCAGAGGCTTGGGTGAGGCTTTCAGTGAAAGATCAGAAATGATCTTAAAAATGTTGTGAGGAAAATTATATTACATTTGAGTAATACTCTGTTATTCTTACTTTGACCAACAGCCAGCCACGTGACACTAACAGATCACGCCGAGTGTGAACTAAGCAGTAATGCCAATGGTAGACATCTCAAAATAGGGAGGGGCAAGACTCTAGTTACCTGGGGAGTCTCAATCTTAACTTCTCCCACTGTGTCTTCCACTCTTTCATGGGTGCAGCAGAACCTTTTCTCACTGCTTTGTTCTCTGTCTTGCTGCTGCTTTTGATCCTTCTCCTGCAGTGCTGTCCCTTTGAATCTTACTGCCCAGGATCAGTTGGCTTATTTCAGAAATGTTCTGCATCAGTGGTTTACTGTGTGATTTGAAAGTTAAAACATGAGACGAGGTCAAAATGGGCGAATGCTATACCTGCTGTGTCAGACTTGACGGGCCTGATTAAGAAATGTCACTAATTCAGATTGTGATATTCAGCAGCAGATTTGCAAAAGGGAAATGCTAGTAAGGAAGGGCATTTTTGTTTCGTAAACACTCATTTACCCATAGAAGCTTAAATGTTGAGCTGCTTTCAACAAAAGGCTAAATTCTTCCCTGACAGTACCATATATTTTGTAGTGCAGTCCAGTTCAAACTTGCATTGTGGTGTTAAAAATGCCATTTACCTTTCAAATGTCTAAATGACATCATGCAATTAGTATGTAAAGAAGAATGCAGCAGTCTTTGCCCACATCAATGGGTTTTGCATAGCCAGGTGAGTCTGGGTCTACAATACAATACTATCCACATCTTGGTGCTAATTGACACTCACTCCTGATGTTAACCATGAATTACTGATTTTGGAAGAGGGGAGGGGAGTGAATTGAGCCTATAATGCAGTATTGATTCTGTGTCAGATATCAGCCTCCTTAATGCCATTGTGGTAAGGAGACATTTAGATCAAGCTGTTTGTATAACAGTATTTCATTAATGGGTGGGGATGGTTTTATTGTTTGTACTGTTACTGCTCTAAGAACATAAGAAATAGGAGCAGGAGTAGGCCATTTGGCCCCTCGAGCCTGCTCCGCCATTCAATAAGATCATGGCTGATCTGATCTTGGCCTCAACTCCACTTTCCTGCCTTTTCCCCATAACCCTTGACTCCCCTGTAGCTCAAATATCTGTCTATCTCCACCTTGAATATATTCAGTGACTCCGTCATACAGCTCTCTGGGCTAGAGAATTCCAAAGATTCACGACCCTCTGAGAAGAAATTCCTCCTCATCTCCGTCTTAAATGGGCGACCCCTTATTCTGAAACTATGCCACCTAGTTCTAGATTCCCCCACGAGGGGAAACATCCTCTCTGCATCTACCCTGTCAAGCCCCCTCAGAATCTTATATGTTTCAATAAGATCCCCTCTCATTCTTCTAAACTCCAGTGAGTATAGGCCCAACCTGCTCAACCTTTCCTCATAAGATAACCGTTTCATCCCAGGAATCAACCTCGTGAACCTTCTCTGAACTGCTTCCAATGCAAGTATATCCCTCCTTAAATAAGGAGACCAAAACTGTACGCAGTACTCTAGGTGTGGTCTCAGTACCACCTCTTGTCAGCCAGCCCAGTGTTTTTATGAAGCACATTGGGATGATTTTTATATTAAAGGTGCAAGTTGTTGTCGTAGAAGAAGGAAAATATTCTTGTTTTTAAAAATGGTGCTGATATAGGAAAGTGCACAGATACAGCTGGTTCATTTGTATGGATGAGTCAGGGTAGCACTTTCAAATCTGAATGCAGTAAGTGGCATTCATGTTGCATTGTCATACATAGGGAATACCAGTTCATTAACAGCATTTTAAACACTGGATACGAATGGCAGTAGGAGTACGTATTTCTTCCTCATATAACACCTCCCTGTCCTTTTCCAGAGAATTCCAGCCTTGATTGGATAGCCCATGTTTTCCTTTCAGATATGAATTTACATTAGCAGACAGATTGGCCTAGAAATTCAGTGGCCTGCGCCACCCGTTAGTGCCCTAAGAGGGCACTTAGTGGGTTTTGCGCCACTGGCCATGCCTCCCGCTAAATTTAGCGGGACGCTAATGGCGGCGCTAGCCGTTAGCGCTGCGCCGCTACCGATGATGTCATCGTTAGCGCTGCGCCGCTACCGATGACGTCATCGGTGTGCGCAGCGCCCCACTACCGCCCCGATCGCGAAATTTAGTAGCGCCCCCTGCTTTAACGCCGGTCGCAATTTGCGACCGGTTCAGGGGGGCCTGCCTGCGGCGGTAGAGGCGCCGAGGTGCGGGGTGGCCATTTTTTTTTGCTGGCCGCCTGCCAGCACCTCTCCGCGCCGCCGTCCCCGGCCTCCTGAGCCCGCGCCCCCCCCACCCCCGCGGAGTGTCGGCTGTGTCCCAAGAGCCCGGCACTTTTTCTCGGTGCCGGGCTCTTTTGCCGGCACTCGCGCTCTTCGAGCGCGCTGCAGCAGGCCCCACCCCTTTAAGAAGGGGAGGAAGGCATGCAGTACCGCAGCGCGCCGTGCCGCAGCGTGTGGCGCTGCGGCACGTTGCGCTGCGATTTTCAGTTGCAGTGCCCCAAGAGGGATGCGGGGCGCCTTGAGTAGCGCCACACTTCCGTCTGGGGCAACTGAATTTGCGGCGGGCGGCCGCGACTCCTTCCGAGGCGGTACTTCCGGCGCCCTGGCGAGGCTGGCGCCCCATGTGAATTTCTAGGCCATTGTGTTTTCCCCCTATGTGATTTCTACACTTTTAGTAGTCTATTTGTTCATTGATTTCAAATCTCATGCCATGTCTTGTTGTGAAGGCAAAATGATACTGGTCGCACAAGAAGATGGTCATAGACTGCTTCACAATCCGTTTCTGTCCTTCGACTACTCATTTCTCTTTGGCTTACCTACCTTTGTGGAAGTCACTGAAGTTCATTGGTGTGGGGATCAGGAACGCAGCATTCACCATGTCAGCATATCCTTGTCAGGCACATGAGCAGCTGGTCTCAATGGTATTAACACTGGTCCAAAAGGAGCCTCTATCCTCGCCAGGACCACATCTACAGGTTGGAGGGAGGCCTGGCTGTAAAGTGAGCTTTTCCCATGTGCAGCTGAAACGTAGTAGCCTCTAAATTGCACGCTGTGCTCCTGGCTTACCGTTGCTGTATGTTACATCTATGAATTATGTCAAATTTTGTTTTATAACCCTCCTGTGAAGTGCCTTGGGATGTTTTACTATGTTAAAGGCGCTAAATAAGTGCAAGTTGTTGTTGTTAAGCCACAGCAGAAGTCTGAAACTGGCATTGTTGGAGATAGAACGGGATTGGTCCAATTTCCAGCGTTCGAACCAACACTAAAGTAGTGAAAGGCTCTTCCAGGTAGAAAGCATATGGAATTTCACACTGAAGTAAGCATTAATAAACCCAAAAAGTAAGGAGATTACCTCTCTAATTGAAAGTACCAAACATGCCTGCTTAGATATTCTGCCATTGTAACATAGAAATGAACAAAGTTTTATAAATCTTCACCCCACTCAACAGTAAAATCAGATTGTTTCGAATGCTTTGTTTTCCAAGGAAAATTGTTATTGCACATGTAACATGTAATAATAGAAAGAAGAAAGATATTTATAGAACGCCTTTCTTGACTTTAGGATGTCCAAAACCACTTTGCAGCTAATTAAGTACTTTTTGAAGTGTAGTCACTGCAGTGTTCAGAAACACGGCAGTCAATTAGTGCATAGGAAGGTCTCACAAACAGCAATGAGATAAATGACCAGATAATCTGTTTTAGTGAGGTGCCTAAGGAATAAATATTGGCTAGGACACCAGGAGAACTCCCCTGTTCTCCGAATAGTGCCATGGAATCTTTTACGTCCACCTGGGAGGGAAAATGGGGTCTCAGTTTAACGTTTTATCCGAAGGATGAGACCACTGACAATGCAGCACTCCCTCCATACTGCACTGAAATGTCTTCCAGTCTTTGAAGTGGGGCTTGAACCCACTGACTCAGAGAGAGTGCTACCTCTGAGCCACTGACACCTAATAATATCATGCTATGAAGTAATCACGAAGCTTGACTTGCGTATTTTGTTGCTTTACTTATTAAAACAGTTCTGCGACAATTCTAGAGATAATTATGGATGCGGCAACAATTACAAAATGTCAGTAATGACCGTGAGTGATTGGCTGCATCCACAGCACCAAAGATTATGGCCTGGATTTTTACGGGGCCAGTGACAAAGTACGCAGGCCTCAGAATGGCCCCGCAAGTTCTGGGTTTCTGCATGCGCTGCGAATGCGCGAAAACCTGGGAATTGCAACCTGTCAAGGTTTGCCATGACAGATCGTCCACATGCTCCCCAAAAACACGTTCTCTGGCACAGAGTTACTGCCCAGTGAATGCCCATGAAACCCTTACGTCTGGTAAAAGCAGGTGTAGGGCCTGCTTTTACCAGCGTAAGGGTTAAAATAAATGTTAAATTAATTTTTTTTGGATGATTAAAACATACAAAAACTTTAAAAATTAGTTCATGTAAATTTGGGCTAGATTAAAATGCTTTTATTATTTTTCAAAAAATTACATTTTTATTTTAAACGCTTAATCAAAGGGACTTTAATTAATTTTGAACATAGGAATATTTATTTTTATTAGAATTGTGTTTGTTTATTTATGAATTTCTCATAAGCTTATGGGGATTCTGTTCGTAAATGGAATCTTTCTTTCTAATTGGTTGGCCTGGCCCACATGATCCCAAGGACGCTTCCAAACCACCTGGAATCCGTGGGCCTTTACACAGGCATATGTCTGCAGGCCCAGGACCCGAAGCTCCGGAGACACCAGGTACTTCTGTATTTTTGGGGGTCGGAGTACTCCGGAGGTATGCCTCCGACCGCAAATTTTGGCCCCTTATAGATATCTATTTTTGAGGTGAGCATATCAATGGTTACACATGATAAAGACTGGATCAACTCATTAATTTCAACAGCAGGGTGGGAACATGATTTGATCTGGCAGCCTTGCCAGGATAAGCAAACTTGGCTGCATTACAAATTATATTTCCAATATTGGGGCAGTGTGTATTCGTTTCACAAATGGAATTGTGGTCTAACGTTTACTGTTTATACACTCGATTGTTGTTTGTACAGTTACATTTATTGATTCTTTGAATTCCCTCAGTGTTTTTATGTCTTGATTTTCAAACGTCAAAGTAAACACAGGCCTGGGTGATACTATAAGCACCAGAGGAGTGGTTGCCAGGTGCCATCTCAATTTGATGCAAATAGCTGATGTTCTACTTACAAGAGATTTTGAGTCTGTCCAACATATCACTGAAGCTTTATGAAACAGTATTCATGGATGAAGATCGATGTAATGTGGAGAAAAGGTGACAATGCATTAATCATTTGTGCTGTGAGTACCCCTTCTGCTCAAAAATAGGTTTTAGAAAAGCTTCCAAAATGTTGGAGGTGGGGTGGAGTGCTGGTGGGGGGCCAATTGAAATTGTTACAGATCGCGAATGAGTCAATCAATGAACCCCTTGTGATTGGAGCTGTATTCAAAAAAGGTGGTCGGGAGAAAACGGGGAATTACATAAGCCTGACATCGGTAGTGGGGAAAATGCTAGAGTCCATTATAAAGGATGTAATAGCTGAGCACTTGGAAAACAGTGACAGGATCGGACAAAGTCAACATGGATTTACAAAAGGTAAATCGTGATTGACTAATTACTGGAATTTTTTGAGGATGTAACTGGTAAAATAGATAAGGGAGAACCAGTGGATGTGGTATGTTTGGACTTTCAGAAGGTAAGGTCCCACATAAAGAGATTAGCGTGTAAATTTAAGGCACATGGGATTGGGGGCAAGGTATTGACTTGGATAGAAAACTGGTTGGCAGACAGAAAGCAAAGAGTTGGAATAAACGGGTCTTTGTCTGAGTGGCAGGCAGTGACTAGTGGGGTACCGCAGGGATCAGTCCTTGGACCCCAGCTATTCACAATATATATTAATGATCTAGACAAGGGAACTAGATGTAATATCTCCAAATTTGCAGACGACGCAAAGCTGGGTGGGCGTGTGTGCTGTGAGGAGGATGCCGAGAAACTCCAGGATGATTTGGACAGGTGGGGTGATTGGGCAGAAGCATGGCAGATGCAATATAATGTGGATAAATGTGAGGTTATCCACTTTGGTGGCAAAAACAGGAAGGCAGATTATTATCTGAATGGCAATAGATTGGGCGAAGGGGAAGTGCAACGAGACCTGGGTGCCCTTGTGCACCAGTCGCTGAAGGTAAGCATGCAGGTGCAGCAGGCGGTTAAGAAGGCAAATGGTATGTTGGCCTTCGTAGCGAGAGGCTTTGAGTACAGGAACAAGGATGTCTTGCTGCAGTTGTACAGGGCCTTGGTGAGACCACACCTTGAGTATTGTGTGCAGATTTGGTCGCCTTACCTGAGGAAGGATGTTTTTGCCATGGAAGGAGTTCAGCGAAGATTCACCAGGCTGATACCTGGGATGGCAGGAATGTCGTATGAGGACAGATTGGGTCGATTGGGCTTGTACTCGCTGGAGTTTAGAAGAATGAGAGGGGATCTCATTGAAACTTATAAAATTCTGACAGGACTGGACAGACTAGATGCAGGAAGGATGTTCCCGATTGTCGGTGAGTCCAGAACCAGGGGTCACAGTCTAAGGATAAAGGGTATGCCACTTAGGACAGAAATGAGGAGGAATTTCTTCACCCAGAGAGTGGTGAACCTGTGGAATTCTCTACCACAAAAGGCAGTAGAGGCCAATTCATTAAATATTTTCAAGAAGGAGTTGGATATATTTCTTAAGGCTAAAGGGATCAAGGGGTATGGGGAGAAAGCAGGGACCGGGTACTGAATTTGGATGATCAGCCATGATCGCATTGAATGGCGGAGCAGGCTCGAGGGGCCAAATGGCCTACTCCTGCTCCTATCTTCTATGTTTCTTTCGCACCTGCCCTTACCATTACTTCTCCACTTTTTCAGAAGTTGCTCTGAAAACAGTTTAGTGAGACTTGGCCTGATGTGAATTGTTAAGTTGCTTGTATTGTACAGTAATATTGATATCTTCCTTTTGTTCTTCTCTCAAGTCTTTCAGGCCTCCTGTTATGTCCTCCAGTTGGGGGAGGCAGCATTGGGGCATACGACAACATAATGCTTAGCTCTGCCATTAACAAAACTTTACTGAAATTGGCTTTGTGCTTCTGTTGTTGAGCCACTTTCCATTGGTATTCTGCACTCCACAGTTAGATTTTATTAAATCAAAATCAGAACTCTAAAAGGATCATTTGTGAAAGTTTGTTCTGATTGGCTGCTACTTTTCTTGAAGTCTGTCACAAATTTGCCTTGGCACCGAAGCTCCTCTGATCATTTAGCAGTGATTGGCTGAACCGTGCAGTCCAGGAAAGTCTTGGGTTTAATTCCGCAGTCTATAAGGAATGAATTGATCTCTGCCAAGACAGTGGTACGGGGCCAGAGTTGGCCTGAGCAGCCCCTGTGTTAGGGAGGGGGAAATCTGCCAGGGTTCCCACTACTGAATGTTCCTGCGTGAGCCCTCCTCCATTTCCTCAAATGTCCAGTGTCTGAGAATAATTCAGTTGAAAATGTCTAGATTGTGTTAAAATCTGCCTTTATGGCAAAATGACAATTATGTAACTATACTGAACACCAGTCATTGAGGCTCATGTTTTATGTCAGCTTCCAAGAACTGAGAAACAATGGACTTTTTATACCATAGCCTGGAAATTACTGCTGGCAATGTTATCCTACCATTGCTTAATGAGCTCATATAAAATTCCTCTCCCGATATTTAAACAGAGCGTTAACCTATTCATTTTATTTTAAATAGACTAATGTCTCTTAAAATAGCGAGTAGAGGAATTTTATACAAGTACATCAAGCTATGCGCTCACAGTACTGTCTAGCTTTGAATACCCAGATTTTCATACATATGAAAATCAGCTGTCTAACTTTATTTTATAATGCTACCAATTTGGTGCCAGACTTCAACCAGTATTAGCATAAATCTGGCATCTAATTTAGTGGTCTAACAGCAGGATGTAATGAAAAGCGAGGGGCTGACTGCACATTCGTGTTGTGTTGGATTCATTTGACAGAATGTGAATGAACTCTGGTCAAGCTCCTTACTGGCACCAGTCCAGCCCACACCCACCTCCCAAGATCAGCAGGCTTGTGCCAATAATGAGATTTCAGTGTGTGTGACCTGGCGAAGCAGACTGAACACACTGGGCACTCGAGTTTCCTGTGGAGGCACAAGTGCCCGCATGGAGCACTTCTTGAAGGACACCAGAGCACTAAGCAGATTGAACCCACTGGATACGAATGAAGCACCGTTGTTTAATGCCGCCTCATCACGTGTGTCAGCCAGTGGCTCAGTGGGTCGCACCCTTGCCTCTGAGTCAGAAGGTCCCACTCCAGAGACTTGAGCACAAAAATCTAGGCTGACACTCCAGTGCAGTACTGAGGGAGTGCTGCACTGTCGGAGGCGCTGTCTTTCGGATGAGATGTTAAAAACCGAGGCCCCGCCTACTCTCTCAGGCGAACATAAAAGATCCCGTGGCACTATTTTGAAGAAGAGCAGGGGAGTTATCACCGGTCTCCTGGCCAATATTAATCAGTCAACATCACTAAAAAAAAAACAGATTATCTGGTCATTATCACATTGCTGTTTGTGGGAGCTTGCTGTGCGCAAATTGGCATTTCCTACATTACAACAGTGACTACACTTGAAAAGTACTTCATTGGCTGTAAAGCGCTTTGGGAAGTCTGGTGGTTGCGAAAGGCGCTATAGAAATGCAAGTCTTTCTTTGTGATGCTGTACCTTCACTTGTGTACAAGTCGACCTTCTCGTGTGAAAATTTGTAAATTGTTTCTTTGTTTGAATCTGGAGTAATTTCCAGCTGAAGTCGATTCTACCAATAGCTGAATTTGCTGGCTAATTCTCTGCCCCCATCCACTCAGAAACGCTGCTGGTGGGCAACTGGGCTTGTTGCAGGATTCAGTTTTTGATTGGCGGAATTTTATGCTCGTCAAGGTAAAGGATATTAGGCCTGGGCCCCAAAACCTAAAGAGCAGCTCCTTACTGCACCACTGTGGCATTTTCCCATTTCCACTCCAACCGTGCTGTAGCTTCTCGGAGCGAGATTGCCAATTTACTGCCAAAAGGTTTCATAACATGAATTGGTTTCTGGGTACCTTGTATCCAGGCCTACCAACTCTTCTGCATTCAGTTGGAGATTGCAATTTCCTGTCCTCATGCTTGAGGATGATGTTTTGCCAAGGTGTATGAATAGTAGTCTTACTTTGCCAGTATTGCTTGGCTTTCTCTGGAGAACGAACATAAGTTTGAGATTACAACAGAAAATGCTGGAAAAACTCAGCAGGCCAGGCAACATCCGTGGAGAGAAATTAGAGTTGACGTTTCAGGTCGAAACACTTTTTCAAAACTGGAAAGGAAAGGAAATAAAATAGATCGAAGTCAGGGCTGCGATAGAACGGTGGCATAGTGGTTAGCACTGTTGCCTCACAGCTCCAGGGACCCGGGTTCGAATCCGGCCTCGGGTGACTGTCTGTGTGGAGTTTGCACATTCTCTCTGTGTTTGCGTGGGTTTCCTCCGGGTGCTCCGGTTTCCTCCCACAGTCCAAAGATGTGCAGGTTAGGTTGATTGGCTATGATAAAATTGACCCTTAGTGTTAGGGGGATTAAATACGTGGGGTTACGGGGATAGGGTGGGATATGTGTTGGTGTAGGGGTTACGGGGATCGGGGGTGGGATATGTGTCGGTGCAGGCTCGATGGGCTGAAATGGCCTCTATCTGCACTGTGAGGTTTCTGTGATTCTGTGATTCTGAAAAGAAGTAAAAGAGACAATAAGAGGTATTCAAAACCAGACGAGATGCTAATAGGACAGTGGAGACAAAAGATGGCTCAGATTGAGATTGCTGTTCAAGCAGAGTTATCCTAGCATTCGTAACAATAATGAATACCCTGCAGTTTTAGTAGCACTCTTTCAGTACCATACAAATGATGGGATAGCCATGGCTCCATAAATGTCTGTCTTTCCTGCTCTCCAGCTAGGGAAAGCTAGAGGAAACACTTGCAAATACCACAGCCAGGTGCGCTGTGAAGAGAATTATACAGAAAAAGGGAGACCGAGAAAGGAAAAGAAACACAGAGAAAAAGAATACAGGGCCGATTTTCCTGCTCTTGCTCCTGGGTTTATTGGATTAACTGGATGCAGCGAATAGAGGAAAATTGGCCGGGGAGGAGCACATGCTTGTAAGGGAGTCTGCCCAATTTTCCGTCTTTTTAACAAAATGGACAGAAAATGAGGTGGGCTCCATTAGGGGTATGTGCTCCTCTCTGCCTGATTTTCCTGTATTTGCTGTGCCTAAGTGATCCAACAGGACTAACAAAGTGTACCCCTTCATTAATACCAGTTAGCAGTCCTTTGCGGCCCATCTGACAGATGCATCGCGCCACTTTTAATTATGTTTGCGTTTTTGGTGTGAGTTAACGTCACATATACGCACACAAATGTAGAGATTACACTTTGAAGGGTATGACTAAAACAATTTCTTCTCTTCAGGATTATTGTACTTTCAAAAAACTTGGAATTTCTATTTATTTTAATCCAAGAGTCTTTTTCTAGACTGGCTGCTAAATATTAGCTTGCTAGGATGATTAAACACTGGCTGCCTCACAGGCTGTTATGAAACGTGTTAGTTGATGACACAGGTTAAAACTGTCAGAAAATCAATGTCTGATTTTTATCACCTGCCCCCCAGACACAAGTGGAAGGAAATGAATAAAATGCATCAGCATCTCGAGGCATTGATTGCACAGTCAGTCTGCTGTGTAGGACACGTTCATGGGTCTTTCATATTTTGAGGTTCTTCATCTAATTTAGGCTACTTTCCTTGGAGTGTTCATCATAAGTTCATCTACATTTCAGTTTTGAAGTGCCTGCTGCTTTGTGATTAAGTTAAAGGGACACCATCTACATGCAGAAGTCTTCACCAAATCTATTTTGATTTGCTTGCCAGCCCCACAACACACTGATTCAAATCCGATCAAAACGCATTATTTTGCTGCAAAGAATATTATGCCACGTGTAAATGATGTTATTGCAATAAAAATAATAGAAAAGGAGAAAATTGCCTCATTTCTTATTTATATTTAGTACTTTTTAAATTCCCCGGACCAGAGAGGGCAGAATAGTGGGGGACTGGAATTGACTCCACATGCACTGGTCACCTTCAGGTACCTTAGCAAGTGGCAATTCGGAAAAAAAAAGCAAGAATAGCCTTATATTATTGATGTCTGAGCCTCGCAGTTTTAGTATCGACAGGCTATTCCATCATAGGGTGGTGGGGGTCTGGAACTCACTGCCTGAAAGGGTGGTAGAGGTAGAAACCCTCATCGCATTTAAAAAGTACTTGGATATGCACATGAAGTGCCGTAACCTACAGGGCTACGGACCAAGAGCTGGAAAGTGGGATTAGACTGGATAGCTCTTTGTCAGCCAGCACAGACATGATGGGCTGAATGGCCTCCTTCTGTGCTGTAAACTTCTATGATTCTATAGCCAAGCCGGGAATGATGGGTACCATCTACGTGCACTTCTGACCGCGATCGTCGTTAGATATTAATCTGGTGAGGGAACCCTGGTAGAATTTCTCCCCATCATCAAGGAGCACTTAATCCATTTATCGTGCCCCTATGGCTGAGATCAGCTAACACAGCACAGACGAAGGATTGGACCTTGAACCCACCTGCTCAGCTACTCGCTGGATAAACCCATTGAACCATCAGGGCAGTACGGCATTGTATGTTACTAGCTAGTAATAAACACAGCAAGTTAGAACAACTGAACACACCGCCAGCCTTGGGTACATGTTCAGCTCGTGCGTTACATGCTACTATGTACGATTGCAGAGTTTAAGAAAAAAGTACCGATTCCAGAAATAATCCACAACGATTGTCCATCCACATTGATTCCACAGCTGTCTGGTACAAAACGTACATAAGAATCACCAGAGCATTAAAAATGAATATATCGTAGTTGCTGTGGCAGAATGTCTTGTTGGAGAAGCTAAGCAATGAATAGGAACTGACAGGAGAGGGTGTGAGTCCAGAGGATCCTGTTTATGATGGTATAGAAGTGTGACTGCCATAGTATTGTGATGTTCTAACTAAAGTATTGTGGTGCCGCATGCCTCGTACTAAGGAATGACACTTCATGTAGTTTGACGCTGCAGTGAAGATTGTTACATTAGAAAAGCCGAGTGTGCAATATAACAGTAAAGATGTTTTTCTTTAAAAAGGGAAATAAGTAAGAGTTTCAATTTCAGTGATGACGACGCCTACCACCCAATTCTTTATTATGGAAGTGAAAGTTGGGAAATGTGTGGCAAAGGCGGGAAGCCACTAGGATGAGCGCTTTACGAAAGATTTGTGGTTAAAACAGATGGGAACAGCAGCCAAACAGTGTAACAGGGTTAGTATCAAGGACGTCAATAGAGAACTTGGGGTCAGTTCAGTTAAGTAACGCTGTCAAAAAGCTGGCGTGTACTGGTTTGAACTTGCAAAGTGTTCATCGAATGACTGAGCACCCAAAATAACTTTTTGGATGTTAGTGTGAGTGGGAGTGGATCAAGAGGAAGGATGTGAATTTTTGAATCGGCTGCATTTAAAGGAGCAACCACTGCTTTTAGAAATACACGGCAACCATTCAAATGTATGCAAGTACCTCACAATGAGAGTATATTGGAGAAAATTATGGTTCCCACTTTCAAACATTTTCAAATAATAGTGTAGCATTTGCATAACTTTGCCAGAGTCTCCATTTTAATCTGTTTTGTGGCAAGGAGGTTGTTGCTGACCAACCAGTAGTGCATCAGCTTAAAAGAAAAATGGCACTAAGACTGAAATATGCCTAAAAGCTTCCGTTTTCCTTATTGGCAAACATGCACAGCAGATTACAGCTTGTATCCAATCACCAATTTTGCCTGCAAGAAAAAATAAACACAATTGCCTTCTGTGTCCTTGGACTGGTGAAGGGAAAACAATCAGATAGGGGTCCTGTGCTAGATTGCTGTCTGGTCATCGCTGGTGGAAAATGTGTTTATTTGGATGTTCAATGAGAACAGGATTAAACTCAGATGTGATGCTCCCTGCAGTCGAATGTGTTGCATGCGCTTTCCAGGAACATGTCCAGAAGGGCCACTTGGGCTGCCAGCACCCAGGCAATCGTACTCTAGCGTGAGTCAGTGCCTCTAGCAGGGAGCATATGGAAGGGTGGGAGAGGTGGATAAATGCGAGGTTATCCACTTTGGTGTCAAAAACAGGAAGGCAGATTATTATCTGAATGGCAATAGATTGGGAGAAGGGGAAGTGCAACGAGACCTGGGTGTCCTTGTGCACCAGTCGCTGAAGGTAAGCATGCAGGCGCAGCAGGCGGTTAAGAAGGCAAATGGTATGCTGGCCTTCGTAGCAAGAGGGTTCGAGTACAGGAACAAGGATGTCTTGCTGCAGTTATACAGGGCCTTGGTGAGACCACATCTTGAGTATTGTGTGCAGTTTTGGTCGCCTTATTTGAGGGAGGATGTTCTTGCCATGGAGGGAGTGCAGCGAAGATTCACCAGGCTGATACCTGGGATGGCAGGAATGACGTATGAGGAGAGATTGGGTCGATTGGGCTTATACTCGCTGAAGTTTAGAAGAATGAGAGGGGATCTCATTGAAACTTATAAAATTCTAACAGGACTAGACAGACTAGATGCAGGAAGGATGTTCCCGATGGCCGGGGAGTCCAGAACCAGGGGTCACAGTCTAAGGATAAGGGGTAAGCCATTTAGGACAGAGATGAGGAGGAATTTCTTCACCCAGAGAGTGGTGAACCTGTGGAATTCTCTACCACCAAAGGCAGTAGAGGCCAATTCATTAAATATATTCAAGACAGAGTTAGATATATTTCTTAAGGCTAAAGGGATCAAGGGATATGGGGAGAAAGGGACAGGGTACTGAATTTGGATGATCAGCCATGATCTCATTGAATGGCAGAGCAGGCTCGAGGGGCCGAATGGCCTACTCCTGCTCCTACCTTCTATGTTTCTATATAGGTTGGGAAAGGGAGGGGAACGCAAGGAATGCACTCTGCTCCACTTAAATACTGTTTAAATTTCTGGAGCTGCAGTTAAAATATTGGGAGATACAGCAGTACAGTTAACATCTTATCGAGGTAGTGTCAAATTACAGCAGGGTTTCAATGATGAATATTTTAGCTCGTGCAGGAATAAAAGTAGCCAGTTTTAGCAGTGGTAAATAATATGTTGCCAATTGCGACAGCCTGTTTTTATTTACCTTGTGTGTAAATACCAGTGGATACAGCAATCTTCGAATATACTTAAAGGATTGATTTGTCTGAATTATAAAATTGAAGTTTGAGTATAGGTGCAGATGGTTAACCAGAAAATCTCCGCTGTGGAATAGCGGATGCATGTTGCAACTTGTGATTCTCCCATGTGTTAACAGTCTTAGCTGTGCCATCATAGGGAGGGACTGGGCAGCAACATCCCCACGAGAGAGGAGGGGGAAAAGTCCCAGCTGCTCTCATTCACCTCCTGACAGCTGATCTGTGTCCAGTCAAGACAGACAGAAACAGTCTAAAGAAACACGGAAAATCATTCAGACTATATAACAGCACTATGTGAAGAGCAAAGAGCCTGTATAAAAAATGGGAGTGAAAAAAGAAAAAATGAAGCTGCCTGTCATGTATGATATCCAATCACCAGGATAAATCTAAATTAGTTTCTGTTCTCCATCAATCTAAATGCTGCAGATGTGTCGATGTAGATACATTTAGACGAAGCAGCTTTTAATGTAAAGTACGACCCGAAAGTAGCCTTCTGGAGCCGTGCATTGTCGAGCCTCCGGAGAACTTTTTGGCTGATGTTAGCACGGGTTTGACGAGCGGGTGAGCCGTATAGTCAGCAGTAATTGGCGTCCTCATCAATTCTGCATGCCATCCGAGGACACGAGTATCATGGAAATGCAGTAAACTGTTGTGCACTCTGCCGATTACTGCATTCTTATTTTGTTACCTTCATAAATTGACTCTCACCCTTTTCCGTTCTGAAAACCATGCTATTGCTAACGGCATTGACCTGCTTGCTGAAGCAACTTCTAGCTGACGTGAAGGAGGACCGCTCCCTGGTGAATTTGAGGCCCAAAATAGCAAGCTGCTGTTGCGGGGGGAGGGTAAAAATTAGAGTTTTTTTCTCCAAGGGGCAGGATTTTTCCCCCCCTTTTGTGGTAATTAACGAGGAGGGTCCTTCACATTGAGAGTACTTCTCTCGATACTTGTCTTCTCCATTGACATGGAAATGGAAAATTTTCCAGTCAAGACACAGAAACAGCCTAAAGAAACATGGAAAATCATTAAGACTATATAACAGCACTGTGAACGGCAAAGAGTGATTTCATAACAATTTGAGCATGTTAGGAATTTCCTTGTATCAGGATTACTTAATGTCTGGATTTGCCTGTAGTTACATAGTTCAGCTAAACCATAAATAGGCAGTACTATGAGCCAGAAAGAGACGATAGCAACTCGGGTTATCGCCCATCTGGTTTTTGAGCACACATTCTGTTTTTTGAAAGCTGCCCATTTTATACTTTTAATATAAATCAATAGCAGGAATCTGGTTTTATGTCTCCTTGTCATTTTTCAGCAACTTGTTTTACTTCCAGAATTGCTGAGTTTCCAGAAAAATATCAAAACTGGACTGACTCAAGCTGTTCGGGCAGGATTTTCATTGGGCTGTGGAGGCGGGATTGGAGGCGTGTGGGGGGTTAAAATCGCGAAATCGGGGGGCACGAACCCATCCCGCCCCCAACCCACCTCCATGCCAGTTTCAAAGGAGGCAGATACCCGACCTGTGCTGGGACCCGCCTCCCCGAGGCGGGAAGGGGATTAGTGCCAATTAACTGCCTGTTAACGGGCAGTTTTTAACCTAATCCCTATTTTTATTCCTGAAGTGTAGGATTCCCGACGGCTCCAAGCCACGCCAAGTTAGCGAGGCAGACCGTCGGGGTGAAGGGCTTGGAGGGGTCGAGATGTCCGGTGTTCAGGTGAGTGATGGGTGCATGAGTGCAGACGTAAGTGTGTTTGGTGTGTGTAAAGTGTTTAAAGAAGTTTAATTACCTTTACTTACCTTTACAGCCTTCCTTCCTTCAGGTCTCAAGAGTCCCTCATCTCACCGGCACAGAAAGCAGAATGGCCGCGAGCTGTCAAAAGTTGCAGCATTCAGCTTTCTGTTCTGGAGAGATCTCTAAATCATCCTGAGAGGAAGGAATTAACTTAGTGTACAGATTCAGTGTTTGACAGCTTCAAAGAGCTGTCAAATGCTGATATTTCATCTGTCAAAAGCTCTTGACAGATGAAATATCAATCTGTGACGTCACCTGTTGCCGGGTGGCCCTTAATTGGCCTGCTGAGCCCACTGGTCGGCTCAACAAGGTCCATCAAGTGAAAATCGAGTGGGTTGGCCACAACTCGATGGAGGCGGGACTACAACCCCGAAAGTTGTAGTCCCGCCTCCAGTATCAAAATCCAGCCCTAAGTGTCTGCAAAACTATCGGCCTCAATGAAACAGGTAGAGCAACATTGACTCTCGGCCAGTAATGGCAAAATATTGGGAGTTACAGAGTTAAGCGGCTTTCCGTGAAGTATAATTAGAGTGGGCTCGCACTTGAGCAGCTCCAGAGAGAAGCACAATGTGCAGAGTTTTCATCTCTGGTGGGGGCTTAAAAGGGGCGATATCGGAGCTGCTGCCCGTTACATGCCTGCCTGATTTTCCAACAGAAAAATGGGGCGGGGTGTATCATGGGCGGCCGATTGGATAACGGCCATTTTATGACCACGCTGAAGTTGAGCGGGTGGATGAGTTCATCAGCTAAAGCCAGCCGCAACCAGCAGTGCATACACAACTGATACAAGAAGATTCCTGGCGTGGAAATGGTCCCAGTCTATAACAGGGGCCTGGTCCTGGAGACAGAAAAGAAATCAGTAATCATTTAGCATCAGCGCAGGGACAGATTGTGAGCAGGAGAGACAGCATCAAACTAAAGTGAAAACGTAGCAGACGCTGCCTCCAAATTAACATAAGAACTCAGGTCAAAACTAATAAGGTAAAAAAAATACAGTCCAAATATTAACCAAGTCAGCGGCACTCCAATAACAACACCGACGCATTTATATAGCGCCTTTAATGTGGGAAAACATTCCAAGGCACTTTGCATCGGCCTAATTGGAAAGTAAATGGACATAGAGTCAACAAAGGAGGTACTAGCAGCGATAACCAAAAGGTTGGTCGAAGATGTGGGTTTTAAGGAGGAGAGGGAGGTGAACAGGCAGGTGAGTTTAGGGAGGAAATTCCAGAGTGTGAGGCCTAGGCGACTGAAGGCACGGCTGGCAAATTGTAGGGCAAAGGGACGGGGAGATGCTTAAAAGTCCAGAGCTGGAGGAATGGAGGGTTTGTAGGACTGGAGGAGGTTACAGAGGTAGGGAGGGGCGAGGCCATGAAGGGGTTTAAACATGAAGATCAGAATTTTAAATTTGAGCTGTTGGGGGAGTGTGAGCCAATGCAGACCAGCGAGCAGAGGGGCGACGGGTGTAGGACTTAGTGCAGGATAGGATCTGGGTAACAGAGTTTTAGATGAACTGAAGTTTCTGGTGGATGGAATATGGGAGTCCTGCCAGGAGAGCAGTGGCATAGTCGAGTCTGAAATTAGCAGAGGCACAAATGAGAGTTTCAACAGCAGATGGGCTAAGGTAGGGACGGAGGCGGGCATTCTTTGTTTCTCTACATCTGTCTTTCTCTGCCATTTTATCTGCCTTGTCTCTTTTTATACGTCTGCCTGTTAAAATAATCTCATGGGGATGGAAGCTCTGCTGGGGGTCGAATGGGACCGACTGGTACAGCCTGAGACAGTGGCTGGGGAGGGGGCTGGAATTGTCATAGGTATGAAGTTTGTGGTGGGGGCGGGGGGTGCCGGAGTTTGTGGTGGATGATTTTGGTCTTCCCAATGTTTAACTGGAGGAAATTGCGTCTCAACGAAGACTGGATGTCAAACAAGTAGTCTGACCACGCAAAGGTGGTGGATAACTAAATATATAAAATATAATACAACATCATATAAAAATGCAAACAAACCATTGTATACATTGCACTATAACTGGGAATGAGGAAAGGGTTTCCAAATATATATATAGAAACTGGGTACTAAATGTGTTAAACAATAATAAGGAGCCAGAGGGAGTGGAGCACAAGAATACCAGAAATTTGTATTCCTATTTGGTGTTGCTCAAACATACCAGCTGGGAAGTTGTGTAGCAGTACTGCTTCTGCTAATATTCAATTGTTAACCCCATTACCTCTACACATTGGCTTAACTTTTATGAAGCCGCTCATGCTGCCAGATCTGTCAGCTAGACGAGTTTTAGATGGGTGGCAGTTACACAGTAGATGCCCAAGGCATCACATGACATTACCACATGAATCTGTGCAACCTCTGGTTTTACATAGATCTCCTCCACAGCTCGTTGCTCATTATTGAATTTTGCAATACTAGGGTGCTAAGAAATGAAAGAACCTGACCTATTAAAAAAAAAATGCATCTCTCTTCTGTGTAAAGTTAAATACATTGGTTAACAACGTCAACATCCCATTCAAAATGTGTTCCATCACTGCGTGACATCATTATTGTTTAGGATTATCTCTTGTATTTGTCTGTTAACTTAAAACAATTTTCATTAAAATAAAAACAGAATTTGGGATTGTATAACCCCCCAAGCCAACTGTTCTAAAATATAGTATTCCTTCAGTGTCTGATGACTTCTGATAGTACTTTGGTTAAAACTCACCTCTCGTCATAACGTAACTGTATTGCTCCCCAATACAGCATTATAGAAATGCTCCACATTATGTATGTAAAATAATTTTATAAAAATAATAGAAGATACATAGAATATAATTGTACAAAATAAGCATCGAGTCAGAAAGGAAGAATTTAAAAGAAATCTACCTATATACTGCCTTTTCTTTTTAACCCTATTTCCCCATTGAACTTTTTAAAATTATTTATTTCACTCTTATTTTTTTACTTATCCCCTCCCTCCGCCGGCCTGTTCCATTCCATACCCACCATCCATAAATAGAACAGTTCCAACCACCATCACATTTTTGTAGCCTGAGGAATTTTCAGATTACTTGTTTTGCTTTCTTACCATTATATTTTGGTGTTCTTAATAGTTTTAATTGTGTTTTTCCTACATTTCTCTGTTCTCCCAGGCCTGACCCACATCTTGCCTCCATTCCAAGTGTGGCGGTGGAGTCAATGCTATGTAATTAATCTTAATGGGTGAGATAAAGAGTAGATTGCCTTTCAAAAGCTAGGCTTTATTAACCTTAAAAAACCAGCAGTACATGTTGAGCACCCAGTCTCAACCAAACTGTAGAAACTGAATTTAAGATGGCCACCACAGGTCACATGGAATCAACTAACCAATAAGTTTACAGCATATATCGCAAGGCAGGAAAACAGGCAACCAATTACAATGCTTCTTATAAAACAAGAATAATCACCACAATGGGTGAATCCAAAACACAAATGTGAAGAATAAGAGGGAAATAAAGATTGAGTGTCAAAAGAGTAAAGAAGATGAGGAAAAGCAAAGAAAATGGAAAAGGCAAAAAAGTGAGAGAGAAAAATGAACAAATTACGTTATAGGCAGACATATAGAAAGAGACAGACAGATAAAATGACAGAGAAACACACATTGTATGACAGATATTCACAGAGAGTGGAAGACATATAGCAAAGAGAGATGACTGAGGGAAGGATAAACTTGCAGAAAGAGGGAGACAGGAAGAGTGAGAATTTTCTTTAGAGCAATACAGAAACAACAGAATAACGTGTGTCTCAGGCAGATGGACAGAGAGAGAGACACACAGAATTAGGGAATGGAAAATGAATAGAGAGCCATTTACATGAAGCGAGAGACATATATATTTTATATTGCTTGATTCATGAGCAATGCCATGGGATATCAGCTGGCCATAAAACTTGAAGCAAGCAAATGTGATGAACTGAGGTAGCTCTTCTCTACTGGCACAGATGTTAACCATTCAAAATCTTCAGACCCAAATAGAAAAATCATTTTTACTGCTTCAGTATTAGGCCCCAAGTGCCATGATGCTACTGCAAAATATCTGAATATGGCAAATTTATAATGCTCAGCTTTGAGAGTCATAATAAAGCAGTCTTAAGCTTATCTGAAGTATGTGAAATAAATTGCATATTTCCAGTATTTAAAATAACATAGAGTTATTCTGTACAATAGTTAGCCACACACAGTCTATTGCTCCAGCCAGTGCTACTTACAAGGTTGTTGGATTATGATCCAAGTACAGGAAACTTTGTGCTATCCGGCACCGACGGGACCGAGCTGTTGCCGTTCCCTCAAAACTGCCGGACACTCCAGCTCTAATGTTGAAAGATACGGAAGCTTTTGAGCTCCGTATCTGTCAACAAACCCTGTTGCTTAGCAACAGCTTCTAAACAGTCCAAGCGTCTCTGTAGCGTCTCTGTAGCTTAGCAACAGCTTCAGCAGACCTTGCCGAGCTTGACTGTTGAGTAAAAAAGCAACGAGAAGAAAAAAAACCTAACAAAAACGGCTCCTGATTTTTGCCGGTGGCTCGAGCATTCCGGACAGTTAGCCTCCGGATAACACAAAGCTTCCTGTATTGACAGAGCAGTTTCTTGTAATCTATCCTAAATAAATTTGTCAAAGCAAATTCATTTTATAAATGTAAAATACTACAAATAAATTAAATCTCTTATCTGGCGACATACAGCAACAACTTGTATTTATATAGCGCCTTTAATGTACATACAGACAGTAAAATGTGATTCTGCCTTGTTTACATTAATACTGGTCAGTCTGAAAATAGCCAGGAGATCGGAGGAGTGAATATTAAAATGCCTGGTTTGCTACAAAGTAAAAGTAATGCTGAATTTTTCCTAGCCATGACCATGGCCGTATAAACAGGGTATACTTACCAAATTAGTGCATATCACAGCAACCTGGAAAAAGCAGCAGATAATGGCCTGTATTTTCCGATGCCTATGGGTGTGTATGAGGTGTGTACACACCTGTAGGGACATCGGAAATGCTGGTTTCAGGCAGGCAAAGCGCATGCGCTGAAAACCGGCATTTCCGATCTGTCAGGAATCCTCTTGGATCCTGCCCTGGAGAAGGGCCTCTGTGGGTGGAGTGTTCCACTTTCTGCAGAACCATCCCCGCTGAAATCACTTAAAAAATCTTACGCCTGGTAAGGCCTGCTTTTATCAGCAATTTAAAAATACTTTTAAAAAGGTAAGCTTATTTTTAGCCCTGTAAAAAACTTAACATTTTTTTTCAAAAAATTAAATTTTTGTTTAAAATATTTAATTTAATGTAATTTTAACTCATTTTAAAAACGTGATGGTTATTTTAACATTTATTTAATGTTTTAGTGTCTTTTTTCAGTGATCCCCATTCATACTTTTGACAGGTCTATCTGTCAAAAGTATGAAGGGAGATTCCCTTCTTTCATTGGCTCGCCGGGCCCACGTGATCCCAGGGACGCTTGCGCAGGGCCCACGTATCCCAGGGGCGCATTTCGACTGTGGAGAGGCCCAAGAGCGGAAGTGTCTGGACCTCGGGAGCCCTCGGGTAAGGGCATAGATTTTTTCCCAACAGGAGGCATCCGCACGCAGGAAGCCTCCTATCGGAAATTACGGGCCATTATATCATTTTCCAACCGGATCAGTAATAAATGCTGGAAACTCACAGCAAAGCAATCTGCACGTGAAGGAAAAAGTTAAGTTAATGTTTCAGGTATGTTCCTGTAAGAGTCAAGTAGTAGACAAGATTCAGTTATATTATTGAAATTGTGTTGCTTATTTTGAGGCAGTTCAACTCCAGTTAGACTTTATTCGTTAAAGGGCATTGGTGGCGTATGAAAATATTTTCCACAACATTACACAATATATTTATATACAAAGGAAGGGGCACAATGCAATGGGATGTGGGTGGTGCTGGCAAGGCCAGCATTTATTGCCCATCCCTAATTGCCCTTGAGAAGGTGGTGGTGAGCTAGCACTTGAACTGCTGCAGTCCGTGAGGTGATGGTACTCCCACAGTGCTGTTAGGGAGGGAGTTCCAGGATTTTGACCCAGTGACGATGAAGGATCGGCGATATACTTCCAAGTCAGGATGGTGTGTGATTTGGAGGGGAACTTGGAGGTGGCGATGTTCCCATGCGTCTGCTGCCCTTGTCCTTCTAGGTATTAGATGTCGCAGGTTTGGGAGGTGCTGCCGAAGAAGCCTTGGCGAGTTGCTGCAGTGCATCTTGTAGATGGTACACACTGCAGACACGGTGCACCGGTGAATATTTAAGGTGGTGGATGGGGTGCCAATCAAGCGGGCTGCTTTGTCATGGATGGTGTTGAGCTTCTTGGCTGTTGTTGGAGCTGCACTCATCCAGGCAAGTGGAGAGTATTCCATCACACTCCTGACTTGTGCTTTGTAGATGGTGGAAAGGCTTTGGGGAGTCAGGAACTAAGTCACCCAGCCTCTGACTTGCTCTTGAAGCCACAGTATTTATGTGGCTGGTCCAGTTAAGTTTCTGGTCAATGGTGACCCCCAGGATGTTGATGGTGGGGGATTTGGCGATGGTAATCCCGTTAAATGTCAAGGGGAGGTGGATAGACTCTCTTGTTGGAGATGGTCATTGCCTGACACCTGTGTGGCACGAATGTTACTTGCCACTTATCAACCCAAGCCTGAATGTTGTCCAGGTCACGCTGCATGCAGGCATGGACTGCTTCATTATCTGAGGAGTTGCGAATGGAACTGAACACTGTGCAAGCATCAGCCAACATCCCCACTTCTGACCTTATGATGAAGCAGCTGAAGATGGTTGGGCCTAAGACACTGCCCTGAGGAACTCCTGCAGCGATGTGCTGGGGGTGAGATGATTGGCCTCCAATAACCATAACCATCTTCCTTTGTGCTAGGTATGACTCCAGCCAGCGAAAAGTTTTCCCCCTGATTCCCATCGACTTCAGTTTTACTGGGGCTCCTTGATGCCACACTTGGTCAAATGCTGCCTTGATGTCGAGGGTAGTCACTCTCCCATCACCTCTGGAATTCAGCACTTTTGTCCATGTTTGGACCAAGGCTGTAATGAGGTCGGGAGCCGGGTGGTCATGGTGGAACCCAAACTAAGCATTGATGAGCAGGTTATTGGTGAGTAAGTGCCATTTAATAGCACTGTTGACAACACCTTCCATCACTTTGCTGATGATTGAGAGTAGGCTGATGGGCGGTAATTGGCCAGATTGGATTTGTCCTGCTTTTTGTGGACAGGACATACCTGGACAATTTTCCACATTGTCGGATAGATGCCAGTGTTGTGGGTGTACTAGAACAGATTGGCTAGAGGTGCAACTAGTTCTGGAGCACAAGTCTTCAGCACTACAGCTGGGATGATGTTTGGGCCCAAAGCTTTTGCTGTATCCATTGCGCTCAACCGTTTCTTGATATCACATGGAGTGAATCGAATTGGCTGAAGATTGGCTTCTGTGATGGTGGGGACCTCTGGAGGAGGCCGAGATGGACCATCCACTCGGCACTTCTGGCTGAAGATGGTTGCAAATGCTTATGTCTTGTCTTTTGCACTCACATGCTGGACTCCACCATCATTGAGAGTGGGGATTTTTATGGCGCCGCCTCCTTGTTGGTTGTAACTGCACTGAAGAAGTTTGTGCTGTAGCAAGATGTGCCTTTTCCTTACTTGGAGGTGGCTCTCGCTGGCTGCATTGGAATTTGAGTTTGGCCTTAATCTCAGGAACGGCACTCTTTTAAAAGATTTTGTTACACAGTAAGATGTAGTTGCCTGTGTTCCCAATTCATCCTTTATATGTTGTGCTGCAAATTCAGAGAACAGTGGCCACAACAGAACATTTGATGTAAGAAAAAACTTTGGTCTTTTCAATTTTTTGAGTTCTTGCATCTATAGTTGCTCAAAAGTCGCAAACTTTAAAATTCTGGCTTTCTCTGATGGTTGTGCGTATTCATACAGGCTGGCAATATGAAAAATGCACTGCTAACCTGAGGTCAGAACAAAACAGTGGCAGCCCCCAACGACATGCACTAACTGGCTATTTCTTTCTTGCTGATAATATGTTGCTCCCAGAAGCCAAGAAAAAACCACCTCGTGAGGTAATGGCCTCTACCTCCACAGGAATATGGGCCACCTTAATTATATTACAGCACTGGCTCCTATATGGTATAAGTAACTTAAGACACAAAATGTCGATTTTCATAATGGGAATCAAAAGCAAAATTAAGTAATACATTTATGAAATGATTCAGTATTTCTTTAGCTAGATCAATGCAGAATAACCTGGCATACGGATAACAAAATCTGTCTATGTATTTGGATAGGACGACATTGTTGGATTAACCTAATATAGATTGCACAATAAGAACTTTTAATCTTTTTAGAAATTTATTTTCTCTGTTAAGTAAATTATCCAGAAGTTGGTGCCATGATGTAAATGTTTGTTAAGCAGCAGCCCACCTAGGGTTTTTTTTAATCAAGAGCAGTAATTACAGTAAACTCTCGTTTAAACGGCACCTAAATATCCGGAATTCTCTAATAACTGGCAAAATTCAAACTCCAAAAACAACACCTCAATAACCGGAAATGTTGCCGACTCTGAGTTAGTCGGTGGGGGTAGTTCTCCAAACCGCCACTACTCGGTATCTTGGTGCTGTCGGAGGTCTCTGTAGGTGAGTACCCAGTTATACTGCACATTTCTTGATTTTTTTATTTTTGTTTGTTAAAAATAGCCTCGCTAGATATACCTCTCCGTTATCCGGAATTTTTAATCAACCGGCACCATCCCGGTCCCATTGGTGCCGGATACGAAAGAGTTTCCTGTACTTGTGTGTTAATTATGCCACTACCAATACCTATTTCTTTCTTTAAACACCGTAGCAGAATGTTTTCAGATTTGTTCCTCTGGCAAGTGGGCAGTTCTTTCCACCATTCCCATCACCACAGGCCTCAATAACTATGTAATCAGCACCCATATAACTCAGAATCTCGCTCTCGGAGAAGATTTTCTGCCTATCCTTTGAGTTAGGAAATCACGTTTAGCTTAGGGAAGAAGGATTCAGAGAAGCAGTGAAAAAAGATCTGCACATTTTTAAACTTTTTTTTATTATGTAATACAAAAATAGGACAGCTTTAGGATCTTTATCACTGGAGCCATTCCAGCCACATTGGCTGTGTGTTTCATCCCCCCACTACAGGCTGAACTAATTTCCTTGACAGCATATGGCACAGAAGGAGTGAGGCAGGCTTGCAAACATGCCTGTTCTTGGATGAACTCAGATCTGTGTGACAAGAGATAATTGAGGGTGCGTCACTTCAAAATGCATTGATAAAATTTGCCCATTGATAAAATTTGCCAATTGCCACAAACCAAAATGTTGAGTAAAAAGGATATACAGACTTTTTTTTAAAGTAAAATAAATATTTGCTTCTGAACCAAAGTGCAAGGTACATTAAATTGATTTTAAAAAACTCCAACCTATAATAGATGGCACTCAGACATCCATCCATTTGGAAACAGCCTAGATACAATACACTGCCCGTTCAAGTAAACTGACACATCACCTTATTGCACCTGTTAAGAGTAGATTTTCTGATGCCTTTGTTGGAAGACCATTTTGTCATTGTGGAGAAGACTGCATTAACAAAGAGAGTGCAAGGTCACCAGAGGCTGTTGGAGCCAAAAATAAATGTGTTTATAACTAAAACAGCTTGCACTTAAATTTAGTAGTATAGAATAGATTGGAGGGGTAATCCATATATA
This sequence comes from Somniosus microcephalus, assembly GCF_052327205.1. Lineage (NCBI taxonomy): Eukaryota > Metazoa > Chordata > Chondrichthyes > Squaliformes > Somniosidae > Somniosus > Somniosus microcephalus. The sequence continues at coordinate 199,546,837 of NC_140996.1, read as the reverse complement.
GATTCATCTTGCTCATAAGTGGAGTATCTGTTTTTTCGGAGGGCTGATCTATTGGACATAACATTGACAGAGATTTCCTAAAGGTAAGTTTTTTTAAAGGAATATAGCCCTTTTGCATGTTAATCCTTCAACTGAATTATTTGTAGGTTTTGAAATAAGCATGTATTTTACCTCCTAAGATTAATGCAAAATTATGGTTCTGGGATGACCGCTCACTCCAGTGTGGAATAATTAGACATCATGAATATAAAAGACGAGATTTTCTTAGAGATTTGCATAATTGAAAAGATACTTTGAGATCACCACCACTGATAAACTTGTCTGTTTATTTGGGTCCTGGGCCTGTGGTAGAATTTGAAGTATTTGAATATATTCAGATACAATGCAGATGTCCTCAAAGAGCTTAAATGATGATATATTTGTTAGCATCCAATAGAGATTATGAAACATTGTATCATACTGCCACTTCATTAATATTATTTTATGCGTTTTTAGCGCTTTGGAACGTCTTGAGATCATGAAAGGTGCTATATAAATGCAAGACTAGAGTGCCCCTTTTATGTAACAATTAAACCATAGAGGCTGGAAATTTGGAATAAAAACAAAATGCAGTCAGCAACTGGAAGTGAAAATATGTGTTAATGTTTCGAGTGCAATCTTTCATCAAAATCGGTGGGTTTTAGGGATTAGGTAATGTAGTCTTTCAGCGTTGGTACCTGGGTTCAAATCCAGCCCAGATTAATGGGATGAAAGCTTCTTCTGTCTTCTGGCAGTAAAGGTTGTCAATAAAACAAGTTTAAGTAGTCTTAATCCAGTTCCTTATGAGCATGAGCCAAAGCACAGATAAATTCAGCACTAATCACACTAAATTGGAAGCCTCACTGACAGGATGTCTGATGTAGAAAATGGAAAATGTCATGCTGGTGCACTTCTGAAACATATTGTTGGGGTTAGAGCATAGGGAGTTCTACACTGCATTTAAATACCCTTTTATAGTCTAGTGCAGATGGGTTCTCAAGCACAGATTTTGTACAATGGCTGAAAGACAGGTTTTAAACTGTTGGGACTTGCTAAGGCAGGGTTTTAGGAAGACCCATGCGAAAAAATAACTGGGGTTGTTAGCAGCTGGTGTTTAAGGACCTGCAGCAATGTTGCATTTGCTTTATAGCCAGCTGTGCAAGAACTTAGCTCAACATAAAAGCACCCGTAAGATCTTGGAGTACTTGATACCAACACTTGCTGCCCAAAATGGGAAAAAAATCCATTCCGCCTGTGGTCAAATCCTTCGCCACAAAGATTCACCAAAAAAGTAATTTAAAAGTCAATGATTTTATTTTTATTTGTGTACCTCCCAGTTAGAATGTTTTTCTCCCCAGAGAGTTTGACATGTGAATTCTTGTGTGTTCTGTCAATTTAAACCATATCCACATAGACTCCAGGAAATGTCAAATTGCTTGCCCATGTAAGCTGAATAGTTCAGTGACAGTGTGTACTGATTGGCTTCAGGTGGTGTTACACAAATTGATGTGTGAAGTTGAATGACTGCAAAAATGGGCAATGGACAAGAGAGACTGTGACAGAGAAAAAGAGATGTTTCCAGTGCTGTATAATGAGCAGTTTCTGTGGTGGTTGCTGGAGTAGTAAATTGAAACGCTATTTTATGCAGTTTGTTTCTGTTTTACCCGCCAGTACAGCCTTAGGAGTAAATCAGAAAAACTGGGACAGTTACAGCCCACTACTTCACACAACAAGTGATGGGAGTGAATTTCACCTATTTTAAGTTTGATTCATGTACACATTTTTTCAGATGATAGTCTGAAGTAGGAGCTGCTTTCCTTATAAATAATTATGTTTAAGCTCCACTGATCTAAGTTGACTGTGTTCCATTTTGTCTTTGTACCAGCACCATTAATCACTCATTTCAGTGGCAGGAACGCCAAATCTTTGGAATTGAGGCACAGCTCAATTATCCCTGAGCCAAATGTGCCTCATTGATGAGAGGAGTGTTATACATGCACCCCCCCGGGTAACTGCCTCAATTAAGAGTAGGGAATATCTAATTAAGAAGATTAAGGAAATGAAAATTTTCTGTTGCACTAACTCCTGATATCTTCTGCTAACTCCTGATATCTTCTGCTATCACAAACTAGCAGGGGAATCTGTATTTTCTTTTGGTGAGCTACCTATTAATTAAAAGCAGTCACAAATATCTAGTGGGTCTCTAGTAAATCAGATAATTTGCTTCTTGTTGTACTTAGTCACATCAGCTACTGCAACAGGGAAGATTCGAACAAGCAGTTATTGGATCATTGGACTTACCCAAAGGGCTGTTAGAAAAGCCCAACTTTTGTACTCTAGATTTGAGGCAATAAGGACCTGATTTCAGAGTAAAACCCCCTTCTCCATCTAGACCTTTAGCTTTTTCTTAAATGCTTTCATGTGCTTTACAAAAAGCTGGTCAGAAAATACCAGAGAAATAATTAGGAGGAAAATAAAAATATTGTAAATGTTTTCAAACTATTCCATTACATTCAATTAATTTGAGGTGTAGATCACCTAATTATTCCAAAAGCAAAATACTGCGGGTGCTGGAAATCTGAAATAGAAACAGAAAATGCTGGAAACACTCAGCAGGTCAGGCAGCATCTTTGGAGAGAGAAAGAGTTAAGTTCTGATAAAAGGTCATCGACCTGAAACATTAACTCTGTTTCTCTCTCCACAGATGCTGCCCGACCTGAAACGTTAACTCTGTTTCTCTCTCCACAGATGCTGCCTGACCTGAAACGTTAACTCTGTTTCTCTCTCCACAGATGCTGCCTGACCTGAAACGTTAACTCTGTTTCTCTCTCCACAGATGCTGCCTGACCTGAAACGTTAACCCTGTTTCTCTCTCCACAGATGCTGCCCGACCTGAAACGTTAACTCTGTTTTTCTCTCTCCACAGATGCTGCCCGACCTGAAACGTTAACTCTGTTTCTCTCTCCACAGATGCTGCCTGACCTGAAACGTTAACTCTGTTTCTCTCTCCACAGATGCTGCCTGACCTGCTGAGTGTGTCCAGCATTTTCTGTTTTTATATCATCTAATTATTCCTTTGGCTGTTGGACAACTTGACTAATTTACTTGATATTTTAACATTTTATATTTCCCTTCTAAAATAAAATGACCTTAATTTGCCTATTGCTGCCTTTTATGCTTTCTATCAATTAACCTCGATAACCTTTTCCTCTTGTGTTAATAGCCATTTAAGAATGTCAAGTTTATCCCCGTTAAATTCTCATAGTTGTGGTCATTATGATATTAATATGGAAAAAACAGATGATACCAAATATCTTGGGTGATGTTTATTACAATAGAACAACAAATGTAATATGGGACATCCTATTCCTAATGCGAGAGGTGGCACAGGAGATGGGGAATGGAGAATTCCCAGAGATAGAGAAGTGCCACAGTAGGTATTTAATACCCACTTCAAGCAGAAGCAGTTCTGTATTACGCTGAGACTGTGCGTGCTCTGGAATTTGTCCCATTTTACACTTACATTTACATTCAGTGTCTAAACATCTCCATAGCAACTTCATTTCTAATCAACCAAACCCTCCACATTACTGAGGAAGGTTTTCGCAGACGAGTGATATAAAAGCAGCACAGCGCTTCACAGGCAAAGCTGTAATATAAAGGAAAGCCATGACTGGATAAATGGACTGTATGAATGCAATAGAGCTGTACTGCAGAAGCTCTAGATAAATCTAGTGGTGTAATTATCGAAGTGACGCTACAACAGCTTCAACAGGCTCCTGACCAATTAGGTAGAGGATTTCTCTGTAAATAAGGGCAAAATGAACACTTAACACCCATAGTAACCTCAAGGGCTCAGGATATTAATTGTCTCCTTTTATAAGGAGAATCTCATGCCCTTGTTAGACTAACTTGGCTGTCACGAGCGATGCATATTAAATAATGCCACTTCAGTCATGCTGGCCAGGTTAATTGGGCCACATGCAATCAGCAGTCTAACCTCCTTCACTTCTTGGGGTGGTGGCAATAATTCCTGTCAATTTGTATTTGATTCAAAAACAACTGCAAACTGAAAAGGTTAATCGCAATTCCTTCAGTATAGATTGTACCTACAATGGGCAAGCAGTGAGTGTGGGGCCGACGTGAGTCCTGGATTTCATTTAAATAGACGAGGCCTGCCCAAACCCGGCATCAAGGCCGGCAAGCGGGAGTCGGACGAACGCAGCAGGAGGCTGCAGCCGGAGAACCACGGGAACAGTCCCTGGCAAGGTAAGTGAAGGGGGAGATCTGGTGCGTTGTGGGGAATCTAGGACTGGAGCAGCACTCCTGGCCCTCAAGGAAATCCTCGCGGCCATGTTTCCCTGACGAAGCTCACTGCTGTCATAAAAATGTGGTTTGAGTGATATCATGAGACCCCGACCTTTGACTCTCCCATGAGGTCATCACCTGCCAGTGTTGGTTTGTATTTCCTGCTAAACTGTAAAGACTTCCTCTTTTCCCAACCTGACCCCTAAAGAAATGCTAACCAAACACAGTTGAAGCTTGGCTAACCCAACAAGTTCAGGTAGCTGGGGAGAGGTAAACTTTGGTGGCCTGAAAAGCCGGGGCTACTTTTTTTTTTAGACAGTGAGACATTCCCGTAGGGTGGAGGGGGATGGAGACCAGAAATTTCCCTGGGCTCCATCTTACTTACAACCCAAGCAAGATGTAGACGGACTTGAGTGCCAGGATTATATCCTGGCAGAAGTGGAGCCCATGATCAATTGACGATAGGAAAGCAGCAGTGGCAAAATCTTCTTTGTTCTTTGGCTCTCTACATTCTCCTCCCCCCGCCCCGCGCCCCACCCCCACTTAAACACATGATGGCCGGAATTTTACCAGTGCTCAGAGTGCGGGTTCGGAGGTGGGTCCGTAGTCCAAATCAAAAAAGATTGACAGCAGTTTGGTATCCCGCTGTCAACCCGCCTCCTTGTCAGTTTCCCAAGTGTCGGGTCTGTCATTCCTGAACAGACCCGACACCAAGCGGCGGGTCAGACAATTTAGATAGTTAAAAGCTTGTTAAAAGGTAGTTAAGCAGGATTTTACCATGTACTTACCATTTTACCAGCTTTTCCATGAGTTTCCCGGCGCACGGGGATCATGTCAGCTAAGTAGGTCGGGTGTTGTGTCAGCATGGAATGATTTACTAACCTGATAGCTGCAAATGTTCTATGAAAGCTTCCATTTCATAGGTCTTCACTTTCCAAGGTTAGAAGCTATTGCTTACTGCATTTGGAACACAGATTGAGCTTTATGCAGCTTGCAAGTGTTTGGAGCAAACTCTATCCAGTGTCACCTCATTGGAACAACCTCTCTCACCATTGACATCGCTTCTGTCATCTCAACCTCACCTGCCATCTATTCCATCAGCATCGGTGCCCTTGAAAAAATCTCACCTTGGTCCTCAGAATCCCAACATGATCAACCCCAGCACCAGCATCACCGGGCACACCAGCAGCACCAACATCTACACCAACCTTCTCCGCAATCAACTGATGCTGCACAGCACACAGGACATCATCACCGGTGCACATTGCTGCCAGCGATGGCCTCACCATGTCCAGATTTACTTCACTTACCACTGTACACCCTGGCTGCCACATGATGCACCAGGTTGGCACCACCCCACACCAGCACCATAAAGCATCCCTACAATTCCTTTCACGCTTATCACCATTGGGGGGTGGGGGGGACGTTATGTTTCACCATTCACTGGAACTCACGAAGCCACTTCCAAAGGTGCACACTAATCTGTCCAAGAACGCAAAGTGTTGAAAATAAAAATTTCAATGCTTGACAATGCATTAACAGAAACTTTACACGAATATTGGCTGAAGCACACAAGTGTGTTAGTTTGAATGATTGGACAAGGATGAGTGTGAGGGGTGGCTAGTGAGATGGGGATGTGATAATGTAGATAGAGAGGGATGGGTGGAGGTGCAAGGTAAGTTGGTGTGAGTAAGGATGTGCAGGAGTAGGGTAGGGAAGGCAGAGTGATGGGGATGTGATGAGTGGCACAGCAGGATGAGGTTGAGTGTGGCTTTGCAGTAACATTTCATGATCCACTGAGATCATTGAAAGGTTTGCGCCACTGCAGCCAGGCACTCCGGACAACATCCCTGCTTGTGTCCTCCTGTGCAATGTGCAACCAGGCTGCATTGGTCTCCTGGGGAGGTCTCTTCCGCCCATGGGAAGGGAAGAGAACCTTCCTGCGTATGGAGGGAGTAATGGGAGAGTCTGGGTGCAGCCGTGCACCTCTGTGCAGTGTTTTGTCGGTGTTTGCAGCACCTCAATGCTGCAGAACACTGACAGCACAACTGTCAAAAATGAATGTGGCCGTGGTCCCTTTAAGGAAACCGGCTGATGATGCGTCATCAAATAACGTCATCAGACCTGGTTCCTATTAATTGGCCGGGAACCTCGCAGGGCGGGGCTTAACAAGCCCCATCAACGGAAAGTCATGTTTGAGGCCGGGATCTAGGCAGATGCGGGGTCCCCACACGCCACGGACCCGCCGAGGTTGGAAAAATCCAGCCCGAAGTGTCTAAAGATGCTGCCCCGAAATTCCTGGCTCCCAGCTGGATGGACACTAGGGGAATACCTTAAATGACCTCATTCCTGGGACCTGTGATGTGGTCTTGACCAGGGCAGACAGACAGGCAGAAGTCCCATCCCACTGCTTGAGGAATTTCAAGCCCTCGGTCTCAGTACCACACTCAATTCTATTGTACATGTAAGAAATCATTTTCAAAATATTACTTGGTCAGGCCCAGGTATTACTGTATTAAATTTCTGTGGTTTACCAAAAACCCATATGAACATTTTTTCCAAACAGCATTTGATGGTGTTTACATTCCATTTTACAACATAACTTTATTTTTTCACTAATAATAGCTTACATTGATAGGTTTCCTATATGAGAACAGTGATTTATGTAACTGGAGATATTTTTAGTCAGGTAAGTTAATATTATACAAGAGTGAGGTCTGAAAAATATCTCGGTGCAGTGAAATATCACTGCGTCTAGAATTATCTTTTAGTCTCAAGGTGACCAGAAAGGGGGGGGGGAAAGGCAACAGCACAAGGTCACTGACACTTATGACCCATTGACAGACACACAACAGCACTTATGCTCTCCCCTGCCAGATACAACCGCCTCAAGCCAAACTCAGTTCAAAACAAACATGAAACAAAATTGCCTCTAAGTCTGGAAGTAAATAACTCAATCCCAAAATACAGAATGTTTAAAAGTGAATTTTGACAATGACTGAGGGGCAGAAACCAGCACCTAAGAAGGGTACCAAGAAAACATGACTAAAGTCACAACAAAGAACGGCACGAGACCGAGAAGATAGAGGAAGGACAATTAATTGATTTGTATCTACAAAGTGATGAAGCAGGTTCATCTTAACACCGGCATTTCCTCCAAGAACACGAGCATCATGAAGAATATTTTCGAGAGCATCCTGAGTGAAGCTTCCCGCCTGGCCCATTACAACATGCGCTTGACCATCCGCTCCAGGGAGAACCAGACCAGTGTATGCCTCGTGCTGCCCCGGGAGCAGGTCAAGCATGCCGTGTCGGAAGGGACAAAGGCTGTGACCAGGTACGCCAGCTCCAAGTGAAACAACAAGAAGTTACATCTATATAGCGCCTATAACATAGTAAAACGTCCCAAGGCGTTTCATAGGAGTGATTATCAAACAAAATTTGACACCGAGCCACATAAGGAGATATTAGGACAGCTTGGTCAACGAGGTAGGTTTTAAGGAGCATTCTTAAAGTTAGAGAGGTGGAGAGGTTTAGGGAAGGAATGTTGGAGTTTAGGACCTTGGCAGCTGAAGGCACGGCCTCCAAGAGTTGCGCGATGAAAATCGAAGATGTGCAGAATTGGAGGAGTGCAGATATCTCAGAGGGATGTAGGGCTGGAAGAGGTTACAGAGAAAGGGAGGGGCGAGGCCAGGGAGGGATTTGAAAACAAGGATGAGAACTTCACAACGTACTGAAAAAAACCTAGTGGGTTAATGCTGTGGAAAAATGAAAGCAAGCTGTAAAGTTCCCCACACTTTTTGAAAAACCCAGGATCAAGAAAACAACTGTATAAAACAGGAGAGGCTTACAGAAAATCAAATCAAAGACAAAGATGGCGCTCGTAGATGGAAAGTTCCACGTCCATTTTAAATACAATGTAATGTACTGGGGCCACTGCTTTTTTTGATATATATAAATGACCTGGATATTGGAATACAGAGTAGAATTTCTAGATTTGCCGATGACACCAAACAGTGAGGATGATACCAATCGACTGCAACAGGACATAGAAAGGCTAGCAGAATGGGCAGACAAGTGGCAGATGGAATTTAATACAGAGAAGTGTGAGGTGATAATTTTTGGCAGAAGGAACAGGGAGAGGTAATATACGCTTCATGGCACAGTTTTAAAGAGTGTGCAGGGGCAGAGGGACCTGGGAGTTAATGTGCATAGGTCCCTGAAGGTGGCAGGACATATTGAGAGAGTGGTTAATAAAGCATATGGGAGCTTGGGCTTTATAAATAGAGGTATTGAGTACAAAAGTAGAGAAGTTATGCTGAACCTTTATAAAGCGCTGGTTAGGCCACAACTGGAGTATTGCATCCAGTTCTGATCACCACACTTTAGGAAGGATGTGAAGGCCCTTGAGAGGGGGCAGAGGTGATTTACCAGAATGGTTCTGGGGATGGGGGATCTCAGCTACAAGGACAGGTTGGAGAAGCTGGATTTGTTTTCATTAGAGCAAAGGAGGTTGAGGGGTGATTTGATAGAGGTGTACAAGATTATGATGAGTTTGGATAGGCTAGACGGGGAAAGGCTGTTCCCACTAGTGGATGGTACAAGGTCTAGGGGACACAGATTTAAGGTTTTGGGCAAGAGATACAGGGATGTGAGGAAAAACTTTTTTACGCAGCGAGTGGTGAGGACCTGGAATTCGCTGCTGTCGGAAGCGGAGACGCTCAATGTTTTCAAGGGGCGACTGGATAGGCACTTGAGGGAAATAAACTTGCAGGGCTACGGGGATAGAGCGGGGGAATGGGACTGACTGGATTGCTCTACAGAGAGCCGGCATGGACTCGATGGGTCGAATGGCCTCCTTCTGTGCCATTATGACGCTGACTCTATGGGCTGGATTTTCTCAATGGAGACGAGTTGGAGGCGGGACTGCTGCTTGTCGTGTCAATGTCCCGCCTCCATCCTCGCCTGACCAACCAGAGGGATTTTCCCCCTGATTGACCTTGTTAAGCCCGCCCTGCGGGCTCAGCAGGCCAATTAGGGAGGAAGTCACTGACCAAGCACGTCAACGTCAGACATGCTTTCTGTCAAGACTTCTTGGAAGAAGAAATGTCAGCGTTTGACAGCTCTGTGAAGCTGTCAAACACTAACATTCTCTGTAGTTTGATGAGTCCTTCTGCTTAGGACTCATCAAACCTTTCAACTTTGTCGATTTCAGATGGCTGTTGGTTCGGAGGTTCCAACAGCCAGTCTGTGAAATCGACAACGAGGATGTCGGGTCTCCCGATCCAGGGTGGATGAAGGCTGTAGGAAGAAATCAAGGTAAGTGAACATTTTTTTACACCTATCACTCACCTTACATACTTACCACTCCACACTTGCACCCATCACTTACCTCCACATCTTACTTCCAAGTGCCTCCGACCGCTGCAGACCTCCTTCATGTCTCCTCCAACCCGGCGGGGTTCTCCGAAGTCGGGAAGCCTTCACCTGTGAAGGTAAAATGGCACTAATCCTTTTTTCTGCCTATTAACTACCTGTTAAAAGGCAGTTAAAAGTATTTAATTCCTTTCCCGCCTCCAGGAGACAGATCCGAAGCAGCACATCTTCCCGCCTCCTGGCAAAAGGGCATGGAGGCGGGATGGGTGCGGGTTTGTCATCCGCCCCCACTTTCTGCTACTTTACCAGCAGTCCCGCCTCCATGCCCGCCTCCTCGGGGCTTGTTAAATCCAGCCCTATGACTAATGCTTGAGGACATTTAAAATAAGCAAGGGAATTAAGGGGCAGATTTTAACTCTCGTTGCTGATCAGCTGCCTGTTACAGAAACCACCCAAGTTTCAATTCCTTTGTTATCATGAACCTTTGTGCTAATTGATGGAAAGAAAAAACATGCATAGATATATTTGGTTTGGACACTGGGAGAACTCCCCTACTCTTCATCGAATAGTGCTGTGGGATCTTTTACATCCACATAAGAGGGCAGACGAAATCTCGGTTTTAACATCTTATTTGAAAGACAGCAACTCCAACAGTACAGCACCCCCTCAGCACTGCACTGAAGTGCCAGCCTAGATTATATACTCAAATCTAAGGAGTGGGGTTTGAAGCCACAACCTTTTGACAGGCAAGCATGTTACTACTGAGCCAAGGCTTGACAGTTTATTGATGGATGTTATTTATTTATTTCCCCCCCCTCCCCCCACGCTACTACTGGCACCAATGGGTATCCCGCACCTAGGCATATTAATTTACGTAGGTGCAATTTTCCACTCTCTCCACTACTATTCACCCTACACCCATCCGAGTCTGAACGTTGACTGATGCAATATTATGATAAACCAATCCAGATAATGGAGAGCTATTAGCATGTTGCCATACTGGAAAGATTTAGACTAATGGAGAGGGAGAAGTGAGTGTAACGAGAAGAGATGAAGCAAGAGGAATGGGAAAAGAATGAGAGAGGAAAGAAGAAATGGGAAATAAATAAAGGATAGAGGAATGAAGAGGAAGGAAAGGGAAAGATGGAGATAAAATGAAGAGATGGAATGAGAGGGAGACTGTGAGGGAGAATGAGTGTGAGAGAAACAGTAGGAATGAGGCATATACTGAGGGGGAAGAGGCGATAGGGAGGTAGATGATCGAGGGAGATGGAATAAGACAGGCAGTGAATTACAGGATAATGAGAGGATGGGGAATGAGAATGCAATCCGGATTTTAAGTAAAAAGTTGAAAATAAAGCACATCAAGTAACATTGCTGGGTATTTGTTTTAAAATTTCTTACACGGTATTTTGGTAGTTAACATAATATAGGTTAGCATACTTTTTTAAAGAAAATATGTATAATTACCGGCAAATGACTAAATTGTAGTTCCAACTTTTTTTTAAGATGACATACTTTGTTAACATGTTCTTAATGTGCTACTATGTTCATTAACAATATTATTAACTTTTATCATAATTTCTCTTCACACCATTAAGGTGTGAGTTTTTGCAAAAATCTCCAAGATTGCAGGACAAATAACAACTGACTTATTTTGTTGCAAAATGATTCATCTCCAATATTTTGTGAGGGGAAAAAATGACATAGTGTGCTACTGTGTTACCATCGCTTCAGTCTTGTTGGTTTTCAGGCTGTCAAACAAAGTGTTGATAACAAGAACTTACCGTACTACATTTTGACTCTGCAAAAATATTTGCATCTAATTATATAACTTAATGGTTCTTTGTCAGTGCACAATTTCTTCCTCTAGCTCTTGAGTTTGAAAAGTTGGCCACCCCGTACTATAGCAACCTAGAAGGCACGTAGGCTGAAATTACACGGCAAAGATATTTTTTTCTGGAATTAAATAAATAGCATGCATTAAAATGGGCTAAATTCAGAAATCTACTTTGTATAATTTCTTTACCTCGAGGCTTACTGATCTAATCGGAGCAATTTTTTTTAGTTCAAATGCACATTGATATGAAGGAGCATTTCAGCAGTGGCCTGTGCTCTGGTTTCCTTTGAAGAAAGAGAGCTAAGAACGTAGAGTTTGAGATGGCAAATTGAATCTTTGTTTGAGCGAAGTTATACAATTAGATGCAAAGATTCTTACAGAGCTAAGTTTAGCATTGTAAGTTCTTGGTATCAACACTTACTGTTTGACAGCCTGAAAACCAACAAGACTCGAGGGATGATAATATGTAATTTTTTCCCCTCACAAAAGTATTGACGATGAACCATTTTGCAACAAAATAAATCAGTAGTTATTTGCCCTGCAATTTGAAGAGTTTTGCAAAAACTGACACCTTAATGGTGTGAAGAGAAATAATGACAAAACTTAATCCTGTTAATGAACATAGTAACATGCTAACAAAGTATGCCGTATTTAAAAATAAGTTTGTATTGCAATTTTTTCATTTTTCCGGTCGCTATTTACATAATTAAAAAACATTTTTTTTGTTAAAACAATGTGCTGAAAATAAGGTACGCATATCAGTGATGATATAATCTTGCACAGTATCTGGAAGGTACATCTATCTATATTAGTTCCTCAGGATGTTGTTTTTACCACTTCTCATGGTTCTTTTTGATATATGACTTTTATTAAAATGTTTTTAAATATACGACTCGTATAAAGCAGTTTACATATTTTCAATTCGGTTATATAAAACCATAGAAGTCTATAGCACAGAGAAAAAAACTTGCGTTTATATAGAATGAGCCATTTGGCCCACTGTGCCTGAGTCAGGCGGGAGCCTCACGCACTTGTGCAGACAGGACCGCATTATAATGGCCTGCTGGACAAAGCATCTGCCATAGACACTCCGTGCAATAAAACCACATGGTATAGCAGAAGAAACTCAAAGGTAAGTGTTGCAATTATTTTTGCGGGACTAGCAGGAGCAGGAGTGCTCCTCCGTGCTTCACAAGAATAATGTGGCCTGCTGTTGCCCCGGGCTCCTCATTCACCTTTTCCCCAGCCGTTTAGCCTCCAGGCCACCCGAAATGACACCTGCTTGGAGCCAGTGCACTGCATCGTGACGCTTGCTCTGGATGTGCTGCTCTTCGCATGTATGTTGATGAAGCTGGGCCTTGAAATGTTGGATTCCCGCCACAGCTCTCAGGTTGTCGTGGATTGCTTTAGTCTTTCCCTATTTATTCGCATCAGTACCCTTCACAATGATCAAAACCTCTTCAATCTCTTCTTTGTCTTCTCTGCTCCAGTGGAAATAGAATCATAGAATGGCTACAGCACGGAAGAAGGCCATTTGGCCCGTCGAGCCCGTGCCGGCTCACTGCAAGAGCACTTCAGCTAGTCCCACTCCCCTGCCCTTTCCCTGTAACCCTGCAAATTCTTTTCCTCCAGGTACTTCCAGCTCCCTTTTGAAAGCTGTGATTGAGTCTGCCTCCACCACCCTTTCAGGCAGTGAATTCCAGATCCTAACCACTCTCTGCGTAAAAAAGTTTTTCCTCATGTCGCCTTTGGTTCTTATGCCAATCACAAATCTGTGTCCTCTGGTTCTCGACCCTTCTGACATGGGAACAATTTCTCTCTATCTACTCTGACCAGACCCCTCATGATTTTGAACACCTCTATCAAATCTCCTCTCAACCTTCTCTGCTCTAAGGAGAACAACCCCAGTTTCTCCAGTCTATCCACGTAACTGAAGTCCCGCATCCCTGGAATCATTCTTGACTCCCCACCATCTTCGCAAGGGCAATTAGGGATGGGCAATAAATGCTGCCATTGCCAGCGACGCCCACATTCTGTGAACGAATATTAAAAAAAAATCTTTTCTGCACCCTCTAATGCCTTCACATCCTTCCTAAAGTGCGGTACCCAGAATAGGACACAATCCTACAGTTGAGGCCGAACCAGTGTTTTATACAGGTTCATCATAATTTCCACGCTTTTGTACTCTATACCTCTATTCTTGAAGCCCAGGACCCTGTAAGCTATTTTAACTGCTTTCTCAACCTGCCCTGCCACCTTCAACGATTTGTGCACATATACCCCAATGGTCTCTCTGTTCATGCACCCCCTTTAGGATTGTACCCTTTAGTTTATATTTCCTCTCCCCATTCTTTTTACCAAAATGTATCACTTTGCACTTTTCTGCGTTAAATTTCATCTGCCACTTGTCCGCCCATTCCACCAGCCTGTCTGTCCTCCTGAAGTCTATCACTATCCTCCTCACTGTTCACTATACTTCCAAGTTTTGTCTCATCTGCAAATTTTGAAATTGTGCCCTGTACTCCCAAGTTCAAGTCATTAATATACATCAAGAAAAGCCGACCCCTGGGGAACACCACTGTGCACCTTCCTCCAGTCCGAAAACAACCGTTCACCACTACTCTCTGTTTCCTGTCACTTAGCCAATTTCGTATCCATGCTGCCACTGTCCCTTTTATTCCATGGGCTTCAACTTTGCTGGCAAGCCTATTATGTGGCACTTTGTCAAACACCTTTTGGAAATCCATGTACACCACGTAAACTGCATTGCCCTCATCAACCCTCTGTTATCTCATCAAAAAACTCGATCAAGTTGGCTAAACACGATTTGCCTTTAACAAATCCGTGCTGGCTTTCCTTAATTAATCCACACTTGTCCAAGTGACTGTTAATTTTGTCCCTGATTATTGTTTCTAAAAGCTTCCCCACTACTGAGGCTAAACTGACTGGCCTGTAGTTGCTGGGTTTATCGTTACACCCTTTTTTGAACAAGGCTGTAACATTTGCAATTCTCCAGTCCTCTGGCACGACCCCCGTTTCTAAGCAAGATTATGGCCAGTACTTCTGCGATATCATCCTTCACTTCACTCCGCATCCTAGGATGCATCCCATCTGGTCCTGGTGACTTAGTCTCAGTAGTCTCAGTATCTTAACGTTTCTACTCATACCAATAGTTTCCCAACCCTGGCATCACTCTGGTGGATTTATACTGGATGCTCTCTATGGTTTGGCTTTAATGTCATTTCCATAATGGGGTGCCTAAAACTGGACACTGACCACTTTAACTGTGGCTTGGCCAATGCTTTGTACAAATTCATCATTACTTCCTTACCCTTGTATTCAGTGCCCCTATTCTTAAAACTCAAAATGCTGTTTATATTAAATGGTTTTACCGGCACATTCAGCTGCAGGTAATTATGTATTTGAACTTCTAGGTATCTCTGTTCATCCACACCCTTCGGCACTTTTGCACTAAGTATACACTTCCATTCCTTGGTTTTATAAGCAATTGGGTAGGGACAATGCAAAATTTGCATAAGCATGTAAAAACATATTCAATTCACTTCTGTTTTCTGTATAAATGGTCCTCCGTGGACATTTTCTACTGATTTGGATATTTTCTTGGAACTCTAATTCCTCATAATATCTCCTTTGGCTTGGTGCCATTTTTGTCTGGTTACGCCTCTGAAGTGCCTTGGGGCATTTTTCTCTGTTTTCTGCCCTCTTGAGCATCCCTGATTATAATCGCTCAACCTTTGGTGGCCGTGCCTTCTGTTGCCTAGGCCCTAAGCTCTGGAATTCCCCTCCCTAAACCTCTCCGCCGCTCTACCTCTCTTTCCTCCTTTAAGACGCTCCTTAAAACCTACCTCTTTGACCAAGCTTTTGGTCACCTGCCCTAAGTTATCCTTATTTGGATCGGTGGCAAATTTGTTGTCTTAAAATACTCCTGTGCAGCGCCTTGGGACGTTTTACTATGTTAAAGGCGCTATATAAATACAAGTCATTGTTGTTGTTAAAGGTGCTATGTAAATACAAGTTGTTTTTTGTAAATTGTCTCTCAGACCCTTTTATTAAGTATCAGTGAAAATCAGGGTACTGATCAGTTACCAGTTAACTTACCAAGGACTACGGGACATCATTACATTAGCTTCTCTGATTGGCTGACTCAGTCCCTTGCTCGCTGGAGCACATGTTTCACTGATGTACTGTGACATTTTTTTCTTTTCTCTCTGTGTCTCTTGAAGCCATGCCTCTTCATTTTTCATGTTTGATCAGGCACACAACAATCTGGCCTGTTGTGCTTTGCAGTATGCGGAGGACTCTGAGAGCTTATTGATACTCACTGATTTGATGTTTGAACTCTGATTGGCAAGTATTTTGGTGAAACAGCTTGGCCTCTACAGGAGAGCAGAAAGGCTGTAGAGACCATTTTTTAACTGCTTCTTTTGCTGTCCTGTAATTAAAACTACTCTTTCCCCCCCGCCACCCCCAGCACACATATAACAGGATAATAAGCAAAATGTACAAAGCTATTTTGCTCTGGTTCTGTACTGTAAAATACCAATTAATCACTTTACCAAATTGTGTGAGCACTTGGATTAAAAACGAAATAACTTTTAGTGTACACCTTGGGGGCAAGTTTTGGTTTGCTGCCAAATTCTCTCTACGAAGTTGACTTTTGAAATGATGGTTGAGTAACAATAGCAGAATTGTACATAACGGTATTGTAAAATCATAGTAAATGAGCGTAAAATCTAGCCCCTTCATTGTTCAAAAGCAAAAATAGGGAATCAAGGTGAAGATTTCCTCTGCTAAAAGCACTTATGATTTTCCTACACCTAGCAGTAGCGCATATTGAAAATTGGAACCCCCCACCCACCCCCCGCTTTCTCCCTTATTCGCACAATAGTCCTGTAGGAATCTAAACTTTTATATTACTAGCAGATGTCTCATGGCATTGCTTATGGTGAGTCAGAGGGTACATTGAATTGATGTCTGACGTGCGATGGCTAAAGTATGAGGAAGTAAGTGATGCTGACAGAAAATGTGCACTTTATGCAAGACTTTTAATATATTTTATACATATAAAAAAGGAAGAAAGACTTGCATTTATATAGCGCCTTTCACGACCACCGGACGTATCAAAGTGCTTTACAGCCAATGAAGTACTTTTGAAGTGTAGCCACTGTTGTAATGTAGGAAACATGGCAGCCAATTTGCGCACAGCAAGCTCCCACAAACAGCGAGGTGATAATGACCAGATAATCTGTTTATTACGCTGCTGTTATCCTGGGGATATATTTAATACAAGAGATAAGAAACAAAGAACTTGTATTTACATAGTACCCTTCACAACCTCAGGATGTCCCAAATTATTTTACAGCCAATTAAAATAATGAAGTAGTTGAATTTTTGTAGTAGAAGCAAAATATAACCTGCAAATAATCACCACCATCCTCTCCTTTCCCACCATATCCCCACAGATACAAAGATTGCCAGAAATGCTGTAATTGTTATTTATAAGATCCTTGAAGGCTAACAAGAATAAGGGTAAATATTGGTCAGCCTTATTGTATTTCTACTCAAGTTTGAATGGGAAGAGAATGAAGACACAAAGTTGCAATCCAGACTTTTAAACTATTGTAATACAGGGCCAAACCTAAATGTGTCCACTGTAGTTTGCACAAATCCCTACTGAACCCTATCAACGCTCTTTTGCCACCCAGGAAGAAAGCTATTGTCGGCCATTCAGAGCTCCTAAAGTGTTCTGAGATGTTCAATACATTATTTGTATATACTGTCTGTTGTTGGATGCATATTTGTCCTATAAAACCAACTTGATCTGTACGAGTAAAAGTGTAATGTATTTTCTCCAGCCTTCAGTTCAATGTATCTGTCAAAATTTTGCTATCACTGTTTAACAGTGAGATGAGCCTTTAACTGCCACATTAGATGATCTTTTCCCTTTCAATGTGGTATTGAGATCAGTGCCATATTTTAATGCATCAGACAATAAGTCAGTCCTCTGCTTCATTAAGGGATCGCCACCAGCTCTTAAAGACTTCTTTGGATTGCTAGACTATAAAGTACCATATTTTGGTGACGCACTTAAGAGGTATTTATAACCACAGAAATCTTGAAGCATGTTCCAGATTTTACAAATATATTGCATTATTTAACAAAATAGTTATTGAAAAAGATAACAAAGAAGACAGTGAATATGCTTGTTGGAGCACTCCTGCTCCTCCTGACCCCACAAAGGTAAGTTTTGTACCTACCTTTTGGGGCTTCCACTCCTGTTCCGACTGCTTCAAATGAGCAGAGTGTCCACAGCAGATGCTCTGCTCAGTAGGCTGTTAAAATGGCTTCCGGGTCCTTTCTACAGAACAGGACCCCGACTTGCATATATTTATGAGGTGATTGCCAAAGTCAGGCAATTGCCCAGGATAACAGCAGCGTAGAAAAAGGCCTCAGAGCGAAAGTATACCGCTTTCACTTTAACGCCTGTTCTGCCTGGTTTCTGCTGGGCAGAGGCAGTTAAAATCTCTCCCCTTTTGAGTTTATTTTTTAGTACTGGATTGATTGATTGCTTTATCTTCGAGTTTCCCTCACGCCATTGTTCTTTCTATGCAATCTTATTGGTCTAATCAGATTATAGAAAGCAGCAGATGGACCATTCAACATTCAATTCCGTACAACTATTAAGTTTGAAAAAGTAGAATAACTGAGCTCTTCTACAAACAGTTTTAGGTGTTGGTGATTAATGTCCCATGCTCATTTCAGCAGCGTTTTAAAAAAAAAAAAAGTTGGTTCCTGGGATATGGGCGATGCTGGCGAGGCAGCATTTATTGCCCAACTCTTAATTGCCCTGAGGGACGTTGCTGCTGCCTCCTGGCTGCATCTACCTCCCAGGTTGTACACCAGTGTGAGAGTGAAGCCACTTGTAAGCTAGACCGGGTAGAGGTTGCAGGTCCCCTTCCATGAAGGACAATAGTGAACCAGTTGGGTTTTTATGACAATCTTGCAGTCGTTTCTGGTATTAGCATAGTTTTGTTAAGCATTTAAACAGTGCAGTCCTGGTTAGGATCTTCTGAATATTGCAACATTAAAAAAGGATTTCAAGAGTGCTTTAAAAAATAATTATAATTGGGGATTCAGCAGGAGCTGCAATGAGTTGAAAAAATAAGGAAAGCAAGTTGGGTCAAATGAACTCTGAACATTGAATTATTTTTGGAGCACTTCTGAAGCCCTAATTATTTTTTTAAGTGTTCAACTGAGGGGAACCAGCATTTCCTGCTACAGATTCTGCCATTTTTAGGATTCCTGAGGGCAGCTGGCATTAATCCATACAGGGAAAGTAAAGCCCTTATAAAGGCTTCCAATATACTGTCCTTATAAAGGCACAGGCCTTTCGCTGCCTCATCTCAAGTGTGTGTGGCTGTCTCTTTCTTTTCTCTTTCTGCCCTACCTTTAATAGGGTGTGTTTGGGTTCTCTTTTTCTTTCTCTCACTCTCGCTATCTCCCTCTTCCTCTTCCCCACACACCAACAGGGTGTTTAATTCTCTGTCTCCATCCTGTAACCATGTCTCTGTTTCTCTCCAATCTGTAATTCTTCCTCCCTCTCTGTTTCTCTTCCATGTGCTACCTTTGTCTTTGTCTCTTCTCTCTTTCTCCCTATATATGCCTCTCGTACACTTTCATTGTCAGCTCTGTATTCCTCTGCATCAGCTATCTCTCTCTTTCCTGTCTGAAATTCCGCCCCCCTCCCCCGCCTACATAACCCGCCCCTGTTAATATTCAGGCCAGAGCCTCAGACAGATAGAATGAGTGAAAATGTGAGAGGCATAAAAATGAAGAGCAAGAAAGACAATCAAGGAGTGTAATACAGTTACTGGGGGGAATTTTAACCTAAAAAAATGGGTAGGTTGGGGCATGTGGGAAGTTGGTGTTAAAAATCTGAACCTGAATCCCAACCAGAATCTGAATCCCAACCAGAACCTATCTCCAACCCGCCCACTTCCGGTTTTATTGGAGGCGGAATGGGGGGTGGGCACGGGCAGCCAACCCACTCCCAGGAGGCGGGTCATCTGTTTAAATATTATAATGAGGCTGGAAGCCTCTGCTTTAACTTCCATTTTGAATTTAACTTTAGCTGGTTGGGTTTTGCAGGCCTCGTGAAACCCGCCAGCTACTGCAAGGCGAGGGCTGCTGGATCCAGGAAGTACGTGCCTTTACACTTGCCTGCTGGATCCAGGAAGTAAGTGCCTTTACACTTGCCTGCTGGATCCAGGAAGTAAGTGCCTTTACACTTGCCTGCTGGATCCAGGAAGTAAGTGCCTTTACACTTGCTTGCTGGATCCAGGAAGTAAGTACCTTTACACTTGCCTCCTGGATCCAGGAAGTACGTGCCTTTACACTTGCCTGCTGGATCCAGGAAGTAAGTGCCTTTACATTTGCCTCCTGGATCCAGGAAGTACGTGCCTTTACACTTGCCTGCTGGATCCAGGAAGTAAGTGCCTTTACACTTGCCTGCTGGATCCAGGAAGTAAGTGCCTTTACACTTGCCTGCTGGATCCAGGAAGTAAGTACCTTTACACTTGCCTCCTGGATCCAGGAAGTACGTGCCTTTACACTTGCCTGCTGGATCCAGGAAGTAAGTGCCTTTACACTTGCCTCCTGGATCCAGGAAGTACGTGCCTTTACACTTGCCTGCTGGATCCAGGAAGTAAGTGCCTTTACACTTGCTTGCTGGATCCAGGAAGTAAGTACCTTTACACTTGCCTCCTGGATCCAGGAAGTACGTGCCTTTACACTTGCCTGCTGGATCCAGGAAGTAAGTGCCTTTACATTTGCCTCCTGATCCAGGGTTCCTACCTAACCCAACCCCAGCGATCAGAGACCCCACTCACCCCCCTCACGAGGTCTCCGATCCCCACTGCAAAGCAGCCCCCCACCCCCCATGCTCCTCCGGCCCCCAATGTTCCCTGTAAGCTGTGCGCCCCCCCCCCTCACCCTGTACTGCTCACGACCCCAATCCTTTCTGCCCCCCCCCCCCCCATACATACACGATCCCTCCTTCCCTCCTCTCTGCGGCCTAGTGCCGCAGGGCTACCCGCCCAGAGCCAGACAACCTCTCAATCTGGCTGGCTGCGGATGGGAAACACAGGTTTCCCAGGCAAATCAGGCCCTGCCTCTCCCGGGTTTCCTGACCACTTCACAGCGCCGCCTCCCGTCTGCTCCTAACCTGCCTTCGCCATTAAAATTCAGCCCACTGAGTGGGAGAAATGTAGATGCTGGAAGAGGCTAATTTTGAACTGTTTTATCTGTGTGCAATGCCAAATGAGGTGAATTTGTAAGGTATAATTAAAATTTCTGGCAACATTAACATTTGTGTAAATTTGAGCAGTGCTTGTAACTCGTGCAAAACCTGTCTGTTTCAGTACAGGGTGGAATAGCATAGTGTACAACACCTGCTACTGTGACCCCACGTTTTCACAAACACTATGCACATGTGGAATAATTGGACCAATATTCTAAATAGATGTACACCATGCACACCCTGTTGTTACGTAGTAATTACTTCGGAAAAACTCTTTGACCTAGTTTCATTTCACCCATTTAAGAAGCACCAGGATATAGACAGTGTTTGCAACAATCAATTATTGACTTGAGAGATTCAAATTTCGAACTTCTGCAATGAGGTTTCTTTTCTTCCGGTGCGTCAGGAACTGAAACTAGGCATGAGTTGGTGGCAGTGTGGGTTATTACATTAACCACATTGTTATAATAGCTTACTGCTTTGCTAGTGATCAAAGGCTATCAGAAGGCTACTTTTTTTTCCCTCCAAATGCCGGTAGATTTCATTGTATAGTGCAGGGCTGTCGAAGCTGATTCCAGGCGCACTGTACCTGCCCTGGAGAGTTTGATGGCACATTGACCCTGCACCAAAAGTACACAATTCTACACACCGCTTGCACTGAAAACAACAGGTTAAGCACACAGCTCTCTGCACTAATACAATTGTTGACCAGGGTTTTCTGCTGGTGCGTTTGTCTGCCTGCGATTTTCTTGTTCATTAAAATGAATGAGGGGAAGATTGTAGCCTGGCAAGCACACGAGTGGAAAACTAGGCTGCTGTAAAAAGGGCTTGTGCATTCCATTGGTTTGAGGTTTGGACCGTAGCCTTTCCTTTCTTTTAGGACGGCGAGGCTTGTAGGGTCTTTAGGACCAGTCCCAAAAAATAAAGCATCACATTGATCTTGACTGTTAGAGGCCACTGTGTATTTATGTAGCTGTTAGAGGTCACTATGTATTTATGTAGCCCAGCGGCAGCCCTAGTATCAGGTAGAGTTTGCTTCAGCTTCAAAATATTGAGTCAGCTTGAATATTTTGCAAACTTTTGATACTTAGCTTTCATATAGTTCAGGGTGGGTGATCTATGTACAATTTTATAAGCATATTTTAGTCGGCGTATTCAACACTTTGCATAAAATCATCTTAATTAGGCTTAAAGTACCATCTATTACTGCCCTCCCGACTCCAGCAATGTACTTCTGTAACATAATGCTTTTCAGGGGTTGTATGGGGGCATAATAGGCTAGATGGCAATGTAGTCTGACAGAGATGTGGTTTCACACCTGTCACTTCCCCAGAGAGTGAGATAACAATTTCAGCCATGCAGTCGTAGCAACGTGCAAATAGAGAAGCATTTGTGTAGCATTGAGACATTTCAAAACACTTCACATGATGAATTACTTTTTGGAGTGTTAGTGAATGCTGTTATGTAGGCAAAACGTGGCAACCATTCTGTGCCAGCATTGTAGTGGTGCTTCATGACTCTTACAAGCATCATTCCACAAACAGCAGTAAGGTGATTGGCCACTTAATCTGAAGGGACCGGTTGAGGGAGATTTATTGGTCACGGTACTGGGTGAACGGTTTTTCTTTAAGTTGTGACATTCTTTTAATGTCCGCCTCAGCAAGTAGTTGGCACCTTGGTCTAACATCTCCCTCCAACATTGTAGCACACCCTCAATAGTGTGGGCCTAGCCATACCCCAACATGTAAAGGAGGGGTAAAATGGTTTCGAAAAAAATGGTAAAATAGATTTTTTTTTGGTGCAGAAAGGATGCTTGTGCCCTTAAGGGATTGGAGGGCATTACATAGTGAACAATGAACAACAACATGGAAACAGGCCAACTAATCCATGTTGGCGTTTATTCTTCACGTGAGCAGCAGTCCTAATCCAATCTGCCTGCCCTGTTTCCATAATCCCTTTATTTCCCTTTCCTTCAACAACCTATCTAACCTATTCTTAAATGTTAGCATGATCTCTGCTTCAATCACTAATTCCGGCAGTCCTTTCCACAGCTTTACAACCCGCTGTGTAAAAGAAAAGTCGTTTCTCCCGGTCTCTGTCTTAAATTTCTTGCATTTAATTTTATATCTATGCCCCTCAATATAAATTAGCAATCACTGGAAACAGTTTATTTCTATCTTGAAGATCACACCTAAATCTCTTCTGTTCTAAGGAAAACAGACCCAATTTTTCCATGCAAAATAATTGCCTATGGAAGGAAGCCAGTGCTCTCAAAAATAATATTTATGAACCTTCTACCGCAAACTGCAAGACACCATGTTAAAAATGTAGCATTTAAACTTAATCTTTTGATAGTTTCTTTGATAGTCCAATGACTATATTAATGATGGATGAATGAATAGACAGCTGTATATCCAAGTTTGCAGATGACACATAAGTTAGGAAGCAGTGTAATTTGTATGGATGGGAGCAGGAAGTTTTATTTTATTCAAAGAGACATGGACAGATTAAGTTAGTGGGCAAAACTATTAGAAGATGGAGTCCAATGTTGGGAAGTGTGAGGTCATCCGCTTTGGATCTGAGAAAGACAAATCGGAATATTTTCTTAATGCTGAGAGACGAGGAGCAAAGGGCTTTCAGTGTCCATGTACACAAATCACTAGAAGTGCATAGGTACAAAATGCAATCAAAGTAATGGAATGTTGGATTTAACTCCGGGCGATTGGAATACCAAAGTGAAGAAGTGATGTTTCAATTATGCAGAGCCTTGGTCAGAACCCATCTAAAGTACCGTGTTCAGTTTTAGGTCTCACACCTCGGGAAGGATATATATTGACATTGGAGGGGAGTGCAATGCATATTCACCAGAATACCAGGACATGAAGGGTTAAATTATGAGGACTGATTGCCTAAACTTGGTTTGTATTTCCTTGACTTTGAAAGGTTGAGGGGTGATCTAATTGAGGTGCTTAAAATGATAAAGGGATTCGATGGGGTAGATACAGAGAAACTGTTTCCCCTGGTATGGAATCCAGAACAAGGGAGTATAATCTTAAAATTAGAGCTAAGCCCGGTCGGAGTGAAATCGGGAAGCACTTGTTCACGCAAAGGGTAGTGGGAATCTGGACCTTTCCACCGGAAAAGGCTGTGAATGCTGGGTCAATTAAAATTTTTAATACAGAGTTTTGTTCGGTAAGGGTATGGCGGGTAAATGGAGTTGAGGTACAGATTAGCCAGGATCTAATTGAATGGCGGAACAGGCTTGAGGGGCTGAATGGCCTTCTCCTGTTCCTATGTTTATGCACCTGGGATGGCTACAGCCATTCCTCTGGTATCAATCTTATTTTGGGAATACTATAGCACATTGAAATAATATATACAAGTCGTCTTCTTCTCAGGCAGTCCCTCGGAACCGAGGATGACTTGCTTCCACATTAAACATGAGTTCTCAGGTGACTGATGAGTCCAATGCAGGACCTACAGTCTCTGTCACAGGTGGGGCAGACAGTGGTTGAAGGGGTGGGTGGGTGGGGTGCTTGGGTTTACGTGCACTCCTTCTGCTGTTTGCGCTTGGCTTCCGCTTGCTCCCGGCGAAGATACTCGAGGTGTTCGGCGCCTTCCCAGATGCTTCTCCTCCACTTTGTGCGGTCTTGGGTCGGGGATTCCCAGGTGTCAGTGGGGATGTTGCACTTTTTCAAGGAGGCTTTGAGGGTGCCCTTGAAGCGATTCCTCTGCCCACCTGGGGCTCTCTTGTCGTGTTGGAGCTCCGAGTAGAGCGCTTGTTTTGGGAGTCTCGTATCGGGCATGCGGACGATGTGACCCGTCCATCAGAGCTGATCGAGCGTGGTCAAAGCTTCGATGCTGCGGATGTTGGCTTGAGCGAGAACACTGACGTTGGTGCGCCTATCCTGCCAATGGATTTGCAGGATCTTGCGGAGGCAGCGTTGGTGGTACCTCTCTAGTGCTTTGAGGTGCCTGCTGTACATGGTCCATGTCTCTGAAGCATACAGGAGGGCGGGTATCACTACTGCTCTGTAGACCATGAGCTTGGTGCTGGGTTTGAGGTCCTGGTCTTCAAACACTCTTCCTCAGGCGACCGAAGGCTGCACTGGCACACTGAAGTGCAGGAACGCTGTACATCAAGTCCAGTAATCGCTGGTTTCAGTGCTGCAGTCCAATAAAATGTTATATTCTCCCAGGAGGCCGTACTGCTGTACTTTTCATTTCATGATTGTGAATGGCTGTAAACTGGCTCAATGCTAGGGATGACGTTTGGAAAATTTAAAAATAAAATAATGTCAAAAAGGGTAAGCGTGAATGCAATTTTAACTTAATATCTGATAATTGACAAGAGAGTGGGATTGCAAATTTTTGTGAACTTGACATCAAAAAGTGATTTTACAGTTGTAGTGTGAACAAGGTTTAAGATGTATTGTACTGCTGGAAACTTTGTGATTTTAAATTTTTTATATTGCACTAATAACACCTCTTGCACACACTTGTTCATTTGAGCAGCTTATTTGTATGTGACAAAATGCTGCACTGAAGAATTTACTCTAATAGCTATAAGTTAGGGCTGCCCATATTTGTCATAAATTTCAAGTAAGTGGAAAAGGTACTTCAGGTGAAGGGTTACTGCTTTATATACAGGTTTATATACTCTTTAAAAAAAACAATTTAAATTTAATAATGGGGTGCCTTTAAAAGGGGGAAAGGTAAGGAACCAGAGAGTCCATTTGATCCTTATTTTTCCAAATGAAAAAGATTTTCAAAAAGGTGAGAGTTATGTAAAGGCCCATAAGGAACTTGCACAGTTTGCAGGGGAGGATGAATGAATGGGTGGTAGTGGGAGAACTCCATGATAGAATAATCAGACATGGACTTTGGATGAAGGAGATTTGATGGCCCCATGCACTTTTCTCATTTGGGACATCGTGTTCCTTGTGGTAATGGTACTGAACTGGCAACCCAGAGGCCGAGAGTTCATATTCTACCGTGGTAAATTGTCAAATTGAATTCAGCAAATCTGGTCATCTGTGGGCAGCACCAGAAAGATGAGCATAAAAGCTTCTAGCTTGTCAGTAAAATCTAAGTGGGTCACTGATGTCTTTCAGGGAAAAGAGGCTGCCAGCCCAATCAGTCTGTCCTACACAGACTCCAGCCCCACACTACATGGTTGACTTCTAATGTCCTCTGAGGTGGCTTAGCAAGTCATTCAGTTGTAAACGATCAATACAAAATTCCACTCTACACCACGTCCAGGTGATCCAATGCACCCAGGTACAGGAACTGGAAAATCTGCCTCATTGATTAGAGAAGGCCTCTTTGTTCCAGTTGAAGGTTCTCATTTTGAAATTTGGATGTTTTGGCTTATTCAAAAATCATTGGGGTATAAATTGGACCTCATTGCGCCCGTATTACGGCTCAACATTTCCACTGTCAGCCCTAACGTTGTTTGAAGCTGTTTTACTTTATAATCAATGGAGCTAATTGTCACCTAACCGTTTGAGAAATAATTAAATTATCATTTTTTTGTGTCCTTATCCAACAGGGCATAGATTGCACTGCTTGTAAACCTCATAATTTGAGGTGGGGCTAAGATGAGCATAACTAGTGACGAAGTAAACTTCCTGGTTTATCGATATCTCCAAGAATCAGGTAAGAATGTTAATATACACCACACAAAGGCTTCAGTAGGAGTATGAAGCAGCTGATTTGTATAGATCCTTATTCTGCATATATGAGCTTTTATAATTAAGTTGAGTTGTTTTGTTATGGAGTCAGTGATCTCAGAAGCTCAGCTTTTTATGAAGGGTTGGCAGATTTATTGGAAAAAGGAGGCTCACATGGCCTCCTCCTATACTTTGGCTCAATCAATGGACTGTAAACATATGCAGGCAAGCCCTCGGAACTGGAGGGCATTCACATGTCAAGCAGGTGGCTGCTGTGTGTGGGTGGGAGTTATACAGTAATAGCTTTGTTCCGCATACTTTGGCATAAAATTATGCAGACTTTACATATTCACAGTTAAAAAGAATTTGTTGGTATTTGGGGATTTTCCATATTAACTACATAATCGATCGGTACACACAAGGGTTTCTTCTTTACAACCGGCAGCTCACAACCTTGCTTTGTCTAATCAATAATTCTCCTTCAACATCGATTTATGAAGTCAATTGGGCAGGCCAGACAGTCCCTGAAGATTTGATTTCTCTCTGCTGTTAGGCCATCACTATTGGCAGCAGATGAGCTGTATAAAGAAACAATGTAATAACAAAATACAGAGCTGTAATTAATTACATAACTGAATTATATTATAGTACAATAGTAAATATATTGCAATAAGATGCACCAACTTCAGTAAGCAAGTTTTAGGTACTTATGATCCACAGGTCACTAAACTTGTAATACTGAGCTTTTTTAATACATAATGGCCCAGATTTTCCGATCGGAGGCTTCCTGTGTGGGGATGTCTCTGAACTGGAGAAAACCTACAAACTTACCTGCTGGCTTCGTAGGTCCCGACACTTCTGCCCCTGGGCCTCTCCTGGTGCGTGCGCGCGCGCAGAGGCCCAGGTATCCCAGGGGCGCAGGCAGTTTGCAAGCGTCCCTGGGATCACGTGGGCCATGGGGAACCAATGGGAGAAGGGAATCCCCCTTCACACTTTTGATAGGTCTGTCAAAAGTATGAATGGGGATCACTGAAAAAACTATTTAAAATTTTTTTTTAAATCACATATTTAAAATTAGTTAAAATTACATTAAATTAAATATTTTAACCAAAAATTTAAATTTTTTGAAAAAAAAATTAAAAGTTTTTTACGGGGCTAAAAATAAACTTATTTAAAAGTATTTTTAAATGATAAATGAGTGAACATTTTTTTACTTTTTTTAAACTCTTATGCTGGTAAAAGCAGGCCGTACGCCTGCCAGGCGTAAGATTTTTAAAGGTTTTCAGCGGGCGGAGGTTCTGCAGAAAGCGGAACTCTCCACCCGCAGAGGCCCTTCTTCAGGGCAGGCGGAAGATCTGTCAAGAGGATTCTTGACAGATCGGAAGTGCCGGTTTTCAGTGCATGCGCTTCGCATACCTGAAACCGGCACTTGCGAGGCCCTTGCGGGTGTGTACACAGCGCATACACACCCGTGGGGGTTGGAAAATACGGGCCAATATGTTTGTTTCCTATCAACTAAATATATTGGGAAAATATGAATCAATGGTGTTGTTGCATACACTTGAATTGTTACAGGGATTTTATTATCTTGGTGGCAAAATGGATTTTTTCCTGTGTTGAATTTTTTTAACTTGCACATTTGTATTGCTAGAATTGACAGGTAAGAGGTTTACTCCCAGGGCCACACAAAGGGGGCGGCTTTAACCCTACCCACCCAGAGGAAATTAGGTGAGTGAGCAGTTAAAATCCCCGAGGTTACCTGCCCACCCCGAAGTTACTTGCCGCCCCCTTTGTGTGGCCCCGGGAGTAAACCTTCTTACCTGTTGATTCTAACAATACAAATGAGCAAGTTAAAAAAAATTCACCACAGGAAAAAACCCATTTTGCCACCAAGATAATAAAACCGTTCCTAAGTTTAACCTGCTCTACTGAGCAGCGGCAAGGACACCTTCCCAAGCCGGTGGGGTTCCTTTTTCTACATGTGGTCAAGAAGGTAAGAGCCCATGGGATCCAGGGATCCAGGGTGCCTTGGCGCTTTGGATCCTAAACTGGCTGAGTGGCAGGAGGCAGAGGGTGATGGTCGAAGGTTGCTTTTGTGACTGGAAGCCTGTGTCCAGTGGGGTACCTCAGGGATCGGTGCTGGGTCCCTTGTTGTTTGTGATCTACATAAATGATTTGGATGAGAATGTGAAAGGTATGATCAGTAAGTTCACAGATGACACGAAAATTGGTGGGGTGGTAAATTGCGAGGAGGAAAGCCTCAGGCTACAGGACGATATAAACGGGTTGGTCAGATGGGCGGAAAAGTGGCAAATGGAATTTAACCCTGAAAAGTGCGAGGTAATGCATTTTGGACGGACAAATAAGGCAAGGGAATACACAATGAGTGGTAGGACCCTAGGAAGTACAGAGGGTCAGAGGGACCTTGGTGTACATGTACATAGATCCCTGAAGGCAGCGGAACAGGTAGATAAGGTGGTTAAAAAGGCATATGGGATACTTGCCTTCATTAGCCGAGGCATAGAATATAAGAGCAGGGAGGTTATGATGGAGCTGTACAAAACGCTGGTGAGGCCACAGCTGGAGTACTGTGTGCAGTTCTGGTCGCCTCACTATAGGAAGGATGTGATTGCTTTGGAGAGGGTGCAGAGAAGATTCACCAGGATGTTACCTGGGATGGAGCGCCTCAGCTATGAAGAAAGACTAAACAGGCTGGGGTTGTTTTCCTTGGAGCAAAGAAGGCTGAGGGGGGACCTGATTGAGGTGTACAAAATGATGAGGGGCATAGATAGGGTAGACAAAGAGGAACTTTTCCCCTTAGTAGGGGGGTCAATAACAAGGGGGGCATAGATTCAGGGTAAGGGGCAGGAGATTTAGAGGGGATTTGAGGAGGAACTTTTTCACCCAGAGGGTGGTTGGAATGTGGAACTCAATGCCTAAAAGGGTGGTAGAGGCAGGAACCCTCACAACATTCAAGAAGCATTTGGATGAGCACTTGAAATGCCATTGCATACAAGGCTATGGACCAAATGCTGGAAAATGGGATTAGACTGGACAGGGATGGATGGGCGGCGCAGACACGATGGGCCGAAGGGCCTCTTTCTGTGCTGTAAAACTCTATGACTCTATGTGCATATTAAGTCCCAACAATGTCATCAGGACCAGGGCAATTTTAACTGGACGGCCAGAGTGGGAAGCCGCAGTCACTTTCCCACCAAGTGAATAGAGTGGGGGAAGAGGATCGGGCCAGAAGAGGCCCAAACAGGAATGTTTATTTTTACTTTCCTTGTGGGGCCAGGAGGAGCAAGAGTGCTCCCCCGGGCCCCACAAGGAAAGCTGAGGTTTCCTAGCCATGAACTCATGACCCCTCCTGATCTCGAGATCCCTGCAAGATGGCTGGGAAAGCCAGTTTTACCACATACCTGGGGGTCGATTTTCATTAAGCTGTCGGGAAGGAGGCGGGACTACAACTTTCGGGTTTTAGTCCCGCCTACATCGACGTCTGGCCAATCCACGCGATTTTCCCTTGTTGAGCCCGCCCAACCCCGCCTCCATCTCACCTCCAAGCAATTTTCATTAAATCGTGTCTATTGGTCCCGTCTCCGTCCCGCCTCCAAGAGGCGGGATAGGCCGTTAAGGCCCTTAACAAGCACTAAATTGCCTCTATAATGCCGTTTTGATAGGCCTTGGTGATTTTAACCCTTTTCTGACATGAAGCATGCCTGTTCTGAAACACGACTGTGAAACCTGGCGGGAGCACAATTGGATTGCTGACTATTAGCTGCAGCTCCACCATTAAATAGGATATTTGATTAGCCATCATTTGCAGGTGGCAGGACATTGTTGTCTCAGGTCTGGAGGAACTTTTAGAAGGCATAACCACAGCTGTGGAAGTTTGGAGCCTGACACCCATCTCCAGTGTGACCTCCTGGGAAACCCCTCTTGCCACCTTCACTGAGCGCTTCCTCAACTGAGGCACATACCAAGTAATCCTAAGCCCTCAATGTGAAAGTCCCATTCGCGAAATGACACACGCCACAACTACAGCAGTAGCCATCAGATTTTTTATTTACAGTAATCATCTGATGGCTTTTTAACATAAAACATCAAATTTCACCCAAGTGACTACCCTTGTGACTATTTGTGCAGTATCTTTCTCTTACGCATGCTCCTATGTGGTGCTTCCCCTGTGGCTTCAGCAGATGTGGAGGCCCCTTGCTCGCTTTCTTGCTGCTCCTGTCTCGACGCCTTTGGCGGGCGTCCTCTGGGGTTGCGAATCTGTGAGAGCTCGTCAACAGTCTGCTGCTCCTGCGGCTGTGCAGGGGTTGAGACGCTGATCTCAGTTGGGTGGGGACTCTGGTGGGGCTCTGACCGAGGGCTCCGCCGTGGCATGGAACTGTGAGGGCTTGGAGAGGAGTCCCCACTTCTTTGATGTCTGCCACCAACTTCCCTCTCATGGGTCAGGTCCCCCTCAGCGCTTGCAAGTGGCTTGAGAGCACCTTGCTGCACATCAGGGGGACCATGGGGACCCGTATCTGCACTGGCAGTCCTACTCAGAAGGACTTCCATGAAGGTCTGGTTTCTCTGTTCAATAGATGACCATCGCTCCTCCAGAGACGTCATTCTATTCTGAACACTCACCATGTTTTCTGCACTCTGGCGACTTATCACCTCCATGGAGGTTGCCATCCTTTCTATGGTGATGCGTTCATGCGCCAATGACTCCACAAAGGCTCTGCTCATGTTTGCAATGGACTCCTCCATTCGCTCCACACTCGCAGCGACCCTGGAGACAAAACCTGCCAGAGACTCCTGCATCTGCTCCTGGAGTTCCAGCACCGCTGATCTTATGGATGGACCCAGAGGCAGAGGGTCGACATGCAGCTGAGCCGAGCTGGCAGAGTCCTGCGCCCTCTGACTAGGACTCTCCACTGCTGTCCCTGTCTCCACAATCTGCTGATGCTCACTTGTGAGCTGTGATACACCAGGTGACAATATATCTCGTGATGGTCCCACCGAGGTGTGAATGTCTGCGCTGGTGCTGAGTGCGCTGAATTCTGCTGATGCTGCGCCCTCAGAGGTTGCAGCTTTTTCTGAGGAGTCTGGATGCTCAGGCTCTTCCTCCTGGTTAGTGGGGACGGGTGCTTGCGATGGTCCTGTGGGGGAGTAAAGGAAAAAGTCAGCGATGTGATGTCAAGGTTACATGCACATTGCATATTGCAGATGACCATAAGTCCATCTGTTAGAGCTTCAGAATCATTATCAGCGACTCATGCAATGTCATTGAGAGAGATGGAAAACTATTCTGTCACCAGCTTGCTGTGATGCACCCGTCTGTCCGTCCCCCACTTGCGCATCGTCCTCCACTCCCACGATCTCCAGGACGGCTTCCTCCCAGGGGGTGAGGTGGGCTACTGAGGGTGGCCCTCCTCCTGTCCTCGTTCTTTCTCGCTTATTGTGAGCTCTCTTTTCCTGCAATGAGGGAGACAAGTGGAGGTTGAGTGAGAATGAAGGAGTGAGTGTAGAGAATCCATAGCATAGATGCTTAGAAGGAGACAAAGATGGAGTGAGGTGGCAAGACCTAGGGCCCTCCCTGTGTGTTGTCAGTTGTTTTCATAGCATCACAGTGATAGGGAGTGTGAGGGCTACATAGTCGAATAGTTAGGTGAATGTGACCATAGAGAGAATGGGTAAGGGTGCATGGATGTCAGTGTCAAGTGGGATGTGGAGGAAGAGATTGCTAAATCTGAGTGCTGGTGAGGAGAGGCAATGGGGATCAGATTGAGGGTGATGGGAAATTCATACTCACTTTTCCAGTGCGCAGAAGGTCATGAAATCTCTTCCTGCACTGAAGCCAGGTTCTGCGGGTTACTGACAAAGAGTTGACCTCCTCTGCCACCTGGATCCACACAGCCTTGGTTTGCTGGGGAGGCTTCTTCCTCGCTGAAGAAGGGAAGAGCACCTCTTTATGTGCTCTTGCTCCCTCCACTAAAGCCTGCAGGGCAATGTCATCGAAGCGGGGTGCAGACCTAGGTCTCTGGCTGGCCATTCTTCCTGCAGGTGCCTCTTACTGCAAAGGCCAAAAAGTTGGCAGTCTGCAGAAGAAGCAAGGCTTGTTGCAGACCTTAAATGCAGCAGCAATGATGACGACATCGGAGGCGACTTTCAGACTGGAAAAACTCATTGGCCATGGGTTCCCACACGTTGGAACTCAATTGGCCAATTAAGCTAAAATCGCATCATTCTCCCACATCGATTTAGAATCGGGTGGCTAACACGAAGGGGTCGATTTTCCCGAAGCTGTCGGGAAGAAGGCGGGACTACAACTTTCGGGTTTTTCACCCGCCTACATCGACGTCCGGCCAATCCGCGCGATTTTCCCTTGATTGACCTTGTTGAGCCCGCCCAGCGGGCTCAGCAGGCCAATTAAGGGCCACCCGGCAACAGGTGACGTCACAGACTGCAATTTCATCTGTCAAGAGTTCTTGACAGATGAAATATCAGTGTTTCACAGCTGTTTGAAGCTGCCAAACACTGACAGTCTGAGTTCTAACATGAGTCCTTCTGCACAGACTCAGTTAGAACTCTCAGCAGCACTCAAAGCTGAAGGCTGTCACTTTTCACAGATCGCAGCCATTCAGCTTTAAGTGCCGGCTGAGTGATGCGCTCCCGACGCCTGCAGGAAGAAAGGCTGTTAAGGTAAGTACAGGTAAGTAAAAGTTCTTTACACACTTTAGACACACCAAACACACTTACCTTTGCACTCATGCACCCATCACTCACCTGAGCGCCGACATCACGACCCCTCCAACTCCTTCAACCTGACGGCCCGCCTGCTCTAACCTGGCGTGGTTTGGAGCCGTCGGGAAACCCACACGAAACCCCTCAAAATAGGGATTAGGCTAAAAACTGCCTGTTAACTACCTGTTAACAGGCAATTAATTGGCACTAATCCCTTCCCGCCTGGGATCGGCGGGTCCCATTGCGGGGCGGGTACCCGCCGCCTCTGAAAGTTGCGTGGAGCGGGGTTTTAGGCAGGATGGTGTCGGGACCCCCAAATTCGGGATTTCCGCCCCCCCCACACGCCTGAAACCCCGCCTGACGGCTCCACGAAAATCAACCCCGAAATGTGGATTACACGACCCCAGCCCGCCCCAGTATCAAAATCCAGCCCTTCATTTCACTGCCTGTGGGCTGCCAATACAAGTCTGTCAGTCAGAGCAATCAACGAATTGCAGCTTACAGCCAAGTGCTGCCAGACGATTTTTGGTGTTAAAGTTAGTGCCAGCCCGCCCAGCTAAGCAAGCTAATGTGAGTTTGCACTAAGTGAACTTCCATTTAGAAGTCCAGGTTTAGCAAGAGCGCAAGTTGTGACCCTTGTTATTTTATATTTCGAAGCGTGTAAGAAAATACACATTTCACAGTGTTGAACTGTGTAATGTTTGTTCATCAATCCAGTGGAAATAAAACTGTTTATTGCTTTGAAATCTGTCTCAATTCCCAGACTGCTGTTCAGAGAGAGAAAGGAGAATTCACCTGTCAGCACATGATACAGTCTAATAGCCAGTGTGCACAGTAAGGATTCTCTGTTATGATGCCTAGGTCATGCTATTGTTTACCGAGATATTGGGCAGATTATGGTGCATTCTGGAGATGTGAGGCCCGCTTATGGATGTGGCAGAACTCAAAAGAATATCTAATGTAAAAACCCCAAAATGTGACAATCTTGAAGGACAGAAAATGTTCAGGGTTGCTGTGGACCTAACTGATGTGACACCCCACATGCCATTGGGATTAATGTAACTTCTTTTTAAACTCAAGGGTAAACATGTTTAGTTATTCACTTCATTGAGGAGATTGCCTATTCATATACCAGCTCTAGCTCGGATGAAAAGCAAAAAAATTCTGTTCTCAAGCCTTCACCAGTGCCATTTTAAATCAGCTGCCAAAGGGACTATGCAAGAGTGATTTAGAAAAGCTCGCTGTGGTTTTTCCTTGGTACTACAGTGTCAACCAACAGCAATGCAGTTGAGATCAGAAACGCAACATTGGGGATCAAAGCCACCGTCGCACCACTGTATGACTGTTCCACCACGATGGTGTTCCGACATGGTGTAATATATGTTAAAACACCACTATTAAGTTAAATCTAGCTCAATGGGGTTAAATTTCACAGAGCAGCAGAGCTGAGAAATGTAGAATAGACTCTGACACGGGTCGGTTTTAAACAGGAGCGTGTTGAAGAAGGCCCAGCAGCGCCTATATTTCCTAAGGAGGCTGAAGGGATGTAACCTGTCACCCCTGATCCTCTCTAACTTTTACCGCTGCACAATAGAGAGCATCCTGACAAACTGTATCACAGTATGGTATGGCAGCTGTAGCTACTATGACCGGAAAGCCCTGCAGCGGGTAGTCAAAACTGCCCAACGCATTACCGGCATCTGGCTACCGACCATAGAGCACATATACCAGAAACGCTGTTTACGGAGGTCACGGTCCATCATCAAAGACCCTACCCACCCCAGCCACAGTCTGTTCGCCCTCCTGCCATCTGGGAGACGCTACAGATGCATTCGCACCCGTACGACCAGATTTAGGAACAGCTTCTTTCCCAGGGCTGTCATCCTACTGAACTCCACAAATAAACTCTAAAGCCTGCACATCTGCCAATGCACTTTATTATGGTTATGTTATGTTAATATACTACAAGCCAAATGTATGTTGAATGTTTAAATGTCTTAATCTAAATGTACACTCTCAGGAGCCGCAAGCCTACATTTTGTTGTACTGCACTTGTGCACTAACAATGACAATAAAAGTTGATTTGATTTGATTTGTGGGGGGAGGGGCAGGCTCAGAGTACTTTGACTCCTGGGCCTCATTAATGCCTGACTGGCAGGCTTCCCACCTGAAATGGGGCGGTAGCACAATGAAAATCGTGGGGCAGCACTTACTGCCCTGTTCCTGCTGCCACTCTGACCGCTGCCATTTTGGTAGAGGCTTTGAAATGGGCGGCCCAAGTGCCGACTGGAAACAGGTGGGCCTTCATTAGCCCATGCAGATCAGGTCCTATGATGTCAATGGAACATTGATGCAATTTTGAAGTACCAACAGACTGAGTGTGCGCCGATTTATATTTATATGAAGCCTGACCATGAAAATGGTTCGGGTCTCCGACCACTTTGCTTGTTTTGCCTCCCACCCAATGGAAGCAGTCCCACAAAAATCTACCCCCATTGTTTCCAAATAAAATCTACTTTTGGCAGAAATAACCCATCAGCTTTTTAAATGCAGTGTTTGCATTTAAGAAGGTCACCTTAGGAGTTTAGAAGTTGTTCCTTTCATGCACAACACAGTTGGAGTCTTTTAGAAAATATAAGCCATCTTATTTGACCTGTGGCAGATTTCATAAGATAGGGCTGATGACCTTGACTCCTCAAACAGATTGTAAACAACTGTTGGAAAGAATTCAGAGAACCACATTTAGCAGGTAAAGTGAGAGACATAACCCTTTCAGCACCTTACATTAATACTAAAAAGACTAGCTGGAAGCTAGCTGCTGGCACAGGCCTTCATAGATTACATAATGTTCTCATAAATTTTATGAAGTTGTTTTATAAATGTCTGCAATAGATAAGATTTTTTCCCCTCGCTGAAGGCAGTGACTCATAACATCTGGTTCCATGGCACCAGCTCCCTCTCTAGTACCTTAGCCAAGAGATCATTGTTCATATGTGAGTCTAGTCAGTAGAAATCACAGCCACTCAGGACAAATGAAGAAAAAAAGGTTTTGTGGACTCAGCTTATTTTTTACTTGCTTTGTTTTTAGTGAAGCAGTAAGGTTTGCAATTGCTACTATAATGTGTGTGTAAAATTGAGAATAATGGCACACCTATAGGGATAAAATTCATAAGAAATCACATTGCCACAGACACGAGATCTTGCACAGTATTTTCAGTTTCCATCCATTTGTAATCAGTGACTTATCTGCTGGTCAATTAGCTGGCTTCATGTCTGTCTGTCACCTGCTTCACTGAAGTGTGTTCTCAGCTTTCATATTGTTTCCTTTCAAGGATCTGCTGTATAGTATATAGTTTGATAGGCAATATCTTACTACATGTCTAGTGCAGGAATCCAAATACATACAGTGGACCCTCCATTATCCACACCTCTATTATTTACCATCTGGATCAACTGACAGGATTTTCTCAGGACAAAGCCGTGTGCAAGAAATGACCTCACTGCACAGCTGTGTAGAGTACTTGTATTCATTCTCATGCCTAGTGTATCGCAGTACCATAAACCTAAGACTAACATTTGGACACTTTCCATTATCTGCCCACGGGACTCCTCTCCATTACAGCGGATAATGGAGACTCCACTCAAGTTGCTTCCATATAAGAGTAACCGCTCTGTGACGGTAGCTATTTTATTAATTACTTTCTTGAATTCTCACGTTGTCTTGAACTCGTGGTAAGTATTCATCGCAGGCAGCTATCATCAAAATAAATTCACATTTCTTTCTATAGTCTCCGTAATAGAGCATGCTCTTTGGTAGGATTGACCTGTTGTAAATATGCTGCAATGATAATTATTTTGTCTGCAATGTTTCTTTTACCATTTTTTTTCCCTATTGAAAAAAATGGCTACACAGTGGCTGCATAAAAATAAGTTATTCTTTACTGAAATCCAAGTGATGCTAATCCTCATTATAGTTTGCTGCTAATACACCATTAATGCTGCCTTTTACTATTTCTCAAATCTTACTAGTCTTCTTAATTAGCTCTTAAGTTGCGATTAAATAGGTCATCCTCACTGCTCAATAACAGTTGTAAAAAAGACATTCCAGTGCATTTTATACCTCAGCAACTGGCTTCAGTGGTATTATGATTCATGAAGCACAACTTGCCAAGAGTCCCTACAGTATAGTAATTGCTGAGGCAAGCTGCAAGAAAACACTTTCAATATCACCATAAAGAGAAATTTTAGGCTCTTAACAAAGTTGAAAATCTTAGTGATTGATGAAGGAATTGCTCACACAGAAGCCAGGTTTTCATCATCTTTTGTTTATGCAATGCCAGACAATGCAGCTGTTTGAATGGAAACTTTTGCCCAAACAGTATCTTAGTGCCTGAAAGCTGCAGAGTCCCCATTTGTTAACCTATGTGTTCTATTTTAAAATGAATGAATGGAATTTCAAAATTCAAGTCAGAAAGCTTTGTTGGGCCTGGAACTTGCGGTCCTGATGACGGTGAACTGGCAGTGTTTGCCGTCATTTCGCCTTTGAAACTGACCGCAACTTCAGGATTTAGCGCATGTGCAGCCTAATGCGGAAATCCTGAAGTTGCGGTCTGTCATTCACTGCTCCTTCATAGGCTGCGCTGTGCAACCCAACCCCGCCCACAGAGCCGGCCATCAGTGTAATCTCTCAAATCATTGAAACTGATGAAAACTTTGGCTCTTCCATGGTAATTAGGCTGTTAATTACCCTATTAAAAGTGAGATCCTTTTGGATTAGGTGTAAATGGGGTTTTAACAGCGTATTGCCTGCTAAACAAAGGTTAGGGCCCTGAAAAACGAATTTCAGTTTTGTGCAGTGTCAAATTTATCCATTTTAATAAAAAAATAAGAAACTTAAAAAAAAAATTCATCTTTATTTCAGACTTGCCTTTTCCCCATGTGAGAGTCCCAATCTTTGTTTTGCTCTCTAACATTTTTGAAAAGTTAGAATTTTAGGAGCTTACCCACTTCCTGGTTTGCTGTTTGCGAGAATTCAGCGTTTTGATTGGCTGCCTAGGCAGCTGTAGAAGTCACAGCAGCTCTTCGCTGGGAATCCCCATTAACTTCCGTTGATTTCAATTACGCGTCGGTAAAACCCGAAATTCTCAACACTGAGATCGAGAGATCTTTGTGCGAAGCTTACTTGGGGGCCAGCGGCGAGCGCCTTTGCTCCTGCAGATTCCGGGCCCTTATGTCATTAAAAGAAACTGCTGCTAAAGATTGCACAATAAGCTTTTAAAATGGTAGAAATTTATGAAAATATTTTGTGGAACCAGGCTAAGTAACCAATACCTTTCTGACAAAATGCCATATTTTTGTCTAGTTTTGGGTTGGTAACCTTCCCTTTAACTCAGGTTACAATTTACAAGTCACCTGCAGTTAAATTCATCTTTCTAGCCTAAATTGATACAAATGTTGCACAATTTGTGGATTGTCGGGAAGATTATAGGTGTGAGAGACAAATTAAGCCGCACAATTCAAAAGTAAACAATGCTGTGTGATTGCTTCAAGTTATGTATATGAATTGAGTTGTCAGTTATTTAGATCCACAGAGCTCCAACAAATGTTTTATTTAAGTAAGTTGAATTGGTGAAATCAGAGAGAATTGTTTTAGAACCTTCAGGAGTTAGTCAGGCCAGTGTAGCTCCCACAACAACGAGAAATATAAGAAAAAAAAGAATCATTGTGTATATAAAATGTTAGTTCAAAAGAATCGTCATTTAATGTAGAGTTTACGAACATTTCTTGTTAATTTTCTTTTAAGAAACTAGTATACTTACAGTAGAAATTGCACTATTATTTATTTGCTTGTTCATCTATTGCTAAATAAATTGCTTCAATGTTAAAGTTTGAAACAAGTTTGTGATGTTCTGTCACTTATCGGAGATGGAAGATGTTGTGTCCGTGTGTTGATAGAGACACTGAAGACAGGAGTTGGTTCATAGGTGTTTACTAAGCAAAGTCTGGGGGGGGGTTCTAACGGATATACACAATATACAGGCTTATATAGCCGAGTGGCCATTACCGGCACTACAGCACACCTGGGGCTCTTAAAGGCACATACACTACAATTCCTCCCCTTTTAGCTAACCAGTACATCATATTTTAAGTAATTATTAATTACATGTTATAAGAAAAATAATATACACATTGCTGTAGTTAATTAATTATAAGTCAGTCTCTCAGGAGGCTTCCTGACTCGGTCCGGATAACGCCTCGGGGGTGTAGTAGTTTCTGGTGGTGTAGTAGGCTCTTTTGGCAAGGCTGATTCGGCTTGAATGCCAGTGTCGGGTTCATCGGGTTCCAGTATCACCGGATCGGAGGTAGATATGGGTATCTCTACTTCATCGTTAGACGTATAGAGTGGTGGTGTAGGTTGTCCCTTTTCAGATGACTTTATGATTTGGTCAGCATGGCGCCTTATTATGCTTTCTCCGATGTCCACGGTATACATCAGTGGTCCTAGTCGTGTGCAGATAGTTCCAGGCTGCCATTTCTCGGTACGGTAGACCCGGGCCAAAACTTGTTGACCTATCTGGAAGGTTCTAGTTGGCCTTTCATTCATGCCTTGAAACTGCCGGTTCTCCACGTCCCTTCTGATGTTGGGCTTGACCAAATCCAGCCGGCATCTTAGGTTTCTATTGAAGAACATCATGGCGGGAGTTTGGTTGGTAACCATATGTGTTGCATTCCTGTATGCGAATAAGAAGTTATCCACCTTGTGCTGAAGTTTTATGTCTTCATTACCCATGGCCTTTATGGCCTTCTTGAAGGTCTGGACAAACCTTTCAGCCAATCCATTGGTGGCGGGATGGTATGGGGCGGATGTGTAGTGCTTAACCCCATTGTTTTTTAAGAACTTTCTGAATTCTTCGGACACAAATTGCGGTTCATTATCAGAACATATCTGTTCCGGCAGCCCATTCCTGGCAAATATGGTCCTTAATACTGTGATGGTTTTTTCCGTGGTGGTGGAGGACATCTTTATTACCTCCGGCCACTTGGAGTGTGCATCAACCGCGATTGAGTCCATAAATGGACCAGCAAAGTCGATGTGCACCCTTTGCCAGGGAGATGAGGGCCACTCCCATGGATGTAGAGGGGCTTGTGGTGGAGCGTTTTGGACCTTCTGGCATCCTAGGCAGCTCTTGGTCATTTCTTCGATGTCTCCATCGATACCTGGCCACCATACAAACGCCCTAGCTAGGTTCTTCATTTTCACTCCACCCAGATGCCCCTCATGAAGCTCCTTTAGCACTTTATCCTGGAGTTTGGGTGGAATCACCACTCTGGATCCACACATCAAGATTCCTCGGCACACTGACAGCTGTTCTCTTCTTTGCGAGAATGCTGGCAACAGTGGTTCGCCATGTGCTGGCCATCCCTTCACTGTTAAATCGTAGACCCGTGAGAGAGTCGGGTCATTTCTCGTCTCCCTTTCAATGGTAGAATTTGTTACAGGTAGACATTCCACTATGGTAGAGTGGAACATCTCTACTGGGCCTACTGTAGGTGCCTCTTCTACCGTTGGCAACGGTAGGCGCAATAAACCGTCAGCATTCCCATGCTGTTTTGATCCTTTGTATTCTATGTTGTATTGGTGTGCCCCTAGAAAAGGGGACCACCTCTGTAGCCTTTGCGCTGTCATAATGGGAACACCCTTTTTAGGGTTGAATATGGAGATGAGGGGTTGATAGTCAGTCAACAAGGTAAATTTTTGTCCGTGTAGGTAATGGTTGAATTTCTTCACTCCCCATACCAGGCTGAGTGCTTCCCTGTCGATTTGGGCATAGTTACGCTCAGCTGAGTTTAATGAGCGTGACGCAAAAGCTATCGGCCGTTCTGAGCCATCAGGGGATTTATGGGATAATACTGCTCCTATGCCGTAAGGGGATGCATCGCACGCCAGTCTGATTGGCAGTGATGGGTTGTAATGAGCCAAAACTTCTTCGGATGTGATCAAGCCTTTGCATTTATGGAAGGCACGTTTACAGTCTTCGTTCCATTTCCAAATCACTCCTGTTTGTAGAAGTTCATTAAGAGGGTGTAGAAGAGTTGATAAGTTCGGTAAAAATTTATGATAGTAATTTATTAATCCCAGGAACGACCTTAATTGTGAAACATTTTCAGGTGCTGGGGCTTTTATGACCGCTTCAATTTTTTCAGGTGACTTATGCAACCCTTCCTTATTAATTATGTGGCCACAATATGATATCTGATTTTGGAAAAATTCGCACTTGGGGCGATTTGCTTGTAGGCCCCATTCTCTCAGCCTAGTGAGCACCTGCTCCAAATTGGCAAGGTGCTCGTTGTCGTTTTCTCCTGTTACAAGGATGTCGTCTAGGTAGCATTGAGTCCCCGGAATCCCTTGCAGGACTTGCTCCATAGCTCTTTGCCAGATAGCTGGAGCTGATGCTACTCCAAAAACCAGTCGATTGTACTGGTACAGGCCTTTGTGTGTATTTATCGTGAGATACTTTTT
This sequence comes from Somniosus microcephalus, assembly GCF_052327205.1. Classification (NCBI taxonomy): domain Eukaryota; kingdom Metazoa; phylum Chordata; class Chondrichthyes; order Squaliformes; family Somniosidae; genus Somniosus; species Somniosus microcephalus. The sequence continues at coordinate 199,505,042 of NC_140996.1, read as the reverse complement.
AGAGTCCTCCTCAACCTCCATCTGTAGATATGCCTGTGCCAAGTCAATTTTGGTGAAACGTTTCCCTCCGGATAGTGAGGCGAAAATACCTTCTATCCTCGGAAGAGGATACTGTACCGTGTGAAGGACCGGGTTTACAGTCACCATGAAGTCTCCACAGATGCGAATTTTTCTCTGTTCTTCAGATTTATCATTCTTCAATGCTTTCTTCATGACTGGGACGATGGGTGTTGCCCACTCGCTCCAATCTATTTTAGATAATACGCCTGCCTTTTCCAAATTCTCCAGCTCTGCCTCGACTGCTGGACGAATTGCGTATGGCACCGGTCTTACCTTAAAAAACTTGGGAATTGCTGCATCTTCCACTTTTATTGAGGCGGTGATGCCTTTCAAGGTTCCTAGTTTCTCTTGAAACACTTCCTTGGCGTTGGCCAAGATGTCTTTTAATCGTTCAGGTATGACGTCATCATCATTTTTTTCCTTACTGGTCACCGTCAGTGCCTGAATGGAGTGCCAGTCTAAACGTATTTTCCTGATCCATTCACGTCCCAACAGCGGTGGAGCACCATCTTGTAGAACGTATAAATACAACTTCTGTATTTCCTTGCCGTTGTATACAACAGGCACCCTTATTTTTCCTTTGGGGTATACTTTCTGCCCCGTATATGTTTTCAAGATAATGGATGTGTCTTTTAAAGGTATATGCGGAAATAGCCGCTCGTAATCCCGTCGATTTATGACGGTCAGAGCTGATCCTGTATCTAGCTCCATTTTAACTGGGGACCCTGCTATTGTGAGGGTAACCCAAATGGTCTGGTAATCTTCTTTGGCAATTACATTATGTAATTTGAGAGAGCTTAGTCTCTTGTTCCCGGAGTCGCTATCGCTCTTCTGGTCTTCGGAGCTACGGTCCGTCATGATTTGTACCTTCCTGTGCTTTTCCTTATTGATTTTTTTTCTGTTAGTGGATTTTTTGTTTCCAGATCGGCATACACGTGTAATGTGTCCCATCTTTCCGCATTGCCTGCATGCTTTGTCCTTGAACCAGAAGTCCCTCTGGTCATGGGTGGATCTGCCGCAGCGATAACATCTCTTGAAACCCCGTGTCATTTCATGGGTGCCGAAGTCCTGTGGCTTTTGCTGTATCTCTGCAGCTCCTCTTGCACTGAAAGCCTTGTCCAGTGTTACATCTTTCTCAGAAAGTAGAGAATCTGCCAGTCCTGCCTCGAATTGGCAGTGTAGGGTATCAACAATCTCCTTAAAATTCTTGTCCATCGGTTCGGTTGGAGTGATTAAATTTCGTAACAGCCCATATGCCTTTGCGCCCATTAGGTTCAGCAGTACTGAAGCTTTTTTTCATCTTCTATTCCATTTGCAGTGCAATATACCTCTACTCTTTCCACGTATGTGGTCCAATCCTCTATTTCGCTATCAAAAGCATCAATATTGCCAGACTTAGGCATTTCAGAAAAGATATGGCGCTTCCCGCACTTTTCTTTCTTTTCTGCAGCAAAGATATGGCGTTTCCCGCGCTTTCCCGCCGCTGCTGCCGATGACGACGCTGTTTCCCGCGGTTTCCATTCTTTTTTTATTTATTTATTTATTTACAGTTGGAGACTCGTTCCCGCCGGACTTTCTCTCCAGGTCTGAACGCTGACCTGCTTGCCGCGCCGGCCGTCTCCCGAGTGCTCCCTCCCAGTCCGTTATTGTTTGACTCCGATTTCGCTGCCTGTCTCAGCTGTAGAGCCAGCCGCTGGAGCCCCAGCCTGACGCCCAGGAAGGATTAGCGCAGTACCTGCCACCAGCTTGGCCAGCTGGTGAAACCACAGCTTCCCTCACTTTCTTGAGTCTTCTGGACGCCCGAGGAATCGATGTCCTTGAGGTGCTGCCGAATTGCAGGTAAGTCCGTTTCCACTTCGTCGCCACTGTTGTGTCCGTGTGTTGATAAAGACACTGAAGACAGGAGTTGGTTCATAGGTGTTTACTAAGCAAAGTCTGGGGGGGGTTCTAACGGATATACACAATATACAGGCTTATACAGCCCGAGTGGCCATTACCGGCACTACAGCACACCTGGGGCTCTTAAAGGCACATACACTACAGAAGAAACTTCCTGTCGAGATACAGGATCGATGCACTAACTAAAGTAATTAACAAAAACCGTTTCTGTTTGTTCCCCTGGACAAGCTTACACAAACTTAACTAGATATCGGGGCCAGTGATAACTATGACTCAATTGTGAGAATCTAAAAACAGAGGCGCCCATTTAACCAGAGAAAGAGAGGCAAAAAAAAGTCTCATCTGAATAAATGGCCAATTTAAAGGTAGAGTACCCTTTATCCGAACTTCCGAAAACCGAAACCCTCTAAAAACCGAAGGTTTTTTCGTTCAGCGTAAGTCCAGCATAAGTCGTGCGCACGACCCCCCGTCGACCCCCCCCCCCCGCGGACCCCCGCCGGCCCCGACCCCCGCGGATCCCCCCCCCCCCCCCCCGCGGGGGGGTCGGCGGGGGTCCGCAGGGGGGTCGGCGGGGGTCAGGACCGGCGGGGGTCCGCGGGGGTCGGGGCCGGCGGGGGGTCGTGCGCACGACCCCCCCGCCGACCCCCGCTGACCCACCTTCCGAAATCCGAAATTCTCCGAAAACCGAAACACGGCTGGTCCCGAGGTTTTTGGATAAAGAATAAGTTTAGGTTAATTGAATTGGTGAACTCTATATAGGGTAAATTTTATGAATTTACATTACTGGTGCAGACTTTTTAAAATATATTTGTCTGCAGGATGCGGGTGAGGCTGGTAAGGCCATATTTATTGCCCCTCCATTGTTGCCCTGAGGGAATTAAGAGTCAACTATGTAGTTTGGGACTGGAGTCACATGTAGGCCAGACCAGGTAGGTTCCCTTCCCAGAAGGGCATTCGTGAACCAGTTGAATTTTTATGACAATCAAGATCATGTTTATTTGATCTGGTGCTAGCCCACAAATCACCAGATTTAATGAATTCAATTTTTCAGTTTGCCATGGTGGGATTTGAACTCTCAATCTTTGGATTGCTAGTCCATTACCATAACCACTACGCTAGCCTACAAATTTGTACCCTTTACATGGTGGAAATATATATTGGTAATTCAGCCAGAGAGTTCGATGGGCCCCTCATGATTTTACAGCTATTAAAATGATGCTGATTGTTTGGAAACAATTCCTTTTTAATTAAGATTTGATCAGTTACCCACTATGACGAAAGGATTTCCAATATTTAGATCCAGTGAAACATATGTTCTCATGAGTGAGAAGATCTGCATATTGGGTGGAAGATGATACAGGTCAACAATGAATGATCTTGTATGGTCTGAAGAGTATTATGTCAAGTGTTTCAGGCAAGAAGAGAGACCATCGCTAAGATTTGTGAGCTTCTTACTACAAATTTGAAGTAATTTCTGTCAACCTCCAAGGAGTATCTGAGCAGTTAACAATCGAACTGCCTTGAATATGTTAAGCACAAAGAGGTAGAAATTCCTCTTCTGCACTTGCCAGTCCTTAGTTTTCGACCCATTTACTTTAATAGTGTGAAAGTCATAGGCTGATAAAAGCAGAAGCAGAATTTCTATTGTAGGATATTTCCAAATTCCTGACATTAGGCAAAGCACAATGTAACAGTTTCTATAGCAGCTAATCAAAATATACATGTAGTGTTACTTAACACAGGAAGAAAAGAAAACCAACAGGTAGCAACACCAAAAGTTTTCTGCACACAGGATTTCCTCAATTGCAGGATGCTGTGGACTGTTTGCATATTCAGATATGGGAAACCAGTGTTAATCCTGTGGCCTACATTATCAGGTTGAACGGGAAACTGTTCAACCTCTGTCGCCTCCAGTCCAGAGCCAAGGTCGTCCCATCCTCTGTCGTTGAATTACAGTATGCAGACGACGCTTGCGTCTGCGCTCACTCGGAGGTCGAACTCCAAACCATCGTCAACACCTTCACCGAAGCATACGAGAGCATGGGCCTTACACTAAACACCTGTAAGCCAAAGGTCCTCTACCAACCTGCCCCCGCCACACAGTACTGCCCCCCGATTATCAAAATCCACGATGAGGCCTTGGACAACGTGAACCACTTTCCATACCTCGGGAGCCTACTGTCAACGACGAAGTCCAACACCGCCTTCAGTGTGCCAGTGCAGCCTTCGGTCGCCTGAGGAAGAGAGTGTTTGAAGACCAGGACCTCAAATCCGGCACTAAGCTCATGGTCTACAGAGCAGCAGTGATACCCGCCCTGCTGTATGCCTCAGAGACATGGACCATGTACAGCAGGCACCTCAAAGCACTGGAGCAGTACCACCAACGCTGCCTCCGCAAGATCCTGCAAATCCATTGGCAGGATAGGCGCACCAATGTCAGTGTTCTTGCTCAGGCCAACATCCCCAGCATCGAAGCTTTGACCATGCTCAATCAGCTCCGATGGACGGGTCACATTGTCCGCATGCCCGATACGAGACTCCCAAAACAAGCGCTCTACTCGGAGCTCCGGCATGGCAAGAGAGCCCCAGGTGGGCAGAGGAAACGCTTCAAGGACATCCTCAAAGCCTCCTTGAAAAAGTGTAACATCCCCATCGACACCTGGGAATCCCTCGCCCAAGACCGCACAAATTGGAGGAGAAGCATCTGGGAAGGCGCTGAACACCTCGAGTCTCTTCGCCGGGAGCAAGCGGAAGCCAAGCGCAAACAGCGGAAGGAGCACACGTCAACCCAAGCACCCCACCCACCCGCCCCTTCAACCACCGTCTGCCCCACCTGTGACAGAGACTGTAGGTAGTGAATTGGACTCATCAGTCACCTGCGAACTCATTTTTAATGTGGAAGCAAGTCATCCTCGGTTCCGAGGGACTGCCTAAGAAGAGAAGAGAAGACATTAACAGGAAGTAATTCCATTCCCCCAATATGCAAGTTGTTTGTGATGTATGGAAAGTCAGGTTTCTCACTGCAAAATATCCTGGCCCAGCACATGATTCATTCATCCTTTTAAAATTCCTATCTCCTTGCAATGCTCCAGAGGATAACCATTTAATTGGATGCTGTTAGCTGATCCATATAAACCCTGACTAATGGCACATGCACACCTGAGTTTGAGAGGTGCTATAGCAGGCTTCAGTAAATAAAGATAGATGTGCCTTTGATATTTCTGATGGTGCCTTATCCTATGACCTGAAATAAGTCTGCCAAAACTTAGCGTATGTTCAACAATCTGGCTATAAGGTGAATTGTACGTTCACAGATCAAAGAGCAGTAACTGTCTGATACAGGGTAATAAAAAAGAGGTTACAACTGATTGCACCAGGGACGATGTCCCAGAAATGTCAGGAATTATCTAATTGAGAATTACTGTACCTGAATAATAACAAATATGAGCAGATATGAATAACTATCCCTTTTTCTGATGATTATTATGAATGTTGTTTATCTGTTTCTGTCTGGTTACCCATTTTACTATAATAAAAATGATACATTTGGTGCGGATTTCCTGTTCGCTAGAGTGTGTCATACTGCAAATTTCTCTGTCACACTTGTATATAAATAGCCTGAATTTAGGAATAGCAGGAAGCATATCCACATTTACAAATGATACTAAGCTAAGAAATAGAATAACTTGCAAAGAATAGAGCAGAAAATTGCAAAAGGACACAGATTAAATGAGAGGGTGGAATGATGGCCGATGCACTTTAATGGAAAAAAAGTGGATTTTTGGCTGTACGGTTAACAGAAGGGAGGATAATCTAAGCGGTAAAGCACTAAGTGGTAGGCGAACAAAGGGATCTATGGTCCAGGTACTGGACATTAAAAGCTAGCTCATGGGTGCAAAAAGCAATTGTAAAGTTAATGGGAGACTGGGATCCATCAGAAGAGGTGCAGAATGTAAAAGCAAAGAACAGAGCACTGTAAGCAGACCTAATATGCAATATTGGGGTTAGATTTTAACACTTGGGCAGCCAGCCGACTGTTCTGACAGCGAAGAGTTTGCTCAGGCCCCATTTAAACAGAGCCGGCAAGCTGCAGGGGTTCAATGGGTGTCCTGACGTAGTTCGTCGGATTCGGGACCAGGCAATGTCAAGCGGCCCAGAGTAGGTCCTGGGGGAGGCCATGATTGCGATGCGGAGGGCAGAGCCCAAGGCAGTATCAGCCCAGATTATTTTAGTGGGACCTGGAGGAGCATTCCTGCTTCTCCTGGACTCTCAAAAATGATTTAAAACTTACCCTTTTCTGGCCTCTTTGGCTAGATCACTAGTAAAACTGTTTGAAGTGTGCACAGTGCTCTGCTCAGTTCTGTCTTAAAATAATGATTTGCATATTAAAAGGGACCTATTGCCTGAAACAAGCAGATGCTTCGGCCGCCCATTGGTAGGCCCCTGTAAAAAATGGCGATCGCTGGAGCGTTGACGTTAATGGAGCGGTAAATCTGCTGACCCATTTTGAGGTCGTTACCGTCCTGTTCAAGTCGATTTTTTTGTGATTTTAAAATCAGTCCCATTGTGTTCTGTTTTTGGTTCTTCATCCTAGGAAGGATATACTGCCCTTAGAGAAAGTTGAATGATAATTCACCAGGGCCGATACCTGAGATTCTGGATAAACCTGGGTCTTTCGGATGATACGTTAAACCGAGGCCCCGTCTGCTCTCTCAGGTGGACGTAAAAGATCCCATGGCACTATTTCGAAGACGAGCAGGAGAGTTATCCCCGGTGTCCTGGCCAATATTTATCCCTTAATCAACAACACTAAAAAAAAATCTAATTATCTGGCCATCATCACGTTGCTGTTTGCGGAAGCTTGCTGTGCACAAATTGGCTGCCGTGTTTCCTATATTATAACATTTCAGAAGTACTTCATTGGCTGTAATGCACTTTGGGATGTCCTGAGGTTGTGAAAGGTGCTATATAAATGCAAGTCTTTGTTTCTTTTATAAATGTAAATTTTACAAGATCCTGCAACACTGGTTGGGCCTCGCGATTTTTACAGGGGCCTACCTACACAGCCAGCACTTAGCTAAGTCTTGAAGAAGCGGTGGAGGAGGCTCATGTGGAGCATAACCGGCATGGACCTGTTGGGCTGAATGGCCTGTTTCTGTGCTGTAAATATTTTGTAATACTTTGTAAGAAGGTAACTGAGCACAAGTCCCTAGTTTCCCAGTGACATTAAACAGTGCAATTGGAACACAGAGGATATGCCTCGCTAGTCACAGCTACATAATCAATGGCCCCTTTCCATCTTGAATGACCCCATTCTAATACCTTATAAATCTGTCTGATTGTCTTGCTATCTATTGGAATATTGAACATTAGGATCAGCAAAATATTTTTCAAATGTTATGTTGCAGAAATCGGTGTGTGAGGGAAGTTCAAAAACATAGGATTACAACATTCACCTCCAGTAATCTAAGCCTTACCGGAGTACAGGTAGACTATCCTTTATCCACACTTCTGAAAACCGAAAACCTCTGAAAACCGGAAGTTTTTTTGTGGAGCGTAAGTTGTGCGCACGACATAACCCGAGTGGCGCCAAACATGACCCGACGCGGCTGATGCTTTTCTGACCTGATTTGTGGGCAGCTTAGCGTAGGAGTCAGCCGATATCTGGCTTTCCCACAACTGGCGGCGGCAGTCGAGCCCCAGACCCCCGCTAAGTCAAGGAATTCAGATACGGAGCAGGGGGAGCTGTAAACAGACTGTGAGCGGCAGCACAGAGAAGCAGGAAGGGGAATGAGACACGGAACAGTCGCAAGAGGTAGCCTGAACTTTTAAAATTTATATTAAATACAAATACTAATTACGAAATTAATTTAATGTTCAGAGTTTCCCAGTCTGAAATAATACCTTCTGAAATCCGAAAACCGAAACACAGCTGGTCCCAAGGTTTTCGGATAAGGGATAGTCAACCTGTAATTCCCAGCACACCCTTATTATTATACTTATGTTAGTGGAAGTGTTGAAAACTTGATATGCAGCTATTAATTACTATATATGCTATGGGAAGTATGACATGGAACTTGCTTTTGTATAAACCTGGTCTATAGTGTTGCCTTAAACTATTTACTGTGGAATTTTATTTCATGTATACGTAATGAGTATTAGAGATTAAGAAAGAAAGTTGCAGTAAATGAAAATAGCATTTTGTCAAAAATATATGTGGCATGAATTTCAATGGGGATTGTCTTGTTCAACCACCGTAACTCTGGTGGAAGAGCCATGGAAACTCTGGCTCTTCTGTCAAGGTTACCACAGGCCAGTGGAAGAACCCTATGATCTTGGCCAATTTGGTTTGAAGCTGTAATGCCCCCATTGCACCTTTCAACTACACCATTAAGCAGTGCTGCTTAACAAAACAGACATGACAATTTGATGTGGGTTGCTTAGGAAAGCATCCGCTGTTTAAAAGTTGTGCCAACATATATCTTGCGTCATCAATATTTCCAAACTGTATAATTGAAAGAACTAGGATCCCCATATCATTGTAATTTAGAAACCATGAATTTCTCCCAAATTACTGATCTCTGACAGAAATATAAATATATTTTATGCTATATGTAATATTTTGTATGAAGTCTCAACTCTAGACCAAATTGTTTTAAGAAGGTATTGCATCATTAATTGCGCATACTGTAGGTATTTGCAGAAATTATTTTCTTGAAATTCCTCATGCAAACAGGAAGTGAGAAATAACGACAATTTGCATTTACTGACTACTATTAATGCAGCAAAACATCCAAAGGATCTTCACAAGGCAAAGTTGGAGGGGTTCAGAGTTCAGCAGGAGACAGATGAAGAGTTAGGGAGGAGTAGCTGAAGGTTTGCCCAAAGAGAGTAGCTTTAAAAGGGGTCTTGGAAGGTGCGGAGAGATGTGCCAAGCCAGAGAGAATCCCGCAATGTCTGAAAGCAAAAACAGCAACGGTAGAAGGCAAAGGGGTGCACATTTGAGCAACATTGGAAGAGTGGAAGGTGTGAACTGAGATTTAGGACTAAAGGAGGTTGTAAACATAGGGAGGAGTGAGTGGGTGGAGGGATTGTAGATAAGGATGGGGATTTTGAAGTTGATACACTGATAGATGGAGAGACAGTGGAGGTTGCCACGGGCAGAGTGATATGTGAGCAGGAATTAGTGTGAGATAGGATGCTAGCAGCAGAGTTCTGGATGAGGGAAGAGGGATTGTGGCTAAGGTTCAGTGTTTATTGCAGGAGCCAAACAGGATGGCTATCGTCATGGCAGTGATGAACTGGAGAATGTTCTGGCTCATACATGACTTAGGACAAGCAGTCAGACAGCATAGTGCCAGTCAGAGAATCAAGGGTGGTGAAGGTGGGGTAAAAATGTGGAAAATAAATGGAATGTTTCTCATTGTTAATGCGAAAACCATTTAGATTGTTAAAGATTGTAACCAGGCAGACCATGGTGTACTGCTCTTAATAAACATGCATGACCTCTGTGGATGATTCTTACTTGTAACTTTTTAATTAATTTTTAAAAATCTCTTTCAGGTTTCTCTCATTCAGCATTCACGTTTGGAATAGAAAGTCACATAAGTCAGTCAAACATCAACGGGACACTAGTGCCACCTGCAGCACTGATCTCTATCCTTCAGAAAGGATTGCAGTATGTTGAGGCAGAGATCAGCATCAATGAGGTAATATGATGGCAAGCAATACATATTACATTTAACCCAGTCACTTCCTGGTTTCTGCTAGATAACAATTTGTAGGTTTGACAGTTGATTGACTTGCTGTTTGTTATATTTTGACATTTATATATGATTATATGCACAGAGTAGAAAGAGTTTGAAAGAAGGACGGTTGAATTTCTCTGATACTGTTTCAGTGTTAAAGTAAGAGTTGTATTAAGAACCTGTATAGAATTATCTATATTGGTCATTTTAAGTGCTAAAACCCATCACTTGGTAGGAGCAGCTGAAAATCTTTGGCATTTCTTAATCGATTGCCAGCCACATCGAAGGCTGACACAATAACCTCACTTTGGTGGTGCTGCTGGAGCTGCTTGTAAAACTCCAGGTGAGCACCAGGAGCAAATGTCGTCAACATCGTGCACCCTAACCTTTCAACCAGTAGCTACAGCATCTTGGGCTTTACCACCTGCCACAAGCATCTTCAGCACAGCCCTTAATAACACCGCTCCTTCCACAGTATCCTGTTCCTATCTTCCAAGCATCCCTTTTCAAGCCCTTCCGTGGCCTACTGTTTCAAATGTGTCTGTAATTGAAGAGTCTTTGACCGTACCAAGTCAATCAGTAGTTTATAGTAAGTGTTACAATGCAGGCTATGTCCCAAATTTTTTATTCGTGCTCTCCACAAAAGTCAGCTTCCGCAGGCGATCCCGCGCATTCTAAGGAATGAAACTGGTATAGCAAAACCACAGTGTGAACAGTGAACCCTTCTACTATTGGAGTATGCACTGGAAATAATACGGCCCGCCCACAGCCGTTCCCCACAGTCTCTCCGAACTAGTGGGGAACACCACACTGAAAATGTAGCTCAGGTTAAAAAAAACAAATTTATATTTATTAAAAGTGCATTTATACCAGAAACAAGAATAAATCAGATTTTAAAAAAGTAACAGTTCAGCCCTTAATTCTCCCTGTTACTTTAAAATGATTTTGCTCAAACCAAAACAGCAAGAATATTTGCACATCCTAGCTATTGGCCCGGAATTTGCGGTGGGTAATAACGGCAAACTAACAGAGTTCACCGTTACTACCCCTTTGAAACTGACCTCAACTTCACGATTTAGTGCATTTCTAAACGCGGAAATCCTGAAGTTGCGGTCTGACACTGGCTGCGCTGTGGTTTCCCCCCCGCCCCCCTTTATAGCCGGCAATCAGTGAAACTGACAAAAACTTGGACTTTTCCATAGTAATATCGCTGTTAAATACCCCATTAAATGTTGGGCCTTGTTGGATTAGGTGTAACTGGGGTTTTAACAGCGTATTGACTGCTAAACAAACGTTATGGCCCTGGAAAACTGATTCTAATTTTGTGGAGTGTCAAATTTCTCCATTATGATAAAAATTACACTTTTTTGAAATAAATACTTTTTTATATTTTTTAAAAGTTCATGATTATTTCAGTTTCTACCTTATCCCCATGTGAGAGCCCCAATCTTTGTTTCGCGCTCTAACATTTTTAAAAAGCCAGGATAAAAGCAGGTTCTCATTTCCTGCTTCTCTGTCTGTGAGAATTCCGCAATGTGATTAGCTGCTTAGACAGCTTGTTGACGTCACAGCAGATCGTATTGGGGATTCCCCACTATACTGCGCTGAAATCTCTTGCGCATCAAAAAAGGCAAACTTCTCGCCACAGATCGCGAGATCCCTGTGGGCAACTTTCTTCGGGGCCAGCGGCGATCGCCTTTGCTTCGCCACCGACCGCAAATTCAGGGCCGTTGTGTACATGCGAGGGAACTGCACGAACTAAACTAAACGGCTAGGGAAGGCTCGTCAAATTTATTCCCAGATTGAGGGAGTTTATGGCTAAAGAACTGTCATTCAAAAATCAGAACAATGACTCAATGTCTTGCATCCCATCTCAATTGGCAGTTACGCCCTGCATCTGTTTTAACCAGAAGGTGCTAATTCAAGGTACATCTGGCTAGCTTTTGATAAACAGAGCTTATGGTTCAGCCATCAGGAATTATGGTAACTTCACATGTATTAATGCATCTCAAGCCTGCAGTATTTGACCAGCCTGATATGGGGCTGTTTACAAAGGGGTGAACAAAAGGCAGACCAACCCCACTCTATCCCCACCCCCCGTCTTCTGCAATTCAGCGTCAAAACCAGACAGGTTTTGTATTCTGTCCTTCACAAAGAAATATCTCCGAGAAGGGAGTCACCGAAATAATTATCAAATCATTACAATAGCAAAAAATTCCTAATAGAAATTCTGATAATTTGAAACAGGACAGATCTTCTGGTCCATCACATTAAGATCTGTAACCTTGCTTACCTCCACTGCTAGTTCAACTCCTCTACATAGAAACATAGAAGATAGGAGCAGGAGTAGGCCATTCGGCCCCTCGAGCCCGCTCCGCCATTTAATGAGATCATGGCTGATCATCCAAATTCAGTACCCTGTCCCTGCTTTCTCCCCATATCCCTTGATCCCTTTAGCCTCAAGAAATATATCCAACTCCAACTCTTTCTTGAATATATTGAATGAATTGGCCTCTACCACTGAAACCCTCATCCATGCCTTTGTCACCTCCATATTCAACTATTCCACTCTCTTCCCGTCCTTTGAAAGACTTCAACTCATTGAAAACTCAGCTGCCCGCATCTTATCCCACACCAAGCGCCGCTCGCCCATCACACCTGTCCTCGCTGACCTACGTTGGCTCCTGGTCTCCCAGTACCTCAAATTTAAAATTCTATCATTGTGTTTAAATCTTTTCATAGCTTTGCCCCTCCCTAACCCTATAAACTCCTAAAAGCTCCCCCGCCCTCTTCCCTCCGCACCACCAACACTCCTATAAGACTCTTCTTAAAAAAAACTATTCTTTGACCAAGCTTTTCAACACATCTCCTAATATCTCCTTCTTTGGTTCAGTGCCCATTTTATTGAAACTCTTTGGGACATTTTTCAATGTTAAAGGTGCTATATAAATGTAAGCTGTTACTGATAGAAATTAGTGACATGCTACCATTTGTAAAGAAACCTCAATACCCTATGTATTTGGGTACTTTCTGAAAATCCCTGGGAAATCACATCAATCTAATAAATGTAGATTGAGCAGTGCATGAGTGCAACTTCAGGATGGCCATTACACAATCTGTACTAAATAATACTAAGAAATTAGTGAGCAGTTGTTAATATGTCACTAAACATAAAATGCTGAACATTGTTTATGTACCCAGTGGATGGGCTGCAAATACCGATTCATTTAGATTTTTGGCCCCTCAACATCTGGGAAAAGTTGGAGGGCAAAACAAGGAGAAAAAAACTGGCTTAGTCGCAGAAGGGTAAAAGAACTAATGGACGTGGTTCTGAGTCTTTCCATTATCTGGCACAAAATAGACCTGAACAAAGTCTTCAGCTTTTAGCCAGTCACAGCTGAAAATGTATTTATACTGTATCTGTTATTTAAACAAAGCAGCAATTTTAACATATAAAAGCAATAGAAACAATGGGACCACAAAGACCTGCTTTGGTGCACAAAAGAGCTGTGAACACACAACTAAAACAAATCTGAAATTTTCAATGTAAAGCACTTAGTATGCAGTGTCCATTTCCTTGTGATGAGCGCAGCAATTTTTAGGAAAAACATGTACATTCGAATAAATCAAGCAGCTATTTCAGTCTCGCAGCTTCGGTCTAGTGTCTAATTTGGATAATTGTGCTCCTGTGTTAACAATCAGTACGTGAATGTGCAAATAGCTATGTGATCTGCAAAGAAAGCTCTTGCAGAAAAGTGTGTACGCCTGTCCATCCAGTTTATTTTCTAGTTGAGGAGGTTTTTGGAAGAAGGTGGCTGCCTAGACAGTACTGCTGAAATGTGCTTTGCTATTTTCTTTGTGTCAAATTCAGTAAAATGAACAGCAAAAACATTACATCATAGTACTCAGGCTCAATTAAGTCAAGCTTGAAGTAAACAGGAGATGTGAATAAGATTGGTGGATAGGCCAACTGAATTATTCAGAGCAGGTGCAGCTTCTTTATTAGATGTCATCAATTTAATACATGCCGGGGCTTCACTGCTGTATTTAACCCTTAGGATGAAATGTGCGCGCACGCTTGTTTATTCCTTCACTAACTCGGGGAGGTAACGTGATGTAGCTCTGCATCATAAACTGCCTTTACGTGTGCTCTAAATGTCTGTAAACCACAATGGTGTGACTTTGAGTGTTCATTTTTTCCCCCTAATTTTATCCCCTTTCCTGAAGTATGTGACTCTATGCTACGCTTCATTGTCTATGTATCAGCCTAGACAATAAAGCTAGGATGTTCTGCTGGAATTATGCCAACTCCCTGGCATAACGCTAGTGAGCAGGGGTGGAAAATTGAGCAAGGATCCGTGCCACTAGCTTCCCCTCATTTTATAAATCTTTTACAAAATGTAGACTTGAAACTGATCATTTTCAATATGTTACGATGCAGTCTTTGTGTGTAGATAGCAGGTGCAGAATTAGGTTCGGTAGCGCCATTGCTTGGGCGCTACAGGTACCATTCGGGGACCAAAATGGCGTCCACGCTTTATACGCCATATTGGTGAAGGCGTTAGCCCGCGCGTAGCTAACGTTCGCCAGAAGTATGCAGAGTAGGCAGGTCATGACGTCAATCAGGGTGCAGCACAGATTTGATGCCAGCGGTGCCATTTTGGAGCTCCACGCTCCAGGGGCGCCCCCTCTTAACATTGCATAGCCGTTTCAAGTTACAAAAGTCTGTAGGTCTGTGGTGAGGCAGGTGCTGAAGGACTTTTTGCTGACTTCAAGGCTTCTGCATAAACCAGTTGCTCCCAGACATGAGTGAACTAGTAGGCACCTTGGAATACTGTATGACTGGGAGAACGAGCAGAGACCACGGAGAGCAGGACCAGCTGCTAGAAGAGGGAGGAGGATGAGGGGCGATGGATTCTCATCAGGAGGCCATATCTGCCCAGGGTATTCGGGGAGCAATTCTCCTACCTGAACCTCAGCGAGGAACAATGTGTGAGATGTCTGCGCTTCAGTAAGGACATCCTCACTGAAATCTGGCAACTGCTGCAGCCACAACTGCAACCTCAGCAGGGCATAGATACATAGAAGGTAGGAGCAGGAGTAGGCCCCTCGAGCCTGCTCCGCCATTCAATGAGATCATGGCTGATCATCCAAATTCAGTACCCTGTCCCTGCCTTCTCCCCATATCCCTTGATCCCTTTAGCCTTAAGAAATATATCTAACTCCTTCTTGAATATATTTAATGAATTGGCCTCAACTGCCTTCTGTGGTAGAGAATTCCACAGGTTCACCACTCTCTGGGTGAAGAACAGCATTGTCAGTGGCTGTGAAGGTGAACGTGGTGATGAACGTTTATGCGTTTGGCTCTTTCCGAGTGTAATGTATCCACGTTTGCTGATGATACAAAGCTAGGTGGGACAGTAAGCTGTGAGGAGAACACAAAGGGCTGGATTTTCTCAATGGAGACGTGCTGGAGGCGGGACTTCTGGTTTCCGGGTTTCTGTCCTGCCCCCAGCGACGTCTGACCAACCCACGCTATTTTCCCTTGATTGACCTTGTTAAGCCCGCCCTGCGTGCTTACTGGCCAATTAAGGGAAAGCCAGTGACAGATGACGTCAGCATATGACGCTTCATCTGTTGAAAATTGGACACAATACTCCAGTTGAGGCTGAACCAGTGTTTTATACAGGTTCATCATAATTTCCATGCTTTTGTACTCTATACCTCTATTTATGAAGCCCAGGATCCCATAAGTTTTTTTAACTGCTTTCTCAACCTGCCCTGCCACCTTCAACGATTTGTGCACATATACCCCCAGGTCTCTCTGTTCATGCACCCCCTTTAGGATTGTACCCTTTAGTTTATATTTCCTCTCCTCATTCATTCTACCAAAATGTATCAATTTGCACTTTTCTGCGTTAAATTTCATCTACTACATGTCCGCCCAATCTGCCTCTTGAAGTCTATCACTATCTTCTTCACTGTTTACTATACTTCCAAATTTTGTGTCATCTGCAGATTTTGAAATTATGCCCTGTACACCCAGATCCAAGTCATTAATATATATCCAGAAAAGCAGTGGTCCTAGAACCGACCCCTGGGGAACACCTCTGTATACCTTCCTCCAGTCCAAAAAACAACTGTTCACCACTACTCTCTGTTTCATGTCACTTAGCCAATTTCGTATCCATGCAGCCACTGTCCCTTTTATTCCATGGGCTTCAACTTTGCTGGCAAGCCTATTACGTGGCACTTTGTCGAACACCTTTTGGAAGTCCATGTACACCATGTCAACCGCATTGCCCTCATCAACCCTCTCTGTTACCTCATCAAAAAACTCGATCAAGTTGGTTAATCACAAATTGCCTTTAACAAATCTGTGCTGGCTTTCCTTAATTAACCCACACTTGTCCAAGTGACTGTTAATATTGTCCCTGATTATTGTTTCTAAAAGCTTCCCCCACTACCGAGGTTAAACTGACTAGCCTATAGTTGCTGGGTTTATCTTTACACCCTTTTTTGAACAAGGGTGTAACATTTGCAATTCTCCAGTCCTCTGGCACCACCCCCATTTCTGATTAGGATTGGAAGATTATGGCCAGTATCTCCGCGATCTCTTCCTTCACTTCCCTCAGTGTCCTAGGATCCGGTCCTGGTGCCTTATCTACTTTTAAGTACAGCCAGCCTTTCTTGTACCATGTCTTTAATAATAGATTCTAGCATTTTCCCTACTACTGATGTCAGGTTAACTGGTCTGTAGTTCCCCGTTTCCTCTCTCCCTCCTTTCTTAAATAGTGGGGTTACATTTGCTACCTTCCAATCTGCAAGAACCATTCTAGAATCTATGGAATTTGGAAAAATGACAACCAATGCATCCACTATCTCTATAGCCAACTCTTTCAAAACCCTAGGATGTAGGCCATCAGGTCCAGGAGATTTATCGGCTTTCAGTCCCATTAATTTCTCCAGTACTACATTTTTACTAATACTAATATCTATCAGTTCCTCATTCTCACTAGACCCTTGGTTGCCCACTATTTCTGGGATTTTTTGTGTCTTCTTCCATGAAGACAGACACATGGTGGAATCTTACCTGGAAGGCCAAGTTCGAGGCGGGACTGCTGGTTTTCGGGTTCCAGTCCCACCCCCAGCGACGTCTGACGAGCTGACGCTATTTTCCCCTGATTGGCCTTGTTAAGCCCGCCCTGCAGGCTTGCCAGCCAATTAAGGGAAAGCCGGTGTCAGATGACGTCAGTTGATGACGCTTCATCTGCCGGTTTTCTTAAATGCATATGCACCACACTTGTTTGACAGATGATTTGACAGCAATGAGGTGCTGTCAAACACTGACAATCGCTGTCCAAAGGTGAGCCCTTTCACCCAGGCTCTCCAAATACTCTCTCCTTAGGATAAAACAGATGGCAGCTGTAGCTGAGATTGCAGAAGCCATCTGTCACTTCTCCCGATGAGATGAGTCTACACAAACACTTCACAGCTTGTCACCTGCAGAAACATCTAAACACATTAACCATTACTTTCATAACTTTCCTTTACCTCTGATACTCACCAGTGTCACATTGAAACCTTTAAACCACTTTTTCAGCTGTCATATATACACAAAAATTACAGTAGACCCACATCATGCCTCACTTACCCTGGCGGAGTTCCCCGACGTCGAGGAAGCCTGCACCAGCAGTGGGAAAAAGTCTCTTAACTGCCTGTTAACTACCTGTTAACAGGCAGTTAAGTGGCTGTAATCCTCTTCCCACCTCTGGGAGTCAGGACCCTGCGCAAATCGGGGACCCGACTCCCGGGAAGATTGGTTGGAGGCGGGTTGGGAGCGGGTTTGGGACCCGCTCCCATTTTGGGGGATTTTCCCAGCAGTCCCGCCTCCAGACCCACCTCCTCAGGGCTGGTAAAATCCAGCCCAAATGTATTTGTTTAATTTCTCTGCCATTTCCTTATTCCCCATTATAATTTCTCCTGTCTCAGCCTGTAAGGGACCCACATTTACTTTTGCTAATCTTTCCCTTTTTACATACCTATAGAAGCTTTTACAGTCTGTTTTTATGTCTCTCGCTAGTTTACTCTCATTCTATTTTCCCTTTATCAATTTCTTGGCCCTCCTTTGCTGCATTCTAAAATCCTCCCAATCCTCAGTCTTACTACTCTTTTTGGCAGCATTATAAGCCTTTTCATTTGATCTAATACTACCTTTAACTGCTCTTGTAAGCCACGGTTTGACCACTTTTTCTGTGGGATTTTTGTGCTTTAAAGGCCAGATCCATAATGCCTCCTTCCTCGTTGGGCCGGAAATGTACTGATCAAGAAAGTTCTGTAACATTCTCCTCAACCAATACTGCCACACTACCTCCTATCTTTCCTGAACACCCTATATCCAGGAATATTTAATACCCAATCCTGCCCTATTTTGAGCCAGATCTCCGCCGTTGCCACGACACCATATTCCCATGTGGCTATTTGCACTTGCAGCTCACCAACCTTGTTTACTATGCTTCGTGCGTTCACATACACATACACTGTAAACCTATCTTAGACCATCCTGTGTTCGCTCTTAGTCTGACCCCACCTAATACCTTACTATTTCTTACTTTAGTGCTATCCGTCTCTCCCAATCCTTTGTGCCCATTGTTTCTCCTTTCTAATGCTACATCCTGGTACCCATTCCCCAGCCAACTTAGTTTAAACCCTCCCTAACAGCACTAGCAAACGCCCCCGCAAGGATATTGGTACCGGCTCTGTTGAGGTGCAACACGTCCAGCCTGTACAGGTTCCATCTCCCCCAGAACCGGCCCAAATGCCCCAGGAATCTGAAGCCCTCCCTCCTGCACCATCTCTCCAGCCACGCATTCATCTGCTCTATCCTCCTATTTCTATACTCACTCGCGCGTGGCACTGGGAGTAATTCAGAGATTACTACCTTTTTGAGGTCTGCTTTTTAATTTCTTTCCTAGCTCCCTAAAATCTGTCTGCAGGACCTCATCCTTTATTGTCGTTGGTACCAATATGGACCACGACCTCTGTTCACCCTCCCCCCTCAGTGTGTCCTGCAGCCACTCAGTGACATCCTTAACCCTGGCACCAGGGAGGCAACATAGCATCCTGGAGTCACGTCTGCGGCCGCGGAAACGCCTGTCTGCTCCCCTAACTATCGAATCCCCTATCACTATTGCTTTCCCTATCTTCCTCCCCACCCCCCCCCCCCCCCGTACAGCTGAGCCACCCGTGGTGCCATGGACTTGGCTCTGGCTGTACTCCCTAGAGGAACTGTCGCCCTCACCAGTACTGCTTGGAGAGCGAGATGCACTCGGGGGACTCCTGCCTTGCCTGCCTGGTCCTCCTCTTCTGTCTGGTGGTCACCCATTCTCTCTCTGCCTGCGCACTTCTTAGCTGCGGGGTGACCACCTCCTGAAACGTGCTATCCATATAGCTCGCAGCCTCTCGGATGCACCGCAGTGACGCCAGCTGCTGCTCAAGCTCTGAAACCAGCTATTTAACCCCTGCCCCTAACTTGAAGAGAAAAAAAAAGTGTGACTTTACCAACCAATCAGTTACCAACTATCCTGTGACATTACTCCTTGTGTTTTTTTTTCAATCGCTGCTCAGCTTCCTTTATGCCGCTGCCGTTGCCTCCACTGCTGTGGCTCCCGCTCAGGCCTATGCTCTGTCCTGGGCCTTCTCCGCCTCCCTTTATGCTGCTGCCGCTCCCGCTCAGGTCCGCGCTCAGCAGTGCTAAGTGTGTGAGCGTACAGTGATTCTTGGTAGGTGAGTGATGGGAGTGTGGTGAATTGAATGTCTGAGGCTAGTGGTGCAGTTGGTAGGATAGAGCATTTGAAGATGCATTCACTGACCTTCACCACTCGTGTGAGGTCATTGAACTTCTTGCAGCACTGCATCCTGGTCCTCGAGGCTAGACTCCTGGCATTGACCTTCACATCTATCTACTTCTGCTGCCTTTTGAGCATGTGTCTGGAGGGCCTCTTAGCCCCCTGTGGATACAGGACATCTCTCCTCCTTTCCACCTCGTCTACCAAGACCTCCAGTGCAGCGTCAGAAAACCTTGGAGCCCCCTCTCTCACTTGCTGTGCCATTCTTCACTGTTTCCCAGGTCAGAATTACTTCTTGCACAACTGCCAGCACCTGCTCCACCCACAATGCACCTCCCCTTTAAGAGGTGCAGTCTAGCTTTAAGAAGTGCTAGGAAGTTAGGATTTTGGGCCCCCTGCTGATGCATGCAGCCAATGAACAGTGAGGTTAGTGCTGGCTGCACGCAGACATCGTGCTGATCAGCAGGCAGCACGAAGATGGCGTGCTGCCTGCATTTCAAACAATGTGCACGGGTTAATCGCGCATCGCGATTCCCACACCTGTTTTCGGGGGCTATCAATTTAGCCCCCAGTACATTTTATTCCAGGAAATCAGATTTGAGAGTGATCAGATTGAAGTAGATTTTAACTGCAGACATTGAATGGATGGGCAGCGGGAGGAATACCTGCCTGTTCTTGCCAGTGGGAGGCCCTGTCCATTTCGAGGGACTGGCCTCATTACCATGGCGCCAAGTAGCTGCATGCCCCTAATGGGCGTCGCACTGCCACTCGCTGGTTCTGGGCCAGCGCAATAACAGGAAGGCCAACCTGGCCGGCAGGAACATAGACTGAGGAGACGGGGGTTGGATGATTGCAGAAGGTCCCAGTAAATAATGATGGTGGAGTGTGGACAGGCTGATGAATGATGCAGGCCGATTTTAACCCCTCTACTGTTCAATTTCCGCCAGGCGGGTCAAATTAAAATCGGCCTCCGAGTTTAAATGAAACATTTTAAAACACAATAGTGCTTCTTGTACCTGATTTTGTTCGTCAAACTAGAGATTTGCTGATGAGCCAGTAAATGCACTCAGTTCTGATTATATGCAGCAATTAAACTTCAAAATGCAGATGCTTGCAGGCCTAGTTCTTTCCAGTAAGAGCTGAAATGCTATTTCATCACTTTGTCTGAAACTGTTTTCAACCATCTCGTAATTAACTCCTAAGGCTCAATTATGAAAGAGCAAATAAGGCTCCCCCGATGGCTCAGGGAATTTATCTAATGAGTATTTAAACAGGATTGATTCCTGCTCTGAGTTGAGTGAGCTGATCTCAGTCAAGCTGGTGGTAGCAGAGGCATTACAATTGGTCTCAGGGTTAGAGAGGAGAAACTTCAGCTGCTGGAAGTGGCAGTTTGTGCACACTGGGCTTGGTTGTGAACCCCCTTTGATGAATAGTGTCTCTGCTCACTGTTAAGGCACGCACATGAATAATGGTCTTGGGCTATCAGCAGCTGCCTGGCACCCATGGTCCAACAGCTGAGCAAGGAGTGTTCCGTGCTTTCAGGATGGGAACTAAAAGGAGAAAATCGATGAGAAAAAAAAGAAATGGAAGAGTTGACTCCTTGCAGTGACTCCTAACTGAAGGATCAGTGCATGATAACATTATTCTTATTGTGTTAGGCATTAAGGCACGTTAGACATTTATGTGGTCGTAAGTGCATTCAGTTACTGCCCTGCTGGGAATGCTGCATATTCCAAGACATAACATCTTACTTACTAAATGCAGCAAATTAAGGCACTAATCATTGCACAGCTGCAGTGATCATAGTTTGGCACTTAAACAAGCAGGAAATAAGGCACTTGACCCCTATAAGTCCCTGGGAATTATACAAGTGGAGCCGATTGCAAAATGACAACCATAACACCATGAAACAGGAAGGGCTGTGTTTGTGGTGACTGTGGCCAAAAAAATTGCCATGTTCAGGACTGGCCTCATTCCTTCACCTCACAGATCAGGGGAAAGGCCTGAGAGGTGGCTAACTAAACCTCCAGAAACAAAACACACTTTGTGGTGCTGCAGGTTACCTGACCAATGACTCACAGTGAAAATATGAGGCTGCTACCAGCATATGTTGGCCCCATTTAAATGGATCAAATGCAGTCCCACATCATGCTGTTTGCCCAGTTGAAATGGATACATTGGAGATTTGGGGGACCTAACCTCATGCTGGCCATTTAAATGTTATGTGCACCTGAGCAGTCTTTCTGTTGTTTGCGTTTTCTGTCCAACGTTGCCACATCAGTTGTTTTTACTGTGAATTATGATATTTTTACACTTTTAGGGTTTTTCAGTGTTTTTAACTGCTGCAGGCATTTTGGCCCGGCAGGGAAGCCATCACTCGGAGCCCAACCTGTCTATTTAAAGAGGGCACCGCTGGCTTTGGGCAGGTGCACTTGCCTCTTGCAATTTTAAATTGAAGTTTGCGGGAAAGGCGTGAAAATCCGTCCCCTGAACCCCCTGCCTGGTTTTGGCCTATGCTGCTCTTTTGTCAGCAAATGCAATAGCCAATTGCACCAGAGAAGTCCACCGATCCTGGTAGAGTTCATGTCATAGGAGACTTGACGAAGGAGCCTGTTCTTGAGGTTGGGATTGAGCCTTCAAGGTGGCTTCTGATTGGACCCACAGTGAAGTTGACTTCTGTTGGAAGTTGAAGACGCAGATACACAGTGACAAATATGCGCACAACCTGCATCCCAAGCCTGGATGTCAGTAAGTATTATGCAACTAGGTTGATCTAAAATTACTTGACGTGTTTCGTCTTTGAAAGATGACGGGCATTGCAGTATTTATTGTTCATCCCTGGCTACCCTGAGGGCATTGAGTCAATCACATATTGTGGGAATCTTGTCATATGTAGGCCAGACAGGATAGGTGTGGCAGATTCCCTTCTCTGAAGAAGATTAATAAACCAGTTGGGTTTTTACTCTTTCTGGCACCTTTCACATCCATTTTCTGGCACTAGTCCACAAATGACCAAAGTTATTAAATTAAATATCTCAAGTTGCTACAGTGGAATTTGAACTCATAACTCTCAGGGTTGCTAGCCCAGTACCATAACCACTAGGCTACTGCAGCCCAAATTAAAGAGATGTGTGCACTTCGAGGTAAGTGTTTGCATATGTAGAGCAGAATTTTAACCACTTAAGACCATACCCTCTGGCCAAATATTCCTGTGTCTGTAGCCAATTCAGATTAGGGGAGGTACTCCTATTGGGAAATTGGACTGGGTCAGTTCTCTGCCCTGCAGGTGCAGTCAATCTCGTGCACTGGGACAACCCAACCTATTTTTCCCACTATTGCAAAATTGGAACTCATGAGTTGTCTTTAGCCATCAGTTGATGTTTTTCATCCACTAGCATGTAAAATTTACTGCTGCTATTAAGCTTGCATTGTAATTTGAAAACTGGACTTAATACAACCAAAGTTGCCTTAATGCCTGAATTGCTATTTGCTATGTGGAGATAAATGAGCATAAAAATGACCGAGTCTGAACATACATAAGGTTCTTAGTTACATTCAAGTCTCTAGAAAATCTGTACTCAAGGGACATATAGCTGCTCGATTTTAAACGGTCTCTCTCAGTTTCTGAGCTCCGAGCTGAACAGCACACGAACGAGTGTTAGAATTGACAAAATAACCAACTTGCTGTAGTTTCAGATACTGAGCAACGTGGGTTGTGGGATTCAAGGAATTTTTAATTTTTGGCTTCATTGATCCTGTGCGGTTGTGTGTTTATTGGCATGATTCAGCCTTTTGTCAATCAACTGTCTACCATAAAAGTCAAGTCATGACGTGTACGAAGATGCAATTAATATATCAGATTTATGTATTTCAGTATGTAATGTCACTGTAGAATGTACCGACTTCCAGTTCAAAAATGTTTCAATCGTTTCTCATATTTCAATTGCTGGTCTATATCCTATTCAGAAGAAATTAAAATAGCCATTAACCATTTTGGTGGATTTATAATTGGCGGGGACATGCAAAAAAAAACATACAGACTTGCAAGACATTTCTGCCCACAAGTTCTGAAAAGGTCTGCAAGTCTCCCAACTGAAAGATGCATCATAAGAAACAAGAAGCACTTCCAAGAAATTTGAATTTGAAAATGCCTTTACAAAGTCACCTTTTTAAAAAAAAAAAAATGGGCATGTATTCCATTACTCTTATATCAAACATTTGAATTCTACATATCCAAACAGTTCTTGTAATAAATCATTATTAAACTCAGTCTGCTTCAGCTAGAAGGGAAGATGTTAATGCTGTGTGCATGTAAATGCCCTGAGGTACTGTACACATGTAAATTCTGCAAGTTAGCTAGCTGCACACTCCCACACTTTGAAGAGTTACGCAGACTGCTGGTTCATAACTATTTGATATGATCTCCACGCCTATCAAATCTTAGCATATTCCAGCACATTGCCACAGGTGCCGTAGACTTCCGACTCATTAATATCAAAACTGAACAGCTAAACTCGAGCATATTTTCAGTGTAACGTCCACGGGCAACGTGATGCAATCATCATTTAGGGCTTTCCAGAGTGGTCTCTGCTAATGTGTGCTGCATGTTGGGAGATGTCAGCCTGCAGTGATTAACTGCATTGCCCTGAATTTCAAACCAGAAATGCCCCATGGAACAGTAATTGTTCAATGCTGCAGATAGTGCTTCAGTGTCACCAGAAATTGGGTGCCATTTGCAATGAGGCCATATTGGTTCACCGTTTTAGTAAACATTAAGGAGGTGAATTTCCCCAACGCCCCTTCCCCCCAGCGCCCCTTCCCGTGCAAGCGTAGTAGATGCAACACTTGCCCTTTTACCTCCTCCCTTCCCACCGTCCAGGGTGCCAAACACTTCTTCCAGGTGAAACAGCGATTTACTTGTACTTCTTGCAATTTAGTATACTGTATTTGCTGCTCACGATGCGGTCTCCTCTACATTGGGAGACCAAATGCAGATTGGGTGACCGTTTTGCAGAACACCTCCGTTCAGTCTGCAAATGTGACCCTGAGCTTTCGGTCACCTGCCACTTTAATTCTCTGCTCTATTTCCACTCTGGCCTCTCTGTCCTCGACCTCTTACACTGTTCTAATGAAGCTCAACGTAAGCTCGAGGAACAGTACCTCATCTTTTGATTAGGCACTTTACAGTCTTCTGGACTCAACATGAGTTCAACAATTTCAGACCATAACCTCTACCCCTATTTTCAGATGGCCACTGTTGATGATTCTGCTATACCCATTTACACCTCTTCTAGACCCATCTTTTGTTTGTTTACTTGCACCATTACCATCTCCTTTTGCTTTGTACAATCCTTTTTCTTCTTAGGCAGTCCCTCGGATCCAAGGATGACTTGCTTCCACTTTAAAAATGAGTTCTCAGGTGACTGATGAGTCCAATGTGGGACCTACAGCCTCTGTCACAGGTGGGGCAGATTGTGGCTGAAGGGGCGGGGGGGTGGGGTGCTTGGGTTGATGTACGATGCTTGTGCTTGGCTTCTGCTAGCTCCCGGCGAAGAGACTCGAGGTGTTCGGCGCCTTCCCGGATGCTTCTCCTCCACTTTGTGCGGTCTTGGGTCAGGGATTTCCAGGTGTCAGTGGGGATGTTGCACTTTTTCAAGGAGGCTTTGAGGGTGTCCTTGAAGCATTTCCTCTGCCCACCTGGGGCTCTCTTGCCGTGTCGGAGCTCCAAGTAGAGCGCTTGTTTTGGGAGCCTCGTATCGGGCATGCGGACGATGTGACCCGTCCATCGGAGCTGATCGAGCGTGGTCAAAGCTTCGATGCTGGGGATGTTGGCCTGAGCGAGAGCACTGACGTTGGTGCGCCTATCCTGCCAATGGATTTGCAGGATCTTGCGGAGGCAGCGTTGGTGGTACCTCTCCAGTGCTTTGAGGTGCCTGCTGTACATGGTCCATGTCTCTGAGGCACACAGCAGGGCGGGTATCACAATCATACCTTTTCTCACTTAATCTCTCCTGCCTTCCATCCTATCACAGACCTTCCCTTTTGTTCTTTCCTCCCCTCCCCTCTTTTCCCTGCCCCTGCACTTCCTTAAAATTTGTTACATCTCTAACTTTTTCCAGTTCTGACGAAGGGTCATCGACCTGAAATGTTAACTCTGATTCTCTCTCCACAGATGCTACCTGACCTGCTGAGTATTTCCAGCATTTTCTGTTTTTAGTTTCTCAAATACACTGTCACTTTGAAAATAGAATGGCCCCTAATGATACCAGGGATGGAAAACTATAGTTATGAGGAGAGGCTTGAAGTAAATATAAGTATGATATTTGACTGTAAGGAATCCGGAAAGTCAAATATTTAAATGAGAAACGGGCAAACCTTTGTTGGGACATTCCAGGAGCTCATGCATGGGAGGGGGTTTCTGTGCAGTCCAAATGTGGAGTGCACTTACACTAACAGGGTTTGGCAACTTCACTGCATAGCAAAGCCGTTTACTCTTTTGAGTCATCAGTGGGAAACTTTTATGTGTACACTGAGCCGTATTGCATCTGTCGCATATTACTTTACTGCAAATACCTTTCCCAAGTCGAGGCAGATTGTTTTCTGGACTAGAGATAAGTCAATGAGAGAAGTATGTTGACAATGCAATTATATTCCTGATTACATTGCTATTTTGATCACTATTAACTCTTAGATTATCCTTCGTTAAAAGTCACCAACTTTCACCCTTTTTTATGCTCAGCAGAAACCGTTTTCACTGATGCAGGTAAGCACCTTTTTAAAGGGTTGCTTAAATTCCGTGTCTCGTACTTGTTAAAACTGTTTGGAATTCCCCCCCCCCCCCCCCCCCTTGCGTGTTTATTTGCCACCTCTTTTCAAGGCAATGAGTAACTGTTGGGGTGAAGTTCCACTGAACTCTCCAAAATGGCCATTCTTCACAAGGCTAGGTACTGTCGTCAGGCTGTTTTAACATTGGGTGCATCACACCAGAAACAAATCCTGTCCTCACCCAATATCAACGCACATACGCTTTTCAGTGGATAGCCATCATCAGCAGGAATCTGGCATCATTTTTTTCCCTCGCTAGACTGGGGCAGTTAGGCCAGTTCTATTGTTGACATCACTACTTTAGCTGGACCTTTTTGGCCTCTGCAGCTCAATACCAATCCAGGTGGAGCATTTACCTAATAACCCACTAGGCTGCTAGATCTAATAAGAAACTTGGGAAAATTCAAATCACAGAATATTATGGATCCAAAACCTCCTGTGAGATACTTTAAAAACATTTATTGGATTTATTCAAGATTAGCCAACATCGTGATCATTCCTTTACCAGTTTTTAGCTACAGAAATTAAAGTCATCATTAAAGACATGAAATTCATTGTTATTCTATTATACTGTACAGTCATTCCCTGACCATTTATTAGTTTCAGAAATTAAAGTTCAGTTTGTCTCCCATGACATATATTAATCTATTGAACTTTAAAAACTGGTCAAAAAATGTCATCCTTAAATTCTTTTCCAAATAATAAATCCACAAAGCTTTATAATATGCATATACTGTACTTCAGCTGCCTTACGCGAATCTCCAAGTGATCATTGTGTGCCTTCCCCGTATTTCATGTGGCTGCTGTCTTGCTTGGGGAAAGTGTCCTGGACGCACTGTTTACTTTCCTTGCACTGGCATGGTGGTGATCTAATAATGAAACTACTGAAACAATTAATACAACTCTGAATAAACGTGTATTTAGCAAGATTGTATCCAAAAGATTGGATTTGTTTTAATATTTTCAACAAAGAAAAGATCAAATTGGAAGCAAAACTAGTAGGAACAGTAATGGAATACTCTTGTAAACATTTTCGAATGCCTACATTATAGGGCCTGATGTGTAAATTTGCATATATGCAAATTGAGGGACTGAAATTTAACATTTTTAAAAGTTGTAGATCAAATGCATAAAAAAATACAAAGGGGGAGGGGGGAACTTGGTTATCTGTATAATTCATTTTTTACTTACAGCCACCATTTGGAACTGAACATAGGGGGAAAAATTCAGTTGGTTGCACCTCCCGTTAGTGCCTTAAGAGGGCGCTAACGGGACGCAAAGCAACTAGCGCCCGGGCGCGGCACTGCCCACGCCTCCCGCAAAATTCAGCGAGAGGTTAGTGGTGGCGCGAACCGGTAGTGCCCTGCGGCGCTGTGCCGCTGGCGATGACGTCATTGGCGTGCGCAGCGCCCCACTCACGCCCTGGCCACGATCTTTGGGAGCGCCCCCTGACTTACTGCCTGACGCTATGTCCGACGGGGTCATGGGGGCGTACCTACGGCTGGGGAGGCGCAATTTAAAGGCGAGCTGCAGGGCGGCCATTTTTGCTGCTGGCCGCCTGCCAGCACCTGCCTGCGCTCCCGTCCCAGACCTCCTGAAACGCCCCCGCCCCCCGCAGAGTGCTGGCTGCGCTCCAAGAGCCCGGCACTTCTCTTGAGTGCTGGGCTCTTTTGCCTGCACTTCCGATCCCCGGGGGCCCAGCTGGGCCCCAGGTCGCGCTGCACAAGGCCCCTCCCCTTTAAGAAGGGGAGGAAGGCCTGCAATACCGTGGCGCGACGTGCCGCAGCACATAACGCCGCAATATTGACTCACCGTGCCCCAAGAGGGATGCGGGGCGCTTCCAGTAGCGCCCAGGCGAAGTTAGCCCCAATTGGGGCGCTACTCAATTTTTAGCCCTAAGTTTCTAATCTGAGCCTCTGAAGTCCTGACTGAAGTGGCTATTATATTAGTCCTGGAGAAAAGAAAATCTCAAATGATTTTGTAGCACACATGTCTATTTACTGCATTTTTGTTGCACAACAGCTTCTTTTACATAACTCTCAACCCATGTCTTGCAAGTAAGGCTGGTATATCTCTACCAGCAAATGCAGATGTAGCTAAGCATGAGCTCCATGTAGCAAACAATTACATCATACTGCATCAATACACTCTCCCTCACCCTACCCGCTTTCACTAATGAGCTTCTGTAAGCAACACCAAGCAGTTGTCTCACACCACACTGAAACACTGTCACTCAAACTAGCATACAGTATCTCCATGTACCTTTTTAAAATGACAGCTTAGACTTTTGGCTTTTGCACAGAGTATGTTATATTATTCCTGCCTGTACCATAGGTATAAAGTTACAGCTGATGCTCTTCAGTGAACACCGTGTAAGCAGCAATGAGTGATTTCAATTGCATATTAAAGTAGAAATTCCTACATCTTGTCTCTAGTGCTGTTGAAGTCTTGGATTTGCATTTGGCTGATATAAACATCCTAATGCCAATCTCTGAGCACTGGGGTCTAATACCTTAAAGGTTAAGTGCTAATAACACCCAGTCCTCCAGTATAAACTTATTTGCATAATTAGCCACTGCACCCGGTGCAGACTCAAATGAATCTTGGGAGCAAACTAGTAGTCAGAGAAAAATTGCAAATAAGTCAGATTTAAAGGTTGGGGACATTTAAAGTGGTATGTCATAATCGGAGGACAAAAATTCAGAAAGCTTTTGGAAAGCCTCAAAAGCAATCTCAGCCCATTGCTAAGGCTAAAGGAGCAGGTGATTTAGAAACGGCAGGCAAAAATAAAAAATCATGTACGCAGTCATGAATCAGCAACCCAGCACTTGGCCATCTGTTTGATAGATGCTGAAGTTGAGAAGGTGCTCCAAGAGCCTTGGGATGTTTTCCTATTTTAAAGACGCTATATAAATGCAAATTGATGTTCATGAGGCAGTTGCGAGGTGGGTTGCCTCTGACCCACTCCACATACCCATCGATCAGTATTGCAGCCTGCCTGCAAGGAACTGCAGCCAAGTTTCAGACCGCAGCTGACCGTCATTGTTCCTGCATTTGTCAGTCCGATGCTTCGTGCTAGCTACGGGTATCCTTGCAGCAGATGGTACAGTTCTGCTTCTGCTTGTCTGCTGACCCAGACCTTAGAACATAAGTCCTACAGTCAGTGTCAAATAGGCATGCCAGGGACTGCAGCAATAGCTGGAGGCAGCAGTCGGACGGCACTGGCCCTTGATCACCCTGGCATGGCTTCTTGCAGGCAACAGCGCTTAAAGCATCCCATGTCATGATTGGGGTGCTTCTGAAGAACTATCCAGCAAAACAATGATGTCATTAGGGGTCTGCTGTCACAGCTTTCTTAAGGGAAGAAGAGCATCAACCAACATTACGTCTGCTAAAGCGAAGCAGTTTCACCCATCTCTGTAAATGGGGGTGTGCGGGTTCTAGAGGGAGGACGTGCAGCTACTGTCAGGAAGCTTAACCTGCCTGGCATCCATCCCTCTAGGTCCTGCTTTTCTTCCAAACACATCAACTGTGTACCGCAGGGCAAACCTGGTCAACATGCGGCCTAACCAGCAGTCCTTAAAGGGACCACTGCAGGCTGCCAAACAAAAGGTAAGTTTTTACAAAATACTGACCTGAAAATGGAGCCGGGAGTGCTTCTCCCAGGTCATAGAAACATAGAAGATAGGAGCAGGAGTAGGCCATTCGGCCCTTCGAGCCTGCTCCGCCATTCAATGTGATCATGGCTGATCATCCAAATTCAGTACCCTGTCCCTGCCTTTTCCCCATATCCCTTGATCCCTTCAGCCTCAAGAAACATATCCAACTCTTTCTTGAATATATTTAATGAACTGGCCTCCACCACCCTCTGTGGCAGAGAATTCCACAGGTTCACCACTCTCTGGGTGAAGAAATTCCTCCTCATTTCAGTCCTAAATGGCTTACCCCTTATCCTTAGACTATGACCCCTGGTTCTGGACTCCCTGGCCATCAGAAACATCCTTCCTGCATCTAGTCTGTCCAGACCTGACAGAATTTTATAGGTTTCGATGAGATCCCCTCTCAATCTTCTAAACTCCAGTGAGTATAAGCCCAATCGACACAATCTCTCCTCATACGTCATTCCTGCCATCCCAGGTATCAGCCTGGTGAATCTTCGCTGCACTCCCTCCATGGCAAGAACGTCCTTCCTCAGGTATGGAGACCAAAACTGCACACAGTACTCAAAGTGCGGTCTCACCAAGGCCCTGTACAACTGTAGCAAGACATCCTTGTTCCTGTACTCGAACCCTCTTGCTACGAAGGCCAACATACCATTTGCCTTCTTAACCGCCTGCTGCACCTGCATGCTTACCTTCAGCGACTGGTGCACAAGGACACCCAGGTCTCTTTGCACTTCCCCTTCTCCCAATCTATTGCCATTCAAATAATAATCTGCCTTCCTGTTTTTGCCACCAAAGTGGATAACCTCACATTTATCCACATTATAGTGCATTTGCCATGTTTCTGCCCAATCACCCAACCTGTCCAAATCGTACTGGAGTTTCCCGACATCCTCCTCGCAGCTTACCCTCCCGCCCAGCTTTGTGTTGTCTGCAAATTTGGAGATATTACATCCAATTCCCTCGTCCAGATCATTAATATATATTGTGAACAGCTGGGGTCCTAGGACCGATCCTTGCGGTACCCCACTAGTCACTGCCTGCCACTTGGAAAACGACCCGTTTATTCCAACTCTTTGCTTTCTGTCCACCAACCAGTTCTCTATCCAAGTCAATACCTTGCCCCCAATCCCATGTGCCTTAATTTTGCACGCTAATCTCTTGTGTGGGACCTTATCGAAAGCCTTCTGAAAGTCCAAATACACCACATCCACTGGTTCTCCCTTATCTATTTTACCAGTTACACCCTCAAAAAATTCCAGTAGATTAGTCAAGCATGATTTACCTTTTATAAATCCATGTTGACTTTGTCCGATCCTGTCACTGCTTTCCAAGTGCTCTGCTATTACATCTTTTATAATAGACGCTAGCATTTTCCCCACTACCGATGTCAGGCTTACCGGTCTATAATTCCCCGCTTTTTCTCGACCACCTTTTTTGACTAGTGGGGTAACATTAGCTACCTCCAATCCATGGGTACCGTTCCAGAGTCTATCGAGTTCTGGAAGATGATCAGTAATGCATCTACTATCTCTAGGGCCACTTCTTTAAGTACCCTGGGATGTAGACCATCAGGCCCTGGGGATTTATTGGCCTTCAGTCCCATCAATTTTCCTAACACCATTTTCCTACAAATACTGATTTCTTTCAGTTCCTCGCTTTCATCAGACCCTATGTTCCCCGGCATCTCTGGGAGGTTATTTGTGTCCTCCTTTGTGAAGACAGAACCAAAGTATGCATTTAGTTGGTCTGCCATTTCCTTGTTTCCCATTATAAATTCCCCTGATTCTGACTGTAAGGGACCTACGCTTGACTTCACTATCTATTTCTCTTCACATATCTATAAAAGCTTTTACAGTCAGTTTTTATGTTTCCTGCAAGCTTACTCTCATATTCTATTTTCCCTTTCTTAATTAATCCCTTTGTCCTCCTTTGCTGACTCCTAAACTGCTCCCAATCCTCAGGATTATTGCTTTTTCTAGCCAATTTATATGTCCTCTCCTTGGATCTTATGCTATCCCTAATTTCCCTTGTTAGCCACGGTTGAGTCACCTTTTTTGTTTTATTTTTACGCCAAACTGGGATGAACAAATTCTGTAGCTCATCCATTCGGTCTTTGAATGTTTGCCATTGCCTATCCACCATCAACCCTTTGAGCGCCATTCCCCACTCAATCCTACCCAACTCGCTCCTCAGACCATCGTAGTTTCCTTTATTTAAATTGAGGACCCTAGTCTCCGAGTCAACTACTTCATTCTCCATCTTAAATGAAGAATTTGATCATATTATGATCGCTCCGACCCAAGGGGCCTCGTACAACAAGATTGCTAATTAATCCTTTCTCGTTGCATAATACCCAGTCTAAGATGGCCTGATCTCTGGTTGGTTCCTCGACATATTGGTCCAGGAAACCATCCCGTAAACACTCCAGGAATTCCTCCTCCACAGTATTGTTCCTAATTTGGTTGGCCCAATCTATATGTAGGTTAAAGTCGCCCATGATGACTGCTGTGCCCTTATTGCACGCTTCTTTAATTTCCCTTTTAATGCCATCCCCAACCTCCACCTTACTGTTTGGAGGTCTATATACCACTCCCACTAATGTTTTTTTCCCCTTGGTATTTCTCAATTCTACCCATACAGATTCCACATCATCAGAGCTAATATCCTTCATTACAATTGTATTAATCCCTTCTTTAACCAGTAATGCTACCCCACCTCCCTTTCCTTTTTGCCTGTCTTTCCTGAATATCGAACACCCCTGGATGTTGAGTTCTCAGTCTTGGCCATCCTTGAGCCACGTTTCTGTAATCCCAACCAAATCGTATTCGTTTACCTCTATTTGCGCAGCCAATTCATCCACCTTATTTCAAATGCTCCTCGCATTAAGACACAAAGGCCTAGAAATTGGGTTTTGGCGCAGCGACGGCTTTAGCGCCGGAAGTTAGTGCCGGAGCTAAGTCGCGCTGGGCGGGCCAAAAATTCACTAGTTCTGCGCCCAAACGGCTGCCGGCGCTGCTGAAAGCTGTTTGCGCCTGAAAACTGGCGCTACGCGCTGAATTGCGGCGCTATTCCGGCGCTGCGGCGTCCGCTGCGGTGCGGCAGGTTCGGGAAGTGCAGGCCTCCTTCCCTTAAGGAGGAGCTGCCTGCACCCGGCCGCGGCCCGCGAAAATCATTGTAAAAATGAGCCCGGCACCTCGGACAAGTGCCGGGCTTGCATCTGTCCCGGGGGGGGGGGTGGGGGGGAGAAGTCCGGGGAGGGAGCTGCGGCCAGGCGGCCGGCGGGAAAGCGGCCGGCCGCCGCGGGGCCTTTAATGCGCCGGCGCAAAGTCCAGTAAGGCACCTCTGCCAGAACGTTGCTTGCGGCTGCCACGGGCGAGGCGGCCGCAAGTCAATTTCGGAGTTCGGGCGGGTTACCATGGCAACCGGGACGCTGCGCACACCGATGATGTCATCGGTGCCGGCGCAGCGCTAACGGCCTAACGCCGATTTAGGGACCCACTCAATTTCCAAACTGGCCATAACTCCGGCGCTAGGCCCTCTAGCGCCTCAAAAGCGGCGCTAAGCCTACCGAATTTCTAGGCCATAGCCTTCAGGCTTGTTTTTTTAACGCTCTTAGACCTATTAGAATTATTATTTACTGTGGCCACGTTTGATTTAAACCGTTGATTTCTCTGACTGCCACTTTTGTTTTTCTCCTTCCTATCTTTTGCTTTTATCCCTGTTTTCCTTTCCTCTGTCTCCCTGCTCAGGTTCCCAACCCCCTGCCATTTTAGTTTAAACCCCCCCGAACAGTGCTAGCAAACCTCCCCGCAAGGATATTTATCCCGCTCTGGTTCAGGTGCAACCCGTCCGACTTGTACAAGTCCCACCTTCCCCAGAAGCAGGCCCAGTGATCCAGGAAACTAAAGCCCTCCCTCCTGCACCAACTCTTTAGCCACGCATTCATCTGCTCTATCCTCCTATTCCTATACTCACTAGCACGTGGCACCGGGAGTAATCCAGAGATTACAACCTTTGAGGTCCTGCTCTTTAATCTGCTACCTAGCTCCCTAAATTCTTGTTGCAGGACCTCATCCCTCTTCCTGCCTATGTCGTTGGTCCCAATGTGAACCACAACCTCTGCCTGTTCACCCTCCCCCTTCAGAATGCCCTGCAGCCGTTCAGTGACATCCTTGACCCTGGCACCAGGGAGGCAACAAACCATCCTGGAGTCACGTCTACAGCCACAGAACCGTCTATCTGTTCCCCTTACGATAGAATCCCCTACCGCTATTGCTCTCCCACTCTTTTTCCTCCCTTCCTGAGCAGCAGCAACACCCCCGGTGCCAGGAAGTTGGCTGCTGCTGCCTTCCTCTGGTGAGTCATCCCCCTCAACAGTATCCAAATTGGTATACCTGTTTGAAAGGGGGATGGCCACAGGGGTCTCCTGCACTACCTGCCTGCTTCTACTGCTCCGCCTGGTGGTCACCCATTTCCTCCTGCCTGTGCAGCCCTACCCTGCGGCGTGACCAACTCATCAAACGTGTAATCCACGACCCTCTCAGCATCGTGAATGCTCCACAACCCATCCATCCGCAGCTCCAGCGCCTCAATATGGCCCGTTAGTAGCTGCAGCTGGATGCATTTCTGGCACACGTGGTCATCAGGGACACTGGCAGCGTCCCTGAATTCCCACATAGAGCAAGAGGAGCATAACACGGGGCTGGGCTCTCCTGGCATGACTTACCCCTTTAATTAATTTAAATTAATTCAATACCACCAGTTAAAGATATACTCTAGGGCGCTTATTTACCAACTGCCCCCACTACACCACAGAGACCCAAGAAAATATAAACCGCAGAATTTAAGCTTGTAATAAAAGAAATACTCACCAACCAATCACTTACCTGCTTCCTGGTGACGTCACACTTGGATTACTTTTTACCTCTCTCCTCTGCTGTTGAATTGGTGCGCCTCACCTCGCAACTGCTGCCGCGTTTAACTGCCGCCGGTCACTGCCCCCTCACAGGTCCGATGCTCTGGTCGGGCCTCACCTCGCAACTGCCGCCGCGTTTAACTGCCGCCGGTCACTGCCCCCTCACAGGTCCGATGCTCTGGTCGGGCCTCACCTCGCAACTGCCGCCACGTTTAACTGCCGCCGGTCACTGCCCCCTCACAGGTCCGATGCTCTGGTCGGGCCTCACCTCGCAACTGCCGCCGCGTTTAACTGCCGCCGGTCACTGCCCCCTCACAGGTCCGATGCTCTGATCGGGCCTCACCTCGCAACTGCTGCCGATTTCAAACTTCCGCCGCTTTTAACTGCCGCCGGTCACTGCCCCCTCACAGGTCCGATGTTCTGATCGGGCCTCACCTCGCAACTGCCGCCGATTTCAAACTGCCGCCGCTTTTAACTGCCGCCGGTCACTGCCCCCTCACAGGTCCGATGCTCTGGTCGGGCCTCACCTCACAACTGCCGCCGCTTTTAACTGCCGCCAGTCACTGCCCCCTCACAGCTCCGATGCTCTGATCGGGCCTCACTTCGCAACTGCCGCCGCCGATTTCAAACTGCCGCCGCTTTTAACTGCCGCCGGTCCACTGCAGTCCCATAGACTGTTCCAGGTCCCAATTGCCACCCCCCCCCCCCATCTCCTGGTTGCCTTCCTTTCTGGTTGCTCCCCTCCCGATCGCCTTCCCTCTCGGTCACCCAATCTCCCCGCTACTGATCAACTTCCCTTCCCCTTTAAGCACTTATCTAAGGCAATTAATAACTGGCACAAAGGCTTGTGCAAACCTAAGTGCCAGCTAAAAAAAAAATCAAAAATGGTCTAGAAATTACCTAACAATACTTGCCTTTCCACTCTGTGGCCCTTAAATGAACTTTGGTATGAGCTTTACGCTGGGCTTCCTAGATGTCTGCACACGTGCAAATCAGGAAACGTATGGAGGATGTCCCCACCCCTTTTTGAATGTCCCAATGAAACTCCCATCTGTTTTGGGCAGCCACCCCAATGCAAGAATGCCGAAAAGAGATCAGGTGGAACTGATTCCGCCAAACTTAGAGCTTCGATACACCCTGCCTCTGCCTATTTTCAGGACGTAGTGGAGATACAAATTGGCCCATTGATATTTTGTAGGTAATTTATTATTTCCTAGGGAAGTCCTCAGTACAAAGCTCTAAAGGAGGCCATATTTAACTCTTACGCCACTGTGTTTATCATGCTTTTTTAAAAATTAATTCGCCCCGGGAATGATCCCTGGGCCTGAAGGAGTAGGCTGGATTTGGGCTTCGGGCCTCATTTAAACGCGACCAGGGAGCTGTGGACACCTGCTAGGCATCCCCAAGCAGCTCGCCAGCGAAGGGGCTTGCAATTTTGGGCCGCTGCTTCGCTGGCAATAGCCTTAGATAAGTGCTTAAAGGGGAAGGGAAGGTGATCAGCAGCGGGGAGATTGAGTGACCGAGAGGGAAGGCGATCAGGAGGGGAGCAACCAGAAAGGAAGGCAGCCAGGAGAGGGGGGCCAATTGGGACCCGGAACAGTCTGCGGGACTGCAGTGGACCTGGGAGAAGCACTCCTGGCTCCATATTCAGGTCAGTATTTTGTAAAAACTTACCTTTTGTTTGGCAGCCTGCAGCAGTCCCTTTAAGGACTGCTGGTTAGGCCGCATGTAGACCAGGTTTTCCTGAACGCAGCTGGCCCAATGCCAGATGCATTCAGAGCAGATCAATTTTTAACAGGGATCCTTAAATAGGTGTTGGGCCCCTTATTTGCACATGCGAAGGGCCAAATGCCTGTTGTAGGCATGAGCCCTGGACACCTATTTTATTGCCTATGCCAATATGGTGGGTGGCGCACTTCAAGCTTGTAATGGCAATGTGCTTCCTGCCCGCCATATTGAAGGCTTATGTACCCGTTTAGCAGCTGAAAAATTGGTGCGGTGCCATCCAATTTCTAGGTCCATGTCTTCTGCTGTGGCTTACTTACTGAAGCTATTTCCAGTGCATTCAGGGGGCGGCGAATAACTGACCAATAGCTTTGTATCTGCAGAAGGATCCCAAGAGCTGATATTTTATTGGACCTTGCTGGTACAATCAGAGGTTTTCAACTTCAGTTGTAGAATGTCATTTTAGGAATTCTCCAGGATGTCAGTAGAACCCTCTGCGATGAAACTCTACAGGAGCAATTTTAACTCTGCCCTCTCCCTTCCCGCTGTCTTCTATTTTAACCTGCTCTTCTGAGCAGGCGGCAAGGCTATCTGCCTGAAACCGGCGAGGTCCTTCTTTAAGTATGTAGATCAGGGCCCTGTGATGTCATTGGGCCCCAACTGCTATTTTAACTGGTGGCCTGAGTGGGGAAGCCGTTGTGATTTTTCCACTAGGTGAAGCCAGTGGGAAGAGGAGCTGGACCCAGAAGATTTGTTCAACTTTATTTTCCATTCCTTGCGGGGGCAGGATGAGTCCTTCGGAGGAGCGGTTTCGGGCAGCAACTGACCAGTGGGGCATGCGGACGAGGGCCAGGTTTTAAAATCTCCCAGGCTTCCCGCTGTTGAAATCGGGGGTTTGGCGCTTGAATAGGCCTCCAACTGCCCGATTCCTGCTTCGAGTTAAAATTAGGGCTTATTAAGGGAGATGTGGAAATCTGAAGAGAAGTGGATTTTACAAGTTTTGATGGAGTAAAGGATGCCCAAAGATTGTGCAGATATCAGCTGTTGTCACAACCAATAATCTGTAACTATAGCAGTGTAGTCCAGGTCAGGCCACGGCGTTATACTGCATTTAAGGGGCCAGCCTGCTGAAATATGACACAATACTGGCTGCAAAAGTGCAGCCTAATAGAGCTGTTAAGAGGATCACATTCAGTTAGAGCGATATCAAATGTGACCCTCCAGAGCTGTCAGTTATTGATTCATTGAGTACAGTATTGCTAGTTTAAAGTCTATTCTCTTGCACATTGCTACATTGCTTCCCTGTTGGTGATTGAATGTTTCAACCCTACTCCCCCGCCCCCCCCCCCCCCCCCGCAATCTAAAATAACACATTAGAGACTGCCTGGTCTAATCAGCTCTTTTCTGTATAACACAAACTGGCACCTGAAGCTGAATGAGTGAGGAAAAAGTATGTGAAAGAGACCTCGGCACAGAGAGTAAGATTAAACAGACTTTATATTCCCGTGTGCCGAAAGACTGCTTTTTCTCACTGATGCCAACGAACTAAACAAGTTGAGTTACTGACACAGGGTAAAATTCTGTGGCTGGTAAGGTGGTATCATGGTGCTGATGCACTTTGGGTGCCAGCTCCCTGCCATATCAGGCGCAAAAGCCTGAGGCCTACTCCGTGCCTAGCATGTCCCACTGGGGCCAGCCAGCACGGACTGTTTGAGGGCCTGTGCACAAACTGTGCAGGGATCATTACAGGCCCAGAATTTATTTATATAACCATGAGACCCAAACTCCGTAATGCAGCTGCAGAGCCTGTTTCAAATGGATAGCATAAGAGTGGGCTGCAGGGGGAGGAAAAAAATTCCCTCCCGACCCTTCTACTTACCTGCAGATGGACTATTTGGCCTGAAAGGCTGATTTTACTTGGCCAGTCTTCAATCAGCTACCAGCTCTCTCTTTAAGTTAAAAAACTGTGTTGGCAACCAGAAGCAGCAGGCACAGGAAATTCCACCCATGAACTCCCAGTGTTATCAGGAGCAACATGCTGGGCGTAAAATTTAAATCATTGAAATGAGCTGATCCTACGTTATTGTAGAGTTCGGTGCAATTGTACATGGGTACGCACGGTGTGAAGAGCAGTCGTCCTGGCGCAATGAGGGCCGATTTTGGAGAGCAACATCCAAGTCATCGCCGGGGATACGGGCGCGCTGCCTTGTTAGCACAGACGCCCATGGAGCTCACCTGAACCGGGCACTGGGCTCCTTACAGTTGTAATTGAGGGGCCTACCACATGCGTCAAGACCCCTGCACTAAATTGGTGAGCAATGAGCAGAGCTTGCTCGGGATTCATCAGTGGCTGCTGCGGCCTAAGCAGCGACTGCCACTAAAAAAAAAGTAGGCAGGCGGACAGAATTGGAATGCTGGCAATGGCGTGTTGCCCCTGGAGGCGCGTCAGGCACCAGCAGCTCACCCAAATGATTGAAATGAGGCCTGAGACCCAAATGCGGGCAAGCCTCCCGGGGCTTCGGTGTGGGGCACGCACTCCGTGCGCACCATCTGTTATGTGCCCATAAAGGGGCCATAACCAATTTTTACCCCATAGGTTTTTAAAAAATGCTAAATTTAACCTGATCTCTCCTCAAAGTATTTAACAGATTTAAAAAATGTGCATCTGACATATAGCTCCTGACTCACTTCTTTGTTTTTGCATTTTTTTTTACTGTGTGTGAAGCGTATGGCTAATCCTTTTGTATCTTCATGTCTAATACTAGAGTTGAATATTTGCATAAAGTACTATTGCTGTTATTGAATAGTCAATGACAACCGAAACCAACATTTTAGAGCAAACAAATCCTGTTTAATTGGAAATGTACTATAAATGCAAAAAACACTGAAAAACAAATATTAAACAAGCACATATTTTAATGCCGAATACTTCCAAGAAGCTTAGCAGCCAAGTTATGTGCCTTTTATTGCTAAAGATCTCTGGGTGAAATTGGTCTATGCCAGAAGCCCAAAACGGGCTATAGCGATTTGCCTTTTACACTGCGTCTGATTTACATTCTCCATTGACTTCAGTTGGGCGGCTAATTGCTATGAACCCGTTTATGCCACTGGCGAAGACTTGTTTCACCCCCCAACTTGTATGTTGAACTACATTCATTCAAACTATTTGTCATTGGTAACATTTTTATTTCCATGTAAAGGGTGAATGATTTTTATATTGCTTATATCTTTCACTAGGAAAACCTTGAACATGTATGCAAATACAGGGTGTAATTTAGCAGAATGCTTCACACTCTGTACTTAAAACAACTGAATCATTAATAGACTAGTTAATGAAAATTGCATTGTAGAGTTTAACGTGGTGGTGCAGTGCATTACAGACTGGTGCCTCGAGTGCTAGATAGCAAATTTGTAACAGCAGTTTTACAAAACTGAGTTGTGCATTCAGATGAGACAACAAATGGAGGCCAGACAGGCTGGAGGGTAAGTCACCCTAGGCCACAGTGAAGCAACTGCCTCATCAGGGGTGTCACCAGAGGCCTAGAATCATGTCAACTGTCCATTTCCCCAACCAGAGATTGATGTGTACAGCTATACAAAGCCCTGGTTAGGCCACCTCTGGAGGACTGTGTACAGTTCTGGGCACTGCACCTTAGAAAGGATATTTTGGCCTTGGAAGGAATGCAGTGCAGATTCACCAGAATGTTACCAGGGCTCCAAGGGTGAAATTATGAGATTACATAAACTAGGCTTGTATTCCCTGGAATATAGAAGTTAAAGGGGTGATTTGATTGAGGTTTTTAGGATTTTGAAAGGAATTGATGGAGAGAAACTTTTTTCTGCTGGTGGCAGAGTCTAGGACAAGGGGACATAACCTTAAAATCAGAACCAGGCCATTCAGGAGAATAGGTAGGAAACACTTCTTCACACAAAGGATGGTAAAACTGTGGAACTCCATCCCACAAAAAGCAGTAGATGCCAGCTCAATTAATCATTTTAAATCTGAGATGGATGGAATTTTGCTAGCCAAGGGTATTAAGGGATATGGAACCAAGGTGGGTAAATTGAGTTAGGATACAGATCAGCCATGATCTCATTGAATGGCTGAGTGCCCTACTCCTGTTCTTGCGTTCCCAGGAGACAAACAAATTTAGATTTTTTTTAAATGGCATACTTGCAACCTGACTGCATCTGGCACCCTCTTAAACTACACCATGTGAATTGTTATAATTTACAGGATAGGATTTTAAAATAAGTTTTAATGATAAAAGATCAAATAATAAGCTTCATGCAAGTTCTAGGCCTACCAGTTCATTTAGGAGTTGCTTTATGGCATGGGTGGGTTCGAGGGCAGGATAACAACAACAATGTGTATCTATATAGCGCCTTTAACGTAGTAAAACGTCCCACGGCGCTTCACAGGAACATTATAAAACAAAATTTGACACCGAGCCACATAAGGAGAAACTAGGGCAGATGACCAAAAGCTTGGTAAAAGAGGTAGGTTTTAAGAAGCATCTTAAAGGAGGAAAGAGAGGTGGAGAGGTTTAGGCAGGGAATTCCAGAGCTTAGGGCCTTGACAGCTGAAGGCACGGCGACCAATGGTTGAGCGATTAAAATCAGGGATGCTCAAGAGGCCAGAATTAGAGGAGCGCAGATATCTTGGAGGGTTGTGGGGCTGGAGGAGATTAGAGAGATAGGGAGGGGCGGGGCCATGGAGGGATTTGAAAACAAGGATGAGAATTTTTTAATTGAGATGTTGCTTAACGGGGAGCCAGTGTAGGTCAGCGAGCACAGGGGTGATGGGCGAAAGGGACTTGGTTTGAGTTAGGACATGGGCAGCTGAGTTTTGGATGACCTCAAGTTTACGTACTGTGGAACATGGGAGGCCAGCCAGGAGTGCGTTAGAATAGTCAAGTCTAGAGGTAACAAAGTCATGGATGAGAGTTTCAGCAGCAGATGAGCTGAGGCAGGGGTGGAGTCGGGCGATGTTACGGAGGTGGAAATAAGCGGTCTTAGTTATGGTGCGGATATGTGGTCGGAAGCTCATTTCAGGGTCAAATATGACACCAAGGTTGCGTACAGCCTGGTTCAGCCTCAGACAGATGCTAGGGAGAGGGATGGGGTCAGTGGCTAGGGAACGGAGTTTGTGGTGGGGTCCGAAGACAATGGCTTCGGTCTTCCCAATATTTAGTTGAAGGAAATTTCTGCTCATCCAGTACTGGATGTCGGACAAGACAATTTAGAGACCTTGGTGGGGTCGATAGAAGTAGTGGTGAGGTAGAGCTGGCTGTCGTCCGCGTACATGTGGAAACTGCGCTGTGTTTTCGAATGATGTCGCCGAGGGGCAGCATGTAGATGAGAAATAGGGCAGTGAACAAATTAACAAAAGAACAATACAACCTATGGAACTGCTGGAAACAGTTTCCAGCATTCTCTGTTATTTCAGATTTCCAGCATCCGCAGTATTTTGCTATTGTAACCTGTGGAACTGTGCTGTTAGGATTTTCTGTACTGAGTTACAGCTTTAGTAAAATCTACACAAACTTCCATGTTGTTTGCTGTTTGGATCTCCTCTGGCCTAACCAGATATAAGGATTTACTTGTACTTCTTGCAGTCTAGTATACTGTTTGCTGCTCACGATGTGGTCTCTACATTGAGGAGACCAAACGCAGATTAGGTGACCGCTTTGCGGAACACCTCCGCTCAGTCCGTAAGGGGGACCCCAAGCTTCCGGTCGCCTGTCATTTCAATTCACCGCCCCATTCCCACTCAGACCTCACTGTACTCGGGCTCTTGCATTGTTCCATGGAAGCTCAGCGTAAACTCGAGGAACAGCACCTCATCTTCCGATTAGGCACTTTACGGACTCAATATTGAGTTCACCAATTTCAGATCATAACCTCGGCCCCTATTATATTTTTATATTTTTTATCTACACTTTTGGTTTGTGCCTTTTCCTTTTTCTCACTCCCACACGGCAGCTATCTTTCACTCTGCCAGTGCATTTCACACTTCATCTAGAGCCATTGTTTGTTTCTTTACCTGTCCTATTACCATCTCGTCTCACCTTGAATATCTCTTAATGTCTCTTTCATCCCCTCCCCCATTTCCCAGCCTCCAAACTGCCTTTTAATCTGTTTCATTGCCTGCTTTTTTCTCAGTTCTGTAGAAGGGTTTCGACCTGAAGCATTGACTCTGTTTCTCTCTCCACAGATGTTGCCTGGCCTGCTGAGTTTTCCCAGCGTTTTCTGTTGTTATTTCAGATTTCCAGCATCCGCAGTATTTTGCTATCGTATAAGGGTTAATAATCCTATTTCAGTGGCCAGTCTGTTCCAAATCTTTGTAAAGCTGCAGTAGGAAGTCACTTTAGAATGTTATTACAATAATATCCGGTGTATAATTTCTGCCATCATGTGTGCCTTTGTTTTCTGTCTTTACTGGAGCAACTTCTGTCGGAATGTTTTGTACGGATTTTAGCCAGAAAAAAACATTATGCAATTCATTCACAAGTGTAGTTTATAGTCTGAATATTATTTTGCAGTCCAGATTGGCTCCTCTTGAAAATTAAAGTGAAGCCCTGCTGTTGTCCTCGGGCGGGTTGGGGGGAGGGCCGGGGGGTGGTGGGGGGGATGTTGAAGGAGAAGTGAGAGCATTAGAGTGAGATTGAATTAATCGTTTAACTTGCTGCAGCAATAGGTTACCCACATAGCAGCAATAACTGAAAGCTGATGTAATTTAGGACCCAGTGAAAATGCAGAAACCAGGTTTAGAAGTCTGTTCCCATAGGAGGAGGCACGTTTGAAGGGAGTGGGAGTGAGAATTTAGATATAATTAATGGTAATGCTTGCATTCACAGTGCATCACTTCAGTGTGTATCTATGGAAACTGCAGACACACAGTGGCAATTTTTGTTTATAAGTAATACAGAGATCAGAAAGAGTAAGGTAGAGTAGAAACATTCCATCACACATCACACTACCATCATCAACCTTCAAACTATCTCGCTATCGTTCAGTGGAAAATGTTTGTCTCATCTAATAAGTGAATGCATCATAGCCACCTAGTATAATTATGTGTTACAACATTGTAAGGAAGGAGGGGTGAATGCTGTCCATAGTTGAGTAACCGTTTCAGATTTAACTACTGTAGTAATGAAGTGTGGCAGACAGCTCTAACAGTAATTTTACCATTTGGGATATGAATGGGGACCTGTATTATACTACAACATACTACAGCTCCTGTGCACTGCACTACTACAGCATCTGTCTTATTATGGATTTTAAAGTTAAAGTAGATGCTTTAAATTATTAAGACAGTAAAAATTGATAATGACATGAATCAGTCATTCATGAAAGACTTATGAAATAATACTGAGCGGCCTGCGGGTGGCGCTGTCCAGGGAGAGTATAAATACTCGAGCATGGGCCCAGCTTGCGTAGAACATTCTTAACAGAAACTAGTGAAGGACACAACTAGACCTCCATGTTGTAAAACAGTTGATTAAAGCTTTGTTTAATGCTTAGACCAAGTGCCTAGTAGTTTTCTTGCGTCAGATAAATTTAGAGATTTTTTTATTCATTCACGGATTGTGTGCATTATTGACCATCCCTAATTGCCCTTGAGAAGTTGGCGGTGAGCCACCTTCTTGAACCCCTGCAGTCCGTGTGGTGAAGGTACTCCCACAGTGCTGTTAGGGAGGAAGTGCCAGGATTTTGACTCAGCAACAATGAAGGAACAGCGATATATTACCACATCCGGGTGGTGTGTGACTTGGAAGGGAACGTGCAGGTGGTGGTGTTCCCATGCGCCTGCTGCCCTTGTCCTTCTAGGTGGTAGAGGTCGCGGGTTTGGGAGATGCTGTCGAAGAAGCCTTGGCGAGTTGCTGCAGTGCATCTTGTAGATGGTACATACTGCAGCTGCGGTGCACCAGTGGTGGAGGGAGTGAATGTTTAAGGTGGTGGATGGGGTGCTAATCAAGCGGGCTGCTTTATCCTGGATGGTGTTGAGCTTCTTGAGTGTTGTTGGAGCTACACTCACCCAGGCAAGTGGAGAGTATTCCATCACACTCCTGGCTTTGGGGAGTCAGGAGGTGAGACACTCGCCACAGAACACCCAGCCTCTGACCTGCTCTTGTACATATTTATGTGGCTGGTCCAATAATGTT
Source organism: Somniosus microcephalus (assembly GCF_052327205.1). Lineage (NCBI taxonomy): Eukaryota > Metazoa > Chordata > Chondrichthyes > Squaliformes > Somniosidae > Somniosus > Somniosus microcephalus. The sequence goes on along the minus strand of NC_140996.1, from coordinate 199,460,189 downwards.
TCTGGTCAATGGTGACCCCCCCAGGATGTTGATGGTGGGGGATTCGGCATTGGTAATGCCTTTAAATGTCAAGCGGTGGTGATTAGACTCTTGTTGGCGATAGTCATTGCTTGGCACTTGTGTGGCACGAATGTTACTTGCCACTTATCAGCCCAAACCTGAATGTCTTGCTGCATGCGGGCATGGACTGCTTCATTATCTGAGGAGTTGCGAATGGAACTGAATACTGTGCAATCATCAGCGAACATCCCCACTTCTGACTATGAAGGAGGGAAGGTCATTGATGAAGCAGCCTAAGATGGTTGTGCCTAGGACAGTGCACTGAGGAACTTCTGCAGCAGCGTCCTAGGGCTGAGATGATTGACCTCTAACAAACACAACCATCTTCCTTTGTGCTTGGTATGACTGATTCCCCTGAACTTCAATTTTACTAGGGCTCCGTGATGCCACATTCAGTCAAGGGCAGTCACTCTCACTTCACCTCTGGAATTCAGCTCTTTTGTCCATGTTTGGACCAAGGCTGTAATGAGGCCTGGGGCCGAGTGGTCCTGGGGAACCTAAACTGAGCAGGTTATTGGTGAGTAAGTGTCACTTGATAGCACTGTCAACGACCCCTTTCATCATTTTGCCGATGATTGAGATTAGACTGATGGGGAGGTAATTGACCGAATTGGATTTGTCCGGTTTTTTGTGGACAGGACATACCCGGGCAATTTTCCACTTTGTCGGGTAGATGCCATTGTTGTAGCTGTACTGGAATAGCTTGGCTAGTTCTGGAGCACAAGTATTCAGCACTGTTGTCGGGGCCCATAGCCTTTGCTGTATCCATTGCGCTCAGCCGTTTCTTGATATCACGTGGTGGGGTCCTCAGGAGTAGGCCGAGATGGGTCACCCACTCGGCACCTCCGGCTGAAGAAGGTTGCAAATGTTTCAGCCTTGTCTTTTGCACTGGCATGCTGGGCTCTGCCATCATTGAGGACGGGGATGTTTATGGAGCGTCCCCCTCCCATTAGTTGTTTAATGGTCCACCACCATTCACGACTGGATGTGGCAGGACTCCAGAGCTTTGATCTGATCCATTGGTTGTGGGATCACTTAGCTCTGTCTATAGCATGCTGCTTCCGCTGTTTAGCATGCATGTAGTCCTGTGTTGGTACCTCATTTTTAGGTACGCCTGGTGCTGCTCCTGGCATGCTCATCGACACTCTTCATTGAACCAGGGTTGATCCCCTGGCTTAAATAAAAACAGAAAATGCTGGAAATACTCAGCAGGTCAGGCAGCATCTGTGGAGAGAGAAACAGAGTTAACGTTTCGGGTCGATGACCTTTCGCCAGAACTGGAAAAAGTTAGAGATGTAACAGATTTTTAAGCAAGGACAGGGGCAGGGAAAGTGGGGAGGGGAGGAAAGAAGAAAAGGGAAGGTTGTGATAGGATGGAAGGCAGGAGAGATTAAAAAACAAAAGGGATGATGGTGCAAGGCAAAAGGAGATGGGACAAGTTAAGAAACAAAAGATGGGTCTAGATGAGGTGTAAATGGGAATGGCAGAATCATCAACAGCTGCCATGTGAAAAAAATAGGGGCCGAGGTTATGGTCTGAGATTGTTGAACTCGATGTTGAGTCCAGAAGGCTGTAAAGTGCCTAATCGAAAGATGAGGTGCTGTTCCTTGAGCTTACGTTGAGCTTCGTTGGAACAGTGTAAGAGGCCGAGGAGGGAGAGATCAGACTGGGAGTGGAGCGGAGAATTAAAGTGACAGGCGACTGGAAGCTCGGGGTCACGCTTACGGGCTGAACGGAGGTGTTTCGCAATGCCCCTGGCTTGATGGTAATGGTAGAATGAGGGATATGCCAGGCCATGAGGTTACATTTTGAGGTGCTAGATCTGTTCTGAATCTATCCCATTTAGCACGGTGGTATGCCACACAACATGATGGAGGGTGTCTGCAGTGTGAAGAATACTAAATACTCTTTGCAAATTGTCAAATGCACAGAAGAATCCATTGTGCAGCAAGATAATTTAACGAGTAGTGAAATTGTATAATGGCTATGTTGGTCTTACAATAAACTAGTCAAAATATCCTCATTACTGCTCTTTTCTATAACGTGGCATAGTATACCCGTAAGCTTTCATTATAACTGCTGCTATTCTCCTTGCATCCCACATGTTAGCTAACCATCACATCTTGAGAAAGCTGTCATGATGAATATATGTAGATAATGACACATGTTTTACAGCAACATATTAACTGCATAGAAATACAAAAATAACCATAATTATCGTGACAAAAATGAAGCGTCTTTTGTCTAAGCTGTGGCGTCATACTGATTTCTTTAATTATGCCATGGTGCATAAGGGGCTAAAAATCAGCTTACTTTCTTATAATAGTTGCAACCAGTCACCCCTGTCCGAGGCAGGCATCCAAGGAAGGGGAACTAATCCATTCAATTCTAATACAAACATCTTATGGGATTGGCTAAAATATATATTTAATTACAGCTCTTCTTGGAGTTTAATACTCTTATTTAATTTTGCTTGGTCCCCGTCATTTATTTGGATAGTATTTCTGAGCCTTCAGACGAGATAGTTAGGACAGAAAGCTTCTGTGGACAGTGAGGATAAAGAAAACCCGCCAAGCAAGAACATTATGTATGTTGTAGTTTAGCACAGCAGTTACTTTTTTTATTTACTTGAAAAGATAGTGGGGCATAATTACTGTAAAATATAATGAGTTAATGGCTAAGTCACAGTTAAGTGTTATTCTGCCACCTTCTGAGCTTATGAGAGAGCACATGAATAAAATCAGCAAGCAGAAATAAAGTAAAAATGGCTCTCTGTAAAATCCCAGCGCATGCTGCAAATTACCTCGATATTCGGTTGGGGTCACGAGAAGTAAAAGCTCACTTATAATCTGAGACACTAATAAAACATCTTGAACAAAATATCGTTTTAAAAGCTCCAAAAATAGTAACATAACTATGATAAGTCATGTTGGAGTGAGTTCCATTCTCTAACTCACGTCAAGGTTCAGATGTCATTCGCTAATTTTGAATTTGTAGCAAAGCTCCAGTCTAATTACTATTTTACGTGCAATCTTGTTTGGTATCTATCATTTGTGTTTTATGGGAACCAGACCCATGTTTCTGTGCCAGCAGTGTATCAGATAATGTTATAGGGAGGAGTTCTGGGGTTTCGGTGCTAAAAGGTACCAGAGATTTCAAAAGATTATTGTGTGTGGTTTGTTGACATTTTTCATTCCACTTTAAAATTGTGCTGGTAACCTCTTTTCTTTCTAGGATGGCACAGTGTTTGATGGCCGGCCGATTGAGTCACTGTCTCTAATAGATGCTGTGATGCCTGATGTTGTACAGACTCGGCAGCAAGCGTTCAGAGATAAACTAGCACAACAGCAGCAAGCAGCAGCTGCATCTTCAGCTCCACAGCAAACAACGCCAAATAATGGAGAAGCCACTGTTAATGGGGAGGAGAATGGGGCGCACACCATTACAAGTAAGCATTGCACCTCACAATGGAGTGTCTAGTGTATTAACACAGGTATTATTTCTGTATATAATTTCTAGGAATCATATTTTAATGAAATAACACGCTAGAAAAATTAATGAAGTTTGGACAACCAAAAGCTGAGCAATTATGTCAAAGTGAAAATGATAGAATTGGCTCCCACATTTGGTATTGTCTATAATTTTAATTTTAGATAAAAATGCATAAATCCTAATGCATTTGTTGAAGCCTATTTATGCTGAATGCATAATATTAAGGATACCTATTGTTGATATTTGGGAAGTCTCTAATCTCTATTTATCAAACACTGGCACTATGACTAATCACATCATTACATGTTAGTATGTCATCAAAACATCACCTTCCTATTCTCCCTGGCCAGCAATCAATTAATTGTAGTTGCATGATCACTTTGGCATCTGTATGTGTGTGTATATGTGTACATCCCACGTACATACACCATGTAATCATATGGTGGGTGGAATATTTAATCGTGTGCAATATAATCACATCACTAGAGACCCGAATCAGAATTCAGCTTGGCACTCATCTTGTCTAAAAAATTCCAGGTTCAGAAATATCTCCCAATTCTATACAATACAAATAAAACTGTTCTGTTCTGTTGTATAGATTGATTTGGAGAGGGGCTCTTTTCTTGCCAATTATCTCTCCTGAAGATGTTGACTTCTTTCTGAGGTACAGTTTTATGAGGCCAAATGGCTTCTAGGACCTCGCCTATTCATGGGTATGAGGCTTGACGGTGACAATTGGCAGACCTTTCAACCGAGGGGCCATCAAAGCTACACTCAATTCAACCCTCAGCCGCAGTTCCAGAATGGGGGGGAATCGCTGGATAGCAGCAACCCAAAGCAATCTTCCCCTTTCCGAGCACATGGAAGCTGAGGCTAATTCTGACACCTCTAATGTTGTCTCCACTGAGTTCAACTAATTCAGCACAGACTGGAAATCGAATCTGCAATCCTCTTTGTGTGTATGGTTCAGCTGCTTACTGGGTAGATACTCTGCGCCATAGCAGGAGCCAATTTTGAAACTTTAAAGCTAGAACCTAAATTTAAAAAAATAGAAACTCTTGTTAACATAACATTACTTTTCCAGTGACTACAGAATTGCATTATAATCTTCATTGTGACTGAGTCTTTTTTTTATTAAGTAAAATGATTTAGATTGATTGATAGTAATTTCTTCCAAATGGCTGAAATTTTAAATGACTCTTTGCAGATAATCACTCTGATGCCATGGAAATAGACGGAGATGTTGAAATTTCTTCAAACAGATCCACAGTCTTAAGGGGTCATGAGTCAGAAGTATTCATTTGTGCCTGGAACCCAGTCAGTGATCTTTTGGCATCGGGGTAGGTACCAGATTGGAACAAGTTAAGTGACAAAAGTTACAATAAGTCTCTTGTCCTGATATCAGTGGCAAGATTATATTACTCTTTCACCTTTTAGCAAATAGCTCTCGAACCATGATGTGCTGGTTAGCAGCGTACAAATATGGTGGCAGGTCTTGGTTTCCTGACCCCTTGAATGGGTTTTCATGCCACCATTGAGAGGCAGGATAAAGCAAATCCCCTTTAATGATGTGCAACCAATGCTGTCAATAGAGAAAATAAAGGTTCCTTGGATTTTAAGTGATCCATGTTGCATAAATGGTCTATGTGGCATTTTTTTTTCCTCTATAGAAATATTTGCTTGACAGGAGTTGGGTGATGGTCAGTTTATCATTGTGTGGCCAATATTCTACGACAATCTACAAAGCACCATGATGATGACGTGGAAACAAAGAAGTGTAGTCCAACCAAGGTTTAAACTAAACTTCCAGCCTTAAAATTTATTAACTGAATTTCAGAATCATCTAACCAAAGTGGTAAGGCACACTGGTCTAGATATTCGATCGTCTGTGTGAAAGGGACACCTATGGGTCCAGTATGGCAGGTAGCATGCACACACATTCCGTGCTGAAAGTGTACCGTCTGCCATATTGGATCAGACTCCTCCGTAGGCATCCAGGGTGCGCGCCGGAAGTATTAAAAACGCTCATTATAATATTCAATAAGAGTCCTACACTTGTTGTAAGACCCCTTTGTGAAACTGGTCTGTCACAGCGCCTGACTTGCCATGCAGTAAACTTGCCCAGTAAATCATGGTGCTAACAGGCTTTAAGGACCCTGCAGGAGCACTATTTAAAAGATTCACCCACTCCATACAGGTTAGTTGCTGGTTTGTCTTCTTCGGCTGTTGGTTAATTTCTGGGCCTTTTTTGGGGCTATTATCTGCATTCAGCAACTCAATTCTGACTTCTGCTAACATCGTTTTGCTGGTACTGGACTGCTTTTGTCTTCCTTGAAAACCGTTTTCTTCCAGTCACGGGTGGTCTGGTAGGTCTGTCTTTGGGGCTAGAGAACAAAGGGGGAGCAGCAAAGAAGACAGGAGCGAGCTGGAGCAGCTAGGAGAAGAGGGAGGAGGAGGAGGACATTGTGTAGGAGAGGAGACCATACTCACACCGGGTCTTCTGAGAGCAATTCTCAAACCTGAACTTCACTGAGGAGCAATGTCTGAGGTGCCTTTTCTTCACCAAAGAGACTGTCACCAGCTCTGTCACCTGCTGCAGCCACAACTGGAGCCTTAAACCAGGGTATGGACAGCACTGCCTGTGACTGTCAAAGTCACTGTGGTTCTTACTTTTATGCAATGGCCTCTTCCAGGCTGCAGCAGGTGAGATAAGCAACATCTCCCAGTTTGCTGTGCACCACTGTCACCAAGACTCTCTACCCCAGGAGGAACACCTGCATCACTTTCCCAATGGAGAGAACGAAGCAGGACGAGAGCACTAGACTTTTCCCGCAATTGCAGGCTTCTGTAGGGACCAAGGAGCCCGAGACTAAAGCCACATTGCCTTCAATGCTCCCTGTTGCCATCCTGGCATCTTTCTGAATAGAAAGGGATTTCACTTCCTCAATGTCCAGCTTGTTTACGACCACAGGAAGCACATCAAGCAGGTCTGTGCCTGGTATCTTGGCAGCAGTCATTATTCAGTCATCTTGCGCCAGTTCTCTGTGCTGCCTTTATTCCAACTAGGCCATCACGGCACGAGGAGTGGTAACAAACTGGAAGCACCAGTCAACATTGGCAGCTAGAGGCAAGGTGGCAGCCATCTGGTTTCCATGGCAGCTGTGTGAGCTGCCATGGAATCTGTCACAACGGTCAGCATAGGTTTCATGGTGTGCACCACTGTCATGTTCATGGAGGTACAATAGAAGTAAGAAGGGACAAAGAGGATATGGTGTGAAGAAACCATGCACGATGTTCCCCCCCGCCCATGAGGCCAGCATGTCTTCTTCCAGAAGGGAAAGAGTGTGCAGGAAGGCTCGACCTCCTCTGGTCCCCGTCTCCTGCCGCATGTTGTGTACAACCTTCTCCTGCACGAAAGAAGGGAGTTAGTGACGGCCTTGTAGGTGGTTTTGAGAATGTGCCTGACATAGCAGAACAGTTTGTATGCTGTGTGGGAAGTGAGGGTTGCAATAGTGGTGAGTGTAGGAGGTGCAGAATGTGTGGGTAGGAGGTGGAGTGAGCTGTGGTGCAGTGATTGTAGGGACGTGAGGGAGGGGAGTATTGCGAGTAGTGTAGTCTGCAGGTGTGAGGACAGAGTAATTGATGTGAGAGGTAAGAGTCTTACCTTGACAACTCTGATGAGGTTGTTGAACTTCTTGAGGCATTGTAGCCATGTTCTGAGAGCTAAGCTCCTGGAATTGACCTACTCAGCAACCTCTTCCCACTGGCGGCAGAGCTGTTGCCCAGAGGGCTTTCTGTTTAAGTGGCATCAGTGAAGCCTGATTTCTCTCCACCACCCCCCCCCCCCCCCCCCACCACCACCTGAACAAATACACGGCCAATAGCCAGCACTGGCTGCACGCTTGGCTCATTATAATAGCTTCCCTAAACAAATTTCAGGTTGCCCCTGCACCCACACGAACAGATGCATGCTGCAAACAACTCTCGCCCGGCGTGACCATTTTCAGGCATGATTGACTTTCTAGGCACTAAATTGATGCAAATAATGTTCGTCACTGATATTATTAGTTAAAAATAACACTACGTGAAAGAAAGAAAGATTTGCATTTATGTAGCACCTTTCACGACCACCAGACGTCCCAAAGTGCTCAACATTGCTTCTGTGTTATACTGGAGAGAAATCAACTGTAGAACATGGGGTCAAAAGCTGAGCTTGAGCACAGCACGGCTCATTTTTATGGGATACACTGAGGCTAATAGATTTTGGAACCACGTACATTCATTTATATTGCTTATCGCAGCAGGAAAAAAACACTTAAGTGCTTGAAAGTTAGTGTTGAATTAACAATTTCAGAGAACGGTAACCAATTAAACATTTTACACAAATAAAGTGTAAAACATGACACTTTTCATTTGAATGCATCTTAATATTTTTTAAATGGGTAAAAGTGTAAAATTGGAAAACTAAAGTCATGAAATGTTTTGTCAAGTGATTTTTACAGTCTTGGCATATGTGAGTAAAATCCTCAACAATGCTAATATGCTTTCAATCTAAATTATTGGAAATAATCTAGCTGGCTTATTGTGTGAAAATAAGGTCAGCCATTAATTGGACTTTTCAGGGATAAAAATGCCAGGAGTGATTTCTGTTTTACGCTAAGTGTATAAATAGGAAACTTTAATGTTAAAACCAATAGATAATCTGAAACTGAAAAATTGGCAGAGTAATTTCAAACATGGAATAATTAGGAATCATTAAAAAGATTCATCATCGTAACGTGGACAATGTGAACTCTGGTATTTTTTCTGCCAATGGTGTCTACTGGTATCACCACAGCAAGGTGAAGGTGATCGAGATTGGGAGCACTGAACCTGTGATCCACTACTGGTGTCGCCATCATGCCACCTAGTGGTGTAACAACATTTAGCTGTAGAAATTGCCATTTCCCAGTCTGTTCTCATACATTGGGAGACTTTATCATTTACATGTGAATTGTCACTGTTTTAGAAATGCTAAATCCCAAAATTAGAAACAGTGATTATAAAAAGGGTATAAGAGAAACTTTAGCAAGTGCATTTTTATGTTTGTAGTTCTGGAGACTCAACTGCAAGGATATGGAACCTCAATGAAAACAGCAACAGTGGCCCTACCCAATTAGTACTAAGGCATTGTATCAGAGAAGGCGGGCAAGATGTTCCTAGCAATAAGGATGTTACATCACTCGACTGGAATGTAAGTTTCTATGGTTGTAAAACCAATTAGTAACCATTCTGTGACTCCTAATTGAAATCTATTAACCATTAACTCAATCTTTCATTTTCAAAAGTACACACCTTAACCTCATTAGGAATCTGATATAATGCTCTCAAATAAGTAGCCTTTGTAAGTTAATGAGTTACAAAACAGTGCATCGTATCATATGTATTATTCTGTGTTGAAAAAGACCAATCACTGAAAATGTGGGTTCGACCCGAAACGTCGACTCTAATTTCTCTCCACGGATGTTGCCTGGCCTGCTGAGTTTTTCCAGCATTTTCTGTTGTTGTACTAAAAATGTCTTGCTTTGGCAAGATTTCTTCGAACAACTCTTGCATCCCACAATGTGGGATACAGCCTTCATGCAATGCCCCATGCGGTGCAAACTTAATGACCAGTCACTTTCTAATGCTGTAACTCTTGTAATATTGTTCTTGAAGGCCCCCTCTTTACTAGTAGATCTGCCAATCCTTATTTGCTACAAAATGTATTTCTGAAATTGAATTTTCAGCTTGGCTTCATTGGTTTTAAAATAAATGTTTCTTTGAGTCAGTAGTTTGTCAACATTTACTATGGCCGGAATTTTTCGGGGGATCAGGGGGCGCGTTTGGTGGCTGGTCGGCTCGGAAAATTGTTTTTTTTTGACCACGGGTAAGGACCCCGCTGTCGACCCGCCTCCACGCTAGTCTCCCAGATGTCTGGTCTGTCATCGCAGAACAGATCTGACACCAAGTGGCGGGGGAGGCAATTTAGATCATTAGCTGGATAAGACGCAATTAAGTAGTATTTTAAGCTTTTTAGAGTTCGCCAACGACTTCCCCGCTGCTCGCGGACCACGTCGGGTAAGGAGGTCGGGTGTTGTGTCAGCATCGGATGAGTTACTAACTTGACAGCTACAAATGTTCTATAAAAGCTCCCATTTCATAGGTGTCACTTTCCAAGGTTAGAAGCTGTTATTTACTGCATTTGGAAGACGGATTGAGCTTTATGCAGCTTGCATGTGTTTGGAGCAAACTCACTATCCAGTGTCACCTCATTGGAACAACCTCTCTCACCATTGACGGATCACTTTTGTCATCTCAACCTCACCTGCCATCTATTCCATCAGCATCGGTGCCCTTGAAAAAATCTCACCTTGGTCCTCAGAATCCCACCACGATCAGCCCCAACATCAGCATCACCGGGCACACCAGCAGCACCAACATCCACACCAACCTTCTCCGCAATCAGCTGGTGCTGCACAGGACATCAGCACCCGACCACATTGATGCGAGGGATGGCCTCACCGTGGCCACATTTACTTCACTTGACGCTGTACACACTGGCTGTCACATGATGCACCAGGTTGGCACCACCCCACACCAACACCATAAAGCATCCCTACAATGCCCAAGCCATTCCTTTCACACTCATCACCATTGCGGGGGGTACCGTTATGTCTCACCATTCACAGCAATTCACTAAGCCACTTCCAAAAGTGCACACAAACCTGTCCAAGAACGCAAAGTGTTGAAAATAAAGATTTCAATGTTTGACAGCACATGAACAGAAACTTCACACGAACATTGGCTAAAACACCCAAGTGCCTACCCTCGTGTGTTGTTAGTTGATATGATTGGACTAGGATGATGATGAGTGTGAGGGGTGGCTAGTGAGATGGGGAAGTGATAATATAGATAGAGAGGGATGGGTGGAGGTGCAAGGTAAGTTGGTTTGGGTATGGATGTGCAGGAGTAGGGTAGGGAAGGCAGAGTGATGGGGATGTGATGAGTGGCACAGAGTGTGGCTTTGCAGTAACGTTTCGTGATCTACTGAGATCATTGAAAGGTTTGCGCCACTGCAGCCAGGTACTCCTGACGACATCCCTGCTTGTGCCCTCCTGTGCAATGTGCAACCAGGCGGCATTGGTGTCCTGGGGAGGTGTCTTCCACCCATTGGTAGGGAAGAGAACCTCCCTGCGTACTGTGACTCCCTCCAGAAGCATATGGAGGGAGTCAGGGGAGAGCCTGGGTGCAGCTGTGCACCTCTGTGCAGTGCTTGTCGGTGTTTGCAGCATCTCAATGCTGTAGAACACTGACAGCAGAACTGTCAAAATCAAATTGCACATGGTCCCTTTAAGGAAACCGGCTGATGATGCATCATCAAGTGACGTCATCAGACCTACTTCCTTCACTTGGCCAGCAAACGCGCTGGGCAGGCTTAACAAGCCCAATCAGCATAAAATTCTTTTCACAGAGCGGGATGGAGCCAGCAGCGGGGTTGCATCCCGCCTCGGTAGGCGAAATCGCGGCCATAGTCTTTCATACCTTTGGGGTCTATTATCAATGCTTAAATGTTAGAGGGATTTCCTTGCTTAAACTTTACCGGTGAACTCCAAGGGCATTTTGAACAAGCATGTGAGATAATAACAGCTGTGCCTACTCTAATCTCACAATGAGTCAGAGCAAACTGCTGGCAAGGGGTGACTTAGTGCATCTGTATGTCTTAGTACAGTAATAGAGATTACTGTGTTAAATGAATTTTTCCCTGCTTAAGAAGGTGAAATTCATGGCTGCTCCACACATTGCTGTTGTGTGTGCACTTGCTACAGTCCATAACTGCTCTGCACAGCTGCAATTATGATGTAATCTGGCAAATTTCCAGTACTAGAGACTGCAGTGGAGATGCTAATGGTATCCTTAGTATGGGATTAGTTAATATGATGTGAGCAGAGTTGACAAGAACTCTGAATCAAATTCCAAATCAAAATGGATCTGAATTCTAGCCCATTTCATAGGATTCAGGGTCACATGCACCGAGCTGTGTGGGAAAAATAGCACTTCACCTCCATAGTGGGACAATTTGACATTTTCGGGTTGATTTTCTGAAGTGAGCAGTGCTGCAGAGACTAGAGGTTGAGTACTGTACTGGCAATGTGACTGGTCTCCTATTCCATTTTCTACAACACCTGGCCTCCTACTACACATTGCCCCGGACCTGAGCTCTTTTATCCAGTTCTTGATCTACCCTTCCACTTTATCTAGCATCAGGTCTCCTGCTTCACTTTATCTGGCATTTGATCTACCCCTCTACTTCATTCACTGTCAGATTTCCTGCTCCACGTTATCCCCAGCCAGGCCTCCCCCACCAGCTTATTACAGGATTAATGGTAGATATAACATTAGCAAGACTGAAGCCATCCTCTAGCTCCCACCAAAATCCCACACTCTATCCCCAATTTCACCCCCTCCTGGTACCAACCCTGAGATGTGCTTCAAATGCTATGTAATTTCCATCGCCAAGACTGCCTGGTTCCATCTCTGCAATATCACTGACTTCTCCTACCTCATCCACATCTTAGTCACCTCCAGTCTTGAGATCGGCCAGTTTTTTTTTCTTGCTGGCGTGTTGAGTTCCACACTATATAAACTCCAACTCATCCAAAACTGCACCTTCCGCATCCTATCTCACACTGATCTATCTCTCCTGTCCTCTCTGACTTAATTGGCTCCCTCTTCCCTAACACATTGAATTCATAATCCTTCTTGTCTTTTACAGATGCCTCCATGATTCACCCGCTTTTTGTCTGCAACCTTCTCCAGCCCTATGTGCCAGTGCATAGCCTCTACTCTACCAACTCTGGCCTCCTTTGCATCTTCCCCCTCCCTCTGGTGACAGGGCTTTCCGTCATCTTGCTCTTTCATCTAGAACATTCTCTCTAAAACTCTCCATCTTGCGATCTCCCTCCAATTTCAAAAATGTCCTCAAAACCCACCTCTTCGACCACAGCTTCAGTCTCCTTCCCTATTTCCCCAACTATTGTTCGGCATCTGTTTTCCATTCTGAGAAATGCTTTCCGGCATTTATTATGTTAAAGGTATTTTATTAAATGCAAGTCGTCGTTCTTGTCACAAGGACGAACTCCGTATGTTCGTGGTGAAATGCACTACTAGTATGATTGTTTTTTCCAGAGCGATGGAACACTGTTGGCTACAGGATCATATGACGGATTTGCAAGAATATGGACAAAGGATGGTAAGTCATGAGTTCAAATATGTATACCTTTAAAATGTCAGATTCCTATCAAAATTTTCCTATAAACTTGAATGTTTTTTCAGGCAATCTCGCAAGCACCCTAGGACAACATAAAGGGCCCATCTTTGCTTTAAAATGGAACAAGAAGGGAAACTATATTCTCAGTGCAGGTGTTGATAAGGTAAGAATGAATTTCAGTAATGGTCTGCAGAGAAGCAAACATCGGACCTTTTTGTTAGATTTAAATGATTTCCACCCCCCCCCCCCCACCTCTGAGTGTATGGCCCTCCACACTTTTTTTCTAGATATTTTCTCAGTCTATCTTGCCTACAGGCCAACTGCAGTGAGAGGGCAACTAGTTGCCAGGCCTCTGCTAGTGTTCTGTGATTTGGCCATGGAGAGATGAATGGCAGCAGCTCAATGATAATGGGCTGTATTTTCTGATCCCTACAGGTGTGTATGCACTGTGTACACACCCATAGGGACCTCGCAAATGCTGGTTTCAGGCATGTGAAGCGCATGCGCTGAAAACCGGCATTTCCGATCAGATTGGACGCCTGCCCTGGAGAAGGGCCTCTGCGGGTGGAGAGTTCCGCTTTCTGCAGAACCTCCGCCCGCTGAAATCACTTAAAAATCTTACACCTGGTAAAAGCACGCGTAAGGCCTGCTTTTACCAGCATAAGAGTTTAAAAAAGTAAAAAAAAACATTTTCACTCATTTATCATTTTAAAACTTTTTTAAAAGCTTTTATTTTTAGCCCTGTAAAAAACACCAAAAATTTTTATTTTTGTTTAAAATATTTAATTTAATGTAATTTTAATTAATTTAAAAAACGTGATTTAAAAAAAAGTAATGTTTTAATGAAGGGAGAATCCCTTCTCCTATTGGTTCCCCATGGCCCACGTGATCCCAGGGATGCTTGCGAATCGCATGTGCCCCTGGGATACGTGGGCCCTGCGCATTTTGTCGTGGAGAGGTCCAGGAGCGGAAATGGCCGGACCTCTGGATCCCTCGGTTAACGGCGTAGATTTTTTCCAGATCGGAGGCCTCCGCACACAGGAAGCCTCCGATCGGAAAATACGACCAATGATTCTTTTGTCCCCCCCCCCCCCCCACAATGGCAGAAGCACCTGGCCATACTTGACTTTTCCCTTTGGTGATGCAACTGAGATTGTGAACTCAGTCTTGTGGAGGATCATGGACATGAACACTTTCTTTCACATCAGAGCATTGCATCACCAATTGATTATCATCATTGAAGAATACAATGCATTTTTAAAAAAGGGAGCAACACAACCGATTGCTAGTTGGTATCTGTTTCCTTTTTCAGATTGTCTAAAAGGGAAAACAACTCTCTTCCAGTCCGTCATATTTTTCTCTGAGACTAAGAATTTCATTTTTTTTCAGACAACAATAATTTGGGACGCTCATACAGGCGAAGCTAAACAGCAATTTCCGTTTCACTCAGGTAAAAAGGAACTGTGTAATGTATTTTGATTGCCTTTAAGCATTGAGAATGTTGTAGTGTAGGCATCTATGTAATTCTATCAAAGGGTTGTTGTTGTTTTAGTGAGCTCCTGGAACACCCTGCTTTGCACTTTCTGTTTTGGAAGCTCTGCTTTGGCTGCCAGGAAATTTGATCCTGCAATGTTGTTTCTTTTGTGGAGACATGGTATTTATTTTCTTCAGATTTGCTTTTAAAGTGGGGAGTTGCTTGCTACCATGGGTGGCATTACTGTATCAATGATGACTTTATTCAGGTTGCAAGTACAGTATATAGACGTTGCTAAGAGGTTTACTGGGCGAATTTGCAATGATGGTGATGGTCCTTCTAACTCTATAATTCTCATGTTTGATTGCCCAAGTCGGAAAAGCATTAAGTTCATTATGGGTAAGCTGATCTTTAAGTGGCATGATCACTTTCTTGTGTCTTTCAGCGTGCCCACAGTGCCACTTTGAATTGTCAGTTTTTCATTTGACCTCAGTAATCATCCTTGAACATGTGCAAAAACTGAAGGCTACATATTATTGCAAAATGATCAATGTTTTGCTGAATGAAGTATTATGAACTTAGCAATGCATTCTAAAGTCTTAGAAATTGGTTAGCTTTTCAACCATTAATATTCTTTTTGAACCTTTAAAATAACTTGGAAAACTGAGTTTTACTATATTTTAAAAAAAAATTGTGTTGTGCTCAAGGTAAGGATTGTCAGTATGTTGAGCAGCCAGTGTCGACATCAGGAGAACAAGTTAGATGCAGAGTGAACCTCACTTTACTCTGCTCCAACAATCTACCTCAACTTCAGAAGAGCACCCATTCTGCACCATTCTAACGTTTTCCAATTCCTATACTTTAAGGCATCTTTGAGTTAAATTGCTAACTTATATGAACTTGACCCATATTAAGGTCAGTTCCAAAGGGCTTTTGGATTGCCCATGCTAATTTCATGTCGGAGAGTTTTATCCCATTCAGTTTACACTGCATTCTAATTTGGGTCCCGATAGATTAGTGTGTGAACCCCAATGCACCACTCCATCCTTGCAAAATATATTTTAATACTGAGTATAGTATGAAGTAAAGATTGAGGAATAAAGAGAAATCAATGGAAAGGAAAGTTGGACTGTCTCTATAATGGGTGACCAGTTATACGCCCAGATAGCAAGTTGAAAATCTGCCCCCTAGTCTTTGAGTGAAGTGCCTCCATACGAGCACCTGGTGAGGCGGTATGTTACTGGTAGGATCAGTACCTGTATTTATGTTTGAAGTGCACAATTCCTTTAAAGTGCAGTTCAGGGCATCTTTTTTAAAAACTACACTTATCTTGTACACACGCTGAGCATTTCTAATCAGTTGGTTGTGATGCAGCAATTTACAAATTATTCTGATCGTCTTTCTAGAACATATAGCAACTCCAAAGCTCATTAGTGGTAGCTCTCCTCCCAGTAGATTGTGTTTTTAAATCAAAACCATTGAAACCCTATAGTGTAATTAAGAGTGAATGACTCCAGGCGCTCATTTATCCTATTGCTAATTTCCTGCACCAATCATCTCTGTGGCCTCTGAGTTTCCAGCTCAAGAACAGCATGTCATAGCAATGGGAGTAGAGAGAAGAGAGGCTACAAGAGACTCGAGTTGCCACCATTTGCCAACTCCAGCACTCATCAGGGGTCAGGGTAGGAGGGGGAATCATGGATTGAGTTCTGAGGTTTGCTTTGCTGATGATGAAAAGTCACCTAAAACTTTAATAAACTTTGTGACTAATACCTCTATAACATAAGACTATATTATATTCATACTGTTTAAAAGTAGCTCCAAGTAACCTGCTGGCATCTTCTGTGTAATAAATGGAATACATGAATTTTCATATTTAAAAACTTTTCGTGTCTGTATCTGTCTGTTCATTTGTCCATCTATCTGCTATTAAATCGTTTTGTATCTGTAGTCCGGTTCATTAAGTGTCTGTGGACAATAAAGCCTCAACATTTATACGTTTTAGGACCACCGAATTCATATACGCTGGGTAGGCACGGGGGGATTGAGGACAGGACCTGGCCAAGCTGGTCTTTACCTCTTTATTGTTAAATTGAAATGTCTGCAGAGACAGGACTAGCAGGAAAATGTCACCTGTCAAAATTCCTGCCGCGTCATTTGCCCTCTACTGCAATGTACACCTGCATGAAGAACACAGTTGCTTGTCAAGACCTGATGCTGGCAGAAGTGGGGGCCTAGAAATATTAAAAGGCAGAGCAATACATTGCCGTAGAGAGAGCGGGAACTTTAAAATCTGGCCAATTTTTAAACTTAAAAAAAAAATCTTCGTCCATGACCCAGTGTTATGCTGTGTTATGAATATCAACAGAGCTTTCAGGCAGTCAGATTGGTCCATTTATGATCATGAGAAATGTTAGGTTATTGAACAACTTTAGGAAAAGAAAAGCAAAATACTGCGCCTGCTGGAAACCTGAACTAAAAGCAGAAAATGCTGGAAAACAAGCAACTGGTCAGGCAGAATCTATAGAAGGAGAAACAGAGTTAACGGGGTTGATATTAAACCCCCCTCCCCAGCAACGGGCAGGAGAGGGTCAGGGGGGTATTAAAATTTGAATTTACAAAACGCGATCCCATACCAGCCGCATGGCATGCCTGTGTCCCGCTGTCAAGATGGGTTTTTACAACAATCCAGTACTTTCATGGTGACCATTACTGATACAGGTAGACTATCCTTTATCCGAAAACCTCGGGACCAGCCGTGTTTCGGTTTTCAGAAAATTTCGGATTTCGGAAGGTGAGCGAAAACACTTCGGTTTTCAGAGTAATTCGGTTTGCGGGAGTGCGGATAAAGGATACGCTATCCCTTATCCGAAAGGGTGGGGGTCGGCGGGGGATCGGGGTCGGCGGGGGGGTCGGGGGTGGGGGTCGGCGGGGGGTCGTGGTCGGGGGTGGGGGTCGGCAAGGGTGGGGGTCGGCGGGGGTCGGCCGGGGGTCGGGGTCGTGCGCACGACTTACGCTGAGCGATTTCGGTTTTCAGAAGTCATGCTTTGCGCCACTTTCGGCTTTCAGAGGTTTTCTGGTTTCGGATGTGCGGCTAAAGGCTGGTACACTATATCTTATCCGAAATGGGGCGGGGTCGGGGGTGGGGGTCGGCGGGGCTGGGGTTCGGCGGGGGGGGGTCGGTCGGGGTCGGCGGGGGTCGGGGTCGTGCGCACGACTTACGCTGAGTGATTTCGGTTTTCAGAAGTGCGGAAAAATGCTACACTATCCCTTATCCGGCTAGGCCTGTAAGTCGTGCGCCACTCTGGTCATGTCGTGCGCACGACTTACGCTGACCGAAAAAACCTTCGGTTTTTTAGAGGGTTTCGGTTTTCGGAAGTTCGGATAAAGGGTAGTCTACCTGTACTAGCATTTTATTCCAGATTTATTTAATTGAATTTAAATTCCCCAGCTGCCATGGGGGGATTTGAACTCACGCCTCCGGGTTACTAGTCCAGTAACATAACCACTATGCCAGCGTACCCAATAATATGAGGTTTCAAATCAGCCCAAACTATGCTGGCTCTATCCTATCCAACACCAAGTCCTGCTCATCGTCAGCCATGATGCCTGTTGATGTAGATTGGCTTCCGGTTCCTCAATGCCTTAAATTTAAAATTTTCATTCTTGTGTTTAAATGTCTTCATGATCTTGACCCTCCTTATCTCTGTAACCTTCTCCAGCTCTACAATGCTCTGAGAACTCTGCATTCCTTAAACTTTGGCCTCTTGTGCACCACCCCCCCCCCCATTTCATTCAGCCCATTATTGTCAGCCGTGCCTTCAGACGTCTAGGCCCTAAGCTCAGGAACTCCCTCCAGAAACCTCTCTCTCCACCTCCCTCTTCTCCTTCAAGATCCTCCTTAAAACCGAACTCTTTGACCAAGCTTTTAGTCACCCCTCCTAATATCTTCTTATTTGGCTTGATGACCATTTTTGTCTGATTATGCTTCTGTTTAGCACTTTGGGGATGTTTTCTTAAGTTACGGGCACTGTACGAATGCAAGTTGTTGTTTCTTTAACAGGAGGTCGATCCACAGCGCTAGTTTTCCATGAGGGCAGCAAGTTGAAAATCTACTGCATTGATTTTTTTTTTGTGATGTTGATAGTGTTCTTCTATGCTTAGAATTCTTTGCTTATGTTTAGTTTGCTATTTTCACAGCTCCTGCCTTGGATGTAGATTGGCAGAACAACACTACGTTTGCATCCTGCAGCACTGACATGTGCATTCACGTGTGCAGGCTTGGCTGTGACCGTCCAGTCAAAACATTCCAAGGGCATACAGTAAGTTACAGTTTCAATGAATGTGAACGGTATTTTTGTGCAGCGCCAAGACTATGTAGCTTTAAAAGTACTGTATTATGTATTTTGTTGGCATTGGATAATTCTGTACAGGAAGCTTCTGTCAGAAGGAATACTTCTGGCTATTTGTTGCTCTGTGTGTTGGAAAAATTTTGTGTTAACATGAACATACATACTTGTGACAGAACACTAAGGGGGAGAAATTCGGTTGTTAGCGCCAACGATTAACGCCTAAAGAGGCCGAGAAGTGGGGCACTAGTCAATTTCCGGGCGGGCACAAGGCGCCTAGCACCTCGCCCCATATTGAGCATGCATTTAGCGCCGGCGCTAAACCTTAGCGCCCGCTCATGGGCGCAGGCTGATTATGACGTCATTTGAGTGTGCAACGCCTTTTGGGCGCCCCGGACCGGAAATTCAGTGGCACCCCCCTCCGTAGCGCCTGGCGCTAATAGTGACAGCTTACCTGGACCTTACCAAGTCGCTCTCGGGCTGGAGGAGCATTATTTAAAGGGGACTGGTGTGGTTTAAAAGCGACAGCCATTTTTGGAGCACAACTTCCTCGAGAGCTACAAAGAGTTGCTGAGCTGCACACTGAGAGCCATTTGACCACTGAGCCAGCGCAGGCAGACGATCTTCAGCCTTCTGACCATCACCTTGCTGTTGGTGAGCCTTGACAACGGGGAACCTTCCTGTGGGCACTTATTATGGGGGCTGCATTGGAGGGGAACGTCCTGCTGCTGAATCATCTGGAAAAGGCGCTGGGAGAGGGGGGCGGGCATGGCCAGACGGAGGAGGGCCAACAGACGTCGCCACAGCAGACCTTACGCTGGCAGGGTTTTCCGACAGCAGTTTTCCTACATGAACATGCCGGAGGAGCAGTGCGTCAGAAGGCTGCGATTTAGAAAGGAGGTGGTGACTAAGCTGTGCCAGCTGCTTCAGCCAGATCTGCAGCCTCAGATAAGGTGCAGGACATCTCTGTCGGTGGCTGAGAAGATGCCTGCTGGCCTGAACTTCTACGCGAGCGGCTCTTCTCAGGCTGCGCGTCAGAGGCTGATCAGAAGTAGCTTCTAGGCCCCTCTCTCGGAATGCTTGCTGCCATTCCAAGAACAGGAATGGAACCGGTCTGATACCCCCAAGCCTGTGAAGGGCAAGATGCATGTAAATAGCAGGCATGGCCATTGTAAATGAAGAAAGTGTTTCATTACACAAAATGTGGTTCCTTCAAACATGAGAAAGCTATGGCAACAGAAAGCAAAACTAATACACTGACACATAACTGCCTCTCACACCCGGGAGACTGTCCAAAACATAAATCACATTCCGACCATCTTCCTTGGCCTTGATTCCACTGCGCCAACCAAAGCATCCAATGCCCCATCAGTGAGGCGTTCCGCCCTCTGCCTCACCCTTTCCATGTCTTGCTAAGCTGGTGCACCACAGGTAGGCTCCCACCGCTTTGAAGGCCTACAAGGCAGTGAGTGTGTCTGGTGATGCCAATTGACCTGCCCCTTTAAGAGCTGGCCAGCGCCAGTGTGTCTCAGGGAAAGTGATTATTGACAGCACCTTCACTGCGCCCCGCCACCGCGAAATTGGGTTGCGCCACCGGGTTAGCGCCTTAAGAGTAGTGTGCAGCGCCTGATTTAGCGCCGCAATCACCTTTAGGGGCGCTGCAACCCAATATCGCGCTAGGTGGAGCTAAATTGCGCCTGGCGCTAAACTTTGCGCATCGCCAGGACTAGCGCCCCAAACGCGGCTATACCGAATTTCTAGGCCTAAGTAAATGTGTCAGACATAATGTAGACAAGAATCCTTTCATGGACTGGAAGTAACTTTCATCATCAAAGAACCTTTCTGAATCTTCTGAACAAAAATTGCTATTTCTTTTCAGTGCGTTGGCCATATAAATATTTTATCTAGTACAAATTTAATTGCTGTTCCAGCATTTAATAAGGAGATGTTAAAACCAAAAGAAAATTTGCCACTCCCAGCCTATATAAAATAGTTTTTTTGTGAGGAGAAGTGTGTTTGAAGGACTAAGGAATTGTCTTGTGGCATAAAAGTTGAGTGCAGTGATGCCACTGGTAGCGAGGTTGATTTGCGATGCTTCCCCATGCGACACCATCTCAACGAGGGTGATTTCTGATAAGTTAACCGATTGGTTGGTGAAACATACAGCATCGTTGGTAACAGGACAGTCAACATGGTTAAACCACAGACAGGCTAGGCTGCCCCCCTGTTAACTGTGTGATGGATGTAACTTGCTGCTTTCCACCGTGGGGTAAAAATTCTGCTGCGCCTGCTCCTGGAAGGTGCAGGAAGCTCATATCAGGATATTGCGCACTCCCAGCCTCTGATTTCCCCCTCATTAACTTTAATGAATGTAAAATCACAGGCTGGGAGTAGCAAATTTTCTTCTACGCGTTCAAATCATGTAGCAGGAGCAAGCGCAACGGAATCTTTACCACCATTTCTTTATGGTTTTGGCATGAGGTAATACATCCAGTAGATGGCCAACTCTTGACTGAAATCTCACAGCTAGGATTTGTGCAATGTTGAGATCTCTCTTATAACACTCTGTAACATTGCAGCAAATTACTTAGTAGAAGACAGGTTAATTGGTAGATCTGAATATCAGGCAGCTCTGGGACTCGAACCTTTGAGCTGTAGATTAAGGGTGTCACTGTTACTGCTATTCTGTGAGGGAGATCATGGTTACTAATGAGATTGACCTGGAGGAGTGCTCAGTGTTTTAGTTGACCATTCCTCCCAATTATTTGCTTGAGCTGTTTCTATGAACTGTAACAATTGATGCCCTCCATTTCTACTGCGGCTGGATTTGAACCTTGGATGTGCAAACACAGATAGTTGGGACTTGTGGATCAGGAGGCAGGTAAATTAAAAGCAAATAAGAAGGAAGGTAGAGTGAAATAAAGAAGGCAAAGAGCACTGAACAGAACAAGAACATTCAACAGTACACACTAACACCATACCACTCCCTTGAATCGGTCTCCAGGATCTTCCACAACCCCAGCCATTCAATAACACTTTTTCACTAGTGCAATGTACCAACTATATTATACTGTATACAATATGTTATAACCAAAGAAGAATTACAATAAAAAAAAATCAGAGGCAATGGTAGAGAGAGAACATAAATGCCATAGCAAATTTTTTTAAAAGGGAAAATTGTCCTGGAAACAAATAATAGGGAGAAAAACGCACCCAGAAGAAATCAGAAATAAGGAAGCAAAAACGATTGCAACAGAAAGAACTAAAGATTCAAGAAACATTCCCCAAACGATTGTGTTGCTGCAGCCAAAGTTCATTTACTGTCTAATGGATTTTGAAGATGAAATGATAGCAAAGTGCCATCTTCAGGAGATTGTCGACACAACAGATTGTTTACTGTTTATATTAGCAATGCTCATTTGCACTTCTTTTACATTTCAGAACGAAGTAAATGCAATCAAATGGGACCCATCTGGCATGCTGCTAGCATCTTGCTCAGATGACATGACACTGAAGGTAGGAAGACCTAATTATGGCCTGAATCCCTTGTCAACTGCAGTAATAAATCTTTGCATCAGCCACGATTTGCTAAAAAGCTAAAGGCTTCCAGCCTTTTCACCAAAGATCAGGACCATGTAGTAAGACAGAAAAAACTAACAGGCAAGCTTTTCTTTAAGTCCATTACCTCATGTCTTTTTTAAAAATTTGCTAATCTGATACACGAGAAGAGACAGATCTTAATGTCTTTCTCCTGCCTTATTTGTATCATATCAGCTGTAAACGAGGACATTTTGTCTGAGTAGAAGAGGGGTTTCCCGTCAAAAATTTCAATTACCACATAAAAAATGTTGAGCTGTGTCCAAGTGGTGTGGAGTCTCACTTTGGCTATATCACTATTTATCACTTCAGTTTATTTGAAACTTTCTCGACCCCTACACCTCCCAACGGCACCTCAGTATTTTAATATTTATCTTTATTCACTGTTTAAAGCTGCAGTGCCCTATACTTTCTGCTTTCAGAGTAAAGATTTAAACTTGCGATCTGTCTGAATAAAAATAGGGACTGAGGTGAGGAACCCACGTGGCTTTTGTGCAATAGTAATGGCAAAAATCAGCAGAGGGAAACAGCAGAAGTTGGCAATGTCTGTATGTAAACTCTTTCCTTTTTGATTTTGATCCCACTATAAAAAATACCTTGCAAATATATTGTATTGGGAATATATTTTTTAATGGCATGTAGGCATTGGGAGTTTATTTATAAAAAAATATATAGGAAGCTTCTCAGCTTCAGCTCACTTTATTGTGCATTGAGAAGATAATACAGGATCGCTTATTCTGAGATGTCAAAGGACAACTAGCTCATTATTACCACAAATTCCAGCCATTGTTCTGTTGCAGGCCTGGAATGGAGTTATGCGGATAAAGTGATACTGTTTGGCTGTGTGGCAAGCCTATCGGTGGATAATCATCCCACCTGTGTGCTGGAGTACAATAGCCTTTTATTGAATAGCTATTAGCAGATTATACATGTTCAGAATGGTTGACAGGCAAACAGTAATCCCTGGTAGGATCACACATTCCAAGTACTCTGAATGCTTCAAAGTGGTACTATGGCAGTCATTTTACCAAAGACTACAGTGCAGTCTCCAGCAAGTTATAGGGTGAAATAGCAGACCTCAAGATGACTAAGTTACTTGGTTAGTGCCTTATGCTCTAATCAGCTCCCTTACTACAATATGCTGATTAATATATTGTAGCCACTTATAATTTAATACTTTTGAATCAGTTACTGGAGCTAGTTTTGAGATAACAACAAAGCAGTTCATGTCATATATATAATGATTTCAAATGTTTGAGAAGCAAAATGAATCACATTGCAATTATATATTGACAAACAAGTAACAACATAACAGTGCTACCCACATCATTCAACATTCCTCCTTCAGTTCAATATTGATAATGCATTAAGAGCCTAAGAACGAGGTTGAAAAAACCTTATCTTCCACGTGCAGTCAGCCGTAGAATTTATCTTAAATTTATTTTCCATATAGATGATGCATGGCATTGTAACAATTTTAAAGCAAAGTTTTGGACTTGCAGTGGATAGTCACCTTAGATCACCGTATTGTTTGTGTTTCATTCTTGTACAGATCTGGAATATGAAGCAGGACACGTGCGTACATGATTTACAAGCCCACAATAAGGAGATCTACACTATAAAATGGAGTCCTACTGGTCCAGGCACCAACAACCCAAACTCTTATATCATGTTAGCCAGGTAAGATTAATGCTTTTTTTTAAATACATATGTAGTGTGCGTGTAGCAGAAGAAATAAGATAACCGCACTGAAAATTAGAAAAAATAAATGTTCAGTAAAACCAGTGCACTTATGGCACAGATGACTAACTTGTACGTTATTACTACCTTATGTGCAAGCTCCCACCTACACTCATACACCTCAAGCAACAACAGGACATTGAGCCACTGTAATTTCAGGCTGACTGGAAGAGTTGCCACCTTGTTACTACAACATCGTCAGAAGTAACCCTCCGCTGGAACGACTCATTTGACTTGTGAGAAAACACTTCAAGGGAGAAATCTTGCAACCTAAATCGCACAATTTCAACATAAATCCAGCAGCTGTTCGTAAACCAGTGCAGAGTTCAGATCAGCTGGGTTTCCACCTGATTGACAGAAAGGCAGCTACCCCAGGAACCGTGCCGGATGCGACCATGCTAGGCCCAGTGGCACCTACGGTGGCTGAGTGCAGACATAGGTTCCATTGTGGGCCTAAACTGGAGACCAGAGTTCAAAAGGAAATTAGCAATTGATTCCAGATGGATCAGTTACCATTGCAACAGTACCCATACATCATGGGATGAAATACTAAAAAACATTTGGCACCTTCTTATCTTGTTTCCCCTCTTGGAATGGCAAGATGCACTCAGAATTTCTGAAGCCTTGTTGTGCAACCAGAAGCGTGGGAATCCATCCCTATTACTGAAATGACCCTGTCCCCAGAATTTGGTATGGTCACCAAGAGAACCAAACAGTAGGTTTAACTTCTGCCTTGCTGCACTTCTGGCAGCCCAGAATTTGTAGACTATCCTTTTGTCCCATGACAGAATAAAACTCCGCGCAGAGCTAGATGTATAATATACAAGAAATGGGGCTGCACGCCAGCGTGGAACAGATTAGCAAGGCCTAGGTGCAGATTCTTTTTTCAGCAACTATTCCGAAAATTTATATTGTGGAATTACTGAACTTCCAGAAAAGATTTATATTACTGAAATTCCAGAAAAGAGAGATACAAAGGATACTGAGCAAGGTGTAGATAACAGACTCTCACATTGAACATTAAACAATTGTAAGGAGTGTGATGGAATACTCTTCACTTGCCTGGATGAGTGCAGCTCCAACAACACTCAAGAAGCTCAACACCATCCAGGACAAAGCAGCCCGCTTGATTGACACCCCATCCACCACCTTAAACATTCACTCCCTCCACCACCGGCGTACCGTGGCTGCAGTTTGTACCATCTACAAGATGCACTGCAGCAACTCACCAAGGCTTCTTCGGCAGCACCTCTCAAACCCGCGACCTCTTCCACCTAGAAGGACAAGGGCAGCAGGTGCATGGGAACACCACCACCTCCAAGTTCCCCTCCAAGTCACACACCATCCTGACTTAGAAGTATATCGCCGATCCTTCATCGTCGCTGGGTCAAAATCCTGGAACTCCCTCCCTAACAGCCCTGTGGGCGTACCATCACCACATGGACTGCAGCGGTTCAAGAAGGCGGCTCACCACCACTTTCTCAAAGGCAATTAGGGATGGGCAATAAATGCTGACCTTGCCAGCAACGCCCACATCGCATAAAAACGAATTTTAAAAAAAATCACAGTCATTACCATAACAACCCCAAAGGAATTGTTTCATCATTTATATATAATGTATGTTATGTTGTACAGTATTGTACTTCTACACCTCCTCATGTTTAACCTTTGGAGTGTCTATGGTGAGTTCTGTCATTGTTTTGTGATAATGTTGCAAGGTCATAGAAAAGATAACTTACTGGGGTTAATTTTCACTTTCACCTCCATTGAAAGCAAATGGAAATGAAAATTGGTGAGTTCGATAACGGCCGGGCGATCTGCTCTGGCAGTTTACCACCCAAGCAGTGAAGGTGAAAATTACCCCCATTGAATGTTGGTGTTCTTGGTTTGGAACTTCAAAAATAGCATTTGACCTGGTCACATCTATGATCGGTATTTAAAGTCTTGAGCCTCGATTGGTGGCGAAACATCTTTGGAGACATTTTTCGGCCAATCAAAGACTGCATTTGAACTCGGTGGGTCCCATCTCCAAAATTGGCAATGGGGTCTGACCGGCATGGGAAATAGGTAAAGTGTAAAAACATCATAATGTATATAAAAATGTTAGAATAAGGTATATTATTTTAAAATATAGATAGTAAAATTAAAAAAGAATTAGCACAAAGTCAGAGCAAGAACTAATCAGTTTTTAATTTAGAGTCTCAGGGCTAGATTTTCAGTCGCTTGCGCCAGCAGTTAGCGCCTTAAGAGAAGTGATTTTCGGGCGCTATGCGTGTAGCGCCCGGGCGCAGCGCAGTTTGCGCCCCGCCCCAAATTAAGTTGCCCGTTAGCGCCGGCGCAAAGTTTAGCGCCCGCCCGGATGCGCGCGCAGAAAATGACGTCACATCCTCGTGCAACGCCCTTTGTGTGCCCCGATTCCAAACTTCAGTCGGACCGCCCCATTGTGCGGCTGGCGGCCGGAGCGTTTGGAAAAAGGAACGCAACACAACCAGCGCGGGCCCCGGGGGGCGCAAATTAAAGGGGACGTACTCTCCAGTATAAAGGCCAGCCTTTTTTCAGAAAACACTCTTGTGCAACGCATTTCTGGAGACACAACAAGGAGGATAGCTAACTGGTTTCAAGCAGCAAGAGCCAGGTATTTTTGGACTCAGGCCAGAGCGCTGCAAGTGGCCTTTTGGAAATTAGAGTGTTTGCCAGGATTTGATGGGGGTTGCATGGGGTGCCAACGCGGAGCTGCAGCTCCATGTCTGTAGGGCTCGCAGACGCATTGTGAGAGGGGCAGCCCTGGCTAGAGGCAGAGGGGGCTACAGGCGTCGGCCACGTAGGCCTTACCCAGTCAGGCTATACCGCCAGCAGCGCTCCTACCTAAACATGAGTGCCGCGCGATGTGTTAAAAGGCTCCAATTCCGAAAGGAGGTGATTGCAGAGATCTGCCACCTGCTTCGCCGAGATCTGCGGCCAAAGCTCAGGTGCAGGACGTCTCTGTCGGTGGAAGTGAAGGTGACGGTGGCATTGAACTTCTATGCCACCGGCTCCTTCCAATACGCTGCTGGGGACATAGCAAACATCTCCCAGTACGGCGCGCATCGCTGCATCCGCCAGGTGACCGAAGCACTGTTCAGAAGGAGAAGCCAATTCATCTCCTTCCCCATGGCCCTGGAGAGCCAGCATCAGCGCGCATTGGGATTTTCCAGACTCGGGGAATTCCCCTTGGTGCAGGGCGCCATTGACTGTACGCATGTGGCTTTGCGGGCCCCTCTGGAGCATGGCGAGCAGTATCGCAACAGGAAGGGCTACCATTCTCTGAATGTGCAGCTGGTCTGTGACCACAAGCAGCGCATCATGGCAGTCAATGCCAGCTTCCCAGGCAGCAGCCACGATGCCTTTATCCTGCGGCAGAGTACTGTGCATGACATGTTCCAGGCACAGCCTCCCCCAAGAGGATGGCTACTCGGGGACAAAGGCTATCCTTTGTGCACCTGGCTCATGACCCCGCTCCGCGCGCCCAGGACCGCTGCTGAAAAGGCCTACAACGAGAGCCATCAAACCACCCGCAACATCATCGAGCTAACTATTGGGGTCCTCAAGCAGCGGTTCTGCTGCCTTGATCGCTCCGGAGGAGCTCTCCAGTATTCGCCGGACCGGGTCTTCCAATTTGTGGTGGTTTGCTGCATGCTACACAACCTGGCTATCCGCAGGACTCGGGCACTGCCACCTGACGTTGGACCAGCACCTCAGGAGGAGGAGCAGGAGGAGGAGGAGGAGCAGGAGTACGTTCCCAGGAGGGAGCGACCAGGGCCAAGGGCCGCACGACGCCACCTTATTACACGGTACTTCTAAGCCCCCTGTCAGGGAATGGCCAGGGGCCATGAGGGAAGATGAATGCAGCCGCTCCGCAAGCCCTCAGCCGGCGAAGCCAACAAACACTAAGAAGAACAACCATGGAGACTGCATGAATAAAGATAATTTTTTATTACACAAAAATGAAAAGCCCTTCCCACATGAATCCCCCAAAACAATAAACGGGCCCCACAAAAAGCCCAACAAACGACTCACTCCCACAAACTGGGGAGGAGTCACTCCACCTTTCTTCAAACCGGGCCTCAACGTCGGCCTAACGCAAAAAATAAGCCCTCCAACAACACAACCATGGGCAAAATAAAGATGGCCACCACCATATAAAAGGAAAGCTGCCCACACCCTCTACTGAGTGGCCCGCGAGGGCGAGACCTTGCCCAGCCTTTTGCCTCCCCTGCCCGGCCTGCTGCTCCTTCGCAAGCTCTGCCCAGTGGCTGCTGCGAGGCTGGGGGAAGGCGCCTGAGGCTCAGATGCCCTTCCGCTGGGGGGCGGCCTACACGGCGTTTGGGCCTCGAGGGGCCGTCTGCTGAGTGGCGCACCTGAGCCTGGCCACCATCAGCTGCAGCCGCTTGCCCTTGACGCCCCAGTGGGGGAATGGCGGCGACGGATGGCGCAATGTGGGACAGCTGGCGTCTGGGATGCGCTGGCTGGTGCTGTGGCGCGGTGGCACTCGGCCGGGCCCGCACTGCAGGATCCGCAACAATCAGCCGAGGGGCGGCTTGCTGGGATGGTCCAGCGCGGCGGCTGCCCTGGCGATGCCTGCCTGAGACAGCGCGTGTGGCAGCAGTGAGTGCCCCTGTGGTCCTGGTGTGCGCGCGCATCACAGCCGCCAGGGTCTTGACGGCATCAGTCAGCATGCGGCCACTCGCGGCAGTTGCTGCCCCGAACTCGCGCACACTGGTCGCCAGCGACTCGATGGCCTCAGGCATGCGCCCCACCACGCTCATGAGCTCCGTGTGGCGCCGGTCCGAATCCTCGGCCATCTTATCCAGCTTCCGCACCTCCTCCGAGGTGAAGGTGTCCGGACTGGAGTCGCGACTCTCCCGCTGGGGAGGAGGGGGCCGAACTAGGGGGCCCTTGCCACGTTGGTGGCGGCGAGTGTGCCGATCAGCAGCACTCCCCTCTGATCCTTCCCCCCTTTGGGGGGAAGGCCGCGGGCCACGCGCACGGCTCCTGGGTGGCTGGACGCCACTGGTCCCAGAAGCTGCATTGCCCTGCGACAGTTCCTCCAGGCACTCGTCCAGTGAGGAGGTGTCAAGCATTTCCTCCTCTCCTGCGGGACGTGACTGTTCCCCCGAAGGTCCGGCTTGCTCCTCCTCCTCCTCCTGGTCGGAGGTGCTGTCACTGGCAGCTTCAGGGTCCTGGTCGTCACCAGCTGAAAGCAGGAATGCACAAGAGTAGCTTCAGAGTGAGGAGACGGCGTCAGCGAGGGAGTTAGGACTGGTGGCATTCAGCGCATTGGTGGGACAGTGGCAAAGGAGGTAGCTCGGATGGGCCAGTGCGACGCGAGAGGGCCAAAAGGCGAGGTCCTTACCATTGCCGGGCAGTGGAGGGTCGGATACTCCGCACGCTGTGGGGACAATCACACGGGCTCCCATGAGCACACACACGCGCTCCTCCAGCCGAGTGAGCTTCTGCAGCTTGGCGCGGCCACCCCTGGCACGCGCCTGGCGATTAAACGCTACTTTAGCCTGCAAGAGAAAGGACGGGCTGTAAGTGCGCAGTGAAGCCCTGATGTAGTGTGCACTGCCTCCCATGGTGGAATAGCTTGGACAGAGTGAAGCCCTGATGTAGTGTGCACTGCCTCCCATGGTGGAATAGCGTGGACAGAGTGAAGCCCTGATGTAGTGTGCACTGCCTCCCATGGTGGAATAGCGTGGACAGAGTGAAGCCCTGATGTAGTGTGCACTGCCTCCCATGGTGGAATAGCTTGGACAAAGTGTAGAGTGCCGAATGGCCATGTGATGCTCATGACTGTCCCAATGCTGCTGGCTGAGGGCTGGCCAATAGGACTTTCAGCTCCCTTTGCCCATCATGTCAGGTGTACATGCAAGAATGAGGAGGAGACTGGAAAGGCTACTCACCTTCACAATCCTGGTCAGATCGTTGTATTTTTTACGACATTGTGGGTCCTGGGGGCATCGCCAGTGAACGTCACCCTCTGGGCGATCTGCTTCCAGGCTTTGGTGTAGTCGTGGTGGGTTGGATTCCTCCCACTCTCTGGGAATAAGATCTTGCGCCTCACCTCCAGAGCTGTGACCATTATGTCCAGATCACCCTCTGAGAAGCGCAGGGCACGCTGACGGGCCTTCTCTGGCGTTGCCATGACTCCCTGGGGCTGAGCAGCAGTGTTGAGGCCTCTTTGCAAGGCTGCAGTGTGCAGGGCGTGGCAGCAGACCAATTCGTCCCTTCCCCCTTTAAGAGCTGGTCGGCGCCACGGGGTCTGCTGTCAGTCCAAAAATGACCGCACCTGCGCTGCGCCCCGCCTGGGCGCTATCCCTCTGGACCGCCGGCTTAGCGCCTAAAGATAGGAGTGGAACGCCTCTTTTAGCGCTCCACCAATCTCTTAGGGCGAAGCCACTGAATTTCCGGCAACGGGGCGCTACTTTGGGGCGGGCGCTAACTTCGGGCGGGCGCTAAGGTTAGCGCCCCAAAACTGTCTATACTGAAAATCTAGCCCTCAGTCTTTTCTCAATGAATTATGGGCAGTTTGTGAAGTATGTCCTTGCCCAATAAGAACTGGATTGATGGCACCAAAGCTCATTTCACACAGGATGGTTTGTGTCCTGTAATTTGGGCTGGATGTGAGCCCAGGTCTCCGGTGAAATGCCAGTGTGTTAACCCAACACTGATTGTCTGGGCAAGGCTTACCCAATGAACATCCTGTGAAAGTCGTCATCACCTGTCTCAGATTTTTTTAATTACCTAGCCATTATCTAAACACCATTTAGCCAATGACTCAAATAATCTCCTTTTCCAGGCTTTTGTTTTTCAACTTTCTTCCAGAGGCACGAGCTTTTCATTCAGTACAATTTCAAGTGGGCCAACAGCCCTCTGGTACTTCACCCAAGTAGCTATACTGCATGTGTGAGTCAGAACAGCAAGTGTTGACGGCTATTCAATCATCGTAGCTAAGCTCAATCTTCTCACCAGACATCCACAAGTGCACTTTTCACCGGGGTCACTGGACAGTGATCAGGAGAGGGAGCCGTGGATTATTTTCGCTTCCATAGCCCAGGGCCACAACTCCTCCACATCTTTGACAATGAGCACTGTTGGACAAACCACCAGCAATGTGAAAGTTTACTTGCCTGTGTACTTCAATGGCACATTTTCTTTTCACAGTGACAGACTTGATGGCTTGAACCCAACTGTGGTAATGAGATAGTTTGCATACTAACCAAGATTACGTTTATCTTTTGCTTTTCAGTGCTTCATTTGATTCTACTGTTCGCCTATGGGATGTGGAAAGAGGCGTGTGCCTTCACACCTTAACCATGCACCAAGAACCTGTCTATAGTGTAGCCTTCAGTCCTGATGGCAAATATCTAGCCAGTGGGTCTTTTGACAAATGTGTCCACATATGGAACACTCAGGTAAGGGAGACAATACTATTAACGGCATTGACCACAGTCAGATTTGAGAAATCAATAAGTTGTTTTAGAATAACAGCTTTGTTTTTTTTTTAAACTATTTGTTGATCCTGTTATTGCAAAGACTTTCTCCATGTGTCCATTACATAAGAACATAAGAAGTAGGAGCAGGAGTAGTCCATACGGCCCCTCGGGCCTGCTCCGCCATTCAATAGGATCATGGCTGATCCGAATCTAGACTCACGTCCACTTCCCTGCCCTCTCCCCGTAACCCCTAATTCCCTTATCTGCTAGGAAACTGTCTATCTCCATTTTAAATTTATTTAATGTTGCAGCTTCCACAGCTCTCTGGGGTAGCAAATTCCATAGATTTACTACCCTCTGAGTGAAGAAGTTTCTCCTCATCTCAGTTTTGAAAGGGCAGCCCCTTATTCTTAGATTATGCCCCCTAGTTCTAGTCTCACCCATCAGTGGAAACATCCTCCCCGCATCCACCCAATCAAGCCCCCTCACAATCTTATACGTTTCGATAAGATCGCCTCTCATTCTTCTGAACTCCAATGAGTAGAGTCCCAACCTACTCAACCTTTCCTCATACGTCAACCCCCTCATCTCCGGAATCAACTGAGTGAACCTTCTCTGAACCACCTCGAGAGCAAGTATATCTTTTCTTAAATATGGAAACCAAAACTGCACGCAGTATTCCAGGTGTGGCCTCACCAATACCCTGTATAACTGCAGCAAAACTTCCCTGTTTTTATACTCCATCCCCCTTGCAATAAAAGCCAAGATTCCATTGGCCTTCCTGATCACCTGCTGCACCTGCATACTAACTTTTTGTGTTTCATGCACCAGGACCCCCAGATCCCTTTGTACTGTAGCACTTTGCAGTTTCTCTCCATTTAGATAATAACTTGCTCTTTGATTTTTTCTGCCAAAGTGCAAAACCTCACACTTTCCAACATTATATTGCATCTGCCAAATCTCTGCCCACTCACTTAGCCTGTCTATGTCCTTTTGCAGGTTTTTTATGTCATCCTCACTCATTGCTTTCCCTCCCATCTTTGTATCGTCGGTAAACTTGGATATGTTGCACTCAGTCCCTTCCTCCAAATCGTTAATATAGATTGTAAAGAGTTGGGGTCCCAGCACTGACCCCTGCGGAACACCACTAGTTACTGATTGCCAGCCCGAGAACGAACCATTTATCCCAACTCTTTGTTTTCTGTTAGTTGTGAAATATTAATGGTAAAGTGTCACATCATTTTTAAATAAATTCATTGTGATAAAAAAACAATTGCTAAACACTTGTTGATGAAGATAACTGTGGCTCCACTGAAAAGGAAAACGGAGTATCGGCAAAACTGTGGTCAGGAGCACGACTGAGCATAACGTGGCACTTGTGAGACTATCATTGACATTTCAAAGTGTCAGCAAGCCAAGTATGGCAATTTCAAAAACATGCAGACTGAAATGTTTTCTCCGTATTCCAGCAAATCAATGTGTTTGTTTTCATAGACGGGAGCTCTAGTGCACAGCTACCGAGGGACTGGAGGAATCTTTGAAGTCTGCTGGAATGCATCAGGGGACAAAGTGGGAGCAAGTGCATCAGATGGTTCTGTAAGTACCTGTACTGTTCAACGTAGGCTCTGTCCCCACCCCCACCCACAAGTGACTGAAAGGCTTTTGTTCTGTGTTTCTGTCAGTGGGTCTTACATACAAGTGGCACATAACAGATACCTGCGATATTCCGATGTGTACTGACTGTGTGTGAGGCTCCTGCAACAGCACAGGGCTTCATAAAATTTTACCTTTTTTAAAGATATTCAACAAAAACACATTATCACAAAATAATTATGGATGTGTAAGGCCATTCGGCTCATTTTAGTTCACCCATCCAGACTATTAGTTATTGAAGCAGAGACCACATTAACTTTTAAGAATAAATAGATAATTCAAGCAATGGTGGACAAAGGGATATAGGAACAGGTCGGGCACATAGGTTAGGACTACTATTCATTTCAAGGATAAACACCAACACAAACTATTTGGGCCGTACAGTCTGTTTCTGTGTTGTATTTTCTGTGCAATTAGAAACATAGAAACATAGAAGATAGGAGCAGGAGTAGGCCATTCGGCCCTTCGAGCCTGCTCCGCCATTCAATGAGATCATGGCTGATCATCCAAATTCAGTACCCTGTCCCTGCCTTCTCCCCATATCCCTTGATCCCTTTAGCCTTAAGAAATATATCCAACTCTTTTTTGAATATATTTAATGAACTGGCCTCCACCGCCCTCTGTGGCAGAGAATTCCACAGGTTCACCACTCTCTGGGTGAAGAAATTCCTCCTCATTTCAGTCCTAAATGGCTTACCCCTTATCCTTAGACTATGACCCCTGGTTCTGGACTCCCCGGCCATCATAAATTCTATGGGGGAGAAATTCCTTATAGCCCAGGAATGGGCAATAATTTTTGAAAAGTTTTGAGAATTAGCGCCAGGCACTAATGCTTCAGACTGCACGCAAAATTAAGTCTCATTGCACAAAGAAAGGATTGGAGCGCTAAATCAAGTGCTAACGGCCTAGCTCAGTGGCGTTAAACTCGAAGCGCTGACCAATTTCAGGTGCAGTCTAATCACAAGTCATCATTGCCACAGGCTCTTTCCAGTTCTTAAAGGGGAGGTTCATTGATGCTGCAGAACCTCATTCTCATCATTGCTGGCTGTGCAGCCGTCTTCACCAGCAGCAGGTCAAGGAGAAGGAGCCAGACGACTCAGGCAGCCCTCGTGGCCCTTCTCCTCCCTCAGGCCACATGTTCCAATCTTTCTCGCTGCCTCCGCTCCCTCCACCATAGATCCTGGAGGGTGAGGTCGACTGCCAGTACAGCCTCCATTAATGTAACCAAGTGTAGCACTTTGATATGTTGTGAAAATATATGTAACTAATTGTTAGTAGCCACAAGTTTCATGATACTAAGCAACCTTTCAATGACTGTGCAACAGTTTAATTCAATGTTAACCAACAAGGAAGCAGTGAAACAGCACTAACATGACAGCTGCGACTCATTACTCATGATCCCTTTAGGTCGTGCCCCTGGATCTGGTATCCGCCCGCTTGTCGCCTCCTCTCCCTGTCTGGGCATGGCGCTAAGGCAGGGGGGTGATGATGAATTTTGCAGATCGGGCACCCAGCGTGCATTGCACGCTCACTGACGTCACGATCTGCCTGGCGCTGAAGTCCCCGGCGGTAACTCTTAGCGGCGGTGCTACAGGGGGGGCTGGATTTGCCATGCGCCGCTGGATTCACCTCGCCCTGGTGGTACTGCATCAGCGCCCCTGCCAGGCGCTAACAGGAGGCACTAACCACTGAAATTTTCCCCCTATATGTTTCCTCACTTCAGCATCTAATTGTCTCTAAATGACTCTGGGGTTTTCACCATAACTACTCTATCCAGGAGTCCATCCCCTGTGTGTTGGTCACTTTTTGTATGTAGAGAAAGTTCTTCATATCAGGCCTAAATTTGCCTTTTACTAGTTTGATCCTGGGACCCCTTGTCCTACTGTAACAATTGAATTTAAAATAATTTTCTAGATTTACCTTTTCCATGTTTACAATCTTGCCTATATCTATAAGATCATCCCTCTGGCACTTCCTTTCGAGGTTAAACAGCCCAAGTTTCTCCAGTCTTTCCTCATAACTCAAGCCTCGAAGACTAGGAGGCCGATTTTCATTATCATTGGCTAGTGGCCACCCACCACCCAGCCGCCCGATGTCGTCGGCAAGCGGCCTGAGCCGTTTTGTTGGTCGGGTCTCAGTTGTATCTGATCGGCGAGCTGCAAGTGCTGAACCAGCGCTCACAAGCTGATCAGAGGGGGCGGGAAAACTGGCAGCTCATCCACGGAGCCAAGCCAGAAGTTGGAGCTTAAAAGGATTGCGGATTCGACCGGTGGAGGTTTTCGCATAGAGGGACTGGCAACAGGTGGGAAGATTTTTCATGCTCTTCCTGCCCCAACAAAAATCATTAAAAACCAAACTAAAACTTACCATTTTTCTGAGTGGCCTGCAGCAGCCTCATTAAGGTTAAGCCATTCTACGCCTCATACCAACAGAAAGAGCATGCACGGTGAATGCTCCGCGCATTGGTACCTGAAAATTGCATCTATGTTTATTAATCAATTTAGGGTCATTCCTGTTTAGTTCTAACATTTATAGAATAAGAATAGTGAAGAAAACAGCATCGCAATAAGGGTAGTAATCTGAAAGAACTCTTGAACACTTTAGTGAATCATCTGTCATTGCCTTTGACAGCTCCATAGCTGTCACTGTACGTCCAAACAGGTTACCATCATGTGGCAGCCCTCCAAAGTGATCTTCGGGCTATCTAGCTTCCTCTCAAATTGCTCTCTCTGCTGCAACTGATTGCTCATCCTCTGACTCGTTTTCCATTAACACAGCGGCTCTCCAGAGCCATCATCTCTGCCCAACTCTGTTTCTTCTTAATATCAACACCCTGCTGCATTCACATTCCAATCCTATCCATTTTTGTTTTGCTGGTGATTCTACTCTACATTCATCAACCTCCTTAAAATTATACACTCGTTGCTCACAATCTCCAGTTATCTCAGTGTAATGGCAGAATCACTACATCTTGATTTCCTTAGAGGAGAAAATCCACACTGTAAATCAAAAAGTGTGGGGGGGGAAAGACCAGCAGGACATGCAGGCAGGGTGGGGACAGATACTTAGATAATATAAGAGGTCTATACATGGATACATGTAGCATGAGAAATAAAACTAGTGGGTTAGAAGCATAAATTCAGTGTGATGTGGTACACATTACAGAAATTTAGCTACAACGTAATATGATCTTTAGAAAGACAGGGTAATTGGGAATGATGGGGAAGTAGCAATAAAAGACACAGTTACCACTGTAGAAAGAAGGGATTTCAGTAAGGGTGATCGGGCTGTGAAAACACTACGGGTAGAGTTAAGGAACGCCAAAGGATGCAAGACTCGGGTAGCAGTTGCCAACAGACCTGGTGGTGATGTAGTGGGTGGATGTATAGATACAGGGATCAGGGAAACGTGCTGCAAAAACAATGTGCTTGTAATGGGAAATTTTAATTATCACATCAACTGAGAGAAGCAGAACAGCTTAAGTAGTAAAGGTAATGAATTTTAGAATGTATTTGGGACAGTTCTCTCGAAGGTAGATTACCCATATTTTAAATTGTAGAGGAATTTTTGTTTCATTGAATTTACCATGCCAACTGGGTGATCTGCTCAAAATTAATGAGGAAAGAGACAGCTGTCATAGAAACCAAGGTTCAAGCCAATTTATTTTATGTTAGTGAATGAGTCAGGCATTAGAACACTTGAGTTGGAGAAAAACTTAAACGTTAATTCCAGGGAGTCTGAAGGTGACGGGAACAATAGTTCAAGTTTAAGATTTCAGAGTGATCAAGATCGAGAAAGATTGTAGGGGAGGGACCCATGACTAAGATGGCCATACACTGGGAAACAATGGGAATAACTTAAACCAGACAGGGAAGATTGGAGGAAATTTCCTATGAGGATTTGATTCACCTCCTTGAGACAGTATAAACTGGAGCTTGTGTGCTTCATTTATTAGAACCAAAGCCTTGCTTGCACTTGTTACACTATAAAATAATAAATGGCTGGAGTCTTTTAGAAAGCTGTAACACAATCTTCGAAGTTCACGTGCTTGCATGGAAACTGGGCTTTACTTTCATGTTTTAAGGCATAGCGTTATGCTGTTCTTACCCAGTAAAGGGGTCAGTGGATTATCAAATAAACTGCTGTGCTGTACAAGCTGTGTAACTCATGACTGTTACCATCAATTATATTACAGCCTTGTAACAAACTTCCACGTCATCTATTACTCTATTATCTAATGCTTGTTGTATGACCATTTATACCTTGGTTTTGGTCTCTAGATCCACTGGATATGATGTCTAATTTAATCCTACAAGGCCAATTTAAATAAATGGACTAAGAATCCCTGAGAGCCCCTAATTAAGAGAGAACTACCTTCTTACATTGCCATAACTCTCATTTCAGCAGTCACAGCAGACTACCAATACTGCAATACATGCATCCAGCCCAGTAAAAGCAGTTGGTGACCATGTTTGTATCTACAGTACAGTATTATATTTTAAAAATCTACCTAATAGGCAGTTTTATGAGGCTGGAAGCACAGTTTCATGGTTCAGATGACACTGATTAAAATGGCTTGTCTTATATTCTGTGATTTTGAGGACATCTGATCATATTACAGCTCTATGAGTGTCTCTTATACATCTTCTAGCCGGAAGAATTATTGCCACAAACACAATCATGTCGCTAAAATTTTTTTTTAAATGCATTGATGGATTTTAAGAAGCTTCGAGTTATTGTTTATTCAATGTTAAAAAATCGAGTGGAGCTTAATTTGCCACTTCTAATGAAATTGACAAATTGTAATGCCAAGTCACGTTGTATATTAAGCATGTTTTATTCCATATTAAATAGATATTGAAAGAGCGCATCCCAGTATTTTTAATTATACTTAACAATTGCTATTGCAGTTACCAGGGAGGAATCTGAGCTCTATTAAGTCACAATCCTCTAATTAGCCAGCACTGAAAAAGGATGCCTATCAGTGCATTTTTATATATTTTTTAACTTAATAGGATGGCATGCAGTAATCTTGAGTGAACAGCTCAGATACAGCAAATACATTTTGTTCAAGTCAAGCATAGAATTGTCTTTCTTCTTAGTTTATGTATTTTTATGCTCATTAGGATGAGGGATGTCAGTACAGTATTGTGGAATTAAACACCATTTTCTGGGCAACATAAACCACTATCGGGTCAAGATAGCACAGGCAGACAGCAAGGGGTGTCTTAAATCTGAACGCAGGAGAGCATCCCTTTCCACCTATTTTCAATGTTACTGTTTTCCACAGGAGCAAGTCTTATGCACTGCCTGAGACTGTCGATTTAGTGCTATTTGGTGGGCTGTTGATCCATTCTCAGTAGGAACCAAGTTCACAATGTCCAGACTCATTTTGTGCACCGTCTAGGAGGTGAATTTCCCCCGGGCTTCTTATGCTTCGCCAGTGGAAGTTTTGCGGAGACATCATTTACGCGAGTAAACAGGGTTTCTGCTGAACTTCCGCCAAAGTTGCAGCAGCAGAGCAGGAGAAACCCGATGGAAATTCACCCCGAGTCTCTTAAAATAAGCAACTTTTATTATTTTTTATTGTATTCATTAAGAGCAGTTGCCCACTGCAGAATAGTTTATGGCCCTCCATTCGTTCTAGTCCCTACTTTGTTTTTTACCTCAATGTAAAAGCAACCACCACCCTAAATTACAGAACTCCACTTCCATTAGGTTGTGACATATTTAATGCAATGAATAAAAATAAAAAACAGTGAATCAAACCAAGCAAAACTACACCATGGAATGAAAGCAGCAAGTGCATAATATGTTATTCAGCTTCTGAAAGAGAAAGGTTAACACTGCAGGAGTGATTCTGCGTCAGAGCTCGCCCAAAATGCTAATCTATATTTCCCTTTCAAATATTAATCCGCTCCTCATGCATTTCCATTTTCTGTATGTATTTCAGATTTCCAGCATTCTGTTTTTTCTTTACATCTTTTAAAAACGGTCTTTTTTTCTTAAGAATTGTTATCAGCAATTGTTGATTTGTTTTTGTTTTGTTTTTCTTAGGTCTGTGTGCTTGATCTACGGAAATAGCAGAATAGCAGGAGAACAGGATGTAAGATTAGACCGGCAGTGAATGTGTGGGTGGCAAACACGCTCCTTCACAGTGTGTCAGCTCCAGAACTACAAGAACCTGACTTTTAACGTGAAATGGTTAAAACCAGCTTTCCCTTTCCATTTAATTGATTTTTTTTTTCCCCCTTCAAAAAATATGATTTCATTGTCTGCAAACCCCACCCCCCCCTCCACTCCCCCAAGTGGAAACCCAATCATGCGTTGGCATTTTCACCAGTTGAACTCTTCAGCCTCGGAATGTCACGCAAGGAAACTGTATCAGTCAGTGTTTTGGGGTTTTCAACAGGACAGATGATGGCAATTTATGTTCGTGACTGAGAGCATTGTGCCAAACTGCAGATGCTGTGATGTACCAAAAAAAACAACAAAAATGGGGGGAAAAACCCACACAAAAAAACAACAAAAAAGGAAATAATGTAGATTTTCCTTCCTTCATGTACTTTCCTCATTCTGGTTTGGACACTACAGTGCTGCTGAAAAGGAAGAATAACATTGTGTGCAGTCACAGCAAAATAATCTGCAACTTTGTAATAGCAACACTTTATATTTTCTGGATTTTTTGTTTTGTTTAAAAAAAAATGTTTTAGGGATGCTGGAGTATTATGTAGGTTCCTAAAAGAAGCTTTTACCAGGGTTGGATGTGAATGATTTTGTTTCTAGAAGCTGCAGGGAGGAATCTGTGGGGTTTTAAAACTTAAGCTTTTCTGAACTGCTGATAGACTTGCTTACATTACTGTGCTTCAGGTCGTGATCTTTTGAAAAGGCACTTCTTCTTCTTCAGAGAACTGCATATAAAAAGTGCTTTACATTTGAGAAGGTGAACTCGTCACCAGCTTCATACAGGGAAAGAAGACTCACGGGAAGATCCCCAGTGTATTTTTGAAAAAAAAAATAGCAAAAGAAATATTTGTAATTTTTACCTTTAATCACACACCAGACCTTAAAAAGCCAGAACGGCAAACCACAAACCTAGCAGACACTTCGTTTTAAAGAAATGCGAGAAATGAGACATCTTAACACTGTACAAGAGCTTAAATTCTTTAATCTCATGCCATGCTTTAGGTCCTTTTTTAAAAAAAAAACATTTGCTAACAAAGCTGTTTAGAGCCAGGTGAGGTGCACTTTGTCTAATGTAAGGGTCTGCTTTGTTTTGTTCTCTGGGTTTTTTGAATATGTTCCTTGTCACACGCAGAGAGTTCATTTGTTTAAAATCTGTGTTCTGGCTTTCGTTGCTTTTATTGTCTGTGTCAGACTGTCAGCCAGACTTTGTTCCTTCTCCTTGCAGCCTCTCAGGAGTTTAGGTCAGAGGAGATCATGTGACCTTTTATGTTTCTTCTAATCCAGAATGTGTGATGTAGCTCATGTGCTCATTAAAGAAAACAAATCATCAAATCATATTCAATGTCTTGAATAAATTGCTATATTTTGATATTAGAAAATATGATTCTGTGATTTTTATTTTGC
The DNA here is from genome assembly GCF_052327205.1 of Somniosus microcephalus. NCBI lineage: Eukaryota > Metazoa > Chordata > Chondrichthyes > Squaliformes > Somniosidae > Somniosus > Somniosus microcephalus. The sequence goes on along the minus strand of NC_140996.1, from coordinate 199,419,470 downwards.
CTAATTTAAAATTATTAGAAGATTTACTTTGCATGTTTATACCGGGTTGTAATATTGCTAACCTGTCACTATTGACCACCACAATTATTAACATAAGGATTTCTGTAGCATGAATATACACCGAATATTGAGTTCATTGGCCAAGTGTGCAGTAAATTTCAGTGCTCCTGGGCTAGGGAGGTGGAAATCCACACCCGATTTGTTAATCAAGTGAGTCTTGCTGGGAAGTGTGCCTACGTCAACACTGGTGAAAACAGGATTGGACTTGACTGTGACGCTCCTCACTGGGCACTTCTCTAGACTCATCTATGAAGAATTGCCACTTGGGAGAAGTGCCAGAGCGTGGTTAACTCCTGTATTCCAGCCTGAGTCAGTGCCTTCAAGATAGGGAGAACACTTGGAGAATAATGAAGCGGCACATGCAAATTACTGATGTAAACATAACAATTGATGTATGTATGCAAGTACAATGACTTACGTACATAATACAGGTACTGAATGATTTAGGTACAAGGTAAGGATATATGATGACTGACGTATATGCATATAAGTAGAATGGATGTTTTATTATGCAAATACAATGAATGATGTGGATACATCATTTATTGTGCTTGCACACGCCCATCATTTATCCTACTTGCATGAACACATGCATTGTTAATTGTACTTGGGCACATACATTATTCATTGTGCTTATACATCATTGTACTTTTATGCACATACATTGTTCATTGTACTTACATACTTGCGTCATTTAATGTATTTCCACACGTACATCGTTCATTGTATGTGCACATCATGGTGAGTAACTTTCAACTTCAGCTGGGGTGAAAAACTGTCGCTCGTTATACATCCTGCCCGATTCTCATTTCCATGAACTTCAATCAAGTGGGCGGCAGATCCGCTATCGCCAGTTTTACACTCCCACTGAAGTTGAAAGTTAATCTTATTGTGTTTGCATACATTAATCAGTGATTGTACTTGCCCCCATATGTCTTTATTGAACTTGCATACATACAACACCCATTGATCCTGCATATGTACATCATTTATTGTACTTGAATACATAGAACATTCACTATATTTACCCCAACACTATAGGGCCGATTTTCCAAAAATGGGCTACTAACAGGGACCCTTGCCCATTAGCCACACATATAAGAAATTGCAGATGCACTGCCAATGACTTTCCATCCACTAATTTTAATGGACAGAAAATCATGGGCAGCACACCCACAATTTCAGGATATGCCTAGCAGTGAAGTGAGGCTCTCCACCAGCGCAGACACGTTGGAAAATCAGTCCTTATAGTTCACTTTTAATTTAAAAAAACGACATCACGATTCAACATTTAAAAGACCAGAAGAATCAGTGACCTATGAACAGTATTATGCAGTTAATTGTGAAAAGTTGCAACATAGAAACAAAGGCTTTGGTGGATTTGTGGACTTCCAAAGGACGCTGCTGCAATAAGACACAATCCTGAGAAAAAACATTGGTTATGTTTGCTTTATTAATAGACTGTAACCTAGAGACAAACTCCCAAAGAATATTGTGGTGCCTTGACGCAAATGAACATTTGAGGCAAACAAATAAAAACGACGGAACCGCCCTTATGTCCCGTCAATAAAACATAAGTTGAAAGACCTAAGTAGACTGCTGGAACAATGCAGAACAAAAACTATGTACCATGTGCAATAAAAGCATTAGTGTAAGAATGTTAAACATAGTTAAGCAGTTACATACAAAAATAGGATAACAAAGAGTACCAAAATTGGATACAAGTAAATAGAAAAAAAAACATTTCTAAATGTCTAACTCGTTCAATCTTGTACAGTTGGAAAGATCCAAATACTTGTAGAATTATTTTTATTTTATGCTGGATGTTTCACTTACTATTGATTAATGTGCAGTCAACAAATCTACAGATGCTATACATGTTTGCAAGGTTGTAATTGATGGAACGTATTCTGTATATGTAGTTTTCATTGTTGTGTAACTAAAAGCCTTAGCGTTCCTAGCTTTCTGTGACACCAAACGTAAATTTACACAATACCATTTGTCACCTCTTCAGCGTAAAGTGACGCAGTTGTGAAACCCAGAAATTAAACTCCACATACGTGGTAAGTAAATGTGTTGTGGACTGCACTGAAAGAGTGTCATTTCAGAGGAACTGCATATAGGTGGGTATCAAAGTACCACTTTTGGTAATACAGGAAACTTTTTTTTATCCAGCACCGACGGGACCAGCGTGGTGCCGGTGGATCAAAAAGTCCGGATTACAGAGAGGTATACTTACTAAGGTACGAGAGCCCCGTACACGGCCACAGATCCAGGTGTCCCTGTTGCATGGCAACAGGTGCAGGAGCCCCGGTTACACGGCCACAGATTCAGGAACCCCGGTTACACGGCCACTAATATGAAGTAAAACTTACCTGAACCTACTCCTGAATTTTGCCGGTTAAGAGAGATTTCCGGTTATTTAGGTGCCGGTAAAAAGAGAGTTTCCTGTAGTTTGCAATAACCCATGATAAGTAAAAATTTCTGTAACTTAATTTTCAATATTGTCATACGTGGCATCATTATAAATAAATGATAGTTTAAAAACTAACATATCGCAGAATTCATTACTTAGGGAGTCACCCTAACTTCTCATTGAGATTATTTAATCATTTTTACTCATCTATTTCCCTCTATATTATGTGTATAAAACTGAGTTATCTGTATTGAAAATAACTTTTGCAGATTTTGTCATATAAATCAATTTATCTTCAGGTCCTTTTAAGCCAAATCATGTGACATTAGTTTCATCTTCAGACAATATCAGAAAACCTTCCTGGTCCACACCTCGCAGAGAATCGATTTAAAATTTTGACCAATACTTGTAAATGTCTCAGTCTCTGGGTTCAGATAACATTCAGAAACCACTCGAGTTTGGTTTCATAGTTCATGTCATACAAATCGCTCAGAGGTATTGCTACATTGTGATTAGTTTCCAAAGAGATTGTATATGGGAACTGAATTCTTTATTTTGTCAAAAATAACCAAGTTTCTCCATTCTGGCATCAGAATGCGTGCCTCCCTACATTTCTGCCCCTCCTAAAATTATGACTTTTGTATTCTGCCCCTCTAATTGTTCATTACAAACTACCAATACATGGAGGGGAAATTACTCAATTTAAAAACTTATTTAACAATTTAAAAAGGTATATATTTTTTGAAATAGTTGGGGGTGTAATCACTGTAGTGTGTGGAATTCCTCATTAGTTTTGCCCTTGTATGTGTGGGCATGACATGACCATGTACTGCCTCAAACCAACTCAGGACTGCTGGGAATTTTTCATTTAAACCTTCCAATTTCTCATTCATGTTCAATACGACAGACATTTTGAACAGATTGTAGACTGGTTCAGAATGGCAAGAAGTGGAACTTGTTAGCCCCAAATGGCTTCAGCAAAAAGAGTTTGTGTTTTCTTTTCCAAGAGTAGAGTGACGTTTTAAGGCTTGTATTGAGTTTACTCATCTTGCCAACATTATGCACTTTCAGTGTTTTCCAATGAGTCACCATCGGCATCATTACCATTGACGTCGTGCAGTTCACTTGGCATGTTCGTTTCAAATGTACTGGTCTCAGAACCTAGCAAAAAGAATGAGGAAAGTGCCTTTGTAGTGCCATTAAAATGCTTTTGGCTTTCGATATAGTATTGTTTTATTTAAACATTTAAAAAATCTTTTGTAGGTGACATCTGATTGCAAAATGTCTTATGGATTTTTGACTTCATTATTAATTTTAGTGTAACTAACTAGCAGCCATGTGTTTGAAATAAAACGAATTAACACTGCTGTTCATAATCCACATATTTCTTTATAACCCAAGTATATTGTACTTTAGCTGTTATGGGGTTACAGTGAATAAATGGTGCATGTGGCATGAGTTTCTTAGATTCATGTTATTGAGGATACTCCTTTTAATCACTCAAAAGGCTCTGAGGACCCAAAGAGTAGAACACTTGATTCAAAACTGTAAGTTACATTCTTGGAGCTGTTTTTCACTCAAAACTGCTTGCATTTGAACAGGTGATTGCATTTCTCAGCTTCTACATGGAGCACTACTTGTGTTCCATGTTAGCTTTGAGCTGGGCATATAATATTGGGTTATTTAGACCTCTTGAATTGTGATTTATATTAACTGATCACACAGTGGAATTTTTGGAGCAGTTTACAATACAGACCATCAAACACTCCTGAATGGGCTGCAGTAAAATGGAGGATAGATGGGATCTGCCTTCCAGATTATCAAAATTGTACATCATAGAAATTTCAGCACAGGAGGCTGTTCAGCATACTATGCCACCTCTGCTGCTGCTAGCTCTACATTAGTGCTATCTACTCTAGTCTCCAATGCCTGTGCTTTCCCCATGCCCTTTAATATTACTCTATTTTTCACATTTTTATCTAATTCCCTCTAAAGAGTTGTGATTGACTGTATTTCAATCATCCTTTGCGATAAGGCAGTCCATTGTCTAATAATCATTTTTGCTTCTAGTACTAAACCTAACTTTATGCCCCCATGTTACCAAATCACTGACAAGTAGAAAAAGCCTTTTCACTATTTACCCTCTCAAACATTTTAATAATTTTGAGCACACATTAGGTTCCACCCCACTCCCTTAATCTCCTTGCTAAAACTACCAGTTAAAGCTCTAGTGGAACATAACAGCATATTTTCCTGTTGATGTTGTAGAAGAGAATCTGATTGGCAATGTAGTCCTTCCTAATATTAGTTATCAAGATTTAGTAACAGATTGTAAATAAAATGTGGGAGTTTTATATACACATTGTAATTGGGCACGGCGTGGAGAGAGGGAAATAAGGACATATTCCAGTTTTCAATCTGTTAGTAAAATGGAAATTCCTTAAACAAATCACATTTAAGAATGCTGCTCTTTAACAGGCAAGTCCATTCTGCCCAATTCACTGAAGAGTTGGTTATGAAACACTGCAACATTACAGTAGTTGAATTACTTGTTTATAGAATTTTTTTTTTAATCCCCTGGAATTCCCACAGGGTTTCTTCCGACCTCTGGCTGAAAGTTTGGCGGAAATCCTGGAGAAACAGTGTAAGCAGCCATTGAAGCTGTTTGTCTAGGGTTTCTGCCAAAGTTACAGCCAGAGCTCGGGAAACCCCCACGGAAATTCTGCTCCTACCTTCCTGTTTATCTTTCACATTCAATTTTTTTTGAGCATCATAATAGCATTTATCATTATAGGCTTGATAAAGGCTGGTACCTTAGTCTGCATTTTAAAAAAAGTATTAAAATGTGCACATGATCATATCAGGCAATTTCCAGATTAATAATAATAATCAATTTTATTGTCAGTGCACAAGTGCAGTACAACGAAATGTAGGCTTGCGGCTCCCGAGAGTGTACATTTAGATTAAGACATTAAGACATAAGCTTTGTAAGATCATTAAATAACAAAAAGCTCACAGACTGAAACACTTTCATATTCAGTTTATAATATATAATCACATGCAATAAATAGATAACCGGATGGAAATAAGCTCATTTCTCCATCTGGCATTTTCTCCCCTTAAGATACTAACTCAAAGGGCGCGATCTTGCCAGCCCTGGGGAGGCGGGACTGCCGGGAAAATGGCAGAATTTGGGGGCGGTTGTCCAACCCACCTCAGTGCCATCTTGCCAGGAGGCGGGTAGCCGTCCCGTGCCAGGTCCCGTCTCCTTGGAGGCGGGAAGGGGATTACAGCCACTTAACTACCTGCTAACCAGGTAGTTAACAGGCAGCTAAAAGGATTATCCCCATTTTACCCACACAAGTGCGGGCTTCCCAATGGCTGCGAACCCCGCCAGGGTCACCGAGGTGAGCAGTGGGTCTGCGGGGGTCAGAGGGGTGCAAAAAGTGCGCTGTGAAGGTAAGTGATGGGTGCAAGTGTGGAGAGGTGAGTATGTGAGGTAAGTGGAAAGTGATAGAAAAAGTTTACTTACCTTTGTTTCTTCCTGCAGGCTTCAAGAGTTGGGTATGCCGAGAGTCTCGCACCTCCGTGGCAGAGATGACAGATGGCCGTTGCATTCTCCAATACAACAACCATCTTAATTTCTGCAAAAGAAAGAGGTTTGATGAGTCTTGAATTCAAGAACTCATCAAACTACAGAGAATGTCAGTGTTTGACAGCTTCACAGCTGTCAAACTATGACAATTTGATAGATGAAACGTCATACGCTGACGTTCTCTGTAACCGGCATTCCCTTAATTGGCCTGCTAAGTCCGCTGGGCGGGCTTAACAAGGTCAATCAAGGGAAAATATCGTGGGTTGGCCACAAATCGATGGAGGCGGGTCATCGACCCGACAAGCAGCAGTCCTGCCTCCAACGCGCCCCCATTGGCAAAATCGCCCCCCAAATGTTTAAACAAGTTACAATTCTTCATTAATGATACCGATTCTGACATTCTGCATAACTGGCAGTGACTGAAGAAATCCCTAATGTTGGGAATAAGAAACTCGTCCCCAATTTTGGAGAGGTTATTTGTAGATCCCGATTTGTGTTTTTCCACACATGGTAGCTTCAAAATTCAAGCATAGCGCATTTATTTGTGAAGAGGTGGAAAATAGTGACCATGGTACATTAGTTCCTTAACAAAACCATTTTAAAACTGTGCCTGGTATCATTGTCAAACCATTTTCTGTTTTTTGTGAGGTAATTTTGACCTGATGGTAAATTAAGCCATTAAAGGAAAACGGTTTAAGTAGCTTAATTCAATAGTCCCCTATAAGTTATAAAAGAATCCGAAAGTTAAGATTTGCAGAGCACAGTTAGCTGAGCAGATTGTCCCTCTCTCCTCAAACTGCCGACTTGACAACAACCAGTCACTGCCCTGCAAACACCTCAAGATTGTCACCAATCCTTGGGCACATTAATGGCCAACCAGGCAGAATAGTTGGATGAGCCCTGAGCAACATTCACCTCCGAAGCTGGCCCTGGGGAATATTCTTGTTGTGATAGTTTCTTCCATAATGCTACTTCTTTGTAGAAATTAGTGCTGTCAATATTGAGGGATGAACACTTAGTGTGTTCTTATGACACTCCTTTATCCATTACTTTAGTGGAGGCGTTAAGCCCTTTCATTAAAATAGGGGCGGAATGCCATATGCTTGCATTAATCATTTGCCCATCAATATCATCTAGCAATTTCTAGGTTGCAGTGTTTAGAGCTCCTCTGCAAAGACAATATTTTGCACATCGTAAAAAAAAATGTTTGATCTTTTTGAATATTTTCCTTTTTATTCAAATTATTTATCTTTGGGGAAAAAAACAAATTCCCTTTTCAAATTTAAGTAAAAAAAAGTGAATGGTGCAAGTCCATTCACTTTTTGGGAATGTTCTGGGACCATCTGCAGATGCCTCATTTCCTTGCATGCATTCATGTTTTAATAGGCATGTTTGTCTTGTGCTAGATATTTATTTAAAAAAATCATTGGATAGAGTGCAGTTTCTATTTTTGCATATTTGTTTTAGTTTCCCTTTAAGTCAACTATAATGTGGTCATTATAGGTGGCTTGTCAAAATCAGAGATTCATTAAAAATTCTAAAAGGTCTCTAATTGCACCATAATAAATGATAATGATTCACAGCACTTTGAAAATCATAGCCATTTCATTTGTAGCGGAATACGTGGCAAATTTGTAATGAAGCATTTGTTCAACACAAAGAGATATTAAATCTTGCTTCAAATACATACTTTAGAACACAAAGTTATTGTGGAAAATAGTGGCTGGCTTCATACATACTGTGCAGCTGTGAGTCAGAGCTGTATCTAATTCATTGTGGAAAATATGAGTTTGTGGTAATTCGAACAAAGGTAGGTTGTTGCCAAAATAGCCAAGCAGTAACTAAGCAGTAACAGGCAATTCCAACCTATATATTTTAATGTTGGGAGCTGCTGTTGAATAAGGCTGGCTTAATTAGTGATTAATTGCATGCTAAATTAAGACAAGAATTTAAAATTGTTAAGTTTTGTTATCCCTTTCACTTGTCAAATTGATCAACTCCACTGCTGTGGATACCTATGGGGGAAAAAAGTATCTGGACTATAATAATTCATGATATAACTAAATCATTTTCCAAAACTCTACCTTCAGAATTATGAAAAATGTTTCAGCTCTTCCTTATCTCAGAATGGATGTTAGTCAAGGAATTCTGGCATCGATACCATAGGCCCATTACACTTATCTTGCCCACAGACTTTCTGCGTGGTTTTGCACTGGAACTTGTGGTGATTAGAAATCCATTTCGGTGTGGCGCCCTCTGCAAGGGATCTGGGACCTGTGTGAACAGGGCAAGCAACTGTGCATCTCCTTCGCCAGATTGAAGAATCCTTACTGAGACATGCAGAGTCTGAACCAGGAAGTGCAAGTTAGAATAGATAATTTAATGCCAAATCATGTACAGAAAGTGAAATAAAGAGAGGGAAAGAAAGATGGAATTAAGAGAGAGGTAAAAGAGACAAAGAAAAAGTTTTTTAAAAATCATTTACAATTATTTTTAAATCTCTAACAATAATTAAAATCTGAAGGAATGAGACTCCACACTTGTAAAAGTTAATTTTCAATGCCAGAGAGGTTGTTTGGTAGTAACTAAGACTTATCCCACTGTTAAAATTATACTTACACTGGAATGGACAAGCCCCAACTATTTCTGGCGCATTTAGTGGGTACCACATAAATACAGCAACTTCATACCTTTCATGTATTTCAATGCCGAGTCTCTCGACAAGATGGAGGCGCAGGGCAACTCGGACAGCAACTTTCTGATGTCCACATTTAGCTGTGCATGTGCGATCGCTGGAAGTTGCTGTCTGATTTATTCCATAATAACAGTGAGTGCTGTTAGCCTCACCGTTATTTTTACTGCAAAATCTGAGCTGATCATTATTTTGAAGGTACTTTATTGTCATTTAATACTTTTGAATTTTCTCTTTTTCTTCCCCGTTGCTTCAAGTCATTTAATACATTTTGGTTTTTTCCTTTATGCTAGTTTTAACTTTCTGCTTAACCATTTAGGATGTCAGTTTTTAAATATAAAAATTATGTGCACATTTAATTTTAGCCCTCCCCAATCAATGTTTAATGCATTGCCAACAATGTTACAAAGAAACATATGGGAAGACTATTGTGAGCCATCTGGCCAGTTCTAATGTTGGTAATAAAATGTATCAGAGAAAATTGAAGTAATTGCCACTTCTGATTATTTAGCCCTTTATTTCCCCCAGGGCTTCAAATGATTTTTGATTTATAAATAAGTAAAAACTGGATTTGCAACTTAGGAGTCCATCATCGACCTTTCTTGCTAAAACTACCCACTAAATACAGGAAAGAAAAAAGTATTGACAGGAATTTATATGAAGCAAATGTGAGGCTTGAGTTAGTTTCTTGCACTGAGCACCATTTTTCCTTGGTTGATTTACTTGGTTTGTTTTCATTTTCACTTGCGTTAGTTATTGTTGGAATAGTGCAGCGCACAAGCCTGAATCAGGTGATACTAGGGGAGATTTTCCTGGCTCTGCGCTGGATCATTGGGGTCGGTGGGGGGTTGGCAGGGAGAGAGGGGGACCCAAAAATAAATTAGGGCACACACACGCCTATAAAAAGGAAACCAACCTGATTTTGCTCTATTTAAATAAGATCGAGTCGGTTCCGTTACAGGTGTGTGTTGTCCGCTGCTGCCAGACGATGCAGTACAGCTGGGAACAGACCCAGGAAAGTCTCCTCTAACTTACTGGAGGAGAGCTGTAGTTGATTCCCTTTTGTGTACTTTGTCTTTTGTAACTGAAGCTTGTGCCTCAATGCTTTTGCCACTTTCCTACTAATGCAAGCATTATTCTTGTAGGTCAACACCGACCAGAAAAGAGTTTGCAGAATAGTCTTTCCCTGGAAGGGAGTTACAAGCTGGTGGCTGGAAAATTCCTCGGAGCTGCTCCCACTCTGCCAGCGTAACTTCTTCGGAAGTGCTGCGGAACAGGCGTAAACAGGGGCGCCGGCCCCACTTTCCGGCAAAGTTAGGGCGGCAAACTAGGAGTAGCTCTGAGGAAATACCCACTCATTATTCCCAATGGCTTCAAATATCATAAACGGAAAGAATCAAGCTCAGGAGTTTTCTCAATACTGCTTCCTTTTTATTACATTTGAATCAAGTGCATAGTGGAGGACACCATCAAGGTCGAAAAGAGAAGACAAAACAAACCAGATAGTTAGCTGCCACTAAAATTGAGTTTTAAAAGCCTGTAAATTGTCAGGAGGTGGTTAGGTGGTTAGGAGTTCTACAGATCCTGGAAAGGAATACTTATGTTATCTGAGGAGATAGTGAGAAGATCTGATGCAAGACCTTAGGTACTATTGCTGATGTGAAGGTGCATAACACCGTGTGACCAAGTCAGAGACTTTTCAACACTCATCTAGTCAAAACGCAATTTCAGTTACAGCAAAACTGTGACAAAATAGTCTTCACATTGTCATTATAGAAAAGAACAGTCCGAGAACTTTATATGAATTCAAAATCAATTGCGATGATCTCACCCTTTTTAAATAACTGATTACAATTGTATTTTTTCAGTTAACATCTAAACCTTTCTAAGTATTTCAGCCCTTGTGTGAGTTCATTACTCTGTACAATGGAATACAGTAGGGCATTTTTCAATAGGATTGTCAGATTTTGCCAATTCCAACATGGGGTAGGACAGAAGTGAGGGAATGGGTAGAAACATGGCTTCAGCTCAATGAGTTTCTGATGGTGAAAATTAATCAAAAGACTTAATTTATCTCACCAATTGCTGTACCCACACATTGAGATACAGAAGTGGAAAAATGGTGCTTCCATTAAAAAAAAACTTGTGTCTCGGTTAAGAACCTAAGAATTAGGAGCAGGAGTAGGCCATACGGTGGCATAGTGGTTAGCACTGTTGCCTCACAGCGCCAGGGACCCGGGTTCGAATCCGGCCTCGGGTGACTGTCTGTGTGGAGTTTACACATTCTCCCCGTGTTTGCGTGGGTTTCCTCCGGGTGCTCCGGTTTCCCCCCACAGTCCAAAAATGTGCGGGTTAGGTTGATTGGCTATGATAAATTGACCCTTAGTGTTAGGGGGATTAAATACGTGGGGTTACGAGGATAGGGTGGGATATGTGTTGGTGTTGGTGTAGGGGTTACGGGGATCGGGTGGGATATGCGTCGGTGCAGGCTCGATGGGCCGAAATGGCCTCTATCTGCACTGTGGGGTTTCTGTGATTTCTGTGATATAACCCATCAAACCTGCTCCACCATTCAATAAGATCATGGCTGAACTTCTGGAGTTTGGAAGAATGAGAGGTGATCTCATTGAAACATAGAAGATTCTGAGGGGGATTGACAGGATAAATGCTGAGAGAATGTTTCCCCTGGCTGGAGAGTCTAGAACTAGGGGGATATAGGCTCAGGATAAGGGGCTGGTCATTTAAGACAGAGATGAGGAGGAACTTCTTCACTCAGAGGGTTGTGAATCTTTGGAATTCTCTGCCCCAGAGGGCTGTGGTGCTCAGTCGTTGAGTATATTCAAGGCTGAGAGATAGATTTTTAGACTCATGGGAATCAAGGGATATGGAGATCGGGCAGGGAAGTGGAGTTGAGGTTAAAGATCAGCCATGATCTTATTGAATGGCGAAGCAGGCTCGAGGGGCCGTATCGCCTACTCCTGCTCTTAATTCTTATGATCGTATTGTGTCGTTCTAGACGCTCCAGCCAGGGGAAACAGCCTCTCAGCATCTATTTTAGATACTTCCTGTCCAAAAGCAGTAGTGCCTAACCTTACTTCCCCAACCCAAAAATAAATGAGTATTTAATTGTCAGACTGTTGTTTAAAAAAAATGTCAATGTTTAGATTTGTTGCATGACTACTTGATTGATCTTTGCAGCATGTAGTGTACTAGAAACGGAGTGCAACGTACTTTGTTAGTTATACTTGTACTTTCAATAGCACAGCTTTGCTTGATTTTAATTGTGTACTCCAAACCCATAAAGCATTTAAAATTCCACTTCACACAAAATGATGTTTGCTCTCAACAGAAACATGGCATTGACGATATAATGAATGCGGAGGATTTAAATATTCAACACGAATTCCAACCACTGAACTACACCAAGCCATGGTTGTCCCATGGCCGAGAAATCAGCAGCCACCAGTAAATCTGCATCTTTCCAAAATGACAACTTTGCACTTGGTAAGGGTAAACCCCAAATTAAAATAAATTACCCGAATTGGAACAAATGCCCCGAAATAGGTTTTCTTCATTGTGGCAGCCATTTTCTTCAGTCAATGAGGCTGAGTTACAAGCTGGTATTCTCTCTGTGCTTTGCCCTAATCTTATCTCTGCTGTTAGCAAGCCTTTGGTCAACCCTTTGAATATCTTTTAGCTCGGCCTCCATTTATGTCTGATCACATCTCTGTTGGGACATTTTTCTATGCTGAAGAAGCTATATAAATGCCAGTAGTTGTTGTTGTTGGTAACCCAAAAGAAACAAGCAGGCGAGGGCGGAAAAAAGTGATAGTGGGTTAGTGGCATGGCCAGGAGACCTGACCCTTTTATCAGCTGTTCTGACCTTTCCTTCAAACTCAAGAGCAGCTCTGTAGAACTACTGCACAAGAGAGGATAACAAAAGTGGGAATTTTAACTCACTGGCGGGAGGCAGGTGAGAAACATGGGCGGCCCACACAGTGGCTGCAGCGAGAGGCCCGGTTCATTTAATGGCTGGGCCTCATTTACATTATTCTGGCCAGCTGCCCACCGGAGGCAGCTTGCCATCTCTGGGCCCATGAAAATCAGGTGGCCTGGAGGTCAGCAAATCAGGTAAGTCACAGGAGTGGAGTTCGGGACTCGGGAGGGTTCCACGGGTGAGAAAGGGGGGGGGGGGGAAATGGGGAAGAGCAGTGGCCCAAACTTTCTACGTGGGCCCTGGACAAGTACTTCTGCGCCTCCTGGCCCTACAGAGAAAAATGTAACATTTACAGATCCTGCGCTTCTTGCCCGCTAGGTTTTACTGAGGCCTGCGTTGGATGCCCCATTAGGCAGCTGATACTGCATCAGGGACCTATCCAAGTGTTAAGGCCCTGATTTGCATATATTTGAGGCTCCTGCTTAAGCTGTCCGAAAACACAATGGTGTTAAAATGGCCGCGGGACGGGAAACGATCGGTAAGTACACCTCTTCCATTTCTGCCCAGTTTCCACCAGGCAGAGGGAGTTAAAATTCCCCCTAAAATCTGTACTCTGATGATACCACAAAACAGAAATTGGCTTTACCGCCAGCCCTACAGCTGAAAAGCTTGCCTGCAGTCACATTAGATGTACTACATTTTTTTGAAGTGCCAGTTTATTTAGCGATAAAGGTTAAGATGTCTTCCAGCTTTCTTACACACCCAGACTTGCTATGCATGGAGAAATATGACATTTAAAAAATATTCTGGACCAAAATTAAATTAACGAGAGGTTTTGACACCATGCAGGGTAGCTACACAAAAGGTCTGCAGTATTCCTTTGTTATATTTGCACAAGGTATACTTTTGAATGAAGTGGGAAATTAAAAATTCAATTTGCAACATTCCTCCTTGACAATTAATTTTGCCATAAAATGCCCATGTATTTTAATTTTTTTAAAAATATTGGTTTGAGAATTAAGATCGTTTTTTTTTCCCCCATGGAAAGCTGAACTATTTAAAATAAATTTTATTTTTAAAAGTGATATGGCTGGACTATAAAATAATTATTAAAGTATTTAAATAAAATGCATGCTGAGCTAATCGTAAAAGCAGTGAGGTTTAGTGTGCTGACATCCATCATCACTGTCGCTTTCTGTTTGTGAGATTCACGGGAAAATATTTTAAAAGGGGATCTAGTGAATGTATTTGTGAGAGAGTTCATTTCAACTATCCTACACTCCCAGCAGAGAACCACAGCAATAGGACCACAGCACTCCGACTCCTGCTCCACTGGACGTATGGGCTCGCTACATTTATCTATCTTTGTTACATTTATCTGAATTTGTTCATCCCAGTTTGGCATAAAAATAAAACAAAAAAGGTGACTCAACCGTGGCTAACAAGGGAAATTAGAGATAGCATAAGATCCAAGGAGAGGATATATAAATTGGCCAGAAAAAGCAGTAAACCTGAGGATTGGGAGCAGTTTAGGATTCAGCAAAGGAGGACAAAGGGATTAATTAAGAAGGGGAAAATAGAATATGAGAGTAAGCTTTCAGGGAACATAAAAACTGACTGTAAAAGCTTTTATAGATATGTGAAGAGAAAAAGATTGGTGAAGTCAAGCGTAGGTCCCTTGCAGTCAGAATCAGGGGAATTTATAATAGGAAACAAAGAAATGGCAGACCAATTAAATATATATTTTGGTTCTGTCTTCACAAAGGAGGACGCAAATAACCTCCCAGAGATGTCGGGGAACATAGGGTCTGATGAAAGGGAGGAACTGAAAGAAATCAGTATTTGTAGGGAAATGGTGTTAAGGAAATTGATGGGATTGAAGGCCAATAAATCCCCAGGGCCTGATAATCTACATCCTAGGGTACTTAAGGAAGTGGCCCTAGAAATAGTAGATGCATTGCTGATCATCTTCCAACATTCAATGGAATCTGGAACAGTACCCATGGATTGGAGGGTAGCTAATGTTACCCCACTATTCAAAAAAGGTGGTAGAGAGAAAACGGGGAATTACAGACCGGTAAGCCTGACATTGGTAGTGGGGAAAATGCTAGAGTCCATTATAAAAGATGTAATAGCAGAACACTTGGAAAACAGTGACAGGGTCGGACAAAGTCAACATGGATTTACAAAGGGTAAATCGTGCTTGACTAATCTGGAATTTTTTGAGGATGTAACTGGTAAAATAGATAAGGGAGAACCAGTGGATGTGGTGTATCTGGACTTTCAGAAGGCTTTCGATAAGGTCCCGCATAAGAGATTAGCATGTCAAGTTAAGGCACATGGGATTGGGGGCAAGGTATTGACTTGGATAGAGAACTTGTTGGCAGACAGAAAGCAAAGAGTTGGAATAAACGGGTCTTTTTCCGAGCGGCAGGCAGTGACTAGTGGGGTACCGCAGAGATCGGTCCTTAGACCCCAGCTATTCACAAAAAAAAATTAATGATCTAGACAAGGGAACTAGATGTAATATCTCCAAATTTGCAGACAACACAAAGCTGGGTGGGCGTGTGTGCTGTGAGGAGGATGCCGAGAAACTCCAGGATGATTTGGACATGTTGGGTGATTGGGCAGAAGCATGGCAGATGCAATATAACGTGGATAAATGTGAGGTTATCCACTTTGGTAGCAAAAACAGGAAGGCAGATTATCTGAATGGCAATAGATTGGGAGAAGGGGAAGTGCAACGAGACCTGGGTGTCCTTGTGCACCAGTCGCTGAAGGTAAGCATGCAGGTGCAGCAGGCGGTTAAGAAGGCAAATGGTATGTTGGCCTTCGTAGCGAGAGGGTTTGAGTACAGGAACAAGGATGTCTTGCTGCAGTTGTACAAGGCCTTGGTGAGACCACACCTTGAGTATTGTGTGCAGTTTTGGTCGCCTTATCTGAGGAAGGATATTCTTGCCATGGAAGGAGTTCAGCGAAGATTCACCAGGCTGATACCTGGGATGGCAGGAATGACGTATGAGGAGAGATTGGATCGATTGGGCTTGTACTCACTGGAGTTTAGAAGAATGAGAGGGGATCTCATCGAAACTTATAAAATTCTAACATGACTAAACAGACTAGATACTGGAAGGATGTTCCCGATGGTCGGGGAGTCCAGAACCAGGGGTCACAGTCTAAGGATAAGGGGTAGGCCATTTAGGACAGAAATGAGGAGGAATTTCTTCACCCAGAGAGTGGTGAACCTGTGGAATTCTCTACCACAGAAGGCAGTAGAGGCCAATTCATTAAATATATTCAAGAAGGAGTTTGATATATTTCTCAAAGCTAAAGGGATCAAGGGGTATGGGGAGAAAGCAGGGACTGGGTACTGAATTTGGATGATCAGCCATGATCGCATTGAATGGCCTACTCCTGCTCCTATCTTCTATGTTCTGTGTTTTCTATGAGTTACTGCAACTTTTAACACCAGGGCTGCAAATTTCCTCGGAGCAGCTCAGACGAGATTCCCAGCTCATATTTTCTATACTATCGGTGGTAAATTGTGTGCTCATCAAGGGAAGAAGGCATGTTATTATTTTAGACATCCAAACATCGGGAAGACCATGGTTAGATGCAATGGCCTAGAAATTCATCTCAGACGGTATTGGATCAGCCGCACATTATCAAGCACTTGATATTCAGTTCCATTGCAATGGGACAGAAATGTCAGGTGCGGCGTATAACGGGCGGCCGATCTGATAGCACCCGTTTTGCACCACTACCCGAGACGAGTTTCTAGGCCAATGTGCCTTAGCCCCACCCATAGCAAAGTAGTCCCTATTGCATTTATTGGCTCCAGTGTTACATTTTCCACTTTCCACACCAGCTATCTTGTGTATTTGGAGCGAGACTGCCTACGTGCTGTTAACTTTGGCGCTGTTTCAGGCCGTGGTATCTAAAACTCCAGGAACTGAAATGAGAATGCTTACATGTATGTCACCTCGTTTTCTTTTACACTCCATCAGCCTGGGCTGGATTTGAACCCTGCTCTGAGGTTACTGCAACTTTAATTAACAAGAAGTTAAATAGCAGCCGTATTGAACAGCATTAAACAATGTACAACACAGCACTCCTATATCATTTCCCACAGAACAGTAGCTTTCTCCGCTTATAGAGTTACTTTCATTGACTGATGCCAAAATTTGTCACAGGACCGATAAGCTTCACTCACTGACATCACGTTGAACAGCACAAGGAGCCTGTATTCATTCAGGGGGAAAAAAATCCTTAACAAAAAATCTTTTCAGTGACTCAAGAGTAACCACAGTGAGCAAGTTCAAGGTAATTACACAGTCATTGAATACAGATTTTAAAAAATGTAAACTGACCCCAGTTACACTCAATTAGTGTAACTGTGTTAAAGGACTACTTTGAGACCTGCTAGCATGATGGGACTGTTGGCTCCTCTCTGCTGCATTAGCTCATTCAGGCAGCTGTTTTCAGCAGGACTAGGCCACAGCAGATCCATAAACATGATGACCCGAACATTCAATGAGATTCTACTGTACATTTGCTCAAAACAGTCTTTGGGAATTCCTCTCGCCATATTTTAACTGCTAAGCCATTTATTTAAATCTGTTTAGTAGAGAGAAAAATTTCAGACAAACATTAAGCTCGTATCCCATAATGGAATTTCAGAGCCTACATATTTTTATAATCACAGGAAGCTGAACAAATCTTTCTGGTGTCAAAGCATTTGAAGAGCAGCCAGTTTTCCCCTCAGTGCACATCTTCAATGTTTTTAAATACTTCCTTTCTCCCTCCTCTCCTGTGTCCATGCGCAAGTCGGGGACTCGACACTTGGGAAGATTGATTGGAGGCGGGTTAACAGCAGGTTTCCAGCCAGCTGTCAATCTTTGCGATTTTGCCAGAGGTCCCGCCCCCTGAGCGCCGGCAAAATTCTGGCCTTAGTCTTTGGCCTTAAATAGCAAGGGTAATTAAGTTTTTGAAATGACATGAAATGGAGATTGCCCCTTTGCCGAGTTCAAAATAGCTGACCCAAGATGCTCAGACTGTAAGAATAGGCAGGGCAATTTGTTCACTTAAACCAAGATAAAAGCTCTCTTTGATGGGAGTAGTATGTCTAACATGTTAAAGTATACAAAATTTGGCATCAGGCCCTGAATTCACAGAATTAGTCCCCTCTGTTTGCAAGGTAACACATTGTCCTTAGCAGTGTGGAGTTGGTTACCCCAAGGCAGCTAGTGACATGTTTGTGGAAGGTTATGGAGATACAGTGACAAACAAGAATATTGTATGTCGAGTCTAATAAGTAATTTTCAATTGTGTCAAGTGTTAAGATACTTTGGTCGAGATGTTTGAAAGTCACACAAGAGAGAAGGCACAAAAATGTCAGACCATCATCTCATTGTTTACTGGGATGGTTGATGGTAGACTTTAGGCTGTTAAGATTTGGTTCGCAAAAGACAATTTTTAAAGGAGATTGATTTACATCAAATAAATCCAATGTATAAATGTCAGCCTTGGCGACTATTTGTTAGTTCCATTTATTGTGCCATTTCATGTTTGATGGAAAGCACAATTTAGTAAGTTGAGCTTCTGTATTACCACCAGAGACTGTGACATTTCAAGAGTTTGCCAGAAGGAACTGAGAGAATCGCTTTTTAAAATAGTGATCTCAGTTGTTTTCATTTCAAATAACCACTTGTGCTGTATAGTATTTTGCATAAATATTTGCTTCTGCGAATCATTTAATCATGAATAAATCTGCTCACTGGTTTAGCCTGTATGAAATGGTCTAGTGTGGTTATATTTTTACTTTCTGATTGACAGGAAGCATAGTGAGCATCCTGTATGAACCCCAATAAGCAATTTACTGTGATCAGGCTTACTAAGAAGGTCTGGGCTATGCTAATTCAATATATCCGAGAGCAAAAGTCAAGGTCTGTTACCAAAACTGTTATCAAGTTGTTAGTAAGAGAAAAGATGTTGGAACTGACCCATTACATTTTGGGCTTTTTCCAAGTTAGGCAATGTATTTACCATCCAAATCATGAAATCAACCAGTCATTACATGTACAAGTCATTTTGATACAGATAAGCTCTTTTAGTGTAAAATGCCCTGGTCAAAATAAGTTACATTTGTAGAAATTATGCCTGAAAATATTGCTGTAGATCTTGTAAACATAATCATTTTTTTCAGCGCACTATTTTTAGCAGACCTCTCAATGTGTATTTGGGTACATTCCTGTCTGGTATTTAAACAAGTTAATGACTAGGCTATTTTAACACCAATAGGAATTTATGTAAAAAAGCAAACTACTGCTGATGCTGGAAATCTGAAATAAAAACAGAAAATGTTGCAAGTCTGCAGTATCTGCGGAGAAAGGAAGGCAGGGTTAATGTTTCAGGCCGATAACCTTTCGTCAGAACCGGGAAATGTTACAGATGAACAGCTTGTAAGTAGGAACAGAGCCAGGGAAAAGGGTGTGTGAGGAGAGAGAAAAAAGACAGGTCTGTGATTAGGTGCAGGACAGGAGATGATTAAATAACAGAAGTGATAATGGAGTTACAAAAGGATGCAATAATGAGAGAAATTAAAGAAATAAAAAGGTGTCTTAGGAGTGTAAGCAAACTTGCTAACCAGTGCACTAAAAGTAAAAGAAATTAAACCCATTGGTGTTTCACTACCTGACCAGGCAGCAGTCAGAAGTGCCAATGTCCTAGTGTTTGGCACATCACATAATGTCATAGGCCTAGAAATTGGCCTGAGGCGCCCAAGCGGCACAAAGTTCGCCTGGGCGCTGGAATTTGCGCCGCGATCGCCGCATTAGCGATCGCCGCAAATTCAGTTGAAGTGCCTCTAGAGGGATATGGGGCGCGGCTCGAGGCGCTCCGCGTCCCTCTTAGGGCGCTGAAAGTGAATTTCACAGCGCTACGTGCCGCAGCGCCACACGCTACGGCACGCTGCGGTACTGCAGGCCTTCCTCCCACTGTTAAGGGGGAGGGGCCTGCAACAGCGCGAGCCCCGATCGCGAGTGCCAGCAAAAGAGCCCGGCACCGAGGAGAAGTGCCGGGCTCTCGGGAAACAGCCGGCAATGCCGTGGTGGGGGGGGGGGGGGGGACCAGGAGGCCGGGGACGGAGGTGCTGGCAGGTGGCCACCGAAAAAGCGGCCGCCCCGCACCTCCACCTTAACTTGCGCCTCTGCCGGCGCAGCAAGGCCCCGTGAACCGGGCGCAGGTAGCGAACGGCGCTACAGCGGTGTCCCCTACCAAATATCGCGATCGGGGCGCGAATGGGACGCTGCGCACACTGATGACGTCATCGGTGGCGGCGCAGCGCAAAAGGCTAACGCCACCATTAGCGCCCCTGCTGGATATCGCGGGAAGCGCAGCCAGTGGCGCTACAACCACTGACTGCCTCTTTAGGCGCTAACAGGTGGCGCTACTCACCCAATTTCTCCCCCATAGTGTTTGAGCACTTAAGATGACAGTGAGAAGCTAGATATGGCAGTCGTGGTCTGACAATGATGTGCAGCAAGAGATGTAATCAAAGCTCTGACAGGTTCCGACGAAGGGTCATCGACCTGAAACGTTAACTCTGTTTCTTTCTCCACAGATGCTGCCTGACCTGCTGAGTATTTCCAGCATTTTCTGTTTTTAATCAAAGCTCTTAGTTGCATTGGAGAATGGATACAGGTTCAGATAACAATTGTCAGGGATCATTACTGGAGTCTGGCTTTTGGATCCCGCTGCAATTCCTTCCGATATCCTTTAAACTTGTAGTTAACCAGTTAGTTTACATCAAATACAGTTTCAATAGCCTTTAGGGGAAAAATGGACAGCACACGAGCAAGCTTTTGAGCAATATACATGTTATATTTTTGAGGTTGATCAATTTAGCTTATTTAAAAGGGATATTGCAACAGTAAAAATGCATCATATAAAATACTGTATTGTTTTGTTACTAATTTTTTTCTCTCTTGGATTTTGAAAGCACAATTAAAGTAGAAGGGGTAATACCTGGCCTGGTAGTCCAAGCGACTGACCATCACTTGAACTAATGCCTCGCTCGGCCACAATATCAATCAAATATTTAGAAAAATTGAAACCAACAATAACTTGCATTTATATAGCACCTTTAACATAGTAAAACGTCTCAAGGCGAGTCACAGGAGCGTAATCAAAATAAAATTCAACACCGAGCCATATATGGAGATATTAAGACAGGTGATCAAAAAGGTAGGTTTTAAAGGAGGGTCCTAAAGGAGGAGAGAGGTGCAGTGGTTTGGGGAGGGAATTCCAGAGTTTAGGGTCTAGGCAGCTCGAGGCACAGCCGCCATTAGTGGAGTGACTAAAATCGGGGTCTCAAGAGGCCAGAATTGGAGGAGCAGAGAGATCTCGGAGGGTTCAACTTTACTGAAGGTGCAAGGTGGGATCGGCCAGGAGAACTAGGGGAAGAGCCAGAGCCCATCACGCAAGACACTGCCATGATTGAAGGAGTGCCAGAGATGATTGATAAATTATAAAGTAGTGATTAGGTAATGCAGAGATTGGATTTTAAGTACTTCTAGTTTGTAGGAGGAAAGAAAAACGAGGGACGCAAGGAGTTCTGCAGTTTTGAAAGTCTTGGGAAAGAATGAGTTAGAACAGAAGATTGTGCGATGCATCTTGATTTCAAGACAATTGTGGGGAGCACGGTAAAACTGAGATTTTCACTTGAATCAGACCATCTGCTGGTTGATCATAGAGCAATATTGATAGTCACAGAGAAAGCCATAGCCTAGCTTCTCCTCCTGTCATAGCAAGAAACCTTCAAGTGGATTCAAAAAGAATGGATAGCAGTGGAAGTCTTGGAACTGTTCCCGATACTTTTCGGAAGCCAGTTACAGGCCCTGATAGACAGGGGAGATTTTTACAAAGAAGCCATTTGCTTTCCCATTACCTTCGGAGGGGACAGAAAGGTCATCGCTATTTCCATGACCATTTTCAGTTACCATCTTTTCATGTTCGTGCAGATATCCGAGATGATTGAGTGAGGTTGGCACAGGGTTGCTGTAAGCATTTTCAGCTGTAGTAGAGGATGTTGGGGATTCCCAAGGTATCTCGTGCCTTTGAAGCCTGAAATCAAAGTCCCATCCAGTCCAGCCATAAAATGCTAATGTGCTGAGAAAGCCTTGCATTGGATTCAGGATACTCTGTAAATGAAAACAGAATTCGGCTTACAAATATACACCGAACGCAATAGTAATATTGTTTGGAGCATTTAAGGATCATAGATCATTTGCTTACCCTTCAGAGCACAGCAGAACACACACATGCCATTTCAAAGGGTTAATTTTCCCAACACTGACTGTTGGCGCCAATAATTGGTCTACTGGCAGCCTTTAACCCCATACACTGGGTATTTCCTTGGAGGTTCTCCTAATTGGCCGCCGTTACTTTGGCGGAACATCAGCAGAAATCCCGTTGACGA
This sequence comes from Somniosus microcephalus, assembly GCF_052327205.1. NCBI lineage: Eukaryota > Metazoa > Chordata > Chondrichthyes > Squaliformes > Somniosidae > Somniosus > Somniosus microcephalus. The sequence goes on along the minus strand of NC_140996.1, from coordinate 199,397,292 downwards.
GCCCTGCTGATCTTCTGCTGAAGTTACAGTGGCTGATCGGGAGAACCCCTGCAGAAAGTCAGCCCATAATTTTTTTTAAATGTTATCTATTCACAAAAAGTGAATTGATTTAGAAATAAAATGAATCCCAGCCACCTCATCCACTCCGCCAGGCCCACATTCTTGATCTGCTCCAGAGCAGGTGAATTCCGTTCTAAGCACTTCTCCCTTCCTTTAGTTAAGTTGCAGGTAGTGAACCCATCACATCGGTCCCTGTGCAATGCACTCTCTCATCTCCTGCATGTGGCAAAACTCGAGGGCACATTAACTTCTTCTGGTCATTTGGAAATGACTTTGACTAAGAAAAAAAAATCAAGGAAGAGCCAGAGCAAGTTTTTTTTTAAATGTAAAAGAGGGTGGGGATTTAGATGCCAATTCTGAAGTGTTTCCAGTGCATAATCGGGGCAAATAATTTTTTGCAGCAGGAAAATCGTGCAGAAGTAATTTCTGTCATTAAATCCATTCCTCCAAATTCCCTCACACATTTTGGTTCTTCTGCAATCTGCCCGAAGAATCCGGAACTCCTTCATTTAAATATATGATAATGCAGCCAGAACTAAATGACCTGCACTCAGAGGACTCCTCAGTAACTCCTGCAAGGGCCATCAGAGCACATCTCATCACTGAAGTCTTCTCTTCAGTGTAAGGCAGTCTACCTTTGTACCTCTTTCTCTTCCACTTTCAAATAAAAGGGGGCATTTCCTCAGTCTAGTACTCATCCTACAACATAACACATTAGCTGTGTTTGCCCCACATGAGTGAGCTAATAATGAGCATCTTAGTGAATAATCAGCATCAAATAAATGTACCTTTTCCATGAATAACAAAGTGTGAGATCAGTGTCTATTATATTTTATTACAATGAAGTCCAACGTGAACACAAGCCAACCAACTCTTTCCTAACACTGTTCTTCCCCTGCCTAACTTTCACCTATTCTCGTGCTTCTCCTTTGTGTAGCCTGAGGGCCAGTATCACGAGAGGTGATTGGTTGGTCATTCTCTACCAGAAAGGGTCATGGGAGCGCTCATGAGCAGCTTGCTCCCGGCAGAAAACCACCGCTGGCTGCATCTCTTGTTCCTTGGCTGCCTGGTGCTACCTCCAATGTCCCACTGGCGTGGCGTTCTGAGGGTGAAGGCCTGGTAGGTGGTGCTGCCCTGAGAGACACCGGTTATCAAACAGGTGGAGTCTAGCCATTGCTCCATTCCACTGGGCCATGGATCTGTGTCCCCACAGGCCAGCAAATCTAATAGCAGCTATCAGATCCTGAAAACCCCAAGAGACAGCAGCATGCATCATGGCCACCATGCTCCGAGTGCTTTCTATTCTCTCTCGTTGCCACCAGAGCTGCAGTCTGTGCTTCTGTGGAGGCATCAACTGGCCCCTGGCCGTTTCATAGCTGGGGCTCTGCAATGAAGCACAAGCTTCCCTGACATCGCTGCACGAGAACTGTAGACTCTGGAGTCACACCTGTCAGTTGCCCCACATCCTTGGACACAGACCTCAGAGTCTGCATGTAGATTATGATGTTCCTCGAACATCCTTCTTTTCAGGCGAGCACCCATGAGTTCTGGATCCCATGACTCAAAAGCCACAGGTAGCCTTCTCCTCAGCCGGCACTGGGCAGGTGGCACATCCTCACTGGTGCCTGGGAGTGAAGAAGCAAGTGACACAGAGAGCGAGTTGGAGGGGGTTAGGCCAGAGGAACACGGGCCAGAGGAACATGTGTTCTGTGCAACAACTTATGGGTGGGCTTCAGTCTGCCTTCCTTTTCCATCAGCCTCTGCCTCCTCATCTTCCTCCTACTCATCATTATCATAGCTGATAAGGAGGTCGTTTTTTCAGTGCTGTTTTTCCTCCTCCTATCTGCAGGAAAGGAGGGTAAAAGCTATGAATTGATGAGCATTACCCATTGGGTTTAAAGAGACGGAGCAGGTGGTGGAAGCTTCTGTCTGTGTAGTGTTACAGAAGGATGCCAGGGCAACAGGGCAGTTGTTCAGTCACTAACCTGGTGCTGGCTATCTGCTGCCGACCTCGCCCTCTCCCACGACAAGAGCAGAGTGCCTCCCCCTGAGCACCATTGCTTTCTCCTTGTAGAGCATTATTTGTTTTAAAGTGGGGATGTCCCCTCTCTGGTGGTCTGCCTCTCTCAGGCATTGTGCTCCAAAGAGTGAATCAGGGAAATGCTAGCAGTTGAAGAATGTGTGCCAAATGGCATGGGAGAGCTGAAGAGATGTGTTGGCATCAACCTGTTAAAGTGGAGGAAGTGGGTTTTAGGGATGTGCATGTAATTAATTGTCATTAGGGCTGCTGTGTAGCCATAGTGCTAGATTCTGAGTTGGAGCCCCCTGAACCAGATTGCATTGCAAAAGGTTAGTTGTATAAGTGTGTCTTTAAGAGGGTGCTGGAGCCTAGGGAGGAAAGGGAGAGTGTCCAGTGTGTTACCTTGCCTGGATAGGGAGCAAAAGGCAGGTAAATGGAGTTGAGGTGCAGTTCAGCCTTGATCTAATTGAATGGCCTCCTCCTGTTCCTAATGTTCCTATGCCCTGCTGAGGTCATTCAACTCCTTGTGGGACTGCTCTGCAGTCCCGGAGCTAAGTGCCAATGCAGCTCCCACATAAGTGAGATTCATGGAAGATTTGCCGGCACAGACACCTGGCAGTCGGTATCTCATCAGCTCTACGTCCTCCAGGATGGGCTCGGAGGTCCGAGTCTGTAAAAACTCTATGTATTTCATCTCTGCCTGGGTGCCTTGCCCTGCTACCTTGTTTGGCTGCTGTAGACATTTGGAAACAGATTGACGAGACAAGCAGTGAATTGAGCCAAGCACCACTCCTTCCTTACCCGGCTGTCCCCTAGTTTGCTGCTGAAGTGTTCAGCCCGAACGGTCTTTTTAAATGCTGCATTCTAATTTCCATACACTCCACTGGTTTTACACAGGATTTACACCAATCACTACTTCAAGGAAATGCAAATGACCCGAGCCAGGAAACTGTTGTGTAAATACCTCTCCTGACCACTGGCAGACACAAATCATTTTTCATTGGCGCTAACAAAGGAAAGGAACCCCCAATATGTTGAGAGGACAGCTTCTTTAGGTTCTCCTATCAAATAAAGTAATTTCCTTGGGGCGTTCTCCCAACTATCTGCCCTATCTTTGGCGGAAGATCAGCAGATATCCCAGAGAACCAGCGTGTACTCTCAGTTAGCCCGTTTCTCCAGGCTTTCCTCCGATCATCAACCAGAAAATTCTACCCCATAGCTTCACACACACACACACGGAAAAATGGGTACTTCAGCAAACTGTAGCTAAGTTACTGTCAGCCTCATTCATGACTGCAGCTAGCGACGACCCAAGTGCACCCCCTGGTGACTAGTGTACACAAGTGCACCATTTGCAAATGTAGAATAACAGTGCAGGAGGTAACAATTTCAGTGAAAAGGTAGTGTTTGCCCTGATGCTACGGATCCTAGATTCTGTATAAGAATTATGCTTAGGTACTGCTTTGCCCCCTCTCATTTTTTTCTATGTAATTTTCTGCAAAACTTTAAGAAGTTGGGCTTTTCGTTTTGTGTTTTAATGACAAGAAATAAACACGAGTTAGTATACTGCAGGATAATAAATGACGTGAAGATTGACTAGCAAGCAAATGATGCAGAAAACAGCTTGGATTTTCACATATTGCAGTTTTCATGCTATTCATTATGCTGCTCTATTTATAGCTTGTTTGTAGCTAGGCAATGTAGTCTCTTCCAGTGCTGGAACAGTGGACTGAGGGGTGTGCAAGGTAATTCTAATCGGCAAATCTTTCACTCAGCCTGCCAAACTTCAATTCTTACCTATCCTCAATTCGCCATCTATACCTTAGGCAAGATGCATTATAACTAATTGACCGTATGCTCACAAATATGGAGGGAATCATTATACTGGTGTCTTCTTGCCTTCTATCCCTAGATAATAGGACTGCATATTCGCTATTCCAGATTAGGAGGAGTACAGAGGCCCAAGGTGGGACACTCACGTGCACCAGGAAATGAAGTTACCACAAAAGGCACAAGTAAGGAGTGTGATGGAATACTCTCCACTTGGCTGGAGTGCAGCTCCAACAACACTCAAGAAGCTCAACACCATCCAGGACAAAGCAGCCCGCTTGATCGGCACCCCATCCACCACCTTAAACATTCACTCCCTCCACCACCAGCGACCGTGGCTGCAGTGTGTACCATCTACAAGATGCACTGCAGCAACTCACCAAGGCTTCTTCGGCAGCACCTCCCAAACCCACGACCAAGCGTAAGGGCAGCAGGCGATGGGAACGCCACCACCTCCAAGTTCCCCTCCAAGTTACACACCATCCTGACTTAGAAGTATATCACCGATCCTTCATTGTCGCTGGGTCAAAATCCTGGAACTCCCTACCTAACAGCACTGTGGGAGTACCTTCACCACACGGACTGCAGCGGTTCAAGAAGGCGGCTCACCACCACCTTCTCAAGGGCAATTAGGGATGGGCAATAAATGCTGGCCTTGCCAGTGATGCCCACATCCCATAAACAAATAAAAAAGACAGTTGTCAAGAATACTGGCTAATTCACGCTGGGCCGCTGATCCACTAGGCCTGTGCTCATTGTTGTGACAGAAGTTGATTCTTGCCAAGATATAGCTCCCTGGATACCAACAACCTTTCAGTGCATTGCCAAGTGGTCCTTTTCCACCCACCCCATGTGTGAACCTAGAATGTGAGGGTCAGCATGCTATTCAATCCTAGACAACAGCAGACCCAGATACTGCCTTCACCCAATATCCACGCACACAGGGAACATTGGCTGGATTTCCTCTCCCAAGCCCAGAGGAGCTCATGTCAAGTATCAAACGCCAAGCCTCACCTGGTTGAGATCAGCCAACACAGCACAAACCAAACTGAGAAATTCCTGCCCTACCAATATATTCTTTTAAATGTGCGGGGAGGGAGATTACTTCTCCCTTCAAGACCACCATGTTTTCTAAGTTTCGCCATCTCTTATTGGTAATACAGTGGCATACTAAACTCTTTGCCTTTAGCTTCCTCATAGTATATACCTGTAATATATAAAATATTGTAAGGTACGATAGCAAAATACTGCAGATGCTGGAAAAACTCAGCAGGCCAGGCAACATCCGTGGAGAGAGAAATAGAGTCAACGTTTCAGGTCGAAACCCTTTGTCAAGACTGAAAAAGCTCAGGAAATGAAACAGATTAAAAGGCCAGGCTGGGAGAGAACAAAAGAGAAGTGAAGAGACATTAAGAGGTATTCAAAACCAGACGAGATGGTGATAGGACTAGTGGAGACAAAAGACGGCCCTAGATTAGGTGTGAAATGCGCTGGCAGAATGGGAGACAGCTGCCATGTGGGAGAGAGAAAAGGGGGGGGGGGGAGAAGGGCCAAAACAAAGGTGTGGATAAAAAATATAAGTAAAAATGTAATGGGGGCCGAGGTTATGATCTGAAATTGTTGAACTCGATATCGAGTCCAGAAGGCTGTAAAGTGCCTAATCGGAAGATGAGGTGCTGTTCCTTGAGCTTACGCTGAGCTTCCGTGGAACAATGCAAGAGCCCGAGGACGGTGAGGTCTGAGTGGGAATGGAGCGGTGAATTAAAGTGACAGGCGACCGGAAGTCATCCTTACGGACTGAACGGAGGTGTTCTGCAAAGCAATCACCCAATCTGCGTTTGGTCTCCCCAATGTAGAGGAGACCACATCGTGAGCAGCGAATACTGTATACTAGATTGCAAGAAGTACAAGTAAATTGCTGTTTCACCTGGAAGGGGTGTTTGGGGCCCTGGACAGTGGGAAGGGGGGCGGTATAAGGGCAGGTGTTGAATCTCCTGCACTTGCACAGGAAGGTGCCGGGCGAAGGGGAAGGGGTGCTGGGGGTGATAGAGGAATGGACTAGGGTGTCTTGGAGGGAACGGTCCCCACGGAATGCTGAAAGGGGAGGGGAGGGGAAGATGAGTTTGGTGGTGGGATCACGCTGGAGGTGGTGGAAATGGCAGAGGATGATCCGTTGAATGTGGAGGCTGGTGGGGTGAAAGGTGAGGACAAGGGGAACCCTATCGTGGTTCTGGGAGGGAGGGGCAGGGGTGAGGGCAGAAGAGCGGGAGATAGAATGGACACGGACAAATAGTGTAAGATGTTGAGTCGTAACATCAGTAATTATGTTGGCTGTACTTGGCAAAAATGCCTTCAACTGACTCAATAGACCTATGGTTTGCTTCACCATTTATCCTCATGTAAACATTCGTAACTTGAGCCAGTCACATTGTAATTTACCCACTTGAATAACCGGTCTCTTGCATTGCATTTGATTCACTATACTCTATAATCAGCTTTTCATAAACAAGTATAAATTAGGAATTTGTGACAGGATAATTACTCTGTACTCACAAAGATTCACATTTTTAATATGGCCTGTATTTGCTCTGATGTCTCAATGTTTGTTAAAGTTAATGTGCAATAAACATATTTCACGTCGGTTCAGAGTCCCATGTAGGTAAAGTACTGGGACATTTTACTATGTTAAAGGTGCTATACATAAAAGCAAGTTGTAGTTGGAAGTTTCTTATTTTCCAGACAAGCCGAGAAATGTAGTTCATCCTCTCCTCTCCAAAAAAGGAAATGTGCATGGTTTTATATTTCAGCAACAACTTATATTCATATAGCGCCTTTAACGTAATAAAATGTCCCAAGGTGCTTCACAGGAATATTATAAGACAAAAAATTTGACACTGAGCCACATAAGGAGAAATTAGGGCAGGTGACCAAAAGCTTGGTCAAAGAGGTAGGTTTTAAGGAGCGTCTTAAAGGTGGAAAGAGAGGTAGAGAGGTGGACAGGTTTAGGCAGGGAATTCCAAGCTTAGGGCCTAAGCAACAGAAGGCACGGCCACCAAAGGTTGAGCGATTATAATCAGGGATGCTCAAGAGGGCAGAATTAGAGGAGCGCAGGTGTACGCTTGATGTACATGATTTTCATGCACAAGGTAATGTAATTAGCAGAGCGGATTCCTGAAACATACTTTGATGAGCTCTGCTAATGGAAAAATGCAATAAACTACTACAATAAAACCAACAGCAAAATGTCTGCCAAGGTTAACTCTAGTCTTTTATACTTCTTAAGCGAGCTTGCTCCATTAAAGAATGCTTCAGTTCTAGGATAACAGAGCAATCTGTGTAATCATACTTTACCAGTGTAAACCAAGTGATCAGAGCAGCATTCTTGACATTCTTCAGCAGGTCTCTGTTCATATCTGGCTGCAGTTCAAGGTAGAATAAAAGACTCTCATTGATGATATTTGGGAGCCAGCTGTGAAAAGGGAAAGATATCCTTATAAGTTCAGAAACATGGCAATGGAAGAAAAAAAACCAACTTGAATTAACCTCATCAAGTCTCTCAGAAATAACAGGCAATAAATTACTTTGAAGCGCAGTGACTAATTCATTCAAGCGTGGCTGCCATTTTGCTCACAGCAGATTCCCACAAGCACCAATGAGATGGAGGGCCAGTTAATTTGTTTTGAGTGCGTTAGTTGAGGGAGGCATTTGACCAGGTCACTGTGCCACGGGATCGATAATGTCTACTGAACCACTGGAACAGATTGGTTTAGTGTCACATCCAAAGGACAGCACTCTCTCAGTACCGCACTGGAGTATTCGCACAGATTATTTAAAAAAGAGCACAAACACGTTCACATTCAGCACAGTGCAACAGACAAGTCATTGCAGCAGTGATGCCTGCTGTCTCATCAATGTGAATCATTTTTCATTCATAAGTTGTGGTACTGGGCTCCAATGAAAGACAGCCTGTGGTCTATTATCTGCATATGTTACATTGGAATTGCATTATTATTGGTGCAATATTCTTTGTTCCCTCTCAATTCAGAAAAACCAAACTTACATTTAATAACATTCCTGCCCAGTGCATGACGTGAGAGAATGCAATGACAATCATGCCTCTGCACCATTGTGTAGACCATTGCTCTCAATGTACAACATTTAGCTGTCGCAAGTCCTTCAAATCTGTAATTTAACCATAATCACTGGAAGCTTTATAATGAACTCCTGCTTCGTGTGATCTGTGTAGCTCAACTGAAGGTTTCAAAACGGAGATTGAAAGATTTTTGCTCGGTAAGGGTATTAAGGGACATGGAACTGGCGGGTAAATGGAGTTAAGATACAGATCAGCCATGGTGGAGTAGGAGCGAGGGGCTGAATGGCCTACTCCTGTTCCTATGTTCCAAGTCAGTCTTGGTTGAAGGCGTCACTGGAAAACACATTATGGCAATTTTTGGACAAAAAAACAGGTAATTTCATTTCAACAAGTTCAAGTGGTAACTAGCAAATCCCATAAGTACATCACTGTGTCTTACCAAATAATAAACACAAGCAGAATCTTGAAAAACCTTAATTTAATCTCAGTCCCCAAACGCCTTTCGGTTTCTGTGTAAATGCCTTGTCTTCCCTTCAACAGTGAAGCAACTGAAAAATAAAAATATTTCCTTTGAACCCAATGCTATAGTATACTTAAAAATCTAAATTCTGGCACAATCAGATGGAAGTTTCACACAGTTTGAATGAAGCACTATTTTTGAATATTGTAATTGATGAAAATACTATTAATATACGTGCTGAAAGAATGGCTGGCAGTGAGTTCCAATCTGTGATCCAAACTGAAAGTGGTACAAACAGCACAATGTTGTCACAAGGTTTCTTTAATGAACGAGTGGGTCTCACATGATGGTGCTTATGCATTAAATTAAAAAAGGCCGATTGAGTCCTTAAATGAACAGATTCATGCCGCTCACCCACCCCCATTACATAAATAAATGAAGACGAGTGTCCCTCCCCCACCCCATTAGGTCAATAAATATGTATGTGTCTCTCACTCACCCAGTCACATAGATAAATCTGAGCCCATCACCCACCCCAGCCAGGTACATAAATAAAGATATAACTCATTCACCCCATGAACCATTAAGGGCGTGCGAGCACTCTGGCCACATGCAAAGTACGGGCAAGCCAGACAGGGAGTGCCGAGCAGAGTGCAATGTCCATCACATTCACATCAACTGGCACTGCGAGGCATTGGTTCCCATGGCTCAATCGCTAGTAGCGAAAAGGAGTTGTGGATCACATGATTTCCATTCTCATTCCTCCGTGAAACCGCAAGAGTAGTGGAGTCATGGGTCACATGATTCCTACAGACCAATCAGATTGCTAGAAGGCAATACGCACTCAATGTGAAAAGATCACTAAAACAAAAAGGAAACACACTCCAGGTTTTTTTTTTAGTTAATTCTACTATTCGTGCTGCTATGCAGGGGGTAAGTGGAATATTCGAGGCAGTATGAAAATGATATAAAGCTCACGGTGATGCAAAACATTCAAGGTGAATGGTATAGTGTTTCTGCCCAGGTGTAAATACATGATGGGGGAGGTGAGGCCAGTGTCTCGGACGATGCTGACTGCTTGCTGGAGTACAGCTCCACGGGTGAAAATTACATCATGCACTTGGCCATTATTCACCCGAGAGTGTTGAGCGCGAGTGTTGTCAGAATAAAATCAACCATGGGGAGCATCACAGCTAGCCCAACACCCACACAAACACATTTCCCGTAGGAGTCACTAGATAGCAAATACCATGGCTGCTTTCCCCTTAACCAGGGTCACCGAGCTCAATCGTAGTGTGCTGCCTGTACCTCAGCGACGATCTACTAACTGAGCACAGTCCAGGAATTAAACTCGGGGGGCCTTTCTACACGTATGGCTCCTGGAGCCATTGAGGATCATTATTTTTTTTTATTTTTTTTTAAAAAAGGTGGAGAAAATATTGGGTAATAATTCTGGAATAAATAAAACATTGGACAACACTTGTACAAGCCGTACCTGCAGATGCAGTTTTTCCAAACAGAATGGGATTAACAAGCAGGACAAGCAACAGAGGTGCGTAGGTTGTGATGTAATGTGGAATTGCGTGTTCCAGTCCCCTTTCACAGCTGGAAGATAATCAAGTTTACATTAGCCATCTGTGAAATTCAATATACAGTATGTTTTTGGCAAATCATGTTACAATGATGGTGCGTTACAGAGAAGGTTTATCCTATGGGTTTTCAAAAATAAGCCAGAAGCAAAAGTTTTACATTAGTGGAGCAAGATTATATTAACATTATTTGTATCGGTGTTCATTTTAATTTACATTCACAAGATGGTTCAGATGACAAAGCCCTAACCACACCCATTTAGCTCCAACCAACCACCACTCAGTATTGCACTGGTGTGTCAGCCCTAAAGCACACACAAGACCTACTGTGGGGCTCGACTGTGCAACCTTCTGACCTGATCTGGTCAAGACGGCTACCTTCTGAGCCAAGCTGACACTCGCACTAACACAGCACTAAAAGTGTACTCGGAGGAGGCTGAGGGGGAGATTTAACTGAAGTGTATAAAATTATGAGGGGCCTAGATAGAGTGGATAGGAAGGATAGCAGAGAGGTCAATAACCAGGGGGCATAGATTTAAAGTAATTGGTAGAAGGATTAGAGGGGAGTTAGTCATAGAGTTTTACAGCACAGAAAGAGGCCCTTCGGCCCATCGTGTCTGCGCCGCCCATCCATCCCTGTCCAGTCTAATCCCATTTTCCAGCATTTGGTCCATAGCCTTGTATGCATTGGCATTCCAAGTGCTCATCCAAATGCTTCTTGAATGTTGTGAGGGTTCCTGCCTCTACCACCCTTTCAGGCATTGAGTTCCACATTCCAACCACCCTCTGGGTGAAAAAGTTCCTCCTCAAATCCCCTCTAAATCTCCTGCCCCTTACCCTGAATCTATGCCCCCTTGTTATTGACCCCCCTACTAAGGGGAAAAGTTTCTCTTTGTCTACCCTATCTATGCCCCTCATCATTTTGTATACCTCAATCAGGTCCCCCCTCAGCCTTCTTTGCTCCAAGGAAAACAACCCCAGCCTGTTTAGTCTTTCTTCATAGCTGAGGCGCTCCATCCCAGGTAACATCCTGGTGAATCTTCTCTGCACCCTCTCCAAAGCAATCACATCCTTCCTATAGTGAGGCGACCAGAACTGCACACAGTACTCCAGCTGTGGCCTCACCAGCGTTTTGTACAGCTCCATCATAACCTCCCTGCTCTTATATTCTATGCCTCGGCTAATGAAGGCAAGTATCCCATATGCCTTTTAACCACCTTATCTACCTGTTCCGCTGCCTTCAGGGATCTATGTACATGTACACCAAGGTCCCTCTGACCCTCTGTACTTCCGAGGGTCCTACCACTCATTGTGTATTCCCTTGCCTTATTTGTCCGTCCAAAATGCATCACCTCGCACTTTTCAGGGTTAAATTCCATTTGCCACTTTTCCGCCCATCTGACCAACCCGTTTATCAGAGGGTGGTGGGGGTTTGGAACTCACTGCCTGAAAGGGTGGTAGAGGCAGAAACCCGCATTGCATTTAAAAAGTACTTGGATACGCACTTGAAGTGCTGCAACCTGCAAGGCTACGGACCAAGAGTTGGAAAGTGGGATTAGGGTGGATAGCTCTTTTTCAGCCAGCACAGACACGAATGGTCTCCTTCTGTGCCATAAATTTGTATGATTCTAATACGATGGTTTTTGGAGCAGTTCATTTGTGTATCAATGCGTCACACCGCAGAGTGGCTGGAGGGAGGTTCACCTCTATTATGTACCCAATAGAGCGAGTTTCTTATCTCAACTGGGCTGTGTTGAGATGTATCTAAAAGAGGGGAGATGAAGTGGGACAAAGGCAAGGCACATGTAGTCAGAGGGGCTTCTCTTAACAACCGATTGCATTACTAGGAGGAAGAGGCTGCCTGCCCAACTTCGTGGCTGCTGAATGGCCTTGATAAATGGAATAAGCTTCTGGTGTGTTTTTGAACCACCAATGCTGGAGGAAGAGCCTCTCACTGTGATGGAAAGTGAACGGTTGCTGAACCTCAATGGAGAAATAGGGGAAAAATACCTAACATGGCACAAAAGGCCATTTGGAAGCGCTGCTCTATCAGAGTTTGTGGGTTATATTATATTCATTTTAAATATTTTTCTGGTGGTCACAATTCTCACAAAATTATTTAAATATTGTTGGCAGCACATAAGAATAAGAACATAAGAAATAGGAGCAGGACTAGGCCAGTCGGCCCCTCGAGCCTGCTCCGCCATTCAATAAGATCATGGCTGATCTTCTGCCTCAACTCCACTTTCCTGCACTATCCCCATATCCCTTGATTCCCTTAATCTCCCACATTAAAGAGGATTTGGCCAATTGCACTCCATCCATTGAGCCACGTGCCCGAGGTCCTGTGAAACCATTTTTGGGCATCGCTAAACATCATGAAAGCCATGAAAGGTCATCGACCTGAAACGTTAACTCTGTTTCTCTCTCCACGGATGCTGCCCTGGCCTGCTGAGTTTTTCCAGCGTTTTCTGTTGTTATTTCGGATTTTCAGCATCCACAGTATTTTGCTATCGCATCATGAAAGCCACACCTTCCACTAACAATATTTAAAAATAGCATAAAAGGGTTAAACTTCTACTGCCGCCATCTCAGAGAGTGTGCGAGCAGGTGAGTGTACATCAGTATTCGACAACAAGATTTAAAAAAAAACATTTGCTGCAAACTGTATCAGATTCCTGAAAGCCAAGAGTGAGAACAGCACAAATTGCATCCAATTCCTGAAGTCACCAACCTGGAAATGGATGGATAATAGAGCATGGCCACACCTTCAATACACAGGAGGATCGCTAGTCCCCAGGTCAGCATGTGGTACAACACTAGAATACTGAGAAAAAGAATGAATGGCTTTAACATCACATTTTACCAGGTTCTTGGCATTGATTAAACTCCCAACCTATTAAGATTTCAGATGTCTCTGTAAGGATACAAATTCATAGTAGCCCAAAAGCTGGAAGCTGCATGACATCACAAGACCACAGATAACCGTTTTTAACATACAGACAGAGACATGGATGTCCTGAATCACTAGCAATGTTTTTTTCCTTCTCCCTTCCATTTCTGAAGATGCTGATTTATGGAAGGGCTCTATGGGCACCTGCAATCTTTATAGGTTCCTTGCCTAAAGTCCCATTCTCCATTTGTGAACTCAGAGAATCAATGCTAGTGGGCAATTTGATCATGGGAGATGGCATCACAGTCAAACCCAACCTGCTCCTCACTTATCACAACACGTGTACTGAATAGTGGTCAGGAACTGGAACCCTGCTCGATTATTTTTCTCTCCTAGGCCCATGGATATTGAGGCCAATTGCAATGTCCTGTTGTTGCCCCAACTGAGATCAGGTAACTCAATACAGACCAGCAATCAAATCTGAAACCTTTTTGGTCATTAGACCTCACTTCATACTAGATGGAGTATTTACTGACTGAGCCATTATAAACGGTATCTCCATGATTAACTGAATGGTTATTTGATCACTAAATGCTTTAAAAACAAGCAGCAAATCTGTTTTGTTTTTTTAAAAGAGTGGAAATTGTCACTACTTTTCAAGGTATAACTAGGCTGACATGAATTTAAAATGCATTCTCCCACATCCATCATTTCTACTGGTAGTTTCCACAACCATTTATACCGGCCGATTGGCCCTATGGGGGGGGGGGGTGGGTTTAGCAGTGTGTATGTCAGGGTTGTGTTCTTGCCCCAACCTTATTCTTGTTGGGCGCTGACTACATCATGGAGTTAACAGAAAACAGTGGACGTGGGACCAACCTAGACAATATGTATATAGATCTGGACTTTGCCTTGGCTGAAACTGTGGACACCCTCACCGAAGCCCTATAATTTTTTTACTAAGACACCTAGGGGCAAAAATTGGGTCATGCCCCCTTTGGGGCGCTAACTTCGCCGGGGTGCTACTTTTAGCACCGCGAAAAAGTTAGCGCCTCCAAGCCCGAAATTCAATGGTAGCGCCCCAAGCAGGAGGCGGGGCGCTACTGGAAACACTCCCCCTCCCTCTTGGGGCGCTCCAGCCCAATATCACGGCGCTATGTGCCGCAGCGCTACACACTAACAGGAGACGCAGAGCAACCGAATTTTGCCCCCCTAGCCTTTGTCTTCAAGTCAGCTGGAACAAGCGGCAATCGCCAGGACGCAATATTCCAGCTGCCTTCTGAACAGAAGGCGATCCATCGAAGACAGTGGCCGTGATTTTACTAACCTCGGTGGGGCCATGGCAGGCGAAGTCGGTGGCAGGTCGCGGCCCTGCCGTTGGCTCCATCCCGCTCTGTGAAATGACTCTGTTGATGGGGCTTGTTAAGCCCTGCCCAGCCCATTTCCCAGCCAATTAGAAGAAGCGGTCTGGTGATGTCATTTGATGATGCGTCATCAGCCGGTTTCCTTAAAGGGACCATGGCCAACCTTATTTTGACATTTGTGCTACAGCACTGAGGTGTTGCAAACACTGACAATCACTGCACAGAGGTGCATGGCTGCACACAGGCTCTCCCATGACTCCCTCCATATGCTTATGGTGGGAGTCACAGCGCACTGAGAGGTCCTCTTCCCTTCCCATGGGCAGAAGAGACCTCTCCAGGAGATCAACGCAGCCTGGTTGCACATTGCAGAGGAGGGCACAAGCAGGGATGTGGTCAGAAGGACCTGGGTGCAGTGGCGCAAACCTTTTAACGATCTCATCCTGCTGTGCCACTCATCACATCCCCATCACTCTGCATTCCCTTCCCTATGCCTGCCCATCCACTTACCTTGCACCTCCACCCATCCCTCTCTATCTACATTATCACATCCCCAAAAAAGGGTACAAGGATAAACCCAGAAACTACAGGCCAGTCAGTTTAACCTCGGCAGTGGGGAAGCTTTTAGAAACGATAATCCGGGACAAAATTAACAGTCACTTGGACAAGTATGGATTAATTAAGGAAAGCCAGCACGGATTTGTTAAAGGCAAATCGTGTTTAACTAACTTGATCGAGTTTTTTTGATGAGGCCAATCCGGTTAATGTGGTGTAGATGGATTTCCAAAAGGCATTTGATAAAGTGCCACATAATAGGCTTGCCAGCAAAGTTGAAGCCCATGGAATAAAAGGGACAGAGGCAGCATAGATATGAAATTGGCTAAGTGACAGGAAGCAGAGAGTAGCGGTGAACAGTTGTTTTTCGGACTGGAGGAAGGTATACAGTGGTGTTCCCCAGGGGTTGGTACTAGGACCACTGCTTTTCTTGATATATATTAATGACTTGGACTTGAGTGTAAAGGGCACTATTTCAAAATTTGCAGATGACACAAAACTTGGAAGTATAGTGAACAGTGAGAAGCATAGTAATAGATTTCAAGAAGGCATAGACAGGCTGGTGAAATGGGCGGACACGTGGCAGATGAAATTTAACACAGAAAAGTACGAAGTGATACATTTTGGTGGGAAGAACGAGGAGAGGCAATGGCCCAGAAATTCGGGCCGGGGGCTTCCTGCGGGTGTAAGCCTCCGACCTGCACTTACCTACCGCGCCGGCCGTTGAGCTGTGGGCCCCCGTGGAATTCCGATCCTGGGCCTGCTCCAACTGCCGGCGCGCAATGCTTGCATATCCCAGGAGCGCAGTTAGTTCGATGCATCCCCTGGGATCACGTGGGCCATGGAGAGCCAATGGTAGCAGAGAAATGCCCATTCATAAGTTTGACAGGAAGAGCTGTCAAAACTTATAAATACTATAAGCCCCAAAACATCACTAAAACTTCAAATAATTTTTTTTTTAAATCACATTTTTTAAATAAACTATAAATTACATGAAATAACTATTTTAAACAATAATTTAAATTTTTGAAATTTTTTTTATTTTCTAACGGGGCTAAAAAACTTACCTTTCTTTAAAGTATTTAAAAATAATAAACCTGTGGAAAAAATGTTTTAATTTTAATTAATTCACCACTTACCTTGTAAAAAGCAGGCCTTACGCCTGCTTTTTAAATGTCTAACTCTTGCAGACTTACCCTCCCGGGAAAAGCTGCAAAAAAAACGTAAGTTCGATGCGCACGCGCTGCCTCTCCTGCGCACGCATTCGACCTCTTAACCCCTGCTTTCAGGGGAACGGAAGTGCCGGTTTCCCGCGCATGCGCAGTGCATGCAGGAAACCGGCACTTCCTTTGGGCCTACGGGTGAGTACCCCGTGTGTACTCACCCGTGGAGACCCGAAGTTCTGGGCCATTTAATATTATAAACTAAAGGGTACAATTCTAAAGGGGGTGCATGAACAGAGAGACCTGGGAGTATATGTGCACAAATCATTGAAGATAGCAGGGCAGGTTGAGAAAGCGGTTAAATAGGCATACGGGATACTGGGCTTCATAAATAGAGGCATAGAGTACAAAAGCAAGGAAGTTATGATGAACCTTTATAAAACACTGGTTCGGCCTCAACTGGAGTATTGTGTCTAATTCTGGGCACCGCACTTTAGGAAGGATGTGAAAGCCTTAGAGAGGGTGCAGAAAAGATTTACAAGAATGGTTCCAGGGATGAGGGACTTCTGTTACGTGGATAGACTGGAGAGGCTGGGGTTGTTCTCCTTAGAGCAGAGAAGGTTGAGAGAAGATTTGATAGAGCTGTTCAAAATCATGAGGGGTCTAGACAGGGTAGAGAGAAACTGTTCCCATTGGCGGAAGGGTCGAGAACCAGAGGACACAGATTTAAAGTGATTGGCAGAAGAACCAAAGGCGACATGAGGAAAAACTTTTTTATGCAGCGAGTGGTTAGGATCTGGATTTCACTGCCTGAAATGGTGGTGGAGGCAGATTCAATCGTGGCTTTCAAAAGGGAATTGGATGAGTACCTGAAAGAAAAAAATTGCAGGGCTACGGTGAAAGGACGGGGGAGTAGAACTAGCTGAAGTGCTCTTGTAGAGAGCTGGCACGGGCTCGACAGGCCGAATGGCCTCCTTCTGTGCTGTAACCATGCTATGATTCTATGACCTCACTAGCCACCCCTCACACTCACCCTCATCCTAGTGCAATCATACCAACTACCAACACACAAGGGTAGGCACTTGGGTGTTTTATGCAATGTTCATGTAAAGTTTCTGTTAATGTGCTGTCAAACATTGAAATCTTTATTTTCAATACTTTGCGTTCTTGGACAAATTTGTGTGCACCTTTGGAAGTGGCTTAGTGAGTTGCAGTGAATGGTGAGACATAACAGTACCCCCTGCAATTGGGATGAGTGTGAAAGGAATGGCTTGGGCATTGTAGGGATGCTGTATG
Organism: Somniosus microcephalus; assembly: GCF_052327205.1. Taxonomy (NCBI): domain Eukaryota; kingdom Metazoa; phylum Chordata; class Chondrichthyes; order Squaliformes; family Somniosidae; genus Somniosus; species Somniosus microcephalus. The sequence continues at coordinate 199,379,972 of NC_140996.1, read as the reverse complement.
GTGTTGGTGTGGAGTGGTGCCAACCTGGTGCATCATGTGGCAGCCTGGGTGTGCAGCATCAAGTGAAGTAAATGTGGCCATGGTGAGGCCATCCCTGGCCTCCCGGGCAGCAATGTTGTCAGGTGCTGATGCCCTGTGTCCTGTGTAGCAACAGGTGATTGGAGAAGATTGGTGCTGCTGGTCTGCCTGGTGCTGCTGGTGTTGGGGCTGATCGTGGTGGGATTCTGAGGACCAAGGTGAGAGAGTATAAAGGGCACCTATGCTGATGGAATAAATGGCAGTAGAGGTGATAGAAGCAATCTGTCAATGGTGAGAGAGGTAATGAGGTGAGACTGGATGGAGACTTGTGTAAAGACTTGCAGCATGGTGAATCTGTTGTGGAAATGCAGTGAGGAAGAGTTTGTGGCGGAGGGAAGATATCTCTAAGGTGGGAGCTTTTACTGTACATTTGAAGCGGTCAACTCAACAGCTGATTCAATGGCCACTGAACTCCCGCCTCGGCTTGACAGACGTGGTGTACGGCCAGCGTGGAGCCCGTGGGCGAACTGTCAATTGCAGGTGGTGAGCTGAAATTCATTCTCAAGTGGCTGTAAACACGCCACTAATTACCTGAATTGGGTCCCCCGCCGCTGCGTGTCGGGTCTGGTCAGCGCTGACAGACCCGACATCGGGGAAAGGCATGTGGCAGCGGGTTGAGAGTGGGGTCCCGACCCTCTCGGGAAAAAAAACACTTTCCCACCCGACCCGCCACCAATCAGGCCCGCTGACCCCCCCCAGAAAATCCAGCCCTGTGTAACCAGTGACACAATTCACTTACTTATTTCTCATCTGCCCCTCGGCGACATCATCAGAAAACAAAACAAAACAGGTTCCACATGTACGTGGACGACACCCAGCTCTACTGCACCACCACGTCTCTCGACCCCTCCACTGTCTGATTTGTCAGACTGCTTGTCCGACATCCAGTCCTGGGTGAGCAGTAATTTCCTCCAGCTAAATATTGGGATGACCAAAGCCATTGTCTTCAGTCCCCACCACAAACTCCGTTCCTGAGCCACCGACTCCATCCCTCTCCTTGGCAACTGTCCGAGGCTGAACCAGACCGTTTGCAACCTTGGTGTCGCATTTGACCCCGAGATGAGCTTCCGACAAATATCCGCTCCATCACCAAGACCGCCTACTTCCACCTCCTTAACATCGCCCGACTCCGACCCTGCCTCAGCTCATCTGCTGCTGAAACCCTCATCCATGTCTTTGTTACCACTAGACTTCACTATTCCAATGCTGTCCTGGCCGGCCTACCATCCCCCACCCTCCGTAAACTTGAGCTCATCCAAAACTCTGCCGCCCGTGTCCTAACTCGCACCAAGTCCCGTTCACCCATCACCCCTGTGCTCGCTGACCTACATTGGCTCCAAACTTATAGATAAAAATACTTCAGGAATTCATATTTACAATCTTGCTTCTCCGCACTCACTAAATTGATCCAAGTCTTTTGCTTAATCAGTTTTTTAAAACTTTACTAACTGACCAAGTATCACAGCAAACTATTGTGTGGGAATATCGGTAATAACAGGAATGCTACACAGGCACATATAAATATTTGAACATATTATGATGTTTCTGTTCAAAAGGAATTTGATTGAAATATGAATTTTAAGAACGTCTAACAAAGTCAGCAGTCAAGTGAGTGCATTAAACTATGGAAGAGGAAAAAGCCATTTAGCCTATCACAACTCCTCCCTCTAGTACCATAACTCTCATCTTAGCATCCAACTGCATATTAAACATCCCGAATAGTCTCGGGGCTGTAACTCCAGTGGGAGAACGGTGGAACCACAAGTGAAATGGCAGAAACAGCCATTTTCCTGGTGGTCCCACCGAGCGTATGACAGCACACATCCCCTGCAGACTCCTGGTTTCTACTATTCCTCCTGGTTATTCCAAACATTTATCACATTTTTAAAGTAGAGAATTTCCTTTAATAACCAAGTTAAATTTACTTCTCGCTATTTAAATTTATGCAATCTAATTCCACTTTCTCAGCTTACTCTGAAGTAATGTTACCTTCTCTATATCATTTCATCTTTTATATACCTCAATGAAGTCTTCTTGTTAACCACTTTCTAGACTAATGCACAAGTGCTTTGATCTTTCCTCGTAGCTCACTGCCTCTGACCAAAGCTTCAGGCAGCAATGTGTATAGACAGTGCACAAGCGGCACGTGGATTAGACACGTTATTTAAAATTTGGGCAGATCCAAAATAGCAGCCTCACATTGTGGGCACGGCTGGCCTGCAGAGACCTTCACCGACGTCAGGGAAGGCCTTCAGCTTGGCCGCAAAGCCGTGAATACGTAATTCTGCCGAATGTACCCTGCAATATAAACAGGGCAGATTCAGTTCAACAGAAGCCAGGACATTTTCTTGAGCTGCCTTCATCGGAAGTGGCTCCATAGATGTCCTGTAAAGAGATGCCAATCAATCGCAGCACAGGTTATATGTGTTATATGCTTTACAAATGTACCTTGCAATGTTAACCTATCAGTGTGATGATAAACTGTACAATGGGACTTTTAATCCAAATATCTCAAAAGTTATTAGAAGTAAATTAACAGTATTTTCAAACAATTCTCCTGATATGGGTACTGTAGCTTCAATCGCCCTGTAGTAGTTTGAACTTGCACAAGGTCTCTCAATGTTCCTGGTTACAGTTATTTCCCTGATTTTATCCCACAAAACAGTTTGCTTGTTCTGAAAAACGCTTTATATCAATATTCTTTGAAACAGAAACAATATAAAATACGGTTTCCAAACAGGATATTGCTCTCCCCTCCAACTTTCTCCTGTCCTATCGTAGAATCATACAGCACAGGAGGCCATTCGGCCCATCGTGTCTGTGCCGGCTCTTTGAAAGAGCTGTCTAATTAGTCCCACTCCCCTGCTCGTTTCCCATAGCCCAGCAAATGTTTCCTTTCCTCTCCTGAAGGTACGGACATAAATGCTGGAATTACTGCTCAGCCCTCCATTTCCTCATCCATCAAGGCCAGATTTTGTGCATCAGCAGGCTACAAACTGTGAGGGGCATCACAGCTGAACCCGAGCCTGTTCACATGCACACTGCCCAGCTGGAGTTACTGGGGATGATAGTCAGGAAATGGAGCCCTGGCTGATTTGTCTGCTTACTTATCCAGAGGCTGCTTGTAGCACCCCCTACTGTCAGCTCAAGTGGCAGCACAGATCAGGGATCTAACCTGGGATCATCCTGGTCTGTACTCAGTTCCATGCAGAGCAGTACCTTTATTAGACGAACTTTCAAGGGAGCTAAAACAGGATTAATAAAAGCATATTATTTCGTGCAAACTAGAATGCAATTAAAATGTAATGTTCAGATATTCTTTCATTTCCCCCACCTGCTGCCTTTTAAAAAAAAATATACTCAGCATCGCAGGTTCTATCATCCAATGCTGCTCTATTTAAGCTGGGATAATGTTTCTAACTAGGCCATGGATATCTCCAAAGCTTCTGTTGAACCACATCATATGGCAGGAGCCATGCGCTATGAGGCAGGACTGATCCCTTGACAATTTCTTCCGCGCTCACTCACAGGGCGATCTCCATGACTGATCTATTTAATGGCCCTGTTCGGTGCGGACAATGACACTTCCATTAGGAATCAAAGAGGCGGAGTATTAGTCATGGACTTTATAACTTGGGAAGATTGGAAATGTATAACAATCCTTAAACAAGCTGCACTCCAAGACAGTAGAAATAGAATTGTATTATGAGGTGTGATTTCTATCCAAGTGGTAGAAAACATTCTTCTTCATCATTGCGGACTAGTTACATATTAAAAATGTATTTGGTAATGTGTTAAAGAGGATGGCTTTAATGGTGCAGTACATCCCCTTGTGGTTTGGTTCCAGTACAGCTGGAGCCAGTGAGTGCTAATTATCTGACTATTGTGTGTCGCAGCATTGCCAATATTCAAGCCCTCAATCTTCAGAATGTTATTTTCTTTAAAAAAAAAAGTATTCTCAATTCATGTGGGAAATTTAAACAGTAGCTTTGCAGGTTTAAATTTCCCACATGAATCATGAACACAAAAAAATAAGTCGATAAATCGGAGGAATTACAAGTGAATCACAATTGGCAGCCACTCTGTGAATGCTGACGCTTTTAATGTTCTCTCCCTAGAAATTTCCAAAAGTAAAAAGTAATTCCAGTAACTGCAACATCGTGACAAAGAAACACAGGTACAGGAAAAGGCCATGAAGTTGATCCCTTTTCGATTAATGTTAATCCCATCTTTTTATAATATCCCTCGACCTCTTCTCGCTTTAGGACACATCTAACTGGCTCTTTACGCCGTACACTTCAACGGACTTCCTGGTAGCTTTTTCTACAAGCCCGTTACTCTGGGTGTAAAAAAAAGTCCATCTAACTTCCCTTCTTACTCCTAACTTCTCATTTCTCACTTGTGTCCCCTGGTATTTGAAACCTCCACCATAAGTGGACAATGTGCAGTGGTCAACTTTTGTTAATCCTCTTTATATAAACAGTTGAAAATTTTGAATAGACTGTTGGATGATATCATTATTTCATCGAGATGCCTTAATCATATTATGGTGTGATGCATTTGGACTTTTTAAGCATTGAAATATTTTAAACAGTAGCAGTAAACAAAAAAAACGCTAGTAATTTTAGTGCTATTATTTCTAAGTCTTAGATCTCTCATAGCTGGAATGTGCCAAGCTCCTTTAAACTATTCACTAATAATTATATTCTGTAAGGTTACCTTAGTCCAGAAGATCGCTTTACAACAAGATAAGCATCCACAGCATAGCAGAACAGCCACCAGAAGGTGGCGCTATAGAACAGTTGAATCCACATCTGCTTGGCGACGGGGACAAAAGATTAGAAAATTTTTTGTTGTTTGCAGAATTAAACCATTTGCATTATTGTCATTATTAAGAGATAATAGGTGGACAGGAAAAGTCATTACTTTATAAACGTGTTTCAATATCTTAATTGAAACATTAAAAAAATGCATTAGGAAGCAGATAAATAAGCAAGTGTATTAAAGCTTCAGAAGCAGATCCTACTTACAGTGCTGGCGACACAGAAGGCTGCTGGCCATGATGCAGTTCCATTAACAGAGATTCTTGTAACAAAATCTGGGAAGCCAAGCCACACTGATGATCTGGTTATTATTCCTTACAAAAGAGAAAGAGGCAAATGTTATTGGAGAGGATATTGAGCACACAGCAAATAACTACATTAAAAAAAAAACACACTTACAGATGCAGAATGGAATTTCAAATAAAATTATGAGATGCACCAGAATGTATCGGGACCTCAATAGAAAAAATATTTGCTATATTTAATTAGGTCATAATTGTACCTAGAATTCTAGGGTCATGAATTACAACTTATTATGCATTGAAAATCTTTCCAGTTACACCTATTGGCAGAAGAGAAATTCTGAATTTTAATTTCAGATTTACATTTGTTTGGTTGTTGAGGTTGCTAGTGATAAGAGGAAAGCTCGTCTATTTTCGCCACTCCTCAACGCAATCAACTGACCCTGCGTAAAATGCAAATATAAGGGCACTTTATGTATTTAGAACTGGTGCTTTGCTGCTCTACATTATGCCCAACCATAGAGTTTAATCTGAATATCTACATTCTCAGTGTAACCTGTTACCAGCCAGCTCACTTGCACTAACGTAACACGTTTCATTTAAGGTTAGACATTCATTCTTAGGACATGGGCATCACTGGCAAGGCCGGCATTTCTTGTGCATCCTTAGTTGCGCTTAAGGTGGTGGTGCTGGGCCTTCTTCTGTGAGCAAGTGTCAGAATCTAGGGAAGAGATAGCAGAGGCATTACTTCATATACAGTATTTAGTAATTCGTTAGGAAAAGGTGTTGTGCCAGAGGACTGGCGGATAGCTAACGTAATACCTATATTTAAGAAGGGAGATAGAACATGTCCAGGGAACTATAGGCCAGTCAGCTTAACATGGGTGGTCGGAAAAATAATGGAATCCCTACCAAAGGAGAGAATAGAAGAACATCTAGAAACAAAAAATATAATAATAAATAGTCATGGATTTCAAAAGGGAAAGTCTTACTTGACCAATCTAATTGAATTTTTTGAAGAGGCAAGAGAGTGGACAAGGGTAATGCAGTAGATGTAATTTATCTAGATTTTCAAAGGCCTTCGATAAAGTACCACATAATACTGATGAATAAATGAACAAGGTCAGGGAATGCGGAGTCAGGGGACAAGTAGCAGAATGGATAGCTAGCTGGCTTCAAGACAGAAAGCAGAGAGTAGGGAATAAAGGGTAGCTATTCAGAGTGGCAGAAGGTGCAAAGTAGTGTTCCACAAGGATCAGTGCTGGGACCACTGCTGTTCACAATTTATATTAACGATTTAGACTTTGGAATCAAAAACAATTTCTAAATTTGCGGACGACACCAAATTGGGGGGCATAGTCAATACTGAGGAGGACTGCAACAAATTACAAGGCGGCATTAATAAACTTGCAGAACGGGCATATAATTGGCAAATGAAATTCAACACAGCTAAATGTGAGGTATTACATTTTGGCAAGGACAATTGTGAGATCACTTATCACTTGGAAAATAAGAATCGAAATGGGGTAGAGGAGCAAAGGGATCTCGGAGTACAAATACACAAATCACGAAAAGTATTGACTCAGGTTAGCAAGGCCATAAAAAAAGCAAACCAAGCACTGGGGTTTACTTCCAGACGGATAGAATTGAAAAGTAGGGAAGTTATGCTAAACTTGTATTGAACCTTGGTTAGACCACACTTGCAGTACTGCGTACAATTCTGGTCGCCATATAGGATATCCAAAAAGGATAGAGAGGCACTAGAGAGGGTGCAGAGAAGATTTACAAGGATGATACCAGAAATGCGAGGGTATACATATCGGGAAAGGATGAACAAGCTGGGTCTCTTTTCTCTTGAAAATAAAAGGCTGAGGGGTGACCTAATAGAGGTCTTTAAAATCATGAAAGGTTTTGATAGAGTAGATACAGAGTGTTTCCACTTGTGGGGAAGAGCAAAGCTAGAGGCCATCAATATAGGATAGTCACCAAGAAATCCAATAGGGAATTCAGAAGAAACTTCTTTACCCAGAGAGTGGTGAGAATGTGGAACTCGCTACCACAGGGAGTGGTTGAAGCAAATAGTATAGATGCATTTAAGGGGAGGTTAGATAAGCATATGAGGGAGATGGGAATAGAGGGTTACACTGATAGAGTTAGATGAGGAAAGACCGGAGTGGAGCATAAACACTGGCATGGACTGATTGGGCCGAATGGCCTGTTTCTGTGCTGTATATCCTATGTAATCCTATGTAATCCTACTTCCTTTTTGGTCTGCACTTCTGACACAAGTGTGCACAGAAAAGGATGTAACCGAAGAATATAACTATATGAAGTGCTAATCCCAGTGCCTCAAGAATGAATCGTTATAATTCCTATATTAAAAAGTGGTATGGACGTATTGATTGGCCAACATCTATTTTTCAACTCCGTTGCTTAACCAATCTTGCCAAATTGTATGCATGTCTTACTTAATAGGGCAAGAGTTATTTAACTACTTTCATTTATATAAGCATTAATAATTTCCATTTCCCTTTACAATTGTCCTGTGGTTTCTCTGATTCTGAATATCAATTATTTGCATAACAGTGCTGAATTAGGGCCAGATTTGTGCTGTAACCACTAGGATCTGGATTGAATCTGTCCAAAGCTCATTTCACAGAGGATCCTCAGAACCAGCAAACAGAGGAGACTTTCACCCCAGTGGTCTAACATTATTTTCCTTAGCAGATACGAAGGAAGGGGGGGGGGGGGGAAAGAGAAGAGTTGGGACCATTTTGCACATGTGGAAACTCAATCTAGTTTTGGAAAATTCAACTTTTTCTTGTTTGTTTTCCAAGCATCCCTGCAAATTAGTCCTCTTCCTGTTTGTTTTCCAAGTGTACCCTTCCCTTTGAGGGGGGTGCAAGAGCAGAAGGACCTGGGGGTGCATATTCACAAATCTTCAAAGGTGGCAGGGCAAGTTGGTAAGATGGTTAAGAAAGCGTAGAGGATACTTGGATTTGTAAATAGGAGCATTGAAAACAGAATCAAGGAAGTCATGCTAAACATTTACAAATCAGTAGTTGGGCCTTAGCTGGAGTATTGTATACAATTCTGGGTACTACACATTAGGAATGATGACAAGGCCTTGGAAAGAATACAAAGGAGGTTTACCAGGATGATATAGAGATTAGGGAACTTCAGTTATGCAGAGATTGGAGAAGCTAGGATTGTTCTTAGAGCAGAGAAGGTTAAGGGGAGACTGAATAGAGGTGACGTAATAAAACTCACTACGCACTTAGTTTGAGCATAAAGCAAGGCTTTAATCAACTTATTTCAGAACATGGAAGTCTAGTTGTACTTCACTAGTTCCATGTCTTTACAAAATGTCCCCGGCAAGCTGGGGCCAACGCCCGAGTATTTATACTCCTTGGACGGCGCCACCAGCTGGCCGTCCAGTGTTATTTCATAGGTAGTTTCTCGATGATGAGATTTATAACAAGAGGTATTCAAAATTATGAGGGGTTTTGATAGAGCAAGTAGGGAGAAACTGTTTCCTCTGGCAAGTGGGTCGGTAATCGGAGATCATAGATTTAAAATAACTGGCAAAAGAACTAGAGGGGAAATGAGGAGCGATTTCTTCACACAGAGAGTTGTTAAGGTCTGGAATGCACTACCTGAAAGAGTGGTGGAATCAGATTCCATAGGAACTTTCAAAAGGCAATTAGACATGCGCTTGAAGAGGACTAATTTGTGGGGTAAAAGCTGGGGTGTGGGACTAAATTGGACAGTTCTTTCAGAGAGCCGGCACAGGTACAATGGGCCGAATGGCCTCCTTCTATGCTGCAAGATTTTATGATTCTCTGAAGTATCAAAGTTACAAGCCAGACTGCCTATCCTCCCAAAACCAGGAAGTGATCACCCTATAAAACCTTTTAAATGCAGGAAAGTTAGCAGGTCTGAAAAAGCATTTGTTTATTTAATCAGAAACAGCTATTGAATTCCACTATGAGTCAACATTGTAAATTTTGCAATGAGGCACACATTCAACTGGGAGTCAGATAATATGGGAAGAGTTGCACACTAGACTGGGAGAGTACTTGCTTGGCCTTTAGTGTGCTAACCCTGTGTGCATTTCCAGGTCAGCCTCAATGTAGGCAAGCTCCGTGTATTAAAAACTCCTGTAACTGGGAGCTCGGCCATTGGTTGGTAGGAAACCTAGTGCTCCTGCAGGATTTAAAGACAGCTTAAAAAGGGAAAGGCATTATAGTTTGCTAGTTTTCAGGACAGCAAGCTTCTTTGGTGAAAGAATGTCTGGAAGGGGATTAGCAGCTTAAAGGATGGCCCAATTCTCCAATGAGGCCTTTGAAATTCTACTGGAGGATGCGAGACTATGAAGAAGACGACAACTTGCATTTATATAGCGCCTTTCACGACCACCGGACGTCTCAAATCGCTTTACAGCCAATGAAGTACTTTTGGAGTGTAGTCACTGTTGTAATGTGGGAAAAATGAGGGGGGCCCTCTGTGGTAGTGAGCACCACAGAAAAAAGAGGAGTAATGGCAAATAGCAAGAATGCTACCTTCACCATAAGTGCACCTGGAAGTAGGTTGGAAGTTGAAAAATGTTGAATGGCCATACCAAGCTAGCCAAGAGAGGGCTATTTTCCACTAATTTGCTCTAATAAGCACATGTCACTTAGTTACTTTCCCTTACACTGCATGTTTAATGCTTACCATGAATGTCAATTATGCAGCAGGATTCACTTTGTAGTTCCTGCCTTCACCTGGAACTGTTCCTTCATTCAAATCTTTACATGCATTCGGCCAAAATTAATCCTCCCATCTAATGTAGCTGCATAATACAGCTACGTGTTGTCACATCCATTGTATGCTGACACTTGCAGGTCATCATGTCAATTGGAACTTACTCTACTCTGGTTTCAAGAGCGTACAGCCATTAAAAAAAGGAGCATGCACATGAACACAACTCACTAACCTTTGGTCTCTAACCCCATGAGGAGGAATCCCTACAAAGAAAGGTCTTGTATACACACAGTATCCAACCACCTCATGTACCCCTTCCACAGAGATAGCACCTAGATGATACACCATAGCTTTAAGAGGATATGGCTCACAACCTCATTAAGTCAAAGCACCACAGTAGGGACTCATACACATCCCATGTCGGATTATGTATTTTTTAATTCATTCTTGGGATATGGGCATCGCTTGCAAGACCAGCATTTATTGCCCATCCCTAGTTGCCCTGGAGAAGGCGGTGGTGAGCCTCTGCCTTTAACAGCTGAAGTCTGTGTGGTGAAGGTCCTCCCACAGTGCTGTTAGGAAAGGTTCCAGGATTTTGACCCAGAAACGATGAAGGATCGGTGATATATTTCCAAGTCAGGATGGTGTGTAACATGGAGGGGAACTTGGAGGTGGTGGTGTACCCATGTGCCTGCTGCCCTCGTCCTTCTAGGTGGTAGAGGTCGCGGGTTTTGGAGGTGTTGTCGAAGAAGCCTTGGCGAGTTGCTGCAGTGCATCCTGTAGATGGTACACACTGCAGCCACGGTGCGCCGGTGGTGGAGGGATTAGATGTTTAAGGTAAAGGTTGATTGCACTAATATGGCAATGTGTCCAGAGAGTGTTCTTGCTCATTTTTGAGATGGTACCAGGGCCACGATTTTACCAGCGCTCAGAGGGCGGGTTTGGAGGTGGGTCCAGAGTTCAAATTTAATGATGGCAGGTTGCAAACCCGCCGCCATCCCGCCTCCACGCAACTTTGCAACGTGTCAGGTCTGCGAGTCCAGTTAAGGCAGTTAACTGCCTGGATAATCCTATTTTGAGAGGCTCTTCCCATTTTGTAACATTTTCAGCGTGTTCCCCGTCGTGCGACAACACGCCAGCTGATTGTGCCGGGTTCAGCAACTACCTGAATTCTTGACAGCTGCTTCTGCAGCATAAAAGCGGACCTGTAACATGAGTTCACTTTCAGAAGACAGAACTTTCTGTTTTGAGGTTTTGGAACACATTTTGCAGGTGTATTGAGGTTGTAAGTGTTTAATCTGAGATCCATATGCACTATGACCTCCTTGGAAAACCCTCTCCCCACATTGACTGAGCGCTTATAACATCTATTCCTCAACTGAGATATATACCAGCGGAATGGGAACCATCTATGCCCTCTCATCCTGGTCCTCAGAATCAGAGGAAGAGCAGCAGCAGAACCAGGCACAACAGCAGCACCAACAACAGGAGCGCCAACCTTCTCCTCAGCCACCTGATGCTGCACAGGGCAGAGGGTGTCTGCGCAGGGCTGCACCGCGCCGCAGGAGATACCCCCAACACAGGGTTTACAGGCAGAGGATGAACTTCCTGAACATGAGTGAGCAGCAGTGCCAAAGGAGGCTGAGACTTTCGCGAGAGGTAGTTGCTGACATCTGCACAATGCTGGACCAACACCTGCAGCCCAGAGGAGCGGGTGGACATTCCTTACCAGTGGCTGTCAAAGTCACCACCGCACTCAACTTCTTTGCTTCAGGGTCCTTCCAGGGATCAGCAGCAGACATAAGCGGCATCTCCCAGTTGGCCGCACACAGTTGCATCACGCAGGTTTCCAATGCCCTCTTTGCCAAGCCATACAATTACATCCACTTCTCCACGAATGAAGCAAGTGTAACCGCGCTTCATCCTTTGGCTTTGCAAATATGGCAGGCTTCCCAAGGGTGCAGGGCGTCGTAGACTGCCCCCATGTGGCCATTAGGGCACCCCATCACAACCCAGCTGTATTTGTCAACCGCAAGGGCATCCACTCCCTTAACGTCCAGCTGGTATATAACCACAGGAAAAGTGTTATTTATGTTTGCGCCAAGTACCCTGGCAGTTGCCATGACTCCTTCATCCTGCGGCAATCCACTGTGCCTCAGCTGTTCAATCTGCCAACCCAACTTTCCGGATGGCTCCTTGGCGACAAGGGCTATCCCCTGAAGATGTGGCTAATGACACCGATGAGGAGGCCATCAAACGAAGCTGAGGACCACATCAATGAGAGCTACATTTCCACCAGAAGCATCATAGAGCAAACCATCGGCTTGCTTAAAATGCGATTCAGATGCCTCGACAAATCTGGTGGAGCCCTGAAGTATGCACCAGCCATGGTGTCCAGAATCATCGTGGTCTGCAGTGCTCTGCACAACATCGCACAGCAGCGTGGCTTACCGCTGCCCGAGGAACAAGTGGCTCAGCGCAGAGCCTCCTCAGAAGAGGAGGAGGAGGAGGCGGCAGATGAGGAAGACCTTGCGGAGGCGGCTGTGCCAATTCCACCAGCACGCGAGCACATTGCTGGCCATGAGGCAAGGGATACACTAATCCATGCCAGATTCACTTAACTTTACGCAGCAAACATGTGGCTGGCACATGGAAATGAGTGGCTGCACGACCTTCTTAACACACCATACAGCATCTGTACAATAAACTGTGCTTTCCTATCACTCTCCCCACCATCACTACAGATGAAAGGCGCCCTGACCCCTCACTGTGCAACTTCCATTTCTGAGCACACATAGGCCAACTCTTTGAATCTTTGACATCACATTTCTTTGATACCATTGAAATAACGATGAGTAACGTAACTTTGTATTATATCAAAACACCCAAGTGACTACCCGTGTGACTATTTGTGTTAACTTCCTCTTACATGTGCTTCCCCTGTGGCTTCAGCAGATGCACCTTGCTCACATAGAAACATCGAAGATAGGAGCAGGAGTAGGCCATTCGGCCCCTCGAGCCTGCTCCGCCATTCAATGCGATCATGGCTGATCATCCAAATTCAGTACCCGGTCCCTGCTTTCTCCCCATATCCCTTTAGCCTTAAGAAATATATCCAACTCCTTCTTGAATATATTTAATGAATTGGCCTCCACCACCTTCTGTGGTAGAGAGTTCCACAGGTTCACCACTCTCTGGGTGAAGAAATTCCTCCTCATCTGTCCTAAATGACCTACCCTTAATCCTTAGACTGTGTCCCCTGGTTCTGGACTCCCCAACCATCGGGAACATCCTTCCTGCATCTAGTCTGTCCAGTCCTGTCAGAATTTTATAAGTTTCAATGAGATCACCTCTCATTCTTCTAAACTCCAGCGAGTACAAGTCCAATCGACCCAATCTCTCCTCATACGTCATTCTTGCCATCCCAGGTATCAGCCTGGTGAATCTTCGCTGAACTCCTTCCAAGGCAAGAACATCCTTCCTCAGATAAGGCGACCAAAACTGCACACAATACTCAAGATGTGGTCTCACCAAGGCCCTGTACAACTGCAGCAAGACATCCTTGTTCCTGTACTCAAACCCCCTCGCTACGAAGGCCAACATACCATTTGCCTTCTTAACCGCCTACTGCACCTGCATGCTTACATTTAGCGACTGGTGCACAAGGACACCCAGGTCTCGTTGCACTTCCCCTTCATCAATCTATTGCCATTTAGGTAATAATCTGCCTTCCTGTTTTTGCCACCAAAGTGGATAACCTCACATTTATCCACGTTATATTGCATCTGCCATGTTTCTGCCCAATCACCCAACATGTCCAAATCATCCTGGAGTTTCTTGACATCCTCCTCACAGCACACACGCCCACCCAGCTTTGTGTCGTCTGCAAATTTGGAGGTATTACATCTAGTTCCCTTGTCCAGATCATTTACATATATTGTGAATAACTGGGGTCCTAGCACCGATCCCTGCGGTACCCCACTGTTAAATTCGTGAATCTTGATGTATGGTGTCCTTCAATAAATCGACAGAGACTGCAGAGGAACAATCAACAGGTGTTTACTGGATGAGAGTCACCCAAAAACTAACAGTACAGATCCCAACTCAGGGTTTATATACAGGTGTGGTCACTGCCGGTACTACAGTATACAGGAGCTGTAAAAAGTAGTTCTCCCCTTAAAGGTACATACACTACAATTCCTCCCCTTTTAGATTAGCAGTACCATAACATTCATTTAACAATTAACACTTTTAACATGCAACATTAACTGAAAATAGTCCATTTATAAATTCAGTCTTTGGGGCGGCTTCCTGATCCTTTCTGGATAGCGCCTTTCCTGAGTGTCTTGCTCTTGGTGCGGAGGCGATTCTGCCCCCCTGTTGTTGGTTGGTTCATCAGCTTCCGATGCTACTGTTCCTGGGGTAGATGCTACCTGTCTGTCGGGTTCATCACCAGGTACGCGAGACATGGGGTTGACTCGTTCCTGTGACGCTAGGATCTGGTCGACATGGCATCTCACAATGTTCTCCCCAACATCCACTGTGTACATTAGTGGCCCCTGCCGTGTGCATATCGTTCCTGGTTGCCATTTCTCTGTTCGGTAGTCGCGGGCCAAGACTGGTTGCCCTACATTGAAGCTCCTTGTCGGCTTCTCATTGATCTGCTGGAATTGCTTATTCTCAACATTTCTTCGTACATTTGGTCTGAGCAAATCCAGACGAGATCTCAACCTTCGGTTAAAGAACATCATGGCCGGGGTCTGGTTGGTAACTGCATGTGTCGCATTTCTGTAGGCTAACAGGAAATTGTCCACTTTATGCTGCAGTGGAATGTCATCGCACATGGCCCTTACTGCCTTTTTAAAGGTTTGTACGAACCTCTCAGCCAATCCATTTGTGCCTGGATGATACGGGGCGGATGTGTAATGCCTCACCCCAATCCTTATCATAAATTTCCGAAACTCTTCGGACACAAACTGTGGTCCGTTATCAGAGCAAATCTGCTCTGGCAAGCCATTCCTGGCAAATATGGGCCATAGGACTGCAATCGTTTTCTCCGTGGTGGTGGAGGACATTTTGATCACCTCAGGCCATTTCGAGTGCGCATCCACGGCTATTAAGAAGATTGAGTCCACGAATGGACCAGCAAAATCAATATGCACCCATTGCCATGGAGAGGAGGGCCACTCCCATGGGTGTAGAGGGGCATGTGGTGGTGCATTTTGGACCTTCTGGCATCCTGAGCAGCTCTTTGTCAGGTCCTCGATTTGCTGATCGATCCCCGGCCACCACACATAAGCCCTAGCAAGGCTTTTCATTTTCACCCCTCCCAGATGGCCTTCGTGAAGCTCATTGAGCATTCTCTCCCTTAACTTGGGTGGAATTACCACTCGGGATCCACACATCAAGGTCCCCTGGCATAGTGACAGCTGTTCTCTTCTGGATGAGAATGCTGGCAACAGTGAGTCACCATGCGTTGGCCATCCCTTCACCGTCAAATCATATACCCGAGACAGTGTCGGGTCATTTCGGGTCTCCTTCTCTATATCCGCGTTAGTTACTGGCAAGCATTCAATTATAGTTGAATAAAATATTTCGACAGGGTCCACTGCTGGTGCTTCCTCCACAGTAAGCAGTGGCAGGCGTGATAGCCCATCAACGTTTCCATGCTGTTTCGTGCCCTTATACTCTATTTCATATTGGTTCGCCCTAGAAAAAGGGACCATCTTTGTAGCCGTTGTGCAGTCATCACCGGAACGCCCTTCTTTGGATTAAAGATGGAGACAAGAGGTTGGTGGTCAGTCAGCAAGTTGAACTTCTGCCAGTGCAGATAGTGGTTGAACTTTTTCACTCCCCACACTAGGCTGAGGGCCTCCCTGTCAATCTGGGTGTAGTTACGCTCGGCTGAGGTTAGTGACCGAGACGCAAAGGCTACTGGCCTCTCCGAGCCGTCCGGGAATTTGTGTGACAGCACCACTCCAATACCATAGGGTGATGCATCACACGCCACCCGAATTGGTAGTGCTGGGTTGAATGAGCCAACACCTCTTTTGATGTGATCAATTCTTTGCACTTCTGGAAAGCTCGTTTACATTCGTCATTCCACTTCCATGCTACCCCCGTTTGCAGTAGGGTGTTCAGTGGGTGTAGTACTGTAGACAAATTTGGCACGAACTTATGGTAGTAGTTCACCAGCCCGAGGAACGACCTCAGTTGTGACACATTTTCCGGTGCTGGAGCCTTGACTACTGCCTCAATCTTTTCGGGGGACTTATGTAACCCCTCTTCATCAATAACGTGGCCACAATACTAGATCTGCTTCTGGAAAAACTCGCATTTGTGGCGATTAGCTCGGTGCCCATATTCCTTCAATCTAGTGAGCACCTGCTCCAGGTTGGCGAGGTGATCACTGTCATTTTCGCCCGTGACCAGGATGTCGTCCAAATAACACTGGATCCCTGGAATCCCTTGCAGGACTTGATCCATTGCCCTTTGCCAAATAGCCGGAGCTGATGCTACTCCGAACACCAGCCGGTTGTATTGGTTGAGACCTTTGTGAGTGTTGATCGTGAGGTACTGTTTCGAGCTTCTTCTACCTCCATTTGCAGGTACGCCTGGGCCAGATCAATCTTAGTGAAGCGTTTTCCTCCAGATAGCGAGGCGAAAATATCTTCAATCCGCGGAAGCGGATATTGTACCGTGTGAAGGACTGGGTTCACTGTCACCTTAAAGTCCCCACAGATGCGAACCTTCTTTGGTTCCCCAGGCGTATTACTCAACGACCTCTTCATTACAGGAACGATGGGTGTAGCCCACTCGCTCCAGTCCACTTTGGACAGTACTCCAGAACATTCCAAACCTTCCAGCTCTGCTTTGATGGCTGGGCGGATCGCATAAGGCACCGGTCTGGCCTTAAAAAACTTTGGGCTTGCATTTTCCTCTATTTTGATCATCGCTGTTATGCCTTTTAGTGTTCCGAGTCCCTCCTGGAACACTTCTTGTGCGTCAGTTAGCATTTTTGACAGTCGTCCAGGTGTGACGTCGTCATCCTTTTTGGCATCTATCGTCAGTGCTTGTATGGCATGCCAATCTAACTGTATCTTCCGGATCCATTCACGTCCTAGTAGTGGTGGTCCTCCATCTGGCAATACATATAGGTCCATTTATGGTGTTTCCTTGCCGTTATATATAACGTTCACCCTTATTTTTCCTTTGGGGTAGACTTTTTGCCCCGTGTACGTCTTCAAGACAATCTCTGTATCTCTCAAGGGTATATGTGAGAATAGCCTCTTGTAGTCCCTTCGGTTTATGACTGTTAGGGCTGATCCTGTGTCCAATTCCATTTTCACTTGGACTCCGTCTATCTTGAGCGTGACCCAGATAGTTTGGTGATCCTCCATTTTGATTACATTATGTAGTTTCAGACAACCCAGCTCCTTGCTTCCGGAGTCTGTATCACTTTTCTGTTCGTCTGAACTACTCTCCGTCACCTTATGTACCTTTTTGTACTTCTCCTGTGGAGATTTCTTGCTGCTGGTTTTCTTTCCTGACCTGCAGACTCTTGCTATGTGTCCTACTTTTCCACACTGTCTGCACACTTGGTCCTTGAACCAACAATCCTTATGGTCGTGTGTTGTTCTGCCGCAGCGATAACATTTCACTGCTCCATATGACATTTCATTTGTGCCATATTCTTGCGGTCTCCGTTGTATCTCTGCAGCGCCCCATGCGGCTGCTTCCTGTGATACTGCCATGCTGAAAGCCTTGTCCAGCGTAAGATCCTTTTCTGATGGAACCCAGAAACGGCTTCTTTCACTTTGAAGCCCACACACAAACTTGTCCCTTAAAGTATCTGCTAGCCCCGTTCCAAACTGGCAGTGTTTCGATAGCTTGCGCAGTTCCGTTAAATACTCAGCATTACTTCTGTCTTTATGCTGGTTCCTTTTGTGAAACTTAAATCTTTCTGCTATCAGCAGCGGTGTGGGGTTTAAGTGGTCTTGTAGGATTGCCACTATGCTTTCAAAATCCTTTTCCACTGGCTTCTCTGGGGTTACTAGGTTTTGCAGTAAGCCATACGTTTTTGCACCCATGGAATTCAACAATACCAGTGTTTTCCTGGCATCTGGCACTTCATTCGCCTTGCAGTACACTTCTATGCGTTCTACATATGTCGCCCAATCTTCGACTTCATTGTCGAACGCTGTGACACTGCCACTCTTCGGCATCCCTGGGTGTGGTTAGACTGGCTAAAAATGGCGTCTCCCGCGCTCTCCCTTCTTCTCCGCTGGCTCAAAATGGTGTCTCCCGCGCTTTCTTCTTCTCCCGCGGACGCTGCTCAGCCCTTGAACACCAGCCGCGCTCTGCGCGTTTTCCTGCGCGCCTCTCTCGTTGACGCCGCTCGGTCTTCAGCCCTGGCTGTGCCCTGTGCGCTTTACCCTCTCTCGTTGACGCCGCTCGGTCTTCAACCCCAGCTGCGCCCTGTGCGCTTTACCCTCTCTCTTACCCCGTCGACGCTGCTCGGCCTTTTTCTGTGCCGTCGGTCGGCTCCAGCCGCCGCTGTCTGGGAAGGGTCTGCACCGTACCTGCTGCCAGCCCGCTGCGGTGGATCATCGCGACTGGAGAACCAAGTCCAGCTCTCCACAGTCTCCTCTGCGATGCTCAAGTCCTCTCTGGATGGTCGACGCCCGCACTTCTGGACTCGGCCTTCCCCTTTCACTACTCTCCAGGAGCGAATCCCTGGGAGGTGATGCAGAGTTGCAGGTAGGTTTGAATCCACTCGTCGTCAATGTTAAATCCGTGAATCTTGATGTATGGTGTCCTTCAATAAATCGACAGAGACTGCAGAGGAACAATCAACAGGTGTTTACTGGATGAGAGTCACCCAAAAACTAACAGCACAGATCCCTACTCAGGGTTTATATACAGGTGTGGTCACTGCCGGTACTACAGTATACAGGAGCTGTAAAAAGTAGTTCTCCCCTTAAAGGTACATACACTACACCCACTAGTCACTGCCTGCCATTCGGAAAAAGACCCGTTTATTCCAACTCTTTGCTTTTTGTCTGCCAACCAGTTCTCTATCCAAGTCAATACCTTGCCCCCAATCCCATGTGCCTTAACTTTACACGCTAATCTCTTATGCGGGACCTTATCAAGGCCTTCTGAAAGTCCAGCTACACCACATCCACTGGTTCTCCCTTATCTATTTTACCAGTTACATCCTCAAAAAATTCCAGTAGATTAGTCAAGCACGATTTACCTTTTGTGAATCCATGTTGACTTTGTCCGATCCTGTCACTGTTTTCCAAGTGCTCTGCTATTATATCTTTTATAATGGACTCTAGCATTTTCCCCACTACCGATGTCAGGCTTACCGGTCTGTAATTCCCCGTTTTCTCTCTACCACCTTTTTTGAACAGTGGGGTAACTTTAGCTACCCTCCAATCCATGGGTACTGTTCCAGATTCCATCGAATGTTGGAAGATGATCAGCAATGCATCTACTATTCCTAGGGCCACTTCCTTAAGTACCCTAGGATGTAGATTATCAGGCCCTGGGGATTTATTGGCCTTCAGTCCCATCAATTTCCCTAGCACCATTTCCCTACAAATACTGATTTCTTTCAGTTCCACCCGTTCATCAGACCCTATGTTCCCCGGCATCTCTGGGAGGTTATTTGTGTCCTCCTTTGTGAAGACAGAACCAAAATATGTGTTTAGTTGGTCTGCCATTTCTTTATTCCCCATTATAAATTCCCCTGATTCTGACTGCAAGGGACCTACGCCTGACTTCACCAATCTTTTTCTCTTCACATTATCTATAAAAGCTTTTACAGTCAGTTTTTATGTTCCCTGAAAGCTTACTCTCATATTCTATTTTCCCCTTCTTAATTAATCCCTTTGTCCTCCTTTGTTGAATCCTAAACTGCTCCCAATCCTCAGGATTATTGCTTTTTCTGGCCAATTTATATGTCCTCTCCTTGGATCTTATGCTATCCCTAATTTCCCTTGTTAGCCATGGTTGAGTCACCTTTTTTGTTTTATTTTTATGCCAAACTGGGATGAACAAATTCTGTAGTTCATCCATGCGGTCTTTGAATGTTTGCCATTGCCTATCCACCGTCAACCCTTTGAGTGACATTCCCCAATCAATCCTACCCAACTCACTCCTCAGACCATCGTAGTTTCCTTTATTTAAATTTAGGACCCTAGTCTCTGAGTCAACTACTTCATTCTCCATCTTAATGAAGAATTTGATCATATTATGATCGCTCCGACCCAAGGGGCCTCGTACAACAAGATTGCTAATTAATCCTTTCTCGTTACATAATACCCAGTCTAAGATGGCCTGATCTCTGGTTGGTTCCTCGACATATTGGTCCAGGAAACCATCCTGTAAACACTCCAGGAATTCCTCCTCCACAGTATTGTTACTAATTTGGTTAGCCCAATCTATATGTAGATTAAAGTCACCCATGATGACTGCTGTGCCCTTATTGCACGCTTCTTTAATTTCCCTTTTAATGCCATCCCCAACCTCCGCCTTACTGTTTGGAGGTCTATATACCACTCCCACTAACATTTTCTGCCCCTTGGTATTTCTCAATTCTACCCATACAGATTCCACATCATCAGAGCTAATATCCTTCCTTACAATTGTGTTAATCCCTTCTTTAACCAGTAATGCTACCCCACCTCACTATCTTTCCTGAATATCGAATACCCCTGGATGTTGAGTTCCCAGCCTTGGCCATCCTTGAGCCACGTTTCCATAATCCCAACCAAATCATATTCGTTTACCTCTATTTGCACAGCCAATTCATCCACCTTATTATGAATGTGTAGTGTATGTACCTTTAAGGGGAGAACTACTTTTTACAGCTCCTGTATACCGTAGTACCGGCAGTGACCACACCTGTATATAAACCCTGAGTAGGGATCTGTACAATTAGTTTTAGAGTAACCCTCATCCAGTAAACACCTGTTGATTGTTCCCTGCAGTCTCTTGTCTAGTTATTGAAGGACACACAACATCAAGATACACGGATCTAACATTGGCGACGAGAAGATTCAAACCTACCTGCAACTCTGCATCACCTCCCAGGGATTCGCTCCTGGAGAACAGTGAAAGAAGAAGGCCAAGTCCAGAAGTACGGGCGTCGACCATCCAGCGGAGACTTGAGCATCGCAGGGGAGGCTGTTGAGAGCTGGGCTTGGTTCTCCAGTCACGGTGGTCCAGCGAAACAGGCTGGCAACAGGTACGGCGCAGACCCTTCCCGGACAGCGGCGGCTAGAGCCGACCGACAGCACAGAAAAAGGCCGAGCAGCGTCGACGGGAGAAGAGAGAGGGCAGAGCGCACAGGGCACAGCCGGTGTTCAAGACCGAGTGGCGTCGACGGGAGAAGAGGGTAAAGCGCACAGGGCGCAGCCGGTGTTCAGGACCGAGCGGCGTCAACGAGAGAGAGCAGAGCGTAGCAGGTGTTCAAGGGCCGAGCAGCATCAACGAGAGAGAGAGGTGCGCTGGAAAATGCATAGAGCACAGCCGGTGTTCAAGGGCCGAGCAGCGTCAGCGGGGAAGAAAGGAAAGCGCGGGAGACGCCATTTGAGCTGCAGCGGAGAAGAAGGGAGAGCGCGGGAGACACCATTTTGAGCCACAGCGGAGAAGGGAGAGCGTGGGAAAACGCCATTTTGAGCCAGTCTAACCACACCCAGGGATGCCGAAGAGTGGCAGTGTCACAGCGTTCGACAATGAAGTCGAAGATTGGACGACATATGTCGAACGCATAGAAGTGTACTGCAAGGCGAATGAAGTGCCAGATGAGAGGAAAGCGCTGGTATTGTTGAATTCAATGGGTGCAAAAACGTATGGCTTACTGCGAAACCTAGTAACCCCAGAGAAGCCAGTGGAAAAGGATTTTGAAAACATAGTGTCAATCCTATCACTTAAACCCAACACCGCTGCTGATAGCAGAAAGATTTAAGTTTCACAAAAGGAACCAGCCTAAAGACGAAAGTAATGCTGAGTATTTAACGGAACTGCGCAAGCTATCGAAACACTGCCAGTTTGGAATGGGACTAGCAGATACTTTAAGGGACAAGTTTGTGTGTGGGCTTCAAAGTGAAGGAACCCAGAAACGGCTTCTATCAGAAAAGGATCTTACGCTGGACAAGGCTTTCAGCATGGCAGTATCACATGAAGCAGCCGCACGGGGCGCTGCAGAGATACAATGGAGACCGCAAGAATATGGCACAAATGAAATGTCATACGGAACAGTGAAGTGCTATCGCTGCGGCAGAACAACACACGACCATAATGATTGCTGGTTCAAGGACAAAGTGTGCAGACAGTGTGGAAAAGTAGGACACATAGCAAGAGTCTGCAGGTCGGGAAAGAAAACCAGCAGCAACAAATCTCCACAGGAGAAGTACAAGAAGGTACATAAGGTGACAGAGAGTAGTTCAGACGAACAGAAAAGCGATACAGACTCCGGAAGCAAGGAGCTGGGTTGTCTGAAACTACATAAGGTGATCAAAACGGAGGATCACCAAACTATCTGGGTCGCGCTCAAGATAGCCGGAGTTCAAGTGAAAATGGAATTGGACACAGGATCAGCCCTAACAGTCATAAACCGAAGGGACTACAAGCAGCTATTCTCACATATACCCTTGAGAGATACAGAGATTGTCTTGAAGATGTACACGGGGCAAAAAGTCTACCACAAAGGAAAAATAAGGGTGAACGTTATATATAACGGCAAGGAAACACCATAAATGGACCTATATGTATTGCCAGATGGAGGACCACCACTACTAGGACGTGAATGGATCTGGAAGATACAGCTAGATTGGCATTCCATACAAGCACTGACTGTAGATGCCAAAAAGGATGATGACGTCACACCTGGCCGATTGTCAAAAATGCTAACTGACGCACAAGAAGTGTTCCAGGAGGGACTCGGAACACTAAAAGACATAACAGCAACGATCAAAATAGAGGAAAATGCAAGCCCAAAGTTTTTTAAGGCCAGACCGGTGCCTTATGCGATCCGCCCAGCCGTCGAAGCAGAGCTGGAAGGTTTGGAACGTTCAGGAGTACTGTCCAAAGTTGACTGGAGTGAGTGGGCTACACCCATTGTTCCTGTAATGAAGAGGTCGTTGAGTAATACGCCTGGGGAACCAAAGAAGGTTCACATCTGTGGGGACTTTAAGGTGACAGTGAACCCAGTCCTTCACACGGTACAATATCCGCTTCCGCGGATTGAAGATATATTCGCCTCGCTATCTGGAGGAAAACGCTTCACTAAGATTGATCTGGCCCAGGCGTACCTGCAAATGGAGGTAGAAGAAGCCTCGAAACAGTAGCTCACAATCAACACTCAAAAGGTCTCTACCAATACAACCGGCTGGTGTTCGGGGTAGCATCAGCTCCGGCTATTTGGCAAAGGGCAATGGATCAAGTCCTGCAAGGGATTCCAGGGACCCAGTGTTATTTGGACGACATCCTGGTTACGGGCGAAAATGACAGTGATCACCTCACCAACCTGGAGCAGGTGCTCACTAGATTGAAGGAATATGGGCTCCAAGCTAATCGCCACAAATGTGAGTTTTTCCAGAAGCAGATCTCGTATTGTGGCCACGTTATTGATGGAGGGGTTACATAAGTCCCCTGAAAAGATTGAGGCAGTAGTCAAGGCTCCAGCACCGGAAAATGTGTCACAACTGAGGTCGTTCCTTGGGCTGGTGAACTACTACCATGAGTTCTTGCCAAATTTGTCTATAGTACACACACTGAACACCCTACTGCAAACGGGGGTACCATAGAAGTGGAATGACGAATGTAAACGAGCATTCCAGAAGTGCAAAGAATTGATCACATCAAAAGAGGTGTTGGCTCATTTCAACCCAGCACTACCAATTCGGTTGGCGTGTGATGCATCACCCTATGGCATTGGAGTGGTGCTGTCGCACAAATTCCCGGACGGCTCAGAGAGGCCAGTAGCCTTTGCGTCTCGGTCACTAACCTCAGCCGAGCGTAACTACGCCCAGATTGACAGGGAAGCCCTCAGCCTAGTATGGGGAGTGAAAAAGTTCAACCACTATCTGCACGGGCAGAAGTTCACCTTGCTGACTGACCACCAACCACTTGTCTCCATCTTTAATCCAAAGAAGAGCGTTCCGGTGATGACTGCGCAACGGCTACAAAGATGGTCCCTTTTTCTAGGGGCGAACCAATATGAAAGAGAGTATAAGGGCACGAAACAGCATGGAAACGCTGATGGGCTATCACACCTGCCATTGCCTACTGCGGAGGAAGCACCAGCAGTGGACCCTGTCGAAATATTTTATTCAACTATAATTGAACGCTTGCCAGTAACTAACGCTGACATAGAGAAGGAGACCCGAAATGACCCGACACTGTCTCGGGTATATGACTTGACGGTGAAGGGATGGCCAACACATGGCGGCTCACTGTTGCCAGCATTCTCATCCAGAAGAGAACAGCTGTCGGTATGCCAGGGGACCTTGATGTGTGGATCCCGAGTGGTAATTCCACCCAAGTTAAGGGAGAGAATGCTCAATGAGCTTCACGAAGGCCATCTGGGAGGGGTGAAAATGAAAAGCCTTGCTAGGGCTTATGTGTGGTGGCCGGGGATCGATCAGCAACTCGAGGACCTGACAAAGAGCTGCTCAGGATGCCAGAAGGTCCAAAATGCACCACCACATGCCCCTCTACACCCATGGGAGTGGCCCTCCTCTTCATGGCAACGGGTGCATTTTGATTTTGCTGGTCCATTCATGGACTCAATGTTTTTAATAGCCATGGATGCGCACTCAAAATGGCCTGAGGTGATCAAAATGTCCTCCACCACCACGGAGAAAACTATTGCAGTCCTACGGACCATATTTGCCAGGAACGGCTTGCCAGAGCAGATTTGCTCTGATAACGGACCACAGTTTGTGTCCGAAGAGTTTTGGAAATTTATGAAAAGGAATGGGGTAAGGCATTACACATCCGCCCCGTATCATCCAGCCACAAATGGATTGGCTGAGAGGTTCGTACAAACCTTTAAAAAAGCAGTAAGGGCCATGTGCGATGACGACATTCCACTGCAGCATAAGGTGGACAATTTCCTGTTAGCCTACAGAAATGCGACACATGCAGTCACCAACCAGACCCCGGCCATGATGTTCTTTAACCGAAGGTTGAGATCTCGTCTGGATTTGCTCAGACCAAATGTACGAAGAGATGTTGAGAATAAGCAATTCCAGCAGATCAATGAGAAGCCGACAAGGAGCTTCAATGTAGGGCAACCAGTCTTGGCCCGCGACTACCGAACAGAGAAATGGCAACCAGGAACGATATGCACACGGCAGGGGCCACTAATGTACACAGTGGATGTTGGGGAGAACATTGTGAGACGCCATATCGACCAGATCCTAGCGTCACAGGAACGAGTCAACCCCATGTCTCGCGTACCTGGTGATGAACCCGACATACAGGTAGCATCTACCCCAGAAACAGTAGCATCGGAAGCTGATGAACCAACCGACGACAGGGGGCCAGAATCGCCTCCGCACCAAGAGCAAGACACTCAGGAAAGGCGCTATCCAAAAAGGATCAGGAAGCCGCCCCAAAGACTGAATTTATAAATGGACTATTTTCAGTTAACGTTGCATGTTAAAAGTGTTAATTGTTAAATGAATGTTATGGTACTGTTAATCTAAAAGGGGAGGAATTGTAGTGTATGTACCTTTAAGGGGAGAACTACTTTTTACAGCTCCTGTATACTGTAGTACCGGCAGTGACCACACCTGTATATAAACCCTGAGTAGGGATCTGTACAATTAGTTTTAGAGTAACCCTCATCCAGTAAACACCTGTTGATTGTTCCCTGCAGTCTCTTGTCTAGTTATTGAAGCACACACATCAAGATACACGGATCTAACAGAATGCTCCTCACATTAAGACACAAAGCCTTCAGGCTTGTTTTTTTAACACTCTTAGACCTATTAGAATTATTATTTACTGTAACCATGTTTGATTTAAACCACTGATTTCTCTGACTCCCACTTTTGTTTTTTTCTCCTTCCTATCTTTTGCTTTTATCCTCGTTTCCCTTTCCTCTGTCTCCCTGCTCAGGTTCCCAACCCCCTGCCATTTTAGTTTAAACCCTCCCCCTCACTTCTCTGCTGCGCCTGCTTAGGCGCCTTTGTTGGGAGTCCTCTGGGTTTGGGAGCCTGGGAGGGCTCTGTTGTGTCGGTACCTTTCTACCTAGACACAATTTAGGACTCAGAACTCAGAGATTCAAACATGAAGTGCTTTATTGGAAGGAAAGGAATTTCTGGCAAGTTCCGAACAAAGAGAGCTAAACTTAACCGAGAGAATACCCAACCATTTATCTCCTGTGACAGCGCCACCACAGGTGGGAGGAGAACACACAATACTTAACATTTCCTCCCCTCTTAAATGGAAGGTCCACATTATTCCTCAATAGGTAAGTTACTTTCAATACACTCAACTAACCTAGGGTAGAGGTAGATTGCCTCAAACCCTGACTTTACCCTGGGGTTTATTCTGCCCGTCTTGTGGGTAAGTCACTAAGCCTACAGATCCAAGCGTCTTGGAGGCCGCCGCTCTCTGACAGGATACCGGCGGTCATCGCTGGCTTCCACAGCAGCAGGCATTGACACAGGCCTGGATGGAGAAGGTGCCTGTGTCAGTTGAAAGTCAGGAGTTTGCACAGGTGGAACAGTCTCTTTGACTTCCTGTGTTGGAGAAGAGCACTGTGGCAAAGGATGCTGGTTTGCGGTATCATCCGGAAACAGTTCAGGCCAACCAGCCGTTGGAGCCTCTGTGGCTGTCTCTGCTCCTAGCAACAGTTGATCTGTGTGTCTTCTCCAGACGACGTCCTCAGCAGTCTCAACCATGTAAGGCACAGGGCCCGTTTGCACGATCACCGTAGCAGGAACCCATTTCGGTCCAGTGTTGTAGTTTTGAGCTAGGACGTGCTCTCCCGGATGAAACCGTCTCTCCTTGGCTCTTTTCTCTCTCTTTTCAACTTGAGCTTGTTGTTGACGATGGACAACCTGCTCTGCCCTTGGAGGTTTAAGTCAAAACTAGTCCGCAACTGCCTCTTCATCATGAGCGAAGCGGGGGAAGTTTTGGTTGTGGCATGCGGCTCGTTCCTGTAGGACAACAGGAAGCTGTTCAGACGTTGGTGGATTGAGCCCTGACCTTGCGATGCCTTCAAGGCGTGCTTCAAAGTTTGCACGAACCTTTCTGCCTGGCCGTTAGTAGAGGGATGATAGGGCGCAGACCTGATGTGTTGGACACCATTCACATGCAGGAAGGTTGCAAACTCCTGTGATACAAATTGTGGACCATTGTCACTTACGAGTTGTTCCGGTGAGCCATAACGGCTGAACATCTCACCAAGTTTCTCAATCGTTTTCTCTGCCGTGGTAGACCTCATCACAGCAACCTCCGGCCACTTGCTACGAGCGTCCACAACCACCATAAACATCTTCCCTTCGAAAGGACCGGCGAAGTCTACATGTACTCGCTGCCACACTTCTGCGGGCCAATCCCAGGGGTGTAGGGTTGCCAGCTGCAGAACATTCCGGACCCTTTGACATGGGGAACATGTTTTGGCTTTCTCCTCAATATTCCCATCGAGACCTGGCCACCAGAAGTAGCTTCTTGCCATTTCCTTCATCTGAACCATCCCACTGTGGCCTGTATGAAGTTGTTGCAGTATAGGTTCCCTCAGAGGTGGCGGAATGATGACACGGCGTCCCCAAAGAAGACAACCTGCCTGGACGGAGAGCTCATTTCTTTTTGAAATGTAAGGTTTCAAACTAGGAGAATCTCCTATCGCTCTCCCTCGAATGACATCGTCCATTACCTCAGACAGGACTGGATCGTTGCGGGTGTACCTTCGCACCTGAACTGCAGTGACAGGTGCTCCCTCCACTTGTCTAAAGTAGAAGATGTCTATCCGACGAGGCTCTGGGGGAGTAACAGGCAAGGGTAGCCTCGAGAGACCGTCTGCGTTGCCGTGCAAGTCTGATTTGCGATATTTGATGTCGTATGTGTGTCCTGACAACAGTAAAGCCCACCTTTGCATCCTGCTTGCAGTGAGAGACGGAATTCCGGTGTGGGGCCCGAAGATTGAAGTCAATGGACGGTGGTCCGTCAGGAGTGTGAACCTTCTCCCAAACAGGTACTGATGAAATTTTCGAATTCCAAAAACGATTCCCAAGGCCTCGCGCTCGATCTGCGCATAGTTACTCTCGGCCTTGTTCAAGGTGCGTGATGCGAAGGCGATAGGTTTCTCTTCACCCGAAGGCATGATGTGGGATATGACTGCTCCCGCACCATATGGTGATGCATCACATGCTAGCTGCACGGGTAGCTTTGGGTCGAAGTGTGTCAGGACCTCCGAATTCAGCAATGCTTTCTTTGCTTGGGCGAAAGCTTCGTTGCACAGTTCAGTCCATTTCCATGTTTTGCCTTGACATAGCAACTGATGTAATGGCTTCAGCAATGTTGCTAAGTCTGGAATAAACTTCCCATAGTAGTTAAGTAGCCCCAGAAATGAACGTAACTGGCTCACATTCTGGGGTGCTGGGGCCTCCACGATCGCCTTGACCATTGGCGGCGCCTTATGCAGGCCAGTAGCGTCAATCACATGCCCCAGGTACTCAACTGAAGACTGAAAGAATTCACATTTGTCTTTACGAACTCTGAGTCTGTACTCTTTCAGTCGTTGTAGTGTCGCATCCAAGTTCAGAAGATGATCCTCCTCATTTGTCCCAGTGGCAAGGATGTAGGATTCGCAAATTCCAGGAAAATACAGCCTACATTTTAAAACCCCTGAAATGGCCACATTTTTAAGAGCACAAGATGGAGTCAGCAGATCACATGACTCATTTCAGAAGGACATACCACTGCAATACCTTAAAGAAACCGGAGTCACCACCGATTGGAAAATTCCAGACTGACTGCAATTGATATGGTAATAAAGGTAGCAGCAGTAACGAAGTAAAAAACAAAGGACTTGCACTTGAAAAGGTCATGTTAATCGCCAGATAAACGTAAACCCATCACTGAAATCACAGAGCACAGACAAGACCCATTATCTGCATCAAACTCAGCGGGACATGGGACATAACCCATCAGTTTGGTTTCGGCCACGATTAAAGTCGTTAAACTAAAGTACCAGCTTTTGTCAAAGTAGCCGGCCCAAAACTTTGACAAAAGAAAACCCCTGATTTGGCGCCAAAGATAAGGGCAAGGAAACGGTACAACTGTTGGGGGAAAATCGACGGGCAGAAGGTATGATCGGAGGCAGAGAACAACGAGAGGTTAAGGTTAAGTTGAACGGTTCGAGTGGAGAGGTCCGATTAGGAGGTTCGATTACGGTTCGAGGAGCACGGAGGTTCTACAAGTTCGAGCAGGAGGTTCTACAAGTTCGAGCAGGAGAGCAGGTTCAGGAGCCCGTCCCAGAAGGAAGATCAATCAGGAATCCTGGAAGCTACAGGAGCACCAAGGTCGAGGACAGTTTTAAAACCCTGGTGAGCATAGAGACCCAACTCCACCTAGCTGACCTAGTAGAGGGATACTTTAGAGACGGGAGGGTTTTAATATTAAGGGCTTTGTAATCGGGAGTGTTATTTATCCTTCGTTGTACCGCGCGCTTTCCCCACCCCCGTTTTATTATACCGCAGCTAATGAATTGATGTATTTTAAGATAGTCAAAGTAATTCTTGTGTGTTAAATTTTAGTTCCCATTGGGAGGCGTGTTAATGATTTTGTCTGTGTTGTTTCTTTGTTCCCTGTGTTTTTATTCTCCTTATAAATAAAGAAACCATTAATTTTAAAACTTACCTTGTCTCACCTGATCCATTTGTCTTCCGAGTCACAAGTTGGGTACATTTGTCTTTACGAACTCTGAGTCCGTACTCTTTCAGTCGTTGTAGTGTCGCATCCAAGTTCAGAAGATGATCCTCCTCATTTGTCCCAGTGACAAGGATGTCGTCCAGGTAGCACTGGACTCCTGGCAGTCCACTCAAAATCTGATCCATTGCCCTTTGGAATAGAGCAGGGGCCGACGTAATTCCAAACGGAAGGCGGCAGCACCTGTATAGCCCCTTGTGTGTTACAATTGTCAGCAGCTCCTTTGATTTGTCATCGACATGCATTTGTAGATAAGCCTGGCATAAGTCTATTTTGCTGAACTTTTGCCCTCCGGCCAGGCCCGTAAAAAGATCAATGAGGGGAAGAGGGTACTGTTCCACAGACAGCACCGGGTTAATAGTCACTTTAAAATCCCTGCAGATTCGAACAGATCCATCCTTTTTCAGGACAGGAACAACGGGTGTGGCCCATTTGCTCACGCTCACAGGCTCCAGGACTCCATTCTCGACTAAGGCCTCCAAGTTAGCCTCAACTTTTGGCCTAATTGCATAGGGTACAGGTCGGGCTTTGTGAAACTTCGGCTTGCTGTCAGGTTTAATGTCCAGTCTCACGCTGATCTTTTTCATGCTCCCAAGTTCCCCATTGAAGAGTTCTGCATGTTTGTTTAACACTGCAGTCAGACCTGACTCCCCTTTTGACATCATGCGGACTGCAGGCCAGTCCAGTGTGATTTTCTCTAGCCACGCACGTCCCAGTAGCGATGGGTAATTTCCCTTTACCACATATAGTGGCAGTTTTGCAGTCTGTCCGTTCAATTTAACTGTCACCTCAATGACGCCTCTCATGGCCACAGGTTCGCCGGTATACGTCTTTAGCACAATGTTTGTTGGCTGAAGGGTAAGATGCTTTAGCATTTTGTTGTAGACAGTGTCTGAAACAAGGGACACAGCCGCGCCTGTGTCCACCTCCATCCGCACTGATTGTCCCTCCATCAGTGGTGACACCCAGTAGCCATTTGAACCACCTGCAACCATCAGTATATGCACCTCTTCCTCCTCAGAGGTGTCGCTCCCCTCTGTTTTGCTTGTTCCATCATACTGCACTGAATGAACACTCTTTTTCCTCTCTTGTCCAAATACAGACATTTTGCTTCCATGCTTCCCAGCTCTGTCTGTTCTTTTTTTACCTCTACAGGCGCGTTCAATGTGACCCTTTTTGCCACAATTTCGGCATTCCAGCTCCGTACACCAGCAGTCATTAGCGTGATGGCCCGTTTTCCCACAACGGTAACATGTGCCGTTCCGCGCACCTTTAGGCTCAGACGACACCTTGTGAACTCTCCCTGTTGAACTCAACTGGTGAGCCTCCTTTTCCGCCATCTCCATGGAGACACTAACTTCAATGGCCTTTTCAAGAGTAAGGTTGTCCTCCGTAAGAAGGTGCTTCAGTGTGGCTGCATTTTGCAGACCACACACAAGTCTGTCTCTAATGGTGTCATTCAGCACCTCCTTGAACTGGCAGTGTTCCGACAACCTTTTTAAAGCAGCAATAAACATCGTCACTGATTCCCCCTCCTCTTGATTCTGTTTGTGAAATCTAAATCTCTCAGCAATAACCAGAGGTTTTGGTGAAAAATGTGCTCCAAGAATTTCCACTAGTTGCTTATATGTTTTAGTTCCTGGCTTATCTGGCTGCACAAGGCTGCGAAGTAAATTGAAAGTCTTCGGCCCGATTACACTCAAAAAGGTAGGCACGACCTTTTCATTTGCCACCGCATTCGCCAATGCAAAATAATCAAAACGTTCCGTATATGCGCTCCATATTTTCATCAAAATCACCGATGTTTCCTAATATAGCAGCCATCTCATGTTTCAAATTAAATTTTCTGTTTACTCACTGCACCCGTAATGTATGCAGGTTCATCCGCTCCTCGTTGCCACTTGTTGTGTCGGTACCTTTCTACCTAGACAAAATTTAGGACTCAGAACTCAGAGATTCAAACATGAAGTGCTTTATTGGAAGGAAAGGAAGTTCTGGCAAGTTCCGAACAAAGAGAGCTAAACTTAACCGAGAGAATACCCAACCATTTATCTCCTGTAACAGCGCCACCACAGGTGGGAGGAGAACACACAATACATAACAGGCTCAGCAACAGTCTGCTCCTTCTGCGGCTGTGCAGGGGCTGAGACGGCCATCTCGGTTGGGTGAGGAATCTGGTGGGGCTCTGACCAAGGGCTCCGCAGTGGCATGGGAGTGAGCGCACTTGGAGAGGAGCCCACACTTCCTTGTTGTTGACCACCAACATCCCTCTCATGGGTCACCCGCACTTCACTGCTAGCAAGTAGCTGGGTGCACCTTGCTGCACATGAGTGGGGCCATGAGGACCCATTTCTGTGCGGACATTCCTCATAACAAGGACGTCCTTGCACCTTTGGGTTCTCTCCTCAATAGTTGTCTTTCTATCCTCCATAGATGACCATCTATTTAGAAGGATAGCAAAATCTATTTAGAAGTGTTACCATGTTCTGCTGTGTCTGGCGATTTATGTCCTCCATGGAGGTTGCCATCCTTTCCATGGCGGCACCTACACTGCCATTGCAAGCACCACGGCATTGCTCATGTTTGAATCCTCCATTCTCTGCACGCTCGCAGTTACCGTGGTTGCAAACCATGTCAGAGGTTCCAGCACCGCTCTCTTTCTGGATGGCCCCAGAGGCACAGCGTCCACATGCAGCCGAGCAGAGCTAGGAGCGTCCAACGCCCTCTGACGAGGATTCTGCACTGCTGTCCCTGTCTCCACCCTCAGCTGATGCTCACTTGTGAGCTGTGATACACCAGGTGACAACACTAATCTATCTCACAAAGGACCCACCAAGGTGTGCGTATCTGTGCTGGTGCTAGGTGCGCTCATTTCTGCTGACGCTGCTCGCTCAGAGGCTGCAGGTTCCTCTGAGGAGTCCTCCTGCTCTTCCTCCTTGACAGTGGGGAGGGGGGCACTCGATGGTCCTGTGGGGGAATAAAGGCATGAGTTAGAGATGTGATATTTACGTAGCAGACACAACCTCTTGTGCAGATGATCAGAACTCAATCTGTATGAACATCAGATGCCAGATCAGTCACTCATGAAATCTAAATGAGAGGGTTGCAAATCTATTTTGTCACCAGCTTGCTCTACTGCGCCCGTCTATTCTGTCACCAGCTTGCTCTACTGTGCCCGTCTCTCCGTCCCCCACTTCCAGCTTCTCTGCACCACCGACGATGTCGAGAGTAGCCTCCTCAGCGTTGGTTAAATGTGCCATGGAAGGTGGCCCTCCTCCTGTCCTCCTCCTCTCCCTCTTATTGTGGGCTTTCTTTTCCTACAATGAGTGACACAAGTGGAGTTTGAGCGAGAATGTTGGAATGAGTGTAGAGAATCCATAGCATAGATGCTTAGAGGGAGACAAAGATGGAGTGAGGTGCCAATACCAAGGGCCATCCCTGTGCGTTGTTAGTTGTTGTCATTGCATAACAGTGAGAGTGAGTGTGAGGGGTGGATAGTAGAATGGTGAAGTGATTCTGTACATAGAGAGGGATGGTTAAGGGTGCCAGGGATGCAAGGGTAAATTGTGCAGGAGTAGGTTGACAATGCAGAGTGCTGGTGATAAGAGATGGGGAGCAGAATGAAGGTAATTATACTCACTTTTGCTGTGCGTAGCAGGCCATTGAACCTTTTCCTGTACTGAACCCAGGTGCATGAGCACAAAGACCTGGCACTCACCTCCTCAGCAATTTGCAGCCAGGCTGCCTTGGTTTGCTGAGGAGGCTTCCTCCATCCATTGGAGGAAAACCGAACCTCCTTGTGCCCTCTTACTCCCTCCACAAGAGCATGGAGGGAGTCATCATCAAAGCGGGGAAAGGCCTTGGTTCTTGCAGCAGTCGTCTCACTAACAATACCACCGAGAAGCATCAGAAGGTGAATAAAACCTAAAGGCTGCATGGGCCCCTTAAATGCAGCTGAATCGAAGACGTCAGCAGAGGCGAGCAGCAGACCCGAACCCACCGATTGGCCCAGTTAACTCAAAATCCTTATCGAAGTGCGGCTGAAAGCGGCAGCGGGACCGGAACCCGCCGAGCAGCGAACCCACCTCCGCTGGCAAAATCACGGCCCAGGTGTGGGATATTTGGGAATTGTGGGGGTAGATTTTTTTTTTTTTTTTTAATGCTGTTCATCTGTAACATCTTCCGTTTCTGAGGAAGCGACTATAACCGAATCATTGGGGTAAGATTTCAACTCAGTGGCGAGCAGATCATTGATAATGGTGGTTTGTCCTGCATTCCTGATTAGGGATGCCAACCTTGGTTGAATATATTACTGGAGGTTTCATCACATGACCTCCTGCCTCCCACTGCCCCGCCCCCACGCTCGTCACTGGTCTCTTAAAATGCCCATCCTCACGGCACAGTGCCTTCCCACGCCCATTGGAAAGCAAAAAGACTGTTCCATTACCCAATTTGATCATTCTTGACTGTCAGTCGAACAGCCTCTTTTCCCCCCGCAACTCCAATATTTCTATATCTAGTAAACAGAAGTGTTCAAAGAAAATGAAAGAAACTCAATTTTATTTAATGCCATGATTTTTCTTCTGGGCTGCTCACTGCAGTGTCCTGGAGATTAATCATCAATTCCTGGAGACTCCGGGCCAATCCCGGAGGGTTGACAGCCCTATTCCTGACTCATTCCCACCTGCAAATGATATTGGCCGGAAAGAAACTTGCAGTGGGAGGGGGTGGATCCAGTCGTCGTGGTCCATGTTGGTACAAACGATGTAGATAGGACTAGGAAGCCGGTTCTGTTAAAAGGAGTATGAGCAGCTAGGGGTCAAATTAAAAAACAGAACCTCAAGGGTAATAATCTCTGGATTATTACCTGAGCCACGAGCGAATTTGGCTAGGACAAATAAAATAAGAGAGTTAAATGCGTGGCTCAAAGACTGGTGTGGGAGAAATGGGTTTTGCTTCCTGGGACACTGGCACCAGTACTGGGGCAGGAGGGAGCTGTTCCGTTGGGACGGGCTTCACTTGGCCAGTGCTGGGACTAGAGTCCTGGCGGATCATATAACTAGGGCTGTAGAGAGGGCTTTAAACTAACTAGTCGGGGGGAGGTTCCTAGAGAACAAATAATAAAAATGACAACAGAGAAGGTCATAGACTTAGGTAGCAGTGGGGAATTAAAAACCAGAGCGTGTCAGGAAGGGGCAGAAGGTATGGAGTAAAAGGTAAAGTAATAAAAAGGGCAAAAGCAGGAACTAAGTGTCACAAAACACTTTTGAAAGTTCTCTATCTGAATGCACGTAGCATTCGTAACAAAATAGACGAGTTAATGGCACAAATAGCTACATATGGGTATGATCTTGTGGCCATTACAGAAACATGGCTGCAGGGTGACAATGCCTGGGAATTAAACATACCAGGTTATTTAACAATCAGGAAGGACAGGCAGGAAGGAAGGGGAGGTGGGGTGGCTATGTTAATAAAGGAAGGAATCACTGTAATACAGAGAAATGATATTGGGTCAAAAGATCAGGATAATGAAACAGTTTGGGTGGAGATAAGGAATAATAAGGGGAAAAAAACACCAGTGGGCGTAGTCTATAGGCCCCCGAACAGTCGCAACTCGGTTGGACGGAGTATCAATCAGGAAATAGTTGAGGCTTGTAATAAGGGAACATCTATAATTATGGGGGATTTTAACTATCATATTAATTGGACAAATCAAATTGGGCAGGGCTGCCTTGAGGATGAGTTCATTGAGTGTATTAGGGATGGGTTTCTTGAGCAGTATGTAACTGAACCGACCAGGGGGCAAGCAACCTTAGATCTGGTCCTGTGTAACGAGGCAGGATTAATTAAAAATGTCCTAGTAAAGGATCCCCTTGGAATGAGTGACCATAACATGGTTGAATTCCATATTCAATTAGAGGGTGAGGAGGTTGTATCTCAAACAAGCGTGCTAAGCTTGAATAAAGGAGACTATGAAGGTATGAGAGCGGAATTGAGTAAAGTGGATTGGGAAAATAGATTAAAGGGTAAGACGATACATGATCAGTGGTGTACATTTAAGGAGTTATTATACAACTTCCAAAAAAAGTATATTCCACTGAGAAAAAAAGGGTGTAAAAGAAAAGACAGCCATCCGTGGCTAAGTAAAGAAATTAAGGATAGTATTCGACTAAAAGCAAGGGCATATAAGGTAGCCAAATCTAGTGGGAGGATAGAGGATTGGGAAAACTTTAAAAGACTGCAAAAAATAACAAAAAGATTGATTAAGAAAGGGAAGATAGATTATGAAAGTAAATTAGCAAAAAATATAAAAACAGATAGTAAGAGTTTTTATAGTTATATAAAAAGAAAAAGGGTGGCTAAAGTAAATGTTGGTCCCTTAGAGGATGAGACCGGGAAATTAATGGTGGGAAATATGGAGATGGCAAAAACACTGAATGAATATTTTGTATCAGTCTTTACGGTAGAGGACACCAGGAATATCCCAACACTGGACAAGCAGGGGGCTATAGGGGGGGGAGGAGATAAACACGATCAAAATCACTAAGGAAGTGGTACTCGGTAAAATAATGGGACTCAAGGCGGATAAATCGCCTGGACCTGATGGCTTACATCCTAGGGTCTTGAGGGAAGTGGCGGTAGGGATTGTGGATGCATTGGTAATAATCTTCCAAAACTCCCTGGACTCAGCAAACTGGAAAACTGCTAATGTAACACCCTTCTTTAAAAAGGACAGTAGACAGAAGGCTGGAAACTATAGACCGGTTAGCCTAACATCTGTGGTAGGTAAAATTTTGGAGTCCATTATTAAGGAGACAGTAACAGGACATTTGGATAATCATAATTTAATAGGACAAAGTCAGCATGGTTTTATGAAGGGGAAGTCATGTTTGACAAATTTGCTGGAGTTCTTTGAGGAAGTAACATATAGGGTGGATAAAGGTGAACCAGTGGACTTAGTGTATTTGGACTTCCAAAAGGCATTTGACAAGGTGCCACACAAAAGATTATTGCTTAAGATAAAACATCACAGGATTGGGGGTAATATTCTGGCATGGATAGAGGATTGGCTATCTAACAGAAGGCAGAGAGTTGGGATAAATGGTTCATTCTCAGACTGGCAATCAGTAACTAGTGGTGTTCCGCAGGGGTCAGTGCTGGGTCCCCAACTCTTTACAATCTATATTAACAATTTGGAGGAGGGGACCGAGTGTAACATATCAAAGTTTGCAGATGATACTAAGATGGGAGGGAAAGTAGTGAGTGAGGAGGACATAAAAAACCTGCAAGGGGACATAGATAGGCTAAGTAAGTGGGCAGAGATTTGGCAGATGGAATACAATACTGGAAAGTGTGAGGTTATGCACTTTGGCAGGAAAAATCGTAGAGCAAGTTATTATCTTAATGGCAAGAAACTGGAAAGTACTGAAGTACAAAGGGATCTGGGGGTCCTGGTGCACGAAACTCAAAAGGTTAGTATGCAGGTGCAGCAAGTGATTAAGGCGGCCAATGGAATGTTGGCTTTCATTGCTAGGGGGATAGAATATAAAAATAGGGAGGTATTGCTTCAGTTGTACAAGGTATTGGTGAGACCGCACCTGGAATACTGCATACAGTTTTGGTGTCCATACTTAAGAAAAGACATACTTGCTCTCGAGTCAGTACAAAGAAGGTTCACTCGGTTAATCCCGGGGATGAGGGGATGGACATATGAGGAGAGGTTGAGTAGATTGGGACTCTACTCATTGGAGTTCAGAAGAATGAGAGGCGACCTTATTGAAACATATAAGATTGTGAAGGGGTTGGATCGGGTGGATGCAGGGAGGATGTTCCAGATGATGGGTGAAACTAGAACTAGGGGGCATAGTCTTAGAATAAGGGGCTGCTCTTTCAAAACTGAGATGAGGAGGAACTACTTCACTCAGAGGGTGGTAGGTCCATGGAATATGCTGCCCCAAAAAGCTGTCGAAGCTACATCATTACATAAATTTAAGACAGAAATAGACAGTTTCCTAGAAGAAAAGGGAATTAAGGGTTACGGGGAGCGGGCAGGAATTTGGACATGAGTCTAGGTTCGGATCGGTCATGGCCCTGTGGGTAGCGGAGCGGGCCCAGGGGCCGTGTAGCCTGATCCTGCTCCTGTTTCGTGTGTCTAATTCTGTTAGATTCAGGAGATAGTCCTGTCATAGTGGATTGGCGGTTAGGATCAGATCAGCCATGATCTTATTGAATGGCGGAGCAGGCTCGAGGGGCCAATTGGCCTACTCCTGCTCCTATTTCTTATGTTCTTATGCCCTCCATTGTAACTCACCTCAAAACAGGTAATGAGAAGGCCACCCAGGCAGGGGGCCTACTTTATATTCAAAGGTTGTGGCCTGGTGCTGTCGTTGCCATGTGATGCAATTATAACTCTGAAATTTGGAGGCTTGCATGGGACCAAACTTGATAGTAAGACCATGGTGAGAGCGGCCAGTATTCTTATTTAACTATTCTGACGATTCCTTCTAAACCAGGAGGAGCAGGAATTCTCACCCAGGCCCTGCATGGAGTCCTCGGGCCTCTCCCTTCTAGCAGGGGAGATATCCCCGGTGTCCTGGCCAATATTTATCCCTCAATCCACAGAACAAAAACAGTTTATCTGGACAGTATCACATTGCTGTTGGTGGGAGCTTGCTGTGTGCAAATTGGCTGCTGCGTTTCCCACATTACAACAGTGACTAGACTCCAAAAAGTACTTCATTGGCTGTAAAGCACTTTAAAGGCGCTATATAAATGGAAGTCTTTCTTTTTCTTTCTTAGCGTCAGCATCTCCTTTCAACCCCCCCCCACACCCCCCCAAACCCAGCACTAACTTTATGCCGGAGACTGTTACCTGGAGACCACGGCAGCCTCTGGCTTATATTGAGATTCCTGGTCCCAACTGCCGGTTTCAAGTGGCCCAAATGACAATGAGGCCAGAGAGAGTTAAAATTAGGGTGACCATACGTCCCCGTTTCCCAGGGACAGTCCCCAGATGAGAACTGTGTCCCTGGTCAAACAATATCCCCAGAAGTGTCCCTGGTTCATGAAACTCAACCTCGAATACACTAGCTGCCATTTTAATTGAATGAGCGCCATTCATCCTAATTGCAGCTCGCGTAAATCCGCGCCTGCACTCAGGGACGGACCAATCAACAGGGCCCACTGTTGATTGACAGATTCTCTGCCCATTGGCAGTGACAGACCAATGAAAGGGCGGATCGCCGTTTGTTGTCTGCTGAATTGCTTTGACCAGATTGGCTTCGGTTTGGACTAATGAAAGGACAGGGTGGGGAGGAGAGGGCTGGCCAATGGGATGGGTGTGTTTGCGCGGGAGGTGCGATGATGGTGTTGTTTGTGTGAGCCGGTGCCCCAGGACAGGCAACACATCTCATTGGTCGATGCAGGTTCGCCCCAGGGCCGCCCCTCAATGGGCGGGCTTTCCCATTTCCCCCCAGTGGGTAAATATAAAGCACGACAAAAATAACGGGGAAATTAGCGAAGCGATGTGGCAAACCCACTACCGCCTCGAAGGACTGAAGCAGAAACACCGGCCATTGAATAAAAGTCTTGGCCTAGATCCTTGGAACTGGCAGACCACCCGACTCCCTGTGGCTGGAACCAAGTAAATGAGTCCATGGACCGCAAGCCTGAGGACAGTCGCTGCCTCACGAGGCTGTAATTCGGCTCCTTCCTGGACAGTGCCACGATGCCGAGCCTCAGGCGGCTTCTGACGATGAGGCAGTTGGGGTGAGTGATGCTGAAGGGTAGAGAGGGGCACTGACACGCCGGCCTGGTAACACACGCCATCGGGAGCAGCTTTAGAGGTCGGGTTGTGGGGTGCATCACGGAGGCCGAGGGAGAAACAAATGGATGGTGGGTCAGTCAGTCAGTGCTGGGAATAGATGACGGGTCGCCAGTCAGTTTTGGAAAGTGGGGAGGCGGGGTGTCTGTCGGTCAGTTTTGGAAAGGGGGCTCGGTCGGTCAGTTTTGGAAAGGGGGGAAATCGGTCAGTCACCGCTGGGAATAGACAGTGGGGCAGCCAGTCAGTTTTAGTGGCTCAGTTGGTAGCACTCTTGCCTCGGAGTCAGAAGCTTGTGGGTTCAAGTCCCACTCGAACACATAAATCTAGGCTGACACTCCAGTGCAGTGCTGAGTGAGTGCTCCACTGCTGGAGGTGCCGTCTTTTGGATGAGACGTTAAACCGAGGCCATCTGCTCTCTCAGGTGGACAGAAAAGATGCCATTGTAGCGATTCGTGTGCATCGCCACTAAATAATCGACTCCCGACTTCGATGAACTATAAATAAGTTGTTTATTTACAGGAACAGGTTAAATACAACAGGTAAGGTAGCAGGTAAGATGGCTGACTGTAGGAGCACCGTGGTGTAGGTCTTTCCCCAGCGGGGACGCCACGAGGACTGACTAGAAGTTTCCGAGCTCAACTGCTAGCAGGTTCTGAGCTCAACTGCCAGCAGGTTCCAAGCTCTGACATCATGACGTCATCACGCAGAGTACAGGAATGAAGCCTGAGTGCAGTAACAGATACATTTAAAGGTAAGTTAAAGGGAATTATGTATCTCAATGTAAGGGACAACCGGTGGTACCGCCACATAGGCCCCCCCAGAATTCGCTTTAACGAAAGTCCAAGGATGAGATGGTCTGACGAGCTGGTGGTCACGGTAGTCGTGCTGTCTCGACTTGGTAGGCGAGGTCTGAAGATGCTGCTCGTGAGCGGATCCTTACGCGCGTCGTGGCGAATAAAGTGTATCCGTCAGGCGAAGGAACATGGAAACGTGCGAAACAGCAGGCCTTGTCAGAGTGACGGGCAAGTCAAGCG
This sequence comes from Somniosus microcephalus, assembly GCF_052327205.1. NCBI lineage: Eukaryota > Metazoa > Chordata > Chondrichthyes > Squaliformes > Somniosidae > Somniosus > Somniosus microcephalus. Next base: position 199,339,267 of record NC_140996.1, on the reverse strand, counting down.
GATGCGGGCGATGACTCTGTTAATGTTGGAACAAGTCCTTGTTCTGACGAAATCTGCAGGAACGCCGACGGGCGATCCAGAAGGACTTGACTGGCGAGGTCGGTGAACTCGCCGACAGGTGAGCGAAACCTTCAGGAGGCTGGAACACGCTGAATGGTGCATGCCATAGTGCTACGACGTCAACACAACAGAGGGTGAAGAGTTGCTGCGTTGATCAGTGATCGGTGAAGCCAGCAACTTTCACATGGCTGATCGCGGCCGCAGGATGCCCGTTGGCCCCGTCCTCGATGTGTGCAGCGTCAGTAGAGGTTTGCATTTGTTAAAGGGAAAACTGGAGAAAGGGCGGCAACGGTCCTTTCAGGACCTTTCAGGAGGGGTCAACTCTGCCTGGAGGGCGGCAACACTTGTAACTGTTGTAGATTTAGGAGAACACAGCCGGGAGGGCGGCACGCTTTTTGTTCACGCCGAATCGTGTAGTAGGTAACACAACCAGCAGGCTGAAGGGCTGGTGCATCGTCGGCAGAGAAGGAGTCATCGTTTTTCACGAGGGATAGGTCCTCGTGGTTCGCGAGGGATGGGTCCTCCTGCGCAATGAGTGCATCCTCGTGTTTCATGGGGGTGAGTCCTCATGGTATCCCCGCAGGGCGCGCTCCGATTTTGTGGGCCCGAACATGCTGTACCCCGCGCTTGGAGAGATGTATACTTGCTGTTGCTTTGGATGTAGAGGCAGACGATCCGTGTGGCGGTAGGAAAGACGAGTATGGGGACCGTAAGCAAGTAAGTGGTCGGCGCCACATCGATGTTCTCGTCGAAGGGGGCTTCTACCTTTATAAAGCACGAGGGAGACTGTGGCTCCCTGGATTGCGGCAGCAACAGCAAAACGGCTGGTGCTTCCATGGCGTGCTTCTTTTGTGAAAATTGCTCACAAAAAAACGGGGTCCGGTTGAGTTTTGTCCGTGTCAAACGGGATCTGCTCCAGGCTGCACTTACCTTGCGAATACGTTCGCAAAGACGGGGTCGCCTTTGGAGGAATCGGTGATAGGCGGTTGCTGTTCCATGGTTGTTCATCGGTTGTGCGTTGGTCATCTTGTGGGAAGACGAGGTTCAGGTGCGCGTTGCTACCGTGAAAATCGTTCATGGATACGGGTTCACCAATTGTAGTGTTGGAATTGATGAGCTCCCGTACTCACGTCGTTGGGTCACCAATGTAGCGATTCGTGTGCATCGCCACTAAATAAATCGAGTTCGACTTCGACGAACTATAAATAAGTTGTTTATTTACAGGAACAGGTTAAATACAACAGGTAAGGTAGCAGGTAAGATGGCTGACTGTAGGCGCACCGTGGTGTAGGTCTTTCCCCAGCGGGGATGCCACGAGGACTGACTAGAAGTTTCCGAGCTCTAATGCCAGAAGGTTCCAAGCTCTGACGTCATGATGTCATCATGCAGAATACAGGAATGAAGCCCGAGTGCAGTCACAGATACATTTAAAGGTAAGTTAAAGGGAATTATGTATATCTCAATGTAAGGGACAACCGGTGGTACCGCCACACCATGGTATTATTTCAAAGAAGAGCAGGGGAGTTCTCCCCGGTGTCCTGGCCAATGTTTATTCCTCAATCACCATCACTAAAACAGATTATCTGGTCATTATCACATTGCTGTTTGCGGGGTCTTGCTGTGCGCAAATTGGCTGCCGCGTTTCCTACATTACAACAGTGACCACAATTCAAAAAGTACTTCATTGGCTGTAAAGTGCTTTGGGACGTCCGGTGGTCATGAAAGGCGCTATATAAATGCAAGTCTTTCTTTTCTTTTGGAAAGTCGGGTTGGCTAGTCAGCACTGGAAACAGAAGGCCGGCCGGGAAAGGTAAGTGCGGTTCCGCATTTCCTATACGGGACCTTTCCCAGAACTCAATAATGTTTCCAGGGAGTTCCCGTGCGGGGAATGGGGAACCTGCTCGTTACATTGAAATACAACATGGAAACTGGCCATTCAGCCCAACCAGTCCCTGCCAGCATCTACCCCAAACACTGAGCTTCCGCCCCCTCCCACACCCCCAGATCTCAAGGTCGTTCACAGAAGTATAATAAAAAAAATGGACACCAAGTCAAAGAAGGTGATATCGGAGGAGTGATGAAATATTTGGTCAAAGAGGAATTTCATGGAGCGTTATCAAGGAGGGAGGGAAATAAATGACTTGGGCAGTGATGTGAAGAAAGCTATTTTCTGAATAGGCCGTAAGACAGTGGGTATGAGAAACCGATGTTCCTGAACAGTGTTATTCTATATTTATAAACAGTGTCTGAATGTGCTTCAACATTGAGAGTCACATCCGCGGTAATTAGATGCACATTTGTTTTCTATTTGTAGTGTATCTGTGCAACTGTTAAAATATAGGCTGCTAAAAAATGCTGCCGCGCTTCACTGCGCAACCTACATGTTCCGCCCTGGCTACTTTGCTGTGCTCCCAGTGTGCGTGTCCCCAGATTCGGTTTCGAAAATATGGTCACCCTCGTTAAATGGCCTGGGCTTCACGTTCAACTCTCCGCGGGGATTTCCCTCCCACCCCTGCCCTTCCAAGTTAAAAGCAACCCCATCTTGTCTGTACTCTCCACAGATGCCACCCCAGTTGCTTAGTGTTTGCAGCATTTTCTGTTTCAGATTTCCAGCAACTGCAGTATTTTGCTTTTCAGTACATTTCAAACCCAAGTTGTTACAAAGACATTTTGCAAACTCACTGCCTGAACATTTCAAAATAAGCAGCAATACATATTTGCAATTCAGAATAAACTACTGTGGGCATTAGTCAATAATACAAATGTAAGATTTTATATCGCTTAAAACTTTTTTTTTTAAAGTGCTAAGTCACCTACCTATGCAGCCTAGAATGTCACAGATACTGATAATCAGCAGGATCCTAGAGGATGCTGAAGGTTTCTGCAGCGGGTACTGGCTGAATCTGCGGTAACCCAGTCTCCTTTTTGGCAAGACCTGGACGAGCGTGCCAATCAGACCCAGACTGGCGCTAGCGAGACAGATGGCATTAAAAAAGACAGGCTGGAAGCCCAACACAAAATCGGTGGCTGGATCCCTGGTGGGGCAGCAAAAGGTTTCTAAACGGGGGGAAGCCATGGCTGAAGACTGGTGGCAGACAGGCAGCGAGAGAGAGAGAGAGATTTGAAGCGCCTTGCTCCTGGATCACGGGATGAAGATCATGTGCATTCACTCAAATTCCAACACTGCCTTCACTCGCCCTGAAGCCTTTCCTTTTAATTGAATGTAAGCATCATCAGATCTCTTAACAGACCGCATTTCCGAGACGGCCCGGGGGACAGGGCTATTCGTTCTTTTCTTTTTTAAATCACGTGCAGTTCCTTACGTTAAAAACGAAGAGTTGTGTAGCCCCGGGTCAGTTGGGCAAGAATCTTGGGATCTCAATGGCCAGAACACTCGTCATGGAGCAGGCTCGCCGAGGGTGTTATTCACTGGGCAGCTTTCCAGTTTGCTTTATATAATCATTTAAATGAATCAGAAGGTTCAAAGAAAAATAAGTTGAACCCTCCTGAAGCTGAGATCTTTAAAAGCTTACCGGGAAAAATATATGCTTGACTCGGGTCATGTACACCGCTGTTCTGCATTGTGAGAGCTCTTAAATGACTTAAAAAAAAATGTTTTCTCTGTTATAATCATTTCAGCAAACTATCATACATTACAACACTTCTAAAAGTAATTAATTGGTTGTAAAGCGCTTTGGGACGCCCTGAGGTCGCGAAAGGCGCTATATAGATGCAAGTATTTCTTTTCTATCTGTAGTTCCGGAAATGGTGAATAATTTGAATGTAAATAGACAAAGTAATAATTTCCTTAAAAAAAATATGGACAGTGCCCGCAAAGAGGCAGAGGGTAATTTTGAAAGCTGGGATGTTTCAAACATTTTAGCGAGACAGTGTGAGTCTATTGTACACGATTACCAAGCTAAAGGTTAACAAAGGCCTCCTGTCTAATCACAAGTTCATTGAGCGAATATCTTACTACAATCTGGAAAAAAGATCGCAAAAGCTGTAAAATGCATGTTAAGTATGCTAACCGAGGGGTAAAATGATCCTCTGAACTTTATTAATGGAAAATGCAAACTTTAGAGGTGCTGCTTGTGCCAAGCTTCATGTTTTGCTCACGAGGCTTGTGACTAGAGATATTGGCGCTAATCCTTTCATTACCAGCAATGATCCAGTTACAAATGATAGATTGTTGGACAGGAACCAAAAAGCTGAGGAACAGCATTTCATAAAGGCAGAGCCAAAGAGATGTTTGCTAATAGCGGGTTAGTGTCGTATAAGTGGAGGGTCTACCTTGGGTTTGACATCACATGGGGTATAACTGAACAGCTTCTCACTACATCAATAGCTTTTTTTTGTACAAGATGGAAAAGATATATGAGTATTGATTATTATGTTTATATAACAAAAATAAATGTAGTTAATTGCATAAACGTGTGTGGATACATCAAGTTGTGAGCAATCTGAAGATTGGTGCAGGTGAATATGACCCCTGGGCATAAAAATTGGCATTGTGGATCGACCGCCCATTACAGACACCGCTCAAGCTTCATTCCCATTGAAAGCAATGCACTACAGCTTCAATTGGTGTCAATCCAGCTTTTTAAAACTTGGTGAAGACACAGCACTTTCTCCAGGTGCTGAGAGTTTGATTTGCAGCCAGGCAGCATAAATCAGGTTAGAGTCATAGGCGGAGAAATTCGGTATCGCCCCGTTTGGAGCGTAAGTATCGGCCGGGCGTGAAATTTTGCGCCTGGCGCAAATTATCGCCACCTACTGGTAAATTGGCCTCCTTCGCCCCAGGAGGTGCTTGGAGCGCTAAAACAGGCGCTGCACGACTGTCTTAAGGTGCTAAGCCAGAGGAGCGAGGCGCTACCTCCGAGGACGGGCGCAGCGCAGGTGCGGCCAGTTAGCGATTGCACACAGACACGCTGGCACCGGTCAGCTCTTAAAGGGGAGGGTCGATCTTGAATTGCAGCCACACCCTGCGCATCGGAGCCCTGAATCTCGGCCTGGACAGACCTGTTGCCACATACTTAAGCCAAGGACCACGGAGAGGGCCAGGGAGCGAGCGCAGCGGTTCAGCGAGGGGGCCTTGGAGGTTCTGGTTGGTGCGGTGGAGCGCAGGCGATCTCTCCTGTACCCGGACAGTGGCAGGAGGCCGCTGCCCAGCGACTATCGAAAAGCTTGGAGGGAGGTGGCTCACAAAGTGGCAGCATGCAGCACACTACAACGAAATGGGAGACTCGCTCAGGTGAGTACTGAAGGGCTCCCCCGGAATGGTCCAGACAGCGGAACCATTGCTTGAGCACGCCGATTGTGTGCTCAACGATGTTCCTGGTAGCTTGATGGCTCTCATTGTATCATTCTTCAGCAGGGGTGCTGGGCGAACAGAGCGGGGTCATCAGCCAGGTGCACAGAGGATAGCCCTTGTCCCCGAGAAGCCAGCCTCCTGGGTGAGCCGGGGCCTCAAAAAGGTCTGCCACAGAAGTCTGGCACAGGACGAAGGCGTCGTGGCTGCTGCCTGGAAAACGGGCATTGACAGCGAGCATCAGCTGTCTGTGGTCACAGACCAACTGGATGTTCAACAAATGGAACCCCTTCCGGTTGCGGTAATCCTCGGCATTCTCTTGTGGCGCCCGCAAAGCCACATGCATGCAGTCAATGGCGCCCTGGACCATGGGGAAGCCCGCTATTCTTGCAAAGCCCATTGCGCACTCTTGCTGCTTGTCCAGGGCCATGGGGAAGGAGATGTACTGTCGTCTCCTTTTAAAGAGGGCATTCGTGACTTGACGGATGCAGCAATGCACCGCGAACTGGGAGATATTGGCAATGTCCCCAGTAGCGGATTGAAAGGAGCCGGTGGCATAGAAGTTGAGAGCCACTGTTACCTTCACTGCCACCGACAGAGACATCCTGCTCCTCAGTTGAGGCTGCAGATCTGGCTGAAGCAGGTGGCAGAGCTCAGTGACCACCTCCTTGCTGAATTGCAGCCTCCGAAAACACTGCTCCTCAGACATATTGATGTATGAGAACTGTTGGCGGAAAACCCTGGGTGCGTAAGGTCTCGTGTGCCGACGCCTGTTGGCCCTCCTCCGTCTGGCCATGATTGGCACTCTCTCTCTGCATCTCTGTGCCCTCTCAATGTAATGGAGAAGCCCGACGTTCCCATCCATTGCAGCCCCCATAGTATGTGGCCACTCAAAGTTATGCCAGTGAAAAAGCAAAGCAACTACAAAGTTCTGGTCAGAAGCCAAAAGTACCTCAGCGAGTGCTGACTCAATGCAGAAATCTCTTTCCCTTTGTCCCTCTGCAAATCTCTCTCTCTCTCTCAGAAGGAGTGGTCCAAAAATGGCTACCACAAAGAAGCCAGGAAGAGCCCCCTTTAAGTAGCACCCCCCCAGCCCCACAGCAACTGGGAACCGTTCCAGTCAACCTGTCGTTGGGAGTGGCAGGCGGAAAGGAGGGGGGCGCCACTGAATTTCCGGTCCGGGCGTCCCAAGGGTGTTGCACTCTGAAATGACGTCAGGATCTGCGTGCGCAGCTGAGCGGGCATTACGGTTTAGCGCCGCCGCTAAATGTCCGCTCAATTTCGCGAGAGGTGCAGGTATCGCCACGCCCGCACGCTAGCTGGCCCTGCCCCAATTATCGCCCTCTTAAGGCGCTAACGGGTGGTGCAACCAACTGAATTTCTCCCCCATAGAGTTATACAGCACAGAAAGAGGCCCTTCGGCCCATCGTGTCCGCGCCGGCCATCAAGCCCTGTCTATTCTAATCCCATTTTCCAGCACTTGGTCCGTAGCCTTGTATGCTATGGCGTTTCAAGTGCTCATCTAAATGCTTCTTGAATGTTGTGAGGGTTCCTGCCTCTACCACCCTTTCAGGCAGTAAGTTCCAGATTCCAACCACCCTCTGGGTGAAAAAGTTTTTCCTCAAATCCCCTCTAAACCTCCTGCCCCTTACCTTGAAACTATGCCCCCTGGTTATTGACCCCTCTACTAAGGGGAAAAGTTCCTCTCTATTTACCCTATCTATGCCCCTCATAATTTTGTACACCTCAATCAGGTTCCCCCTCAGCCTTCTCTGCCCTAAGGAAAACAACCCCAGCCTGTCCAGTCTCTCTTCATAGCTGAAGCGCTCCAGCCCAGGTAACATCCTGGTGAATCTCCTCTGCACCCTCTCCAATACAATCACATCCTTCCTATAGTGTGGCGACCAGAACTGCACACAATATTCCAGCTGTGGCCTAACTAGCGTTTTGTACAGCTCCATCATAACCTCCCTGCTCTTATATTCTATGCCTTGGCTAATGAAGGCAAGTATCCCATATGCTTTTTTAACCACCTTATCTACCTGTCCTGCTGCCTTCAGGGATCTATGTACATGCACTCCAAGGTCCCTCTGATCCAGGTTCTGCCAAGTTGGAATCAATCCCATAGCTGCCATTGTCAGACCAGTAGCTGCAGTATAAACTCATCCTTAAAGTGGTGTTTCTCACTTAATAAAGTGTCTTACTGCATTTGTAAACAAAGGTTCATACTGAATTTGGTTGGTGAAATAGCATTTTATGATCATGTTATTAACTTTAATTGAAGACCAATTCACTTTTTGATCCTTTTCACTGTATTATACTATGAATTATTAAGAGGGAAAAAAATCATAGTAATTTAGTAGCAAATTTGTATTAGGTCCTGACGTTAAATTCCCCCCTCGGAGTTATTATCGGGCTATTAGTCCATTTATTTCAAATGAGTTAATATCACCACTAAAGGATCAAAGCTAAGATTTCTTGGTAAAGGCCACCACCATTATGAGCAGTGTTTGTAAGCAAGTACAATTGGCCTTGAAATTACACAGTGGAAAAATAGTGTGCAGATACTTAATGCTTTTGTCTGAACTTCCTGTCTCTGCTACTTTAGTGGAGATATTAACTCATTTGAAATAAATGGCCCAATAGCCCGATAATAACTCTGAGGTGGGAATTTAACCACCGGACCTGATTTTAATTTTTTTTCTCTGATTCCCGGCCGCAGCCAGCCAGACTGATTGGCTAGCTGGCTGTCGAGCAGGTAGGCCTGTGGCTCCAGGCAGTAGCAGGGGTTCGAACATCGGGGCGGGGGTCTGCTATCGGGATGGGGAACGGGCATCAATATGAGCGGCGGACATGGGTAGGGGAGCTGACATGGGGAGGGGAAGCAGACATCGGGGAAGCTCCCCTGCTCCTCCAGGCCCACAAGCAGTGCTGGAAAATCACTTACCAGTTCCATCCAGCTGCTCTAGCCTCCCTTTAGCTGCCGGGTTTCCTGAGGCCCGGGAAACCCGACTGGCCAGTGTAAAATTTAAAATGGAGGTAAAATGTGAGGCGCGCAGGTTCATTACAAATATTTCAATTCGGGACCCATCTCTGAAGCGCACGTTTGTCGCCCGTCCCCCAACCCGCCTCCAGTAAAGTGGGGTCAAGGTTCCGATTTAAAAAAAAATGTTACCCTTTTCCCACCTCCCTCCCCCAAAACCCCTGCCCATCCTGAGGGGTTAAAATTCCCCCCAATAAATGTCTGTGATAAAATAGCAGAATGTGAAATTCATAGTAATGTATTGGGTATTTGTACTCTTAATGCTCCTTTAATGGTGTAACGATACATTTTATAAAATTAAAAAAAAATCTCTTCCAGCAGATGTGATTCATAAACTTTTTCCAGAGTGAACAGTTTGAAGCATGTTACGATTCGTATTACACTGTGTTGGTGATGGGAACAATAGAATTACATAACTACCAAACATAAACCAGAATGCCCGATGACCCTCAGAAAACACGGGATGAACTCGGGAATTCTTTCTTCAAACAATCGTCATTGTACTGAAGCCTACATAGAAAACATTTACAGAAAATAGCAATGATACTCTGATAGGATTATCAGATTAGGATGAAAGAAATACTGCAATTATATTTTAGTATCTAATCCAAATATTCACAAAAGATAACATGGTAAGAGCTATTTGATATATTCAGCTGACATTATTATTGAGAAAAAGTCAAGCATATTCTGTGCTTCACACATTAGTTTATATTTTTACAGTTAGATTTAACTAGCAATGGAAGAATTTGTGCACCAAAAGCTTCCAAAATCCATTGTTCAATATGAAAACTCGTACCATAAAAGCAATAGATAAAATTTAACTGTTAAAAATGTAATACTATTTATTTTTCAATCAGTTTTTAATTTTGTTTACTATTTATGACTTACTGTTATGAATTCATTGAATAATTGTACTTTGCTCTTCCCCTCATGGCCTTCACCATGGTGTGGCTCCACAGTTGCTGGCAACGCTCCTGTGGCTATTCATATGTGAGCCTAAACAGCAAACTCTTCAAGCATGAAGGGCATCACAGTCAAGTCCAATCCCATCCTTAATAACAACAGAAAATGCTGGAAAAACTCAGCAGGTCAGGCAACATCTGTGGAGAGAAATTTGAGTTGACGTTTCGGGTCGAACCCTTCTTCAAGAAGGGTTCGACCCGAAACGTCAACTCAAATTTCTCTCCACGGATGTTGCCTGACCTGCTGAGTTTTTCCAGCATTTTCTGTTGTTATTTCGGATTTCCAACATCTGCAGTATTTTGCTACCAATCCCATCCTTGTTCATTGTCCACACACACCGACACAGCATGATAGTAATCGAGAGAAAAAAACTCTGATTTTTCCCTAATCCATAGGTACTGTAGCCAATCATAGTGCTCTGCCTGCTACCTCAGGTGGCAAGGATAGGGAATCGCATAGGGACACACTGGTTTGTATAGCTTAGTACCACACCATGCAGTGCATTACACATTACGCCATTGGGGCAACTTAAATCACATACAGTTTGTGAGCTAAATTAATCTAAGTGGTCTAAATCAGTTCCTAGTAGGCAGAAGTCAGCATCACAAAACTGCCAAAAATTCTGCATTTATTGACACTTATATTGTAGTCTTGTTGGGGGAAATTGCAAATCTGTTGATGCGAGAAATAGAAATGTCAAACTGAATGACTAAGTATCAGATTAAAAAAAAACTCAAGGTGATATTTCACTTCACAAAGGCTTCAACGTTTTATTGCATTTGACCAGCACAGCATAAGATTTCAAACCGCGTTTTACATTTAACCATTAATTGGTACATAGATATTCTCTACATGTCTGTAACCCATTTCCCCCTGTTTCTGTTTCTCTGCCCATAGTGTGGGTGTCGGTAGAAGTCAATCCCGAGGATTAATGTAATGGTGTCAGTGGAATCAGGAGAATATTACATTTATTGATCTCTAGGGGCTACATTACCAGCACAGGATCATTTAAACAGCCAAGAGAAAGGGAGTCAGTTCTGTATCACTGCCGTTGACCTTTGTGTACAAACTTGTTATATCATGCAATAAAACAGGAACATTAACAAAACTTACTTTACATCTGAGACATTAGAACACGGTTTAGGCCTTCTACAATGAGTATAGCTGTAACTTGACAATCAATGTATTTATTCTGACGAAAGATCATCGACCTGAAACGTTAACTCTGTTTCTCTCTCCACAGATGCTGCCTGACCTGCTGAGTATTCCCAGCATTTTCTGTTTTTATTTCAGATTTCCAGCATCCGCAGTATTTTGCTTTTGTATTGTATTTTTTCATTTGAATTGTTAACTTTTTTCCCCATTTTCGGCATCATAAAATTTGGAGTGCTCAACACTGAAATAAAAATTCAAAAATATTTCATTAAATAACCCCAATTTGAAAAAAAAAGGTTTCAATTTCCTTTTCTTGAGTTATATATTTTTTGCACTTATTTCTTTTGGAGCTATCAATCAGCCATGTGGATGTGACGAGGATCGCAGTTTCTGGACTGACAGCAGCCTGTGATCTTAATATTCTCACACATATGAACAACAACTCAAAAGGTAAGAAAGAAATGTACTGACTTTACATTACTACATTGCAGTGATTAGAGAATTGGAGGCTCATTTTTTTCAAGTTTGATTTATTTCGGGAAATTTATTTTGGAATTAAAAGTAAAAAGTGGGGTCCTGTAACTTTCTGATGTGCAATTTTAGAAATTATGTTTTCGTTTGTTTTACAAAGCTGAAATATCAAACATGTATACTTAAAAATATTTCAAAATACATGCAGAATCAATATCTATAACATGCATGGCATGCATTGAAACATCTATTAAAAAAAAACATGCATTTCAATTTTTTTTACAGTGATAGTTGTAACAGCCCTAAAGGTTACACTGCAAGGATATTTGTCACAATATATGCACCTGTAATTGAAATTGAAAACAGCCACAAATTCTCACCAACATGGATTAAATGTGAGATAATCACATCAAAATGCTATCACTGTAACACGTAATCAGAATACAAACATGAGCTATAGAGGAAGCATTCACATACTTTCAGATGAGACGTTAAAACTGAGGCCCCGTCTGCTCTCTCAAGTGGACATAAAAGATCCATGGCACTATTTCGAAGAAGAGCAGGGGAGTTATCCCCATTGTGCTGGCCAATATTTAGCCCTCAATGAATATCACTAAACAGATTATCTGGCCATTATCATATTGCTGTTTGTGGGAGCTTGCTGTGTGCAAATTGGCTGCCGCGTTTCTTGCATTACAACAGTGACTACTCCTCAAAGGTACTTCAGTGGCTGTAAAGAGCTTTGGGATGTCCTGTGGTCATGAAAGGCGCTGTATAAATGCAAGTCTTTCTTTCAACATTGTGCAACGTAAGCACCAGACAATAACCATCACCCATATCCCTCTCACCTTCAATTGTACCACCATTGCTGAGTACCTCACAATCAACATCCTGGAATCACCATTGACCAAACCCTTAACTGGACCAACCATATCAACTACATGGTTACAAGAACATGGCAGAAATTGGGTACAAGTGACTCACTAACTGACTCTGTCAAAACCTCGTCACCATTTAAAATTCTCTAGTTAGGAGAGTGATAGACTATCACCACTCACCTGGATGGATCCAGCCACAACACAATGCAAGGAGCTTAGTACAATTCAGGATAAAACAGTCCGTTTGATCAGTCCCTGCCACAGCAGTCAATATCCACCCCCTCCATCACAGGTGAAAGCAAGAGTAGGGGTAAATGGTAGTTATTCAGATTGGAGGAAGGTAGAAAGCAGTGTTCCACAAGGATCGGTGCTGGGACCACTGTTATTCATAATTTACATTAATAGTTTGGACTTAGTAACTCAATCAAAATTTGCAGATGATACCAAACTGGGGGGGTATAGCTAACACTGAGGAAGAATGCAACATAATACATTAGACATTAGAAAACTTGTTACGTGGCAAATTAACTTTAACATAGGTAAATGTGAGGTGATGCACTTTGGTAGGAAAAACAGAAATACACCTACATCTTTAGAAAATAAGTAATTGAATGAGGTACAAGAGCAAAGGGATCTAGCAAAGCAATTAAAAATGTTACAAAGCACTGGGATTTATTTCTAGGGATATAGAATTGAAAAGCAGTGATGTTATATTAAACGTGTATAGGACCTTGGTCAGGCCGCACTTAGACTCCTGTGCACAGTTCTGGTCTCCAGACTACAAAAAGGACATAGCAGCATGAGAGAAAGTGCACAAAGATTTACAAGGTTGGTACTAGAACTGAAAAATTACAGCTATCGGTTGGGGCACAGGTTGGGGCTTTTTTCTTTAGAAAAGGGAAAACTTAGAGGAGACCTGATAAGAGGTTTTTTAAAATTATGAATGGGTTGGGCAGGGTAGATGTGGAGAGAATGTTTCCACTTATGGGAAAATCCAAAATTAGGGACCATCAATACAAGATAGTTACTAAGAAATCCAATAGGGAAATAAGGAGAAATTTCTTTACTCAAAGAGAATGGTTAGAATGTGGACCTTGCTACCACAGGAAGTGGTTGAGGCAAATAGCTTAGATGCTTTCAAAAGGAAACTAAACGAGCAATGTTCTCGCTAATTTTTTTTTGGGTGCACTATTGGCTGGTATGTACATTGTCTTTGATACAAAGATATCTCATTGCCTTTGCATACTTCTATAAAGACAAAGAACCCAATGGAGAAAAATATATTTTAGATTTTTTTTCATTAAACCGTATTTAGTATCTGGTGGTGAAGGGGAGTGGCTGGGTGCAAGGTTAGGAGTAAGAGTTGGAGTGACAAGCAGGAGGCTGGGGGCCAGAAAAGAGAACAGTAACAGAACATAGATGTAATGATCAATAACATGTCATTCTATAGTGGACACTAGGTGGAGCCGTAGAGCTGTATATATATAAGACTACACTACCCAGCTGTATGTATATTAAGACTACATTACCCATGAGGCACTAGGCTACTTACAAGGCAGCAGTCAAGATGGATGCCTCTGCAGATACTGTACCTAGTCCACATGTGCTCAATAAAAGTGTCTAGCAAAAGCTAGCTGTGTTCATAATATGAATGTCTATTTATTAATGAACATAAGAATAGGTGGAAAATTATTGTGGCAATTTGTCACATTAAAATGCACCAAGAAGAAAGAAATTGAATTTATTACATCTTCAGGATAACCCAAAATACTTCTCTTCCAATGAATGACTCTTGAAATACAGTGGCTGTTGATTATGTAGACAACTGTTGCACACAAGGTCCCAAAAATTGCAAACCAGTTAATCTAACTATCCATCCCTAATCTAATGATTCTTTGGTCTTTAACCTGTACCCATAATAAAAAGGATTTATTTTCTTTAACAAACATGTTTAATGTTGATCAGAATGATACCGTGGCTTAGAGGGTTAAATTATGAGGACAGGTTGTGTAAACCTGGCTTGTATTCCCTCAAGTGTAGATTCATAGAATGATACAGCACAGAAAGAGGTCATTTGGCCCATCGTGTCTGTGCCGGCTCTTTGAAAGTGCTCTCCAATTAGTCCCACTCCCCTGCTCTTTCTCCATAGCCCTGCAAATTTTCCCCCTTCAAGTGTTTATCTGATTCCATGTTGAAAGTTATTGTTGAATCTGCTTCCACCACCCTTTCAGGCAGTGTATTCCAGATCATAACAACTTGCTGCATAATTTTTTTTCCTCATGTCGCATCTAGTTCTTTTGCCTATTATCTTAAATCTGTGTCCTCTGGTTACCGTCCCTTCTACCACTGGAAACCGTTTCTCTTTATTTACTCTATCAAAACCCTTCATGATTTTGAACAGCTCTATCAAATCTCCCCTTAACCTTCTCTGGTCTAAGGAGAACAACTCCAGTTTCTCTAGTCTCTCCAAGTAACTGAAGTTTTTCATCCCTGGTACCATTCTAGTAATTCTCTTTTGCACCATCTCTAAGGCTTTGACATCCTTCCTAAAGTGTGGTGTTCAGAGTCGAAACCAGTGAGCGACCTGTCAAATTCAAAAAGCTGGGAAAAAAAGAATTGTTAAGTGGCTGTAAGCAAGCCGCTAATGATTTGAATTGGATCCCCCGCCACTGCCTGCCGGGTCTGCCAGAGCTGAGCAGACCCGACATCGGGAAATGCAGGTGTGCACGTTTCAACAGCGGGTTCCCGACCCGCTGTCAATCATTTTAAATTTCACAGCTGACCTGCCACCCATCCCGTCTGCTGAGCGCCGGCAAAACTGCGGCCATAATACTTAAATTAGAGCTATGCTATTCAGGAGCAAAATCAGGAAGCATTTTTTCACACAAAGGTTAGCAAAAGTCTAGAATTCTCTCCCTCAACAGGCTGTAGACAGTGGGTCAAATGAACCTTTCAAGACTGATATCGATAGATTTTTGTTAGATAAGGGTATTAAGGGATATGGAGCAAAGGTGGGTAAATGAAGTTGAGGTACAAATCAGCCATGATCTAACTGAATGGCGGAGCAGGCTCGAGAGGCCGAATGGCCCACTGCTGTTCCTATGTTTCTTTGGGCAGCTCATTTGCTTTACAATAATGCATTCTGTGAAGTGGATTTACCTTTCAAAATAGGTATTCTTAAAAATACAAGGGTTTGAACAACTATCGAAAATTTGGGCACCCACCCCATGATTTTCTAGCCAGGAGCCTGATTTTGTAAAATTCTGCCCCCCCCAGTATTGTTCATTAGAAACATTCTCAGGTTTATGCCAAAAATCAGTCAAATAAGAGTCAATGAACCCATGTAACTCCCACTTTTTAGGTTATTTAGAAAGAAACTGATTTCACATCAGCACTTTCAGAAAAAAATGGCAGATTTATATTGACCAAGCTGAAGAGAATTGGAATATACAAAGGGAACAGTGATTAAGGTTGACTTCAAATCCAATCTATACAGGGCAAATCAAAAAGAATGCTTCCTTTGCTTCTTCAGTATTCATCATCCTTAAGTTTAGTTACTTGATATTAGGGCACTTTCAAGATACAGGAAACTCTTGTTTAAACGGCACCTAAATAGCCGGAATTCTCTATTAATCGGCAAAATTCTCGCTCCGAAAACAACACCTCAATAACCGGCAATGTTGCCGAGTCTGCCGCGGTGGCCAAGTTAGTCAGTGGGGGTAGTTCTCCAAACTGCCACTACTCGGCTTCTTGGCGCTGTCGGAAGTCAGAACACCTCAATACCCCTGTAACAAGAGTCTGACTCTCCCGCGCTGCCGGTAGTCTCTTCTGATCCGCCATTTTACAGGGGTACTGTGTGTCTCCCACGCTGCTGGTAGTCATTGCATTGCATTACCCTCAACTGGCAGGACTGTACTTAATCAAGCATCTTCCACCATCCATTTAACACAACATTCTGTAGGTGAGTACCCAATTACTGTATACTGCACATTTCTTGATTTTTTAATTTTTCTTTGTTAAAAATAGCCTCGGTAGATAACCCTCTCCGTCATCCGGAATTTTTGATCAACCGGCAACACGCCGGTGCCGGATACCAAAGAGTTTCCTGTAATGGGGCTGATTTTCATTTTTTTTTAAATTTATTTGAGTTAACAGAGTGATGCGACTAGCAATTGTGCCACACTGGCCTGAGGACAAGAGATTTGATTTTTGCCATTTTTAGTACACTTACACTGTAGAGTCGTACACCTCATGAATATTAAAATTGTGTTTTAATGGGGATTTGTTACCATATTGGGCAGTTTTCTTTTGTGGGTAGGCTCAGCTGAGAACAACTCACTCTGAAAACTTAGCTCTCATGTTAGCCACTCAGTATAGTTCTCAGCCCAGGCACAAGGAATGGCCTGATTCTGTACTCATAGTGCCAGCCACACCATTCATACATACCTGTTTTCAAACCTGATAAACAGGTGCTGTTTCAACACAGTTTAACAGTGTGACAGGAACCAATTGCATCCTACCAGTGGCAGGCGATGCTAAAACTATTCTGTAATTTGCAAGTCTCGCAAAATTACTTTTTTCTGATAACTGATCTTGTATTTAGTGCAACAAGGTCTGGTGGCCTGGCCCAGCCACTTGTGGAGACAACCCAGGTAACAACAGCAACAACCTGCATTTAGGTAGCACCCTAAACATAGACAAACGTCCCAAGGCGCTTCAAAGAAGTGTAATCAGATGAAAATGAACACTGAGCCCAAGAAAGAGATATTAACAGGGTGACTAAAAGCTTGGAGAAAGAGCTGGGTTTTAAATAGGGTCTTAAAAGATCAGAGATGGAGGCAGAGAGGATTAGGGAGGGAATTCAGAGCTTAGGGCCTAGATGGTTGAAGGCACAGCTGCCAATAGTGGGGTGAAGGGATTTTGGGATGCACCAGAAGCCATAGGTATCCTGAATTACTAACTTGTGGGCTCATGCAGTCATTATGCGTGTCTCTTGCCAAAAGCAAGATGGTATAAATTAGAATCTGCGTCCTCATATATTTCTCTAAAAACTGAAGTACAAGGTACTTTTATCTCAGTTAGTCTCCATGTGCCTTGACTCAGTTTCAGCCACATTGTTTAAGCTATCACTGAAGATACTGAAATAGCATGCAAGTGCAAACAGTGAGAAACTTTAAACAAGCACGGAAAAATGCACAAAGAGGCTTGTTGTAGGGCTGCACATGACTAAAATCTCAACCCATATTTTCATTGACATACATGTATAGAGTAGAATCTATGTAACAGGGCACAGCAGAGAGGTGAGTTACTTATAACCAGACCTGAAAATGACAGGAATAGCCAAACCAGTTCTGATTTCTTGAAACTGCATTTTAATTGGGAATTCCCTTTTTAGTCATATTTTCATATGTCTAGTTTACAGCCTGATCTTCATTCTTCTTCTGGATCATCACTTTGCTTTGAAAAAGAGAATAAGCAGCAACTGCACAGTACCAAAAGGCCTAAAGCTGTATGACTTACGACAAGAACAGCAACTGAGAATATGTACACCGTTTTATCACAGTAATCCTGGGGCTGGTGAAAGGGCGGAATGAAATTGGGCAGATATGCAGAGAATACCCAGTAGTTCCCCAATATAAACCACACAAAGAGGAACAGGCTGAGGGTGACGTGGATATAATATCTGTGCAGATTTTGTCGCCAGGGATATTCATCATCATCATCATCACCAATCATGACAGACTTGGAAAGAAGGTGTCTCATTTTTGCAGAATCGTACAGTAGGAGGGTGACCTGTGAAATTTGCACAGCAAAACAGTATTAATACAAGGTCAAGCAAACATATATTATGTTCTGAAATAAAAACAGAAAACGCTGGAGAAACTCAGCAGGTCAGGCAGCATCTGTGAAGAGAGAAACAGAGTTAACGTTTCAGGTCGATGACCTGACGAAAGGTCATCGACCTGAAACGTTAACTCTGTTTCTCTCTTCACAGATGCTGCCCGACCTGCTGTGTTTCTCCAGCATTTTCTGTTTTTATTTCAGATTTCCAGCATCTGTAGTATTTTCTCTTTATATATTATGTTCTTCCTGTTTAGGGCACTTGGTTATGACTTTTAACACTACCAAATGTACTTTGCTTCTATCTGAATATGTGTACTTCAGAAATATAAAGGCAGAAACACTAGAAAAGTTTCACTCAAATTAAAATAATACATGTGACAAACAGAAAACCATTGTAGACAGACAACAGTGCGGCAGGCTTTGATTTGTTTAAAAAAAACACCTTAACGGTGTTTGCTCTTGCCAAAGCTGGTAAGGAGCAATAAAACCAGTCAAGAGCCCTTTGCAACACTGTCAGGAACACTTTCTTTTTTTTCTAACCATTAAGAATATAAATGAGGAAGCATAATCTATACGATCTAATAGGTTTCCGACAAGCATATTTATCATTTTGCACAAAGTGAATTCTAATGTCCCTAGATGAAAGGAACCCTGTCACAGCATCCAGAGACACTATGAAATAGTTTCCATTATTTGGTTGATAACTTTTAGCATTTAACTGCTGTGCTGTTACAACCCATCCACCCCCCCCCGCCACTCCGAAGTTCCTCACATCACCATCAGTGAGAAGTGCCAACTATATTTGTAATTCCATTTTTATCACTTCATGTTTTCACCACTCCAGTTGTGCAGAGTTAGCCTTTACATATATGCACAAAGGTTAATAAGTGCTAAGCCCTCTATTTCCTATTGCAACATCAGAACAGGTTGGCTAGCTGTAAAAAAAAAATGCCATATATGATAGGGGTTAATTTTGTACAAACAACATTGAACAAAAATGTGGAAAACTTGTAATTTTAGTCTTTTATTGCCTTCTAATTCATTCGTCATATTCTTTCATTTTCTCCATCTCCATTAGATCCCCTGGGATCTTTTACAGCCACCTGAGGTCCTTGGTTTAATGTCTCATCCAAAAATGGCACCTCCGACACTCCCTCAGTACTGCGCTGAAGTGTCAGCCTAGATTATGAGCTCAAGACCACGAATTTAATTCTGGAGGTGGGATGGGGACGGGTCAGCTGGTTTCTGGGTTCCGGTCCCGCCCCCAACTGGCTCTGCTCTGTAGACGTGATTTTCCCTTGATTGGCCTCATTAAGTCCGGCTTACTGGACAATTAACAGGAAGCCGGTCTGATGACATCATTTGATGACGCGACATCTGCCGGTTTCCTTTAAGGGACCATGCACAATTTTATTTTGACAGTTGATCTGTCAGTGTTTGACAGCATTGAGGTGCTGCAAAAACTGACAATCACTGCACAAAGGTGAACACTTGCACCCAGGCTCTCCAATGACTCCCTCCATATGCTTATGGAGGGAGTCACAGCACGCAGGGAGGTTCTCTTCCCTTCCAAGGGCAGAAGAGACATCCCCATGATACCAACTTACCTTGAACCTCCACCCAACCCTCTCTATCTACTTTATCACTTCCCCATCTCACTAGCCCTCACTCACCCTTATCCTACTGCAAACATACCAACTAACAACACACAAGGGTAAGCACTTGAGAGGTTTAGCCAATGTCCATGTGAAGTTTCTGGTAATGTGTTGTCATACAGTGTAATATCTTTTTCCAAAAGTGCCCCTTATTGGACAGAACTGAGCACACATTAAGAAGTGTCTTACTGAGTTCCAGTGATTGTTCCATCATAACTTCCCCCCTCCACTCCCCCGCTATAGTGATACTTGCCATAGAGGGAGTGCAACGAAGGTTCATGAGATTGATTCCTGGGATGGCGGGACTGTCGTATGAGAAGAGATTGAGTATTCTCTTGAATTCAGAAGAATGAGAGGGGATCTCATTGAAGCATACAAAATTATTACAGGGCTTGATAGGGTGGATGCTGGGAGAATGTTTCCCTTGGCTGGGGAGTCTAGAACCAGAGGCCACAGCCTCAGGATAAAGGGTAGGCCATTCAGAATTGAGATGAGAAGAAATTTCTTCACACAGAGGGCGGTGAATCTTTGGAATTCTCTACCCCAGAGGGCTGTGGAGGCTCAGTCATTGGGTATATTCAAAACAGAAGTCGATAGATTTCAGACTAGTACAGGCATCAAGGGATATGGCGATAGGGTCGGTAAATAGAGTTGAGGCAGAAGATCAGCCATGATCTCATTGAATGGTGGAGCAGGCTCGAAGGGCCGAAAGGCCTACTCCTGCTCCTATTTCTTATGTTCTTATGTGTGTACATGGAATGGCTTGGACATGAAAGGGGTGCTTCACGGTGCTGGTGTGGGATGGTGTCAAACTGGCACATCATGTGGCAGTCAGGCTTTACAGCATCAAGTGAAAAAAATCTGGCCAAGGTGATGCCTTGCGGCCAGCAATTTTGTCAGGGGCTGATGCCCTGTGCCCAGGGCAGCATCAGGTGGGTGAGCAGGAGGTTGGCACTCCTGGTGCTGATGCGGCTATTGTGGTGCTGCCGCACCTGCTCTTCCTCCGAATCTGGCGACCAGGATGAGAGGATGTAAATGGTTCCCATCCCGTTGCTATAGATTTCAGTTGAGGCAAGAAGCTTGCAAGCGCACACTCAAAGTGGCCTGAAATTATTCCAATCAGGTCACACTGCAGATGGGTGTCAGCTTGAACAGTCACAAGGTCAGTAGATTTGCAAAATCTTATCCCAAACCTCCAACAACAAAGTTGTTGCATTTGAATGTCAGCCATGTTACAGGAGCGCTTTTAAAGTGCTTCACCAATGACTACAAATCATGTCCTCGAGAAACTCGTCTCCTTGCAGTTGGCCTGTTTCTAACAAGACGGGAAACAGGAGCCAGAAGCACAAAAATGGGAAACCTCTATAGAAATAGGATTAGCAAGGCAGTTAACTGCCTTAACTACCTGTCCCATCGGTTCCAGTCGGGTCAGTTTGGGAGCGGCTGACCCAACGCTCATGAAAATCGTGTGGGGGTGGGATGGAGGCGGGTTGGCAGTCTGAAGCCATTTTTTCCGATTTTTGCTGCCGACCCGCCTCCTCAGGGCGATTAAAATCGAGCCCCAAGTCTCTGGAGTGGGGCATGAACCCACAACCCTCTGTCTCAGAGGCAAGGGTTCCACCACTGAACCAGGCAGGCACTCTTGCTTCACTTGGCCCCACAAAAATTCTCCCAGTTAAATGTTTGGGCCTTTTCTTGAGCGGTCCTTTTAAGGACCACTGATTAGGCTGCTCAATGCCTGGTACGAATAGCCGGAGCATGCATGGCTGATGCTGCACCTATTTCTACCTGAATATTGCAAATGGGTCCAACAACCAGTGCAGGACCCTGGTTTGGATATTTAAGCAGCCTCTCGCTGGAAACGTGGGCACGCCGCGCACTCATTTACAGGAATGGCTGAAAATGTCATCTGGCGGGCCTTGGGTGTCACTGGGAGGGCTGAGGTGCCCCGCTCCCCAACCCCTGATTTTCAACTGCCAGCGACCAATTTTTCAGGCAATAAACAGGCATCCGACAATTGAAAATCGTCCTCAAAGTATAATACATTCAGCAGAAACTGCAAATTGCAAAGAACAGAAGGCAACATGGAATGAAAAAAAGCCATTCAGTCCATCAAACCCACTCCTCCAAAGATCATGTACAATCTACCCTATCATGAATTCAAGCACCCAATTTATCTCCTGAGCAAATGTTCTGCATAAATGCTCCCTGATCCACAAGTGCATTAATTTCTACGGCCAAGATATTCTGGGGGGTCAGCGGGCGTGATCGGTGGCGAGTCGGGTGGGAAAGTGTTTTTTTTCCGTCAGCAGGTTGGGACCCTGCTGTCAACCCGCCACCACCTGCCTTTCCCCGATGTCAGGTCTGGCAGCGCTGAACAGACCCGACACGCAGCAGCAGGGGACCCAATTCAGGTAATTATGACCTTGTTTAGAGATCATTAAGAATACATCTGAGCTCACCTTTTGATTTTACATGCTCGCCCACGGGGTCCTCGCTGCTTGGGGATCGCATCCGTTAAGCTGAGGCGGGGGATGGATGGCTCTTGAATCTGCTGATTACTTGACAGTTTGAAATGTGCTATAAAATCTCCCACCTCACAGCTGTTCACTTTCCAAGTTCAGAAACTGTTGCTTACTGCATTTGGAAAACAGATTGAGCTTTATGCAGGTTGCAAGT
Source organism: Somniosus microcephalus (assembly GCF_052327205.1). NCBI lineage: Eukaryota > Metazoa > Chordata > Chondrichthyes > Squaliformes > Somniosidae > Somniosus > Somniosus microcephalus. The sequence continues at coordinate 199,317,205 of NC_140996.1, read as the reverse complement.
GTTTGGAGCTAAAGGCCTAGAAATTGAGTTTTGGCTTAGCCAGGGCTTTAGCGCCGGAAGTTAGTGCCGGCGCTAAGTCCCCCTGCGCGCGCCAAAAATTCAGCAGGGCCGCGCCCAAACGGCTGCCGGCGCTACTGAAGGGTCTTTGCGGCGGTAAATCGGCGCTAACTGCCGTTTCGCGCCGCAATTCCGGCGCTGCGGCACCCGATGCGGTGCGGCAGGCTCGGGAAGTGCAGGCCTCCTCCTTCCCTTAAGGAGGAGCTGCCTGCACCCGGCCGCGGCCCGCGAAAATCTTTTTAAAAATGAGCCCGGCACCTCGGACAAGTGCCGGGCTTGCTTCTGTTCCGGGGGGGGGGGGGGGGAAGTCCGGGGAGGGAGCTGCGGCCAGGCGGCCGGCGGGAAAGCGGCCGGCCGCCGCGGGGCCTTTAATGCGCCGGCGCAAAGACTTGTAAGACTCTGTTGCCAGAGTCTTAGTTGCGGCTGCCACGGGCGAGGCGGCCGCAACTGAATTTCAGCGCTGGGGCCCGTCGGCATGGCAACCGGGACGCTGCGCACACCGATGACGTCATCGGTGCTGGCGCAGCGCTACCGGTCTACCGCGGCGGAAGGGCCCCAGGCAATTTCGGCGCCGGCGCCAATTGCAGCGCTAGGCCCTCTAGCGCCGCAAAATCGGCGCTAAGGGCACTCAATTTCTAGGCCAAACTCTCTATCCAGTGTCACCTCATTGGAATAACCTCTCTCACCGTTGACAGATTGCCTCTGCCAGCTATTTCATCAGCATGATTACTGTTTATACTCTGTCACCTTGGTCCTCAGAATCCCACCGCGATCAGCCCCAATAACAGCAGCACCAACAACACCAACCTTCTCCACAATCAACTGATGCTGCACAGGACACAGGGCATCAGCACCTGACCACATTGTTGCCCAGGAGGCCAGGGATGGCCTCACCATGGCCAAATTTACTTCACTTGACGCTGCACACCCTGGCTGCCACGATGTGCCAGGTTGGTACCACCCCACACCAACACCATAAAGCATCCCTACAATGCCCAAGCCATTCCTTTCACACTCATCACCATTGCGGGGGATACCGTTATGTCTCACCATTCACTGCAACTCACTAAGCCACTTCCAAAGGTGCACACAAATCTGTCCAAGAACGCAAAGTGTTGAAAATAAAGATTTCAATGTTTGACAATACATTAATAGAAACTTTACATGAACATTGTATAAAATACCCAAGTGCTTACCCTTGTGTGTTGTTAGTTGATATGATTGCACTAGGATCCCTTCATCGATCCTTTCTGTTACTTCATCAAAATATTCAATTAGATTAGTCAAACTTGATCTGCCTTTTACAAATCTGTGTTGGCTCTCCTTAATTAGCTTAAACCTCTCCAAGTGCCTGTTAATTTTTTCCTTGATTATTGTTTCTAAAACTTTACCCATTGATGTTAAACTGTAGTTACTAGGATTGTCCTTACACCCTTTCTTGAACAATGGTGTCACATTTGCCACTTTCCAACCCTCAAGCAACTCCCCCGCATCTAGGGAAGATTGGAAAATTATGGCAAGCCCTTCCGCTATCTCCTCCCCCAATTTCCTTAGCAGTCTGGGATGCAAGCCATCTGGACCAGGTGACTTATCCACTCTAAGCATACCCAGCCTTTCTAGTACATCCTGTCTATCAATTTTCACCCCTTCTATTGCTTCTACCTTTTCCACTGCTACCGATATTTTGTCAGCATCCACCTCCTTAGTAAACACTGATACAAAGTACTCATTGAGTATTCTAGCCTTGCTCTGCACCTCCAAGCATGTAACACCTTCTTTGTCACTAATAGGCTCCACCCCGCCTCTTACTACCCGCTTACTGTTTACATGCTGGTAGAAGATATTTGGGTTCCCTTTTATGTTAACCGCCATTCTACTCTCATATTCTCTCTTTGCCGATCTTATTTTCATCTTCACTTCCCCTCTCAACTTATTGTATTTGGTCTGGTTCTCCCTTGAAGAATTCACCTGACATGCATCGTACACCCTCTTTTTTGCTTCATCACCTTCTCTATCTCCCTCGTCATCCAAGGAGCCCTTGCTTTGGTTCCCTTACCCTTCTCTCTTGTTGGAATGTACCTAGCCTGTACTTGGAACATCTCCTCCTTAAATATCACCCATTGTTCCGTTACAGTTTTTCCTGTCAGTCTTTGGTTCCATTTTACCCTGATTAGATCCTTTCGCATCCCATTGAAGTTAGCCCTATTCCAGTTTAGAAGTTCCATTCTAGATTGTTCCTTGCTCCTCTCCATTGCTAATCTAAATCTTATGATACGATGATCACTCGTACCCAAGTGTTCTCCCACAGGCACTTGGTTGACCTGGCCCACCTCATTCCCGAGCACCAGATTCAACAATGCGTCCTTCCTAGTTGGGCCAAGAACATACTGGTCAAGGAAATTCTCCTGAACACATTTCATTGTCAGTGTTTGCAGCACCTCAATGACGTAGAACTCTGACAGCGCAAATGCCAAAATAAATTTGGACATGGTCCCTTTAAGGAAACCGGCTGATGACGCATCATCAAATGACGTCACCAGACCCGCTTCCTCTAATTGGCCGGGAAATGCGCTGGGCAGGGCTTAACAAACCCTATCAAGGTAAGTTCATTTCACAGAGCGGGATGGAGCCAGCAGCGGGGTCGGGACCTGCCACCGACGTCACCCGCCACGGACCCGCAGAGGTCAGCAAATTCGCGGCCTATATCGCTACTATTCAGCCCGGGCCTGGTACCCATCCACAGACAACACCCGCTCTCTCCTCTCCTAGTCGTACGTTTTGGCTCTTCCTGTGGAACCAAGTTTTGACTGAGCCATCTAAACGCAAGAAAAAGGAGGAGGAACTATTCACAAACCCGGCAAAAATTACATCAACCCAAAACTATACAATGTGCCATTTCACTTCAAGCATTACAGACCAGCCAGAGTTGCATTTTCTTTGCAAAGTTGTTGAAAAATGTTGACATGCACTTAGTTTTTGTAGTGATGCTTTACCTTCAAACTGCCGATTATTCCTCCAACCAGCAAATACAATGGAATCGATGGCTGAATAGGGCAACTATTCAGGAACTTCATTCCTAAAATAAACAATTGGGACAGACTTTAGGAACAAAGAGTTGCAGACAAGTGAGCCGGCACAAACCACAAGATGAGAATTTTCCTGGACGCTATATGTGGCACCCTCAGAAAAGTGTCCGTGAAATTACGAGTGTTCACTGTTTCTCGCAAAATCTTGAATTTGTTCCGAGCGATTTTGCTGGCAATCTTCACGACAGTAGCTAAAATGTCGCTACGCGCAGTTCAGTGGGACTTTTACTCCACATGTTGAAAGTGCTGAGTTTCTCAACTGTGACTGATGTTAACAGATAACTAGGTGGGCATGACAGAGAAAAGTAAAATCTTATTTACAAAACAAAATGAACAAATATAAGATAAAAGGTTGAATAACAAACTCAAAACTATTCTAAAATTGGTGCGGAAAAAAGCCTGGGATTGGCAGGGGAAATAAAATCCCAACATTTTCCTGCCACCTAACACTAGTTCCAGAGTTTCCCACCTGAAGTGAAAACAAACATATGGGCCTAGAAATTCAGTTGCGTGCGCCAGCCGTTAGCGCCTTAGGAGGAGTAGATCTCGAGCGCTAGGCACTTAGCGGCCGGGCGCAGGGCGATCTGCGCCTACGCCCAACTTCAGTAGACATTTAGCGCCGGCGCAAAGTGTTTGTGCGCGCTCAGCAGCGCGCGCAGATTATGACGTCATTTCCTCGTGCAACGCCCTTTGTGCGCCCCAATCCGGAACTTCAGTCGCGCCCGCCCAATGTGGGCGTGGCGCTCCTAAGAACTGTGAACTGGAACGCAGCAGAGGCCATGCGGGCCTCGGGGAGTGCTAATTAAAGGGCACTTACCCTGAACTATAAAGGCCAGCCATTTTGCAGCAATCACTCTTGTGCAACGGATTTCTGGACAGAGACCAAGGAAGAGAGCTTACTGCTTTGGCCCAACATAGGAGAGGTATTTTTGGCTTCAGGCCAGAGCTTGGCAATTCGCCTTCATTGTGAGGTCATTGTTTGCCAGTATATTATGGGGGCTGCATGGGGTGCCAACCCTCAGTTTCAGCATTATGTGCGAAGGGCTCGCAGACGCTGTGTGAGAGGGGCAGCCCTGGCTAGACGCAGAGGGGGCAACAGGCGTCGGCAACCTAGGCCTTACCCACTCAGGAAATACCGCCAGCAGGTGTCCTATCTGACCATGCCTGCCGCGCAGTGTGTTAGGAGGCTGCGCTTCAGAAGGGAGGTGGTTGCAGAGATCTGCCAGCTGCTTCACAGAGATCTGCGTCCACAGCTGAGGTGCAGGACGTCTCTGTCGGTGGAAGTGAAGGTCACGGTTGCTCTGAACTTCTATGCAAGCGGCTCCTTCCAAGCCGCTGTTGGGGACATTGCTAACATATCCCAGTTCGCCGTGCATTGCTGCATCCGCCAGGTGACCAATGCCCTTTTCAGAAGGAGACACCAATTCATCTCCTTCCCCATGACCCTGGAGAAGCAGCAGCAGCGTGCAGTGGGATTTGCGAGAACAGCGGGCTTCCCCATGGTGCAGGGTGCCATTGACTGCACGTATGTGGCTTTGCGGGCACCTATCCACAATGCCGAGGATTACCGCAACCGGAAGGGCTACCATTCCCTCAATGTACAGCTGGTGTGTGACCACAGGCAGCGCATCCTAGCTGTCAATGCCCGCTTTCCAGGCAGCAGCCACGATGCATTTATCCTGCGACAGACTACTGTGGCTGACATGTTCCAGGCACAGCCTCCCCCAAGAGGATGGCTTATCGGGGACAAAGGCTATCCTTTGTGTACCTGGCTCATGACCCCGCTCCGCGCGCCCAGGACCCCTGCTGAGGAGGCATACAACGAAAGCCATCAAGCCACTAGGAACATCATAGAACAAACGATTGGCGTCCTCAAGCAACGGTTCCGCTGCCTGGATCGTTCTGGAGGATCTCTGCAGTATTCGCCGGAGAGAGTCTCCCAGGTCGTGGTCGTCTGCTGCATGCTGCACAACCTGGCTATCCGCAGGACTCAGGCACTGCCACCTCACGCTGGAGCACCACCTCAGGAGGAGGAGCAGGAGGAGCATGAGGAGGAGGAGGAGGAGTACCAGCCCAGGAGGGAGGCACAAGGTCCAAGGGCCGCCCGTCGGCGGCTTATTGAACGTCACTTCTAGGCCCCCTGTCAGGGAATGGCTTGTGGCAATGAAGGGACCTGAATGCAGCCGCTCCGCAAGCCCTCAGCCGGTTAAGGCAACAACCACTTCAAACATCAAACATGGACAAGCTGAATAAATAAAATGTTTTATTGAACAAACTCAGGGCCCTTCCCACATGAAACCCAAAAACAGACAACACACCCAAAAAACTGACAGACACATGACTCACTCCCACAACCTGGGGAGGAATAACAAAACATTTCCACAAAAATGGCCTTCATCCTCGGCCTTACAAAAACAAACATCCCCATAAACAAAACAACCATCCCCATATAAAAACACATTTGCCCACACCCTCTACTTTGTGGCCCGCGAGGGCAATTCCTTGACCAGCCTTTTGCGGCCCCTGGCCGCCCTGCTGCTCCTCCTCAAAGTGTGCCCAGTGGCTGCTGCAAGGCTGGGGGAAGGCTCCTGAGGTGCACATGGCGTGACGGGAGATGCCCTTGGGGGTCGGCCTAGACGAGCTCTGGCCCTCGAGGGGCCGGCTGGTGACTGCTGCAGCTGTGGCTGGGCAGCAGCAGTCTCTCCAGCAGCTCGTCGCAGCTCCACTGGGGGAGTGGCAGTGGCGGCTGCAGGAATGGGGGCAAGCTGGCTGATGGCAGGTGCTCGCTGCTCGCCTGAGACACTGGCACTCGCCCGGGCCAGCACTGCAGCATGCGCAGCAATCTGCTGAAGGACAGACCGCTGTGCTGCTGCAGCGCGGTGGGTGCCCTGGCGATGCCTGGCTGACACAGCGAGTGTGGCAGCAGTGAGTGCCCGTACTGCCCTGGTCTGTGCCCGCATCAGACCAGCCAGTGACTGCACGGCACCACTGATCACCTGGCGACTCGCGGACTGCTCTGCCCCGAAATCGGACCGACTCGCGGACTGTTCTGCCCCGAATTCTGCCCGACTCGCGGACTGTTCTGCCCCGAATTCGGCCCGACTCGTGGACTGTTCTGCCCCGAATTCAGCCCGACTCGCGGACTGTTCTGCCCCGAATTCGGCCCGACTCGCGGCCTGTGCTGCTTCGAATTGCTCGAAACTCCTGGCCTGTGAGGCACCGAAATCGGCCACACTATGAGCCAGGGACTCGATGGCCTCAGGCAACCGTGCCACAACCCCCATGAACTCGGTGTGCCGGCGATCCAAGTCCACGGACATTTGATCGAGGAGGCGCACCTCCTTGGCGAGGACCGTCTCCGGACTGGAGGCCGGACTCTCCCTCTGGGGAGAAGGCCGCCGAGCTGGCCGACCCTTCCCGCGTTGCTGGATGCCACTGGGCCCAGCAACTACACTCCCCTGCGACCCTTCCCCCCTCTGGGAAGAAGGCCGCCGAGCTGGCCGACGCTTCCCGCGTTGCTGCACGCCACTGGGCACAGGAGCTACACTCCCCTGCGACACTTCCCCCTGGCTGTTCTCCAGGGAAGACGTGTCCCCTCCATTGGCATCCCCTGGCGCGGCTGAGGGCTCCCCTGATGGGCCGCCTTGCTCTTCCTCTTCCTCCTCCTCCTCCTCCTCTTCCGAGGGGCTGTCACTGGCAGCTTCAGGGACCGCCTCCTCACCATCTGAAAGCAGGAAGGCACAAGAGTAGCTTTAGAGTGAGGAGAGGGCGTCAGCGAGGGAGGCATGAGTGGTGGCATTCAGCGCATTGGTCGGACAGTGGCAAAGGATGTAGATCTGAAGCGCAAGTGGGACGAGAGAGGTCCAAAAGGTGATGTCCTTACCATTGGTGCCCAGAACAGGGTCGGCATCTCCAGATGCAACGGGGCCAATCACCCGGGCACCCATGAGGCTACCCACGCGCTCTTCAAGGTCACTGAGCTGCTGGATCTGTGGACCGCCTCCCCCGGTCACAGTCCGGCTCTTCTGATTGTGTGCCAGCTTGGCCTGCAAGAGAAAGGACGGCCTCTAAGTACAATGTGGTGCCCAGATCTTGTGTGCACTGCCTCCCATGGTCGAATAGCTTGGCCAGTGTGGTGCCGTGATCTTGTGTGCACTGCCTCCCATGGTCGAATAGCTTGGCCAGTGTGGTGCCGTGATCTTGTGTACACTGCCTCCCATGGTCGAATAGCTTGGCCAGTGTGGTGCCGTGATCTTGTGTGCACTGCCTCCCATGGTCGAATAGCTTGGCCAGTGTGTAAAGTGCAGAATGTGCAATTGATCTTCATGCCAGTCCCATAGCTGCTGGATGAGGGCTGGCCATTAGGGCTTTTAGGTCCCTTTGCCCATAATGTGAGGTGCACATGCAAGGATGAGGAGGACACTGGAAAGGGGACTCACCCTGACAATCCTTGTGAGGTCATTGAACTTTTTCCGGCATTGGACACCAGTCCTGGGGACCTCGCTGTTGGATGTGACCCTGTGGGCGACCTCCCTCCAGGCTTTCCTGTAGACGCTGGTGGCAGGCTTCTTGCCACTGTCCGGGAACAAGAGTTTGCGTCTCCTCTCCAAAGCCCTAACCAGCACCCTCAAATCATGGCCAGTGAAGCGCTGCGCTCGTTCACGGGCCTTCTGCATCTTTCCCGGCGCTATTTCTGTTCAGCAGCAGTGTTTAGGCCTAGCTGGAGGGCTGCAGTGTCCAGGGCGTGGCAGCAGACGAACTCGACCCTTCCCCCTTTAAGAGCTGGCCGGCGCCAGGGTGTCTGCTGTCAATCAAGAAATGACCGCACCTGCGCTGCGCCCGGCCTCGGCGGTTTAGCTCAGCACCGCCGGCTTTGCGCCTAAAGATAGTTGTGTAACGCCAGTTTTAGCGCTCGAGCAAACTCTTAGGGCGAAGCTACTGAATATCGGCGAAGTGGCCTCGACTTTGCGCCGGGCGCAAACTTTACCGGCCGCCCGACTTTTCCGCCCCAAAAGTGGCTATACTGAATTTCTAGGCCACAATACCTTGGGCCAAATATGGGCAGGTGTATTATAATAGGATGTAACTGACGGCCTTTATTGCAAGGCGGTTGGAGTACAAAAGTAAGGAAGTCTTACTACAATTATATAGGGCTTTGGTGAGACCACACCTGGAGTACTGTGTACAGTTTTGGTCTCCTTATCTGAGGAAGGACACACGTGCCTTAGAGGTGGTGGAACGTAGGTTCACTAGATTGATTCCTGGGATGAGAGGGTTGTCCTATGAGGAGAGATTGAATAGATTGGGCCTATACTCTCTGGAGTTTAGAAGAATGGGAGGTGATCTCATTGAAATGTATAAGATTCTGAAGGGGATTGACAGGGTAGATGCTGAGAGGTTGTTTCCCCTGGCTGGAGAGTCTAGAACTAGGGGGCATGGTCTCAGGATAAGGGGTAGGCCATTTAAGACTGTGATGAGGAGGAATTTCTTCACTCAGAGGGCTGTGAATCTTTGGAATTCTCTGCCCCAGAGGGCTGTGAATGCTGAGTCGTTCAGTATATTCAAGGCTGAGATCAATAGAATTTTGGACACTTGGGAAAGTGGAGTTGAGGTCGATGATCAGCCATGATCTTATTGAATGGCGGAGCAAGCTCGAGGGGCCGTATGGTCTACTCCTGCTCCTATTTCTTATATTCTTATGTTTTTATGGCATCATATGACGTACTTCTGTTATTTGTGTATTAGCAATGCTGGGCGCCAGAAACAACGAACATGATGCTATTATGAAGCTGTCAGATTGCTGTAAAATCACAAATGATTAATTATTATCATTTAAAGAAGGAAACCTGCCATCCTTACCTGGTCTGCCCTATATATAACTAGTCCCACACCAATGTCGCTGATTCCTAACTGCCTTCCGAAGTAACCCAGCAAGCCATTCAGATGTATCACCAACTTCTCAGGGTAACTAGGTTTGGGCCATAAATGCCGGTGACACTAACAACCCAAGAACGAATCATTGGAAACAATACTACAAAAAGGATACTGGAGAAGGTGCAGCAAAGATTTACAAAAATTGAGAGGTTGCAACTATCAGGAAATATTGAGTAGACTGGGGGTCTTTTTGTCTGGAAATGTGAAGACTATGAAGAGACTTGATGGAGGTTTTTAAAATTATGAAGGTGTTCGATAGGGTGGACGTGGAGAAACTGGTTCCACTTGTGGGTGAGTCCAGAACAAGGGGGCAGAAATATAAGATAGCCACTAACAGATCAAATAAATAATTTAGGAGGGATTGCCTTACAGAGGAAGTGGTGAGAATGTGGCACTCGCTGCCATATCGAGTGGTTAAAGCAGATAGCATTGAGAAAGGGGAGGCTTGATGCATACATGAGGTAGAAGGGTGTAGAGGGCTATGGGGGCAGGGTGGAAAGAGGTCATTAGGATGGGAAGAGGTAATTAGAGTGGTTGCATAGAGCATTTATGGTAAATGGCCTGTTTCTGTGCTGTAGATTCTATGTAATTCTCTGTAGTTCAGCTTTGCATCCCTGTTATAGGCCATCTGATCCTCCTCTACATCCTCCTTTAAGCAGAGGAATGGAGGAGCCTAAGGAAGTCCCCTTTGCTTCCTGAGGGCCCCATCCATATCTTTAAAACTTAAAAATATGGTAAAAATACATTTAAATATTTTTTTTAAAATTGAAAGAAACTTAAAGAAAGTTTATGAATTTTAAGGAAACTTTAAAAATACTTTACAAAAAATTACAAACATGTAAAAATTATTCAAACCAACTTTAAATAATTCGACTAAAATACCAGGTCCCTATGTCCTTCAGATAAAGATTGTCTCTGTCCCACCACAAGCAGATCCCAATGCCTCTTCCTTTCAGGCATTCTCTACCGATAGTGGCTGTTGGGTGGTAAGTGAGAGAAATATGGTTGTGCAGAAAATCCCGGTCACTCAATGTCATTTACATGCAACAAAGGCAGAGAACCAGGGGCCAAAGATGTCCACCCAAGTGGGGCACAAGGAAAATCCACTGGTACATTTTTGGTCCAGAGACCCTGTTGAAACACCCTGATTTTCCTTGAGGCCACCTCGACCACATCCGAAACAGGTGGAGGAAATCCAGTCCTTGATAGTTCCAGGTCCATAAATAAAATGCCAAACCCTTTCATCGGGAACAACTGTTCTGCTTTATTCTTGTCCATTACATGTTAACTTCCCAAAACTTAAGGGACAAAGCTCCAGGTACTACAGAGCCAAATTGCTGTCATCAGCAGTAGCCCCAATTTCAGCACTGTACAATTAAATGAGGGGGCGATGCTGCTTTCAAAGGGAAGAGACCTTTCTAAAGAAGTGCAGTAACACCACCAAGTGCCAATAACAATATTGTCCTGTAAGCACATCTCATGCATTTTTTATGGCACTAATGAGCTGTTCAGCTGAGCCTATGTGAAGTAGTTCTGCTTTAAAGTTATGCATCTAGAGACAATCTCCTCATGTAACTGAGGTGAAAGCACATCCCATCACATTTACTCAAAAACAAGAAATAGTAACTCTGATAAACGCACAGACTGACCAATTGACAGATAAATTGAAATGAAATAACTGCAGTTTTAAATTGCTGGCACTTTACATCAGTTAAGCAGTAACTTTCTTTTTTTTATTCGTTTTTATGTGATGTGGGCGTTGCTGGCAAGGCCAGCATTTATTGCCCATTCCTAATTGCCCTTGAGAAGGTGGTGGTGAGCCGCCTTCTTGAACCATGTCGGAATAAAAAGATATGTTTTGTATGTGTGATGGACTCGAGACTATTAATATAAGATAAAGATAAATTTGATGTGTATAGATCTCCCCTGGGTAAGGCAACGGCGCGAAACTTAACAAAGGAAACCTGCATAACAGGATAACCGCCCCCCCCCCCCCCCGACAGAGACAACATCGAAACTCACCATCAAAACTCAAGAGCCACTAAAAGTTGTCAACAAACAATTAACTTAAGCAAGAAATGGCACCAGCCACTGCAGACAGACACATGTTCAAAGGAAAGCCAATCAAGAACTGCCAGAATCTTAGACCCAATCGTGGCGTCTTCAGAATTTAAACTAGAAGACAATGGACTTTAAAAAGATATAAAAACAAGGAACCCAAAGGCTCTCTCTCTCTCCCTCTCTGGACGACCACACGGAAGAACAAGAAGCCCTCTCGCTTCTCGGCCTTTTGGCTAAGATGAAGTGTAGTATCACACCCCAGTAATGGGGTGGTGATGGTCCCCCCCAGCTATGGGGCGGCGTAAAAGAAAACCCCCCCTTAATTAAGGGGTGAAAAAAAAAGAAGCCCTCTCTCTACAGACCAGACCAAGAAGCGAGGAAAAAGGCCGCGTGCATTGCCTAACTCAGGGAAGTACCAGTCTGTGTAAAAGTAACCCATTACCTTACGAGTTGTAAGCGAGTAGTCATAGGATACCAGTAAGCTATTGTTTTGATGTGCATGAGTGTGTGTGTGTTTAATAAACTTGCATGAGTTTGTGTGTTTAATAAACTTATTCCAAATTGTTTCAAAAGAATTGGTCTTGCTGTCAATTTAATGCCAGTCGAAATAAAAAGCTTACAACTGCTGCAGCCCGTGTGGTGAAGGTACTCCCACAGTGTTGTTAGGTAGGGAGATCAGGATTTTGACCCAGCGACGATGAAAGATTGGTGATATACTTCTAAGTCAGGATGACGCGTGACTTGGAGGGGAAATACTAACAAATTAATTACTTTAATTAAAGTATACGGCCTAGAAATTCATTAAGGCGCTGCCAGCTTTGCGCCCAGTTAACGCCTAAAGAGTGATTTTGCGCCAGAAATGAGTTTGCGCAGATATTCAGCGCAGCGGTATTGGCGGCGGTAGCCGTTAGCGCTGCGCCGGCACCGATGACATCATCGGTGTGCGCAGTGACCCGGTTCCGCCCCGAAACCGGCCCGATCCCCATATTTAGTTGCGGCCGCCTCCTCCGAAGCGGCCGCAAACAGCGACCAGAAAACGGGGCCGTCCTGCTGCCTTAGTGGGGCGCTTTAAAGCGGAAGGTGCGGCCGGCCGCTTTTTCGGCGGCCGCCTGCCCGCACCTTCTTCCCCGGCCTCCTCCACCCCCCCCCCCGTGGCATTGCCGGCTGCTTTCCGCGAGCCCGGCACTTCTCCGTGGTGCCGGGCTCATTTGCCGGCACTATCCAGCGGCGATCTACCCGTTGCAGGCAGCTCCCCCTTAAGAGAAGGAGGAGGCCTGCAGTACCGCAGCCTGCCGCTCCGCAGCGGCTGGCGCAGCGGCGCCAAGAGCGCTGATATTCAGTGTCAGCGCCCCAAGCGGAGGCGGGCACACCCTGGTATAGCGCCCGGTTCCGAATTGGGGCGCTAACAATGAATATCTGACAATCGCTATAGGCTTCCCGCCCAGCGCTAACTTTTGGGCGCTAGCCAGCTGGCGGGGCCATAGTGAGTTTCTAGGCCGACCGCTCAGTTAAGAATAAAACTTACACCTAAAATACAACAGTCAACATTGCTAAATATTTAATTCATTCGAATACAATATTTAAGGAAAATAAAGTTTCTTACCCACAAAAGCCATTGACAGCGGCAGTGCAAGGAAGGCAAGTAGTCCAAAGATAAAGCAAGCTGTACACATAAATAGAAGGAGATGTGAAACTCTTTGTTCTCAACATACTGGAAATAAAATTTGTCAGAAATGAAGAGCAATAAACTCGGCATCAATTCCTATACTCAAACAGGCTCACGCTTGGCATCACTTGTGATTCTAATAAACATTAATTGAAAGTTATAACATGTCATTTGGGCAAACCCTGTCCATGAGTTGTGAGTCTGAATTGCTTTATTAACCAGAACAGAGGAGGCAGCGATCCCTGAATAAGAAAGGCATTGGCAGCAAATTTAAATATGTACACAGTTCTTCCAAATTGTGCCATCTCCTGGTGTGTTCTAACACCCGCCTGGAAAATTTTAAATTTTATCTTTAAAAGACTGCATTTTAGGTCATTTTTGAACACTTTTTAACTAAAAGGGGGAGAAATTCAGCATGTTAGCGCCTCCCGTTAGCACCTGGGAGGAGGTGCTAATGGGTTAGCGGCAAGGCGCAGCGAACCCAACGCTGCACGCAACATTCACCTGGGATTTAGCGCTGCCGATGACATCTAGCGCCTACGCCTTTAGCGGCTGCCAGATCGTGACATCAGCGCGGGTGGAACGCCCTGTTAACGGCCCAGATGCAAAATTGACTGCTGCCTCAGTGCTTGGCGTGAACAACGGCAGGAAGAAGAGGCGTGATGCGGTCGGATGGCCGCTGTACGAGCGGTATTTAAAGGCATCAACATCCGGTTTGATTTTAGTCGCCACTTAATGTTGCCTTCTCAGTTTGACATGGGGAAGCAGCTGTTTTCACTGAGGTAAATGTTTTACTTTCAGGAGTGTTCTGGCTGCTAAAAATTCATCACTTTCATTGTGCTGAGATTTCAAACTCTTACACTTGGATACATTAATGGGAGCTGTACTGGCGCTCGACGTCGCCCTCCAGCATCAACGTCGGAGGCGGCAGAGACAGAGATTGGAAAATGTGGTCAGAGGGAGGAGGGCCAACAGGACTCTCAACAAGAGGCCTTACCCTTGCAGGGTATTCCAGGAGCACTTTTATATAAATTTAACTGAGGAGCAGTGTCTTAGAAGGCTCCGCTTCAGCAAGGAGGTGGTCACAGAGCTCTGCCACCTCCTACAGCCAGACCTCGAGCCTCAGATCAGGACCACCACAGGTCTCAGTGGCAGTCAAGGTCACCATTGCCCTCAATTTCTATGCTAGCGGATCCTTCCAGTCTGCAGCAGGAGACATATCTAACATTTTGCAGCTTTCTGTCCATTGCTGCATCCGGGAGGTCACAGAGGCTCTCTACAGAAGAAGGGACTACATTTCCTTCACCATGGCCAGAGAGAAGCAGGACGAGCATGCATGTGGCTTTGACAGGATAGTGGGCTTCCCCATGGTGCAGGGCACCATTGACTGCACCCACGTGGCTTTGCGGGCACCCGGTAACAATCCTGAGATCTTCCGTAACCGCAAAGGATACCACTCACTTAATGTGCAGTTGGTGTGCTACCACAGACAGCGAATTCTCACCGTCAATGCCCGCTATCCTGGCAGCAGCCACGATGACTTCATCCTGTGCCAGACCGGTGTGCCAGCACTCTTCCAGCCACCACGTCAAGCTCACGGCTGGCTGGTCGGAGACAAGGGCTATCCGCTCTCCACCTGGCTCATGACTCCCCTCCGCAACCCCAACACTGCTGCTCAGCACTCATACAATGACAGCCATGCTGCAATGAGGAACATCATCGAGCAGACCATCGGCCTACTCAAGCAATGGTTCCACTGCCTTGACCGCGCGGGAGGAGCTCTCCAGTACTCAGCTGAGTGGGTGTCCCATTTCGTGGTGGTGTGCTGCATGCTGCACAACTTGGTCATCACGAGTGCACAGCCATTGCCACCAGGCATAGCAAAACCACCTCAGGAGGAGGAAGAGGGAGAGGAGGAGGAGGAGGAACAGCAGCGAGGGAGGAGGCAACCACTCAATCGGCCTTCCGGAAGGGCGATCCGTGACCGCCTCATCAGACTGCGGTTCCAACAAATTCTACCCCACATCCCGGTTGCTCACCACATCCCCATCATTCCATCCATTTCACTTGCCATATCACAGCGCAAAGCTGAAATGAGAGACACCACAAAATCAGCAACATTCCATTAATAAATTTATCAACATTCAATAAACAAATATATATAACTACAGTAGTAGCTAATCACTCTTGTGCAAACCCTTACTTCCCCTCTTTACAGTGCCTTTTCCTAATCTTCTGCTCCTACGTAGTGTCTCCCCAGTGGCTGCAGCAGGGCTGGTGGAAGGCTGCTGAGTGTCAGTGTCAGAGACTACAGATGGCCTTGCAGGAAGCCCTCGAAGGCCCGACTGTAAACTGCTCCACCTCAGGCTGGGCAGCGGCAGTCTGGGCTGGCTGGATAACAGGCAGCGACAAGGGCAATGGCAGAGTGGCAATGGTGGGAGCAGGAATGCTGTCATTCTGAGAGAGGACAGCAGGTTCCTGCTCCAGTGACACACTGCCACTCCCCCGGGGCAGCACCTCAGCATCCCTAGCAATCTGTTGGAGCACAGATTGCTGGCCTGCTGCGACACCGTGAGATCCCCGGTGGACTGTGTGTGACCCAGCGACGATGGCAGCAGTCAGAGCTTGCGTGGCATCAAGCTGAGACTGCATGAGAACAGTCTGAGACTCGATGGCAGCAACCACTGACTGCATTACAGCACTAAGACGTTGTGTAGCTTCTGCCTGTGCTGCAATGGATGCTGCCACATCGTCCATAGCACGCAGCATGAAGTCTCCACAGTCTCTCAGAGAGTCCACCATCCTTTGCAGACTGTCAAGGATGGGCTCCATGGTGTGCGCAGAGCTCTGCAATGTTGGAGGCGGACTCCCCCACGCTCCTTACCGACAGGCTCTCGGCACCCTTGCCATTGCACCTCTGATCTCCGTGTGCATGCCCATCACCCTTCTTGTGAATGCCTCCCCATCGAGGTCCTCTTCTGAGTCCTGTGCAGCAGAACTCACGCACAAACTCGCCCTCCGGGGAGCTGGCTCCTGAGCTACCCTTTCTCCCTGGCCTTGCTGCAACCCGCTCGTCCCTGGTGCATCGCCCAGTGCAGACCCCACTACTATACTAGCCTCTAAAGACCCAGTATCTGAGGTGGCGCCTACGGGTGAGACATGCGGTGACGTGGTGCTTTCTTCCTCCTCCTCTTCCGCCTCACTCTCACTGGGAAGCTCAGGGGCAGGCTGGTCTTCTGGTTGCTGATTACCTGAAAGCATAAAGGCAAAAGAGTCACGTTAAGATGAGAGCAGGGGGGCAGGAAGGGAGCAAGGAATGCAGACAGTATAATGAGCTGGAAAGAGGGAAAGGCTTGTGTTGTGAGGGGGAAGTGGGATGAGAGAAGGAGAGGGGATGAACATACCGTTGTTGCCCCCAAGGGGATCGATGTCGCCGACGGTCACCGCACCCACCACCTGGCACCCAATGACTCTCAGCACTCGCTCCTCCAGGTCTGTAAGTTGTTGGATGTCCACTTCACCCCCGCCTGTTCATTGCTGCTCCCTCCTATTGTGGGCCAGCTTGGCCTGCAAGAGAAAGGAAAGTGTGTGAGTGAGTGTGCAGCTATGTGTTTGGGAGATGTGCCTGCCATCAAATCAAATCAAATCAAATCAACTTTTATTGTCATTGTTAGTGCACAAGTGCAGTACAACGAAATGTAGGCTTGCGGCTCCCGAGAGTGTACATTTAGATTAAGACATTTAAACATTCCACATACATTTGGCTTGTAATACATTAACATAAACATAACCATAATAAAGTGCATTGGCAGATGTGCAGCGCTGCCATTGCCTGTGCTCGCTGCAAATGTGATAATTAGTCAGATTGTGACGTCAATCAGCATGCAATGCTGAACTGACACACGACCTGATATTTTGGACATCGCCGCTCCTTTTAACGCCTTCTCCAAAGCACGCACAGCTGTATGACGGACCCCCCACCAGCAACTCTTAAAGGGACACACACAACTTTGAGATATGTTTAGATTTTTGCTTTTGTAGTGGTTTCTTTCCTTTTTTTTTTATTCGTTCAAGGGATGTGGGCATCACTGGCAAGGCTGGCATTTATTGCCCATCCCTAATTGCCCTTGAGAAGGTGGTGGTGAGTCGCCTTCTTGAACCGCAGAGGGCAGTTAAGAGTCAACCACATTGCTGTGGGTCTGGAGTTACATATAGGCCAGACCAGGTAATGACGGCAGATTTCCTTCCCTAAAGGACATTCGTGAACCAGATGGGTTTTGACGACAATCCGGTAGTTTCATGATCACCATTACTGACACTAACTTTTAATTCCAGATTTATTTAATTGAATTAAATTCCCCAGCTGCCTTGTGGGGGGATCTGAACTCACATCTCTAGATCATTAGTCCAGGCCTCTGTATTGACTAGCCCAGTAACATAACCATTATGCTACCGTACCCTTATATTTGAGTACTGGCTTGGTGTAAGATATTTAAATAACTGAAAGTGTGAAGGGAGTGTAGGGAGTGCTGCTGGACGTTTGCAAGGCTTTGACTCTTAAAGGAAGGCTTCCGAGAACACCACTTGCTCCCAGTCCTGGGGGCTCTAGTTGCAGTCCCCCTTGGGTTGCAGCATGACATGGAGATAGGCAGCAAAGGGAACATGTTGCTCGCAGAGGGAGGAGGAGAAGGAAGAGGAATAAGTAGAAGAGGAGGAAGCAGAAGAGGAAGAACCAGAAGAGGAGGGAGCGGAAGGAAGGAGGCAACCCAGACAGCCCTTTTCTGGCTGGGGTATCTGGGATTGAAACATCCGCCTGTGGTACCAGTGACCACAACCCCAATTCCCCTTTCCACATTTATCCCACACCTTACCTTCCCTCTGTTACTGACCACCACAGTGTCCACTTGGCCACAATGCTGAAATAAAAGCCACCACAAAACAAACTTTCCAATCCAACTTTATCCATATATACATTCAATATTACATCAAAAAATCAACTGATCACCCTTGTGCATTCCCTTAGTGACTGTCTTGCGTGTGCTCTGGTGTTACCCAGTGGCTGCAGCGTGGCTAGTGGAAGGCTTCTGACTTTCAGTGGGAGACACTGCAGATGGCCTTGCAGGACAACCTCAAGGAGCTGTTGGCTGGTAGTGTCAAATCAAGTGATGGTGTTTCTTCTTCTTCTTCACTCTCCTCTCCCTCTTCTTGTTCAACCACTGGCTAGGCAGGCTGGATTTCTTGGGTGTCGGAAATGAGGAGGGCACAAGGGTAGGGTTGTGTTGAGGGTAGGGGGGTAAAGCAAGAGGTGCATGCTTACACCAAGTGCAGTTTGTAAATCAGAAGATATTGTGGGATGAGGGGGAAGTGGGATGTGAGAAGGAGGATAACGTATGAGGATACCGGCATTGTGTATTCTTTCAGCCCTGCCGCTGGCCAAGGGCTCAGCCATGTCCCTGCTAAGAATGGCCAGCATCATTTCCTCCAAAAGGGGTGAGGTGAAGCTAGGAATGGGAGGTGTGCCTCGTTTTTGGTAGAGATTGTTGGTAGGTGAGTGACTGGCGGGATCGTGCATCTAAAGAAAGGCCCTGTTGGCTTCAGGCGGGTGTCCTTGCCGCCTGCTCAGATGAGCAGGCTAAAATAGAAGACAGTGGAATCAATGAGGGACATTGGTGGGTATGTCACCTGGCCGATTTTAACTGCCTGCCCACCCAGCTTCCACCGGGCGAGTAGGGTTAAAATCGCCCCTTAAGAAAACAGTAGTGCAAACAACTGTGTGGATTCTATATCTGTTTCTGTAAAACAAAACTGGAGATGAGCTCAGAATAGAAATTTAAAATAGAAATCAATCTCAATCAGGCTGATACATATTTCTTTCAGAATACACACATTTCATAATCATAATCAACTTTATTGTCATTGTTAGTGCACAAGTGCAGTACAACGAAATGTAGGCTTGCGGCTCCCGAGAGTGTACATTTTGATTAAGACATTTAACATTCAACATTCATTTGGCTTGTAATACATAAACATAAACATAATAAAGTGCATTGGCAGATGTGCAGGCTTTAGAGTTTATTTGTAGAGTTCAGTAGGATGACAGCCCTGGGAAAGAAGCTGTTCCTAAATCTGGTCGTTCAGGTGCAAATGCATCTGTAGCGTCTCCCAGATGGCAGGGGGGCGAACAAACTGTGGCTGGGGTGGGTAGGGTCTTTGATGATGGTCAGTGACTGGTTGGGCACAATTGTGATCTTTGACATTGCAATGGAGCTGTCCCTTTCTGAAATTACTATTGCACATTCTGTTTAAGACATTTTTATTCTCTATATCACATGTGCACCTACAAAAAACCAGAAAGGTTCATACCCCCAAGAGGCTCCTCGCCTTTTGTATTTCATTCTGATTTCAGTAATATAAAGGGAGAAACTGACAATAGGTGTTTTCTGTGTGCCCAATTCATTTGATTTCCATGGTGATCAAGTGGCTATTAATCCATGGGATTCATTTTCTGACGATCGAGAGCACTTATGAATTGAGGTGTTCAATTTACTGTTAGGTGCTTTTATTTTATTGCAGTGAGGATAATGTCTGACACGAGTCTCATGCAGTTGCAAATGACCGACAGCAATAAAGGCCTGGATTTTAACCCGGAGACGCGTTCCGTGCGGGAGTAACGGGTTTCCCGAAAGTCCTGCAGTTTTTAAACTGCAGGGCTCCTTTAATTTTTTTTCTATGTGTAGCCAAGTGGGGAAAATGCAGTGAATATTTAAGTCCACTAGATGGCGTGGTTCATTTTCCCCTTTAGTAATTTGAACAAGGAGAAAAGGGTTATGGGTAGGACCATGTGATGCCAAAGGAACCTCCTCTTTCTTCACAGCTTCCATTTTCTACATCCAGCGTGAGAGATTGCTCTGAAGAGAGCTGGGGTGAATATGACTTTTGAAATGAACTTATTCTGTGTAAAGTACAACTAAAACAGTATTAAGTGCAACCCAGACATAGTTTTAAAGTGATATGGTTTCCCAAATCACTCGATACCACGGGGATGCTTGCAGATTGT
This sequence comes from Somniosus microcephalus, assembly GCF_052327205.1. NCBI lineage: Eukaryota > Metazoa > Chordata > Chondrichthyes > Squaliformes > Somniosidae > Somniosus > Somniosus microcephalus. The sequence continues at coordinate 199,297,344 of NC_140996.1, read as the reverse complement.
CCCACCATGTGCTGGTGTTAACACTTGCTAAAATTGTTGTTGAGTCCTTGGGGGCTACGTTGCGAATGAGTTTAATATTCTGTGTTTTCTTGTACGATGTAACAAGTGATAACGGGACATAAGAATGTATTGTACTATTGGTTTTGTTTTGTATAATGAGTGTTAGCTAACTAACTAACTGCACCTGTGGTTTGCCTCATGTTCTGTTCTACAGCAAGCCACTGCCATATTTTATCGACTGTGTTTTCTTGTATTTGCCGTATTTCCGTCTTTTCCGTATTTTATACAATTAAATGTGGCTTTATGTATTTACAACTACATCCTAAGCCTAGAACCTAAGTTATCAATTCAGAATAAAAAACCCCAGAAAAAAGAAAGTTCTGTGTCCTGTGCTGCTCCATTTTGCCAGGCTACACATTTTGGTACCAGGAGTGGGGTCTGTGTCCTGAAACTTACGTAGTTCCTCTTTAGAGTAACCGGGAAGTGTTGGTGTGTTACCCTGCGACTCACTACGCTCAGTACTTTCTTCTGCGTCCGAAACACGGTACCAGGAGTGGGGTCTGTTAGCTTGGAGTTTCTCAGGCTCGGTAAAGAAAAAATACATAAAATACGGCAGTGGGGGAAGAGCGGTGTGGTGCCAAGTGGACCTGGAGACGGACGGAGAGTGCTGCCTGGGGTTGCTAAGGAGGACCAGACCAGACAGACGGGATCCAGAGGGCGCCAGGACCAATCTGGGAGAGGACCCATCAAGGCACCGAGGAGGGACACCATTGGAGAAGAATCATCGCAGCTGCCATCCCATTCAGTGGCTTTCAGGGACTTGTGAACTGAGTCAAAATGTTAGAGTCTCCTGATGAGGAGGTTGGCGCTCACACTTCGGATGGTGAGGACAATACCTCTAGTGTGGGTGAGGGCAACCGGATAGATGAACTCAAGTCACAGATTTCAGAGTTGAAAAAAAACCATGACCAAGCAATGGCAATTATTGCCACTCTAGGTAATGGGGCAACCAAGTCATATGTGTATGTACCTAGAGAGCGTCAGATCCAACCATTCAGTGGTGAGGTATCTAAAGATAGTCGTTCAGTTGATGAGCTCATTGAAGAGGTTGAAAGTGTACTACGAGCTAGAGATCAGACTCCTGCAGAGCAGGTAGATTTCATTCGATCTTTGTTGAGGGGGGCAGCCCTACAGGAAATTAGGTTACGGTTGGGTGGAGAGTCTAAGCAGCCCAGTGACCTGTTCAGTTACCTAAAGGGGGCTTTCACCGAAAAACGCAGTGAGTCTCAGCTGTTAGAAACTTTCTATGGACGCAAGCAAGAAGAGGGTGAAGATTTCCAAGAATACTCACATGCACTCTCTCAGATTATTAGAGCTGTGGTAAAGCAATCACCAGATGCTGTGCCGAACACAAAACGGGTTGTCAGAAACAGATTTGTTGATGGTGTTAGAGATCCCTCACTCCGGAGAGAGTTGCGCAAGTTTATATGAGGCAACCCCCAGTCTACCCTGTTTGATGTACGTGAGGAAGCTGTCTTATGGTCCTTAGAAGACCAGCCCTGTAGCACTAAAGTTGCAAAGAGCAAGAATGTAGTGTGTGACAGTACGGGGAGGGATCTTCAGTGTTCTGCCATTGGGGTACCAGGCAGCCAGGCTGTCACTTTACAGGATGTTCTTAAAGTGGTGGCGGAGCAGGGTAAAGCTATCGGGGAACTAACAGAGGCAGTACGGGGTCTTGCTCTACAGAAGGAAAACACTGGTAATGACAAGGTTGGGAAACCTAGAGCCAAGCCAAAGTTCACTGATGAAGGTCAGCCTATTTGCTTTAAGTGTAACGGGGTGGGACACATTGCCAAACAGTGTCCTCAGAAGCACAAGGTAGCAAACACATCCACCGATACCGGCTGGGGTGCAGGAAAACTAGCTCCCTCGATTGCCATGAGCCGGGCAATGCGAGGAAAACCTACAGGCTCTCAGAACAGTACTTGTATTCGTGACAGATTTCTTGACCGTGCAATAGGTAAATGTCCAGTAGTAGATCTCAAGATTGGGGGGGTTACTGCTAACTGTTTACTGGATACCGGGAGCCAAGTCAGCACTATTACTGAAGGTTTTTTCAGAGAGCACCTACTTGGGAGGGATGAGGATATGCTGTCTACAACCGGGTGGCTTAAGATCACTGCCACCAACGGGTTGGACATTCCCTACTTGGGCTACCTTGAGTTAGACGTTGAAACTATGGGCATAACCTTACCCGAGTGTGGTTTCCTGGTAGTCAAAGAGCATCAGCAGTCACAGCCTGCAGCACCAGGTCTTATTGGTATGAACATCATCAGCCGATGCAGACAACTAGTTCATGCTGAGTTTGACACTACTCTAGGGGGAAAGTTAGATTCAGATTGGAGGGAAGCATTTCAGCAAGTACAACAGTGTAACATCACTCCAAAGTCGTCATCTGTCCGTGTAGCTGGTAGGGGTTCTGTACATGTGCCTGCGTCTTCCATAGCTACAGTGTCTTCCATAGCTACAGTCTATGTAAAGGGACTTAAAACTCAGTCAGGTGACAGCACTAAAATGCTGTTGGAGCCAGGTAACACACCATTGCCTGGTGGCCTGGTAGTTGTCCCCACTCTAGTTGAATCAAAGGGACATTTATTTCCAGTGCAGGTGGTAAATTTCTCTGAGGAGGATGTGTGGTTAAGCCCCAGGACCAGGCTTGGTATTCCGACTCAGGCAGAGTGTGTAGACAAAGACAAATCACCAAAGCTACACCAAATGGGAAAAACACACAATAGAAGCCCTACATGCAGAATTCTGCCGAAGCATCCTTCGCATCCAAAGAAAAACGCCAACAAATGCATGCAGAGCCGAACTAGGCAGATACCCACTGATAATAAACATCCAAAAACGAGCACTAAACTTCCTAAATCACCTCAAATCTAGCTCCCCAGACACCCTTCATTTCAAAGCATTTCAGACCCAAGAGCTAAACCCAGAAAAGGGTCCCCTGAGTCAGCTGCTACTGAAACTAAGTACTCAGCCGGACCCTGACCAACCCCAGACCAACACAGCCGTCCAAACACCAATCCGAGTGAACCAAATCATTAAACAATGCAAAGAAACCTACCTGGAACATTGGAACAAAATAACCGAAAGCCAAAGCAGATTAGAATGTTACCGGGCCCTAAAAAGAGAATATAAACTGGCAGACTACCTCACGACCATCAGAGACACAAAACAGAGACAGGCCCTCACCAGGTACAGACTAAGCGACCACCAACTGGAAATTGAAAAAGGCAGATACAAGAAATCCTGGCAGCCTAGAGAGAATAGAATATGCGATCAATGTCTGGCCGGCGAGGTTGAAACAGAAATGCATTTCCTCCTAAAATGCGAAAAATTCAACACATCAAGAAACATATTATTCAACAAGCTAAGCCAAACAACCCCAGATTTCAAGGAATTGGATGACCTGTCAAAATTGAGATTAGTCCTGGGAGAAGGAGACAGACCATACCTTGGGGCCAAATATGTAACAACATGTCACAACCTGAGGACTGTTTAAAATTAAGACTGTTTAAAATTAATATTGAACGTACCAAATGAAGTACAAAGACTGTTTAAAATTAATATTGTTTAAAAGTAATATTGTATGTACCCAACAAATGTCAAATCGATTGACACCTACAAAATGTTTGAAAATGTACCTTTTTGCTATGTAAGCTTTGGCAATATGGTTCTCTGTAAACTTTCATGCCAATAAAGCATTTGAATTTGAATTTGAATTTGAATTTGAATTTGACTCCTGTGAGGTGCGATTTCAACGCATCTCCGCTGACACAGAGGAAGTAACTGTTGGCAGAAAAGAAGGACAGATGACAGACCAAGACATTCAGTTGCTTTTGGACAAACTACACATAGGTGGCACACAGGGCCAACAAGCAGAGTTAGGTGCACTTTTAGCCAGGTATTCGGAAGTATTTGCTTTTAAGGATGAGGACCTAGGCTACACTGATAAAGTTGAGCATGAGATTAACTTGGTAGATGACGTACCAGTTACAGAGCCATACCGTCGTGTCCCACCTACACTGTACAAAGAGGTGAGGGACCACATCACTAAGCTTCTAAGAAAGCGTGTCATCCAGGAGAGCAATAGTTCATACGCTTCACCCATAGTGGTAGTTCGTAAGACTGATGGAGACATACGACTATGTGTTGACTTTAGGAAACTAAACTCAAAAACCAGACGTGACGCATTTCCTTTGCCCCGCATTGACGAGAGTTTTGATGCCCTTCATGGTGCAAAGTTCTTCTCTGTTGTGTATGTAACCGTTTACCTTTAAGGGAACTATAGAATGTGACCGTTCGCCTTTAAGAGCACTACTTCAGGGTGGCACTATTTATTGGCTCATGTATACTGTAATACCGATAGTGACCACACCAGTATATAAGGGTTGTGATACGTTAACTAGGGCAGAAATCGCCCAGACCTCTGAATAGTAAAGACCTGTTTTGTTTGTACTTCTAAAGTCTCTGAAGTTATTTACTGCACAACTTACAGACTTTACAATGGCGACGAGGCCGATCGTACCCTGCGGCAACAGTAGTTCCTAAGCAACTAAGGAGCGTCGAAGTGAGGCACCCGCCCTCGTCGTTCTGCTGGGTGAAAACTCGAGGCTGCAGCGATAGCAAAGAGGAAGATTTTGGCATTGAAAACTTCCATCTGCAACAGGCACTGACGGTCCCTTCTGCCACAGTGAGGAGCGAGCCGATCGACAAGAGAGGCAAGGCTGCCACGGACTGTGAGTAAGGGAACAGTAAAAGAAAATAAGGAAGGAGTAAAACCAGAGGATAAGGGCGGTACACTCGACCACGGTCGAGGGGGAAAGGAGCCAGACAAAGTCGGGTCCAGAGGCGCTGAGACCGGGAGCAGGCCGGGTGAGACAGAGCCGAGAAATCGGGAATTGGCCGAGAGCCAGTTCAGAGGCTGTAACTGTCCGCCGTCATCGGGGGTACCCGGAGCCGGTTGCCTGCCGCGGGAAGGAGAGCGCTGAAGCCGACGCGCGGGCTGGGGATCTGAAAGCCAGCGGAGAGCGCTGAAGCCGACGCGCGGGCTGGGGATCTGAAAACCAGCGGAGAGCGCTGAAGCCGACGCGCGGGCTGGGGGTCTGAAAGCCAGCGGAGAGCGCTGAAGCCGACGCACAGGCTGGGGACCGGTAGCCAGCGGCCGTCGCCCGCGGGGGAAAGTGTACCCCTCCCGCCAGGGGAAGAAGCGGGAAACCGCCATTGCCGTGGGCGGGGAGAACAGAAAAGCGCGGGGAAAACCGCCATTAAAGTGGGCGGGGAGAGCGAGAAGCGAGGGAAAGCCGCCATTTTTCGCGGGGAAACCGCTGAAGAAGAAGGAAGAAGCGGGAAACCGCCATCTTGGAAATTATTAAGAATTTCAGGAAAGTAATAAGATTTTTCAGAAAGGCTGGTGTGTTCTCAAGAAGAGAGGGAAAATAAGTATAAGTACAGCAATACTTGTGGTGTTCTCAAGAAGAGAGAAGAAAATTAATTAGAATTTTCAGAAACAAGAAATAAGTAAAGCAATACTTGTGGTGTTCTCAAGAAGAGAGAAGAAAATTAATTAGAATTTTCAGAAACAAGAAATAAGTAAAGCAATACTTGTGGTATTCTCAAGAAGAGAGAAGAAAATTAATTAGAATTTTCAGAAACAAGAAATAAGTAAAGCAATACTTGTGGTGTTCTCAAGAAGAGAGAAGAAAATTAATTAGAATTTTCAGAAACAAGAAATAAGTAAAGCAATACTTGTGGTGTTCTCAAGAAGAGAAGAAAATTAATAATAAGTAAAGAAATACTTGTGCTGTTCTCGGAAAGAGAAGAAGATGCCTAAGCGAGGAAATATTAATGATTTTAATGCTGAAATAGAAGACAGGGCCACGTATGGGGAACGCATAGGAATATATTGCGTAGCCATATACGCCAAGGCAATAACTTTGTTAAATTCGATGGGAGCAAAAACATACGGGCTCTTGAAACATCTAATAGCACCAGTTAAACCAGTGGACCAGACCTTCGAAGAGATCGTAGCAGTGCTGAAGGATCAAATTACTGCAAGCATTTCCAAATGCTACCGTTGTGGAAAGACAACGCACGACCAGAATCAGTGCTGGTTTAAGAATCAAGAGTGCAGGAAATGTGGCAAACTGGGTCACATCGCGAAGGTATGCAGGTCCAGAAAGAAGACCAACAAACAAAGGAAGCCACCACCACAAGAAAAGTACAACAAGGTGCATCAGGTGGCTGAAAAGAGTTCAGACGAACAAAATTCAGACTCAGACCCAAACAGCCAGGAGCTGGATAGTCTGAGAATCCACCATGTGGGTAAAGTAACTGATCTACAGTTGATCTGGGTCACACTAAAAATAGCGGGAGTCCAAGTACGAATGGAGCTGGACACGGGATCAGCTGTATCCGTCATCAACCAAAAGGACTATCACCGGCTATTCTCTCACATACCCTTAAGAAATACAAAATGTGTATTACAGACATACACGGGGCATCATGTATACCCCCTGGGAAAAATACGAGTCAAGGTGAGAGATGGGGTAAAGAACACCCACGAATGTATCTGTACGTACTACCTGAGGGAGGACCACCACTTCTGGGACGGGAGTGGATCAAGAAAATAGACATGGAATGGCACTACCGACAAGCAATGACGAGTGAGGACTCGGTGCAGACAAGCAGCTCAGACTCCGAGCCGGAAGATGATAAGTCCAGCTTATGTATGAAAAACAAGATTAACATGAACTCACGGACTAAGGTTGGGAAATCGATGGCGTGCATAAAGACAGAGAATTCTGAGTCTGTTCAAGCTACAGACAGATGCATTACGGAGGAACACCGGGCTAGAACTCAACGTTATGTCAAAGTACAACGACAATTAGAACAGTTGAGTGCCCGTCTCCTACAAGAGATGGAAAAGGTGAAAAAGTTCTGGGACACCGAATGGGAGTCCCTGGAAAGACAACAGAGACAGCCCGCTCAAGCAGAGAGCGACCATAGAGCCATCGTGGTCAAGTACCAATCACATCTCCCTGAGGCTGTTCAGGAACTAGAATATACACAGAACGATCCAAAGGAAGAGGAATCTTCAGGAAGTCAGGATGGTATTCCAGTTCACCTCTACGACTTGTTGCAAGCAGAGTGTAACGAGTTGAAAGAACAGTATGAACAGGCTCGGACTACAATCCTGGAAGGGGTTAACTTGGCAACTTCCGAAAAGCTCGTGTTAGTGAAAGAACATGAACGACTAAAGGTTGACCGTAAGCAAGAATTACAAAGTCTGCAGGAAATGTTTGATGAGCTTCAGGCCAAGGCTGACTCATCGTTAGGGATTCAATCCATAGGAAAAAAATTAGTGGTGGAAGACATACCAGAACAGGGAATTCAGGATGTCCAAGAACTCGTTAAATTATTAAAGGAAACACAAAATAAATATGAAGCGGCAATGGCCGAGGTCCAACGACTTGAAGAACAGATGCAACTGGAAATCTTTTCAGTGGAAGAAAAGGGAACTGTAAGAAACACAGAGACCGTAAGAATGGGCCATGAACATGAGCTTAAATCGTCAGAGGAGAAGGGTTTGGAGCTCTCAAAAGTTATTGAAATAGCCGAGGTTGCAACACAGACGGAGAAGATGGCAGCAGAGCAACCCTTAGATACCAAAAGTACGCTGACTCATGTCAAGGTTGAACAACAGAACGCTGAAACAACTGCTCCGGTAGAGGGATTGAATAGTCCGATCAATCAATCTCCAAAGGAAGTTGAAGTATTAAAATCACAAATGAGGTCTTTAGTAAACAACTTGCTGAAAGCCCAGGAAAAGTTAGAGGAAGCGGAACACGTGAAGAAGTCTCTTCAGGAAAGATGTCTGGATTTGGAACAAAAATTGGCTGACGTCCAGCTGGGTAGGGAGGATATAGAAGACCCTCTCGCTGGCCTAGCTCAGGACGACTCCGAATATTACTATGTCCTGTCCTGCCCAACTTGTAACTTCGACTCCCACCATACAGAAATCATGGAGGAGCACCGAAAGTCTACGGAACATCGGGAGAAGGTGGCTCTACTACGGAAAAAGGAGGAAGAGAAGGAGGAACTGCGCATACAGCTGGCAGCTGACAGTGGAGCCCAGAGAGTCTCCAAGAAGCAGAAAAGGAAAAGTCAAAACAGAAGATGACCCATCTGAACCATGATTACCTCTACCAGATCACACACGTGGTCGTCCCTCCGAACGGAGCCAATTCAGTTCGGAAGTTCAAACTGTTAAACCCATGGAAGGACTATTGAATGAGTCACTCCAGCAATGTGAACCGACTACACCACAGAGACTGAATCTATGAACTGTTTTCCACAGAGACTGAATCTGTGATCTGTTTTGACATGAAGATATATATGTTATTATGTTATGTTAAACATGAAGTTATATGACGTTGACTCCATCGAGAGTATATCTGTAAATTGTTATATGACGTTGACTCCATCGAGAGTATATCTGCAACCTGTTTATATAAAATTGAAGATTGTATGTTTAACGGGATTCTGTAAGTAATAAGCTAGGAAGGGAGGAGTGTTGTGTATGTAACCGTTTACCTTTAAGGGAACTATAGAATGTGACCGTTCGCCTTTAAGAGCACTACTTCAGGGTGGCACTATTTATTGGCTCATGTATACTGTAATACCGATAGTGACCACACCAGTATATAAGGGTTGTGATACGTTAACTAGGGCAGAAATCGCCCAGACCTCTGAATAGTAAAGACCTGTTTTGTTTGTACTTCTAAAGTCTCTGAAGTTATTTACTGCACAACTTACAGACTTTACATTCTCGACCATTGATCTTGCAAGTGGGTACCACCAGGTTGCTGTTCGTGAAAGTGACAGGCCTAAGACTGCTTTTACAACTCCTTTTGGCCTTTTTGAGTACCTCAGAATGCCTTTTGGTGTCTGTAATGGACCTGAGACTTTTCAACGACTTATGCAAGCGACTATGAGCGACTTAGTGTTCCACATCCTATTGGTGTATTTAGATGACATCCTTGTGTTCTCTCAGACCTTCCCGGACCATTTAGAGAGGCTTGAGACAGCTCTAAGATGACTGAAAGAGACAGGCTTGAAAGTAAAGCTTGAAAAGTGTCACTTCCTGCAGCAGGAAGTCAGGTTCCTTGGGCATCAAATTTCAGGGGAGGGTATAGGGACAGATCCAGAGAAAATTGCCGCCGTAAAGAAGTGGCAGGTCCCCAGTACAGTCAAAGATCTGAGGTCATTTCTTGGCTTCTGTAGTTATTACAGGAGGTTCATTGAGGATTTTTCTAAACGAGCTGGCCCTCTCCATGACGTAGTCAATGCATGCCTTAGGGAAGACAGCCCAGCAAAAGCAAAACGGTTGTTTGAAGGTTCATGGACAGCTGAGTGCCAAGCTGCTTTCGAACAGTTGAAAGAAAAGCTGATCAGTGCTCCAGTGTTAGGTTATGCAGATTTCACTCAGCCTTTCATTGTAGAGACGGATGCCAGTAACCTAGGATTAGGTGCCATCCTCCACCAGCAGCAGGGAGATAGGAAGAGAGTGATAGCATATGCCAGTAGGAGGCTCCGTAATGCTGAAAGAAATGACAGAAACTACAGCAGTATGAAACTAGAGCTCCTCGCCCTCAAATAGGCTGTTTCAGAGAAATTTCGAGGTTACCTTCTAGGTTCCAAGTTCACTGTCATAACAGATAACAACCCCCTGTGTCACCTTTCTACAGCTAAGTTAGGTGCTGTTGAGCAAAGATGGGTGGCTCAGTTAGCTGTTTTTGACTTTGACGTCAAGTACCGCCCAGGCCGCTGTAATGCAGCAGCAGATGCCCTCTCTAGGCAGCCGTTAGCAGGGGAGCCTGAGTCAGACAGTGGGGATGCAGACTATGATGATTGTGTGGCCATATGTGATGTCATTCACAAGGGAACAGCTCTAGGACCAGACTTAGTGACAGCAGGAGTCAAGTGCTGTAAAGTCAGACAGATCCGTGTTTCGGACGCAGAAGAAAGTACTGAGCGTAGTGAGTCACAGGGTAACACACCAACACTTCCCGGTTACTCTAAAGAGGAACTACGTAAGTTTCAGGACACAGACCCCACCCTCAGCGTGTTTAGGAAGTTTTGGGGTGAGCAGCGAAAGCCAACTTACAAGGAGAGGTCGCAGTTATCCAAGCTAGTATTATCCACGTTAAAGCAGTGGCACCGTATTTGTGAGCAAGATGGCTTGTTGTACCGTGTAATCGAGGATGTCCATGTTGGTGAATGTCACCAGCTACTACTGCCCTCAAGTCGTGCTTGAAGGTGTGCATGATCGTATGGGCCATCAGGGAATAGAGCGCACACAGAACCTTTTGAGACAGAGATGTTTTTGGGTTGGGATGTATGAGGATGTGGAACAGTGGGTCAAGAAATGCGAGAGGTGTGTTTTGACAAAAATGCCCCACCCCAAGATACATGCCCCTATGAAATCATTTCTAGCCTCCCGGCCCCTTGAAGTAGTTGCTGTAGATTTCACCATGCTGGAACCGGCCTCTGATGGTCGTGAGAATGTGTTAGTGGTGACAGATGTTTTCACTAAATTCACACAAGCCTTCCCTACTCGGGACCAAAAGGCTGATACCACGGCAAAAGTCCTTCTCAAAGAGTGGTTCATGAAGTATGGGGTCCCAGAAAGATTGCATTCAGACAGAGGTCGAAATTTTGAGAGTGAAATCATTGCCGAGCTGTGTAAGCTTTATGGTGTAAAGAAAACCCGCACTACCCCACACCACCCGGAAGGAAATGCTCAATGTGAGAGATTCAACAGATTTTTACATGATCTTTTGCGTACACTGCCTCCAGAAAAGAAACGCCGCTGGCCTGAGCACTTATCTGAGTTGGCGTATGCCTACAATGTAACACCCGATGCTACGACTGGCTACTCACCGTACTATCTGCTTTTCGGGGTTCATCCACACCTTCCTGTAGATGCTTTATTAGGTCAGGAGCAAGTGTTAGACAAGAAACATGAGTGGTTGGTTGTCCACCAAGAGCGTTTGAATGAGGCACATGCAAGGGCAAGAGAGTACACTGAAAAGAAATCAGCTCAAAGAATTGAACTTAACAAAGACAAAGTGTACTGTCCAACCATTGAGGTGGGTCAGCTGGTATACTTACGACACAGGCCTTTGGGTAGGAACAAAATTCAGGATGCTTGGGGTCCTACTGTGTACAGAGTGGTGGAGGTACAGGGCACTACACATGCAGTTGAGCCTTTAGAGGGCGGTCCTTTAAAAAGGGTCCATAGGGTTAATCTTAGGCCATGTGTTACCCCTGTCCCTGAGCCTAGGCGGATGAGAACCAAGTCCCCTGTCACCGTACCCCCTGTCACTCTTTTGACAGAATCGTTGCCAGAGCCCTCTGATACTGAGTTTGTTGTGGTAGAGGAAGTCACCTATCCAGAGTTAACTCAGGAGGAAAAAGTAAACAATGATCCTGTTGGTAACGCCCAAGATGTACAGGAATCAGAGGCTGTTTCTGAGCCAGAGCATTCAGATCCTTCTGAGTGTGGGACTGAGGTTGAGGTACCCATTCCGGCTCCTCGCAGAACTAAAAGAGCCAATGCTGGGGTAAATCCTAACCCGTACCATTTGCCTCAGTCAGCCTGTAATGCAGTCTCACTCAGTCCTGAGGTGTTCTCTCATGTTTTATCTAGTCTGGGTGCTGCATTTTTTTCGAGAAGCTGTAAAAGAAGTTAAAAACTGGTGCTAAGTCGCCGAGGACGTTGACTTTAAAGTAGGGGAGAATGTAGCCAAGTGGGGAAAATGCAGTGAATATTTAAGTCCACTAGATGGCGCGGTTCATTTTCCCCTTTAGTAATTTGAACAAGGAGAAAAGGGTTATGGGTAGGACCATGTGATGCCAAAGGAACCTCCCCTTTCTTCACAGCTTCCATTTTCTACATCCAGCGTGAGAGATTGCTCTGAAGAGAGCTGGGGTGAATATGACTTTTGAAATGAACTTATTCTGTGTAAAGTACAACTAAAACAGTATTAAGTGCAACCCAGACATAGTTTTAAAGTGATATGGTTTCCCAAATCACTCGATACCACGGGGATGCTTGCAGCTTGTCCCACCATGTGCTGGTGTTAACACTTGCTAAAATTGTTGTTGAGTCCTTGGGGGCTACGTTGCGAATGAGTTTAATATTCTGTGTTTTCTTGTACGATGTAACAAGTGATAACGGGACATAAGAATGTATTGTACTATTGGTTTTGTTTTGTATAATGAGTGTTAGCTAACTAACTAACTGCACCTGTGGTTTGCCTCGTGTTCTGTTCTACAGCAAGCCACTGCCGTATTTTATCGACTGTGTTTTCTTGTATTTGCCGTATTTCCGTCTTTTCCGCATTTTATATAATTAAATGTGGTTTTATGTATTTACAACTACATCCTAAGCCTAGAACCCAAGTTATCAATTCAGAATAAAAAAAACCCAGAAAAAAGAAAGTTCTGTGTCCTGTGCTGCTCCATTTCGCCAGGCTACATATGGTTTCCTACCCACAGGCAGCCTGATTAACAGGCTAGAGCCCTATCAGGCAAGGGAGCCTGCAGCACAAGGCCGCAGTCAAGGAGAGCAGGTAGGTCTAGTGGGGGGAGTTCTGATCGCAGGCGGGGTCACGATCGCGAGGGTGGGCTCCTTATCGCGGGGGGCGGGGGGGGGTCCTGATCGCGAGGTGGGGTGGAGTTGGGTCCGATGCTGGGCGGGGGCTCCGATGGTGGTCGGGACGGGGGGGAGCATATAGATCACGGCGGGGTGGGGGCGGGATTTACTGGATAGCTTGTTAGGTCTGGAGGAAACACTCCTGCTCCTCCTGGCCCACAAGCAGTGCTGTAAAGGCACTTGCCTCATGGATTCAGCCCTTCTTGCCTCCTTTCACCTGCCCGGTTTCCCGAGGCCAGGGAGACCCGGCCGACTGTGGTTAAAAATAGAATCACGGTTAAAAGGAAGGAAGGCAGCGTCATCATTATAATATTTAAATGACCAAGCCGCCTCCCGCAAGCGGACTGGTTGCCCGCCCCTCATCCCACCTCCATTAAAACCGGAAGTGGGCGGATTCGAGGGGGGGTTGGGTTCCTGTTTCAGATTTCTTTTTGAATTTTAACCTCTGACCCGACCCCAACCCACCCGTTTTTGGGAGTTAAGGTTCAGCCCAAAGACTCAGTTTTTCACTCGTCTTCTAATCTGCCCCCAGAGCTACGATCCTCTTCACTGGCCCGCTAAGCATACTAAACTGGTTTACCCAGTCAGTGCACTTGTATTATGATATAAAATTGCTTCATGACATTAGCACGTGTGAGTTGCTGGTCTGGTTCAGCATCGATTTCCCCAGCCCTCTGACTCCAATTTTTTTCAAAGCGTTGTTTTTGTTAAACGGAAGCAATAATTGTTTACAATTGAACAATCATGTATATTGTCTTTTGCCTCTGCTCTCCTGTAGGCCTATTGGAGGCCAGCAAAAGGAGAGTGGATCTTCCTTCTCCTAATCAACTTTCAATGGGCGACATACACCATCTGACCACGTGTTATGCGGACATCAGCATTTTGGAGCCATTAGGGCCGATTATCCAAGTTCATGCTGCCAGTGGCAACTCACGCCTGCTCCCAGCGTGAACTCAAAATTACTCCCAGTGCCCGTATATACAAATGAAAATGAATTGGCTGTTAACACTGCCGATCACTGCTGAATCCGGTGATCCAATATGCTTGATCTTCTATATCCAAAACTATTAGTAGTTATTTAGGATCCTGATAGACTTCTGGCAGTGCCGATTATTCTGTTTACTGCACTTCTTCTATTAAATAGTCTTCTCCACCCAGTACTGGAAACCTGAACTACCCTGTAACAGTGGACTATCTAAATGTCAGGTATTCCTGAATTTGGACTCTGGTTATGATAATTTTAAGAAATGTGTAGTATCTTCATTTATCAGTAAGAGGTGTTTTTTTTGTTCCTGCAATAAACCAAAAAAAGTAAAGTTAACAATTTAGAGTTATTGGTGTTACTTACCATTGCTAGCAATTTTTGAAATGCATCGATGACAAGCCTTTTCCACGCCAGCAGACATTGTTCTAGCCTTTCTCTAATGTTTCTGAAAACAAAACAAAATGAAGAGTTTCTGTAAACATCGTCGACAGTTTAAAACTTTCAGTTTGCAAGTGACTGTATTAAGATGCTGGCCTAGAAATTGCGGTCGAAGGCGTACCTCCGGAGTACGCCTCCAACCCGCAAAACAATTCCGAAAGTACCTCCTGGTGCCTAAGCTATTAAGAGTTGCGGTCTCAGACCTCGAGGCGTAATGGCCCACGGATCCCAGGGACGCAGGCGTTTCGGAAGCGTACCTGGGATCACTTGGGCCTGGTCCTTCAATGGCAAAGGGGAGTTCCATTGCAATAATTTACGAAGGGAATCACCTAATAAAATGCAGTGGAATCCTGGAATGTAAAAATTATACAATATACAGAATTGCAATTTTATTCATAAGTTCCTTCATTGCACCAAACCCAATAAAAATTTAATTTTTTCACAATAATGTCACACATTATTAAAACAGTAATCAGGGCCAATATTTGCATAAACTCATTTAATAAAGTGTATATGCATAATTTTGGATATGTAAATGCTTAATTTAAGGCTTAGATATCCCCTTACGCTGATGCAAGCAGGCCCCATGCCTGCTTGCATCAACCGTAAGATTTAGGTGGGCAATTGCTGGCCAGTCGCTGGGCAAATAGCCCAATTCTGCCCCAGCAATACTCAGTTTTCAGGCAGTTTGGATGATCTGTCAAGGTATACATGCGGAAATCTGGAACTTACGGGGCATTTCAAAGAGAATATGACGGCGTACTCTGAGAGTACACCATCGCAGACACCACAATTTCAGGGGGATTATATTCAGACTTTTTAACAAATGGTAGCGCTCTTGCCTCTGAATCAGTAGGTTTTGGGTGTTAGATTTTAGAGTCTTTTCTACCATTCTTATTCTAGAATTTATGGCTTCCATATTTTAGGTTACCATCTGGAGTTAAGTCCCAACTCCCTATGACTTTGAGAGTCACATCACTAGTTTATGTTTTGTTATGTACCCAGGATAACAAACAGAATGAAACCTTTTTAATAATTACAAAAGCAAATTACTGCGGATGCTGGAAACCTGAAATAAAAGCAGAAGATGCTGTAAATATTCAGCAGGTCAGGCAGCATCTGGAATTATATTATATCACTTCTGGAAAGAAATAAAAGATCCCAATCCCAATGTTAAATTACTATTCTTCTGAATTATCTTTTTAATCTATGCAGTCATTCTTTACTTACATTTCTCACCACTTCAACATTTCTCCTTCAACAGCACTCAAAAACCTGCAACCTTCACCACCTAAAAAGACAAGGGCAGCAGGCGCATGGGAACACCACCACCTCCAAGTTCCCCTCCAAGTCACACACCATCCTGACTCGGAAATATATCGCCGTTCCTTCATCGTCGCTGGGTCGAAATCCTGGAACTCCCTCACTAACAGCACTGTGGGATTACCTTCACCACACGGACTGCAGCGGTTCAAGAAGGCAGCTCATGGGCAATTAGGGATGGGCAATAAATGCTGCTGGCCTTGCCAGCGCCGCCCACATCACATGAACGAATAAAAAAAAAACCTGCAGAAAATGAACTGAACTTAATTCTCAAAAATTTCTAGCAGATTGTCTCAGCTTAATTCATACCCATGCCCAACTCAATGGGGTCGATTTTCTCGAAGCTGTCGGGAAGAAGGCGGGACTACAACGTTCAGGTTTTAGACCCGCCTACATCGACATCCGGCCAATCCGCGCGATTTTCCCTTGATTGACCTTGTTGAGCCCGCCCAGCGGGCTCAGCAGGCCAATTAAGGGCCACCCGGCAACAGGTGACGTCACAGACTGCAATTTCATCTGTCAAGAGTTCTTGACAGATGAAATATCAGTGTTTCACAGCTGTTTGAAGCTGCCAAACACTGGCAGTCTGAGTTCTAACATGAGTCCTTCTGCACAGACTCAGTTAGAACTCTCAGCAGCACTCAAAGCTGCAGGCTGTCACTTTTCACAGATCGCAGCCATTCAGCTTTAAGTGCCGGCTGAGTGATGGGCTCCCGACGCCTACAGGAAGAAAGGCTGTTAAGGTAAGTACAGGTAAGTAAAAGTTCTTTACACACTTTAGACACACCAAACACACTTACCTTTGCACTCATGCACCCATCACTCACCTGAACACCGACATCGCGACCCCTCCAACTCCTTCAACCCGACGGCCCGCCTGCTCTAACCTGGCGTGGTTTGGAGCCGTCGGGAATCCCACACGAAACCCCTCAAAATAGGGATTAGGCTAAAAACTGCCTGTTAACTACCTGTTAACAGGCAGTTAATTGGCACTAATCCCTTCCCGCCTGGGGTCGGCGGGTCCCAGTGCGGGGCGGGTATCCGCCGCCTCTGAAACTTGCATGGAGCAGGGTTTTGGGCGGGATGGTGTCGGGACCCCTGAATTCGGGAGTTCCCCCCCCCCCACACGCTTGAAACCCCGCCTGATGGCTCCAGGAAAATCGGCCCCAATGTGTTGAACAGCACAGGCACACATTTAATCCCCCAACTGTTGTGGACTGAATAACTGATTCACAAATAATTGGCTGCCATGCACCTAACTGTATGAGTCACACAGTATGTGTTTCGTGAACATGGCTTAGCACATCACCTCAAGCCTACATTTCAAAAAAAAAATCAAACCATCCTCACGACATTTTTATCAATCTAGGGCAGCGCATGAAATTTAATTGCTACTGGTTTTAAAAGGCCATGCACCAAGCCAAAACTAAACAAAAATACTTCATTTTAGTCACAGCAGTGTTCGAGCCTCATTCAAGAACTTAGCTACACAATCTAGGCTACAGAATTAAATCTAACACTCACTCCCTTGCAATGCTCCAAGGATCTATCCTTGGCCCCCTCTAATTTCTCATCTACTTGTTGTTCCTTGCTAACATCATCCGAAGACATGACATCAAATTCCACATGTATGCTGTCGACACCCAGCTCTACCTCATCAACGCCTCACTTGACCCCTCCACTGTCTCTATGTTGTCAGACTGCTTGTACATTGGATGAGCCAATTTCCTCCAATTAATTATTGGGAAAAGCATGGGTCCTAGCTATACCTGCCTTTTCGTGGGATATGTGGAACATTCTTTGTTCCAATCCTACTCAGGTCCCCTCCCTCACCTCTTTTTCCAATATATTGATGACTGTATCGGTGCCGTTTTCTGCTCTCGCCTTGAACTAGAAAATTTCATTAAATTTGCTTCCAATTTCCACCCTTCCCTCACCTTCATATGGTCTAGCTCTGACTCTTCCCTTCCCTTCCTCAACTTCTCTTTCTCCATTTCCGGAGATAGGCTATCCACAAATATCCACTATATAAGCCCACTGATTCCCACAGCTACCTGGTCTACACTTCCTCCCGCTTCCAGTAAGGACTCTATTCCATTTTCCCAGTTCCTCCGTTTCCATTGCATCTATTCTGACGATGCCACCTTCCATACTAGTGCTTCCAATATGTCTTCCTTTTTCCTCAACCAAGGATTCTCCGCTACTGTGGTTGACACGGCCCTTGACCGTATCCGTTCCATTTCCCGCACTTCTGCACTCACCCCTACCCCTCCCTCCCAGAACCACGATAGGGTTCTCCTTGTCCTCACCTTTCACCCCACCAGCCTCCACGTTCAACGGATCATCCTCCGCCATTTCAGCCACCTCCAACGGAATCCCACCACCAAACACATCTTCCCCTCCCCTCCCCTTTCAGCATTCCGAAAGGATCACTTGCTCTGCGACACCCTGGTCCACTCCTCTATCACCCCAACACCACATTCCCTTCCCACGGCATCTTCCCGTGCAAGTGCAGGAGATGCAACATCTGTCCTTTTACCTCCTCCCTTCCCACTGTCCAGGGCCCCAAACACTCCTTCCAGGTGACAGCAATTTACTTGTACTTCTTGCAATTTAGTATACTATATTCGCTGCTCACGATGCGGTCTCCTCTACATTGGGGAGACCAAACGCAGGTTGGGTGGCCACTTTGTGTAACACCTCCGTTCAGGCCGTAAGTATGACCCCGAGCTTCTGGTCGCCTGTCACTTTAATTAGCCGCTCCACTCCCACTCTGACCTCTCCGTCCTTGGCCTCTTACACTGCTTCAACGTAAGCTCGAGGAATTGCACCTCCTCTTTTGATTAGGCACTTAACAGCCTTCTGAACTCAACATTGAATTCAACAATTTCATACCATAACCTCTGCCCCTATTTTTTCACATGGTAGCTATTGATGATTCTGCCATTCCCAGTTACACCTCTTCTAGACTCATCTTTTATTTCTTTACTTGTCCCATTACCATCTCCTTTTGCTTTGTACTAGCATACCTTTCGTCATTTAATCTCTCCTACCTTCCACCCTATCACAGACCTTCCCTTTTGTTCTTTCCTCCCCTCCCCTCTTTCCCTGCCCCACACTTGCTTAAAATATGTTACATCTCCAACCTTTTCCAGTTCTGACGAAAGGTCATCGACCATTTCAGGTTTGTAAGCATCAGCGCAGGCCCCAAGGATTTTTTTTTTGTATCGGACATTTTGTATGATTGTTACTGCTGATTGACCAGCAGCCTGTTTGGAGAAGATGGGAGGGGCTCAGGTGTTCGTGATGGACAGGAGATTCCAGCCAGGCCTACAAACTGATTACGGGAGAATGTCTGAGCAGACAGAGTTCTCTGGGAAACAATGGGCCCGGGTAGGTGACTCATACGGTAACGGGCAGAAGATGGAGGGCCATTGTAAATTAATGGGAAACCACTTAGCCCAGGATCGGGTGAGAAGTGCAGCCCATCATCTGCCATTAACATTAGCACCTAGATGGGATAGCCCTGAAAGGCGGGAAACCAGACAAAGAAGGGTGATTAAAAAGACATCACTGCAATACACAGACCTTTTTCAGAAGACATTCGATTAGGTGCCATACAAAAGGTTATTAAACAAAATTAGGGCTTATGGGGTTGGGGGTAATATACTAGCATGGATTGAGGATTGAAACATATAAGATTGTGAAGGGGTTGGATCGGGTGGAAGCGGGGAAGATGTTCCCGATGATGGGTGAAACTAGAACTAGGGGGCATAGTCTTAGAATAAGGGGCTGCTCTTTCAAAACTGAGATGAGGAGGAACTACTTCACTCAGAGGGTGGTAGGTCCATGGAATATGCTGCCCCAAAAAGCTGTAGAAGCTACATCATTACATAAATTTAAAACAGAAATAGACAGTTTCCTAGAAGTAAAGGGAATTAAAGGTTACAGGGAGCGGGCAGGAATTTGGACATGAGTCTAGGTTCGGATCGGTCATGGCCCTGTGGGTAGCGGAGCGGGCCCAGGGGCCGTGTAGCCTGATCCTGCTCCAATTTCGTGTGTCTAATTCTGTTAGATTCAGGAGATGGTTCTGTGATAGTGGATTGGCGGTTAGGATCAGATCAGCCATGATCTTATTGAATGGCGGAGCAGGCTCGAGGGGCCGATTGGCCTACTCCTGCTCCTATTTCTTATGTTCTTATGTTCTTAACAGACAGAAAACAGAGATTAGGAATAAACGGGTCATTTTCAGATTGACAAACTGTAACTAGTGGGGTACGGCAAGGATCAGTGCTTGGGCTTCTGCTATTCTCCATCTACATCAATGATTTAGATGAGGGGACCAAATGTAATATATCCAAATTTGCTGATGATACAAAGCTGGGTGGGAATGTAAGTTATGAGGAGGATGCAAGGAAGCTTCAAGGGGATATAGACAGGCTAAGCGAATGGGCAAGAACATGACAAATGAAATATAATGTGGAGAAATGTGAAGTTATCCATTTTGGTAGGAAAAATAGAAAAACAGAGTATTTTTTAAATGGTGAGAGATTGGGAAATGTTGGTGTTCAGAGGGACCTGGGCCTAGAAATTCAGTGGGCCTTGCGCCCACTTAGCGCCTAAAGAGGTCTTTTGCGCCGGCGGGGTGGTAGCACGGAAATTGAGTGCAGCGGTATTGGCGGCGGTAGCCGTTAGCGCTGCGCCGGGACCGATGACGTCATCGGTGTGCGCGGTGGCCCGTAACGCCCCGAAACCGCGCCGATCCCCATATTTATTTGCGGCCGCCTCCTCCAAAGCGGGCGCAAACAGCGACCAGAAAACGGGGCCGTCCTGCTGCCATAGTGGGGCGCTTTAAAGCAGAAGGTGCGGCCGGCCGCTTTTTCGGCGGCCGCCTGCCCGCACCTCCTTCCCCGGCCTCCTCCACCCCCCCCCCCCCCGCGGCATTGCCGGCTGGTTTCCGTGGCGCCCGGCACTTCTCTGTTGTGCCGGGCTCTTTTGCCGGCACTCGCGATCAGGGCTCCGGCCGTTGCAGGCACCTCCTCCTTAAGAGAAGGAGGAGGCCTGCAGTACCGCAGCCTGCCGCACCGCATCGGGTGGCGCTGCGGCAACTAGCACGCCGATATTCAGTTGCAGCGCCCCAAACGGAGGCGGGCACACCCTGGTATAGCGCCCGCTTCCGAATTGGGGCGCAGAAGACGAATATACGGCGTGCGCTAATGCCTCCCCGCCCAGCGCTAACTTTTGGGCGCGAGCGAGCTGCCCGCGCCCAAGTGAATTTCTAGGCCCTGGTGTCCTTGTGCAAGAATCACTGAACGTTAACATGCAGGTACAGCAAGCAATTAGGAAAGCAAATGATATGTTGGCCTGTGGAGGCTCAGTCGTTACTGCAATTATATTGGGCCCTGGTGAGACCACACCTGGAGTATCGTGTACAGTTTTGGTCTCCTTACCTAAGGAAGGATATACTTGCCATATAGGGAGTGCAACAAAGGTTCACCAGACTGGTTCCTGGGATGGGGGGATTGCCCTATGAGGAGAGCTGGAGTAGACTAGGCCTATATTCTCTCGAGTTTATCTCATTGAGGTGATCTCATTGAAACATACAAAATTCTTACAGGACTTGACAGGGTAGATGCAGGGGCTGGCTGGAGAGTCTAGAACCAGGGGTCACAGTCTCAGAATAAGGGTTTGGCCATTTAGTACTGAGATGAGGAGCAATGTCCTCACTCAGAGGGTGGTGAATCTTTGGAATTCTCTACCACAGAGGGTTGTGGAGGCTCAGTCGTTGAGTATATTCAAGGCAGAGATCGATAGATTTTTGGATATTAAGGAAATCAAGGGATATAGGGATAGTGCAGGAAAGTTGAGATGAGGTAGAAGGTCAGCCATGATCTTATTGAATGGCAGAGCAGGCTCGAGGGGCCGAATGGCCTTCTCCTGCTCCTATTTCTTATGTTCTTTAACTAATTTGTTCACTTTTCTCTCCATTTATGTAGTGTAAACTTTTAAATAGAAACATAGAAACATAGAAGATAGGAGCAGGAGTAGGCCATTCGGCCCCTTGAGCCTGCTCCGCCATTCAATGCGATCATGGCTGATCATCCAAATTCAGTACCCTGTCCCTGCTTTCTTCCCATATCCCTTGATCCCCTTAGCCTTAAGAAATATATCTAACTCCTTCTTGAATATATTTAATGAATTGGCCTCAACTGTCTTCTGTGGTACAGAATTCCACAGGTTCACAACTCTCTAGGTGAAGAAATTCCTCCTCCTCTCAGTCCTAAATGGCTTACCCCCTTATCCTTAAGACTGTGACCCCTGGTTCTGGACTCCCCCGCCATCGGGAACAACCTTCCTGCATCTAGTCTGTCTAGTCCTGTTAGAATTTTATAAGTTTCAATGAGATCCCCTCTCATTCTTCTAAACTCTAGCGAATATAAGCCTAATCGGCCCAATCTCTCTTCATACGGCATTCCTACCATCTCAAGTATCAGTCTGGTGAATCTTTGCTGCACTCCCTCCATTATTGCCAATAAAATATCCTCCTAAATTATTGGAAATTGATGTTTTAGCACAGATTCTATGTACCCACTCCTTCCTCTTCATGCAGACTGATAATCATCCTCATTTGGAAAAAGTCATAATAGAGACAGGCTTTGCATAACAATTCTCATACTTACATGGCACAGTGCACTAGAACTCACTAAACTGATCATCAGGGAAATATAGTCATCTTTTTCAAGTCTATCCAATTATGGAACTGAAATGATGGCACTCAATTTCCTGGCGACTGCACCATTATAATTGACGCATTTACATTGTAGCGCCCGTTTTACGGAACAAAAGAGGAAATTATGGCGTAAGTGACTTGTGCCATTACTTACTCCACCCCATAATTTCCTGGGACTTTACTGTTACCCTCGCCGAAACAGTGACAAGTTAATAAATACAGAAAATGCTGGAAATACCCAACAGGTCAGGCAGCATCTGTGGAGAGGGAAACAGAGTTAACATTTCAGGTCGATGACCCTTGTTCCAGCATTTTCTGTTTTTATTTCAGATTTCCAGCATCTGCAGTATTTTGCTTTTGTATTAGTGACAAGTTAATCATAGCTCTGCCCTCATTAAAATCAACGGTGATCGTAAATCTCCTGAAGTAATGCTACTTTTATCGCCACTGCCACTTAGGATCTAAAATAAACGTGCTGGTGGGTCCTTGCTGACCTGGCAGCAAGCAGCATTAGGTATGGATTTATAGGATCCATCAGCAGATCAGTTTACTCTTTTCCACGTAAAACTGCAGGAAATTACTTCAGCTACCTGCTGAGAGATTTAAAGGAATTTCATTACCTTGGTACATTGGTCATTATTATGATATAATGAATGCATTTAAAATGTGGCATGTGGCTGTAACATTTGCAAAAAGTTAGCTAGGATCATCAGTTGATTGAAAAAAGAATGGGTCCATTTGTATTTGCTTCTTTTGCCCAGTGAAGCAGATAAAAGGCCATTCTGTTCTGAATCCTACTCCCAACAATTTTTCACAGCCTTGCCAGCAGCCAAAGAGCTTAGCTCAAGCATAAGGCTTATCAGAAATGTAAGTGTACTTTAAAAAGCTATATATTGAATAACCATGAGAGAAGGATGAACTGCAGAGCCCGTGTGAGGGTATAGTATTGGATTTAGGCTGGTAGATGTTGTAGCTATGCATGAAAGTATAATGCAAAACCAATTCGCAACAGCCCATACATTTGGCAGCGACTGTCATTTGTTACACTTGCACTTGCCAATAGACTTTTTATGGGCTTTTGCACTGGAAGTATCCCTCAGCCAACTATTGAAAAAGCGCAGCACCCTCTACAGAACATCTGACCCTGTGTGAACAGGGCAAGCAACTGTGTTTCTCCTTAACCAATCAGATTGAAGAATCGTTAATGAGCAGTGCAGAGTCTGAACCAGGAAGTGTCAGTTAGAATAATGAATTCAATGTCAAATCAGGTACCGAAAGCAAAACAAAGATTAGATTATGAGAGCAAGATAAAAGAGACAGAAAAGTTTAAAAGGAAAATTTAATTACATTTTAATTTTTTAAAAATCTCCAACAATAGAAACATAGAAGAATAGGAGCAGGAGTAGGCCATTCGGCCCCTCAAGCCTGCTCCGCCATTCAATGAGATCATGGCTGATCATCCAAACTCAGTACCCTGTCCCTGCCTTCTCCCCATATCCCTTGATCCCTTTAGCCTTAAGAAATATATCTAACTCCTTCTTGAATATATTTAATGAATTGGCCTCAACTGCCTTCTGTGGTACAGAATTCCACAGGTTCACCACTCTCTGGGTGAAGAAATTCCTCCTCATCTCTGTCCTAAATGGCTTATCTCTTATCTTTAGACTGTGGCCCCTGGTTCTGGACTCCCCCACCATCGGGAACATCCTTCCTGCATCTAGTCTGTCTAGTCCTGTTAGAATTTTATAAGTTTCAATGAGAGCCCCTCTCATGCTTCTAAACTCCAGTGAGTATAAGCCCAATCGACCCAATCTCTCCTCATATGTCATTCCTGCCATCCCAGGTATCAGTCTGGTGAATCTTCGCTGCACTCCCTCCATGGCAAGAACATCCTTCCTCAGATAAGGCGACCAAAACTGCACACACTACTCAAGGTGCGGTCTCACCAAGGCCCTGTACAACTGCAGCAAGACATCCTTGTTCCTGTACTCAAACCCTCTCGCTACGAATGCCAACATACCATTTGCCTTCATAACCGCCTGCTGCACCTGCATGCTTATCTTCAGCGACTGGTGCACAAGGACACCCATTAATTAAAATCTGAAGGAATGCGACTCCACACTTGTTAAAGTTGATTTTCAGTGCCAGAGATGTCATTTGGCAGTAATTAATAATCACCACACTGTTAAACTGGACTTGCACTGGAATGGACGAGCCATAACATAGGAACTAGGAACATAGGAACAGGAGTAGGCCATTTAGCCCCTCGAGCCTGTTCCGCCATTCAATGAGATCATGGCTGATCTGCGACCTAACTCCATATACCCGCCTTTGGCCCATATCCCTTAATACCTTTGGTTAACAAAAAGCTATCAATCTCAGATTTAAAATTAACAATTGATCTAGCAGCAATTGCCATTTGTGGCAGAGTTCCAAATGTCTACCACCTTTTGTGTGTCGAAGTGTTTCCTAATTTAACTCCTGAAAGTTTTGGCTCTAATTTTTAGACTATGTCCCCTAGTCCTAGACACACCAACCAGCAGAAATAGTTTCTCTCTATCTTCCCTATCTGTTTCCCTTAATATCTTGAAAGCTTCGATTAAATCTCCCTTTAACCTTCTAAATTCCAGGGAATACAACCCTAGTTTGTGTAATTTCTCTTCGTAATTTAACCCTTGGAGTCCAGGTATCATTCTGGTAAACCTACGCTGCACTCCCGTCAAGGCCAATATATCCTTCCTAAGCCGTGTTGCCCAGAACTGCTCACAGTGCTCCAGGTGTGGCCTAACCAGGGCTTTGTATAGCTGCAGCATAACTTCTAGCCCCTTGGGGGAAAAATTCAGTTGGTTTGCGCCTCCCGTTAGCGCCTTAAGAGGGCGCTAATGGGGCGCAAAGCAACTAGCATCCGTGCGCGGCGATGTTTGCGCCACTCACAAAATTAACTAGTCATTTTGCGGCGGCGCTAAACACTACCACCACAATCTCCTGCGCCGGCAGATCGTGACGTCAGTCGAGTGCGCAACGCCCCGGTAGCGCCCCGGACCGGATATTGAGTGGCGCCCCCCTGCCTTACCGTCTGCCGCTAGCAACGACAGGTTGAGGGGAGCGCTTTGCAGTCAGGAAGGGACTGGGGGAGTGCTGTTTAAAGGTGACCGCTTCCTGCCTTTTTTTGTTGGTGACATTTTTGCACCACGCATTCTGAGAGAGAGAGAGAGACTTCTGGAGAGATTCAACACTGTGTGAAGGAGTTTTGGGTACTGAACAGCACTTTGCAGGTTCATTTTGATTTGCCCTTCCTTGTATCGATTTAGAAGAGACTGTGGGGGCTGCACTCTGAGCTCTTTCCCTGGGCCTCTCCATTGTTCTTTCCAGCAGATTTGATGTACAGGTCTCTTCAGGCCGAGATTCAAGGTTGCAATGAGCAGGGTGTGGATGGAGAGCAAGATCAACCCTCCCCTTTAAGAACTGGCCGGCGCCAGTGTGTCTGTGTTCCATTGCTGACTGACATCACATGAGCTTCGCCAGCGCTCTGAGGTAGCACCTCGCTCCTCGGCCTTTGCACCTTAAAACAGGTGTGTAGCGCCTGATTTAGCGCTCCAATCACCTCCAGGGGCGATAAAAGCCAAGTTTGCAGTCGGAGGCGATAATTAGCGCCAGGCGCTAAACTTTGCGCACGGCCGATAATCGCGCCCCAAACGGGGCGATACTGAATTTTTTCCCCCCTTGTATTCAAGCCCTCTAGATATAAAGGCCAGCATCCAGTAGTCTTTTTGATTATTTTCTGTACCTGTTCATGACATTTTAATGATCTATGTACCTGGACCCCCAAGTCTCTTTGGACTTCCACTGTTTTTAGCTTTTCACCATTTAGAAAGTACCCTGTTCTATCCTTTTTAGGTCCAAAGTGGATGACCTCACATTTGCCTACATTGAAATCCATTTCCCACAGTTTTGCTAATTCGCTTAATCTATTAATACATCTTTGCAATTTTATGCTTCCATCTACATTGCTTACAATGCCACCTATCTTTGTGTCATCGGCAAGTTTGGATGTGTGGCTTTCTATCCCATCATCTAAGTCTTTAATAAATATTGTGAATAGTTGTGGCCCCAACACAGATCCCTACGGGACACCACTAGTCACCTCCTGCCAATTAGAGTACCTGCCCATTATCCCTACTCGCTGTCTCCTGCCGCTCAACCAATTTCCTAATCAGGTTCAATAATTTGTCTTCAATTCCATGGGTTTCAACTCTAGTTAACAGTCTCTTATGTGGTACTTTATGAAATGCCTTCTGGAAGTCCATATAAATAACATCCATAGACATTCCCCTGTCCACTACTTCAGTCACCTCTTCAAAAAATTCAATCAGGTTCGTCAGGCAAGACCAACCCTTTACATGCTGGCTCTCTCTGATCAGCTGATGAATTTCAAGGTGTTCAGTCACCATATCCTTAATTATAAACTCTAGTAATTTTCTGACAACAGATGTTAGGCCAACTGGTCTATAATTCCCTGGTTTCCCTTTCACCATTCTTAAACAGCGGAGTGACGTGTGCAATTTTACAATCTAAAGGAACAGTTCTTGAGTCAAGAGATCTTTGGAAGATTATAGTTAGGGCATCTGCAATGTGCTCACCTACTTCCTTTAAAACCATGGGATGGAAACCATTTGGCCCTGGGGATTTGTCACTCTTTAGTACCATTATTTTCTTCATTACTGATATTTTGCTTAGGTTAATTTTGGAGAGTCCCTGTCCCTGATTCAATATTAGATTCCATGGGATTTCTGGCATGCTGACCTCTTCCTGTACTGTAAATACTGACGCAAAGTAATTATTGAACATGTCTGCCATATTTTCACTTTTTTTGGCAAGTTTAGTGTGTATATATCATGTAAGTACAGCAACTTCATGCAGTTCCATATGTGTCAATGGCGAGTCTCTTGGCGAGATAGCATTCTCGCGCAGCTTTTGGAGAAGCAGGGCATCTCAGGCAGCAACTTCCTGATTTACACATCTAACTGCACATGTGCAGTCACTGGAAGTTGCTGTTCCACTTAAACGCTAACAATGGTCAGCGCTGTTAGCCTCTATTATTTCTACCGCAAAATCCGTCCCATTGTACTACATCCCTCATCGCCTTTTGTATAAATGTACCAGCTGCTTTTTTTGTCTTGCTTCCATTGTTTGTGAAATGGCCGAGGTTAAGGGTAATTAAAAGCTCGATACAGGTAGTGATGCTTTTGCGTATTTAGCAACATTCTCCACAATAAATGTAATCAATAAATAAACTGCTTAATATAGACAATGTAGTTCAGCAAAGAGAAATCCTACAAAAACGTGTATAGAATAGCTGTAACCAATAGAGTTCTAGGAGGACAGAACACGGACAGATACAAAAGTACAGATTTAGTGCAGCTAATTCTTAAATTTATGCTGTTTTGAAGCTTAGCTAGCCAACGCACTCCTAGCTGGCCTCCCACATTCCACCCTACGTAAACTTGAGCTCATCCAAAACTCGGCTGCCCCTGTCCTAACTCGCATCAAGTCCCGATCACCCATCACCCCTGTGCTCGCTGACCTACATTGGCTCCCAGTCAAGCAGCGCCTCGATTTCAAAATTCTCATCCTAGTTTTCAAATCCCTCCATGGCCTCGCCCCTTCCTATATCTGTAATCTCCTTCAGCCCCACAACCCATCCAAGATATCTGCGCTCCTCTAATTCTGCCCCCTTGAGGATCCCTGATTATAATCGCTCAACCTTTGGTGGCCGTGCTTTCTGTTGCCTAGGCCCTAAGCTCTGGAATTCCCTGCCTAAACCTGTCCACCTCGCTTCCTCTCTTTCCTCCTTTAAGACGCTCCTTAAAACCTACTTCTTTGACCAAGCTTTTGGTCACCTGCCCTAATTTATCCTTATGTGGCTCGGTGTCAATTTTTTTGTCTTAAAATACTCCTGTGCAGCGCCTTGGGTCATTTTACTGCGTTAAAGGCGCTATATAAATACAAGCTGTTGTTGTTGTTTCACGTGTTTCCTAAGAACTACAAAAGTACAGTTCCACTAAAATATTACATCCTGGGAACTCCTCAGATTCATTTTTAGTAAGAAACAGACAAAATGATTTTGGAAGATCCTTTCTGATAAACATCCTCGACCTTCAGGACATTGCAGGTGAAGTAAATGGTGGTTACTCTCTGGAACTTATTCGGACATTGCCTGCACCGCTCCGAATTCACCGCTATGCTTGCTGCGGCGTACTCCAATAACAAATCCAAGAAATTTGAGCGTAAATTCGCAACCGCGTGATCGGCGCACGAAAATTACGGTACACGGAAATTCTGGACCGCTATGTGTTTTAGAAAATAACTTTTCAAAGAACCAGTTTGCCTATTTGTATTATAAAAGCAGGTTGTTCTTTTCATTTCATGTTGCATATTGTTAAAAACAGCAGACCGTAAGTTTATCATTTTCAACAACATTAAAGATTTACAACACAGAAAATACAACAGATTATCTTCACGTGAAAAGCTTACTCCACGCCACTCTGGAAGATAGTTGAATGATTTTAACTTTATATTAGTTGAAAATATGTCTCTTCCTGTAACTGTGTCTGATTCTCGCACACTCTAATTCTGTCTCCTGTTCGTCTCTCTCTCGCTGCTCCTCTGTGCGGCTCTCACACACTTTACACTGCTGTATCTGTCTCCAACTCTTTCTTTCCATAGTGACTTACGGAACTTGTAATTTTCACTTTTGTTTTAAAGGCGAAGACATACACCAACATGACAGACAGCACATATACCTGGTCAGACATTGGCATCTGACCCAGATCAGATTAGGCCAGGCCGGGGCAGAAAGAGACTATCTGGAATGTCCTGCAACACACGTGTGTGTGCATGAGAACAACTGGGTAATGGGGCTTGAACTGGGAAGGAGCGGATAACTGGGATCTGGCCTGGAACGGTGTGTCGGATCTGGAAATAGAGCCTCGTAATTCTCACAGTAACCTTTAACTCTCATCCAAATCATTTTAGAATTGGTTTTATAATTTGTTTTCAGTACCAACCAGAAGAATCCCAACAATAGTTTGAAAAGTTCATAAACAACTTTCGTTTTTAACACAGAACAGGACACTGCAGCCATTTTAAACTTTGGATGAATCTAAATTAACAACCTATATTCAATGTTCGATGTTCTTTTACTTGCTCTTATTTCCCCCACAGTTGCTGATAACATAATCTTGCTCAACCTGAACCCTTAAGTTGATTAAGAAGGAAATTTTGCATTCGTTTCCCTTTGGTTTTTGCAGTCAGACATTTCCACCTGCAGTTTATGAGTTGATTTGACTGAGATCTCCCTATAGTCAGTCCCACATATGATTATCAGTGCTGAAACCCGAGACGTTTCTGTGCAATTTCTAGTTTTTGGGTCCAAAACGTTACTAGTGACCTGGACAGCTTCCTGACAGATCTAGAGAGGTCAATTGGGTTATTTTCATTAACAGGCCTGCGACTGATCGTCCAGGTATTTTGTTTCTCAGTACAACTGAATTCACCTTCAAAAACAGAAACAGATATTCATACCAGCGCACAGCAGACCAGTCAGCATATGTGATGGGAAAAGATAGTTTTGAGTGGAACTCTCGTTGAAAAAATTAAAGTATCTTTTCTCCGTACAGTTGCTGACTGGCCTATAGAATCACAGAAGTTTAGGGCACAGAAAGAGGCCATTTGGCCCAGTGTGTCTGTGCCGGCCCAAAAGGAGCCCAATCCCACTTTCCAGCGCTTTGTCCTAAGGCACTTGCAGTGCATATCCAAGTACTTTTTAAATACGATAATGGTTTCTGCCTCTGCTACCCTTTCAGGCAGCGAGTTCCAGACCTACAGGGCATTTTCAGTTTTTTGTTTCAGCTTTCTAACATTTGCAGGTTTTTTTTCTTTTTATTCGAATTAACAACCAATTTTGCCAATCGGCTATGACATATAGTCCATTAAACGCGGTTAAGGAATTTCTAACCCAATTATTTATTTAGTGATAAAACCACACGCAATAAACTGGTATTACATAAAGTTAAACAGCTACAGACAGTTTTTCTAACCAATTTGCTTTTTTAAAACTCAAGCCTTGCACATCCTTTGGTGTGACACAGAGTCATTTATTGCAACACAAGTAATTCAGTGGAAAGGCTTTTAGTGCTTCAGTGTCGCAGTGGTATAGTGCAGCTAATTGTCATTAAGCACGTGAGGGTTTATTGACTTTGGGACTGAGATGTCAGGAAGAGGTCATGGCCGGTGCAGCACCGCCTGGAGGGCTTTACCCACGTGAAGAAAAAAAACAAGTGGCTATAACTAAAACAATGCCGACAATTCTATCTCCTCAGGAGAGGGGTCAGCGTGCAATATGGAATTCCTTTCCCAATTGTACTTACGTGAGTTTTTTTTGCATCTATTGTACGAGGACACATTACATTTTCAGGTAAATTTCAGAAGTTGACTAAATTAACTCTGGCCAAACTAGAAGCGGGCTCAGAAATCCCAATTGAAGTGTTAAAGGGGGAACTAATTTCTTCCAATCCACACACTCACTGCAAAATACTGCGGAACAATTTTGATCTAAAAATCCATAAATTATTACCATTGTTTTCCTGTATCGTTACGAGAATTGAAATCCTCACAATACAAAAAACACAAGAAGCTGGCGATCTCTGCAGTTGCAACGATGGAAACAATTGCAAGAAGCGAGGGAAACGAGGGGTGCATGCGTGTGGAGACAATTCTGCAAGAAAAGCTTGACAATACTTGAACCGTTTCTCTTATTTAAATCTACTGGTGCCCTCTAGCCGAGCGACCAATTCGCGTGACTGTCAAAGGACAAAGGAATCGAAATCTTTAAAGTTACTTGAGGTAGAAATTGTGTTTTAGCAAATGGTCCGACATACTGTAGTCGTTGCGCTTTGCTAGAATCAAAAAGCTTACCTTGTTCAACGTTTTACTGGATGCCAGTTTAATGTGTGCAAAATGCACCGGGTTCTTTTTTTTTGTTAATCCACAACGATTTTTCGGTATAGAAAATAACTGGAGGGGTGGTGGTGCTGGGGGGATACTTTGCAGATGTCCTTGCTCCAGGTTTCAGGCACAGTCGCTCAAGAACTTCCACCTATCAATCAGATGATAGAGGTCCCCTTTTAATTCCCCTTAAGTCTTTCTTTAAATTCTCGATTCTAGCCCTTCAGATCTCGCATTATTATCCCAGCCCTGGTGCAGCTTTCCCCCCACTAGGTGTTGCTGGCTTTGCACGGGCTCCGGTCGATGTTGCAAATATTTCTCCTGTTGCTGAAGAGCTGTCGTTGCAAACACTGAGCTGGGACGCGTACTGTCATGTCAATGCACGGCTCCAATCAATTCCCAGCGCAGTGCCATGAGGGGGCAGCATGGGGCAACATACCCTGAACGCAATTAAAGGAAGGCTCTGCTTTGGGACCGTGATTTCTTTTACGATTTTACAATCGGTGACATTATCGAATCCATGTAAACGCCGAATGCCCCCGAAGGATTGTTTGTATTGTAGAAGTGGAATCATCACCTGGACACCTTTTTAGATGTCAAAATGAAGTCTCAAGATAGCTAGTTCCAATATTAATAAACTTAGAAACAAGAAAAAAAGGAGTAAAAATAACTGCAGATGCTGGAAAATTTGACAACAGTGACTGCGGGGTGATTCAAAGTTTGTGCCACTTTGCACAATGCAACTGTAGTTCGTTAATGTTTCAGATTTTATGCAAACCACATCTCGGTAGTAATAAATTCAAAACTGTCTGACAACTTTGTTCTTTCTACATTGCACACTGAGAATTTTGGTTAGTTTGCCTAAACTCTGCTTATTTATCCACCTTGGCTGAGGAAACTATGGGTGATTTCCTGACCAACAAGTTTTAAAGAAAGAAAGTAAGTTGTAAGTATATAACACCTTATCACATCTCTCAGAGATATACTTAAGTACTTCATGTAAATGATGAACTGCAGTCATTATTTTTTATGTAGGGAAACAGGGCAGCCATTTTGCAAGAATCAGTAAACAGCAAAGGAAAGAGAAAAACATTGAATGTCTTCGTATGTAGCAAGGTCCCACAAACAGCAATGAGATAAATGACCAGGTAATTTGTCTTTGGCTGATGCTGATGGAGGGATAAATATTGGCCAGGACACCAGAAGAGCTCACCTGAAAGACAACACCTCTAGTCATGAGGCACTCTGACTCAGGGGTGAGGGTGCTACCACCAAACTAAGGCAATGAGATAAGTCAGTAGATCTGTGTTTGGCGTGTTGGTTGGCCTGGACACTTGGAGAACGCTCTGCTCTTCTTCAAATGTGCCATGGGATCTTTAATGTCTACCTGAACTACCACAACAAAAGATGGGACCTCAGTTTAACCTTTCATCCAAATAATGGTGTGTCTGAGAATGCACTTTAGATGGTTATGCAATAGATTAAATTAACCCTTTGTTCCCTAGTTCTCACCCCACCAGTCCTCCGATGAATTCAAATAAGTGGAATCTGAGACGGCAGTAATATTGTACTAGTGGTGTAAGATTGGTAGTTGTAGAGTGTGAAGGGGAGTTGGCAAGACCTGCATTATATTATGGGCTGTGAATCACACTCTACCAACATCCTGGGGATCACCAATAACCAGAAACTTAACTGGACCAGCCACATAAATACTGTGGCAACAAGAGCAGGTCAGAGGCTAGGTATTCTGTGGCGAGTGTCTCACCTCCTGACTCCCCAAAGCCTTTCCACCATCTACAAGGCACAAGTAAGGAGTGTGATGGAATACTCTCCACTTGCCTGGATGAGTGCAGCTCCAACAACACTCAAGAAGCTCGACACCATCCAGGACAAAGCAGCCCGCTTGATTGGCACCCCATCCAACACCTTAAACATTCACTCTCTCCACCACCGGCGTAGCGTGGCTGCAGTGTGTACCATCTACAAGATGCACTGCAGCAACTCACCAAGGCTTCTTCGGCAGCACCTCCCAAACCCGCGACCTCTTCCACCTAGAAGGACAAAGGCAGCAGGCGCATGGGAACACCACCACCTTCAAGTTCCCCTCCAAGTCACACACCATCCTGACTTAGAAGTATATCGCCGATCCTTCATCATCGCTGGGTCAAAATCCTGGAACTCCCTACCTAACAGCACTGTGGGAGTACCTTCACCACACGGACTGCAGCAGTTCAAGAAGGCAGCTCACCACCACCTTCTCAAGGGCAACTAGGGATGGGCAATAAATGCTGGCATTGCCAGCGATGGCCAGATCCCATAAACGAATTTTAAAAAAACCTTGAGAGAGATCTATTCATGCCTAGTTACACACATAACCAGAACTCCATTTGCCAGCCATTAAATTTTACTGTTTTATGTGCATGGTGACAATATCTGCTTTCTCATAAGATTAAAAACAATCTGAAGTAACCCTAGGTAGTCCAACAGACGGAGAAAGTTTTGTATGTGGCTTCACACCTCACTAGAGTAAAATTCCACACAATGCCAACACTAAGCAACGAGACAAGGTCACATACCACATAATTTTCATGTCAAGATACACTCTCTAATTGCGCATAAGCCTGCCATTGACAGTGAGTTAACAGCCCCATTCAGAAGTTAATCAAGTTATTCAAATCTACTGCAAATAAGAATGAGGCACTTTGCAGCTCCTAATACAATGAGCATTATCCAAAATAATTCAGGAAGTTATGTAACTGCTCCCCCCACCCATGCCCCCTCCACCGGTTGGGTATTAATAAGAGACTCTTGCCCAAGGTTGCAACCTGAAACTATCCATTTAGCATTAGTGGATGCTTGCCTCACAAGGCAGATAAATGAGCGCTTTGAGAAATTCAAAAGCTAAATGAACATGTATTGAGTAGCCTCTATCATGATCTGAGTTTTGATATTGTGAATATAAGAAATAGGAGCAGGAGTAGGCCATTCGGCCCCTCGAGCCTGCTCCACCATTCAATAAGACCATGGCTGATCATCGACCTCAACTCTACTTTCCCGCCTGATCTCCATATCTCTTGATTCCCCTAGAGTCCAAAAATCTATCGATCTCAGTCTTGAATATACTCAATGACTCAGCATCCACAGCCCTCTGGGGTAGAGAATTCCAAAGATTCACAACCCTCTGAGTAAAGAAATTCCTCCTCATCTCAGTCTTAAATGGCCTACCCCTTATCCTGAGACTATGCCCCCTAGTTCTAGACACTCCAGCCAGGGGAAACAACCTTTCATGAGTTGAGTTCTTTATCTACATATATTTTCTACAATATTTCTATTTTTCATACAATACAAACTGTTCACAATGAGCAGTACTGTTTTTTAATGTAAGGCAGCTATAGAGGAAAATGCCACGTTGTAATATTGAGTTCAGCTAGACTTAATGAAAGACATTACTGGTAATTTTAATCCAAATATTTCATATCTGATGGATTATCACCACTAGTTCACATTACATTTGAAAAGCCCCCCCCCCCCACTTCACTACAATGCTTGTGGTGTCCTTTTTGTAAAAGACAAGCACTTTCCGATTGTCCTGCTGCGATGGTTGGACGTCATTTAACATGCATGCCTGCACAAAATGTGACGCAACGTGTAACTCAACAAATATTTTACTAACAATTTTCCACTGTCCCAGCTTGGAGGAAGCCCGGAACCTCACATGCCGTGGAGTTTTAACTCCCCAGCGTGCATTTTTTTTAACAGGATCCCCACCTGGAAGCCAGCCTGATTGAGAGGCTTGGCTCCCAGTCGGGTCAGGAGCTTTTCAGAGGAGGCAGGAGCAGGTAAGGAACCGCATTAGTGGGAGCGTTGGGGGGGGGGTGGGGTCCGATCCCCGACCCCTGGGAAGTTGCCTTTAGATAGGGGTTCTGATGGGGGCGGGGGGTGCGATGCCAGGGAAGCAGGTAAGCTTGGGGGCCAGGGTGAAGCACTCCTGCTCCTCCTCGCCAACAAGCAGTGCTGTAAGGGCACTTAACCTTTTCCTCAAAGCTGTTCTCACCTTCCTTGAGCTGCCGGGATTCCCCAAGGCCCGGGAGACCCGGCCAGCCAGGGTTAAACCTATAAATCAGCTTAAATGTGAGGTTCCCAGCCTCATTATAATATTTAAATAAACAACCCGCCTCCTGGAAACAGGTTGGTTTCCCAGCCCCGCCCCCCACTCCCCCTCACCCCCCATACCGCCTCCATTAGACCCAGAGGTAGGCGGGTTTGAGATTTTTTTAATGTTTACATCTCACCCAATGCCAACTCATCATTTTTTGTGGGTTAATATTACCCCCATTAACTGTAATGTTATCTTAATAACGTAATTACGAGTCTCCCAAGCAGTTGTAGTGGAGTGCCATTTATTCAGTCTTGACTCTGTGTCTCCTAGTACAGTACTTCAAGCATGGCCAAGATGGCGTCGGCTCCCGCCCCCGGATATGACGTCAGCCGTCAACCAGCTGTCAATCAAACCCCGCTGTCTTTACGACAGCTACTGTTATCCGTACATCTTCCCCCTTCAATGAAGACATAACACTGTAACAACATAACATAACATAACACATAGAACACTTGTTAACATCATATAGAAACAGTCAGTTTAACTACACCGTTGAACTAATTGCAGGTAGGTATAAACCTTACCCACACCCAGGAGTCCATTAACTGTTTACAGTCTTATCAATCCCTGTCTACAGATCAAGTTTAACTACAGGCTTTCTGGTGCGCTGTGACCTGCGTGGCTGAACGGGTGTTTGCTGAACCACCCCAGTTGTATCCCTTAAGTTCATGTTGTACCACACAGGTCCCTTGTCACATTATCACTACTGTGTCCTTCGTCACTTTGTGGCATTTCCCTCATCTCGTCTCTTTGTGGCATTTCCCTCATCTCGTCATCCTCTCTGTCCTCCTGAGGCTGAAAGGTCTCTGTGGTTTTCAGTAGATGCCTCCTGTTTCTGCGAAACACAATGCCGTTCTCTGTCATGACACTGTATGACCTGGGGGCGACCTGTTGTAGTACGGTGGCTCTTTTAGGCCATGACTCAGGCCCTTCAACGTGAACTATATCCTTCTCCTGTAGAGGAACCAGTGTAGTGGCTGTGCGGTCATGAAGTGTTTTTTGTTTCTGTTGTAGTTTCCGAGCCTTGTCTGCCCACACCTCATCTCTGAGGTCAGGTGTGACATAACTGGGAAGTCGTGTACGGATTTTCCGACCCAGTAAGAGCTCAGCTGGAGACTTGCCACTTGCTAGCGGGCCCGCCCTGTACGACATCAGGGCCAGATATGGGTCAGTGTTGCTGTGTGCTGCTTTCTTTAATAGTCTTTTCACAATCTTCTCCGCTTTTCCATTAGCCTGAGGATAGAGCAGACTGGAGGTTACATGATTAAACTCATACTCTGAAGCAAATGACTGAAACTCATGACTGGCATAGGGAGGGCCATTATCAGAGACCAGGGTTAGAGGGATGCCCTGCCTGGCAAAGATTGACTTCAGGTGAGTTATCACAGCTCTTGATGTGGTACTGGACAAGAGAGCCATCTCCGGATAATTGGAATAATAATCAATAACTAACAAATAGTCTTTTCCTTCATAGTGAAATATATCAGTTCTGACCTTTTCCCAAGGTTGTGATGGGAGCTCTGTGGTAATGAGGGGCTCTTTTGTTTGCTTGTAGTGATACTCCTGACATGTAGCACACTCGCTGATCAACTGGTCAATATCAGAGTTCATGCTTGGCCAGTAGAGTGCCTCACGTGCTCTCCTTTTTGAATTTTCTGCACCCAGGTGCCCTTCATGTATCCTGTTGAGCATTTCTCGTCGCATAGAGGTGGGCACTACTATCCTGTCACACTTAAGCAGTAGTCCATTGACCACAGAGAGCTTAGACTGAATGTGATAATATTGTTTACATGACCCTTTCTTCCAGCTTTCTTGAAGATTTCTCATTACTTTACTCAGGACTGGGTCCTTTGATGTCTCTGTGACTATCACTGATAGTTGTTCCTGTGTGGCGGGCAATGCTGCGTAGACCATATCCACATGAAGAGCCACATCCTCTTCTGATTCACTGTTTTGTGTGGCGTAAGGCGTAGCCCTGGATAGTGTGTCTGCAATGAACATTTGTGTCTCTGGCACATATGTTAGTTCAAAATCGTAACGTTGAAGTCTCATCATTAGGCGTTGTATCCGTGGTGACATGTCACACAGATTCTTCTTTGCGATCCCTAGCAGTGGCTTATGGTCCATTTCTAGGATAACCTTGGGAAGACCATAGATGTAGGTATGACATTTTTCACACCCAAATGCCAAGCCAAGGCACTCCTTCTTGATTTGCGCGTACCGGCACTCTGTAGCCGTCATAGAGCATGACGCATACGCCACTGGTCGCCATTCTCCTTCATCTTCCTGTAGAAGGACAGCCCCTAATCCATTCTTAGAGGCATCTGTGGACACTTTCGTCCTCTTTTTAAGGCAGAAGAACTTCAGTAGGGGTTCACTTGCTAGAATGTGTAGCAGCCCCTTCCATTCTCTCTCATGTTCATGTCCCCATTGGAACTCTGTCTCTTGGTGCAGCAGTTTTCTCAGATGAACAGTTTTCACTGCTAGATTTGGAATGAATTTTCCTAGGTAGTTAACCATGCCAAGGGCCCGCTGAACCTCTTTCTTGTCCTTTGGTTTCTCCATGTCATGTATAGCCTTTACCTTTGACTTGTCTGGCTGAATCCCCTCTGTAGAGATCTTGTCTCCGAGGAATGTGATTTCATTGACACTGAACTGACATTTGTCTTTATTTAGTTTGAGTCCATACTGCTGTATTCTCTGAAGTGTTTTCTCCAGTCTGGTGTCGTGCTCCCCCTGAGTGGAGCCCCATACTACCAGATCATCCACGTACACCAGCACTC
Source organism: Somniosus microcephalus (assembly GCF_052327205.1). Classification (NCBI taxonomy): domain Eukaryota; kingdom Metazoa; phylum Chordata; class Chondrichthyes; order Squaliformes; family Somniosidae; genus Somniosus; species Somniosus microcephalus. The sequence continues at coordinate 199,259,136 of NC_140996.1, read as the reverse complement.
CCTCCAGGCCCTCGATGATTTGCTCCATTGCTCTGTGAAAGATTTCTGGGGCGGAGCTAATACCAAAGGGCAGACGCTGGTAGGAGTAGCGACCAAACGGGGTGTTAAAAGTGCACAGCTTAGCACTTTCTTCATCAAGTTTCAACTGCCAGAAACCATGCGAGGCGTCCATCTTGGAGAAGACTTTCGCTTCTGTCATTTCGCTGACTATTTCCTCTCTCTTTGGAATTTGGTAGTGCTCTCTTTTGATATTGGCGTTAAGGACCTTGGGATCCATGCAGACACGCAATTTATCAGTTTTCTTTGAATTGACGCAGACCATGGAATTTACCCAGTCAGTCGGTTCCTCAATCTTCTTTATGACAGCTAGGGCCAGAAATTCAGTAGGCTTTGCGCCCAGTTTTCGCCCAAAGAGGGCTTTTGCGCCACTTGATGAGGTTGCGCCGATATTCAGTGCTGCGGTAATGGCGGCGTTAGCCAGTAGCGCTGCGCCGCCGCCGATGACGTCATCGGTGTGCGCAGTGCCCCGCTACCGCCCCGATACCAGCCCGACCGCCATATTGAGTAGCGGCCGCCTCTTCCGTAGCGGCCGCAAACAACGTTCGGAGACCGGGGCCGTACTGCAGCCTTAGTGGGGCGAGTTAAGGTGGAGGTGCGGCCGGCCGCTTTTTTGGCGGCCGCCTGCCCGCACCTCCTTCCCCGGCCTCCTCCACCACCCCCCCCCCACCCCCCGCGGCATTGCCGGCTGTTTTCCGGGAGCCCGGCACTTCTCCGTGGTGCCGGGCTCATTTGCCGGCACTAGCGAGCGGCGATCTCGCTGTTGCAGGCACCTCCCCCTTAAGAGAGGGAGGAAGGCCTGCAGTACCGCAGCCTGCCACTCCGCAGCGGGTGGCGCTGCGGCAACTAGCGCGCCGAAATTCAGTTTCAGCGCCCCAAGCGGGGGCGGCCACACCCTTGAACAGCGGCCGTCTTCGACTTGGGGCGCTGAAATTGAATATCCGACGGGCGCGAGTGGCTCCGCACCTAGCGGTAACTTCTGGGCGCAAGCGAGCTGGCGGGGCCTAACTGAATTTCTGGCCCTTAGTCCCTCCATGCGGTCTAGCTCTTTCCTCAGTTTTTCACGGAGAGCCACTGGAACTCTCCTGGGTGCGTGAATCACAGGTTGTGCATCCTCTCTCAGTTTGATGCAGTATGTAAAGGGCAGTGCTCCGAAACCCTGAAATACATCTGCATATTTGTGTGCTATAGTCTCATGAGTCAGATTTGTTCTATCTTGGGGGGCACTCTGCACACAGTTCAGTTCATTGATAGTATAGACTCGTTTTACCAAGCCCAAGTCCACACAGGCCTTATCCCCCAACAGTGACTCATGTCCTTCAGGCACTATAACAAAGGTCAAAGGGTGAATGTGATTTTTTACCTTAACATTCAGCCTACACGTTCCTTTTGTTTCAATGCTTTGTCCATTGTATGCCTTCAAAGACACTGTCTTGTTCAGTATTTTAGGTCGCACTTTGAGATTCCGTGCATCACTCCAACTTATGAGGTTTGCCTTAGCACCTGTATCTAGCTTAAAGGGAACAATGGTGCCATTTACCAGCAAGGGAGCTATCCAAACTTCAGTCTTTGGTCCTACAGAGTGCACTTCATTAGCATTTTTGCCCTGTTTTGACTCATTTTGCACCATTCCAACAAACAAAGTCTCTGCTCCTGTCTCTTCAGTCTCAAAAGCATGCACTGTCTTTTTACCTTCAGTTTTCTCTTCCCAAAAACACATCTTGGCAAAGTGATTCCTGCCTTTACATTTTGCACAGTTCTTCCCATAAGCAGGACACTGTCTGGCTACGTGTTTATTACCACACCGTCTGCATTCGTAAGGCGTCATTGTCTTGAACTCCGTGGGCCCTCTTGTGTCCCTTTTGTGTACCACATCCACCGGCAGGTTTTTCAGCCCCGGGGCGCTCCCGCCCGCTGCTGTGCTGCTTCCTTCAAAAGTTTTCGTGTGCATGGCTGAGAGTTCACTAGCATGACATATTTTCACTGCTGCATCCAAATTTAGGTCATTGTCTCTAAGCATTCTCTCCCTCACCTTCTTGTCGAGTATTCCAAAAACGACTTGATCGCGTATCATCGATTCCTTCAGGTCCCTAAAGTTGCATGTTTGTGCTTTTATTTTCAAGTCCGTCAAAAAAAATCAAAAGATTCTCCTTGCTTTTGCACGCGGGAGCGAAACACAAATCTCTCATACGTTTCATTCTTTTTTGGAGTGCAGTATTCGTCAAACCGTTCTATGACCTTGTCCAGATCATTTTTATCATCTTTGGCTGCAAACGTTAATGTATTAAACAGCTCGATTGCCTGCGAGCCAGCCACTATTAGCAACAAAGCTACTTTACGTGTTCCAGAGCTAGTCGAAGCGTCAATCGCTGTGAGGTAGAGAAGAAAGCGTTGCTTGAAGACACGCCAGTTTTCATCCACATTTCCTTCTAGTTGCAGGCTAGCTGGAGGTTTTATTCCTTCCATTGTTGTAGTATGTCCTTATTGTGAGTTCTATAAATCCTGGTACCATGTAATGTTATCTTCATAACGTCATTACGAGTCTCCCAAGCAGTTGTAGTGGAGTGCCATTTATTCAGTCCTGACTCTGTGTCTCCTAGTACAGTACTTCAAGCATGGCCAAGATGTAACGGCTGCAGCGGCACTTCCCTCTGCTCGCCGCCTGAGGGTGGTTTTTGAGGCCTCGGTGCACTGCTGCCGTGCCTTTGGGCCCCTCTCCTCACCTGTTTCTCGAGTAATTGATCTCATCAGAGTAATTAGGCTAGTTAATAAAGTTGTTCGTTTTTGTCTTTGTTCTGTGCCTCTGGCCTCACCTGTGTGTTGTTAATGTATTTGTCTCCTGTCTCATTTGATTAATTATGTCACGTGACCACTCTGGCCTGTATTTAAGCTTCCTGTTTCCTGTCCTCTTTGCTCAGTCCTGGGTTTGCCTGCCTGCAGGTAGCAGCTCTCTCGAGTCTCTGTGTTTTCGAGTTTCAAGGAATCTCCTTTCGAGTGTGACTATGTCTCTGTATTTTCGAGTCTCAAGTGAATCTCCTTTCGAGTGTTACCCTGTCTCTATGTTCTTGAGTCTCAAGGAAGCATCTTTCGAGTTCTACCCGGTCTTGAGTCCTTGGATAGGTTTCCTGCGCTTGGGTCCTCTACCGAAACCCTAGCAAAAACAGCCCTGTGAATGCACGGCCCTGTGACACAAGATGGTGTCGGCTCCCGCCCCCAGATATGACGTCAACCAGCTGTCAATCAAACCCCGCTGTCTTTACGACAGCTACGGTTATCCGTACATTAACTGCAACTGTAATCACTTACTTTGACCGCACTAGTAACAAAAAGTGACCTTGAAGTGAAAAATTAAAGCCAATTTCTGAAGTAGTAAAACTGCAGGAGGCAGATTTTTTAATTTCCTTTTTTACATTTCCCAAGTTTCATATGGTGACAAAACAGAAAGCCGAGCTGTTGATAAAAAGGCCAGGGATCTTGATGTTCTCAAAATATGGGTTTATTCCTGTAACGCAGAACATGGAGGGATTGTCTGGCAAAATGTCCATGGGGAGAGAGGACTAAAAGTCCTGCGATTTAAATTGTTTTTGTTGTCAGTTCCTTGGACCATTTTATTGGTATTGTATATCTGAAACAATGAGGTTGTGACAGCATCAATAAAAAAAATACAACAGGTCAAATCACAGGCTTTACTGAGACACTAACAGAATAAAAGGCATGCAAAAATTCAAGAAGCAGTTCTGCATTATAGCATAACTCCAGCATCAGACTCCTTGTGGGGTACAATTCTGGCGATGAGCCTGGTGAATGTGTGATAGTGTGCGGGACTGTGCGTTGCGCTCTGCTGTACAGAACAGAAGCTTTCAGTTTGATTCCATCCTTCCGACTTTTTTCAAGCTCAATCCCTCAGCACATTGGAGATTGACACATTTGCAGTGTCAGACAATGAGCCGTTAGGGATGAATTATCGCTGCTTAGTCTAAACTCACAACTAATAAAATGGGGAATGACTAAACTGCTTCTTCAAAAAGAATTAATCTGTCCTAAAATATTAGATAATGTGAAAGAACACCCAGATGTGAATGACAGCCAGGAGACTATTGATGTAGTTATTGTGGAAATAGTCTGTAGAAGGAAGGCAATGTGTTAATCTTTCAAGAATAGTAAAATGGAAAACGAAAGAAAAAGAAACTAGAGTAAGATCTGTATTAAATTAAAAACAGGAAAAAAGTTCAAACCAGATTCCATCAAAGATTATGTAGGGAAACATCTTGGCAACATAATTAGAGAAGATGAGATATGTAGAATGATCCAAGGCTATTACTATGGCAATTATCAAAATCCCTGAGGAATTCAAGGGATATGACAAGAAGCTAGCAGTGTGATCCATAGTTAAAATATGAAGCAATTCGCTAATCTTCCTGCCACTTAGTTTTCCTGCTTAGCTGCCACAAAATATGTGGACAAGCAAAGTCTCAATACAATTACTGAGAGGAGCAAAATGCTTTTATTAGTCAGACTAATTATTATAGTTTACTATATGTGGCCAAATTTTATTGAAGTGAACCATATAAAAAATGCCAATATCCTGAGGTTTTGCACTGTTGCAGCCCTTGGCTTCAGGTAATTTCCTGTTAGGCTGGCTGTGTTTTATACGCAATCTATTGTACGGAAATACTTTGCTACACATCTTTGATCTTTGTTGTATTAAAAACCCTCCCTGCTTTGTCCTTTAGCATCTTCACTTTGATTTTTTATTCATAATGTGGTTCTAATGGATTTTCAGGCTGTTTTCTCTCCTATTATAACTTCAAAATGTTATAATTTAGTTCCTAAGTGTGATACAAACCACTTACAGTTCCAGCAGTAAATAAAAATAAAATCCCACATTGTATGATATATATTTATATAATGATTAACCCTGTCAGAGTCACAAAGTTACAAGTTTGCTATATTTGTTTCATAACTTCTATAAATATTATCAGCAATGATAACCCACTAGTATTCCTATTTATACTGTGGTATTGGTGTACTTTCTGAGGCATTAATTGTAAGAAATAATTTTTGCATAGAGTCTAGTGTTAAAAGAAGCTTTAGGATTTAAAAAAAATTGTTCATGGGATGCAGGAGATGCTGGCATGACCACAATTATTGCCCATCCCTAATTGTCCTTAAAGATGGTGGATCTCCTCCTTGAACCATTACTGTGGTGTATGTAACCTGTTCCACCTTAAGAGAACTTAAGCCTGTTCCACCTTAAGAGATGTACTACTTTCTCTGGCTGCTGTATACGTAATACCGGTGGTGACCACCGGTATATAAGCACTGTGTAGTAAGATGTATTTCAGATAGTCCTGACCTCCAACCAGTAAAGACCTGTTGAACTTTAATCTTGTAGCCTGTGTGTTATTAATTACAACTAGAACACACAGACTTTACAGTGGCGACGAGTCAGATTCTTACCCTGCGGCAGTTATATCCACGGCGGCTTCGTCCACTGAACGGACGTCGAAGAGAGGTTTCCACCCTCATCACCCTGCTGGAAGACACATCGCGCGGCAGACATCGAGAAACCAGAGTGCAGAAGACACCCTGAACTCGAAGCCTCCATCAGCGGCTGTCAGCTATCTTCTTTCTACCTCGGTAGTGGGTAAGCCGGGCAGCGACGCGACCAGAAAATCGGCCACGTTGGCTGTACAGACGGGGAGGGAAGACGGAGGAATAAGGGCAGTGAGATCGATCGCGACCGGAGATAAGGGCCGGGCCGCATTCGGGCCGAAAGGCGCAGCACGGGGACATCGATCGCGGCTGGTGATAAGGGCCGGGCCGCATTCGGGCTAAAAAGGCGCAGCGTCTGGGGGCAACTGAAGCCGCGAGAGCCGCGGTGAAGCGGAGACAGCGTCGGGGGAAGGGTGAAGACCGCCAAGCGCGGGAAAACCGCCATTTTGTAGGCGGAGGACGAAGAAAAGAGCGCGGAAGCCGCCATCTTGGATAAAAATAAAAATAAATTAAATTGCAACGATGCCTAAACATGGGAACATTAATACCTTTGATAGCGACATCGAAGATTGGGCTATGTATGTAGAACGCATACAAAATTATTGTAAAGCAAATAAAATCCCAGATGCAGAGAAAGCACTAACATTATTAAACTTAATGGGTGCGAAGACATATGGGCAATTGAAACACCTTGTATCACCAGATGAACCGGCGGATAAGACGTTCGAGGAGATTGTTACTGTCCTGAAAAATCACCTAAACCCCACGCCGCTGATGCTAGCGGAACGATTTAAATTTTACAGCAGAAGGCAGCTGAAGGATGAAAGCAATGCTGAATATTTAATGGAATTGCGTAAGCTAGCAAAGTACTGTCAATTCGGAACGAGATTGACAGAGGCGCTACGAGATAAATTTGTGTGTGGTTTATTAAAAGAAGATACACAAAAGCGATTGCTCAAGGAGAATGAGCTGACGCTTGAGAAAGCGGTCACTATGGCAGCAGCACACGAAGCCGCAGCGAGAGGCACGGCAGTAATGCAGCTACGGTCACCGGAACTCAGTACAAATAAATTGGGTTTGAGTACCGTAAAATGTTATCGTTGCGGAAAGACAACGCACGATCAGAACCAGTGTTGGTTTAAAAACCAAGAATGCAGAACGTGTGGCAGGCTTGGCCACATAGCTAAAGTATGCCGGTCAGGAAAGAAGACCAGCAACAAAAAGTCACCGCAAGGAAAATACATAAAGGTACACAAAGTGACAAAGAACAGTTCGACCGAACAGAAGTCAGATTCAGACGCTAGCAGTAATGAACTGGGTAGCTTAAGAGTACACAACGTTGGTAAGGATGCAGATCTCCAGACAATTTGGGTCACCCTTCAGATAGCAGGAGTCCAAGTAAAGATGGAATTGGACACTGGATCGGCATTGACGGTCATGAATAAGAAAGATTACAAAAGGTTATTCCAACATATTCCCCTACGGGATACGGAGATTATATTGAAAACCTACACGGGGCAAAGAGCGTACCCCATCGGAAAGATAGAGGTAAAAGTGGTCCACAAGGGCGAAGAAAGCCAAGTAATGGACTTATATGTGCTACCTGAAGGAGGTCCACCACTACTGGGACGGGAGTGGATTAGGAAAATGAATATGGACTGGCACTCCTTGAAGGCACTAACGGTAGATTCCGGGGAAACAGATGTCAAACCTAAACGATTGTCCAGAATATTGGATGATGCTAAAGAGGTGTTCCAGCAGGGACTGGGAACACTGAGAGGAATTACGGCAAACATCAAGATTGATGAACATGCACAACCAAAATTTTTTAAAGCCAGACCTGTACCCTATGCAATACGACCTACTGTAGAAGCGGAACTGGAAGCGCTAGAACGTTCAGGTGTACTGTCTAAGGTAGATTGGAGTGAGTGGGCTACGCCCATTGTTCCCGTTATGAAACGTCCTTCGAGCAACAAGCCAGGAGAACCAGGGAAGGTTCGCATCTGTGGAGATTTCAAAATCACCGTTAATCCGGTGCTTCACACGGTGCAGTATCCGCTTCCGCGGATTGAGGATATTTTTGCTTCGTTGTCTGGAGGGAAACACTTCACCAAGATAGACCTGGCGCAGGCGTACTTGCAGATGGAGGTTGAAGAAGAGTCACACCAATACCTCACGATCAACACGCATCGAGGTTTGTACCGGTACAATAGACTGGTTTTTGGAGTGGCATCAGCTCCAGCAATTTGGCAGAGGGCCATGGAGCAGGTATTACAGGGAATTCCAGGCACACAATGTTACCTGGACGATATTCTGATTACAGGTGATGGTGATGAAGAACACCTCGCAAACTTGGAACTGGTGCTCAACAGACTGAAAGAGTATGGACTTAGAGTTAATCGGCAGAAATGCGAGTTCTTCCAGAAGCGGATCTCGTACTGTGGTCATGTCATTGACCGGGAGGGGCTTCATAAGTCTCCTGACAAGATAGAGGCAGTTGTAAAGGCTCCCGCTCCGGATAATGCCTCTCAGTTGAGGTCGTTTCTAGGATTGATTAACTATTACCATAAATTTCTACCAAATCTATCCACGGTACTGCACCCGCTAAACACTCTTTTACAGAAGGGGGTACCATGGGAATGGAGCGAAAACTGTAAGAAGGCATTTCGCAAAAGCAAAGAATTGATCACCTCAGAGGAAGTGTTGGCTCACTTCAACCCGACACTGCCTATTCGGTTGGCTTGTGATGCTTCTCCATATGGTATTGGGGCAGTACTCTCACACAAGTTGCCAAATGGCACGGAAAGGCCAGTCGCGTTTGCATCCAGATCATTGACCTCCGCTGAGCGCAACTATGCGTAGATCGATAGGGAGGCTCTCAGCCTTGTATGGGGAGTGAAGAAGTTTAATCATTACCTGCAGGGCCAAAAATTCACACTTCTGACAGACCATCAGCCGTTGGTATCCATTTTTAACCCTAAGAAGGGTGTTTCAGTGATGACAGCACAGCGTCTCCAGAGATGGTCCCTTTTCCTAGGGGCACATCAATATCAAATAGAATTCAAAGGTACGAAGCAGCATGGCAATGCTGATGGTCTGTCGTGCCTGCCACTACCTGAAGAAGAAGAAACGACGAAAGTTGACCCTGTTGAGTTATTTCATTCGACCATCATCGAGTGTTTACCAGTCACCAATGCAAGTATTGAAAGAGAAACCAGGAACGACCCGACACTGTCCAGAGTCTACGAGGTGACAGTGAAAGGATGGCCAACACGTGGTGATCCTCTGTTACCGGCATTCTCGGCAAGGCGAGACCAGCTGTCCGTCTGCCATGGTACTTTGATGTACGGGACAAGAGTGATTATTCCTCCCAAGTTAAGGGAAAGAGTTCTAAAAGAACTGCATGAAGGTCATCTGGGGGGAGTTAAGATGAAAAGTCTTGCTAGGGCTTATGTATGGTGGCCGGGTATTGACCAACAGATAGAGGAGTTGATGAAAAGCTGCTCTGGGTGCCAAAAAGTGCAAAATGCACCTCCGATCGCACCACTACACCCATGGGAATGGCCTTCAGCCCCATGGCAACGCGTACATATTGACTTTGCTGGTCCATTCATGGACTCCATGTTCCTAATTGCAGTGGACGCACATTCCAAATGGCCAGAAGTGATCAAGATGAATACCACTACTTCAGAAAAGACAATTACGGTGTTAAGAACAATATTCGCAAGGAACGGATTGCCAGAACAGATCTGTTCGGACAACGGACCACAGTTCGTGTCGGAAGAATTCCAAAAATTCTTAAAGAAGAATGGGGTGAAACATTATACCTCTGCCCCATATCACCCGGCGACAAACGGGTTGGCCGAGAGATTTGTCCAAACATTCAAAAAGGCAATAAAGGCCATGAACGATGATCAGATTCCGCTACAGCACAAGGTGGACAATTTCCTAATGGCGTATCGAAACGCCGCTCATGCAGTGACTAACCAAAGTCCTGCCGTGATGTTTTATAACAGGAGGTTGCGGTCCAGGTTGGACTTGTTAAAACTAAATGTGCGGAGGGAAGTGGAAAACAAACAGTTCCGGCATATTAATAACAAGTCCACTCGAAGTTTCGAAGTAGGTCAACCAGTGTTGGCAAGGGGCTATGGAAACGAAAAATGGCAGCCCGGAACAATTCGGGCCAGACAAGGACCTCTGATGTACACAGTAGATATTGGTAACAATGTGATAAGGCGTCATGCGGATCAACTGGTAGAATCAAGAGCAAGAGTCGAACCCATGGTTGCGACAGAGACAACTGTGGAAGACGTTAATGAACCTGAAGCATCTACCTCGGCAGGGACTGTACCTGATGATGACGTCCAATACATAGGGAACCAACAAGCAGAGTCACCTCAGCAACAAGAATCAGAGACCACTGAAAGGCGTTATCCAGACCGAATCAGAAGGCCTCCTGAGAGACTGAACCTTTGAACTGTTTATACCTGAAGTTATATATGTATATATGTTATGATATGTTAAATGGGGATATGACTATTAAGCTAAAAAGGGAGGATTGTGGTGTATGTAACCTGTTCCACCTTAAGAGAACTTAAGCCTGTTCCACCTTAAGAGATGTACTACTTTCTCTGGCTGCTGTATACGTAATACCGGTGGTGACCACCGGTATATAAGCACTGTGTAGTAAGATGTATTTCAGATAGTCCTGACCTCCAACCAGTAAAGACCTGTTGAACTTTAATCTTGTAGCCTGTGTGTTATTAATTACAACTAGAACACACAGACTTTACAATTACAGTCTTTGTGGTGACAGTGCTTCGATGATGGTGTTAGATATGAAATTCCAGGATATTGACCCAGCAACGATGAAGGAACTGTGGCAATATATGTCCAAGTTAGGATGCTGTATAACTTGGAATTGATCTCTGTAACCTCCTCCAACCCTCCGAGATCTCTGCACTCATCCAATTCTGGCTTCTTCCGCATCCCTGGTTTTCATCGCTCCACCATTGCCTGAGCCCTAAGCTCTGGAATTCCCTCCTTAAACCACTCCGCCTCTTTACCTCTCTTTCTTCCTTTAAGATGCTCCTTAAAACCTACCTCTTTGATCAAGCTTTTGGTCACCTTATGTGGCTCGATGTCAAATTTTGTTTGATAACGCTCCTGTGAAGTGCTTTGGAACATTGCACTACATTAAAGACTCTACATAAATGCAAGTTGTTGATGTTCCCATTAGTTTGCTGTTCTTGCCCTTCTTGGTGGTAAGGGTCAGGAGCTAGGAGGTGCTGTCAAAGTAAGCTTGGTGAATTGCTGCATAAATCTTAAATATCTAACACCAGTCCCCAACCCAGCATTTGGTTCCAGTCATTCAGCTTTCTAAGTTGTATTGATAATATCCCTGGAGCAATTTTCCACTTCAGAATATTCATCAGCTTCAATCTATTACCTTTGGTTGTATATGCTGGACCACAGTAAAGCTTGTCCATTCATGGCCACTTGTTATCATTAATATAGACAGCGTCATTTATGATTTATGTTTTTCAGTGCAAGTTCTTATATTCTGCAGTTTGAAAGCTTCTTTATTCCTGAAAGCACATGATGATGTGTAGCAGAGCTTAGCCCAATATTGTATGGGTGTGTACAGAGAAAGAACAACTTGCATTTATAACATACTTTACCACATCTCTTCAAATGTACCTAAGTGTTTCACATATAGTTTGAAAGCAGTCACTAGTTCTGCAGCTAAATCTCACAAACAGCAATGGGATGAACAAACAGTTCAGCTGTTTTATTGATGGTATTGGTTGAGAGAGGAATGTTATCCAGGACAGTGGGAAACTTGCTGCCCTCCTCTGAAACAGTGTGATAAAATCATTTATGTTCAATTGAACAGGTGGATTGGGGGGTTTAATGTCATATCTAAAAGACACTACTACCTCCAGCAGTGCAACGCTGCTTCAGTACTGCACTGGAGTGTCAGCCTAAATTATGTGTTCTGAAATGTGCTTGAACCCACACACCTTCCGATTCAGAGATGAAGGTGCTATCAATTGAGCCAAGCTGACACTCAAATTTAAACATGCAGTTTGAGCTGTCCTTGATATCTATGAGACATGCTGCATGACTTGCAGTTACATTTTGGCAGTTCGTGGGGATCTGTATCCTTGGCAACTGGTGCAAAGGAATTCAAGAACATTGGGTTGAAAGAGAAACCACCAGATCCACCTACTTCAGATTCTGAGTCCAATTAAGGTGATTCTCCTGGAAGGATTCTATTGAATAAAAGATAATGGCCTAGAAATTAGTTTGCCCCCGAAAATGGGCTCGGGGATCGTGATGCATGATCAACCCATGCCTGTTCGAAGAACTACAGGAAGTATGCAAACCTCGTGCTGCTGCTTATTTTCATGATTGTGGCGTTCAGCCCAGCACTGAATGTACTGCTTAGTGGTTGAATGCTCAGCAGGGGGCCCAAGTTTGTGCGAGGCTAGCACCAATTAAAGCCAGCCTGCATTACTTCACGGCAGTCTGCACCTAATAAAGGGGAGGTGCATTCTGCCTGCAGCAGATCATTGAATGGGCTGGGGAAGACAGTCGAAAAGAACAATTAATGATGGCACAACAGGACAGAGCATGCACCAAAGTTCTTCAGTGCAGCACTGGAGGTCTTGGTACAGGAAGTCAATGGGAGGAGAGGGGTCTTCTTTCCACAGGGGGCCAGGAGGCCCTCCAGGCAACAGAGCAAAGTGCAGAGGGAGCAGATAGCCACTGTAGTGAATGCCAGCAGTGTAAGCCCCGAGGACATGGACACAGTGCAGGAAGAAGTTTAATGACTTCACACGAGTGATCAAGGTCAGTGAATTCAGCTTCAAATGCCATATCCCACCATCTGCACCACTAGTCTCACACACTGCTCAATGTACCACACCCCCATCACTCACCTACCAACAATCTCTACCAAACACGATTCACACCTCACATTCATAGCTTCACCTCACTCTCACACACTTACCACTGCTGCAAGCCTCACACCCACATATCACAGCTTGCACACACTGTCAACTATTCAACCATGACAGGCACATCACACAAACACATTGCACCACACTCACTGACACACTTCCCTTTCTCTTGTAGGAATAAGTGCCACATAACCAGCACCAGCAGAACCTAACTGGCGGGGGACAGGCTCAGCTGCATCAACTCACCCCCATGGAGGAGACGGTGCTGGCCATTCTTGGCAGGGGCATGGTTGAGCCCATTGCCTGTGACGGGGCTGAATAGAAACATAGAAGATAGGAGCAGGAGTAGGCCATTCGGCCCCTCGAGCCTGCTCTGCCATTCAATGAGGTCATGGCTGATCATCCAAATTCAGTACCCTGTCCCTGCCTTCTCCCCATACCCCTTGATCCCTTTAGCCTTAAGAAATACATCCAACTCCTTCTTCAATATATTTAATGAACTGGCATCCACCGCCCTCTGTGGCAGAGAATTCCACAGGTTCACCACTCTCTGGGTGAAGAAATTCCTCCTCATCTCAGTCCTAAATGGCTTACCGCTTATCCTTAGACTATGACCCCTGGTTCTGGACTCCCCGACCATCGGGAACATCCTTCCTGCATCTAGTCTGTCCAGGCCTGACAGAATTTTATAGGTTTCGATGAGATCCCCTCTCAATCTTCTAAACTCCAGTGAGTATAAGCCCAATCGACATAATCTCTCCTCATACGTCATTCCTGCCATCCCAGGTATCAGCCTGGTGAATCTTCGCTGCACTCCTTCCATGGCAAGAACATCCTTCCTCAGATAAGGCAACCAAAACTGCACACAATACTCAAGGTGCAGTCTCACCAAGGCCCTGTACAACTGCAGCAAGACATCCTTGTTCCTGTACTCGAACCCTCTTGCTATGAAGGCCAACGTACCATTTGCCTTCTTAACCGCCTGCTGCACCCGAATGCTTATCTTCAGCGACTGGAGCACAAGACCACCCAGGTCTATTTGCACTTCCCCTTCTCCCAATCTATTGCCACTCAAATAATAATCTGCCTTCCTGTTTTTGCCACCAAAGTGGATAACCTCACATTTATCCACATTATAGTGCATTTGCCATGTTTCTGCCCAATCACCCAACCTGTCCAAATCGTACTGGAGTTTCACAACATCCTCTTCACAGCTTACCCTCCCACCCAGCTTTGTGTCGTCTGCAAATTTGGAGATATTACATCCAATTCCCTCGTCCAGATCATTAATATATATTGTGAACAGCTGGGGTCCTAGGACTGATCCTTGCGGTACCCCACTAGTCACTGCCTGCCACTCAGAAAATGACCCGTTTATTCCAACTCTTTGCTTTCTATCTGCCAACCAGTTCTCTATCCAAGTCAATACCTTGCCCCCAATCCCATGTGCCTTAATTTTGCACGCTAATCTCTTATGCGGGACCTTATCGAAAGCCTTCTGAAAGTCCAAATACACCACATCCACTGGTTCACCCTTATCTATTTTACCAGTTACATCCTCAAAAAATTCCAGTAGATTAGTCAAGCATGATTTACCTTTTGTAAATCCACGTTGACTTTGTCCGATCCTGTCACTGCTTTCCAAGTGCTCTGCTATTACATCTTTTATAATGGACTCTAGCATTTTCCCCACTACCAATGTCAGGCTTACCGGTCTATAATTCCCCACTTTTTCTCTACCACCTTTTTTGAATAGTGGGGTAACATTAGCTATCCTCCGATCCATGGGTACTGTTCCAGAGTCTATTGAGTTCTGGAAGATGACCAGCAATGCATCTACTATCTCCAGGGCCACTTCCTTAAGTACCCTAGGATGTAGATTATCAGGCCCTGGGGATTAATCAGCCTTCAATCCTGTCAACTTCCCCAACACCATTTCCCTACAAATACTGATTTCTTTCAGTTCCTTCCTCTCATTAGTCCCTATGTTCCCCGACATCTCTGGGAGGTTATTTGTGTCCTCCTTTGTGAAGACAGAACCAAAATATGTATTTAATTGGTCTGCCATTTCTTTGTTCCCCATGATAAATTCCCCTGATTCTGACTGTAAGGGACCTACGCTTGACTTCACCAATCTTTTTCTCTTCACATATCTATAAAAGCTTTTACAGTCAGTTTTTATGTTCCCTGCAAGCTTACTTTCATAATCTATTTTCCCCCTCTTAATTAATCCCTTTGTCCTCCTTTGCTGAATCCTAAACTGCTCCCAATCCTCAGGTTTGCTGCTTTTTTTGGCCAATTTATATGTCCTCTCTTTGGATCTTATGTTATCCCCAATTTCCCTTATTAGCCACGGTTGAGTCAACTTTGTTGATTTATTTTTATGCCAAACTGGGATAAACAAATTCTGTAGTTCATCCATACGATCTTTGAATGTTTGCCATTGCCTATCCACCGTCAACCCTTTGAGTGACATTACCCAATCAATCCTACCCAACTCGCATCTCATACCATCATAGTTCCCTTTATTTAAATTCAGGACCTTAGTCTCTGAGTCAACTACTTCACTCTCCACCTTAATGAAGAATTCTATCATATTATGATCGCTCCAACCCAAGGGGCCTCGCACAACAAGATTGCTAATTAATCCTTTCTCATTGCATAATACCCAGTCTAAGAGAATGAGTACAAGATGCCGGTATCCTCATATGTTATGCTCCTTCTTACATCCCACTTCCTCCTCATCCCACAATCTCTTCTGATTTACAAGCTGCACATGGAGTAAGCATGCACCTCTTGCTTTCCCCCACTTCCCTCACCACAACACTTTCTCATTTCAGAGACACAGAAATCCAACCTGCCCAGCCAATGGTTCAAGAAGAGGGAGAGGAGAGTGATGTAGAAGAAGAAACACCGTCATTTGACCTGACACTCTCAACCACCAGCTCAGATACTGGCATTGCGCAGAGTTTAGAGGATAGCCTAGAGGCGGGATCTGCATGTGGTGAGTCACTGGGCACGAGTGGACTACAGCCAGGACTGGGGGAAAGAGTAGCGCAGGTGCCAGCTCCCCGAAGGGCGAGGTCGCACATGAGTTCTGCTGCACAGGACTCAGATGAGGACTTTGATGGGGCGGCCTACAGAAGAACGCTGTTGGGTATGCACAATGAAATGCTTGGTGCTTTGACAGGCCTGCCAGAAAGCCTGAGTGTAATGTCAAGGAGCATGGAGGAGTCCAGCAGCAACCTTGCACAGGGCTTTGCGCAGAGCTTGGAGCCCATCCTTTCCAGCATGGAAGTGGTGGGCAGATCCATTAGCGCACTTGTAACCCAACCGTCATGCAGCATCTGATGGCCGATGTCTCAGCTTCCATTGCAGCACAAGCAGAAGCCACCCAACGTCTGAGTGCTGCAGTGGAAGCTCAGACTGCTCTCATGCAGGCTCAACTTGCTGCCACGCAAGATCAGACTGCTGCCATTGTGGCTGGGTTTACCATTGTGGAAAGGAGCTTGCAGAGTATCACAGCAGTCCATCAATCTGGTCCAACAGATGGCTAGGAATGCTGAGGCGCCCTCCGGGGGAGTGGCAGTGGCGCCGTGAAGCAAGAAGCTGCTGCCCTCTCTCAGGATGACAGCATTCGCTCTCCTACCCACTGCCACTCCGCCAGTGCCCTTGCCGCTGCCTGTCAGCCAGCCAGCATAGACAGCTGCCGCCTATGCCGAGGTGGTGCAGTCCACAGCCGGCCTTCTAGACCCAGAGGCACTCGATGTCATCCTGCAAGGCCACCTGCAGTCTCCCCCCTGAAAGCCAGCAGCCTTCCACTAACCATGTTGCAGCCACTGAGGTAACATTTCGTAGGAGCACTAGGACAAAGGCACACGAAAGACAGGCACTAAGGGAATGCACAAGGGTGATTAGTTCACTTTGTTATGTAATATTGGATGGATTGATGTATAAAGTTGAATTGGAATGTTTCTTTTGTGGTGGCTTTTATTTCAGCATTGTGGCCAAGAGGACGCTGTGATGGTCAGTAACAGAGGGAAGGGAAGGTGTGGGACTATTGTTGAATGGGGAATTGGGGTTGCGTTCACTGGTACCGCAGACGGATGAGTCGATCACAGACAGCCCGGGCAGAAAAGGGTTGTCTGGGTTGCCTCCTCTCTTCCGCTTCCTCCTCTTTCTCCTCTACTGCTTCCTCCTCCTCCGCTTCCTCCTTCTCCTCTTCCGCTTCCTCCTCCTCCTCCTCTTCCGCTTCCTCCTCCTCCTCCTCTTCCTCAGCTTGTCGCCCTATGCCTGCTGGCAAGGGCTGTGCCCTCATGATGGTGAGGTTGTGGTGCATGCAGCAGACCACGCCGAATCTTGAGATGTGTTCTGGTGAGTACTGCAAGGCTCCGCCAGACCAGTCCATGCAGCGTTGTTGAAGGATGCCAATGGTCTGCTCTATCAGATTCCGTGTGGCAGCATGGCTCTCATTGTACGCATGCTGCGCATGTGTGGTTGGGTTGCGGAGCGGAGTCATGATCCAGGTGGGCAGCTGATAGCCCTTGTCGCCCAGTAGCCAGCCTTTGGTTTGTCCTGGAGCCTCAAAGACTGAGGGAACAGCAGACTGGCGCAGAATAAAAGCATCATGACTGCTGCCAGGATACTGAGCATTTAGCTGAGCATGGTCGCACATGAACTACACATTCAGCGAGTGATAATCTTTGCAGTTGTGATACATCTCAGCATTTAGATGCGGAGCTCGCAAAGCCACGTGCATGCAGTCAATGGTGCCCTGCACTATGGGGAAGCCCGCTATCCTGGCAAAGCCATGTGCATGCTGTCGATGGTGCCCTGCACCATGGGGAAGCCCGCTATCCTGGCAAAGCCATGTGCATGCTCCGCCTGCTTCTCTCTGTTCAGAGAGAAGACAATGAAGTCCCCTCTCCTGGCACAAAGAGCATCTGTTACCTCTCTTATGCAGCAGTGGACGGCTGACTGGAAGATGTTACAGATGTTGCCTGCTCCAGCCTGGAAGGATCCTGACCAATGTTCCCGTTAAGCTGAGCAGCCACCACTGGCAGCACTGTCCTTGCCCTGGTTTGAGGCTGCAGTTTTGGTTGCAATAGGTGGCACAGTTCTGTGAGCACCTCCCTCGTAAAGCACAGACGCCTGACACAATGCTCCTGGCTCAGGTTGAGGTAGGGGAATTGCTCTCGGAAGACCCTAAGTGGGTAAGGCCTCCTGCTGAGAGCCCTTCTCCCCCCCCCCCCCTCCTCCCCCTCCCTCTGTGAGCAGCTTGTGCTCTTCTTCGCTGCCTCTGCTCCATCACCCTGTCATGCTGCAGGTCAAGGGGGATGACAACTAGAGCACCCATGACTGGGAGCAAATGGTCTGACCAGAATCCTTGAAGTCAGAAGCAAGGCCTGCTCCACTTGCAGCACCACTCCCTGTCACCTCACCAACTTTAAACACCTCTGGAAAGCTGCAAACACTTCCACAAACTTACACAGAGCCAGTAGAAATTAAATAGCAACTGACCTGAGAGTGGTTGAATATCCCTTTAAATATCGTTGGTAAGGGGTCCATGCAGCTGCTGAATGCATGTTGAACTGTGCGAGGTTAAGACTGGGTGTTAGTTCCGGCGTTGAGGACGAAAATGGCAGCGCTGGCGTCAAATCATTGTTGCATGCTGATTGACGTCACGATCTGCCTACTCTACATACTTCTGGCACATGCTCCCAGCGCTGATGCTAACACCTTCACCAAGATGGCATCCGGCGTGGCCCACACCAGAAGTGTGCACGCCATTTTTGACTCAAAACGTCACCCGTAGTGCCCAAACAAAGGGTACTGTGCAATTGAATTTTTAGTCCACTATTTCCAGTCAGACAGCAATGGTGGACATCTTCTAAGCTTTGGCCTGCTAAATGACTTTACCAAGACAAATAACCTACACTTTCATCGTCATTGAAAGTGCAATAGTTTGCAGAACTGATAAAGATGCGCTGCTTACATGAAACTGCAAAGGGCTTAAATCCAGTTCAGTTAGTGACATCTCCAGCGATGTGTTTAATATCTATTACTGCACCATCCTCACTATTTCACTGCTGAATTTTTATTTTGTACTTTGTAGGAAAGATGACATTTTTCTCTTGGTTTTTCCATCAATACTGTACTGTCATTTACAATGTGAAAAGGTATCAAGCTGGCTATGGCAGGTAAAGGAATGTTGAGAGTTTCCAATTTACAGATCATTGAGTGATCTTTTAGTGATGGACTGAATGAAGAATTTGCAGATCTGGTTCATTGAAATGTCTTAAATCTGTAACCTAGCACTAATTTTTAAAAGCAGTAGACTTGGAAAAAATAATCTCAGATGATGCAAAGCATTGTCGAGGGGAATGGGGCACACAGTTTCCTGACCCATGAGCGAAATAAGGCTTTTCGTTTCCAGGCCCCGCCTGGAAGCTTTGTTTACAGAGGGATGGGATTTGAAGTAATAAGAAAGACTTGCATTTATATAGCGCCTTTCACGACCACCGGACGTCTCAAAGCACTTTACAGCCAATGTACTTTTGAAGTGTGGTCACTGTTGTAATGTGGGAAACGCGGCAGCCAATTTGCGCACAGCAAGCTCCCACAAACAGCAATGTGATAATGACCAGATAATCTGTTTTTGTTATGTTGTTTGAGGGATAAATATTGGCCAGGACACCGGGGATAACTTCCCTGCTCTTCTTCAAAATAGTGCCATGGGATCTTTTATGTTCACCTGAGAGGGCAGACGGGACCTCAGTTTAACGTCTCATCTGAAAGACGGCACCTCCGACAGTGCAGCACTCCCTCAACACTGCACTGGAGTGTCAGCCTAGCTTTATGCGCTTGAGTCCCTGGAGTGGGACTTGAACCCACAACCTTCTGATTCAGAGGCGAGGGTGCTACCCACTGAGCCACAGCTGACACATGAAGTCAATGAAGAAGATGAATTCCAGGTCAGGGCCTCAAAACTGGAATCAAGAAAAAGTGTAACTAGGCCACAATGGAGGTCAGAAATTGCATATTGATGTGTCAGACCCCTGAAGTGATCAGACCTTTGTTGTATATCCCCAAGATCATTTGTCCAACATGTGTATTCATTTGCAATTAGGAGGTAAGGGAAAGCAATTCGCCGATTGCCATGTCAGAGGTAACCGTGAGCATCAGTGGTTCAAGAGCTGCTGAATAGGCATTACAGTGTATCATTTCAAGGTGTGATCTGATTCAGTGTACATGTAGTTTTTGATCTTGTTCATGAAAGGAAAAAGACTTACATTTATATAGTGCCTTTCTTGACCACAGGATATCCCAAGGTGCTTTGCAGTCAATGTACTTTTGGAGCGTAGTCACTGTTGTAATGTAGGAAACGCGGCAGCCAATTTGCACACAGCAAGACCCATGAACAGCAATGTGATAATGACCAGATCATCTGTTTTAGTGATGTTGATTGAGGGATAAATATTGGCGAGGACACCGGGGATAATGAGGAGAGACAAAGATTGGTGAAGTCAAGCGTAGGTCCCTTGCAGTCAGAATTGGGGGAATTTATAATGGGGAACAAAGAAATGGCAGACCAACTAAATACATATTTTGGTTCTGTCTTCACAAAGGAGGACACAAATAACCTCCCAGAGATGCCGGGGAACATAGGGTCTGATGAAAGGGTGGAACTGAAAGAAATCAGTATTTGTAGGGAAATGGTGTTAGGAAAATTGATGGGACTGAAGGCCGATAAATCCCCAGGGCCTGATAATCTACATCCCAGGGTACTTAAGGAAGTGGCCCTAGAAGTAGTGGATGCATTGCTGGTCATCTTCCAGAACTCGATAGACTCTGGAACGGTACCCATGGATTGGCGGGTAGCTAATGTTACCCCACTATTCAAAAAAGGTGGTAGAGAAAAGGCGGGGAATTATAGACCGGTAAGCTTGACATCGGTAGTGGGGAAAATGCTAGAGTCCATTATAAAAGATGTAATAGCAGAGCACTTGGAAAGCAGTGACTGGATCGGACAAAGTCAACATGGATTTACAAAAGGTAAATCATGCTTGACTAATCTACTGGAATTTTTTGAGGATGTAACTGGTAAAATAGATAAGGGAGAACCAGTGGATGTGGTGTATTTGGACTTTCAGAAGGCTTTGGCTAAGGTCCCGCATAAGAGATTAGCGTGCAAAATTAAGGCACATGGGATTGGGGCAAGGTATTGGCTTGGATAGAGAACTGGTTGGCGGACAGAAAGCAAAGAGTTGGAATAAACGGGTCGTTTTCCGAGTGGCAGGCAGTGACTAGTGGGGTACCGCAAGGATCGGTCCTAGGACCCCAGCTGTTCACAATATATATTAATGATCTGGATGAGGGAATTGGATGTAATATCTCCAAATTTGCAGACGACACAAAGCTGGGTGGGAGGGTATGCTGTGAAGAGGATGTCGTGAAACTCCAGTACGATTTGGACAGGTTGGGTGATTGGGCAGAAACATGGCAAATGCACTATAATGTGGATAAATGTGAGGTTATCCACTTTGGTGGCAAAAACAGGAAGGCAGATTATTATTTGAATGGCAATAGATTGGGAGAAGGGGAAGTGCAAAGAGACCTGGGTGTTCTTGTGCACCAGTCACTGAAGGTAAGCATGCAGGTGCAGCAGGCGGTTAAGAAGGCAAATGGTGTGTTGGCCTTCGTAGCAAGAGGGTTCGAGTACAAGAACAAGGATGTCTTGCTGCAGTTGTACAGGGCCTTGGTGAGACCACACCTTGAGTATTGTGTGCAGTTTTGGTCACCTTACCTGAGGAAGGACGTTCTTGCCATGGAAGGAGTGCAGCGAAGATTCACCAGGCTGATACCTGGGATGGCAGGAATGACGTATGAGGAGAGATTGTGTCGATTGGGTTTATACTCACTGGAGTTTAGAAGATTGAGAGGGGATCTCATCGAAACATATAAAATTCTGTCAGGCCTGGACAGACTAGATGCAGGAAGGATGTTTCTGATGGCCGGGGATCCAGAACCAGGGGTCATAGTCTAAGGATAAGGGGTGAGCCATTTAGGACTGAAATGAGGAGGAATTTCTTCACCCAGAGAGTGGTGAACCTGTGGAATTCTCTGCCACAGAGGGCAGTGGAGGCTAGTTCATTAAGTATATTCAAGAAAGAGTTGGATATATTTCTTAAGGCTAAAGGGATCAAGGGATATGGGGAGAAGGCAGGGACAGGGTACTGAATTTGGATGATCAGCCATGATCTCATTGAATGGCGGAGCAGGCTCGAAGGGCCAAATGGCCTACTCCTGCTCCTATCTTCTATGTTTCTATGAGAGCGCTACCAACTGAGCCACAGCTGACACATGCCCTGGGAAGACAGCACTAAGTAGAAGCTAAGGTCTTCCGTACAGAGAGAGGAGGAAAAAATTTGAGTGAATCATTCTGGGATGCTCTTGAAGTAAGATATTAAAAATTGGATTTAATAAGGTAAAACAAACCAGGATTCATCTGTAACACCAATATACAAAATGGAGGGAATAGGTTAATTCGTGCTCCGAGTTGAACAATAGAAGTCTGTAAAAGTTGTATAAACCCAGATAAGGTTTAAACAGGACTACGGGTTAACTGCTGAGAGATTAAAACTGTCAAAACAACCCCTTAGAAAGAGGGAGAGATATATGTGTTCGGCCACGCGAGTCGACACCTTTGCACTTAAGGGTTTGTTAAGTGTGAAGCTCAATAGGGTTCTATTCTTTTAACTAACTAAAGCGTTTTTGCTCTGTAGAAATAATTTAAGAGAGAGAGACAGAAAATCTGCGGATTGCCCGCTTTGGAAAGATCTACTATCTTAGAGAAATACTTAAAAAGACCAAGCCATCTGACAACAGCAAATGGACGATTGTAAAGTAATAAAGTTGAGGCCCCTGGGTCATGAGAAAGTAACAGGACCAACTGATAACGAAATGTGAGATTTGTAAGCGACTGGAAGAATGGAATGTCACGGTTTTATAATTACAATTTAACTATAATTCTGTATATGCTAATAAGCTTATCCCTGCCTTTAGGGCAGGGCCTTAATTTTTGTATAACTGTGTGAACCTCAAGAGATTCGGTGGAGTCGGAGCCTTGTGTTGGGACGCAAGAGCCATAGCTCCCCAGGCCTGAATAAACCGTTTTTACTTCAATTATTGGGTCTGTCTTTCTTATAACAAGCCAGTGTTGTTGACTTTGTATATCACTTAGTCCACACTTTGGGGGCTTACATCAATTGGCGACGAGGATGGGATGGGCGTTCTGAACCAGACTCTCGGACAGCGTTAACCTAAGACGGGTGAGTATGTTTTAATTACCACCTGTAAAATTAGGGGTTAACTGCTGGTGAGACGTTGAGTCAGAATCGACGTATAAAAGAACTATAAAAAGAAAGACACCTTTAATTGAAGGCGGTTAAAAAGTAAACTGCAGTAGGGGTAGGGGCAGGTAGTTCCCTACCAACCTTTGGGACAGGTAGTTCCCTAAGGACCGTGAGGCGGGAAAACCTCGGTAGGGACAGGTAGTTCCCTACCAACCTTTGGGGCAGGTAGTTCCCTAAGGACCGTGAGGCGGGAAAACCTCAGTAGGGGCAGGTAGTTCCCTACCAACCTTTGGGACAGGTAGTTCCCTAAGGACCGTGAGGCGGGAAAACCTCGGTAGGGGCAGGTAGTTCCCTACCAACCTTTGGGACAGGTAGTTCCCTAAGGACCGTGAGGCGGGAAAACCTCAGTAGGGGCAGGTAGTTCCCTACCAACCTTTGGGACAGGTAGTTCCCTAAAATCCGTGAGACGGCGAAATCTCAACAATTGAATGAATGGGTGCACCGTGGTGAGTGAATGAGATAAAACCCTACGGTCATAAAGAGGTTAGAACGGACAAGGGTGAGGTCTGTCCCCAGCACCTAGCCTGAGCCTGAATTAAGAGGACAGCAGTCCCACGTGACGGCCAGGATCAAGTAGGACGCCGGGAGCTACAGACCCCACGGTACCAAAACCTCGGGACTAAGGGGTTGGTGTGTGTCTAACAAAACGAAGTGGCTAACAGAAAGCAAGAAATTAACTAAGGTGACGCTATAGGGGCGAACAACGTAGCGTACAAACCTAATTCACCAATACCGTGAATTAAGCATTAAACGTAGCAGTTAGTTATGACTAAGAGGGTGGAAGAAGAATCCTCAAAGGACCTGGATTCTATAACCCGACTCCTGGAAAATAAAAAGAAACAGTGCAGAGAGCCAAAGGCTTGGTGGGGAGGAGCTAAAGATAAAGAGGCAACAGATAATGTAAGGAATTGAAACAGAAGGGAGAGATAAAGAAGGAAAAAGATCTAATTTGCAGGCGAACCAATTTGAAACCCCAGCAAAAAAAAAACAAACAAACAGGGATTTGGAAACTAGGGAAAGCTGTTGAGTCACAGATTTAAAAAGGAAGGAAAAGATAAACTTAAAGCTTTACCAACATGGAAGTTATTAGCATCTGTACCAAGACAAGTAAAACACGAGATTTGCTGAGTGAAAGGAACCTTAGACATATGCTGAAATTACAGTTTGTATAAAAATGTGAGAGTGTGGATGTTTTCCTGATTAGGAATGTTTAAGAGGATTCAATATTCCTTTGTCTGAAAATCTGTCCGTTAAGAAAAAGAACTGTCTGCTGTGTGTTGTAGCTCCACCCACTTCTCTGTGTTAAAGTAAAAGCATTTAACCCCTTTGTCTTGTCGGGGATTTTGGAAGTTTAAGAATGTGCAAATAAGATTGTGCCCTCAGAATGAAAAAAACCTATTACAATTTAAGTTAAGCTGGAGTGTAAAAACTGAGAAGAGCAACAAAAAGTTTGTTTAATGAAAGATTAAGTTTCAGTCTAAGATCTAACCTTGAAGTTATGAGGTAAATTAACCTATTAAAACCAGACTTTCATTGTGGCCACAGTGAAATTCTGGTTGATGTAAATTGGTGTAGTCCAAATTGAATAAGATAACTCCAGTCCGCAAGAATATCTGATAGTGGCAGGTCCCTCTACAATATTTAATTGACTATGGTACTGGAAGCCTTATAGAAGGCGGGACTAGAGTTAAACCTTAGAGAGGTATAGGTAGGGAAGGATGAAGTAGTCTACCTAGGATACATAGTGACACAAGGGAAGAGACAAATGCCCGAAAACAGATGGGAGGGGCATTAGGACTGGCTGCGTGCTTTGATTGCTCGCAAGCTTCTAGGGATGGCAGCAGGAAGGGACCGCGCCAGAGAGGGGAGGGGGATCCGAGGATGTTTGTTGACGTATTGGTAGGGGGCCGACAGTGAAAAAATGTTAATAGACACAGGAGCCACAATCTCATTGACAGACTTACCCTTACCCCGAACGAAACTTTCAGTTAGTATAGCAGGAATCGGTGGACGAAGAATCAGGGCTTATAAGAGCGAAACAGTCTTACTAGAAATTGGATGTATAATAATACCTACACAGTTGTGGGTATGCGAGAACACGGAAGGAACAATCCTAGGGATAGATATACTGCGAGAAGTAGGAGCTTTAGTCGACCCTAAAGCGAATGAAGTGTACTGGCCCCCAGATTATAAGTCAAACAAACAGGCAGGCCCGGGAAACAAAGTAGAAATGGCCCAGCCTATACAGGATTTGATCAAAGGGGGGTAGCCAAAGGAAAATGTGTAAACCTATATAGATAGTCGGAATGCCTTTGGGGTGGTGTCTGATTACATGATAGCGGGAGTAGGCAGGGATATATGACACCAGGAGAAGACCCGTAAGAGACAAGAATATAACCAAGGAATTAGAAGGAACCTCTCTCCTACCCAAAGAGTGCATAATAATAAATTAAAGCGCACGAGAGGATGGGCAGCTAAACGAGCAATTGAGAGAGGGAATCTGACCAATGAAGCCCAAATGTTCACGTTGAATCAAAGTGTGAAACCACAACTCTCTTTCAGTCAGGGATGTTTTTTTGGGTTGCGTGAAGTGACGCAATAATGTTTAGCTCCACCTTCAAAAGCCTGCGAAGGAGTTAACCCTTTCCACTGACAGCTGTTTGAGTTCACCAAGTAACAACTTCAGTATTACTGAACAGAATTTAAAGATATTGGACATTATTAAATGTAAATTTCTTAATGTTGAGTTTATATTTCCCCACAGTGATAGAAGGAAAATTAGGATTTGATAAATGGAAGTTATCTTATAAACTAATTGCAGCACCGTCTCAAACGGCAGGGAGACTGCTTGGGAAGCTGTCCTGTTACCCAAAGATAAATCTGGACAGATAGTTAGAGACATGAGGCCAAAGACCAACAGATTATACGGGATCGAGAACAGGATACACGGGACGACCAGAAGGAGGTCTTAGCAATAGATAGCAAAGTGATAGCAGAAATAATACCAGCCAAACCAGGGCTAGCACCCAGATGGTCAGGACCTTATGAAGTATTAATGAATAATGGCACATGTGCTCATGTAGATGGGTCTGGAACGGGTAAAGGAAGGTGGAAACACTGGACTCAGTTAAAAATATATAAGAAAGACAATGAGTAAACCAGAGATGGTGCCCTTTTTGACAGAGTGAGGAGTATACTAGAAGATATAAAGAATGGGAAGGGGAGTTACTACATATATCAATGATAGGGCTGTGTATGATGATAATGGGCTGTGTATGATGATAATATTATATGCCATAGTTTGCATCTTCAGGTATGTCTGGGGACAGAGCCACAGAACAAGAAATGAACCAGATGTACAGCATTTTGAACTGATAAAATGGATAAGAGCAGAATAATTCTAACTGGCTGGTGACGACCAGCCCCCTTTTTGTAATTACAGGAACATTGGACGTCCGGAATGAGATGGAGCGTCCTCGCCTTGATTCTAGGGATAAATATAAGTATTGCCATTATCGAGGGGGATTAGTAATAAGGAGAACACAGGATGAGGTGTATTTTAGTGTAGCACATAGAGTTACTAAGCTTGCCATTAATATGAGTACTTTTGAGATACAAAACAAACCTGGAACTCCCTGTGGGTACAACAATTAGAGGATCCACAGAAAAAAATCTATCTTACAAAGATGTAAGAAACGGGAGTATTGGAAACGACCGGAGCAGGGTATGCGGCCGGGTTAGCAACAGTCAATAGCTTGGACATGGAAGGAGTAAACGAAGGAGTAGAAGAATTACAAGCAAAAATAGAAAAGTTACTAAAACAAGCTACTGGAAATAGCCAGCAATTGACACTGGCAGGGAAACCAAACAATAATGCAATTGTCGGGGGTGGAAGAGATAGTAGCCCCCCATGCAGAAACAATCAATACAATTATTGATAGACTTAATAATGCTTCTCGCCAAACCGATAAGGAACTAATATGTGCCACGTAGGGCTCATGGCTATTGTCGAATGCTCAGCATAACATGAGGCAAATAAATAATGGACAGATCCCTGATTGGATTACTAATAAGGATCTGGAACCTTGGATTGACACAAATAAAAGCCTATGTAAGGAATGTAAAATGGGACAAGTACACCGGGCAGGTGATTGTCTGACCCCATGGACTAAGATGATTGGCTTTGTACTGGCCATCCCACAATTCCCAGAAGGGGGACAACTTCGATACGACGTGATTAATATAGGAGAAGTACAAAGGGAAAGTGGGTTAAATATCATGATGTCCCTACCAAGACACTTTGGGAAAGGGATGAAGATAATAAACAGAAGAATGAAACCTAAAGGGGGGTGGTAGTGGACGGGTGCCACCACAAGGGAAGGACATGGGTGTGCACACACACCCCCACCGAGGGAGACACATCCGAGTGCGGATTTGCGAAAATTACCAATTGCACCCTCGAGGTTCACCCAAGGGGATACACCGGACCTGGGTAGCATCAAGGAACAATGGGACCTGTTGTGTCACCACAATTGAACAGAAATATGAATATCAAGATATGGCTTATACCATTCCCCAACCAAACCGTTGTATTGGTCTAAAGATACCTATACAGATAGGAAAACCTGGTCATTTGATAATATGAGACTTACTAAAAAGGGTTGAAACTTATGTCATACCAGAGCCCAAGGCAATTCCTAAGTTAGAGGAAGCTTGGCAGAAGTTACGGCAGGAAACAAAGGAAATTTTAAAGTACTATCATAAAATAGAAGAAGGCTTAAAGAAACAACAAAAAGACATTAGTACAACATTAGAGGAAACTCACCCACTTCCTCATATTTTGACAATTGGGGATCAGGATGGTCGGGGACTTTGGGCGCCTCGGTGGTACAAGGCATAATGATATTCCTCTTGATTGTTATTCTGATATATTGTGTATTTTTATTTCTCCAGTGCCTTTGTGCCAGAATGAGTAAGGCCGAAATTGGTGCGGTGAAGGAAGTAGAGCCTGAGGAGGGGCAGGTAGTGATGTTAAGAATGGACAACTCCCCCGCCTCTCCAAGGCAAATGGTGTAAGACGCGATGGGAAGCCCTGAAATTATATGGGATTAATTGGGCATGGTAATTAATGACCGGGCCGGCCAACCGTAAGATGGAGGTGGCAGAAGGAGGGTGGTGAATGAGGACTGGTGTGTGATGACAGTCTCGAATTGGCACGTCACACACCCCACGTGGGAATGAGGGACAGGCTTGAGCAGAAAAGCCTCAACCATTAGTGTAGGGTCTAAGGGGCCCCGGGAATGGTTACACCGGACGGAGTGCATAAAGGAAAGCCCACCCTAAAGGAAAGACCACCGTAAAGGAAAGACCACCATACCACAGAGGGGGAAGTCGGCCTCCAAATTGATAAGATATATATACATGTATAACCTAAACTGGTAGAAGGCCAGGGAGTGCACGCTCTGGCAGACACCAGGAAGTGGAAATACATGTTGACCTGTTTGGAGCAATTGTCCAAAGGTCAAAAGGGGGGACTGAAGTAAGATATTAAAAATTGGATTTAATAAGGTAAAACAAACCAGGATTCATCTGTAACACCAATATACAAAATGGAGGGAATAGGTTAATTCGTGCTCCGAGTTGAACAATAGAAGTCTGTAAAAGTTGTATAAACCCAGATAAGGTTTAAACAGGACTATGGGTTAACTGCTGAGAGATTAAAACTGTCAAAACAACCCCTTAGAAAGAGGGAGAGATATATGGGTTTGGCCACGCGAGTCGACACCTTTGCACTTAAGGGTTTGTTAAGTGTGAAGCTCAATAGGGTTCTATTCTTTTAACTAACTAAAGTGTTTTTGCTCTGTAGAAATAATTTAAGAGAGAGAGACAGAAAATCTGCGGATTGCCCGCTTTGGAAAGATCTACTATCTTAGAGAAATACTTAAAAAGACCAAGCCATCTGACAACAGCAAATGGACGATCGTAAAGTAATAAAGTTGAGGCCCCTGGGTCATGAGAAAGTAACAGGACCAACTGATAACGAAATGTGAGATTTGTAAGCGACTGGAAGAATGGAATGTCACGGTTTTATAATTACAATTTAACTGTAATTCTGTATATGCTAATAAGCTTATCCCCGCCTTTAGGGCAGGGCCTTAATTTTTGTATAACTGTGTGAACCTCAAGAGATTCGGTGGAGTCGGAGCCTTGTGTTGGGACGCAAGAGCCATAGCTCCCCAGGCCTGAATAAACCGTTTTTACTTCAATTATTGGGTCTGTCTTTCTTATAACAAGCCAGTGTTGTTGACTTTGTATATCACTTAGTCCACACTTTGGGGGCTTACATCACTCTTCAGTACCTTCAAGCAGTAGAGTCCCGCACTGTGCATTTATCTGCTTGCCTCCTTAGTCAGGGATGCTGTGTGCCACAGGAGGCCCTGAAAAGGTAGAAAAAAATAATTCTGTCCCCCATCCCACTTCTGTAATAAAGAAAGACTTGCATTTATATAGCACCTTTCATGACCTCCGGACATCCCAAAGCGCTTTACAGCCAATGAAGTACTTTTTGAAGTATAGTCACTGTTGTAATGTGGGAAACGCGGCAGCCAAGTTGCCAATGTGATAATGGCTAGATCACCTGTTTTAGTGATGTTTCTTTTTGAAAGTTTTAATTTCAATAGAAACCGACATTTTATTTATTTTACTAATTGTTTAGGGCTAGTTGGTGAATTTATGTTATCCATGTTTTAGAAGGAGTTTAAAGAAGTGACATGTCTATTCTTTGTAGTTTGAAATTCATCTTACAAGATGCAGCATTGCTGTTGAGAGTTTCTATTTTTTGCAAAGAAATGAGTTGAACTGACAGTCTGTTCACCTTGATATTTTATTGCTACATACACACTATCCTTCTAGAGTTTCACTCTACATCAGAGTGTTCATCCGGAGAAGCTGTTATTGATTTCTTGTTTCATACCTGCTGGCATTTCACCAAGGCCCGGACCTTGTTTAAATTTTTCATGAAATATATTACTCTGTTAAAGAAACTGTAACATTGGCCCTGAGATTTACTCAGGGCTGTAAAAAGAGTGGGTGGGGGGGTTGGGCGGAGGGGGTGTGGGTGGGGGTGGGGGCGGGGTGTGGGGGGAGGAGTAAGGTTTCCCCGGACATCCTGCAGGATTTAACTGCAGGATGTCTTTTAAATTTTTTCAGTAGATTTCTCGCCCTACAGCCAGCTTGATTGACAGGCCATTTGCCTGTCAGGCGGGAAAGTAGCCATGGAGCGGTTGCCAGTTTGGGGGGGGGGGGGGGGGGGTGCAGGAGGTCAGAGATCGTTGGGGGGGTGGGGGGTTGGGTGGGGTCAGAGATCGCGGGGGAGGTGAGGGGAGTCGGAGATCGTGGGTGAGGTGAGGTGAGGTGAGAGAGTCTGAGATCGCGGGAGGGTGGCGGAGGAGGTCGGATGATTGTCTTGTGTGTTAGCTTATTGGGCCTGGAGGAAACACTCCGGCTCCTCCTGGCCCACAAGCAGTGCTGTAAATGCACTTACCTCCTGGATCCGGCTCTTCTCGCCTCCATTTACCCGCCGGGATTCCCGAGCCCCAGGAAACACGAGTTAAAAAATAAAAAATCTGTTAAAATGGAAGCACGGAGCCTCCTTAAAAGATTTCAGTGACTGACCCGCCTCCTGAGAGCGGATTGGTCGCCTGCCCCCATTAAAGCCAGAAGTGGGCAGGTTGGGTTTGAAATTTAAAACATTTTTACTTCCCACCCGATCCAAACCAACCCGTTCTTGGGGGTTAAAATTACCCCCATTGTATTTATATGTCCCAGTTTCATTACCACAGCTTTCCTTCAGCATCAGTAAGATTTAAGGGAGCATCATCATATCAATGATCCCATTAAAAAGAAAAAAATTCCAGGAAAGTGTAATTACAATAGATTTTTTTCTCTCTAAACTATAAAATTGGTAAATCAGATTTTATTTATTTTTATCTACTTATGTCACAAAACATATTTCAAGCTTTTTAAATATTAGTTCATAAGAAATAGGAGCAGGAATAGGTCATTCGGCCCTTCGCGCCTGCTGCGCCATTCAATAAGATCATGGCTGATCTTCTACCTCAACTACACTTCCCTTAACTTAATATTCAAAAATCTATCGATCTCTGTCTTGAATATACTCAACGACTGAGCCTCCACAGCCCTCTGGGGTAGAGAATTCCAAAGATTCACCACCCTCTGAGTGAAGAAATTTATGTTGAATGTTTAAATGTCTTAATCTAAATGTACACTCTCGGGAGCCGCAAGCCTACATTTCGTTGTACTGCACTTGTGCACTAACAATGACAATAAAAGTTGATTTGATTTGATTTGATTTCTCCTCATCTCAGTCCTAAATGGCCGACCCCTTAGATGTCAGTTCATCCAATTGCCCTGTTGGTAATTGTGTTGCCCAGTGCCTAACCAGGTCACAAAGACCAGAAAAATCACTGGTGTGATAACCGGTCTTTGTTGAACTAGTCGATCTTACATAGGGTGGCAGTATGAGTGATAAGTTTGGCTGCAGAAACCTAGGGAAACGTGAATTAAAAGTACAGCTCAACACTTTATATCCAATTTATGTTGATAAATAGATAAATTTTTCATATTAAGGAAGTTTTAGTGCTTCCCGCACCCACCCCCGCCATTTCTGAGACTGAAGTCCAGATCTTAACTCCCGTGGGAGTTGGTCGGGCTGGGGCCTCTGTAACCTTCTGCAACAAGACCTGCTGCCCACTGGACCAGGTGGCCATGCTTTGCCAATGACTGTCAAAGTTACGATTGCCCTTCCCTTCTTTGCCGTTAATTCATTCCAGCCTGCTACAGGGGGCATTACCGTGCTTAGGAGCCTCCAAACCAAACTACTTAGAAATCACAGAAGTCGTTAGAGTGCATAAAAGAGCACCCAATATAAAGGGCGCACTCTTAGCCGCCCCACCTCACAATAGGGCATACCCTAATTACCATGCAGTTTTGTAAGGGCTAAATTACCATTTCTCAATCCCAACTGCAGCTGGTTTAAAGGGAAAACTCACACATAGTTAAGAGCATGAAGGGTGGAATCAGTGATAAATCACTAACATTATATGAGAAAGCTAGTGTTGATATTGTTGGATTGACAATAACTCACATTGCAAATTGGCCACCTGTTACCAAAACGACCTGATTTTCCTTGCAATGCAGTGTTGACAGTGTTGCCTACATTTGGAGAACAAATGGCCTTGCTGCCTTCATCCTCCACAAGTTACAACTTATTCAGAATGTTGAAGCCTTTCCCATCCTGCACTTTCCTCACATCCGCATCTTTTTCAAACTCCATTTTCTCCTAGCAGCGCCTTCCAAGATTCTTGTCTTGACATTCACATTCCTCTGAGTTTTCTCCATCTACCTCGGCAATCTTCTCCAGCTTTGAACCTCCACACGCAGTCTCTGACACTCGCTTACTCCTTGCTTCCCTCTCCGCTCCACCATTGATGGCTACTTTTTCAGCACTGTGCCACTCCCTCTGGAACTCCTTCCTTGACTCCCCAAGTCTTACTGCCTCCCTCTTTGCCTCCAGAAGTTTCTTCAAAACCTTTCCCTTTGACCGTCACCTCCTTCCCCCAACTTTCCTATTTCCATGTTTTCCTCCCTGCTCAGCATCTACTGTTTTGCCTCCACCCTATAACACTGCCACGCCTCTTCTAGGAATGCCTACCTTGAAGAAGTTCTGCTCTTCTCTTCGACAGGATCTCCATTTGACTCTTCAACCTTGTTCATCTTCATTACTTTCAGTTTCCCTCCTCATGTTTGATCAGGTATCTGCCAAGACTCGGTTTCACAGCCACATCATTTTCCTCAGCAACTGTCTCCGGTTCCGACTTATTCCACGTGGATTCCAACTAAACTTCCACCCTTCATGTTTCGGATCCACCCAGGATTACAAATATCTCCAAGATATTCATCGTTCCTCAAACTACTGCTCTCGCCGCATCTTGAGATCCACGCTCAACGCCATGCGGTGCCACATGAACACTCTCGACCTCTCTCTTCAGCAGCACCAACGCACTCTATTTCAAAGCTGTCCGGGTCCACAGTTCCATTTCATCCTTCGACTCGTCCGACGCTTCAACAAAAAACGTTTTTTCTTCCTTTCCGATGTCAAGGATCGCAAGCTTCAGCAACTCTTGAACACCAACGCCCCTCCGGAACCTTCTTCTCCTTCACTTTCCTCTGACCCCCCTTCTCCCAATCTCACCCCCTGCCGCGTTTTCACTATCCCTTCTGACCTTCCCCTCTCTGACCCTGAACGATCAGTCCTCAGCAAAGGCCTGAGCTTCATCCCCTTACACCCCCACCTCAATGAATTTCGAGCTCGACACGATGTTGAGCTCTTTTTCCGCCCCCTTTGTCTCCGTGCCCACTTCTTTGGCCAGGAGTCTTCCCCCCGCACGGCTGACCCTTTCTCCCGCTTTCAGAATTCCTGTTCTACCTGAACCCCTCCCCCTGGCCTCTTACCCTCTCTAGATCTTTTCATTGCTAACTGCCGCCGTGACATCGGCCGTCTCAATTTCTCTGTTCCCCTCACTCACTCCAACCTACCTCCCTCTGAACTTGCAGCACTCCATTCTCTGAGATCCAACCCTGACATTGTCATTAAACCTGCTGACAAGGGTGGTGCTGTTGTTGTTTGGCGCACCGACCTCTGCCTAGCGGAAGCTGAACGCCAACTCTCCGACACGTCCTCCTACCTCCACCTGGACCATGACCCCACTACCGAACATCAAACCACCGTTTCCAAGACTGTCACTGACCTCATCTCCTCTGGCGATCTTCCCC
The DNA here is from genome assembly GCF_052327205.1 of Somniosus microcephalus. Lineage (NCBI taxonomy): Eukaryota > Metazoa > Chordata > Chondrichthyes > Squaliformes > Somniosidae > Somniosus > Somniosus microcephalus. Next base: position 199,225,349 of record NC_140996.1, on the reverse strand, counting down.
CCGCGGCCACCAACCTCATAGTTCCCCAACCCCGCACGGCCCGCTTCTACCTCCTTCCCAAGATCCACAAACAGGACTGCCCTGGTAGACCCATCGTTTCAGGCTGTTCTTGCCCCACCGAACTTATCTCTTCCTATCTCGACTCTATCTTTTCTCCCCTTGTCCAGTCTCTTCCCACCTACATCCGCGACTCTTCGGACGCCCTCCGCCACTTTAACAGTTTCCAGTTTCCTGGCCACAACCGCCTCCTTTTCACCATGGACGTACAATCCCTCTACACCTCTATCCCCCACCAGGATGGCCTGAAGGTGCTCCGTTTCTAACTTGAACAGAGGCCCGACCAGTCCCCATCCACCACTACCCTCCTCCGCCTGGCTGAACTTGTTCTCACATTGAACAACTTCTCCTTTGACTCCACTTATTTCCTCCAAATCAAAGGTGTTGCTATGGGTACCCGCATGGGTCCTAGCTATGCCTGCCTTTTTGTGGGATATGTTGAACACTCTTTGTTCCAGTCCTACTCGGGTCCCCTCCCTCACCTCTTCTTCTGGTACATTGATGACTGTATCGGTGCCGTTTCCTGCTCTCGCCCCGAACTAGACAATTTCATTCACTTTGCCTCCAATTTCCACCCTTCCCTCACCTTCACATGGTCCATCTCTGATTCTTCCCTTCCCTTCCTCGACTTCTCCGTCTCCATCTCTGGGGATAGGTTGTTGACCAACATTCACTACAAGCCCACTGACTCCCACAGCTACCTGGACTACACTTCCTCCCACCCCGCCTCCTGTAAGGACTCTATTCCATTCTCCCAGTTTCTCCGTCTCCGCCGCACCTGCTCCGACGATGCCACCTTCCACAACAGTGCTTCCGACATGTCTTCCTTTTTCCGCAACCGAGGATTCCCCTCTACTGTAGTTGACACAGCCCTCGACCGTGTCTGTTCTATCTCCCGCACTTCTGCCCTCACCCCTGCCCCTCCCTCCCGGAATCACGATAGGGTTCCCCTTGTCCTCACCTTTCACCCCACCAGCCTCCACATTTAACGGATCATCCTCCGCCACCTCCAAATTGATCCCACCACCAAATGCATCTTCCCCTCCCCTCCCCTTTCAGCATTTCGTAGGGACCGCTCCCTTTGAGACACCCTAGTCCACTCCTCTATCACGCTCAGCACCCCTTCCCCTTCGCCCGGCACCTTCCCGTGCAAGCGCAGGAGATGCAACACCTGCCCTTATACCTCCCCACTTCCCACTGTCCAGGGCCCCAAACTCCCCTTCCAGGTGAAACAGCGATTTACTTGTACTTCTTGCAATCTAGTATACTGTATTCGCTGCTCACGATGTGGTCTCCTCTACATTGGGGAGACCAAACGCAGATTGGGTGACCGCTTTGCGGAACACCTCTGTTCAGTCCGTAAGGGGGATCCCGAGCTTCCGGTCGCCTGTCACTTTAATTCACCGCCCCATTCCCACTCAGACCTCACTGTACTCGGGCTCTTGCATTGTTCCACGGAAGCTCAACGTAAACTCGAGCAACAGCACCTCATCTTCCAATTAGGCACTTTACAGCCTTCCGGACTCAACATCGAGTTCAACAATTTCAGATCATAACCTCGGCCCCTATTACATTTTTGCTTATATTTTATCCACATCTTTGTTTTGGCCCCCCCCCCCACCCTTTTTTTCTCTCTCCCACATGGCAGCTGTCTCTCATTCTGCCAGAACATCTCACACCTAATCTGAGCCGTCTTTTGTCTCCACTAGTCCTATCACCATCTCGTCTCGTTTTGAATACCTATTAATGTCCCTTCACTTCTTTTGTTCTCTCCCAGCCCTGCCTTTCGATCTATTTCATTTCCTTTCCAGTTTTGAAAAAGGGTTAGACCCGAAACGTCGACTCTATTTTCTCTCCACGGATGTTGCCTGGCCTGCTGAGTTTTTCCAGCATTTTCTGTTGTTATTTCGGATTGCCAGCATCTGCAGTATTTTGCTAACGTACTTTGAGATGCCTTTTTGTACGCAGAACTACGATAGAAATAGAAACATAGAAGATAGGAGCAGGAGTAGCCCATTTGGCCCCTCGAGCCTGTTCTGCCATTTAATGAGATCATGGCTGATCATCCAAATTCAGTACACTGTCCCTGCTTTCTCCCCATATCCCTTTAGCCTTAACAAATATATCTAACTCCTTCTTGAATATATTTAATGAATTGGTCTCAACTGCCTTTTGTGGTAGAGAATTCCACAGGTTCACCACTCTCTGGGTGAAGAAATTCCTCCTCATCTCAGTCCTAAATGGCTTACCCCTTATCCTTAGACTGTGACCCCTGGTTCTGGACTCTCCCGCCAACGGGAACACCCTTCCTGCATCTAGTCTGTCTAGTCTTGTTAAAATGTTATAAGTTTCAATGAGATCCCCTCTCATTCTTCTAATCTTTAGCGAATATAAGCCCAATTGACCCAATCTCTCTCCTCATACGTTATTCCTGCCATCCCAGGTATCAGTCTGGTGAATCTTCGCTGCACTCCCTCCATGGCAAGAACATCCTTCCTCAGATAAGGCGACCAAAACTGCACACAATACTCAAGGTGTGGTCTCACCAAGGCCCTGTACAACTGCAGCAAGACATCCTTGTTCCTGTACTCGAATCTTCTCGCTATGAAGGCCAACGTACCATTTGCCTTCTTAACCGCCTGCTGCACCTGCTTGCTTACCTTCAGCGACTGGTGCACAAGGACACCCAGGTCTCGTTGCACTTCCCCTTTTCCCAATCTATTGCTGTTCAGATAATAATCTGTCTTCCTGTTTTTGCCACCGAAGTGGATAACCTCGCATTTATCCACATTATAGTGCATTTGCCATGCATCTGCCCAATCACCCAACCTGTCCAAATCATACTGGAGTTTCTCTGCATCCTCCTCACAGCACACACGCCCACCCAGCTTTGTGTTGTCTGCAAACTTGGAGATATTATATCTAGTTCCCTCGTCTAGATCGTTTATATATATTGTGAATAGCTGGGGTCCAAGGACCGATCCTTGCGGTACCCCACTAGTCACTGCCTGCCACTCGGAAAAAGACCAGTTTATTCCAACTCTTTGCTTCCTGTCTGCCAACCAGTTCTCTATCCAAGTCAGTACCTTACCCCCAATTCCATGTGCTTTAACTTTGCATGCTAATCTCTTATTGTGGTAAACCACTGTCGTTCACTGTGTTCACTATTGTTGTTGTTGTTGTTGTTGTCGTTCACTCTTGTTTCACTGTTATGCCTGACTATGCCTCAGCTGACTCCGCCCTTGGCTACCTGGTATAAGGACAGCCGCATGGCAGCTCTCTGGCATTCGGTCGTCCACTAGAGGCATAGTCCTGATCTGTTTGAAGTGCAATTCAGTAGTTAATAAAAGCCTGTCGTTCTGAACTCTGCTCAGCCTCTCATTAGAATTGATAGCGCATCAATTTTATTAACTACTGACAAAAAAATAATTAAATAATAACGATGCTGCAGATACTTAAGATCAAGTGCCTGGAACTCGACCCGCAAGAACCGGACTCGACTGCTAAGTTCTCGTACTGGCTGAACTGTTTTGAGTCCTTTCTGGCTGCATCCGGCGAGACCGTCGCCACCGACGCCGCCAAGCTCAGGGTGCTGAATTCTAAAGTAAACCACCGAGCTTTTGCCCTTATCCGGGACGCTATGAGCTACCAGGGGGCTATCGACATTTTGAAGGAGCAATATGCACGCCCGGTCAACTATGTTTACGCAAGACATCTCCTGGGGTCTCGCAAACAACAGCCCGGGGAACCCACAGAAGCATACATACGGGCGCTGAAGGAACTCGGCCGAGCCTGCGAATGCAAGCAAGTATCAGCCACGGAACATACGGAGGAGCTCATCCGGGACGCCCTCGTTGCGGGCCTCAGGTCCACTCACACACGGCAGCGACTGCTGGAAAGTAGCGAGCTCGACCTGAAGAAGGCGATTTCACTCACCCTTTCGTTGGATGTAGCCCATCGGAACATGGAGGCCTACTCCCCGGACCGCGCGGCCGCCTCGTGGATGTTGCAGCCGCCGCCATCTTGGGACACGGCGCCGCCCCGGGCCCCGGCCCCAACTGCTGCAGCGATGTCCCGCCCGAGCCAGAAATTTATTTCTGTGGCCAAACCAAACACCCCAGGGCGCGCTGCCTGGCGAAAAACGCGGTCTGCTCTGCCTGCGGTAAGAAGGGACACTACGCTGGCGTCTGCAGAAGTCAGAAGACCCCTACCTCCAGCAGCGCCGTGTGCGATTCGTGGGAGCGGCCATCTTGCCTTCCTCCAGCCTCGTGGGGATCGGGATCGTCATGGGCGCCGCCATTTTGTCCTTCTTCTCCGCCGCCGCCATTTTGTCCGCCATTTTGCCAGCGGGCCCCCGACTCACCCACCGCCTCACCGGGGTTCTACAGCGACGCTCCCGACTCCACAGCGGCCTCCATTACGCTGGATCAATTCAGACCCCATCAGCTAGCCAGGTCCACGATGGACATCCAGGTAAATGGCCGCGCCACAACTTGCCTTTTTGATTCCGGGAGCACGGAGAGCTTCATACACCCTGATACGGTACGGCATTATTCCCTCCCGGTCCGGCCAACGCGCCATCGGATCTCCATGGCCTCAAAATCTCACTCAGCAGACGTCGGCGGCTACTGCGTAGTGACCCTCTCGGTGAAGGGCTCCGTTTATAAAAATGTAAAGCTATTCGTCCTGCCACATCTCTGCGCTGCCATTCTGCTGGGGTTGGACTTTCATTGTCACTTTAAGAGTGTCACCTTGACATACGGTGGACCTCTTCCCCCGCTCACTGTCTGCAACCAGCAGTTTTTAAATTGCCCGCCGCGCCCCACCTGTAGTCTCTCCACCCTCAAAATCACCCCCCCCCCCTGTTCGCTAACCTCACCCGCGACTGCAAGCCTATCGCCACAAAGAGCAGGCGATACAGCACCGGGGACAGATCCTTCATAAGATCTGAGGTGACGCGGCTCCTGAAAGAGGGGATTATTGAGGATAGTACCAGCCCCTGGCGAGCTCAGGTGGTAGTCGTTAAGACCAGCAACAAGCAGCGCCTGGTCATCGACTACAGCCAGACTATCAACAAGTACACCCAGTTGGACGCATACCCTCTCCCCCGCATAGCCGACATGGTTAATAAGATAGCGCAATATCGCGTTTTCTTGACCATTGACCTCAAGGCAGCATACCACCAAATCCCTATCCGCCCTGAGGACCGCCAGTACACGGCTTTCGAGGCGAACGGCCGTCTTTTTCACTTCCTCAGGGTTCCTTTCGGCGTCACCAACGGTGTCTCCGTCTTCCAGAGGGAGATGGACCGGATGGTCGACGAGAATGCGTTACAGGCCACGTTTCCCTACCTGGACAACGTGACCATCTGCGGCCATGACCTGCAGGACCATGACGCCAATCTTGATAAGTTCCTTCGCACGGCCCAACTCCTAAACCTCACGTACAACAAGGAAAAGTGCATATTCCGCACAGCCCGCCTCGCTATCCTTGGTTGCGTGGTGGAACACGGAGTCATCGGTCCTGACCCTGACCGGATGCGCCCATTGATGGAACTTCCCCTGCCCCACTGTCTCAAGGCCCTCAAAAGGTGCCTGGGATTCTTTTCCTATTACGCCCAGTGGGTCCCTCATTATGCGGACAAAGCCCGTCCACTTATCAAGTCCACTTCCTTCCCCCTGACGGCGGAGGCCCGCTCAGCCTTTCACCGTATAAAAGATGACATTGCCAAGGCCACCATGCACTCGGTAGACGAGTCCATCCCCTTCCAGATGGAGAGCGATGCATCCGACTTTGCCCTGGCCGCTACCCTTAACCAGGCGGGAAGACCCGTGGCCTTCTTTTCACGAACCCTCCAGGGCTCCGAACTCAGACACTCCTCTGTGGAAAAAGAGGCCCAGGTCATTGTGGAGGCGGTGCGCCACTGGCGGCACTACCTGGCTGGAAAACAATTTACCCTGCTTACTGACCAACGTTCAGTCGCTTTCATGTTCAACAACAAGCAGAGGGGCAAAATCAAAAATGACAAGATTTTGAGGTGGAGAATTGAACTTTCCACCTACAATTACGATATCTTGTACCGGCCCGGGAAACTCAACGAACCCTCAGATGCTCTATCGCGAGGCACATGCGCCACCGCGCAGATCGATAGACTACGGGGCCTCCACAACGACCTCTGCCACCCGGGGGTCACCAGGTTCTTCCATTTCATTAAGGGCCGCAACCTGCCTTACTCCATCGAGGAGGTCAGGACCATGACCAGGAGCTGCCCAGTCTGTGCAGAGTGCAAGCCGCGCTTCTATATGCCTGACAGAGCAAACCTGATCAAGGCCACCCGCCCTTTTGAGCGCCTGAGTGTCGACTTTAAAGGGCCCCTCCCCTCCTCTGACCGTAATGTGTACTTCCTCAACATAGTTGATGAGTACTCCCGTTTCCCTTTCGCCATCCCCTGCCCGGACATGGCCACCGCTACGGTCATTAAATGCCTGCACAACCTCTTTGCTCTGTTCGGTTTTCCCAGCTATATTCATAGCGACCGGGGCTCGTCCTTCATGAGCGACGAACTCCGTCAGTACCTGCTCATGAGAGGTATTGCCTCAAGCCGGACCACCAGCTACAACCCCCGGGGGAACGGACAGGTTGAAAGAGAGAACGCGACGGTCTGGAAGGCGGCCCTCCTAGCCTTAAAATCTAGGGGCCTTCCGACCTCCCGTTGGCAGGATGTCCTACCTGATGCGCTCCACTCCATCCGGTCACTGCTGTGTACTGCCACCAACGCCACCCCCCATGAGCGAATGTTCGTTTTTCCCCGGAGGTCCACATCCGGTACCTCACTACCACACTGGCTGACGTCCCCAGGGCCCGTCCTGCTGAGGAAGCATGTACGGTCCCACAAAACGGCTCCCCTGGTAGAGAAGGTTCACCTCCTCCATGCCAACCCCCAGTACGCCTACGTGGCATACTCGGACGGGCGGGAGGATACAGTCTCCATTAGAGATCTGGCACCCTCGGGGTCCACTGACCCGTCACCATTGCCCTCCACCACGACCCCCTTCGACACGGCCCAAAATTCAGTAGACCCAATTCACACCCCTGTCCATTCCACCCCAGTAGACGGCATGCCACGACCCCAGGACCAGCCGGAGTCCACTCGCCCACCCAACACCAAAGGGGACGATACGCCGGTGCTCGACCCCGTCCAAGACGCGTCATTGGGAGCTGTACCATCGCAACCGTCGCCACGAAGATCTCGACGGCAAACGAGGCTGCCCGACAGACTCGCCTACTCGAACTTTTGATACACTTCACCCCGCCGGACTTAATTTTAAACGAGGGGTGAATGTGGTAAACCACTGTCGTTCACTGTGTTCACTATTGTTGTTGTTGTTGTTGTCGTTCACTCTTGTTTCACTGTTATGCCTGACTATGCCTCAGCTGACTCCGCCCTTGGCTACCTGGTATAAGGACGGCCGCATGGCAGCTCTCTGGCATTCGGTCGTCCACTAGAGGCATAGTCCTGATCTGTTTGATGTGCAATTCAGTAGTTAATAAAAGCCTGTCATTCTGAACTCTGCTCAGCCTTTTATTAGAATTGATAGCGCATCACTTATGCGGGACCTTATCGAAAGCATTCTGAATGTCCAAATACACCACATTCACTGGTTCTCCCTTATCTCTTCTACCAGTTACATATTCAAAAAATTCCAGTAGTCAACCATGATTTACCTTTTGTAAATCCATGTTGACTTTGTCCGAACCTGTCACTGTTTTCCAAGTGCTCTGCTATTACATCTTTTATAATGGACTCTAGCATTTTCCCCACTACCGATGTCAGGCTTACATCCCTGTTTTCTTTCTACCACCTTTTTTGAATAGTGGAGTAACATTAGCTATCCTCCAATCCATGGGAACTGTCCCAGAGTCTATAGAATTTTGGAAGATGACCAGCAATGCATCTACTATTTCTAGGGCCACTTTCTTAAGTACCCTAGGATGTAGATTATCAGGCCTTGGGGATTTATCGGCGTTCAATCCCATCAATTTCCCTAACACCATTTCCCTACAAATACTGATTTCATTCAATTCCTCCCTCTCATTAGACCCTATGTTCCCCGACATCTCTGGGAGGTTATTTGTGTCCTCCTTTGTGAGGACAGAACCAAAATATGTATTGAATTGGTCTGACATTTCTTTGTTCCCCTTTATAAATTCCCCTGATTCTGACTGCAAGGGACCTACGCTTGACTTCACCAATCTTTTTCTCTTCACATATCTATAGAAGCTTTTACAGTTAGTTTTTATGTTCCCTACAAGCTTAATCTCATAATCTATTTTCCCCCTCTTAATTAATCCCTTTGTCCTCCTTGTTGTCAAACACGAGAAGGGAAACAGAAAGCAATGAAGATGAACAAGGTTGAAGATGAACGGAAATCCCGTCGGAGAGAAGAGCAGAACTTCTTCAAGGTGGGCATTCTTAGAAGAGAAGTGGCAGTGAACCAAACACTAATACTAAATACTGCGGATGCTGGAAATCTGAAACAACAACAGAAAATGCTGGAAACACTCAGCAGGTCAGGCAGCATCGTGGAGAGAGAAACAGAGTCAACGTTTCAGGTCAGTGATTGGAAACGGTTTCTCTCTCCACGATGCTGCCTGGCCTGCTGAGTGTTTCCAGCATTTTCTGTTGTTGTTACTATAGAAATGTAACTTCTTGTAATGCACTAACGTGGTATATCTTGGTTCATTACGCAAGGATTATGTCCATTAGCATTATAATCAAAGAAAAATTGTACCATTGGAACCGCAATCTATTTCTGTAGTGATGAGAACTCTATTCAGAATTCAAAGCTTTTGAACAATGTATTGCAGTATTTCATAAAAGGTGACCACACCAGCCTCCTCCCCCATACACCCACACGCAGACACACGTGTACATTGGCAGAATTTCAATTACTCATCTCTCTAGCTGTTAGAAAAGAAAATTACAGCTTCAAACTGTCATCGGTTGATATCGAAGTAATTATCTTGTAAAAAAAAAAGGAAAGGAACTAAGAGGATACCATTGTAACAATGAATCTACTTGAAGTAGAGAAGTGATTTAATTGAATTGTTCTGAATGCAATATTTAAAGAACAGAAAAGCATTCAACTGTTATTCTGTGAGACCATTTAACGCTTTCACACATTACTGTTTTAATCAATTTCTGCCTTTTGGTACAACTAGAAATTGAAACTGATCTTGGTATAAATAATAAATCAACGATCAAATAAGGTGAGAGTTATGCTGCTGGTTTTCCTCTGTTATATAATACATTAGCTTTTAGTAATCAGAAAAAGGCACAATAATACAAATTGTAATACCATTCTATGAACCACATGGGCTGCGCACATTTGCAACACTCATTCATTAACACCCTAGCACATGACCACTGCACAACAAACTCAGAGAGCTCCGAGACTGGTAAATCACTAGAGCCTTTAAAGAGCTTCCTGAAAAAGTGTCATTTTCTTGTTTTTCTGCAAATACCTAATGCGATGATGAAGAGCTAATGGATTTCTTCCTCTCTAAGATTGAGATCATCCATGCAGCTCCTTCTGTTAATACCCCCCTCTCCAGTCCCTCACTATTCCTGACCATCGCCCAGTCCCCCAATCACCCTATCGCCGGTCCCTCTTCATTTTGTAATTTCTTTCCCATATTCTCTCCATGCACATCACTTCAATGAGATGTTGTTCCTGCTTTCCGATTCCCCTCTCCTCTCAAGTCCAGATCACTCAACTGCCCCTCCTGATCACCATGTTTGCTGACATTATAAATGGCTCGTTTTGCTTAGGCATCATCCCTCTCCTCATCAAATCCATCAGTCCTTGGCCTATGCAGGCCGGCTGCATTCAGGAAAACCAGGTCTACATGCGGCCTACCAGGCGATCCTGAAGGGGAAAGCTGCAGGCCGCAACCAATAAGGTATGTGTTTAAAAAGTACTCACCTAAATGTCGAGCTGGGAGGAGAAGGAGTGCTTCTCCCAACCCCACATTCAAACCACGTGGACTGCTACTGGCCACTGCTTGCCCCTCCTGATCACAATCTTCCCCCCACCCCCCATGCCCCCTTAAGAAATATATCTAACTCCTTCTTGAAAATATTTAATGAACTGGCCTCCACCGCCCTCTGTGGCAGAGAATTCCACAGGTTCACCACCCTCTGGGTGAAGAAATTCCTCCTCATCTCAGTCCTAAATGGCTTACCCCTTATCCTTAGATTATGACCCCTAGTTCTGGACTCCCTGGCCATCGGGAACATCCTTCCTGCATCTAGTCTGTCCAGGCCTGACAGAATTTTATAGGTTTCGATGAGATCCCCTCTCAATCTTCTAAACTCCAGTGAGTATAAGCCCAATCGACACAATCTCTCCTCATACGTCATTCCTGCCATCCAGGTATCAGTCTGGTGAATCTTCGCTGCACTCCCTCCATGGCAAGAACATCCTTCCTCAGCGAAGGCGACCAAAACTGCACACAATACTCAAGGTGCGGTCTCACCAAGGCCCTGTACAACTGCAGCAAGACATCCTTGTTCCTATACTCGAACCCTCTCGCTACGAAGGCCAACATACCATTTGCCTTCTTAACCGCCTGCTGCACCTGCATGCTTACCTTCCACGACTGGTGCACTTCCCCTTCTCCCAATCTATAGCCATTCAAATAATAATCTGCCTTCCTGTTTTTGCCACCAAAGTGGATAACCTCACATTTATCCACATTATAGTGCATTTGCCATGTTTCTGCCCAATCACCCAACCTGCCCAAATCGTACTGGAGTTTCATGACATCCTCCTCACAGCACACCCTCCCACCCAGCTTTGCATCATCTGCAAATTTGGAGATATCCCTTGGTCCTCCTTTGCTGAATCCTAAACTGCTCCCAATCCTCAGGTTTGCTGCTTTTTTTGGCCAATTTATATGTCCTCTCTTTGGATGTTATGTTATCCCTAGTTTCCCTTGTTAGCCATGGTTGAGTCACCTTTTTTGATTTATTTTTATGCCAGACTGGGATAAAGAAATTCTGTAGTTCATCCATGCGATCTTTGAATATTTGCCATTGCCTATCCACCGTCAACCCTTTGAGTGACATTACCCAATCAATCCTACCCAACTCGCGTCTCATACCATCATAGTTCCCTTTATTTAAATTCAGGACCTTAGTCTCTGAGTCAACTACTTCACTCTCCATCTTAATGAAGAATTCTATCATATTATGATCGCTCCGACCCAAGGGGCCTCGCACAACAAGATTGCTAATTAATCCTTTCTCATTGCATAATACCCAGTCTAAGATGGCCTGATCCCTAGTTGGTTCCTCAACATATTGGTCCAGGAAACCATCCCGTATACACTCCAGGAATTCTTCCTCCACAGTATTGTTACCAATTTGGTTAGCCCAATCTATATGTAGATTAATGATGACGGCTGTGCCCTTATTGCATGCTTCTCTAATTTCCCTTTTAATGCCATCCCCAACCTCTGCATTACTGTTTGGGGGTCTATACACCACTCCCACTAACGTTTTCTGCCCCTTGGTATTTCTCAGTTCTATCCATACAGATTCCACATCATCAGAGCCAATATCTTTCCTTACAATTGTGTTAATCCCTTCTTTAACCAGCAATGCTACCCCACCTCCTTTTCCTTTTTGCCTATCTTTCCTGAATATTGAATACCCCTGTTTGTTGAGTTCCCAGCCTTGGTCACCCTGCAGCCATGTTTCTGTAATCCCAATCATATCATATTCATTTACCTCTGCGCTGCTAATTCATCCACCTTATTACGAATGCTCCTTGCATTAAGACACAAAGTCTTCAGGCTTGTTTTTTTAATGCTCTTAGACATTTTAGAATTATTTACTGCGGCCATATTTGATTTAAACCCTTGATTTCTCTGACTGCCACCTTTGTTTTTCTCCTTCCTGTCTTTTGCTTCTATCCCTGTTTCCCTTTCCTCTGTCTCCCTGCTCAGGTTCCCAACCCCCTGCCATTTTAGTTTTAAAAAAAGACTTGCATTTATATAGCGCCTTTCACGACCTCTGGACATCCCAAAGCACTTCACAGCCAATTAAGTACTTTTTGAAGTGTAGTCACTGTTGTAAGGTAGGAAACACGGCAGCAAGGTCCCACAAACAGCAATGTGATAATGACCAGATCACTTGTTTTAGTGATGTTGGTTGAGGGATAAATATTGGCCCCAGGACACCAGGGATAACTCCCCTGCTCTTCTTCAAAATAGTGCCATGGGATATTTTATGCCCACCCGAGAGAGCAGACGGGGCCCGGTTTAACGTCTCATCCGAAAGACGGAAATCAATGCTTGTATATCAATGATTCCCAGATGTGGCTAAATTTTGGACACTGTGGTTCTTTTTGAAAGTTTTAATTTCAATAGAAACCGACATTTTATTTATTTTACTAATTGTTTAGGGCTAGTTGGTGAATTTATGTTATCCATGTTTTAGAAGGAGTTTTAAAGAAGTGACATGTCTATTCTTTGTAGTTTGAAATTGATCTTACAAGATGCAGCATTGCTGTTGAGAGTTTCTATTTTTTGCAAAGAAATCAGTTGAACTGACAGTCTGTTCACCTTGATATTTTATTGCTACATACAAACTATCCTTCTAGAGTTTCACTCTACATCTTTTTTGAAATAGTGCCATGGGATCTTTTACGTCCACCTGAGAGAGCAGACGGGGCCTCAGTTTAACGTCTCATCCAAAAGACGGCACCTCCAACTGTGCCATAAGAACATAAGAAATAGGATGGTCACAAACCAGCTGGACGTTGTGGGAGTGGAATCCCTTTTGGTTCCGGTACATTGCAGAGTTAACATGCGGCACCCGTAAAGCAATTTGCGTGCAGTCAATAGCACACTGCACCATGGGGAAACCTGCAATCCTAGCAAACCTTTGTGCTTGCTCTGCCTGCTTGTGTCTAGCAAGAGAGAATGAAATTGTAATGTATGTACCTTTAAGGGGGGAACTACTTTTTACAGCTCATGTATACTGTAGTACCGGCAGTGACCACACCTGTATATAACGCTGAGTAGTAATCTGTACATATCAGTTGCAGTGTGAGCCACGTTGAGTAAACACCTATTGTACCGTTCTCCACAGTCTGTGTCTTCTTATACACGGACGTAACATTGGCGACGAGGCAGGTTCGAACCTACCTGCAACTCTGCATCACCTCCCGGGGATACGTTCCTGGAGATCAGTGGATTGGAGGTCAAGGCCAGAGACTCGGGCGTCAACCACGGGCAACCGCCCAGTCATCCAGCAGGGACTCGAGAATTGCGGGGGAGGCTGTCGAGAGCCAGGCTTAGCTTTCCAGTCGAGGTGGTCCAGCGAAACGGGCTGGCAACAGGTAGTGCGCAGACCCTTCCCGGACAGCGGCGGGCTAGAGCCCGACCGAGCGGCACAGCAAAGGGCCGAGCAGCGTCGACGGGAGAGAGAGAGAGGGCAGAGCGCACAGGGTGCAGCCAGTGTTCAGGGGCCGAGCAGCGTCGGAGAGAGGGAGACAGAGACGCGCAGAAACCCGCGAGGCATCGCCATTGCCACGAGAACCGCCGGGAGCGACGTCGGCAGCAGCGGGGAGGAAGGAAAGCGCGGGAGGCGCCATTTTAAGCCATTGGGAGACACCATTTTAAACCACACCCAAAATGCCGAAGAGTGGCAGTATCACCGCATTTGACAATGAAGTCGAAGATTGGACTACATATGTCGAACGAATAGAGGTGTACTGCAAGGCAAATGAGGTGTCAGATGACAAGAAAGCGTCAGTATTGTTAAATTTAATGGGTGCAAAGACGTATGGTTTATTACGAAATCTAGTAACCCCAACGAAGCCAATGGAAAAGAGTTTTGAAGACATAGTAACGATACTAAAGGAACATTTAAACCCCACACCGCTGCTGATAGCAGAAAGATTCAAGTTTCACAAACGGAACCAGCATAACGATGAAAGCAATGCTGATTATTTAACAGAACTGCGCAAACTATCGAAACACTGCCAGTTTGGAGCGGGACTGGCAGATACCTTAAGGGACAAGTTTGTGTGTGGGCTTCAAAGTGAAGGAACCCAGAAACGGCTTTTATCTGAAAAGGACCTTACGCTGGAAAAGGCTTTCAGCATTGCGGTATCATATGAAGCAGCAGCACGGGGCACTGCAGAGATACAACAGAGACCGCAAGAATATGGCACAAACGAAATGTCATATGGAACAGAGAAGTGCTATCGCTGCGGCAGAACAACACACAACCAGAATGATTGCTGGTTCAAAGACAAAGTGTGCAGACAGTGTGGAAAAGTAGGACACATAGCACGAGTTTGCAGGTCGGGAAAGAAAACCAGCAATAAGAAACCTACCAAAGGAAAGTACCAGAAGGTACATAAGATGACGGAGAATAGTTCAGACGAACAAAAGAGTGATAATGACTCCGAAAGCAGGGAACTGAGTTGTCTGAAACTACATAATGTGATCACAACGGAGGATCACCGAACCATTTGGGTCACTCTCAAGATAGCAGGAGTCCAGGTAAAGATGGAATTGGACACCGGATCAGCCCTAACAGTCATAAACCGATGGGACTACGAGCGGCTATTCTCACACATATCCTTGAGACACAAAAAAATTATTTTGAAGACGTACACGGGGCAAAAAGTCTACCCCAAAGGAAAAATAAGGGTGACCGTTATATATAACAGTAAGGAAACACCAAAACTAGACCTGCATGTATTGCAAGATGGAGGACCACCATTACTGGGACGTGAGTGGATCCGGAAAATACAACTGGATTGGCATTCCATACAGGCACTGACTGTGGCTGACAAAAAGGATGACGACGTCACACCTGAGCGACTGTCAAAGATCCTAACTGACGCGAAAGAAGTGTTCCAGCAAGGACTCGGAACACTAAAAGGCATGACAGCGACGATTAAAATTGAAGGAAACGCAAGCCCAAATTTTTTTAAGGCCAGACCGGTACCTTATGCGATCCGCCCAGCCGTCGAAGCAGAGCTGCAGAGTCTGGAACGTTCAAGTGTACTGTCCAAGGTAGACTGGAGCGAGTGGGCTACACCCATCATCCCTGTGATGAAAAAGTCATTGAGCAGCACGCCTGGGGAACCAAAGAAGGTTTGCATCTGTGGGGACTTTAAGGTAACAGTGAACCCGCTCCTTCACACCGTACAATATCCACTTCCGCGGATTGAAGATATTTTCGCCTTGCTATCTGGAGGGAAACGCTTCACTAAGATTGATCTGGCCCAGGCGTATCTGCAAATGGAGGTAGAAGAAGCATCAAAGAAATACCTCACAATCAACACCCATAAAGGTCTCTACCAATACAACCGGCTGGTATTCGGGGTAGCATCAGCTCCGGCTATTTGGCAGAGGGCAATGGAACAAGTCCTGCAAGGGATCCCAGGGACCCAGTGTTATTTGGATGACATCCTGGTCACGGGCGAAAATGACAGTGATCACCTTGCCAACCTGGAGCAGGTGCTCACTAGATTGCAGGAATATGGGCTCCGAGCTAACTGCCCCAAATGCGAGTTTTTTAGAAAACAAATCTCGTATTGTGGCCACGTTATCGATAAAGAGGGGTTACATAAGTCCCCAGAGAAGATTGAGGCAGTTGTCAAGGCTCCATGTGTCACAACTGAGGTCGTTCCTCAGGCTGGTAAACTACTACCATAAGTTCTTGCCAAATTTGCCTACAATACTACACCCACTGAACACCCTACTGCAAACTGGGGTGCCATGGAAGTGGAGTGACGAATGTAGACGAGCTTTCCAGAAGAGCAAAACACTAATCACATCGAAAGAGGTACTGGCCCATTACAACCCAGCATTACCAATTCGGTTGGCATGTGATGCGTCACCCTACGGCGTTGGAGCGGTGCTGTCGCACAAATTCTCGGACGGCTCAGAGAGGCCAATAGCCTTTGCGTCACGATCACTAACCTCAGCCGAGCGTAACTACGCCCAGATTGACAGGGAGGCGCTCAGCCTAGTGTGGGGAGTGAAAAAGTTCAATCACTATCTGCACGGGCAGAAATTCACCTTGCTGACTGATCACCAGCCTCTTGTCTCCATTTTTTATCCGAAGAAGGGCGTTCCGGTGATGACTGCGCAACGACTACAAAGATGGTCACTTTTTCTAGGGGCGCACCACTATGAGATTGAATATAAGGGCACGAAACAGCATGGAAATGCTGATGGGCTATCACGCCTGCCACTGCCTACTGCGGAGGAAGCACCAGCAGTGGATGCTGTCGAAATATTCCATTTGACTATAGTTGAATACCTACCGGTAACTAACGCTTGTATCGAAAAGGAAACCCGAAATGACCCAACACTGTCTCGGGTATATGATTTGACGGTGAAGGGATGGCCAGCACATGGCGACTCACTGTTGCCAGCATTCTCGACAAGGAGAGAACAGCTGTCAGTGTGCCGGGGGACCTTGATGTGTGGATCCCGAGTGGTAATTCCACCCAAGTTAAGGGATAGAGTGCTTAATGAGCTTCATGAGGGTCATCTGGGAGGGGTAAAAATGAAAAGCATAGCCAGGGCTTATGTGTGGTGGCCGGGAATCAATAAACAAATCGAGGACCTGACCAAGAGCTGCTCAGGATGCCAGAAAGTCCAAAATGCACCACCACAGGCCCCTCTACACCCATGGGAGTGGCCCTCATCTCCATGGCAATGGGTGCATATTGATTTTGCTGGTCCATTCATGGACTCAATGTTTTTAATAGCCGTGGATGCGCACTCGAAATGGCCAGAGGTCATCAAAATGTCCTCCACCACCACGGAGAAAACTATTGCAGTCCTACGGACCATTTTTGCCAGGAATGGCTTGCCAGAACAGATTTGCTCCGACAACGGACCACAGTTTGTGTCCGAAGAGTTCCGGAGGTTCTTGAAAAAGAATGGGGTAAGGCATTACACATCTGCCCCGTATCATCCAGCCACAAATGGATTGGCTGAGAGGTTCGTACAAACCTTTAAGAAGGCAATAAAGGCTATGTACAATGACAACATTCCGCTGCAGCACAAGGTGGACAATTTCCTGTTCGTCTACCGGAATGCGACACATGCAGTCACCAACCAGGCCCCAGCCATGATGTTCTTTAACCGAAGGCTAAGATCTCGCCTGGATTTGCTCAGACCAAACGTACGAAGAGATGTTGAGTGTAAGCAATTCCAGCACATCCATGAGAAGCCAACAAGGAGCTTCAATGTAGGGCAACCAGTCTTGGCCCGCGACTACCGAACAGAAAAATGGCAGCCAGGAACGATATGCACACGGCAGGGCCCACTAATGTACACAGTGGACGTTGGGGAGAGCATCGTGAGATGCCATGCTGACCAGATCCTAGAGTCACAGGAACGAGTCAACCCCATGCCTCGCCCATATGTACCTGGTGATGAACCCGACGTACAGGTAGCATCTACCCCAGAAACAGTAGCATCGGAAGCTGATGAACCAACCGACGACAGGGGGCCAGAATCGCCTCCGCACCAAGAGCAAGACACTCGGGAAAGGCGCTATCCAGAAAGGATCAGGAAGCCTCCCCAAAGACTGAATTTATAAATAGACTATTTTCAGCTAATGTTGCATGTTAAAAGTGTTAATTGTACAGGAAACTTTGTGCTATCCGAAGGTGAGCTATCCAGCAATCTGGAGCCACCGGCAAAAATCAGCAGCCATTTTTTATTCTTTTTGTTTGTTTTTTTTGCTTTGTTTGAACAGTCAAGCTGTGCAAGGTCTGTAGCTATAGCAACAGCTTCAGCTACAGAGCTTTAGGGCCACACCTGAGTGTTTAGAAGCTGTTGCTAAGCAACAGTGTTTGTTGGCAATACAGAGATAAGAATCTCCGTATCTCTCAACATTAACTCTGGAGAGTACGGCAGTTTTGAGGCAACGGCAGCAGCTCGGTCCCGTGGGTGCCGGATAGCACAAAGTTTCCTGTAATTAGTTTGATATTTAATTGTTAAATGAGTGCTTTAAGAACATAAGAACATAAGAAATAGGAGCAGGAGTAGGCCAATCGGCCCCTCGAGCCTGCTCCGCCATTCAATAAGATCATGGCTGATCTGATCCTAACCGCCAATCTACTATCACAGAACCATCTCCTGAATCTAACAGAATTAGACACACGAAATAGGAGCAGGATCAGGCTACACGGCCCCTGGGCCCGCTCCGCTACCCACAGGGCCATGTCCGATCCGAACCTAGACTCATGTCCAAATTCCTGCCCGCTCCCCGTAACCCTTAATTCCCTTTACTTCTAGGAAACTGTCTATTTCTGTTTTAAATTTATGTAATGATGTAGCTTCTACAGCTTTTTGGGGCAGCATATTCCATGGACCTACCACCCTCTGAGTGAAGTAGTTCCTCCTCATCTCAGTTTTGAAAGAGCAGCCCCTTATTCTAAGACTATGCCCCCTAGTTCTAGTTTCACCCATCATCGGGAACATCCTCCCCGCATCCACCCAATCCCACCCCTGCACAATCTTATATGTTTCAATAAGATCGCCTCTCATTCTTCTGAACTCCAATGAGTAGAGTCCCAATCTACTCAACCTCTCCTCATATGTCCATCCCCTCATCCCCGGGATTAACCGAGTGAACCTTCTTTGTACTGACTCGAGAGCAAGTATGTCTTTTCTTAAGTATGGACACCAAAACTGTATGCAGTATTCCAGGTGCGGTCTCACCAATACCTTGTACAACTGAAGCAATACCTCCCTATTTTTATATTCTATCCCCCTAGCAATGAAAGCCAACATTCCATTGGCCTTCTTAATCACTTGCTGCACCTGCATACTAACCTTTTGAGTTTCGTGCACCAGGACCCCCAGATCCCTTTGTACTTCAGTACTTTCCAGTTTCCTGCCATTAAGATAATAACTTGCTCTATGATTTTTCCTGTCAAAGTGCATAACCTCACACTTTCCAGTATTGTATTCCATCTGCCAAATCTCTGCCCACCTACTTAGCGTGTCTATGTCCCCTTGCAGGTTTTTTATGTCCTCCTCACTCACTACTTTCCCTCCCATCTTAGTATCATCTGCAAACTTTGATACGTTATACTCGGTCCCCTCCTCCAAATCGTTAATATAGATTGTAAAGAGTTGGGGACCCAGCACTGACCCCTGCGGAACACCACTAGTTACTGATTGCCAGTCTGAGAATGAACCATTTATCCCAACTCTCTGCCTTCTGTTAGATAGCCAATCCTCTATCCATGCCAGAATATTACCCCCAATAACGTGATTTTTTATCTTAAGCAATAATCTTTTGTGTGGCACCTTGTCAAATGCCTTATGGAAGTCTAAATACACTACGTCCACTGGTTCCCCTTTATCCACCCTATATGTTACTTCCTCAAAGAACTCCAGCAAATTTGCCAAACATGACTTCCCCTTCATAAAGCTATGCTGACTTTGTCCTATTAAATTATGATTATCCAAATGTCCTGTTACTGTCTACTTAATAATGGACTCCAATATTTTACCTACCACAGATGTTAGGCTAACCGGTCTATAGTTTCCAGCCTTCTGTCTACTGCCCTTTTTAAATAAGGGTGTTACATTAGCAGTTTTCCAGTCTGCCGGGACCTTTGCTGAGTCCAGGGAGTTTTGGAAAATTATTACCAATGCATCCACAATCCCTACCGCCACTTCCCTGAAGACCCTAGGATGTAAGCCATCAGGTCCAGGTGATTTATCCGCCTTGAGTCCCATTATTTTACCGAGTACCACTTCCTTAGTGATTTTGATCGTGTTTAGCTCCTTCCCCCCTAGAGCCCCCTGTTTGTCCAGTGTTGGGATATTCTTAATGTCCTCTACTGTAAAGACTGATACAAAATATTCATTCAGTGTTTTTGCCATCTCCATATTTCCCACCATTAATTTCCCGGTCTCATCCTCTAAGGGACCAACATTTACTTTAGCCACCCTTTTACTTTTTATATAACTATAAAAACTCTTACTATCTGTTTTTATATTTTTTGCTAATTTACTTTCATAATCTATCTTCCCTTTCTTAATCAATCTTTTTGTTATTTTTTGCTGTCTTTTAAAGTTTTCCCAATCCTCTATCCTCCCACTAGATTTGGCTGCCTTATATGCCCTTGTTTTTAGTCGAATACTATCCTTAATTTCTTTACTTAGCCACGGATGGCTGTCTTTTCTTTTACACCCTTTTCTTCTCAGTGGAATATATATTTTTTGGAAGTTGTAAAATAACTCCTTAAATGTACACCACTGATCATGTATCGTCTTACCCTTTAATCTATTTTCCCAATCCACTCTACTCAATTCCACTCTCATACCTTCATAGTCTCCTTTATTCAAGCTTAACATGCTTGTTTGAGATCCAACCTTCTCACCCTCTAATTGAATATGGAATTCAACCATGTTATGGTCACTCATTCCAAGGGGATCCTTTACTAGGACATTTTTAATTAATCCTGTCTCGTTACACAGGACCAGATCTAAGGTTGCTTGCCCCCTGGTCGGTTCAGTTACATACTGCTCAAAAAACCCATCCCTAATACACTCAATGAACTCATCCTCAAGGCAGCCCTGCCCAATTTGATTTGTCCAATTAACATGATATTTAAAATCCCCCATAATTATAGATGTTCCCTTATTATAAGCCTCAACTATTTCCTGATTGATACTCCGTCCAACAGAGTTGCAACTGTTCGGAGGCCTATAGGCTACGCCCACTAGTGTTTTTTTCCCCTTATTATTCCTTACCTCCACCCAAACTGTTTCATTATCCTGATCTTTTGACCCAATATCATTTCTCTGTATTACAGTGATTCCTTCCTTTATTAACATAGCCACCCCACCTCCCCTTCCTTCCTGCCTGTCCTTCCTGATCGTTAAATAACCTGGTATGTTTAATTCCCAGGCATTGTCACGCTGCAGCCATGTTTCTGTAATGGCCACAAGATCATACCCATATGTAGTTATTTGTGCCATTAACTCGTCTATTTTGTTACGAATGCTACGTGCATTCAGATAGAGAACTTTCAAATATGTTTTGTGACACTTAGTTCCTGCTTTTGCCCTTTTTATTACTTTACCTTTTACTCCATACCTTCTGCCCCTTCCTGACACGCTCTGGTTTTTAATTTCCCCACTGCTACCTAAGTCTATGACCTTCTCTGTTGTCATTTTTATTATTTGTTCTCTAGGAACCTCCCCCCCACTAGTTAGTTTAAAGCCCTCTCTACAGCCCTAGTTATATGATCCGCCAGGACTCTAGTCCCAGCACTGGCCAAGTGAAGCCCATCCCAACGGAACAGCTCCCTCCTGCCCCAGTACTGGTGCCAGTGTCCCAGGAAGCAAAACCCATTTCTCCCACACCAGTCTTTGAGCCACGCATTTAACTCTCTAATTTTATTTGTCCTAGCCAAATTCGCTCGTGGCTCAGGTAATAATCCAGAGATTATTACCCTTGAGGTTCTGTTTTTTAATTTGACCCCTAGCTGCTTATACTCCTTTAACAGAACCGGCTTCCTAGTCCTATCTACGTCGTTTGTACCAACATGGACCACGACAACTGGATCCACCCCCTCCCACTGCAAGTTTCTTTCCAGCCCAGAGGAGATGTCCTTAACCCTGGCACCGGGTAGGCAACACAGCCTTCGGGGCTCTCGCTCTCGGCTGCAGAGAACTCTATCTATCCCCCTAATAATACTATCCCCTACCACTACAACGTTTCTATTTACTCCCCGCTCTTGAATGGCCCCCCGTTCCACGGTGCTGTGGCCAGGTTGCTCATCCTCCCTGCAGTCCCTGCTCCTGTCGCCACAGGGAGTAAGAATCTCGAACCTGTTGGACAAGAACAAGGGCTGCGGCTCCTCCAGCTCTACCTCCTGGATCCCCGTACCTGCCTCACTCGTTGTCACACCGTCCTGTCCCTGACCATGGGCTACATCTGAATTAATTAACTTCATAGGTGTGACCACCTCCTGATACACAGAGTCCAGGTACTTCTCCTGCTCCCTGGTGTGTCGCAGTGTCTGAAGCTCAGACTCCAGCTCATCAACACGGAGCTGGAGTTCCTGTAGCAGCAGACACTTGTCACAGACGTAATCACCGTGAGCCTCAATGGGGTTCACCGGCTCCCACATCTCGCAACAGTAACACATCACCTGCTCCATTCTATGTAAGTAATTAAATTTTTTATTGTTAGTTATGGGCACCCGCTGCCCGATTTTAGATGCTAGTATCCCCTTTAATTAATTGGATTTAAATTAAATCAATCCCTCTAGTTACACCAGTTAAATGGTTTACCAACAGTCACTCTGCACCAGACACTCCTTATTAACTACAACCCACAGAGTTAAAGTTTGAAAAGAGCACCTAACACCCCACTTACCCTAACTCACACGTACCCAAACTCAGAGCACTCTTTGATGACTTGCACTCAGTGCTTGCTCGCACTTATGGTACTGTTAATCTAAAAGGGGAGGAATTGTAATGTATATACCTTTAAGGGGGGAACTATGTTTTACAGCTCATGTATACTGCAGTACCGGCAGTGACCACACCTGTATATAGCACTGAGTAGTAATCTGTACAGATCAGTTGCAGTGTGAGCCACGTTGAGTAAACACCTGTTGTACCGTTCTCCGCAGTCTGTGTCTTATTATACACGGACGCAACAGACTCTACTTCAAAAGTACTTCATTGACTGTAAAGCACTTTGAGGTGGTCGTGAAAGGCGCTGTATAAATGGAAGTCTTTCTTTAATCAACAAAACCGTTTTGTAACAAAATATTGCCCATCTCTTACATTGGAAGTATATCAAGTATGAATAAATTCCTCTGTGTGTTATTTTTATGTAGGTGTTAACTTATTTATTTTAAACACATAGGGGGAAAAATTCGGTATCGCCGCATTTGGGGCGCCGTTTTCGGCCGTGCGCAAAGTTCAGCGCCTGGCGCTAATTATCGCCTCCGACAGCAAACTTGGCTTTTATTGCCCTTGGAGGTGATTGGAGCGCTAAATCAGGTGCTTCACACTTGTCTTAAGGCACAAACGCTGAGGAGTGAGGCGCTACCTCAGAGCGCTGGCGAAGCAAGGAAGGGCAAATCAAAATAAACCTGCAACGTGCTGCTCAGTACTCAAAACTCCTTCACACAGCATTGAATCTCTCCAGAGGTCTCTCTCTCTCTCTCAGACTGCGTGGTGCAAAAATGTCACCGACAAAAAAAGGCAGGAAGTGGTCGCTTTTAAATAGCGCTCCCCCAGTCCCTTTCTGACAGCATAACGCTCCCCTCAACCTGTCGTTGCTAGCGGCAGGCGGTAAGGCAAGGGGCGCCACTCAATATCCGGTCCGGGGCACTAACAGGGCGTTGCGCACTCGACTGACGTCACAATCTGCTGGCGCAGGAGATCGTGGTGGTAGTGTGTAGCGCCGCCGCAAAATGTCTAGTTAATTTTGCGAGCGGCACAAACATCGCCACGTCCGGCCTCTAGTTGCTTTGCGCCCCAATTGGCGTCCTGTTAAGGCGCTAACGGGAGGCGCAAACAACTGAATTTTTCCCCCATAGTTCTATAATCCTTCCATCTCCCCTTTTGATTAAACATTGGAATATTAGTGCTAAAAGAGGATACTAATGTTACTGCAACAAGTGTGATCTCATTTTGTTTCACAGCAAGTAAATTCAAATTGGATTTGTATCATTATGGTCTGACTATACTCCATCTAGATTCTCTATACGTGAGTCCTGCTGTGTTGGGTAAAACAAAACATATCCAGGGGGCATTAATGGTAGTAATATAACACAAACTTAGTGTTTAGATAATGAATAGCTCAAACTGGATGCCACTCAGCCAGATAAACCAGGAATGTTCTAAGTTAGATATGTAGAGATAACTGACCCAGCCCAGGGCATATTTAGGGGGCTACATTTGGCCTCAGCTGCCCTGAGGTTAGGATTTAGCCCAAGTTCCCACCTCCAAATGCTACCCAATGATTCTTGCTGGAATGTACACGTGTGGATGTCAGTTAAGAACATCTGTCATGCCGATCATGGCCAACACACGGGTTAAAAATGAAAAATGGCTTCCTGGATGGGGTACTGGAGAGCTGCTGGCACCCATGGAACGGTATCTCAGGTTGAAACCGTGAGTGTAGGAGAAGTGTGTAAAAAAAAAAGGGTAAGAAAATTGAAGAAATTTCTGCCAGGGGTGACCCAGTGTCAGTGTCTTCAGGAAAGGATTGAAAAAGTTGGAGACGCGAAAAAAGAACTTTAAAAAGAAACTGCCAGAGCTTCATACTCATGGTTTATAACATCGATTGAGTTGTTCAATTGTGCAACTGCCTTGTTACTGGCCTTTAGCTGGCTATTAGTCAATTGCAACAGCATGAAGCCATGCTCCATTATACTCACACAATCAAGGTTATTGGTGGCTGAACATTCACAATGCAATGATGTCAAGTAATCCAAGTTGCCTTCCACTTTATATTTTCATTATGAAATATAAAAGAATAATCTAGACAAGTAATTAAACATTTCTGTGATAAGACATGCATATTTTTAAAGGTCTTTTTGAACACACGATTTTTAAAAATAGATTTTCCTATTATCTTAATACATGCTGTATAAAAGGCAAGAATGAGTCCAGCTCCACCTCAACATTTTGTGCCTCTGAACTCCATGAAGTCTCATAGTTTACAAGTCACCCCGTCCAGATGAGATGCATCCTAGGTTGCTGAGGGACGCAAGGATGGGGATAGAGGAAGCCCTGACCACAATCTTTCAATCCTCCTTGGATATGGGAGTGGTGCCAGAGAACTGGAGGATTGCAAATGAGACCCCCCTGTTCCAAAAAAGGCATGCAAGAATAATTAAGAGGATTACTTACTCAGTTTTTTTGCAGCTGAAATATTCCTTTCATCAAAATTAAATAGAAGTTTGGAGAATTACAAAGTTATAGTTAACAAAAAGGCAAATTTAGAACTAACGTCAAAAAGTTCTTCACACGAAGAGTGACCAACCCATGAAGTGGACTTCCACATAAAGTAGTGAAGCCAATGGGAAAGACGTTCAGGTTGGGCGCCAAACGGGTGCGTTTTTTTCTGGTGTGCCAGCGGCGCCCACCCAACACGGCAGCTGGGGCAGCTCAAACCCTTTCAGATTCCAAACAGACACTCGGCTGCAGTTTGCCAGTCTGTTCAGGAGCAAAATTGTCTGGTTAATGCATGCAGTGTACTGGCAGTTAGGGCCTGTGGGGGGGTGGGGGGGGGCGAAGCAGATGATGAGGGGACGAGAACGGGTCAGCAGCGGGCCAGAAGATTTTTCCCGGGACCTGGAGGTGTACTCCTGATACAACAAATGTCTTTAAAAAAAAATATATCTTCTGGTAAAGACCTTTAGTGGTCCCTTTAAGGATAGCCAGTAGTTAACCCATCAATGCCTGGAGAAAGTGGGACTTGGCATGCACCATGCATACTTCACCCATTTCTTAACAGTTGCAATTAGGGTCCTACAACAGATGTTGGACTCTTATTTGCATATTTAAACAGCCTCCTGCATGATTTGGGCGGGAAAGTTAATTCAGGTGGGGAAATGGGTGTATAAGTTCCTGGCGAGATTTTCAACTGCTGGTTGCTTGTTTTTCAAGTGAAAAATGGGTGGACCACGAGCAGTTGAAAGTTTCCCCGGTAAACGTCATCCGGTGTCGCCGAAGCAGGGTGAAATGACCTTGTGAGGGGTCTCACGCTGCTGACCTTTGATGTCAGGTCAGGACCCAATTCCAAAAGTTATACTGTCACTTTTGTACGATACAAAAGAATGAGAGGGGATCTTATTGAAACATAAATGATTCTGAAGGGGCTTGACAGGGTAGATGCAGAGAAGATGTTTTCCCTCGTGGGGGAATCTAAAACTAGTAGGCATCATTTCAGAATAAGAGGGCACCCTTTTAAATCGGAAATGAGGAGGAATTTCTTCTCTCAGAGGGTCGTGAATCTTTGGAATTCTCTTCCCCAGAGAGCTGTGGAGGCTGGGTCATTGAATATATTTAAGGTGGAGATAGACAGATTTTTGAACGATAAGGGAGTCGAGGGTTATGGGGAGCGGGCAGGGAAATGGAGTTGAGGCCAAGACCAGATCAGCCATGATCTTATTGAATGGCGGAGCAGGCTCGAGCGGCCAAATGGCTGACTCCTGCTCCTGCGTCTTATGTTCTTATGTACCTTAATTGCACGTTAAGTTATTCTGCCTAGTCAGTCATTGACTATTCAGTACATAGCATTCCCCAAGTCGGAAGCGGGAGACTGCTGTCAACCATCATTTTTTCACTCAGAGAAAGATTACATCAACATGATTATCACATGACTGCATGTTTCCCACTTTCACGGTTACACAATCCTTGTGGTTATTGTACCAATAACTGCAGTGCAAAAACAGGACTGGAGGAAGGTTGCTTCTTTGACTGAGTGTTATAGCAGATACACAATAGCTTGGCCATTGAATATAAAGGGGCTAATAATGTGGAGCACAAGCAGTGGCACCAGAGGCAGTGCACATTGGGCGCTGTGGGTGTGGCATCTAACCATAATGAGAGGTCATATCATTTAGTTACTAGGAGATGCAGCAAAAACAGCAGTGTACCTTCAACAACTGGGGTCCAATTGAGGGGAACTCTCTTCCTTGCAGTGTCTATAATCTTTAAGCACATAGTCTATCAGGTACTGTTCAGGTGCAGACATTGTGTGAGAATTTAGGCCAAAATAATAGGTTACAATTTGCTTTAGATACGTTCGTGGACTGGGATAGTATGTGACAGATGTCCTACAATGTGAATAGGTGCAGTCTAATGCATTTGGATTTGGGAAACTCTAGGTATCTTTATTAAATGCAGGGGTATCTGCTAAAAGTTACAGATCAAGAAAAGGAGCTGGAAGTCATAGTTGCTAAATCATTAAAGATGCACAAGTAGAATTTCACTGCCATTGGGAAGGCAAAAAGAGATTTAGGTTTTATTGCTGGGATAATACAATATAACAGTAAGAACACTAGACTGAGTCACACTTGAAGTACTGTGGTTGCACTTGGAATATTGTGTCTCAGTTTGGTCCCCACATATGGTTATATCGAGGTCTTGGAGCAGAGACAGAGAAGGCTGACCAAAATGATATCTAGAGTGTGAGCTATCAGGACAGACTCCTGCTTTTGAAGTTATTTTCTTGAGAGAAATATAGGTTTACAGTGGATGCGATTGAGGTTTCTAAAATGATGAAGGGATTAGATTCTGTCCAGTTGCATATGTTATTTAAGATGCATAGGGATGGTGGAACTGGGGGCACATAAAGTCTTTAGGCAAAGGGCTAGGATAAATGTTAGAAAGTATGTCCCCGTCTGGAACAGATTACTGAAATGTGCACTGAGTAGGGGTTCTCGAAAGTTCTTCAAAAGGGAGCAGGATCATTTTTTGAGGAGGAGGATATATGCACTTATGGAGGGTAAATTACAGTTTGGCTGGGCTTCGAAGAACTGCCGTCTCCTAAGAACATAAGAATTAGGAGCAGGAGTAGGCCATGCGATCCTTCGAGCCTGCTCCACCATTCAATGAGCTCATGGCTGCTCTTTGACCTCAACTCCACTTTACCATCAGATCCCCATATCCCTTAATTTCCCTAGAGTCCAAAAATCTATCTATCTCAGCCTTGAATATACTCAAAGACTCAGCATTCACAGCCCTTTGGGGCGCAGAATTCCAAAGATTCACAACCCTCGGAGTCAAGAAATTCCTCCTCAGATCAGTCTTAAATGGCCAACCCCTTATCCTGAGACTATGCCCCCTAGTTCTAGACTCTCCAGCCAGGGGAAACAACCTCTCAGCATCTACCCTGTCAATCCCCCTCAGAATCTTATATGTTGCAATGAGATCGCCTCTCATTCTTCTAAACTCCAGAGAGTATAGGCCCAATCTACTCAATCTCGCCTCATAGGACAACCCTTTCATCCCAGGGATCAATCTAGTTAACCTTCATTGCACCGCCTCTAAGGCATGTATATCATTTCTCAGATAAGGAGACCAAAATTGTGCACAGTACTCCAGGTGTGGTCTTACCAAAGCCCTGTACAATTGTAGCAAGACTTCCTTACTCTTGTATTCCAACCCCCTTGCAATAAAGGCCAACATGCCATTTGCCTAATTGCTTGCTGTACCTACATGCTAACTTTCTGTGTTTCTTGTACGAGGACACCCAAATCTCTGGACACCAACATTTAATAGTTTCTCACCATTTAAAAAATATTCTCTTTTTCTAATCTTCCTACCAAAATGAATAAGCGCACATTTCTATACATTATATTCCATCTGCCACCTTATTGTCCACTCACTTAACCTGTCTATATCCCTTTGCAGGCTCTTTGTGTCCATTTTTTTTCTGATTTGAGCACCAATTTTTTCTTTTTTTTTGCCTGTCCCAGAAAATTGTGTTTTGAAATAGTTTGGTCAGCCTTCACTGTGTGTGAGTGGGGCAGGCTTGATGGACCAGATGGTCTTTTCCTGTCTTTCTTTTCATATATTCCCATGTATCTTAGCATTATATAGCAGCACTATTAATAGGAATGCACTCCCTACTTAAGTTACTTCTTGAACCTATTGATTTGAACGTGTATTTATATTTTTATGCAGTGCTAATGTATCACAGGCCAATAAATTTAGACAAACCCAGTAAAAATGTATAACACTGTTTAGTTTGGTTGAGGCAGAGTTCTGACAACTGAATGGTGGAAATGAAAGTAGCCCAGTTCTTGCAGCTGAATAAATTAAACAAATAAGACAACACTGAATATCAAAAATGAAGAAGAGGATATTCCCATATGAGTTGTATCAAATATATATATGCAGAGTTTTTACTGTACCAAATGATGTTTAAAAATATTCATTTAACCCAACAGGGGTGGCCTAATAGAGGTCTTTAAAATTATGAAAGGTTTTGATAGAGTGGATAGAGAGAGAATGTTTCCACTTGTGGGGCAGAGCATAACTAGAGGCCATCAATATAAGATCGTCACCAAGAAATCCAATAGGGAATTCAGAAGAAACTTCTTTACCCAAAGAGTGGTGAGAATGTGGATTTCGCTACCACAGGGACGGGTTGAAGCGAATAGCATAGATGCATTTAAGGGGAGGCGGGACAAGCATACGAGGGAGAAGGGAATAGAGGGTTCTCGAGTGGAGTACAAATGCCAGCATGGACTGGTTGGACCGAATGGCCTGTTTCTGTGCCGTATATCCTATGTAATCCTATGTAAACATTAATGCTGGTAATGGATGAAGACTTTGCTGCGATTTATTTGTCGGCTTGATCTAATCCAACAAAAATTTAGATTCCAAGCCCTTCCCAAAGTGTCCTTAATGGCACAACCGAGTGTGGTCATGAGTCACGCAGCTCAGGAAGATCCCAGGTTCAACTGTTGCTCTGTGCCATGTTAGCTGATTTCAGCTGAGGTGGCAGGAGGGAGTGTGCCAATTGGTCCTGCATATTGGGAAAGGACGGGATTAACCTCAGCTATGACGCCCTCCATTGTTAAATGGCCTGCCGACACAGACTGTTTGACTGTACACCACTGACCCAACCCTTTAATCACACAGTTTCCTGGGACAGGCAAAAAAAAAGAAAAAATTCTGTGGCCAAATCAGGAAAAACCTATAGGAGATTTCTCTCAGACTTCCTAAGGCAAATCAAGCGAATCGCCAGCATCCAACAACAGCAATCAGGCTAAGCAACCAATCGTACTGAAGAATTCTCACAGACAGCAAACCAGGAAGTGAACTAAATTTTACAGAGAGCGAAATAAAGATTGGGACGTACACATAGGATTAAGGTAAAAGCTGAAAGATCATTCAAACAGACTGTTTGCCGGCACTCACACCTGCCATTATCGTATCATCATTTGGTTCTGGAAATAAATGATTAAACATAAGAAAACAATCATAAAACTGCTTCAGCTTAGGTGCTGTGCAAGTTGTTGGAAAAACAACACCTGCTGCAGCACAAACTTTCCTCAGTGGCCAATACAACAGCAATGTATTTCCCCAGCTCTGCAGTCTGCCAGGAACTAGAGCTCACAAACTCCGCAGTGAAGTGCGAACAATCTTATCAAAGTTGAAATAACATATTAAAGCCGTAAACACAGTTATCTGTCTATATAGCATCAGCTTAGAAGGACAAGGGCAGCAGGCACATGGGAACACCATCACCTCCAAGTCACACACTATCCTGACTTAGAAGTATATCGCCGATCCTTCATCGTCGCTGGGTCAAAATCCTGGAACTCCCTCCCTAACAGCACTCTGGGAGTACCTTCACCACACGGGCTGCAGCGGTTCAAGAAGGCGGCTCACCACCACCTTCTCAAGGGCAATTAGGGATGGGCAATAAATACTGGCATTGCCAGCGACGCCCACATCCCATGAACTAATTTTTAAAAAATTAGTACTTACAGTGGAATTCGATTATAATGATTGATTTGTGAAGCCCTCTGTTTGATTGTTACACATGGTGGCTACAAATGTATTTGGGGTTGCTAACTCTCGTTAGACCTATTACTGGAGGTCTGATCATGTGGAAAAAGCTGCTGGACACTTCTGCACAAATTGCCATGGGCAATTTTATTGGCAAATCAGGCCAATCCAGTTCTAATTGACTCTAATGGGCATTCTCATAAGATGTTCAATTGATTGCTCACAGCTGTGTGGCACGCAACAAGGTTCTAAATTCTTTTATGCCTGTGAAACATCAAAAAGAATTTGAAAGTAAGATTTGATCTGTACAGCTGAATAATTACATGATCATTATAGCCAAATGGCAACGTACTTAAATCTTCAATGAAATAACCTACTGCGGGAAGGTGTACCAATGGACTGATAAATTTGCTTGGAATAAACTTCAGAAATTAAAGCTAGTAACTCTAAGGAATTATGTACAATAACAAACATGGAAGGCGAATTGTTTGTGCATTACTAATCAGTCAGTTAATAATACAAGCCCTTGATCCTTATCCCTTGATACCCTTACCCAACAGAAATATATCAATCTCAGTCTTGAAAATTTCAATTGACCCACTATCCACTGCCTCTGGGGGAGCGAGTTCTAGATTTCCACTACAATTTGGGGATGAAATTCATTATAGCCCAGGAATGGGCAGTGACTTCAGAAAAGTTAGAGATTTAGTGCCAGGTGCTAATGAATCACGCTGCACACTAAATTAAGTCTCATTGCTCTAAGAAAGGATGGGGGCACCAAATCAAGCGCTAATGGCCTAGCTCAGTGGCAGTACACTCACAGCGTTGCCGTGTGGACATGTCTTGGCGCATCATCTTGCCATCTGGCGGAGGCGGGGTCCCCAATGGAGGGCTCTCTACGTGGGAGCCCTCCCTTTATCTATTGGGGACTTGGCCTGGAGGGTGTTGCCTGGAGCAGTCCCGTGCAATAAAGTTTTAAGCAGGTTCACGAACTCCCAGGCCGCCTGCCGTTTCTGCGGCCTGGAGGAGTCCGTGTTCCACGTCTATGTAGAGTGTGAGAGGTTGCAGTCCCTCTTCCATTATTTGAAGGGGCTGCTCCTCGATTCCTGGCTGCACTTCAGTCCCACGCTCCTGATCTTTGGTCACCTGGTGCGGAGGGGAGCGGGCAGATCGGGGGACCTTCTCGTAGGACTGCTCCTGGGCCTGGCCAAAGTGGCCATTAACTGGTCCAGGCAGCGGGCGGTCGAGGGGGTCATTCGGCCCGACTGCCTGCCTCTCTTCCACGGCCACATTCGCGCCCAGGTGGCCCTGGAGATGGAGCACGCAGTGTCTGCCGGTACGCTCGAGGCCTTCCGCGACCGGTGGGCACCACAGGGACTGGAGTGCATCATCACCCTAGCCAACCAAATTTTAATTTAAGTTGTTAAGTTTCATTTAAGGGTTTTTTAAGTTACAGTTTATTTGTTTATGGTCCCTACAAAAAGAATATACTCAAAGCTCTAACCAGTTTCAGGTGCAGTCTAATTGCAAGTCATCATTGCCACAGGCGCTTTCCAGTTCTTAAAGGGAAGGTTCATTGATGCTACAGAACCTCATTCTCAGCATTGTTGGCTGTGAAACTGTGTCAGCAAGCAGAACACCAAGTCAAAGGAGCCGGACGACTCACCCAGCTCTCATGATGGCAGATCCATGCCCTAGGGAGAGAGCCCGCAGATTCTCAGACCAAGCATTGGAGGAGTTGATGTCCGCTGTGGAGAGATGGAGGGCGGTCCTGTACCCGATAAGTGGCAGGAGGCCCTCGCCACAAGTCTTCCGTGCCATGTCTCAGGAAGCTGCCCATCATGTCTCGGGAAGCACTGTGGTCACCAGGACCCACACACAGTGCAGGAAGACGTTTAATGAACTCACTTGGGTGGTCAGGATGAGTCAATGCCTCAACAAATGCTACTTACCACCGTCTGAACCACAGCCTGCACACACTGGCTAAAGCATCACACCCCTAGTACCCACCAACAATCTCTACCTACCAACACTCACACCCACATCTCACACCCTGCACACAATGACAGCTATTCAACTATGGCAGGCACATCACCAAAACACATTGCTCCACACTCATGTGCACACTTTCCTGTCTCTTGCAGGCCAAGGTGGCGCATAATGGGAGGGAGCAGGAGCACACAGGTGGGGGGCAAGCCGACACCCAAACACTGTCAAAGCTGGAAAACAGAGTGTTGGATATTATTGAGCAGCTGGTGGTGGGCGCTGTGGCCACTGGCAACGTTGACCCACTTAGGGACAACAATGGTATGTTCATCCCTACTCCTTCTCACATGGAATACAATTCTGCTGCTGCTGATAGCCCCAAACGCCTCATGGATGCCCAGTTTTGAGCTGCTAGATCTGTTCTGAATCTATCCCATTTAGCACGGTCATAGTGACACACAACACGATGGAGAATGTCCTCTGTCTCCACAATGACTGTGCGGTGGTCACTGCTACCAATGCTGTCATGGGGGTTACCATTGACCAGAAACTTAACTGGACCAGCCACATAAATACTGTGGCAACAAGAGCAGGTCAGAGGCCAGGTATTCTGCGGCGAGTGTCTCACTCCGACTCCCCAAAGCCTTTCCACCATCTACAAGGCACAAGTAAGGAGTGTGATGGAATACTCTCCACTTGCCTGGATGAGTGCAGCTCCAACAACACTCAAGAAGCTCGACACCATACAAGACAAAGCAGCCCACTTGATTGGCACCCCATCCACCACCTTAAACATTCACTCCTTCCACCACCAGCGTACCGTGGCTGCAGTATGTACCATCTAC
The DNA here is from genome assembly GCF_052327205.1 of Somniosus microcephalus. Classification (NCBI taxonomy): domain Eukaryota; kingdom Metazoa; phylum Chordata; class Chondrichthyes; order Squaliformes; family Somniosidae; genus Somniosus; species Somniosus microcephalus. The sequence goes on along the minus strand of NC_140996.1, from coordinate 199,191,891 downwards.
AAGAGGCACTGCAGCAACTCGTCAAGGCTCCTTCAGCAGCACCTCCCAAACCCGCGACCTATACCACCTAGAAGGACAAGGGCAGCAGGCGCATGGGAACACCATCACCTCCAAGTTCCCATCCAAGTCACACACCTTCCTGACTTAGAGGTATATTGTTGATCCTTCATCATTGCTGGGTCAAAATCCTGGAACTCCCTCCCGAACAGCACTGTGGGAGTACCTTCACCACACGGACTGCAGCGATTCAAGATGGCAGCTCACCACGACCTTCTCGAGGGCAATTAGGGATGGGCAATAAATGTTGGCCTTGCCAGTGACGTCCCTGATCCGATGAACTAATAAAAAAAAAAGCACCTGAGCAGCCTGTCCCTGAGGGCACCATTGAGAGCGAGGCGGGAGAAGAGGAGGAGGAAGATGACACCGCATCACTGCATGTCTCACCCGCAGGCACCAGCTCAGGTACTAGCACTATGCGTTCTTTAGAGGCTAGTATAGTAGCGGAACCTGCACAGAGTGATGCACCAGGAATGAGTGGGCTGCAGCAAGGCCAGGGGGAAAGGGTAGCTCGGGACCCAGCTCCCCGGAGGGCGTGTTCGCGCGCGACTTCTGCTGCACAGGACTCAGAGGAGGACCTCAATGGTGAGTCCCTTAGAAGAAGGGTGATGGGCATGCATACAAAGATGCTAAGTGCAATGACAAGGGTGCCCGAGAGCCTGTCGGCAATGATAAAGAGTGTGGAGGAGTCCACCTCCAACATTGCACGAAGCTCTGCGCACACCATGAAGCCCATCATTTCCAGTCTGGAAAGGATGGTAGAATCCCAGAGAGACCGTGGTGACCCAGATCTGATGCCGCATGTGTTGGACGATCTGGCAACTTCCATTACAGCATAGGCGGAAGCGACGCAGCGTCTTAGTGCTGTAATGCAGTCTATGCTTGGTGGCATCCAATCTCAGACCGCTCTCATGCAGTCTCAGCTTGATGCCACACAAGCTCTGACTGCTGCCATCTTGGCTGGGTCTACCATTGTCAACCAGGGCTTTCACAGTGTAGCAGCAGGCCAGCAAACTGTGCTCCAACAGATTACTCAGGTTGCCGAGATGCTGCCCCGGAGGAGTGTCAGTGGAGCACGAACCTGCTGTCCTCTCTCAGGATAACAGCATTCCTGCTCCCACCACTGCCACTCCGCCATTGCCCTTGTCGCTGCCTGCCATCCATCCAGCCTAGATTGCTGCCACCTATGCCAAGGTGGTGCAGTCTACAGCCGGGCCTTCCAGGCCCAGAGCTGGTATAAGGCATCCTGCAGGCCTTCCACCAGCCCTGCTGCAGCCGTTGGGCCAACACTTCGTAAGCAAAGGCACAGGAACAAAAGGCACTAAGGGATTGCACAAGGGTGAATAGTTAATATTGTTGTTGTAACTATGTGTTCACTGCTTATTGATAAATTTATTATTTGAGTTCAGATAATTTTGTGCTGACTGGGATGAAATGGTGGGGATGTGGTGAGCAATGGGGATCTGGGGTTTAATTTATTGGAACCACAGTCTGATGAGACGGTCACGGACCGCCCTTCCGGAAGGCCGATTGAGTGGCTGCCTCCTCCTCTCCCTCTTCTTGAGGTGGTCCCGCAATCCCTGGTGGCAAGGGCCGGGCCCTCATGATGGCCAAATTGTGGAGCATGCAACAGACCACCACGAAATGGGACACCTGCTCAGCCGAGTACTGGAGGGCTCCTCCCGAACGGTCAAGGCAGCGGAACCATTGCTTGAGCACCCTGATGGTCTGCTCAATGATGATCCTGGTGGCAGCATAGCTCTCATTATATGAGTGCTGGGCACGTGTGTTGGGGTGGCAGAGGGGAGTCATGAGCCAGGTGGAGAGCGGATAGCCCTTGTCTCCAACCAGCCAGCTGTGAGCTTGCTGTGGTGGCTGGAAGAGTGCTGGCACACCAGTCTGGCTCAGGATGAAGGCATCATGGCTGCTGCCAGGATAGCAGGCATTTACATTGCGGATTCGCTGTCTGTGGTCGCACACCAACTGCACATTAAGTGAATGGTAGCCTTTGCTGTTACGGGAGATCCCAGGATTGTTATGCAGTGTCCGCAAAGCCACGTGGGTGCAGTCAATGGCGCCCTGCACCGTGCGGAATCCCGCTATCCTGGCAAAGCCACATGCACACTTGTCCTGCTTTTCTCTGGTGATAGGGAAGGAAATGTAGTCCCTTCTACTGTAGAGTGCCTCTGTGACTTCCCAGATCCAGCGATGGATGGCGAACTGTGAGATGTTAGCTACATCTCCTGTTGCAGACTGTAAGGATCTGCTGGCAAAGAAATTGTGGGCCACAGTGACCTTGACTGCCACTGAGAGCGCCGTGGTCACCCTGGTCTGAGGCTCGAGGTCTGGTTGCAAGAGGTGGCCAGTTCTATGACCACGTCGTTGGTGAAGCGGAGCCTTCTAATACACTGCTCCTCACTTAATAGAAGGTAGAAGTGCTGTCGGAATACCCTCGGAGGGCAAAGCCTCCAGTTGAGAGCCCTGATGGCCCTCGTCCTCCCACTGGGCACATGTCCCCATCTTTCTTGCTGCCTGCGCTCCCTCTGCCGTAGATCCTAGACGGCGAGGTCAACTTAACATAATATAAGAAATAGGAGCAGGAGTAGGCCATTTGGTCCTTCGAGCCTGCTCCGCCATTCAATAAGATCATGGCTGATCTTCTGCCTCATCGCCACTTTCCTGCACTCTCCCCATATCCCTTGATTTCCTTAATATTCAAAAATCTATTGATCTGTCTTGAATATACTCACCGATTGAGCCTCCACAGCTCTCTGGGGTAGAGAATTCCAAAGATTCACCACCCTCTGAGTGAAGAAATTTCTCATCAGTCCTAAATGGCTGACCCCTTATTCTGAGACTATGACCCCTGGTTCTAGACTCCACAGCCAGGGGAAACATCCTCCCTGCATCTACCCTGTCAATCATAGAAATTTACAGCTCAGAAGGCGGCCATTCAGCCCATCTTGTCCGTGCCGGCTGACAAAGAGCAATCCACCCTAATCCCACTTTCCAGCACTTGGTCCATAGTCTTGTAGGTTATGGCACTTCAAGTGCATATCCAAGTACTTTTTAAATGTGATGAGGGTCTCTGCCTCTACCACCCTTTCAGGCAGTGAGTTTCAGACCTCCACCACCCTCTGGGTGAAAAAAATTCTCCTCAAATCCCTTCTAAAGCTCTGACCAATTACTTTAAATCTATGCCCCCTGGTATTGACCCTTCTGCTAAGGGAAATAGGTCCTTCCTATCCACTCTATCCAGGCCCCTCATAATTTTATACCTCAATTAGGTCCCCCCTCAACCTCCTCTGTTCCAAAGAAAACAACCCCAATCTTTCCTCATAGCTAAAATTCACCAGCCCAGGCAACATCCTCGTAAATCTCCTCTGCACCCCCTCTAGAGCAATCACATCCTTCCTGTAATGTGGTGACCAGAACTACACACAGTATTCTAGCTGCGGCCTAACTAATGTTTTATATAATTCAAGTATAACCTCCCTGCTCTTATATTCTATGCCTCAGCTAATAAAGGCAAGTATCCCATATGCCTTCTTAACCACCCTATCTACCTGTCCTGCTAACTTCAGGGATCTGTGGATGTGCACTCCAAAGTCCCTCTGATCTTCTGCACTTCTCAGTATCCTACCTATTATAATGTATTCAAGCCCTGTAAGAATTCTGTATGTTTCAATTAGATCACCTCTCATTCTTCTAAACTCTAGAGAATATAGGCCTAGTCTACTCAATCTCTCCTCAAAGGACAATCCCCCCATCCCAGGAACCAGTCTGGTGAACCTTCGTTGCACTCCCTCTATGACTTCCAGTACAGCCCCCATTAATGTAACGAAGTGTAGCACTTTGATATGTTGTCAGAATAAATGTAACTAATTTTTAGTAGACACACTCCGAAGACTAAAGAACCTTTAAATGACTGAATGAAACTGTTCCACAATGTGAAACTGACAAGGAAGCAGAGAAACAGCACTAACCTGAGAGCTGCGACTCATTACTCATGATCCCTTTAAGTAGCGCCCCTGGAACCGGCATCCGCCTGCTTCATGCCACCTCTCCCCGTCACTGTCGGGGCAAGGCGCTACGGCAGGGGGTGATAATCAATTTGGCAGATCGGGCGCCCAGTGCTGACGTCACGATCTGTCTGCCTGATAATCTCCGGTGCTAACTCATCGCGGCGGCGCTACGGGTGAGACCGGATTTGGCATGCAGCGCTGAATTCACCTCGCCCCGGCGCTGCTGCCCCAGCCAGGTGCTAACCAATCGAATTTCTCCCCCTTTGTGTGAAAAATGCTTCCTGATTTCACTCCTAAATAGCCTAGCTCTAATTTCAAGATTTTGCCTTCTTGTTCTGGATTCCCTCACCAGTGCAAATAATTTCTCTCTACCTACTCTATTGAATCCCTTAATCATTTTAAATACATTGATTAGATCACCCCTCAGCCTTCTAAACTCGAGGCAATACAAGCCAAGTTTATGCAACCTGTCTGCGTAATTTAACCCATTAAGCCCTAGTATTTCCTCGAAGCTGCTCTTCTTCCGCTGCTGTAACTTTGCCTGGCAGTTAGGACAGCAGAGCAGAGCAGCTCTGAGGAAATTCCCAGTCTTTGTTAGTTTGCTTTCTTAAAGAACCTCGCAGGGTAATTAATTCAACATTTAATTTAGAATTATTTCACATTACTTTATTACAATTGTTTACTGCAAAGACATTCTAAGCTTCCTTATTCCTGGTTCGTGACAAATAATATGGGTAAGGACACAAATTAAGGGTCACTTTTATAATGTATTAAAATGTCAATCTTGATAGCGATAATCCTGTTTTCAATTGCAAGACAGTCATGTTCGTGCCTCCTTCATTAGGACATATGGACAACAGAAAGATCACTTGTCAGTGAAATTGCTTGATATGCATGATGTGTGATTACAGTAATTCAAATCTATTCATGCATCCTTTTGAATAACATGACAGCATATAGTTAAGTAAATGTCTTATGGAGAAAGTTCAGTTTGTCACCATCCCTAATCTCTTTCATGATAGTTACAGCCCATGAATCATTATAGTTAACAATGGCAAGTGCAGGTACTCACTTACACTAAGTAGCAAATGTAATGCATAATAAAAGCATCAATATACACTGAATAGTTTATCACTAAAAGGACACCACCTTCATGGAAAAAGTGTTTTCTTTGAGAAGGGAAAAGTGTCACAAGAGCCATGTGTCATTTTCATCGCGCTAATGTTATATGATGTACTGTACTGTAACATAATTTACACCAAAACAGAATGTGTTTGCAGGTTAATCAAAATGATTTGTCAGACACTTTTTTTCCATGAAGAAGGTGTCTCATTATAAGCACTGAAGGATTTTTACGCACAGGAAAAGATCATTTAGACCACCACATTTTTATTTAGTTTCAACATCAATTATCAACCTTGTCGCTATATATTTTAATGTCTTCTCTCTCCAGAACCTGTGTGTGTGCCTTGAATCCATTTACGCTATTCTCTTTAGTGGCATTTCCTGGTATTTTATTCCATAAATCTATTGCTTTTGGGTAAAAATGGGTATTAAACTTATACAATAGCAAAATACTGCGGATGCTGGAAATCTGAAATAACAACAGATAATGCTGGAAACATTCAGCAGGCCAGGCAGCATCTGTAGAGAAAGAAAGAGTTAACATTTCAGGTCTGTGACTCTTCGTCAGAACTGGAAAAAGTTGGAGATGTAACAGGTTTTAAGCAGGTGCAGAGGCAGGGAAAGGGGAGGAAAGAACGAAAGGGACGGTCTGTGATAGGATGGAAGGCAGGAGAGATTAAATGTTGCAAATGGGGATGACAGAATAATCAACAGCTGCCATATGAAAAAATAGGGGCAGGGGTTATAGTCTGAAATTGTTAAACTCAATGTTGAGTCCAGAAGGCTGTAAACTGCCTAATCGAAAGAGGAGGTGCTGTTCCTCCAGCTTACGTTGAGCTTCATTGGAACAATATAAAAGAGGCCGAGGACAGAGAGGTCAGAGTGGGAGTGGAGCGGAGAATTAAAGGGACAAATGACCGGAAACTCGGAGTCACCCTTACGGACTGAACGGAGGTGTTCTGCAAAGCAGTCACCCAATCTGCATTTGGTCTCCCCAATGTCGAGGAGACCGCATCGTGAGCAGCGAATACAGTATACTAAATTGCAAGAAGTACAAGTAAATCGCTGTTTCATCTGGAAGGGAGGAGGTAAAAGGGCAGGTGTTGTATCTCCTGCGCTTGCATGGGAAGGTGCCGTGGGAGGGGAGGGGCTGTTGGGGGTGATTGAGGAGTGGACCAGGGTGTTGCGGAGGGAGCAGTTCCTTCGGAATGCTGAAAGGGGAGGTGAGGGGAAGATGCGTTTGGTGGTGGGATCACGCTGGAGGTGGCGGAAAATGTTCCATTGAATATGGAGGCTGGTGGGGTGAAAGGTGAGGACAAAGGGAACCCTATCGTGGTTCTGGGAGGGAGAAGGGGTGAGAGCAGAAGTGCAGGAAATGGAACGGACACGGTCGAGGGCTATGCCAACCATGGTAGAGGGGAATCCTCAGTTGAGGAAAAAGGAAGACATATCAGAAGCACTAGTATGGAAGGTGGCATCGTCAGAACAGATGCGGCGGAGACGGAGAAACTGGGAGAATGGAATAGAGTCCTTACAGGAAGCGGGGTGGGAGGAAGTGTAGTTCAGGTAGCTGTGGGAGTCAGTGGGTTTGTAGTGGATGCTTGTCGATTGCCTATCCCCAGAAATGGAGACAGAGAAGTCAAGGAAGAGAAGGGAAGAGTCGGAGATGGACCATGGGAAGGTGAGGGAAGGGTGGAAATTGGAAGCAAAGTGAATGAAATTTTCTAGTTCAGGGCGAGAGCAGGAAACGGCACCGATACAGTCATCAATGTACCAAAAAAGGTGAGGGAGGGGACGAGTAGAACTGGAACAAAGAATGTTCCACATATCCCACAAAAAGGCAGGCATAGCTAGGGCCCATGTGGGTTCCCATAGCAACACCTTTAATTTGGAGGAAGTGAGCGGAGTCAAAGGAGAAGTTATTCAATGTGAGAACAAGTTCAGCCAGGTGGAGGAGGGTGGTGGTGGATGGGGATTGGTTGGGCCGCTGTTCAAGGAAGAAGCGGAGCACCCTTAGGCCGTCCTGGTGGGGGATGGAGGTGTAGAGGAATTGGACGTCCATAGTGAAAAGGGACGGGTGGGGCCAGGAAACTGGAAACTGTTAAAGTGACAGAGGGCGTCGGAAGAGTCACGAATGTAGGTGGGAAGACTGGACAAGGGGAGAAAAAGTGTGGAGATAGGAAGAAATCAGTTCCATGGAGCAAGAACAGGCTGAAACGATGGGTCTACCAGGCAGTCCTGTTTGTGTATCTTGGGAAGGAGGTAGAAGCGGGCTGTGCGGGGTTGGGGGACTATGAGGTTGACAGCCATGGAGGGAAGATCTCCAGAGGAGATGAGGTCAGTGACAGTCTTGGAAACAATGGCTTGATGATTGGTAGTGGGTTCCTGGTCCAGGGGGAAGTAGACGGAGATGTCGGAGAGTTGGCGTTCAGCCTCTGCACGGTAGAGGTCGGTTCGCCAAACAACAGCACCACCCTTGTCAGCAGGTTTAATGACAATGTTAGGGTTGGATTGGAGAGAACGGAGTGCTGCAAGTTCAGAGAGATGTAGGCTGGAGTGAGTGAGGGGAGCAGAGAAATTGAGACGGCCGATGTCACGCCGGCAGTTAGCAATGAATTAAACTTATGTCTGACTTCTTTCTCCTAACATCCTTATTTTATAATGTGCACCTCTGGTATTTGAACCTTTCATCATAGCAAATAATTTTCCCTAAATTAATATTGCCAATTCCCTTCATAATCTTCAATTAGGTCACCTCAAATTCGCCTCTTTTCTCATACAATGAGCCCAGCTTCTGTAACCATTCCTCAGTATAGATTTCTGATACGTGAAATCGCCTGCCTTGCTCATATCTGGACCCTCTCAAGAACAATAAAATCCTTTCCCTGATTAGATGACCAGAACCATGCACAGTACTTGAGATTATACAGAACTCCTTCTAGGATGCCTGAACCTACAAATTTCAGAGTTTTTGCTTGAAAAAGTATGCTATTTTAACTGAAACAGTTAGTCAGGCCCACCAGGGAGTACAGCATTCAGCTACCCATTCCTATGTTTTCACACATTGATGGTTGCAGTGTGCAAGAGTTTTTATTTCCAGTACACTTAGATAATTGACAGTGAAATTAAGGTCCTTGTTCAATCTCAGAAATTATCTGAACTTCAATCAAGCTTATAGTTTAGATCAACAACAGAATTACAGCTTTGTAACTCAGTGCCAACAATCCATCACAATCTATTTAAGGTACAATGTTACCATAAACCGTTACTTTGTTTAATTTGTAATACTAGTTATCACCACTGAATAAGAAACAGATCACTGTGATATTCAAGAAAAACTTCAGACACTTCAATAATACTGTCTTTTCTTCCATGAAGAAATAATGTGATTTTCAAATTATGTAACACTGCTACAAGGCTATAACTGTAGCTTCCCAGCAATAATTTAAATGATTAAATTCAGATTCTCTACACACCGTTTTTCTTCACATTTAGATTTGGGTGTCAGCATGTGTTATTTGGTGCTATCGGCTAAGTCTTCAAACCACACCACTATTTTGTGACACAGTTCCATCAATTTAACAGTAGATGCTGATTATACTTCGTATTAAACAGTCTGCATCCAGCCCCTTCCTGGTTTGCTATGGGTGATAAGTGGCCCGATATTAATTTTCTTAAAATGGGTGAGCTGTTTGTGGAGGTGCGACAGGCGGCGGCAGCTCACCAAAATAATATTAATGAGCCCGAGGCCCAATTCCAGGCCAAAAACAGGTGATTAGTGACCATTTACTGAAGGTATCTAGTCATTGAAGAGTTGGTACAAATAAGGCTAAATAATAATAGTGCACCTCAAGGGCATTTGAGTGTAAATTGAAAAAGCTATTCTAACCTTGTATTGATGAGGTTGTATTGGAATATTTTGTGCAGTATTGACTTTACATTCAAAATGTTATATTACAAAAGCAAAATACTGCAGATGCTGGAAATCTGAAATAAAAATGGAAAATGCTGGAAATACTCAGGTGGTCAGGCAGCATCTGTGGAGAAAAAAGCGGGGCAGAGGTTATGCTCTGAAATTGTTGAACTCTATGTTGAGTCCAGAAGGCTGTAACGTGCCTAACCGAAAGATGAGGTGCTGTTCCTCGAGCTTACATTGAGCTTCATTGGAACAGTGTAAGAGGCCGAGGACAGTGAGGTCTGAGTGGGAGTGGAGCGGTGAATTAAAGTGACAGGCAACCGGAAGCTTGGGGTCACCCGTACGGACTGAACGGAGGTGTTCTGCAAAGCAGTCACCCAATCTGTGTTTGGTCTCCCCAATGTAGAGGAGACCGCATCGTGAGCAGCGACTACAGTATACTAAATTGCAAGAAGTACAAGTAAATCGCTGTTTCACCTGGAAGGAGTGTTTGGGGCCCTGGACGGTGGGGAGGAGGTAAAAGGGCATGTGTTGCATCTCCTGCGCTTGCACGGGAAGGTGCCAGGCGACGGGGAAGGAGTGTCAGGGGTGATAGAGGAGTGGACCAGGGTGTCTCGCAGGGAGCAGTCCCTTTGGAATGCTGAAAGGGGAGGTGAGGGGGAAGATGTGTTTGGTGGTGGGATCACGCTGGAGGTGGCAGAAATGGCGGAGGATGATCCATTGAATGTGGAGGCTGGTGGGGTGAAAGGTGAGGACAAGGGGAACCCTATCGTGGTTCCGGGAGGGAGGGGAAGGGGTGAGAGCAGAAGTGCGGGAAATAGAATGGACACGGTCAAGGGCCGTGTCAACCACAGTAGAGGGGAATCCTCGGTTGGGGAAAAAGGAAGACACATCAGAAGCACTAGTATGGAAGGTGGCATCGTCAGAGCAGATGCGGCGGAGACGGAGAAACTGGGAGAATGGAATGGAGTCCTTACAGGAAGCAGGGTGGGAGGAAGTGTAGTCCAGGTAGCTGTGGGAGTCAGTGGGCTTGTAGTGAATGTTTGTCAATAGCCTATCCCCGGAGATGGAGACAGAGAAGTCGAGGAAGGGAAGAGTCGGAGATGGACCATTTGAAGGTGAGGGAAGGGTGGAAATTGGAAGCAAAGTGAATGAAATTTTCTAGTCCAGGGCGAGAGCAGGAAACGGCACCGATACAGTCATCAATGCACCGGAAAAAGAGGTGAGGGAGGGGACCGGAGTAGGACTGCAATAAAGAATGTTCCACATAACCCACGAGGCTCCTCCATCGCTACATCCTGGGTCCCCATACCTTCCTGACTTGCGGTCACACCCTCCTGTCCCTGACCATTGACTAACTCTAAAGTACAACTTAACCTAATGTGTGTGAATGTCTCCTGGATCAAAGTGTTCAGGTAACTCTCCCCCCTCCCTGATGCCCCGCAATACCTTCAGGAAAGGAAGTGAGGAGAGATTAACTGAAAAAGGGAAAAAGATTGTTCTATAACATTTACTGAAGTTGGTTTTGGGCAGTAGCACAAAATGGGCGATAGTGAATCGACAGCCTGTTTTACAACATGTTGATTTCCTTTTCCATTGGCTTAAGGATATTAAAAAGCTCCTGTTTATGTTATATTGCTCGGTTACTTTGTAATATGTTGAGTGACTGGAATGTTTGAATTTTTTCATTTAAGTATATTAGTGTGTACCAGTGGACTTTGTGCTTTTCTAAACACAAAGGGGCGAATTTCTGCGGGAGTTCTCCTGATCGTCAGCTGTAATTTCGATGTTTATGTGATTTCTATCCAGGATTTCTGTGGTTCTTCCACCAAACAGCGGGTGGACGGGAAATTCACCCCCAAATTGTATTTTAAATTCCAAACACGTTTTTCCTGTGTTCTATATATGCATTCCTTTATTTGATTTACTGATCAATACCAGCATCAGTACTAAAATAACAAAATAAATCTTTGACATTTAACTTTCATTAGTTGGCACTAATTTTGTTCCAGATTTCCAGTTACTGCAACCTTATCACTCGTCTTTCTCTAGATGTAAAATGTCCTTTCCTGGTCCTCAATCGTTAACTTCTATTTAGCCTATAAAGAACAGGAATAGGTCAACTTGCATGATTGCACACAACATTTAGGCTCGTCAAGTATATAGTCAGTTCTCCGCTGCTGAAACAGCAGTGTGGGAGTACCTTCACCACACAGATTGCAGTGGTTCAAGAAGGTGGCTCACCACCACCTTCTCAACGGCTATTAGGGATGGGCAATAAATGCTGGCCTTGCCAACGACGCCCACATCCCAGGAACGGTTAAATAGAAACAGCCAAAATATGCCAGTGCACTGCAAATTCTAATTTGTTTCTGTATCTAGCAACTGGGGAGGGTGAGAGAGGCAGAAAATTACCTGTCTCCACTCTCGTTGTCCTCCCACATGTCCTCCTGGTCTTGTCCTCCCACATGGCCAGTTTAATTGTTTGTGCCTTAACTGAGTTTTCTTAGTTGACCATATTAATTTGTTGAAAATTAAAAATGGGAGTTGAAAAAAATCTGTATGGCATGTTAGATTTTACAGTTCTGTTAGATTTTATTTGGAAAAGCTCAAATTAAGCTTTTAGTAATGTGCATAGCAGAGCTGTTCCAGGATGGTAGGCAGGTCTGGTGGTTAAGGCAGACAGATAGCTGAAACCTACCTGAATCTAAACATTTGAATTCAGTTTAAAAACCTCAGGAAATAAAAAGTTGGCATCAGTAAAAAAAAGTGATCATGAAGCTGATTGTTGTAAAAATCCATTGGTTCATTACTGTCCTTTAGGAAAAGGAACCTGCTGTCCTTACCCGGTCTGGCCTATATGTGACTTCAGTCCCACACAGATGTGATTGACTCTTAACTGTTGTCTGAAGTGGCCTTGCAAACCAGTCAGTTGTATCAAACCACTACAACGAATATCTTCACCATACGGGCTGCAGCAGTTCAAGAAGCTGGCCCACCACCAGTGCCTGAGGGCAATTAGGGATGGGTAATAAATGCCAGTGTTGCCCACATCCGGAGAATGAATAAAAAAAGGTCACCTGTGTCATTGCTTATGGTGAGTCAGAGGTTTTGTAAGAATAGGGGCGTTATACCAAGTACTATTACAAGGGACACTGACTTATAGCCCTGAGAAATAGAAACACTGAGAAAGGAAGCCCAGGGTCTGCCATTACTAGTGCTAAGTTTCAAAGGAGTACATGTTCTGCACATCATTAATAGATAGATACAGATATAAAAAAAGATTTTGTTTGCAGTGAGTGCCAATGACAGTATCGTGGGAACTGGCTTAAAATTCAATGCATTTCAACAATTATCATTTCAACTATTTACATCAGCCTAGGTAGCTCACTGTAGAACTCTGTCATACTCTTAGCCAAAGGACTGGGGGGGGGTGGGGGAGGGAGGGGAAGGGAAGAAATAAAATAACTTGCACGTATAGAATCATCAGATGATACAGCACAGAAAGAGGCCATTCAGCCCATCATGCCTGTGCCAGCTCTTTGGTAGAGTTATTACATAGGATATACGGCACAGAAACAGGTAATTCGGCCCAACCAGTCCACACGAGCCTCCTCCCGTCTTTCCTCATCTAAATCTATCAGCATAACCCTCTATTCCCTTCTCCTCTCATATGCTTGTCCAGCCTCCCCTTAAATGCATCTATGCTTTTCGCTTCAACCACTCCCTGTGGTAGCGAGTTCCACATTCTCACCACTCTTTGGGTAAAGAAGTTTCTTCTGAATTCCCTATTGGATTTCTTGGTGACTATCTTATATTGATGGCCTCTAGTTATGCTCTTCCCCACATTCTCTCTGTATCTACTCTATCAAAACCTTTCATAATTTTAAAGACCTCTATTAGGTCACCCCTCAGCCTTCTTTTTTCAAGAGAAAAGAGACCCTGCCTGTTCATCCTTTCCCGATATATATACCCTTGCATTTCTCGTATCATCCTTGTAAATTTTCTCTGCACCCTCTCCAGTGCCTCTATATCTTTGTTATAATATGGCGGCCAGAACTGTATGCAGTACTCCAAGTGTGGTCTAACCAAGGTTTGATACAGGTTTAGCACAACTTCCCTACTTTTCAATTCTATCCCTCGAGAAATAAATCCTAGTGCTTGGTTTGCTTTTTTTATGTCCTTGCTAACCTGTGTCACAACTTTTAGTGATTTGTGTATTTGTACACCGAGATCCCTTTGTTCCTCTACCCCACCTAGCCTCACACCCTCTTTTCTTCTTAGGCAGCCCCTCGGAACCGAGGATGACTTGCTTCCACATTAAAAATGAGTTCGCTGGTGACTGATGAGTCCAATGCGGGACCTACAGTCTCTGTCATAGGTGGGGCAGACGGTGGTTGAAGGGGCGGGTGGGTGGGATGCTTGGGTTGACGTGCGCTCCTTGCGCTTGGCTTCCGCTTGCTCCCGGCGAAGATACTCGAGGTGTTCGACGCCTTTCCGGATGCTTCTCCTCCACTTTGTGCGGTCTTGGGCCAGGGATTCCCAGGTGTCGGTGGGGATGTTACACTTTTTCAAGGAGGCTTTGAGGGTGTCCTTGAAGCGTTTCCTCTGCCCACCTGGGGCTCTCTTGCCGTGCCGGAGCTCCGAGTAGAGCGCTTGTTTTGGGAGTCTCGTATCGGGCATGCGGACAATGTGACCCGTCCATTGGAGCTGATTGAGCGTGGTCAGAGCTTCGATGCTGGGGATGTTGGCCTGAGCAAGAACACTGACGTTGGTGCACCTATCCTGCCAATGCATTTGCAGGATCTTGCGGAGGCAGCGCTGGTGGTACCTCACACCCTCTAAGTATTAAGTGACCTCCCTATTTTTCCTACCAAAATATACCTCATATTTATCTGTGTTGAACTTCATTTGCCAATTATATGCTCATTCTGCAAGTTTATTAATGTCCTCCTGTAATTTGTTGAAGCCCTCTGTTATCTGGTAGGTGCAGTCGAAGAAGCCTTGGCGAGTTGCTGCAGTGAATCGTTGGTGGATGGGGTGCCAATCAAGTGGGCTGCTTTGTCCTGGATGGTGTTGAGCTCCTTGCGTGTTGCTGGAGCTGCACTCATTCAGGCAAGTGGAGAATATTCCATCACACTCCTGACTTGTGCCTTGTAGATGGTGGAAAGGCTTTGGGGAGTCAGGAGGTGAGACACTCGCCGCAGAATACCGAGCCTATGACCTGCTCTTGTAGCCACAGTATTTATGTGGCTGGTCCAGTTAAGTTTCTGGTCCATGGTGACCCCCAGGATGTTGATGGTGGGAGATTCAGCGATGGTAATGCCATTGAATGCCATGGGGCGGTGGTTAGACTCTCTCTTGTTGGAGATAGTCATTGCCTGGCACTTGTGTGGCGCGAATGCTACTTGCCACTTATCAGCCCAAGCCTGAACATCATCCAGGTCATGCTACATGAGGGCACTGACTGCTTCATTATCTGAGGAGTTTCCCTTTCTTATTCCCTGTTTTAGATCTCCTGTGTACTGTCTGTACTCAGCTTGGTTCTCTACTGTATTATGAACCTTACATTTGTCATAAGCTGCTTTTTTCTGTCTCAGATAGAGCCTTTCACGACTTCAGGATGCTTCAAAGCACTTTACAGCCAATGAAGCACTTTTGAAGTGTAGTCACTGTTAGTGTTTAAATAAAACTATTTATTTAAAAAATGATAAATGGAAAAGAAAAAAAGTGTTCCTTTCAACTTTTCCCACTCCAACTTTCTACATCTCCCAAATGTATTTCCAAAGGTACCATTTCACCCATACTCCCTGTGTGTGTAGTTCCCCGTTGGGCATGCAAGATCATGGAATTACCACTGTGGCAGTTTTTGGTGAGTATAAAATCCAGTGTACAAGAAACATTTTCAGCCAGAATCTTGGGCTCATAAGGCTGAGGGTGCAAGCGATCTTCTGACACTCAGCCACCCAACAGGAATGTCATGGGTTCGGCTTTTACACTGGTACTTCGTCATAGAGTCATAACGGCACAGAAGGAGGCCATTCAGCCCATCGAGTCCGTGCCGGCTCTCTGTAGAGCCATCCAGTCAGTCCCATTACCTTGCTCTATCCCCATAGCCCTGCAAGTTTATTTCCCTCAAGTGCCTATGCAGTCTCCCCTTGAAAACATTGAGCGTCTCCACTTCCACCACTTCCATCAGCAATGAATTCCAGGTCCTCACCACTCGCTGCGTAAAAAAGTTTTTCCTCACATCTCCCCTGTATCTCTTGACCAAAACCTTAAATCTGTGTCCCCTAGTCCTTGTACCATCAACTAGTGGGAACAGCCTTTCTCCGTCTAGCCTATCCAAACCCATCATAATCGTGTACACCTCTATCAAATCACCCCTCATCCTCCTTTGCTCTAATGAAAACAAATCCAGCTTCTCCAACCTGCCCTTGTAGCCAAGATCCCCCATCCCCGGAACCATTCTGGTAAATCTCCTCTGCACCCTCTCAAGGGCCTTCGCACCCTTCCTAAAAAGTGTGGTGACCAGAACTAGGCACAATACTCCAGTTGTGGCCTACCCAGCGCTTTATAAAGGTTCAGCATAACTTCTCTACTTTTGTACTCAATACCTCTATTTATGAAGCCCAAGATCCCATATGCTTTGTTAACCACTCTCTCAATATGTCCTGCCACCTTCAGGGACCTATGCACATTAACTCCCAGGTCCCTCTGTCCCTGCACACTCTTTAAAACTGTGCCATTAAGTGTATATTACCTCTCCCTGTTCCTTCTGCCAAAATGCATCACCTCACATTTCTCTGTATTAAATTCCATCTGCCACTTGTCTGCCCATTCTGCGAGCCTTTCTATGTCCTGTTGCAGTCGATTGGTATCATCACTGTTTGCCACACCCCCAAGTTTGGTGTCATCGGCAAATTTAGAAATTCTACTCTGTATTCCAATATCCACGTCATTTATATATATCAAAAAAAGCAGTGACCCCAGCACTGACTCTTGGGGAACACCACTATTTACCATCCTCCAGTCTGAAAAACAGCCATTTACCACAACTCGCTGTTTTCTGTCCTTAAGCCAATTCCTTATCTAAGCTGCCACTGACCCATTTATTCCATGAGCCTCAATTTTGTTAACCAGCCTTCTATGTGGTACTTTGTCAAACGCCTTCCGGAAATCCATATACACAACATCCATTGCATTCCCTTCATCAATCCTCTCTGTTACTTCATCAAAAAATTCAATTAGTCAAACACGATCTGCCTTTCACAAATCCGTGTTGGCTCTCCTTAATTAGCTTAAACCTCTCCAAGTGCCCATTAATTTTTTCCTTGATTATTGTTTCTAAAACGTTACCAACCACTGATGTTAAACTGTCAGGCCTGTAGTTACTAGGATTGTCCTTACACCCTTTTTTGAACAATTGTGTCACATTTGCCACTTTCCAATCCTCAGGCACCGCCCCCCCCCCCCCGGGGCAGATTGGAAAATTTTGGAAAGCCTTTCCGCTATCTCCTCGCCCAATTCCCTTAGCAACCAGGGATGCAAGTCATCTTGACCAGTCAACTTGTCTACTCTATGCATACCCAGCCTTTCTAGTACAGCCTGACTATCAATTTTCACCCCTTCTATTGCCTCTACCGATATTTTGTCAGCATCCACCTCCTTAGTACACACTGATACAAAGTACTCATTGAGTCTGCTAGCCTTGCCCTGCACCTCTAAGCATGTATCACCTTCTTTGTCTCCAATAGGCCCCACCCGCCTCTTACTACCCGCTTACATGCCGGTAGAATATTTGGATTTCTTTTTGTTAACCGCCATTCTACTCTCATATTCTCGCTTTGCCAATCTTATTTTCATCTTCACATCCCCTCTCAACTTATTGTATTTGGTCTGGTTCTCCCTTGAAGAATTCACCTGACATGCATCATACACCCTTTTTTTTGTTTCATCATCTTCTCTATCACCCTAGTCATCCAAGGAGCCCTTGCTTTGGTTCCTTTACCCTTCCCTCTTGTTGGAATGTACCTAGCCTGTACTTGGAACATCTCCTCCTTAAAAGATCACCCATTGTTCCGTTACAGTTTTTCCTGTCAGCCTTTGGTTCCATTTTACCCTGGCTAGGTCCTTTCGCATCCCATTGAAGTTAGCCCTATTCCAGTTTAGAAGTTCCACTCTAGATTGTTCCATGCTCCTCTCCATTGCTAATCTAAAACTTATACATAGATACATACATAGAAGATAGGAGCAGGAGTAGGCCATTCGGCCCTTCGTGCCTGCTCCGCCATTCGATGAGATCATGGCTGATCCTTTAATTCAGTATCCCGTCCCCGCCTTCTCTCCGTAACCCTTAACCCCTTTTGCCCGTAGAAATATATCTAATTCCCTCTTAAATATATTTAATGAGCTGGCGTACACTGCCCTCTGTGGCAATGAGTTCCACAGGTTCACCACTCTCTGAGTGAAGAAATTCCCCCTCATCTCTGTCCTAAATGGTTTAGCCCTTATCCTTAAATTATGTCCTCTAGTTCTGTTCTCACCCGCCAAGGGAAACATTCCTTCTGCATCCAGTCTGTCTAGACCTGTCAGAATTTTATACACTTCTATGAGGTCCCCTCTCAATCTTCTAAACTCCAGTGTGTACATCCCTAAACTACATAGTCTCTCCTCATAGGTCATTCCCGCCATTCCTGGTATCAGCCTGGTGAATCGCCGCTGCACCCCCTCCATGGCAAGAACATCCTTCCTCAGATGAGGCGACCAAAACTGTACACAGTACTCGAGGTGTGGTCTCACCAGTGCCCTGTACAGCTGCAGCAAGGTATCCCTGTTCCTGTATTCTAACCCTTTTGCTATGAAGGCCAGCATACCGTTTGCCTTCTTGACCGCCTGTTGCACCTGCATGCTCGCCTTCAGTGACTGGTGTACAAGAACACCCAGGTCTCTCTGTACTTCCCCCTCTCCCAATCTATTGCCATTTAAATAATAATTTGCCCTCCCGTTCCTGCACCCAAGGTGGATAACTTCGCACTTGTCCACATTATAGTGCATCTGCCATTTATCCGCCCAATCGCCCAGTCTGTCCAAATCGCTCTGGAGCTTCCTGGTCTCTTCCTCTGAGCCCACCCCCCCTCCTAGTTTAGTGTCGTCTGCAAATTTGGAAATGCTGCATCCGACTCCCTGATCCAGGTCATTAATGTAAATTGTGAACAGCTGGGGGCCCAGGACAGATCCCTGTGGTACCCCACTTGTTACTGCCTGCCATTCAGAAAATGAGCCGTTTATTCCAACTCTCTGTTTTCTATCTGACAGCCAGTTCCCTATCCACGCCAAAACTTTCCCCTTTATCCCATGAGCCTCAATTTTCCATGCTAATCTTTTATGTGGGACCTTATCGAAGGCCTTTTGGAAGTCCAGGTACACCACATCTACTGGCTCTCCCCCATCTATTCTACCAGTTACTCCCTCAAAAAATTCCAATAGATTAGTCAAGCACGATTTACCCTTTGTAAATCCATGTTGACTCTGTCCTATCCTGTCCCCATTTGCTAAGTGCTCCGCTATTTCATCCTTAATGATGGACTCCAGCATTTTGCCCACAACTGATGTAAGGCTTACAGGTCTGTAATTACCTGCTTTTTCCCTACCCCCCTTTTTGAATAGTGGGGTAACGTTAGCTACCCTCCAATCCATCGGCACTGTTCCCGAGTCTAATGAATTCTGAAAAATCATCCTTAGTGCATCCGCTATCTCTAGGGCCACCTCCTTCAGTACCCTAGGATGCATGTCATCAGGCCCTGGGGATTTGTCCACCTTCAATCCCCCTAGCTTCCTTAACACCATATCCTTAGAGATATTGATTTGCGTCAGTTCCTCCTTTGCCAATGTCCCTATTTTTCCCGATATCCCAGGGAGGTTTTTTGTGTCTTCCTTCGTAAAGACTGACCCAAAGTATGCATTTAGTTGATCTGCCATTTCCTTATTTCCCATTATATATTCCCCCGTATCTGACTGCAATGGACCAACTTTGGTTTTCACCAGTCTTTTCCTTTTGATATATTTATAAAAGCTTTTGGATACAATGATCACTCGTACCCAAGTGTTCTCCCACAGACACTTGGTCGACCTGGCCCACCTCATTCCCCAGCACCAGATCCAGCAATGCTTCCTTCCTAGTTGGGCCAAGGATATACTGGTCAAGGAAATTATTCTGAAAACATTTCAGAAATTCCTCCCCCTCCTTTTCCTTTACCCTAGCATTATCCCAATCGATATTTGGGTAATTAAAGTCCCCCAATATCACCAT
The DNA here is from genome assembly GCF_052327205.1 of Somniosus microcephalus. Lineage (NCBI taxonomy): Eukaryota > Metazoa > Chordata > Chondrichthyes > Squaliformes > Somniosidae > Somniosus > Somniosus microcephalus. The sequence goes on along the minus strand of NC_140996.1, from coordinate 199,172,456 downwards.
TCTATGGGCTAAAAATTGAATAGCGCCCCATTTGGGGCACTAACTTCGCCAGGGCGCTGCTTTTAACGCCCCAGAAAAATTAGCGTCCCCCGCGCCTTAAATTGAGTGGTAGTGCCCCCAAGAGGGAAGCAGGGCGCTACTGGAAATGCCCCGCATCCCTCTTGGGGCACTGCGAGGGAATATCGCGGAGCTACGTGCCACAGGCAAGTGGCCAGCAACAAAAATGGCCGCACCGCACCTCGCCTTTAAATTGCGCCTCCCCGGCCACAGGTAGGCCCCCCTGACTCCGTCGGACATAGCGTCCGGCGGTAAGTCTGGGGCACACCCAAAGGTCGTGCACGGTGATGATGTCATCGGCGGCGGTGCAGTGCTGCCGGGTGCTACTGCCGCCGGTAACCTCCCACTGAAGTTCGTGGGAGGCGCCACGCTCAAGCTCTAGTTGCTTTGCGCCCCATTAGCGCCCTTTTAGGCGCTAACGGGAGGCGCAAAGCAATCAAATTTTTACCCCTATAGCTCTTGCATATCTCTGTGATTTCCCTGCAGTACCTCCCTCTCACTATTTGGAGGCCTATAGAATACCCCCAATAGCGTGATCAAGAATACCCCCAATAGCGTGATCAAGAATACCCCCAATAGTGTGATCATACCCTTTTTGCTCCTCAACTCTAACCAAATGGATTCTGTCCTTGTCCCCTCAAGGACATCCTCCCTTTCCAACACTACAATGGATTCCTTAATCAGCACTGCCGCCCCACCTCCCTTTTTTCCATCCCTATCTTTTCTGAACATCTTGTACCCTTGAATATTAAATGCCCAGTCCTCACTATTTTTAAGCCACGTTTCCGTTATTGTCACATCATATTGCCACACGGCTAATTTTGCTTGTCGCTCACCAACCTTATTCATCACACTTTGTGCGTTTACGTGCATGCATTCTAAACCCATTTTTGAATTTTTTATAGTCTTTCTTAGTTTGCTCCTATCTAATATGGTACTACTACCCCCTCTAGTACTATCCAACACAATCACTCTTTTATGCACCTTATTCCTCTTTTCTACTCCTATATGCTGGTGCCCATCCCTATGCCAAGCTAGTTTAAACCCTTCCCAACAGCACTAACAAATCTCCCTGCGAGAATATTGGTCCCAGCTCTGTTGAGGTGTAACCCGTCCGGCTTGTACAGGTCCCACCATCCCCAGAAACGGTCCCAATGCCTCAAGAATCTAAAGCCCTCCCTCCTACACCATCTCTTCAGCCATGCATTCATCTGTTCTATCCTCCTATTCCTGTACTCACTAGCACGTGGCACCGGGAGTAATCCAGAGATTACTACCTTTGAGGTCCTGCTTTTTAATCTCTCTCCTAGCTCCCTAAACTCTGCCTGCAGGACCTCATCCCTCTTCCTACCTATGTCGTTGGTACCGATATGGACAACGACCTCTGGCTGTTCACCCTCCCCCCTCAGAGTGTCCTGCAGCCGCTCAGTGACATCCTTGATCCTGGCACCAGGGAGGCAACATACCATCCTGGAGTCACGTCTGCGGCCACAGAAACACCCGTCTGCTCCCCTAACTATTGAATCCCCTACCACTATTGCTCTTCTCTTTTTTCTCCCCTCCTGTGCAGCTGAGCCACCCATGGTGCCGTGGACTTGACTCTGGCTGCACTTCCCAGAGGAACCATCACCCTCACCAGTACTCAGAACAGAATACTGGTTGGAGAGCGCGATGCACTCCAGAGACTCCTGCACTACCTGCCTGGTCCTCCTCTTCTGTCTGGTGGTCACCCACTCTCTCTCTGCCGGCATACTTCTAAGCTGCGGGGTGACCACCTCTAGAAACGTGCTATTCCCGTAACTCTCAGCCTCGCGGATGCACTGCAGTGACATAGCCGCCGCTCAAGCTCCGAAACTCGAGTTGCTGTAGCTGGCGACACTTCCCGTACATGTGGTTGTCCAGGCTACATGAAGCGTCCAGGACTTCCCACATGGCACAGGATGTGCACTCCACGGGACTGAGCTGCCCTGCCATGCCTCTATTTAATAGACTAAGAACTAACCCAGCAGAAATAAACTTAAAACTTAACAAAAAACACTCCCCTGCTAATCAGCAATCAGCTCTTTCACTCTATTTAATAGGCTATTAACTAACTTAGCAGTAATAAACTTAAAAAAATACACTCACCAGCTACTCACCAATCAGCTCCTTCCCTTGTGCCGATGCCACTTTTTCCAAAAACTGCCTCTGTTGAGATGCTGCCGCTCGGGACTGCTCCTTTTAACTGCTGGCTCTCACTGTGCTCCCACCAGGTCCACTCCTTCCGGTGCTGCTCCCGCTCTCGGCGCTCTTTGTGCCGCTCCTCCCGCTCTCTTTGTGGTTTAATGTTTTAAAAATACTGACATTAAAATTTCTTATCTCTTAATGTTGACAATTCTGAGAGACACAGTGGGGAATATGCACAAACCCCAGAACGTCAGTGAACATATAATACTTAAGTGAACATATACTAAAATGCCTTGGTGGCTAAAAAATGACTCACTTTGTCACACTTAAAATCACTGCTTCAAGTTACTGATGTTGGGATTCTCTGACATCTACACAAAATGTCTTGGTGGCACATTGCTGTAAATGGGTGATTGCTATCTTCAACAGTAAAATAAAGTCATCCAGAATAAAACAAAAAGACATTAATGCTTTATTTGATTCCACTATATTTACATTTCATAGCAACATCTGGTACATGCAATTAGATAAAAAGAAACATTAAACAGACATTGTTTGATCAGAGTAAATTTCATTCCATGTGTAACACTGCTGCCAATATTTTGAGCTTAAGGAGCTTGTCTTTGTAACAGTGATAAAGACAGCAAATTGTTTTTCAATACCATTTCTACTTACTGCAAATATGCACTTTCAGTTACATATTATGCCTTCTATATAATGTATATGATTACGACTTGGACACCATTATGGCCTTTTTAAAAAAAACTAAAATTGTAACTGGAAAAATGGTGTGCATTTCATACACAATTGAAATTTATCATTCAGATTTCATATGACAGTTGTTTCTTTGCCATGCAAATTTTTAAAAGCTGCTGTGACATAACATTTCAGAAGCTTCATTTTTCCACCCAAAGATTCTTGCATCTAATTCAATAAGTCAGCTTTCAACATTAAGAGAGAGTAACAAATAAAAAACCCAAAAGTTTCATCCTCCTTTAAATAAAGGAGACTACGATGGTATGAGGCGTGAGTTGGGTAGGATTGATTGGGGAATGTCACTCAAAGGGTTGACGGTGGATGGGCAATGGCAAACATTCAACGATCGCATGGATGAACTACAGAATTTGTTCATCCCAGTTTGGCATAAAAATAAAACAAAAAAGGTGACTCAACCGTGGCTAACAAGGGAAATTAGGGATAGCATAAGATCCAAGGAGAGGACATATAAATTGGCCAGAAAAAGCAGTAAACCTGAGGATTGGGAGCAGTTTAGGATCCAAAGGGATTATTTAATAGGGGGAAAATAGAGTATGAGTGTAAGCTTGCAAGGAACATAAAAACTGACTGTAAAAGCTTTTATCGAAAAGAATGTGAAGAGAAAAAGATTGGTGAAGTCAAGCGTAGGTCCCTTGCAGTCAGAATCAGGGGAATTTATAATGGGGAACAAAGAAATGGCAGACCAATTAAATACATACTTTGGTTCTGTCTTCACAAAGGAGGACACAAATAACCTCCCAAAGATGTCGGGGAACATAGGGTCTAATGAAAGGGAGGAACTGATAGAAATCAGTATTTGTAGGGAAATGGTGTTAGGGAAATTGATGGGATTGAGGGCCGATAAATCCCCAGGGCCTGATAATCTACATCCTAGGGTACTTAAGGAAGTGGCCCTAGAAATAGTAGATGCATTGCTGGTCATCTTCCAAAATTCTATAGACTCTGGAACAGTACCCATGGATTGGCAGGTAATGTTACCCCACTGTTCAAAAAGGGTGGTAGAGAGAAAACGGGGAATTACAGACCGGTAAGCCGGACATCGGTAGTGGGGAAAATGCTAGAGTTCATTATAAAGGATGTAATAGCAGATCACTTGGAAAAAATTGACCGGATCGGACAAAGTCAACATGGCTTTACAAAAGGTAAATCGTGCTTGACTAATCTACTGGAATTTTTTGAGGATGTAACTGGTAAAATAGATAAGGGAGAACCAGTGGATGTGGTGTATTTGGATTTTCAAAAGGCGTTCGATAAGGTCCCGTATAAGAGATTAGCATGTAAAATTAAGGCACATGGGATTGGGGGCAAGGTATTGACTTGGATATTGGGGGCAAAGTATTGACTTGGATAGAGAACTGGTTGGCAGACAGAAAGCAAAGAGTTGGAATAAACAGCTCTTTTTCCAAGTGGCAGGCAGTGACTAGTGGGGTACCACAGGGATCGGTCCTTGGACCCCAGCTATTCACAATATATATTAATGATCTGGATGAGGGAACTAGATGTAATATCTCCAAGTTTGCAGACGACACAAAGCTGGGTGGGCGTGTGTGCTGTGAGGAGGATGCCGAGAAACTCCAGTATGATTTGGACAGGTTGGGTGATTGGGCAGAAGCATGGCAGATGCAATATAACGTGGATAAATACGAGGTTATCCACTTTGGTGTCAAAAATAGGAAGGCAGATTATTATATAAATGGCAATAGATTGGGAGAAGGTGAAGTGCAACGAGACCTGGGCGTTCTTGTGCACCAGTCGCTGAAAGTAAGCATGCAGGTGCAGCAGGCGGTTAAGAAGGCAAATGGTATGTTGGCCTTCGTAGCGAGAGGGTTTGAGTACAGGAACAAGGATGTCTTGCTGCAGTTGTACAGGGCCTTGGTGAGGCCACATCTTGAGTATGGTGTGCAGTTTTGGTCGCCTTATCTGAGGAAGGATGTTCTTGCCATGGAAGGAGTTCAGCGAAGATTCACCAGGCTGATACCTGGGACGGCAGGAATGACGCATGAGGAGAGATTGGGTCGATTGGGCTTGTACTCGCTGGAGTTTAGAAGAATGAGAGGGGATCTCATCGAAACTTATAAAATTCTAACCGGACTAGACGCTGGAAGAATGTTCCCGATGGTCAGGGAGTCCAGAACCAGGGGTCACAGGATAAGGGTAAGGGTAAGCCATTTAGGACAGAGATGAGGAGGAATTTCTTCACCCAGAGAGTGGTGAACCTGTGGAATTCTCTGCCAAAGGCGGCAGGAGAGGCCAATTCATTAAATATATTCAAGAAGGAGTTCGATATATTTCTTAAGGCTAAAGGGATCAAGGGATATGGAGAGAAGGCAGGAACAGGGTACTGAATTTGGATGATCAGCCATGATCTCATTGAATGGCGGAGCGGGCTCGAGGGGCTGAATGGCCTACTCCTGCTCCTATCTTCCTATGTTTCTACCCTAGAGAAAGGGTGGACCAGTCTAACTCAAACTTTTATACAATATCACTATATCAAATCAAACCTAAAGAAAATGCTTTATTTAAAAAAAAAATCTGCATCATAAGCTAAACAATAACAATGATCTTTGGAGATAAACTGCTTACATTGTTCTTGATGCATTTTTAAAAAGCTCAAACATCCACTGATTCTTAAAAAGGAACTTTGTGATTACAAAAATGTCAAATTGCAGAGTAAAAACCAGTATGTATAAAATTGATTTTTTTTATCAAAACAATTTATGCTCCATCAATAAATACCTTTAATTAGCTTACACCTAGAAAATCTGTATTTGCTACTGATATATTTTAAGGCATATACTATATTACTTCAAGGCTTATTCAATCATGCATCTGTACCTTATTTTATATATGGTGTAGAATTCAATTACCTTGAATGGCAACTGTGACTATAATATTGCCCCTATCTGCATGCTGAAAAGAAAAAGATGATATGAGCATAAGACAATAGAGCATGTCACTATTACCATAATGTGCACTTGAATGCACACATCGGCCCAGAAATTCGGGTCTCCACGGGTGAGTACGCACGAGGTACTCCCCCATAGGCCCAATGGAAGTGCCGGTTTCGTGCATGCACTGCGCAAGCACGGGAAACCGGAACTTCCGTTCCCTTAAAGGAAGGGGTTCAGAGGTTGAACGCATACGCCGGAGAGGCAGCGCGTGCGCATCGAACTTACGTTTTTTCTGCAGGGTTCTCCGGGAGGGCAAGTCTTCAGCAGTTACACTTTTAAAAAGCAAGCGCAAGGCCTGCTTTTAACAAGTGGTGAATTAATTAAAATTAAAACATTTTTTCCACAGGTTTATTATTTTTAAATACTTTAAAGAAAGGTAAGTTTATTTTTAGCCCCGTTAGAAAATGTAATTAATTTTTTCAAAAATTTAAATTATTGTTTAAAATAGTTATTTCATGTAATTTATAGTTATTTATTTAAAAAATGCAATAAAAAAATGTATTTGAAGTTTTAGTGATGTTTTGGGGCTTATAGTATTTAATAGGTTTGACAGCTCTTCCTGTCAAACTTATGAATGAAGCATTCCCTGCTACCATTGGCTCCCCATGGCCCACGTGATCCCAGGGGACGCATCGAACTAACTGCGCCCCTGGGATACGCAAGCACTGCGCGCCGGCAGTTGGAGGAGGCCCAGGATCGGAATCCCACGCGGGCCCACAGCTCAACGGCCGGCGCAGTAGGTAAGTGCAGGTCGGAGGCTGGCACCCGCGGGAAGCCTCCGACCCGAATTTCTGGGCCATTATGTGGTAATATTCCTACTCTTGTCGGCTTGCTGCTCAGTGTGATTTTGGAATGTCATCTATCCTGAAGCTGAAATTTGACCAGTTTTGAGGAATTTTGTGTATGTGGCAACGCAAATGATGTGCTGTAACTGTACCGTTATCACTCACAACAGCCAGTGGTTATCAGCATTCTATCGGCCAGTTTCAGACTCTGATGCAAAGTGTGCACACGCCTGTTGTTAAAAATTCATAATGGAATCAAAAATATCTCCAATGTCACATTCAGAAGTACTTTACTCCTTATTCTAAATTATCCTTCAGTGATTCATTTTGTGGTATTTTTTAAGTCAGGAATGCTGACAAAAGGAGAGGAAATGGCTATCTCCTTTCCTGATCTTCAGCCCTAGAACTAACTAGTAGGAGGCACGTACCCATCGGTAAAAAGCAGACTGTGAGTCCGTTTTTTTCATCCTTATTCATGAGTTTGACTCAGATCTCAACATGGCACAGCAGTTTTGAGTGTTAACTATTAAGGAAGAAAGTTTGGCTGATTTTTACAAACAGGACAATCTTTTTTTCTATCTGGCAACTTCAAAAAGGCATGATAGAAAGATATAAACATTGATATTAAGGATTTGTTGATTTAAAAAGTGACACAAAAATTAAGCCTTCAAGATTTCATGTTTCCATCAAGTAACATTTGCAGGAATTCACTCTGTTCATAATCTGTCACTGATTATTGCACAACAGGATTGGAGAAATGTACAGAACCACTGTTTGTCCTCTCATTCTTAAAGTCTAAGTAAAATATCAAAATTGTTTGGTTTTATTGAGGTTTTGTGCAGGCCAACCACCCACTTCAAACGAGTAAAGCCCCTAGCATTACTTCCCACATTACAACAGTGACTCCACTTCATTGGCTGTAAAGCGCTTTGAGATGTCCGGTGGTCGTGAATGGTGCTCTATAAATGCAAGTCTTTCTTTCTTTTCAGTACAAAATGGGTTTTTCCAAGCCTAAACCTCAGAAACTGCTGTTTGAGAACGGTTGTGTACTTTTGGTTCAAAACAAGTGAATATTAATGAAGCAGCTTAGTCTTCACCAATACATCGAGTACATCAAATAAGAATACATCTGCCTTGGACAGGGTCCAGTTTTGTTGCTGTCAGCCATTTAATGAGCTTCAAGTTGGACGGGCACAATATGGTCACAATGTTTAAAAATATATTTTCTCAATTCATAACCCTCATCAATGCCTTAGATACTATGCTCCTCATTTTGCTCTCCAACCAGCAGAGACCTTTTATCATGTTCCCCGTTTAGAGATATGCTCTGATTTGATCGCTTGTCAGAAGTCAGTGAGTTAAGAGATAATTGACTGATATGTCTTACTCGGTCCCAGGCATTGAGCCTTGGAGAATCTTGTCGCCTGTCATCCATTCCAATATGGATACTAATTTGCGATGGTGTAAGTTGCTTTATGCGGCTCTGTGCTCGAGATTCAAGCTTTTCTACATCTGGCTTCTTGTAGCTGCAATGGAGAACGGCAAGATGACAGAATATATGTAAATTATACTCAGAATTCCAGATAGGCAAACATACCATTTTAATCACTAAGTAGGTGTGATTATTTCAAATGGGCAAAATCAGTCAATCAAACACGGAGATTGCTCTCGGATTCTAAATTGTCTGATTCAAATTAATAGTGATAGGCACAGCACAACACGTTGGTTTTGTTTTCAATCATATTGCGGTCAGCGGTGAAGCAAGGGCATTTGCCGCTGGCCCTGAAGTAAGCTTCCCACAAATATCTTGCGATCTCTGTGGCGAGAAATTCGGCTTTTCCGACATGCAATTGTAACCAGTGTAGTTTAGAGGGATGGATTAGGTGTCAAGGGTACAGAGTTTGAAAATGGGGGCCGAAGATGGTCTTCCCAAAATTTAACTGGAGGAAATTGTGGCTCATCCCGGACTGGATGTTGGACAAGCAGTCTAACAACATAGAGGCAGTGGAAGGGTTGGCAACGTAGTGGAGGGGAGAGCTGGGTGTACTCAACATATATGTGGAACCTGACCCCATGTCTTTGGAAGATGTTGCCAAGGAGCAGCATGTAGATGAGGAAGAGGAGGGGACAAAGATGCTCCGTCTATGATTGGATAGGTAATAATGGAACCAAGCAGTCCCATTGAGCTGGACAATGGAGAAGGATGGTATGGTTAATCGCACCAAAGAGAGGTCGAGAAGGACGAGGAGCGATAATGCACCATGGTCACAGAGGATGTCGTTTGTAGCTTTGATTATGGCCATTTCAGTGCTGTAGCCTCCAATCCCATTTGTAACTACTTATCGAAAGGAGTTAATTGAAACAGCTTCACCTGTTCTGCTGTGAGTCAACATTGTTATCCACTACTTTTTCCTTTCAAAAAATAAAAATAAAATACATATTGGTATTTTAAATAGGTCACTTTGAATGGTCAACTTGTTTCTGAAATTAGTCCCTACTATTCATAGATTCAATACGGGGAAAATGTTATGTTCAGTTACTTACAGTCTTAGCAATAGTGATGAAACCACTACAGAAACAGAGGAAGCAGCCATTGCTGCAGAACCCATCCATGGCTGTAAAACTAGGCCTAATGGCAAAAACACCCCTAGAAAATTAGAAGCACATAGCATATTTAGAACATAAGAAAAGTCAAGGACCAGTAAAGAAGTTACTCCAACTTAGGATAAACAAATCACCTGAACCCGATAGCTTACATCCAAGAATCCTGAAGGAAAGTGCAGAAGAAATAGCAGAGGCTTTGACTAAAATTTTTCAAAATTCTTTGGAATGGAAAATATTGCCAGAGGACTGGATGACGATAAATGTCAGACCGCTCTTCAAACAAAGAGATAGGTAAGCCAAGAAATTACAGGCCAGATAGACTTACTTCTAGTGCCCCGAAAAAGTTAGCGCCCCCTACGCCGTAAATTCAGTGGTAGCGCCCCAAGCAGGAGGCGGTGCGCTACTGGAAGCGCTCCACCTCCTTCCTGGGGCACTACAGGTGAATATTGCACCGCTACATGCAACAGCTCCATGCACGTCGGCACGTAGCGCCTCGTCATTGCAGGCCTTCCTCCCCTGATTAAAGGGGAGGGGCCTACCTCTGCACGCTCTGGGGCCCTGCTGGACCACCAGGGAGCGGGTTATCGGGAAAGCAGCCCGGCACTCAAGCGGAGTGCCAGGCTGAACGATCGCAGCCGGCACTCTGAATAAAAAAGGGGAAGGGGGCAGGTGCTGGCAAGCGGCCAAAAAAAATGGCCGCCCGACACCTGCCCTTTAATTTGCGCTGCCACGGCTGCAAAAAACGCTACCCTGACTCTGTTGGACATATCGTCCGCCGATAGGTCAGGGGGCGCAACCGAGGTTTGCTGCCGGGGCGCTGTGTACGATGATGACGCCATCACCGGCGCCGCTGCACCATGGGGCGCTACCGGCCACCGCTAACCTCCCACTGAATTTCATGGGAGGCGTTAGTGCCGCCGCGCCCGGGGGCTAGGGGCTTTGCGCCCCTTTAGCATTCACCGGGGGCACTAACGGGAGGCGCAAAGCAACCCAATTTCCCCCCCCTAGATTCTAGAATGCATGATGAAACTACTAAGCACTTAGAGAAACATAACTTCAACAGGGCCAGTCAGCATGAACTTCTAAAAGGCAGGTCATGTTTTACCAATTTTACAGAATTCTTTGAAGAAATAGCAGAGCAGATATAGCAGAGAGGATAGATAAAAGGAAATGAATTGGATATAGTTTAGATAGTTTTCAAAAAGCATTTGATAATGTGCCGCATGGCAAAAGATAAAGCTACGTGGAATTAAGTGGAATGTGGCCACATGGATAGACAGCTAATGACAGGAAGCAAAAGCGCCACCTGCGTTGTAGGGCAAGGACATTTTTCAGACTGAAAATGTGAATGGCATTCCACAAGTAGCTGTGTTGAAGACTGCTCTTATTTATTACATACATATAAATGATATAGACTTAGGAATAGATAGGTTGGATAGATAGGTGGTAATTTTGTTTTTTATTCATTCACGGGATGTGGGCGTTGGATAGATAGGTGGTAATTTTGTTTTTTATTCATTCACGGGATGTGGGCGTCGCTGGCAACTCTAGCATTTATTGCCCATCCCCAATTTCCCTTGAGAAGGTGGTGGTAAGCCGCCTTCTTGAACCGCTGCAGTCTGTGTGGTGAAGGTATTCCCACAGTGCTGTTAGGGAGGGAGTTCCAGGATTCTGACCCAGCGACAATGAAGGAACAGCGATATATTTCAAAGTCAGGATGGTGTGTGACTTGTAGGGGAACTTGCAGGTGATGGTGCTGCCATGTGCCTGCTGCCCTTATCCTTCTAGGTGGTAGAAGTCGCGGGTTTGGGACGTGCTGCCGAAGAAGCCTTGGCAAGTTGGTGCAATGCATCTTGTAGATGGTACACACTGCAGCCACAGTGGTGGAGGGAGTGAATGTTTAAGGTGCTAATCAAGTGGGCTGCTTTGTCCTGGATGATGTCGAGCTTCTTGAGTGTTGTTGGAGCCGCACTCATCCAGGCAAGTGGAGAATATTCCATCACACTCCTTACTTGTGTCTTGTAGATGGTGGAAAGGCTTTGGGGAGTCAGGAGGTGAGTCACTCGCCCCAGAATACCCAGCCTCTGACTTGCTCTTGTAGTCACAGTATTTATGTGGCTGGTCCAGTTAAGTTTCTGGTCAATGGTGACCCCCAGGATGTTGATGGTGGGGGATTCGACGATGGTAATGCCAAGGATGGAATGTCAAGGGGAGGTGGTTAGGCTTTCTCTTGTTGGGGATGGTCATTGCCTGGCACTTGTGTAGCGCGAATGTTACTTGCCAATTAACAGCCCAAGCCCGAATGTTGTCCAGGTCTTGCTGCATGCAGGCACAGACTGCTTCGTTATCTGAGGAGTTGTGAATGGAACTGAACACTGTGCAATCATCAACGAACATCCCCACTTCTGACCTTATGATGGAGGGAAGGTCATTGATGAGCCTAGCACACTGCCCTGAGGAACTCCTGGGGCTGGGATGATTGGCCTCCAACAACCACAACCATTTTCCTTTGTGCTCGGTATGACTCCAGCCAGTGGAGAATTTCCCCCCGATTCCCATTGACTTCAATTTTACTGGGGCTCCTTGATGCCACACTCGGTCAAATACGGCCTTGATGTCAAGGGCAGTCACTCTCACCTCACCTCTGGAATTCAGCTCTTTTGTCCATGTTTGGACCAAGGCTGTAATGAGGTCTAGAACCGAGTGGTCCTGGCGGAACCCAAACTGAGCATCGGCGAGCAGGTTAAAGTACCGCTTGATAGCACGGTCGACGACACCTTCCGTCACTTTGAGAGTAGACTGGTGAGGTGGTAATTGGCTGGATTGGATTTGTCCTGCTTTTTGTAGGCAGGACATACCTGGGCAATGGAGTTTAATGTAGAAAATGGTGAAGTAATACATTTTGGAAGAAATAATACACTTTGGAAGTACAAAATAAAATGTACCTTAAATGTTAAGAATTTAACTGGAGTAGAGGATCAGAGAAACCTTTGTAAGTAGATATACAGGTCATTAAAGGTGACAGTGAAGTAGATAAGGCCATAAAAAGGCAAATGGAATTCTTGGTTTTGTACCGAGAAGCATGCGATACCAAAACAAGGAACATAGAATGTACAGGACTAGAAAAAAACATTAAAGTCCAAAAGAGTTATATTAAATGGCATGGGGATGAGCAGGAGTGTGTTTAGACTTAATGGGCTGGATTTCGTCAGTGTGGGCGGATTGGAGCGTGGCAGGTGGAAATCGTGCCAGGACCCCGACTCCTAACTGAAGTGCTGAAAAAGTGGGATTTTCCCCTAATTGGCCAATTGATTTCCTGCGTGTGGGAACCCCTGGCCCAATGAGTCTTTTCAGACAGAAAGTCGCCTCCGATGACGTCATCATTGCTGCTGGATTTAAGGCCTGCAAGCAGCCTTGCTTCTTCTGGAGACTGCAACCTTTATGGCGATTGCTGTCTTCGCCTTCTTCATCAACTATGTCCAGCAGTAGGCCAAAGTATGTTCCACGCTTCGATAAGCCCTCCCTCCAAGCTCTGGTGGAGGGAGCGAGATCCAGGAAGGAGGTGCTGTTCCCTTCCTCGGGGAGAAAAAAAGCCACCCCAGCAGACAAAAGCTGTGTGGCTGCATGTGGCCCAGGAGGTCAGCTCCATCTCACTGAGCCGCAGAACCTGGCTGCAATGCAGGAAGAGGTTTCATGATCTTCTCCGAAGAGGAAAAGTGAGTATGACTTTCCCATCACCCTTAATCTGATCCCCATCGCCTCTCCTCACCAGCACTCTGCTTTGCCAACCTCTTCCTCCACATTCAACTTACATGCCCGCACCCTTACCCATTCCCTCTCTCTCTAAAATCACATTCACTTAACTGTTCGACCATGCAGCCCTCACACTCCCTATTACTGTGATGCCAGGACAACAACTTTCAGCACACAGGGAGGGTCCTTTGTATCCTTCTAAGCATCTATGCTATGGATTCTCTACGCTCACTCCTTCATTCTCACTCAAACTCCACTTGTGTCCCTCATTGCAGGAAAAGAGAGCCCACAATAAGAGGGAAAGAGCCATGACCGGAGGAGGGCCACCCTCAGTAGCCCAGCTCACCCCCTGGGAGGCGGCGGCCCTGGAGATCGCCGGGATCGAGGAGGATTCCCAACTGGGGGAATGGACAGATGGGCGCATCGCAGCAAGCTGGTGACAGAATAGTTTGGCATCTCTCTCATTAACATTGCATGAGTCACTGATAATGAAGCTGATGCTCTAACAGATTGACTTATGATCATCTGCACTTTTCAATGTTCATGTAACCTTGACCTCACATCTCGAACTCTTTCCTTTACTCCCCCACAAAACCATCGAGAGCCCCCGTCCCCACTGTCCAGGAGGAAGAGCCCGAGCTTCCAGACTCCTCAGAGGAAGCTGCAACCTCTGAGGGCGCAGCGTCAGCAGAATTCAGAGCACCTAGCACCAGCATAGACACACACACCTCGGTGGGACCTTCGCGAGATAGAGTAGTGTTGTCTTCTGGTGTATCACAGCTCACAAGTGAGCATCAGCAGATGGTGGAGACAGGGACAGCAGTGGAGAGTCCTCATCGGAGGATGCAGGACTCTGCCAGCTCAGCTGCATGTCGACCCTGTGCCTCCGGGTCCATCCAGTAGAGCGGTGCTTGAACTCCAGGAACAGGAGTCTCTGGCAGGTTTTGTCTCCAGGGCCGCTGCGAGTGTGGAGCGAATGGAGGAGTCGATCGCGAACATGAGCAGAGCCTTTGTGGAGGCATTGGCGCATGAACGCATCACCGCGGGAACGCATCACCGCGGAAAGGATGGCAACCTCCGTGGAAAGGATGGCTACCTCCATAGTAAGGCTGGTTACCGTAGAGGAGAGGATGGCTATGGTAGAGGAGTGGATGGCTACGTCCATGGAGGAGCTTAGTCGCCAGGGTATGGAAAACATGGTAATTGTTCAGAATAGACTGACATCTCGAGGAGTGATGGTCAGCTATTGAGCAAACAAACCAGACCTTCATGCAAGTCTTCTGGAGTAGGACTTCCAGTGCAGAAACAGGTCCTCATGGCCCCCCTGCAGTGCAGCAAGGCGCTGTCCAGCCACTTGCTAGCTCAGAAGCGGGGCTGACCCATGAGAGGGATGTTGGCGGCATACAACAAGGAAGTGGGGGCTCCTCTCCAAGCGCTCACATGACCATGCCACTGCACAGCCCTCGGTCAAAGCCCCACCAGAGTCCTCACCCAACTGAGATCGGCGTCTCAACCCCTGCGCAGCCGCAGGAGCAGCAGACTGTTGCCGAGCCCTCACAGGTTCGCAACCCCAGAGGACGCCTGCCAAAGGTGTCGAGACAGGAGTAGCAAGAAAGTGAGCAAGGGGCCTCCATATCTGCTGAAGCCACAGGGAAGCACCACGTAGGAGCACGCGTAAGAGGAAGATATTGCACAAGTAGTCACAAGGGTTGTCACTTGGGTGTAATGTGTTTAATTTTGAGAAGCCATCAGTTGCTTATTGTCATAAAAAATTCTGATGGCAAACTGTTGCAGTTGTGGCGTGTGTCATTTCGCTAATGGGACTTCCACATTCAGGGCTTAGGGCGGCTTGCAATTGTCAGTATGGTGGTCAGCGTGAGAGGAATCCGCAGGTTCGTGTCCATTGTCGATGCTCTGGTAAGAAGGAGCGAGGCTAAACTGTTTGATTGTGCAGGCTAAGCAAATGTGACCAACATGAGTGTGTCCCTTGCATCCCGGGCAGCAATATGGTGGTGCTCTGGCGCCTTCTGGTCTGTGCATCTTCAGGTGGGTGACTAGCAGCTTGGCGCTCTTGTTGATGTTCCTGCTGTTGGTGCTGCTGTTGCTCATGGTTCTGCTGCTGCCACAGCTGGTCTTCATCTGAATCTGATGTCCAGGAGGAAAGGAATTAAATGGTTGCCATGCTTCTGGTATATGCCTCAGTTGGGGAAGTGCTTAGTCAAGGTGGGGAGAGGGGTTTCCAAGGAGGTCACACTGGAGATGGGTGTCAGGCTCCAAACTTCCACAACACTGAGTAGGCCTGCTAAAAGTTCAGCCAGACCTGAGACAACAAAGTTCTGCCACCTGCAAATGATCATCGGTGAAAATTCCTTTGTAATGGTGGAGCTGCAGCTGTTAGTAAGCAATCCAATTGGGAGGCCGCCAGAATTACCTGGCGTGTTCCAGAGGCGGCGTGTAGGATGGGGGAAATGTCTGAAAATCGGAAAGGCCTCTCAAAATGGGATAATAGAGGCAATTAAGTGGTTGTTAAGGGCCTTAAGGGCCTATCCCACCTCTTGGAGGTGGGATGGAAACGGGGTCAGAAAACACGCATGTGGGAAAATTGCTCGGAGGTGGGATTGGGCCCGCCCGCCATTTTTTGCAATTTTACCACCTTGCACGCCTCCAAACCCGCCTCCTCATGCTTGGCAAAATCGAGCCCAATGGGTCAAATGACCTACTTCTGTGCTGCATCATTCTATGACTCAAAGGACAAGAAACGGTCATGTGAAATTTAAAAAGAAATATTAATATTTTGGATCAAGCCTTCAAGGCTGCTAGAAAATTCTATTTCTGGGATTAATAGCCATCCAGTATCTGAAATTCTTCAGCCAAAAGGTATCCATGCAAACAGCATCTGTTCAGATTAACAAAACGGTGATTCAAAACGTAAAAGGAAACCATTCAAGAGTTTCAAAAACTGTTATTGTCTAGGAAACCATAGAAATGAAGAGCATTACCTCATTATTTTCACAAGAAAATGAAAAGTACAATTCTGTTACAATTTTACTTAGTTACAGAATTATTTTAATGGGCTGTACGATATTAGCAATATATTATTTACATATTTCCTCATGTTACTCAAATTTACAATCTGTGCAGGGTTTTCAGGAAGGAGGTCTTACTTTAACACTTCACATTGCAATAGAATGTCTAGCTTGTTTTTTTACACAATGCACTTAGTAAATAATGTCATTCAGCACTTTAACGGGGTGATAAAGATATTTTATGACAATCAATGGGGTATAACACTATCGTATTCATTGGATTAACAGTGTGATTAAAATAACAAATGTCTAAATGCGTTTTTAATCCTTTTTCCCCATTTACAGGAAACTCTCTTTTAACCGGCACCTAATGGCCCTGAAATTAGGATCGGGAGCTTGCCGCGCGTGCAAGCCCCCGATGTGCACTCACCCTGCGCGCCGACATCTGAAGCCCGGGCCTGCTTGCGTTTCCTGTCACTGGCCCGGTTCAGATGTCGGCGCGATGTGCTTACCTGATCCAGCGGCGTAGTTAGTGCGATGTGCCGGCTGGGATCAGGTGAGCACTCTGCAGCCAATCAGGGGAGGGGAAACTCATTCATGAGTTTGATAGTAAAGACTGTCAAACTCATGAAAAGTACGGCGCCCAAAAGACTAGTTTAACTTTAGTTAAAATTTAAAAAAACATCCCAATAATTAAATAAACTATAAATAACTTTAAAAAACGATTTAAAACAATTAATAAAATTTTTGAAAAAAATAATTTTACACGAATTCGGGTCTAAAAATAAACTTACCTTACTGTACAGTCCTTAAAAACAATGAAGCTGTGGAAAAAATGTAATAATTTTAAATAATAGACCACTTACCTTCAAGAATCCACTACTTACGCCTCCTTTTTTCATTTCCAAAAAGTCCAGGCCCTTGCACACGCGCAAACCTGTCAAAACGAAGGAAGTTCAACGCGTGCGCGCAGAGTCCTGCGCGCACGCGTTGGACCTCTTAACCCCTTAGTTCCATGGAGAGGAAATGTCGGTTTCCCGCGCATGCTGGAATCCGGCAATTCCTCTGGCCACACGCGTGAGTACACCGCCCGTACTCACGCGTTGGGAACGGAATTACTGGCCCAATATCCAGAAATCTCTCTTAACCGGCAAAATTCAGGAGTAGGCTCACGTAAGTTTTACTATATATTAGTAGCCGTGTAACCGGGTTCCTGGATCTGTGGCTGTGTAACCGGGGTTCCTGCACCTGTGGCCGTGCAACAGGGACTCCTGGATCTGTGGCCGTATACCCGGGACTCCTGCACAACTGCCGTGTAACCGGGGCTCCTGCACCTGTGGCCGTGTACGGGGCTCTCGCACCTTGGTAAATATTCCTCTCTGTAATCTGGACTTTTTGATCAACCGGCACCACGCCGGTCCAGTCGGTGCCAGATTTAAAAAAGAGAGTTTCCTGTATTTTATAATGCACAGAGATATTTGCCTCCCTGTTGAAACTACCTCTAGAAGACTTCCTTCCACACATTGGAATTGCAAAGCATTATTCAAACAATTTTCAGGTGCTTTTATATGCAGTAGTGCCACCGAGTCCCCCAAGTGGATTTCATGCAGCCAGCTGCAAGACAAACAACACTGCTGGGATTTGATAAGACCCGTTTCCCAGAAGACACATAGGGGGAGAAATTCAGTATCGCCACGTTTCGGGCGGAATACTCGAGCGGGCGCGAAATTTAGCGCCCGGCGCAGATTATCGCCACCTACTGCTAAATTGACCTGCTTCGCCCCAGGAGGTGCTTGGAGCGCTAAAACAGGCGCTGCATGACTGTCTTAAGGCGTTAAGCCGGAGAAGCGAGCTGCTACCACCGAGGGCGGGCGCAGTGCAGGTGTGGCCGGTTAGCAATTGTACACACACGCTGGCGCTGGTCAGCTCTTAAAGGGGAGGTTCGATCTTGGATTGCAGCCACACCCTGCGCATCGGAGCCCTGATTCTCGGCCTGAACAGACCTGCTGCCACATTCTAACGCCTAGGACCATGGAGAGGGCCAGGGAGCAAGCGCAGTGGTTCAGTGAGGGGGCCTTGCAGGTTCTGGTTGGCATGGTGGAGCGCAGGCGATCTATCCCGTTTCCGGACAGTCGCAGGAGGCCGCTGCCCAACGATTATTGCAAAGCTTGGAGGGAGGTGGCTCACAGAGTGACCTCCAGCAGCATGGTGCCTAGGACCCCTGTGCAATGCAGGAAGAAGTTCAACGACCTCACTCGGGTCGTCAGGGTGAGTACCCTTTTCAGTATCCTCTTCATCCCTGCATGTCCACCTCACTTTATGGCCAAAGGGTCCTGAAAGCCCCAATGCCCAGCCCTCATCCAAAACCTATGGGCCTTTCATGAAACTCACATTCAGCATTTTACACACTGTGGGCTAATCGACCATGGGAGGCAGTGCAGCCAAGATCAGGGCATCACGCTGTACTCAGAGCCCGTCCTCTCTCTTGCAGGGCAAGCTGGCCCATAACAGGAGGCAGCAGCAACGGACCGGGGGGAAGCCGGCCTCACCTTCAAGACCTCAGCGATCCGGAGCAGCGAGTCCAGCAGATTATGGCAGGCTGGATGATTGGCCCCGTCGCCACTGGAGATGTTGACCCCGTTCTGGACAGCAATGGTAAGGTCATCACCTTTTTGACCTCTCTCCTTCCACTTGTGCCTCACACCAGCATCCTTTGCCACTATCGAACCAATACAGTGCATTGCAGCACTCATGCCTCCCTTGCTGCCGCCCTGTCCTCACGCTAAAGCAACTCTTGTACCTCCCTGCTTTCAGATGCTGATTCGCCAGGTGAGGAGGCGGGCCCTCAAGCTGCCACTATGAGTGACTCTGAAGGCGAGGAGGAAGAGGAAGCCGGACCATCAGTGCCACCCTCAGCCGAGGCAGCCCATGGCCATAATGGGGACACGTCTTCCCTGGAGGGGAGCAGGGGGGAATGGTCTGAGGGTGAAGCTCCGGGGCCCAGCGGCCTTCTCCCCGGAGGGAGAGTCTGGCCTCGAGTCCTGCTACAGCGAGCGCAGAAGAGGTGCGGCTCCTCACTGAAATGAGCGCCCAGGCGGAGCACAGGCACACTGACCTCATGGCTGCAGTGGCAAGGATGCCCAAATCCATTGAGTCACTGGCAAGGAGTGTCCAGGACTTCGGCGCAGCACTGGCAAGGAGTCTGCAGGACTTCGGCGCAGCACAGGCAAGGAGCCTGCAGGACTTCGGCACAGCACAGGCAGCTTCCACGCAAGTGCTTAGTGGTGCAATGCAGTCAGTCAGTGGCTGGTCTGATGCAGACGCAGATTGAGGCCACACGAGCACTGACTGCTGCCACCCTCGCTGGATCGGGCACGAATTGCCAGGGCCCTCGCCGCGCCGCAGCAGGCCAACAGTCTGTGCTTCAGCAGCTTGTTCCGCATGCTGCAGTGCTGCCCCGTGGGAGTGCCAGTCTGTCGTCCGACCAGGGAGTGGCTGTCCTCTGACAGGATGGCAGCATTCCTGCTGCCAACACGGTCACTTCTCCACTGCAGCTGCCACCACCTGTAGGACAGACTGGTGCCGCCCATGCAGAGTTTGAGCAGTCAGCAGCTGGGCCCTCCAGGCCCAGAGCTGGTCCAGGCCGTACCTCAAGGGCATCTGCAGTCTCAGTTTCTGACACTCAGCAGCCTTCCCCCAGCCTTGCTGCAGCCACTGGGGTCCCATTGCGGAGGAGCTGCAGGGTGGGAAAGGGCCAATCTCGCAAGCGAAGCAGATCACCCTCGAAGGGCAAAAAGTAGGAGGTGTGGCAAAATGCTGTTAATTTTTTTTATTGAAGGCAGAGGATCGTGGTCATTTTTTGGTTACTCTTGTTCATTGTCGCCAGGTTGTGAGAGACAGTTATGTGTCTGACTGCTTTTTTTGGGGTTTCTCTCTATTACTTTGTCATGCGGGAAGGACACACAGTTTGTTAAATAAAGAAGTGTCTTTATTCAGAATGTGCATGTTTGCTCTTTGAACTATTTGTTGCCTTGACCGGCTTAGGGGTTGCGGAACGGTTCCATTCATGTTCTTTCAATGGCACAAGCCATTCCCTCAGAGGGGGCCTAGAACCGACTTGCAATAAGCCGCTGACGGACAGCCCTTGCACTTTGTGCCTCCCTCCCGTCTTGGTGCTCCTCCTCCTCCTCCTCTTGCTCCTCCTCCTCTGCTGGTGGTCCAATGTCTGGTGGCAGTGGCGGAGTCCTGAGGATTGCCAGGTTATGCAGCATGCAGCACACTACAACGAAATGGGAGACTCGCTCAGGTGAGTACTGAAGGGCTCCCCCGGAATGGTCCAGACAGCGGAACCGTTGCTTGAGCACGCCGATTGTGTGCTCAATGATATTCCTGGTTGCTTGATGGCTCTCATTGTATCGTTCTTAAGCAGGGGTGCTGGGCGCACGGAGCGGGGTCATCAGCCAGGTGCACAGAGGATAGCCCTTGTCCCCAAGAAGCCAGCCTCCTGGGTGAGCCGGGGCTTCGAAAAGGTCTGCCACAGAAGTCCGGCGCAGGATGAAGGCGTCGTGGCTGCTGCCTGGAAAGCGGGCATTGACAGCGAGTATCAGCTGTCTGTGGTCACACACCAGCTGGACATTCAACGAATGGAACCCCTTCCGGTTGCAGTAATCCTTGGCATTCTCTTGCGGCGCCAGCAAAGCCACATGCGTGCAGTCAATGGCGTCCTGGACCATGGGGAAGCCCGCTATTCTTGCAAAGCCCATTGCGCGCTCTTGCTGCTTGTCCAGGGTCATGGGGAAGGAGATGTACTGACGTCTCCTTTTAAAGAGGGCATTCGTGACATGACTGATGCAGCAATGCACCGCGAACTGGGAGATATTGGCAATGCCCCAGTAGTGGATTGGAAGGAGCCGGTGGCATAGAAGTTGAGAGCCACGGTCACCTTCACTGCCACCGACAGACGTCCTGCTCCTCAGTTGAGGCTGCAGATCTGGCTGAAGCAGGTGGCAGAGCTCAGTGACCACCTCCCTGCTGAATCGCAGCCTCCGAAAACACTGCTCCTCAGACATGTTGAGGTATGAGAACGGTTGGCGGAAAACCCTGGGACGGTAAAGTCTCGTGTGCCGACGCCTGTTGGCCCTCCTCCGTCTGGCCATGATTGGCACTCTCTCTCGGCATCTCTGTGCCCTCTCAATGTAATGGAGAAGCCCGACGTTTCCACCCATTGCAGCCCCCATAGTATGTGGCCACTCAAGGTTATGCCAGTGAAAAAGCAAACCAACTACAAAGTTCTGGTCAGAAGCACCTCTGTGAGCGCTGACTCAATGCAGAAAGCTCTCTCCCTTTGTCTCTCTGCAAATCTCTCTCACACACACAGAAGGAATGGTCCAAAAATGGCTACCACTAAGAAGCCAGGAAGAGCCCCCTTTAAATAGTGCCCCCCCAGCCCCGCAGCGACTGGGAACCGTTCCAGTCAACCAGTCGCTAGGAGCGCCAGGCGGAAAGGAGGGGGGGGCACCACTGAATTTCCGGTTCGGGGCGCCCCAAGGGCGTTGCACCATGAAATGACGTCAGGAGCTGTGCGCGCAGCTGAGCGGGCGTTGCGGTTTTGCGCCGCCGCTAAATGTCTGCTCAATTTTGCGAGAGGCGCAGGTCTCGCCGCGCCTGGGCGCTAGCTGGCTCGCGCCCCACTTATTGCCCTCTTAAGGCGCTAACGGGTGGCGCAAACAACTGAATTTCTCCCCCATAGAATTATAGAATGGTTACAGCACAGAAGAAGTCTATTTGACCTGTCGAGCCTGTGCCGGCTCTCTACAAGAGCACTTCAGCTAGTCCCACTCCCCCGCTCTTCCCCCGTAGCCCTGTAAATTTTTTTCCTTCAGATACTTATCCAACAACCTTTTGAAAACCGTGATTGAATCTGCCTCCACCACCCTTTCAGGCAGTGCATTCCAGGTCTTAGCCACTCGCTGTGTAAAAAAGTTTTTTTCTTACATTGGCAAAAGAACCAAATGCAATCACTGTCCTCTGGTTCTCGGCCCTTCTGCCAATGGGAGCAGTTTCCCTCTGTCTACTCTGTCCATCTTCCCAGAAGCAGGTCTTAGGGACTGCTGAAAGTTTTACTTTTGACTTGCAGCCAGCTGCACGAGACCCAAGCTTGGGAAATTTAACAGCACTGGCACAGGTCTGGCGCAATATAAAAGTGCCTTTATTGTAGAGCAGACGGGTAAAGAGCATGCAGCATCAGCATAAAATTAAATATCGCCATGTAACATGACGGTGTAAATAAAGCAGTGAAAATGTAAAAAGCTCCCACTCACCAGCAGCAATAGGGATTCCGACCAGGTTATAAATTAAAGCAAAGATAAAATTTATTCGAATTCGATAAACGGTCTTTTTTGACAAATCGATGCTAGCCACGACATCTAGGAGATCATTCTGGGGACCAAACAGAGAATGTATGACACCACAAAATATAAAACCTAGAAGATATGTTTAAATAATAAGATAATCTGAGAACAAAAGTAAAGTATTATATGAATGCTGCTTTATTGGCTCACTCTAATAAGCACAACATCTGCTGCTTCAATAGCCACGTCTGTGCCGGTTCCAATGGCAATTCCCACGTCAGCCTTTGCCAGGGCTGGAGAATCATTCACACCATCTCCAACCATTGCTACAGTTTTCCCCTGATCCTGAAGCTCCTGCACTTTGGCTACTTTATGCGAAGGAAGAACTTCTGCAAACACCTTCTTGATGCCAACCTTAAAAAATGGAAACACATACATAAAAGAATAGAAAATTTCTAGTATATATACCTTGCTAATTCATATGCATATTTTTCCAGTTGGTCTAGAAACTGTCCTTTAAAAATATTGGCCCTGAATTTGCAGTCGGAGGCTTCCCGCGGTGAAATGCCTCCGATCCACAAATAAAATCCGCGCCTACCTAGGGTCTGGGCGGTATGGAGCTTAGGGCCTGGACAACAGAAGGCATGGCCACCAATGGTTGAGCGATTATAATCAGGGATGCTCAAGAGGGCAGAATTAGAGGAGCGCAGCTATCTCGGGGGGGTTGTGGGGCTGGTGTAGATTACAGAGATAGGGAGGGGTGAGGCCATGGAGGGATCTGAAAACAAGGATGAGAATTTTGAAGTCGAGGTGTTGCTTAACCGGGAGCCAATGTAGGTCAGCGAGCACAGGGGTGATGAGTGAACGGGACTTGGTGCGAGTTAGGACACGGGCAGCCGAGTTTTGATCGCCTCAAGTATACGTAGGGTAGAATGTGGGAGGCCAGCCAGGAGTGTGTTGGAATAGTCAAGTCTAGAGGTAACATAGATACAGGAGTAGGCCATTCGGCCCTTCGAGCCTGCTCCGCCATTCAATATGATCATGGCTGATCCTCTATCTCAATACCATATTCCCGCTCTCTCCCCCTTGCTGCCTTTTGTGTCTAGAAATCTATCTATCTCCTTCTTAAATATATTCAGTGACTTGGCCTCCACAGCCTTCTGTGGTAGAGAATTCCACAGGTTCACCACCCTCTGAGTGAAGAAATTGCTCCGCATCTCAGTCCTAAATGTCCTACCCCAGATCCCGAGACTGTGACCCCTCGTTCTAGACCACCCACCTCCGCCCCCCCTCCCCCAACCCCTGCCCAGGGGAAACATCCTATCTGCATCCAGTCTGTCTAGCCCGGTCAGAATTTTATACGTTTCAATGAGATCCCCTCTCATTCTTCTAAACTCTAGTGAATACAGGACTAGTCGACCCAATCTCTCCTTATACGACAGTCCTGTCATCCCAGGAATCAGTCGGGTGAACTATCGCTGCATTCCCTCTATGGTAAGTATATCCTTTAAGTAAGGAGACCAAAACTGCACACACTACTCCAGGTGTGGTCTCACCAAGGCCCTGTATAACTGTAGCAAGACATCCTTGCTCCTGTACTCAAATCCTCTTGCAATGAAGGCCAACATACCATTTGCTTTCCTAACTGCTTGCTGCACCTGCATATTTGCTTTCAGTGACTGGTGTACAAGGACACCCAGGTCCCTTTGTACATCAACATTTTCCAATCTATCACCATTTAAATAATACTCTGCCTTTCTGTTTTTCCTATCGAAGTGGAAAACTTTACATTTATCCATGTTATACTGCATCTGCCATGTATTTGCCCACTCACTCAACTTGTCTAAATTGCCTTGAAGCCTCTTTGCATCCTCCTCACAACCCCACCTAGTTTTGTGCCATCAGCAAACTTGGAAATATTTTATTTGGTTTCCTCACCCAAATCATTGATATATATTGTGAATAGCTGGAACCCAAGCACTGATCCGACTAGTCACCGCCTGCCACCCCGAAAAAGACCCATTTATTATTCCTACTCTCTGTTTCCTGTCTGTTAACCAATTTTCAATCCATGCCAGTATATTACCCCCAATCCCATGTGCATTAATTTTGCACACTAATCTCTTATGTTGGACTTTATCAAATACCTTCTAAAAATACAAATACACCACATCCACTGGTTCTCCCTTATCTATTCTACCAGTTACATCCTCAAAAAACTCCAGTAGGTTTGTCAAACACGATTTCCCTTTCATAAATCCAACTTTGTCTAATCCCGTTGATATTTTCTAAGTGTCCTGTTATCACATCCTTTATAACAGACTCTAGCATTTTCCCTACTACTGATGTTAGGCTAACCAGTCTGTAGTTCCTTGTTTTCTCTCTCCCTCCTTTTTTAAATAGTGGGGTTACATTTGCCACCCTCCGATCTGCAGGAACTGTTCCATAATCTATAGAATTTTGGAAGATGACAACCAATGCATTAACTATTTCCATGGCTACCTCTTTTAGTACTCTGGGATGCAGATTATCAGGCCCTGGGGATTTATCAGCTTTCAGTCCCATTAATTTCTCCAGCACTATTTTTTCACCAATACTAATTTCCTTTAATTCCTGCTTCTCACTAGACCCTTGGTTCCCTAGCATTTCTGGGAAGTTATTTGTTTCCTCTTCCGTGAAGACAGAACCAAAGTATTTGTTTAATTGCTCTGCCATTTCCTTGTTCCCCATTATAAATTCTCCCGTTTCTGACTGTAAGGGAGCTATATTTGTCTTCGTCTTCACTAATCTTTTTCTTTTTACATACTTGTAGAAGCTTTTACAGTCCGCTTTTATGTTCCTTGAAAGTTTACTCTCATGATTTATTTTTCCCCTCTTAATCAATCTCTTGGTCCTTTTTTGCTGAACTGTAAACTACTCCCAATCCTCAGGCTTGCTACTTTTTCTGGCAACTTTATATGATTCCTCTTTGGATCTAACACTATCCTTAATTTCTTTTGTTAGCCATGGTTGGGCTGCTTTCTCTTGTGTTTTTGCGCCAGAAAGGAATGTATAACTGTTGCAATTCATGCATTCGTTCCTTAAATGTTAGCCATTGCCTATCCACCGTCATGCCTTTTAATGAAGCTTCCCAATCTATCATGGCCAACTCGCTCCTCATACCTTCGTAGATTCCTTTGTTTAGATTTAGGACCCTAGTTTCAATTGGACATCTTCACTTTCCATCTTAAATGAAGAATTCTATCATGTTGTGGTCACTCTTCCCTAAAGGACCCCGTACAACAAGATTATTAATTAACCCCTTCTCATTGCGCAATACCCAATCTAGGATAGCCTGTTCCCTAGTTGGCTCCTCAATGTACTGGTCTAAAAATCCATCTTGTACACACTCCAGGAATTCATCCTCCACAGTATTATTGTTAATTTGGTTTGGCCAGTCTATATGTAGATTAAAATCACCCATGATTACTGTAGTACCCTTGTTACATGCATCTCTAATTTCCTGTTTGATGCCATCGCCTACATTACCACTACTGTTTGGAGGCCGATAGACAACTCCCACCAATGTTTTCTGCCCCTTGGTGCTTCTTAGCTCCACCCAGACTGATTCTACATCTTGATTTTCTGAGCCAATATCCTTTCTCACTATTGCTCTGATTTCATCCTTTACTAACAACGCCACCCCACCTCCTTTTCGCCTGTCCTTCCTAAATATCGAATAGCCTTGGATATTCAGCTCCCAGCCTTGGTCACCCTGCAGCCATGTCTCCGTAATCACAATTATATCGTATCCGTTTACATCTATTTGCGCTGTTAATTCGTCTACCTTATTACGAATGCTTCGTGTATTCAGATAGTGCCTTTAGATTTGTCTTTTTAACATTTTTAGACATCTTAACCTTTTTTTGTACTATGGCTCGATTTGTCTTATTACCATTTTTTCTTACCCGGGCCCTATTTGTTAGTGCACTCCTTTGTTTGTACGCTATGTCCCTTCCTGACACAATCTGGTTACCCTTACCCCAATCACTTTCCTGCACTGCTTCCTTGTCTTTTCTCTTTAGCATTCTAGATTTCTCTCCACCGGGACCCCCCCCCATTTATTTAGTTTAAAGTCCAGAATTGGATGTCGGACAAGCAGCTGACAATTTAGAGACTGTGGAGGGGTCCAAAGAAGTGGTAGTGAGGTAGAGCTGGGTGCTATCAGCATACATGTGAAACTGACGCTGTGTTTTCGGATGATGTCACCAAGAGCCAACATGTAGATGAGAAATAGGAGGCGGCCAAGGATAGATCCTTGGGGGACACCAGGGACAACAATGCTGGAGCGGGAAGAGAAGCCACTGCAGGTGATTCTCTGGCTACAATTAGATAGATAAGAATGGAACCAGGCGAGTGCAGTCCCCACCCTGCTGGACGACGGTGGAAAGGCATTGGAGGAGGATGGAGTGGTCAACCGTGTCAAAGGCTGCAGACAAGTCAAGAAGGACGAGGAGTGATAGTTTACCTTTGTCACAGATCGCAAGTTCCGGGTTTTAGCGCAGTGCATGCCTAAACCCGGAACTTGTGCGGCCCTTACGGACACGTACACACCTTGTATGCACCCATAGGGTCCGCAAATTATGGCTCATTACTTTTGAAAGAGGAGAAACTTAAAACATGAATGCTGATACCCTCATCTCTGAGGAGGTGCCAGTGCATAAGGTGTTCTAATGGATATATATACTTAATAATCATCTCTGATGAATACAGCATGGAGATTGATACACAGATGGGTCCTGAAAAAATGGGATACTCATGCCATAATTTCAGTGGGAATCTACCAGAAGGACTGGGATTGTGCCCTGGACCACCAAAGATGACTGATTTTTAAGCATTTTTTAAATAAGCATGCTTACAAAGGGAACCACTGTGGGCAGCTTCCAAATTTTTTGAGGATTGGTCAACCCTGACCTCGTGGCTCAGTGGGTAGCACTCTCGCCTCCGAGTCAGAAGCTTGTGGGTGCAAGTCCCACTCCAGAGACTTGAGCACAAAAATCTAGGCTGATGCTCCAGTGCTGCACTGTCAGAGGTGCCATTTTTTGGATGAGACTTTAAACCAAGGCCTGCTCTCTCAGGTGGACGTAAAAGATCCCATGGCACTATTTCGAAGAAGAGCAGTGGCGTTATCCCTGCTGTCCTGGCCAATATTTATCCCTCAATCAACATCACTAAAACAGATTATCTGGTCATAAACACATTGCTGTTTGCAGGAGCTTGCTATGCACAAATTGGCTGCCACGTTTCCTACATTACAACAGTGACTACACTTCAAAAGCACTTCACTGGCTGTAATGCTCTTTGGGACATCCGGAGGTGGTGAAAGGAGCTATATAAATGTAAATCTATCTTCCTTATCTTTCTCCTTGGCAGGCCACCCCTCAGTTGGTCTTTCCAACCTTATTAACATTGCGGGGGCTTTAGATGTATCTCCATTGGCCCCAGCACCTATTATCGCCTCACAAAGGTGGGACTTCCCCCAACCCCACGCACATTGGTGGAGTCAGCGGAAGAAGTCCTGCGTGGCATGTCTCAGCACTTACAGTGGGATGCGCCCTCTCACGGATTTTCGGTGCCCTGAATTAAAGAAAAAGGGTTGAGTCAATGAATCCTATTATTCTTGATCCCCCTGAGAACAGTGGGCTGTTTACTCTTGAATACTAAAGTAGTTCATTGGCTGTAAAGAACTTTGAGATGCCCTGAGGATATGAAAGGCGCTCTTTAAATGCAAGTTATTTTTTTCTTTCCCATTCTCTCCAGTACTATGAACCCTTATTTTGGTCGCTGGCGCCCTTCCAATTGATCTTTGTAGGTTTACCACCTCGGGGCTTCAAAGCATCTGTAGCACCAACACCATTCGTCTTTGATCACTGCCACTCCCTGGGTTCACAGGGACATAGGAGTAGGCCATTCAACCCCTCGAGCCTGTTCTGCCATTCAATGAGATCACTGGCTTCTCTTTGCAGCTGGGCAATCTGGTCATTTTTTTTAATTTTTTTTTTATAAAAAGCGTTCTTATAATACATATCTGCGGAGTAAAAATGATTCAGCATTTATAAGCACTGCGAGCGCTTTAAAAAGTGGACAACTCCATGGATACTAGGACAAAAGGCTAGACAGGGCAAGGTCGCCGGGTTGGCGGAGGGAAAGGAGCAAGAAAGCGGGAAAGAATAAGGGGAAGGGTGAGAAAGGGATAAGGAAGAGGATAGGTAAAAGTGATGGGGGGAAAGAAACGGGAAGGAAGAGGGGGAAGGAAGAGGGAAACAGTGAGGTCCAAAGAGTTGCGCACTTTTGAAAATAAATCTGTTCCAGGCTGAAATCAAATGGCTAGTTAACTTGAGCTGGTCTTGTGTACTTCTTATAGCAAGTTATATGTCGCTTTTATTTCTGAGGCTCAATTAGTTCAAATTCTGGAAGATCGATGCTTGTGCCTTATGTTACTAAATCTAGATCACTTATTTCAGTATCTGAATTGGAGACTCACGTAAAACCGGGCCTACAATTCTACCAACAAGATAAAGGAGTTGGATTCAGTACTGTAAATACGGCAGCTGACTGCCTCCCAGAATCAGAACTAAACAAGTACCAAGGGTGGTACTGACCGAGGCCCAGAAACAAGCTGGCTGCCTGCCCGCCCTCTCAGATGGGGAATAATGTGTAGTAGAGATAGAAGGGACAAAAGGGATTCAAAAAAATAAACCAAATACAGTAAGTACTATACATGGGGCTCAATCAAGTTTTATTAAAATCTACCTGGCTAGCAATTGCTGCTGCTGTTTTGCGGTTGTCACCTGTTATAAGCACCACATCCACTCCCATGTTGTTCAAGGTGCGCACAGCCAGTGCAGCTTCGGGTTTGACTGTATCTGCAATCGCTATCATTCCACACAGCATCCCTTTGCAGAGCAAAACATATCATTTCACAGAATATTAGGAAATACAACATGCATATGTAAGGAAGGACCCTGTTGGCTCCGGGCGCATGTACTTGCTGCCTGCTCAGGAGAGCAGGTTAAAATTGCACGTGATCATGGCGGCTTTTGATTTTAACTGTCCACCCGCCAGGTTTCTGCTGAGTGAGTGGGGTTAAAATCACCCCCAATTTGGGTTTCTTTCCCATGGATTTTTATGGTCTTACTTTGCTATTTTCACATCCTTTTAATGAGATGATCTTTCCATATCCTTCAGCAAGCTTTGTCCAGCTCTTCAAAGTACTTTTTATGCTGACACAGCTGCTAAAGACCAACTTGACCCATTATCTCACTGATTTCAATAGTCAAAGGTTGACATCTCTGCCAACAGATTATGTGAATGGCCCTTCACATGCATTTTATTTGCATTATGTGGGTTATAGTCAGTACCACAAACTAAGAGTTTATTTTAGTCTATTGTTAGCATGGACTTGTGATCTGTTTATATTCTGCACATTTCAGTTAAATCTTGTGGAATTCAGCAGAAAAAAGTAAATAATATAAAATAATTCAATTAGATTATACAAGATGACGTGTAAGTAAGTTCTTCCTACTTTTCCACTGGAGAGCTGGGGTTGTTGCCATTTACCTTGGATTACGACCAGTATTTGTAATCTTCTTCTTCGGCAGTCCCTCGGAACCGAGGATGACTTGCTTCCACATTAAAAATGAGTTTGCAGGTGACTGATGAGTCCAATGCGGGACCTACAGTCTCTGTCACAGGTGGGGCAGACGGTGGTTGAAGGGGCGGGTGGGTGGGGTGCTTGGGTTGATGTGCACTCCTTGCACTGCCTGCGCTTGGCTTCCGCTTGCTCCTGGCAAAGAGACTCGAGGTGTTCGGCGCCATCCCAGATGCTTCTCCTCCACTTTGTGCGGTCTTGGGCCAGGGATTCCCAGGTGTCGGTGGGGATATTACACTTTTTCAAGGAGACTTTGAGGGTGTCCTTGAAGCGTTTCCTCTGCCCACCTGGGCTCTCTTGCCGTGCCGGAACACCGAGTAGAGGGCTTGTTTTGGGAGTCTTGTGTCGGGCATGCGGACAATGTGACCCATCCATCGGAGCTGATTGAGCGTGGTCAAAGCTTCAATGCTGGGGATGTTGGCCTGAGCAAGAACACCGACGTTGGTGTGCCTATCCTGCCAATGGATTTGCAGGATCTTGTGGAGGCAGCATTGGTGGTACCTCTCTAGTGCTTGGAGGTGCCTGCTGTACATGGTCCATGTCTCCGAGGCATACAGCAGGACGGGTATCACTGCTGCTCTGTAGACCATGAGCTTAGTGCCGGGTTTGAGGTCCTGGTCTTCAAACACTCTCTTCCTCAGGCGACCGAAGGCTGCACTGGCACACTGAAGGCGGTGTTGGACTTCGTCATCGACGTCTGCCCTTGTTGACAGTAGGCTCCCGAGGTATGGAAAGTGGTCCACGTTGTCCAAGGCCTTGTCGTGGATTTTGATAATCGGGGGGCAGTACTGTGTGGCAGGGGCAGGTTGGTAGAGGACCTTTGTCTTACGGATGTTTAGTGTAAGGCCAATGCTCTCGTACGCTGCGGTGAAGGTGTTGACGATGGTTTGGAATTCGACCTCCGAGTTAGCGCAGATGCAAGCGTCGTCTGCATACTGTAATTCGACGACAGAGGATGGGACGACCTTGGATCTGGACTGGAGGCGACGGAGGTTGAACAGTTTCCCCGTTTGTTCTGTAAATTAGTTCCACTCCAGCGGGGAGCTTACTGAGGGTGAGATGGAGCATTGCAGCAAGGAAGACAGAGAAGAGCGTTGGTGCGATGACATGGCTTTGCTTGACCCTGGTTCGTACGTGAATTGGGTCTGTGGTGGAACCGTTGGTCAGGATCACGGCTTGCATGTCGCGTGATGCAGGCGGAGGATGGTGACAAACTTTTGAGGGCAGCCGAATTTGAGGAGGATCATTTGTCAACGTCCGAGCGAAGGGCTGCAAGGACGTCCGCATCACCCGCGCCGTGACAGGAGCCGATGACTGCTGGACAGACCACCGCCTAATCCACTCTGTCATCTCCATCAATGTAACCCCAAAACAGCGCCGGCAACAGAAACAATGCCGCAGGAAAATTAATGCTGGAGCACTCAAAGACCCCGCGAAAGCCCGATTCAGCCTGCACCTCACAAATAACCTGATGACTCCCAGTGATGCAGAGACACACAGTGCCCACAGCGCCTGGTCTGCACTCAAGGCCTCCATAATCAGCACCTGTGAAGAGACGCTCGGTCACTCGAACAGGAAACACCAAGACTGGTTCGACAAGAACGACCAGGAGATCCAGGAGCTAATAAGCCGCAAGCGCAAGGCATTCCTGATCTGGAAACAGCAACAGAACTCGAGAGCAAGAAAGCAGCTCTACAGACGCCTGAAGGCTGAGGTCCAACAAAAAACTCGCGACCTAAAGAACAGATGGTGGGTGGAGAAAGCGCAGGAGATCCAGCAGCTAGCCGACAACCACGACGTGCGTGGATTCTTTAGCGCAGTCAAGACCATCGACAGCCCAAGCACTCAAGGCCCTACCCTACTGCGAGCCAAGAACGGAGAGGTACTCATCAAGGATAGAGAGGCAGTCAGTGCCCGCTGGAAGGAGCACTTCAAAGATCTCCTTAACCGTGACTCTGTCTTCGACGCGAGTGTCCTCAACTCCATCCCACAGCATGCTACCCGCCACCATCTCAGCACAACCCCAGCCCGGCATGAGGTTGAAAAGGCCATCCGACAACTGAAGAACAACAAGGCTTCAGGAGCAGATGGAATCCCCACCGAGGCACTAAAGCATGGTGGAGAAGCACTACTGGCGCGAATTCATGAACTCATTTCTCATATCTGGAAGGAGGAGAGCATGCCAGGGGATCTCAGATACGCCATAATTGTGACCACTTGTAATGGAGCACTGCTCTGGAGTAGCATCTAATTACATTGTCACAATTCAGTGGAAGGACTTTAATTGCCTGAACTTTACCATCAATGGCCACCAACACTGCTGTTTGTCCCTTCATTTCATGATTAGCCATGGCCTCATCGACATCATTTCTAACATGTAAACCATTGCGTGTCATCCACTCCCGGTTTCCAATTAACACAGAGTAGGCCTGAGAAGCCACTGCACCTAAAAATGGCAAAAGGTCCATTGAATTAATTTATCAGTCATAAAATAACTTACTCATAATTATTCAAAAGCCAACTAGTTCAAAAGTGTGTCAAGAAACCGATACTAATAGTACAAAGACGAACAATTTCAGAAGACTTGGAATATCGCACTTCTATTTCTCACTATACCTATCCTTATAGGCTTTTTGAGCGAGAATTCAGCAACTTTGTGTACTTTAGTACCAAACTGTGGGTCATTTCATGTATCACACCATTTGGTGCCTTTTTGCGAGATAAACAATGGCAAATATTTCTGTATTTATCCAAGTGCTTTCATTGTTAAAAATTATTAAAGTTCAAAACATTTGGAACCAAATCCTCACCATAATCAAATAAATTTAATTGGAGATATTATTCAATTGTTTATTAGTGCCACAAATCTGACTTTATTCAAATAGACAACAAGGAAAATTTATAAGCAAAATATTTACCTTCTGCTTCAATAGTCTCTGAAGGCACTGTATTCACATCATGTGAGTCACTAATCTGCAACAAATGTGTGTTCTGCTCACCTTGTTTGTTGAGACTCTGTTTACTTTTCATCAGCATTGTTTCAATATTAGTAACTTTGCAGCTGATGCCACAGCCTGGCACAGCCTGAAAATCGGAGCAGTATCCAAGAACATCCGTGTCAAGTTCCTGAAACAGGCAGAAAAGCTTCACCTTACGAGCATAAGAACATAAGAATTAGGAGCAGGAGTAGGCCATACGGCCCCTCGAGCCTGCTCCGCCATTCAATAAGATCACTTTCCCGCCTGATCTCTACATCCTTTGATTCCCCTAGAGTCCAAAAATCTCTCTATTTCAGCCTTGAATATACTCTTTGGGGCAGATAATTCACCTTAAGATAATTGTCAACATAATACAGACACTTATCTTTCCTGATTTACTACGTTACTACCAATAACATTTATATTGCACGTTTAAGGTAGAAAACATCCCAAAGATGTTTCACAGCGGAGGAACAGATGCCAAGGAATAGCAATTGATTCAGGGGAGGTGACCAAAGGTATTGTTGAAGAGAGGTTTTATAGCAGTAAACTGTGGGAAGTGAACAGTGAAAATATGCCCTGAATGTTCTTTCACTTTAAGGTTCTTACCAGAGAGATATAGGTGTGCAGATCCATAGATCTTTAAAGATGAGTGCAGGTAGAATGCGCTATATCAATGTAAATGGGATTCTGGATTTAATACATAAGGACATTGAATATAAGAGCAAGGAAATTATGCCGAATTTGTACAGGATATTGTTTCTGCCACAGCTGAAGTATTTCATGCAATTCTGGGCATCCCACTATAAGAAGATATTAGTACCATTTAAAGGGTACAGCAACGATTCATTAGAATTACATCAGGAATGAGCGATTAAAGTTATGAAAAAAAGGCTTGAAAAGTTGAAGCTTCTCACACTTCACATTGGAGATGAGGATGGAGAAGTGGGGAGGGGAACCAAAGGAGGCAACTGTTTGTCAGGAGGAGAGTCTGGGATTGTCCTTAGGTGAGTTAAATTGGCAGACAACAGTTCAAAACGTACAGGTATCTGGTCTGTTAAATGACACAATACTCAAAACTGTAACATTTATTTCACAACACAGTTCTTACAAAAGCACAAAAATACTTAAAAGAATATTAGTCAATGGTAGAATTAGTACAAATTATTATTCAGTGGTAAATATTATAATTTAAAAAACAAGAATTTTAGTGTAAGTAGTAAAAATAGTATTTTTTTGCCAAGATAAAAGAAAATATTTAATATATTTGAATATAATGGGTATATCACAACATAATACATGGAGTTTTAGTATGAAATATAGACTGAACTGAGAGAAGTAATGGAAGAATGTCTGTGACTTACTTCTTTGCAATATTTGGCCACGGCATTTCCAAGAGGATGTTCACTACTAGCTTCTGCAGTACCGACAACTGCAAGCAGTTTCTTCAGTGGCAGTACAGCTATGTCTACCAGTATTAGAACCCTCATTACCTTAGGGACACCATGTGTAATCGTTCCAGTCTTGTCAAACATCACCACTTGTATCTAGAGACACAATAGCTCTTTTCAGTACAGTGAAATAATCAAAAGCTGCCAACTGCAGGTTAGCATTTTTAAATGTAATTTGCCATCAGTTGCCAAAGTGTGGAAAAGTTGAGTCATTTAAACAGATTTGCTTATGAAAAATATAATTCCATTTCCAAAACACAAATAGCCCACTAACCAATCACAACCAAATGCTGAACTCACTGCTCCTATGGTTGCTCAAAACACAACCAAACTGTACTTTTTTTTTTTTTTTTTTAAATTGTGCAGGGGTTCCACAAGTTAATCTTCTAACTAATTACTGAAATAAAGTTATGTTGAATTAGGTGATCTAAGCTGGTCAGGTGATGGCAGTTCTAGGAAATGCCCGTGTCACCGGGGTAGGTAGACAGAAAAATATCAGTCACAGTTTCCACTCCTGGGCCGAGTATTGTGGGGGGTGGGGGGGGGGGGAGAGGGGGGCAATCGGTGGCGGGTCAGGTGGGAAAGTGTTTTTTTTCCCCCAGCGGGCCAGGACCCCGCTGCCACACGCCTTTCCCAATGTCGGGTCTGTCAGCGCTGAGCAGCGGCGGGGGATCCAACTCAGGTAATTATGACCTTGTTTAGAGATCATTAAGAATACATTTGAGCTCACCTTTTGATTTTACGTGCTTGCTCATGCACTCCACGCTGGTCATGGGCCACGTCTGTCAAGCTGAGGTGGGAGTTCAGTGGCCATTAAATCAGCTGTTGAGTTGACAGCTTCAAATGTACAGTAAAAGCTCCCACCTTAGAGATATCTTCCCTCAGCCACAAGTTCTTCCTCATTGCATTTCCATAACAGATTCACCATGCTGCAAGTCTTTACACACATCTCCATCCAGTCTGACCAGTTCATTCCATCAGCATGGGTGCTATTTATACTCTCTCACCTTGGTCCTCAGAATCCCACCACGATCAGCTCCAACACCAGCAGCACCAACAACACCACCACCAGCCTTCTCCGTAATCACCTGATGCTGCATAGGACAGAGGGCATCAGCACCCAACCACACCGCTGCTCGGGAGGCCAGTGATGGTCTCACCATGGCCAGATTTACTTACATAAGAACATAAGAAATAGGAGCAGGAATAGGCCACGGCCCCGCGAGCCTGCTCCGCCATTCAATAAGATCATGACTGATCTTGGGCTCAAAGCCACTTCCCTGCCCGCTCCCCATAACCCTTCACTCCCTTATCTTGCAAAAATTTGTCTAGCTCCACCTTAAATGTATTTAATGACCCAGCCTCCATGGCTCTCTGGGGCAGAGAATGCCACAGATTTACGACCCTCAGAAGAAATTCCTCCTCATCTCAGTTCTAAAAGGGCGACCCTTTATTCTGAAACTATGCCCCCGAGTTCTAGATTTCCCCACGAGGGGAACCATCCTCTCTGCATCTATCTTGTCGCGCCCCCTCAGTATCTTATATGTTTCAATAAGATCACCTCTCATTCTTCTAAATTCCAATGAGTAGGCCCAACCTGCTCAACCTTTCTTCATAAATCAACCCCCTCATCTCTGGAATTAACCTAGTGAACCTTCTCTGAACTGCCTCTAATGCAAATACAGGTAGACTATCCTTTATCCGAAAACCTCGGGACCAGCCGTGTTTCGGTTTTCGGAAAATTTCGGATTTCAGAAGGTATTTTATAAGACTGGGAAATTTGTTGGGGGTGGGGGTCGGGGTCGGCGGGGGTCGTGCGCACGACTTACGCTGAATGAAAAAACTTTCGGTTTTTAAGAGGGTTTCGGTTTTCGGAAGTTCGGATAAAGGATAGTCTACCTGTATATCCTTCCTTAAATAAGGAGACCAAAACTATACGCAGTACTCCAGGTGTGGTCTCACCAATACCCTGTACAGTTGTAGCAGGACTTCCCTGCTTCACTTGATGCTGTACACCCTGGCTGCCACATGATGCGCCAGGTTAGCACCATCCCACACCAACACCATAAAGCATCCCTACAATGCCCAAGCTATTCCTTTCACACTCATCGCCATTGCGGGGTGGGGGGGGGGGGGGGGTACCGTTAGCGAGTTGCAGTGAATGGCGAGACCCAAGTCACTTCCAAGGGTGCACACAAATTTATCCAAGAATGCAAAGTGTTGAAAATAAAGGTTTCAATGATTGACAGCACATTAACAGAAACTTTACACGAACATTGCATAAAACACCCAAGTGCCTACCCTTGTGAGTTGTTACTTGGTATGATTGCACTAGGATGAGGATGGGGGTGAGTGGTGGCTAGTGAGATGGGGGATGTGATAATATATAGATAGAGAGGGATGGGTGGAGGTGCAACGTATGTTGTGTGAGAAGGATGTGCAGGAGTACGGTAGGGAAGGCAGAGTGATGGGAATTTGATGAGAGGCACAGCGGGATGAGGTGGAGTGTGGCTTTGCAGTAACGTTTCGTGATCTACGGAGATCATAGAAATGTTTGCGGCACTGCACCCAGGTCCTCCTGACCACATCCCTGCTTGTGCCCTCCTCTGCAATGTGCAACCAGCTGTGTTGATCGCCTGGGGAGGTCACTTCCGCCCATGGGAAAGGAAGAGGACCTCCCTGCGTGCTGTGACTCCCTCCATAAGCATATGGAGGGAGTCATGGTAGAGCCTCAGTGCAGCCCTACACCTCTGTGCAGTCATTGTCATTGTTTGCAGCACCTCAATGCTGTCGAACACTGACAGCACAAATGTCAAATTAAAGTTGGCATTGTCCCTTTAAGGAAACCAGCTGATGACGCATCATCAAATGACGTCACCAGACCCGCTTCCTCTAACTGGACCGACAAACGCGCTGGGCGGGCTTAACAAGCCCCATCAAGGGAAATTTATTTTACACAGCGGGATGGAGCCAGCAGCGGGGTCGCGACCTGCCACTGACATGACCCGCCACAGAGCTGCCGAGGTTAGTAAAATCCCAGCCTTGATCATGTTTAGTGAGACCTGCTTCAAAGTAAGCATGGACAGCATCAGAGGAAAATAAAGTTGGCTTGACTTTGATGCCTTTTACAGCCAAATAGCCTACAGGCACACACTGCCCAGATTCACACATGATGAATAGACTCTTGGGTGAGAGCTGACCCCACCCATGATTACACATTGGAAAAATACCATGGTGTTTTTTTCTCATTTTAGAGAAAGAAAACTTGAAAAAAAAAAGATAATCATAGAATGATACAGCACAGAAGGAGGTCATTCGGCCCGGTTATCGTGCCTGTGCCAGCTCTTTGAAAGAGCTATCTAATTAGTCCCACTCCCCTGCTCTTGCCCTGTAGCCCTGCAAATTTTCCCCTTCAAAGTGATACTGATACATTTCATGATCTTTTGATTGGCTGTCCATCAAAATGCTAGTCCAGTGTAAGCCATCTGATCTGATCCTGCTGGTGAAAAATGCGTTACTGGTCATGGTGGTTTTTCTTACTGAATCGCTTTATCACCACTAACCTTGTGTGCCATCTCTAGTGGTTCTCCACCCTTGATGAGAATGCCATTTTGAGCACCAATACCTGTACCCACCATCACAGCTGTAGGTGTAGCCAGTCCCAGGGAACAGGGACATGCAATAGCCAACACTGTAATGGAGGTCTGAAATGCGAATCTGACAATCACCTCAGATTTAGAAATAAGTTTGCTGTAGCCCTAAGAAGAGAAGAGTCAAGAGTGTAACTTAATGAGTCAACATGAAAAACTAGCCAAGTGTGAACACCTCATGATAGCACAGTGCATCATAAAGTGTCCCAGGCAATCAATATTACTGGGAGATTATACTTCAATACAACATCACTTAGGCAAAGGAATATTAAACAGGTACTGCGGCTGCATTTACTCAACTGACTACTGTTACGCTCTGGCAGTTGTATAGAAGCATATTCATTTAGCAGAGATCATTTTGTGTTTGACTCATTTTTTACATGTCAAAAATGGACACCGAAGAGATAGCAGTCTTTACATACTAGCCTTTTGATTGGCTGAAAAAATGGTCTTTAAAGCCCATTTCCCACCAGCGAAACCCAGATTTATGAAAGCAGATCCTATCCCAAAAATTGACGGTGGGAGCCAGGAGGAAAAAGGTAAGAAAGAAAGAACTTGCATTTATATTGCGCTTTTCACCACCTCAGGATGTCCCTAAGGGCTTAATAGCCAATGAAGTACTTTCGAAGTGCAATCACTGTTGCAGTGCAGGAAACGCAGCAACAAATTTACACACAGGAAGGTCCCAAAAACAGCAGTTAACTTAAGTGTTGGTTGCAGGATAAATATTGGCCAGGACATTGGGGAGAACTACCCTGCTCTTCTTCGAATAGTGCTGTGGGATCTTTTACATCCACCCAAGAGGACAGATGGGGCTTCGATTTAACGTCTCATCCGAAAGACGGCACCTCGGACAGCGCAGCACTCCCTCAGTACTGCACTGGAGTGTCAGCCTGGAGCATATCGTGAAGTCTGGAGTGGGGCAGGCAAAATGTATCTTTTTCAGAAAAAAATATAAGACATAGAAAGCAAAGGTTGGGTTACATTAAGTAAAAAAAGTGAAACTAAATCTTAAAAAAAATTGTACAAGTGCTTAATTTACTTGTTTAATATTGTAGTATTAAACTTACCCCTGATATCGGAGTACCTTTATTACTAGAAGATCAGAATTTATTTCAGTCTTGCAGGGCTTGAATTGAAAAACTTATAAAACCAGTGAGCCCAAGGAGACAGGAGTTTCCTTGGACCTGCCAGCAGCACCAGGATTAAGTCACACCCTGTGAAGGGAAGTGGACATTCACTATTTCCCTCAGATGATTTCAGCCCGGCTGCCAACGAGGGGTGCCGGGTGGAGTCAAAAAGCTTCCGCACAGGGAGGAGGTAAAACTAGACTGGAGGAGGTAAAACTGGACTGCAGGTCTGCTGACTTTACTTACTGGATAGCAAATGGCCAACTGCAATGTGGCTGAAAGCCTTCCAGCCCTTTTCCCAGGGAGAACATAAGAAGCAGGAGTAGGCCATTCGGCTCCTCGAGCCTTCGCCACCATTCAATAAGATCATGGCTGATCTGAGCTTGGCCTCAACTCCACTTTTCCGCCTGTTCCCCATAACCCTCGACACCCCCTGTAGTTCAAAATTCTGTCTATCTCAGCCTTGAATATATTCAATGACTCCGCCCCCACAGCTCTCTGGGGTAGAGAATTCCCAAGATTCACAACCCTCAGAGAAGAAATTCCTCCTCATCTCTGTCTTAAATGGGCGACCCCTTATTCTGAAACTATGCCCCCTAGTTCTAGATTCCCCCACTGGGGGAAAACATCCTCTCAGCATCTACCCTGTCAAGCCCCCTCAGAATCTTAGATGTTTCAATAAGATCCCCTCTCATTCTTCTAAACTCCAATGAGTATAGGCCCACCTGCTCAACCTTTCCTCATAAGACAACCCCTTCATCTCCAGAAACTACCTCGTGAACCTTCTCTGAACTGCCTCCAATGCAAGTATATCCCTCCTTAAATAAGGAGACCAAAACTGTACGCAGTACTCTAGGTGTGGTTTCACCAGCGTCCTGTACAGTTGTAGCAAGACTTCCCTACTTTTATGCTCCATCCCCCTTGCAATAAAGGCCAACATTCCATTTGCCTTGTAATTACTTACTATACCTGCATGCTAACTTTTTGTGTTTCATGTACGAGGACACCCAGATCCCTCTGTAGTCTCTCTCTATTTAAATAATATTTTGCTTTTCTATTCTGCTTACCAAAGTGGATAACCTCACATTTTCCCACATTATACTCCATCTGCCAATTTTTTTCCAACTCACTTAACCTATCTATATCCCTTTGTAGACTCTGTGTACTCCTCGCAACTTGCTTTCCCACCTATCTTTGTATCGTCAGCAAATTTGGCTACAGTACACTCGGTCCCTTCATCCAATTCATTAATATAGATTGTAAATAGTTGAGG
The DNA here is from genome assembly GCF_052327205.1 of Somniosus microcephalus. Lineage (NCBI taxonomy): Eukaryota > Metazoa > Chordata > Chondrichthyes > Squaliformes > Somniosidae > Somniosus > Somniosus microcephalus. Next base: position 199,131,815 of record NC_140996.1, on the reverse strand, counting down.
CCCCAGCACTGATCCCTGTGGCATCCCACTAGTTACAGTTTGCCAACCTGAAAATGACACATTTATCCTGACTCTCTGTTTTCTGTTAGTTAGCCAATCTTCTATCCATCCATGCTAATATATTACCCCCAACCCCGTGAGATCTTATCTTGTGCAATAACCTTTTATGTGGCAGCTTTATGTGGCCTTTTGGAAATCCAAATACACAACATCTACTGGTCCCCCTTTATCCACCCTGCTCGTTACATCCTCAAACAACTCTAATAATTTGTCAAACACGATTTCCCTTTCATAAAACCATGTTGACTCTGCTTGATTTTTTTTAATGATTTTTTAAATGTCCTGTTACTACTTCCTTAATAATGGATTCCAGCATTTTCCCAATGACAGATGCTAGGCTAACTGGCCTAAAGTTTCCTGCTTTCTGGCTCCCTCCTTTCTTGAATATGGGCGTTGCATTTGCGGTTTTCCAATCCACTGGGACCTTTCCAGAGTCTAGGGAATTTTCTCTCCCTCCCCTTAAGTTAGATGGGTGGTAAATACCTATATTTTTAAAATAAATTGTTAAACAGTTTTACTCAACAGAAACTGTTAATAAAACTGTTAAAAAGTTTCCTGCCCCACATCGACCTGAAGCGAACTTCCTTATTGGTTTCAATTCTAATGTTAGATCTGCAAAAAGCACCATTAAAACAGGCATTGTCTGGAAGATATACAAGATAACATTTGCTTTGCTCTTACGTTACAAATTCCACAAAGCCGCAGAGCCTAATATTCCACAGACAGATATTACAGGTATTTGACTGCTACTTACTGACAAGTACTTTTTCATGATGTCAAAGTTTACAAAACCAATGATGATCCAGGCAGCCAGTGTAACCACAGAAATAACAACAATAAATGGAACAAAATATCCACTCAGTTTGTCTGCAAACTGTTGAATTGGAGCCTGTAAAAGTCAAAATGTATTTCACTTAGATTCATAAAATGGAAAGAAAATTAAAATTAAAAATTATATTACCACAGATTTCTATGGAAAGCAGTTTTTTTATTTTCTTTGTTTTACTTTTCATGTCTCTCTCCTCACCCTCCCCTCGAAATTAGTAATGGCGCAGCAATTTATAGCGCACTAGGACAGGGATTTTGAACAATGAATGCGGTACTGGAAACATAAAAATAATTGAAATATTTTTACTGTAATCTGTAGCATTGCTCCAATTTGCCTAAACTGCCCATATCATTATTTTAAACAAATCCCTTCATTAAAAAAGATAGCAGTCTCTGTGCCATTTTCACAGAGTATTTTGTTTTTCGGTGATCCACGCAGGTAGGAAGCGGCCTTTAAAATTTTTGGCATTGTTTTAATTTTTGAGAAACATCTTATAATACTCCTATACTAAATAAGAGTTGAAAGTTAAGATGAATGACGACCTACTATTTAAAACAATCAGTTCTGCCCACCTATATTCATCTGGATTTCAAAAACACACAATTATGATTTCATTATAATGGTACTGAATTAAAACGATCATACAAGTAATATAGCTGCAGGTTTTTTTGTTGTGATAGAAATAACACCTACACCATTGTCATCTCAAGATAAAGTGACTAATAGGTTATCCTTTCATATTAACTGAATATTCGGTCAAACAAACAAAACTGGAACTCTTTAATAAGAAAGAAAATGGATTATATACATGGGCCTAAAATTTGGATCGTGCCCGAATTGGGGCGCAAACATGCCTAATAAGGTTGACAGTAGGACCATGGCAAATCTTCACCTTCGCCACTTTAATGGTAAACTGGCAGAGCAGATCACCCACCGGTTTGAGAACCCGCCTGATTTTACTCTTCATTGGAAAGTATGTCGGGCGGGTACCATAATGGGTGGGTGATCCGCTCCCAAGTGGTGAAGGTGAAAATGATCTCCAATGATTCCATCAAGTTTGGTCACCTTTTGCCTCCATTTTGTGAAAATTATATTGTCAAACAGCAGTCAGAAAAGTACTTATGAAAGGTCCCTGGTTATAAAATTACATTATAATCGTACAGTTCCATTACAAATTAATGGCACTCCAAAAACCATTGTTGATGTATGCACAAATATAACTATTCTTTAATTGCACAATTCAAGGATGGCAGATCTACCTTTGATGTCTGCGCTTCTTCTACCAGCTTAACGATTTGTGACAATGTTGTGTCTGAACCAACATGGGTAGCTTGAATAAGCAGGGAACCCTGTGCATTAATAGAACCAGCAATCACAATGCTTCCTGCTCTTTTTACAACTGGCATAGGCTCGCCTGTAAAAACAAAATCAGAAGTTAATTATGTATAGTGTGAATCTGTGGTCTCAATTCCCATACTCCATAATAAGACACTATAAATACATAAGAGCAATATCAAGTTAAGATGATAATATAGAATAAGCTGGGCAATCATCAGTCCTTTCCAGTTCTGGTCATCAAGAAACAAAAAAGACATTCAAGTGCTGGAGGCAGCTCAGAGAAGATCCATGAGCCATGAGTTATGAGGAAAGACTGGAGACACTTTGGGGGGGGGGGGGGGGGGGGGGGGGGCGGAAGGTGAAATTGGGTTGCTTTGCGCCTCCTGTTAGCGCCCCCAGCACCTGGGCGCAGCGCCGCTAACGCCTCCCGCGAAATTCAGCAAGAGGTTAACGGTGGTGGTAGCTGGTAACTCCCCGTGGCGCTGCGCCTCGGGCGATGACGTCATCGCTGTATGCAGCGGCCCGGCCTCAAGCTTCGGTCGCGCCCCCTGACCTACTGCCGGACGATATGTCTGACAGAGTCAGGGTGCTGTTTTTGCGGCTGCCATGGCGCAAATTGAAGGGCAGGTGCTGGGCGGCCATTTTTTTTGGGCCACCTGCCCCCTTCCGCTTTTTATGCGGGATGCCGGCCGTGATCGGTCAGCCTGGCACGCCTTTGGAGTGGCAGGCTGTTTTCCCGGCACCCCGCTCCCCAGTGGTTCAGCAGGGCTCCGGTGCGCGCAGTGCTAGACCCCGCCCCTTTAATCAGTGGAGGGAGGCCCGCTATACTGTGGCGCTACGTGCCGACGTGCGTGGCGCTGTTGCACGTAGCGCCATGATATTCAATGGTAGTGCCCCAAGGAAGGGGAGTGTTTCCAGTAGCACGCCGCCTCCTGCTTGGGGCGCTACCACTGAATTTACGGCGCAGGAGCGCTAAAAGAAGCACCCCGGTGAAGTTAGCGCCCCAAAGATTCAAGATTCAAGATCATTTTATTGCCATATGTAACTAGTACAATGGAATGCTTACTCCCCACTCACTCCCACAATACAAGCATATAATATAAAAGCAAAAAAATAAAAACAAGTATAAATAAAAACAATAAGCAAATAAGCAAAAAGTATAGCAATAACAGTCCAAGTTGCAGGATATGATGAATAGTAAAAAAAGCCTCAATTACCACTGGAAATAATAGTAATGTAATATGATAAATATATGGTAATATGAATAATATATATATTTACATAAACATATAACTATAATATATGGGGCAGTGCGATTAGCAGTTCAGTAGGCGCACTGCCTGTGGATAGAAACTGTTCTTAAACCTGCTGGTCCTGGTTCGGATGCTGTGGTACCGACGTCCGGACCACAGGAGGGAGAACAGTTTGTGCCCAGGGTGATTGGAGTCCTGGATGATGGAGCGGGCCTTGTTCCGGCACCTGGTCTGGAAGATCTCCTCGATGGCCGGAAGTGCGCACCCGGTGATCTTTTCTGCCGTATTCACAACTCTCTGGATGGCTTTCTTGTTCTGTGCAGTGGTGTTACCATACCACACATTGACACCACTCGTCAAGACACTCTCTATGGTGCCGCGGTAAAAGTTCACAAGCCACTGTGTGCTTATGCCGCATTTCCTCAGGCACCGTAGAGGGTAAAGGCGCTGGTGTGCCTTCTTCAGCATAGCCTCAGTATTATGGTTCCAGGCCAGGTCATCAGAAATCTGCAGCCCCAGGAATCGGAAGCAACTGACGACTTCCACTGGTGTCCCGTCTATGCTGATGGGGCGATGGTTCCCTCGGTGGCTTCTGAAGTCCACGACGAGCTCCTTAGTTTTGCCAATGTTCAGGGCAAGGTTGTTGTCATTGCACCATCTCATCAGCTGGACTATCTCATCTCTGTACTCCGTCTCGTCATCGTTGCTTATCAGGCCAATTACTGTGGTGTCGTCTGCAAACTTGATAATCTGGTTATTGCTGTGTATGGCTGTACAGTCATGTGTAAACAGAGAGTACAGCCAAGGACTGAGGCAGCAGCCTTGTGGCGCTCCGGTGTTGAGAACCAGAGTGGATGAGGTGTTGTTCCCTATTTTCACCACTTGAGGCCTACCAGTCAGGAAATCCAGAATCCAATTGCAGATGGGGGTGCCCAGGCCTAGGTCCCTCAGTTTCAGGACCAGCTTGGAGGGAATAATAGTATTAAATGCAGAACTGTAGTCAATGAACAACAGTCTGATGCAAGTGTCCCTCCTATCTAGGTGTTCCAGGGCAGTGTGTAGTGTTAGGGAGATGGCATCGTCTACAGACCTGTTTGCCCTATATGCGAACTGGAACGGGTCCAAGGAATCAGATATGATGCTGCTTATGTGTGTCATGACCAGCTTTTCCAGGCACTTCATGGCTATGGATGTTAGAGCCACGGGTCGATAGTCATTGAGGCCTGTTACCTTGGTCTTTTTAGGTAACGGCACAATGGTTGTCTCCTTGAAGCACACTGGTACAACAGACTGCTGCAATGAGATGTTAAAAATGTCCGTGAACACAGGAGCCAGCTGGTCTGCGCAGGTCTTGAAGACACGGGGTGAAACCCCGTCTGGGCCGGCTGCCTTCCGTGCTTTCACCCTCCTGAAGGTTCTCCGGACCTCGGATTCAGTCAGCTGTAATGTGTAATCCTCTGGGTGGCTGGGGGTTTTAATGGCCGGCTCAGCGTTCTCCCTCTCAAAGCGAGCATAAAAAGTATTCAGTTCGTCTGGTAGGGAGGGATCGGTGTTGGTGACTCCCGCTGAGCTCCCCTTGTAGTTGGTGATGGCCCTTAGTTCCTGCCACATGCGTCTGGCATCAGAGCCCCTGCCATACTGAGACTCTAGTTTGTTCTTATAGTCTCTTTTTGCTGCTTTGATAGCCTTTCTGAGGTCATACTTGGCCTTCTTGTAGAGTTCGGTGTCCCCTGATTTGAAAGCGGTACGCCGTTCTCTTCGTTTGTTGCGGATGTCTGAGTTCATCCATGGTTTGCAGTTAGGAAATAAACGGACAGTCTTGGTAGGAATGCATTCATCCACCAGTCTGTTAATGTATCCAGTAACGTGACCTGCGTACACATCCAGGTCTGGGTTCTTGAAAACACTCCAGTCCGTTATTTCCAACCCGCCCTGCAGTTGTAATTCTGTGTCCACTGTCGAGCTTCGCACCGTTTTTACTGTTGTGGGTGTGCTCTTTAACTTCTGTTTGTAAACAGGAAGTAGGAGTACGGAAATGTGGTCTGATTTGCCGAAGCCCGGCCGAGCAATGGCACGGTAGGCGTGCTTTATTGTTGTATAGCAGTGATCTAGGGGGCGCCACCGAATTTTTCCCCCTTGGGCTTTCCATCTTAGAAAAGAGGAATCCGAGAGGTGATCTTACAGAAGTAAATGAAATTGTTAAGGCTTTTAAAAAACCATAGGGCAGCACGGTGGCATAGTGGTTAGCACTGTTGCCTCACAGCGCCAGGGACCCGGGTTCGAATCCGGCCTCGGGCGACTGTGTGGAGTTTGCACATTCTCCCCGTGTTTGCGTGAGTTTCCTCCGGGTGCTCCGGTTTCCTCCCACAGTCCAAAGATGTGCGGGTTAGGTTGATTGGCTATGATAAATTGACCCTTAGTGTTAGGGGGATTAAATGGGGATATGTGTTAGGTGTAGGGGTTACGGGGATTGGGTGGGATGTGTGTCGGTGCAGGCTCGATGGGCCGAAATGGCCTCTATCTGCACTGTGGGGTTTCTGTGATTTCCCTGGAATATTACCTTAAATTAAACTGTAGAAGTGGCACAAGAGGACACAGGTTCAAACTAGTCAAAAATAAATTCTAGATATCAGGAAATTCTTCTTCACACAATTGAAGATCAATGTGTGGAATAAACGTCCAGATAGAGTAGTAGAGGCAAACACCCTAGAATCATAAAGAGACAACTGGATGCTACAATGGGCGGGGGAACATTAGGAGCTCTCTGGATGGATGAATTAAGATGGGTCAAATGACTGTCATTCATAATTATCTTGTGATCTTAATGAGGCCGACGTCTACCAGTCCCAAGATCCCGTAATGCTCCTGCTGTTTGACTATCTCTTCCCTATGAAAAAGATAGGTTCAAAAATGGCAGATGAATTTAATGGGGATAAATGCAAGGTAATGTGCATTGGAACAGGAAATGATGAAGTGGTCTTCATTAGCAAGAATACGAAAAAAAAAGTTTTAGAAATATTACTGATTGAAATACTAAGCTATATCTGGAGGCCAGTTTACTGAACAAATCTGTAGATTGATATGTATCCAAAATAAATATCAGCTCTAATAATATTCAAAATAGTTGAGTAGGTTGGAAATATACAGTACTATGCTCTAAGTACTAAATCTCACTGTTAATGGAACTTAAGACTTTTGAGTGTTTATTATGCTAAAGTGATAAGTACTGCTCCATAATCATCATAGAGATTTAAGAATGAAGATTATATAATAAATGCAATATTCATACTATGGAAAATATATAGTCTACTCCTGATAACAAAGTCATTTTTTGCCCCCCCAAAATTTGAATTATTGAAACATTCTAATTAAGCAATTGCACTAAAATGGCACAGTAGCTGTGCTCTTCTAAGTGCAATTCCAATTCACATTATCCAGGAATTCAAATTAAGAAACTTCAAAATAATAGGAGTAAACTATCATAATGCAATATTCCTACTGTGGAGATGGTTCTTGGAACACTGAAAGACTAGACAGGTTACTTTTCATTTAAAATGTTCAGTGTCATGGTGCAATTTTCATAAGAATGTAGGAACAGGAATAGGCCAGTCAGCCCTCGAGCCTGCTCCACCATTCAATTAGATCATGGCTGATCTGTATCTCAACTTCATTTACCCGCCTTCGGTCCGTATCCCTTGCTACCCTTACCTAACAATTATCTATTGATCTCAGGCTTGAAAGCTCCAATTGTCCCAGCAATCCTTTCAGTTTGCTTGTTTTACATTTTTATTTCTTGATATATAGGGGTGTAGGAATTCGGGTTGACCTCAGCAGGTATTGGACGAATGCCTGCTAAATAATCGAGTTCGACTTCAGGAGAACAATAAATGTTCTTTAATGAAGGAAGCAGACGAAATACAGCAGGTAAGTGAGATGGTTGCAGGAGCGCCGTAGAGTAGGTCTTTCCCAGCGGGGACGTCACGAGGACAGAGTCCGCAGTCCTGTGGAGAGCGATGACGTCATCACGCTCAGTCGCGATTTCCCGCGCTTCAGGTGTCACGTGACCGCGTCGTGGCGTTAGCGCGTTCGCCCGCGCTTGGGGCGGTCACGTGACCCGCGCCGATATGTCAGCGCGTTTACCCGGCACGGAGGCTGGCCGTTGAGGCCGAAGTCGCGAGCGCGGGAGCTGGAGGCCGAGCTGGGCCGGCGCTTGCCGTGGGAGCTCGCGTCGCTCACGTCGGCTGGCCGATGTCGCGGTAGGCCGGGCTGTGCCGGCGGCCGCCATGGAAGGCCAAGCCGAGCCCGTGGCCGGTACGCGTGCGTCACGTCAGCGCATTAGGTCGCCTCTTAAAGGGGCAACGGCCCAACAGGTAAGTTACATACAAACTAGTAAGGTTAAAGTGAATTATGTACATAGTTAGTAAGGGACAAATGGTGGTACCGCCACATATGCCCCCCCAGAATTTGCTTTAACAAAAGTCCAAAGATGAAATGGTCTGACGAGCTGGTGGTCTCGGCGGGCGTGCTGTCTCGACTTGGCAGGCGAGGTAAGCTGATCCTTACGCACGTTGTGGCGAATAAAACTTATCCGTCAGGCGAAGGAACATGGAAACGTGCGAAACAGCAGGCCTTGTCAGAGTGATGGTCAGGTTGGGCGGACGTGGACGATCGCTCTGTTGATGTTGGAACAAGTCTTTGTTCTGACGAACCCTGCCGGAAAGCCAAACGAGCGATCTAGAAGGACTTGACAGGCGAGGTCGATGAACTCGCCGATAGGTGAGCGAACTCTTCGGAAGGCTGGAACGCACGGAACGGTGCGTGCTATAGTGCTACGATGATAACACTACGGAGGGTGAAAAATTGCTGCGTTGATCAGATATCGGTGAGGACAGCAACTTTCACGTGACCGATCGCGGCTGCGGGATGCCCCTTGGACCCGTCCTCGATGTTTGCGTTTGTTAAGGAGAAAACTGGAGAAAGGGCGGCCACGGTCCGGGTTGTGGTTGCTTTCGGTAGGGGTTAACTCTGCCTGGAGGGCGGCAACACTTGGTTATTGTGGTAGATTTAGTGGAAAAACTGCCGAGAAGGCGGCACACTTCTCTTTCTCGCCGAAAAGTGTGGTAGGTAACACAACCAGCAAGCTGACGGGCTGGTGCGTCGTCGGCGGGGAACGAGTCTTCATTTTTCACGAGGGATGGGTCCTCATGGTTCGCGAGGGATGGGTCCTCGTGCTGCGTGAGGAGTGCGTCCTCGTGGTTGTGAGTCCTCGTGTTGAGAGAGGAGGGAGTCCTCGTGGTATCCCCGCAGGGCGCGCTCCGATCTTGTGGGCCCGAACATGCTGTACCCTGCGCTTGGAGAGATTTATACTTGCTGTTGCGTTGGACGTAAAGGCGGACGACCCGTGTGGCGGTAGAAAAGTCGAATACGGAGACCGTAAGCAAGTGCGTGGTCTGCGACGCATCGATGTTCTCGGCGAACAGGGCTTCTACTTTTACAAAGCACGAGGGCGGTTGTTTCTCCCTGAATTGCGGTAGCGACAGCGGAACGGCTGGTGCTTCCATGGCGTACTTCTTTTGTGAAAATTGTTCACAAAAATCGGGGTCCGGCTGCGTTTGGTCCGTGAAAAACGGGATCACCTCCAGGCTGCGTTTCCTTTGCGAATACGTTCGCAAAAGCGGGGTCACCAATGTAGGAATTGGTGTTCGTCGGCCGTCTTCTGTGAAGATGAGGTTCAGGCTGCACGTTGCTTCCATGAAAATCGTTCACGGATACGGGGTCACCAATTGTAGTGTAGGAATTGATGAGCTCCTGTACTCACGTCGTTGGGTCACCAATTGTAGGAATTCGGGTTGACCTCAGCAGGTATTGGACGAATGCCTACTAAATAATCGAGTTCGACTTCAGGAGAACAATAAATAAGTTCTTTAATGCAGGAAGCAGACGAAATACAGCAGATAAGTGAGATGGTTGCAGGAGCGCCGTAGAGTAGGTCTTTCCCCAGTGGGGACGCCACGAGGACAGGGTCCGCAGTCCTGTGGAGAGCGTGATGACGTCATCACGCTCAGTCGCAATTTCCCGCGCTTCGGGTGTCACGTGACCGCGTCGTGACATTAGCGCGTTCGCCCGCGCTTGGGGCGGTCACGTGACCCGCGCCGATATGTCGGCACGTTTACCCAGCACGGAGGCTGGCCGTTGAGGCCGAAGTCGCGGGAGCAGGAGCTGGAGGCCGAGCTGGGCCGGCGCTTGCTGCGGGAGCTCGCGTCGGCTGGCCGATGTTGTGGTAGGCCGGGCTGTGCCGGCAGCCGCCATGGAAGGCTGAGCCGGGCCCGTGGCCGGCGCGCGTGCGTCACGTTATGCGTGATGTCAGCGCGTTAGGTCGCCTCTTAAAGGGGCAACGGCCCAACAGGTAAGTTACATACAAACTAGTTAGGTTAAAGTGAATTATGTACATAGTTAGTAAGGGACAACCGGTGGTACCGCCACAGGGGGTTATTTTGGTGAAGGAGAAAACAGGCACTAAATGGGTACTATGCTAATACTGTTTGAAAGTCTGGTTTTAGCATGCAATTTTGGGGCTAATTTGAGGATTACCATGATTTAAACTTGCCTGGGAGGTGCTAAAAAACACACCTACTGGTTTAGCACTGAAGCGCTGATTGGAAGCAATTTTCCTGGAACAGTATATGTAGCCTCCTCGCACCCACTTCCACTAAAGGTGTGGAGTGCACTGGCTGACACAAAACAGAACATTTCAGGATGGCTCAGGGACCGAGGGAGAGGGCACACAGGTTCTCAGACATGGCACTGGAGGTCCTGGTGGAAGAGGGATGTCCTGTGCCCGCAAAGGGGGGGGGGGGGGGGTGGCGTGGGGAAGGGGCCACCTCGTCCTCCTGTCCCTCTCTCCTGCTGCTCTGCCTGGCCTCATTTCCTCCTCTAGACCAAGGGGAACCCCTAGCAGGGTGCCCATGACCAAGCACTCTCTTTCATAAAAACATAAGAGCAGGAGTAGGCCATATGGCCCCTCGAATCTGCTCCACCATTCAATAAGATCATGGCTGATCATTGACCTCAACTCTACTGTCCCGCCCGATCTCCATATCCCTTGATTCCCCTAGAGTCCAAAAATCTATCTATCTCACCCTTGAATATACTCAAAGACACAGCATGCACAGCTCTCTGGGGCAGAGAATTCCAAAGAGTCACAACCTTCTGAGTGAAGAAATTCCTCCTCATCTCGGTCTTAAATGGCCTACCCCTTATCCTGAGACTATGCCCCCTAGTTCTAGACACTCCAGCCAGGGGAAACAACCTCTCAGCATTTACCCTGTCAATCCCCTTCAGAATCTTGTAAGTCTCAATGAGATCCCCTCTCATTCTTCTAAACTCCAGAGTATCGGCTCACTCTGCACAATCTCTCATCATAGGACAGCCCTCTCATCCCAGGAATCAATCTAGTGAACCTTTGTTGCACTGCCTCCAAGGCAAGTATATCCGTCCTTAGATAAGGAGACCAGAACTGTGCACAGTACTCCAGGTGTGGTCTCACCAAGGCCCTGTACAATTGTAGCAAGACTTCCTTACTCTTATACTCCAACCCCCTTTCAATAAAGGCCAACATGCCATTTGCCTTCCTTATTGTTGGCTGTACCTGCAGGCTAGCTTTCTGTGTTTCTTGCACAAGGACACCCAAATCTCTCTCAACACCAACATTTGAAAGCTTCTCACCATTTAAAAAATATTGTTTTTCTATTCTTCCTACCAAAGTGAATAACCTCACATTTCCCTACGTTATACTCCATCTGCCACCTTACTGCCCACTCACTTAGCCTATCTATATCCCTTTGCAGACTCTGTGTTCTCCTCACAACTTACTGTCCCACTGAGCTTTGTATCATCAGTAAACGTGGATACATTACACTCGGTCCCTTCATCTAGGTCATTAATATAGATTGTAAATAGCTGAGGCCCCAACACTGATCCTTGCGGCACCCCACTAGTTACAGCCTGCCAACCTGAAAAAGATCCGCTTATCCCTACTCTCTGTTGTCTGTCCGTTAACCAATCCTCTATCCATGCTACTAAATTACCCCCAACCCCATGAGCCCTAATCTTGTGTAATAATATTTTATGTGGCACCTTATTGAATGCCTTTTGGAAATCCAAATATACTACATCCACTGGTTCCCCTTTATCTACCCTGCTAGTTACATCCTCAAAAAACGAATAAATTTGTCAAACATGATTTCCCTTTCATAAAACCATGTTGACTCTGCTAATCATGTTATGATTTTCTAAGTGACTTGATACCACTTCCTTAACAATGGATTCCAGTGTTTTCCCAACGACTCATGTCAGGCTAACTGGCCTGTAGTTCCCCGTTTTCTCTCTCCCTGCTTTCTTGAATAGCGGTGTTACATTTGTGACCTTCCAATCCGCTGGGACCTCAGAATCTAGGGAATTTTGGAAGATCAAAACCAATGCATCCACTATCTCTTCAGCCACCACTTTTAGAACCCTAGGATGTAGGCCATCATGTCGAGGGGACTTGTCAGCTTTTAGTCCCATAAGTTTCTCTAATACTTTTTCTCTACTTATATTAAGTTCCTCACCCTCATTAGACCCTTGGCTCCCCACCATTTCTGATATGCTTTTTGTGTCTTCTACTTTGAAGACAGATACAAAATATTTGTTTAACGTTTCTGGCATTTCCTTATTCCCCCATAATAGTTTCTCCTGCCTCAGCCTTTAAGGGACCAACGTTTACTTTTGCTACTCTATTCCTTTTTACATACTTGTAGAAACTCTTACAATCTGCTTTTATATTTCTTGCTAGTTTTTTCTCGTATTCTATTTTTTCCCCTTTTATCAATTTTTTTGTCAACCTTTGCTGGTTTCTGAAACTCTCCCAATTCTCAGGCTTACTATTATTCTTTGCAACATTATAACCTTCTTCTTTTAATCTAATGCTATTCTTAACTTCTTTAGTTAGCCACGGTTGGATCACTTTTCCTGTGGAGTTTTTGTTTCTCAAGGGAAAGTATTTTTGTTGAGAATTATGAAATGTTTCTTTAAATGTTAGCCACTGCTTATCTACCGCCATACCTTTTAATCTATTTTTCCAATCTACCTTAGCCAACTCGCCCCTCATACCTATGTAATTGGCTTTATTTAAGTTTCGAACTTAGGCAAGTCACTCTCAAAATTAAATCATATTATGATCACTCTGCCCCAGAGGATCCTTTACTATGAGATTGTTAATTAACCCTGTCTCATTACACAATACAAGATCTAAAATAGCCTATTCCCTGGTTGGTTCCATGACATATTGTTCGAGGAAACTGTCCCGAATGCAATTCTGAACTCGTCCTCCAGACTACCTTTGTCAATTTGATTTGTCCAGTCTATATGAAGATTAAAGTCCCCCAAGATTATTGCATTATCTTTGTTGCAAGCTCCTACTATTTCTTGATTAATATTCTGTCCAACGGTACAGCTACTGTTAAAGGGGCCTATATATTACTCCTACTTGTTATTCCTCATCTCCACCCATACTGATTCTACTTCCTGATCTTCCGAGCCGAGATCCTTTCTCGCTACTGTCCTTATGTCATCCTTTATTATCAGGGCTACTCCCCCTCCTTTTCCATTCTGCCTGTCTTTTCAAAACGTCAAGTATCCTGGAACATTTAGTTCCCATCCTTGGCCACCTTGCAACCATGTCTCTGTAATGGCTATTAGATCAAACCCATTTATCTCTATTTGTACCACTAGTTAGTCTATCTTGTTACGAATGCTTCGTGCATTCAGATAAAGAGCCTTTAATTTAATTATTTCACCATTATTCCCTGCTTTGACCTTATTCTCTGCTGCACAGCTACCATTAAACTCTCTGTCCCTTCCTGTCACACTCTGCTTATTTTTACCCAAATCGCTACACTGCTCTATGGCCTTGATCTTTCTCTTTCGATTTCTAAATTTCCCCTCACCTGACCACTCCCCCCACTTTTTTTCTTAGTTTAAAGCCCCATCTACAGCCCTAGTTATTCGATTCGCCAGGACGCTGGTCCCAGTCCGGTTTAAGTGGAGACCGTCACGACGCAACAGCTCCCTCGTTCCCCAGTGCCCCATGAATTGAAACCCCTTTTTCCCACACCACTCTTTGAGCCACGCATTTAACTCTCTGATCTGCTTGACCCTATGCCAATTTGCACGTGGCTCAGGTAGTAATCCAGAGATTATTACCCTTGTGGTTCTGCTTATTAATTTAGACCCTAGCTCCTCAAAGTCCCTCATCAGAACCTCATTCTTAGTTCTACCTAGATCATTGGTTCCTACATGGATCACGACAACTGGATCCTCCCCTTCCCACTCCAAGTTCTTCTTCAGCTGCGAGGAGATATTCTTAATCCTGTGCCCAGGCATGCAACACAGCCTTCGGGACTCTCTTTCACAGCTGCAGAGAACAGTATCTATCCCCCCGACGATACTGTCCCCCACCATATTCCTTCCTTCTCCCCCAACTTGGATGGCCCCCTGTACCACAGTGCCGTGGTCAGTTTGCCCATCCTCCCTGCAGTCCTTTTCCTCACCCATACAGGTAGGAAGTACCTCGTACCTGTTGGACAAGGTCCAGGGCTGAGGCTCCTCCATCACTACCTCCTGGTCCCCATACCTGCCTGACTTGCAGTCTCACCCTCCTGTCCCTGACACTGAGGAACTCGAAAGTACTACTTAACCTAAAGGGTGAGGCTGCCTCCTGGAACAAAGTGTCCAGGTAACTCTCCCCCTCCCTGATGCATCGCAATGTCTGCATCTCATACTCCAGCTCAACAATTCAGAGCCAAAGTTCCTCGAATTGCAGACACTTACTGCAGATGTGGCACTCGGGATTGCGAAGCTCTCCACAAACACCCACATGCTGCAGTTACATAGAAACATAGAAGATAGGAGCAGGAGTAGGCCATTCGGCCCCTCGAGCCTGTTCCGCTATTTAATGAGATCATGGCTGGTAATCCAAATTTAGTACCCGGTCCTTGCTTTCTCCCCATATCCCTTGAACCCTTTAGCTTTAAGAAATATAGCTAACTCCTTCTTGAATATATTTAATGAATTGGCCTCAACTGCCTTCTCTGGGTGAAGAAATTCCTCCTCATCTCAGTCCCTTATCCTTAGACTGTGACCCCTGGTTCTGGATTCCCCCTCCATCGGGAACATCCTTCCTGCATCTAGTCTGTCTAGTCCTGTTAGAATTTTATAAGTTTCAATGAGATCCCCTCTCATGCTTCTAAAATCTAGCTAATATAAGCCCAATCGACCCAATCTCTCTTCATACGTCATTCCTGCCATCCCAGGTATCAGTCTGGTGAATCTTCGCTGCACTCCCTCCATGGCAAGAACATCCTTCCTCAGATAAGGCGACCAAAACTGCACACAATACTCAAGGTGTGGTCTCACCAAGGCCCTGCACAACTGCAGCAAGACATCCTTGCTCCTGTACTCGAATCCTCGCGCTATGAAGGCCAACATACCATTTGCCTTCTTAACCGCCTGCTGCACCTGCATGCTTACCTTCAGCGACTGGTGCACAAGGACACCCAGGTCTCGTTGCACTTCCCCTTTTCCCCAATCTATTGCCGTTCATATAATAATCTGCCTTCCTGTTTTTGCCACCAAAGTGGATAACCTCACATTTATCCACATTATACTGCATCTGCCATGCATCTGCCCGATCACCCAACCTGTCCAAATCATACTGGAGTTTCTCTGCATCCTTCTCACAGCACACACGCCCACCCAGCTTTGTGTCATCTGCAAACTTGGAGATATTACATCTAGTTCCCTCGCCTAGATCATCATTTATATATATTGTGAATAACTGGGGTCCTAGCACTGATCCCTGCAGTACCCCACTTGTCACTGCCTTCCACTTGGAAAAAGACCCGTTTATTCCAAATCTTCGCTTCCTGTCTGCCAACCAGTTCTCTATCCAAATCAGTACCTTACCCCCAATCCCATGTGCTTTAACTTGGCACACTAATCTCTTAGGCGGGACCTTATCGAAAGCATTCTGAAAGTCCAAATACACCACATCCACTGGTTCTCCTTTATCTATTGTACCAGCTACATCCTCAAAAAATTCCAGTAGATTAGTCAAGCATGATTTACCTTTTGTAAATCCATGTTGACTTTGTCCGATCTGGTCATTGTTTTCCAAGTGCTCTGTTATTACATCTTTTATAAAGGACTCTAGCATTTTCCCCACTACCGATGTCAGGCTTACCGGTCTATAATTCCCCATTTTTTCTCTACCACCTTTTTTGAATAGTGGGGTTACATTAGCTACCCTCCAATCCATGGGAACTATTCCAGAGTCTATCGAATTTTGGAAGATGACCAGCAATGCATCTACTAATTCTAGGGCCATTTCGTTAAGTGCCCTAGGATGTAGATTATCAGGCCCTGGGGATTTATCGGCCTTCAATCCAGTCAATTTCCCTAACACCATTTCCCTACAAATACTGATTTCATTCAGTTCCTCCCTCTCATTAGACCCTATGTTTCCCGACATCTCTGGGAGTTTATTTGTGACCTCCTTTGTGAAGACAGAACCAAAGTATGTATTTAATTGGTCAGCCATTTCTTTGTTCCCCATTATAAATTCCCCTGATTCTGACTGCAAGGGACCTACGCTTGACTTCACCTATCTTTTTCTCTTCATATTGATCTACAGAAGCTTTTACAGTCAGTTTTTATGTTCCCAGCAAGCTTACTCTCACTCTATTTCCCCCCTCTTAATTAATCCCTTTGTCCTCCTTTGCTGAATCCTAAACTATTCCCAATCCTCAGGTTTGCTGCTTTTTCTGGCCAGTTTATATGTCCTCTCCTTGGATCTTATGCTATCCCTAATTTCCCTTGTTAGCCACGGTTGAGTCACCTTTTTTGTTTTATTTTTATGTCAAACAGGGATGAACAAATTCTGTAGTTCAACACACCACCTGCCCTGCCATCTCTAATCTTGTTTTATTTATTAATTAATTAGTTAAAGATTTTATTCAATCGATATTTTAGGTTTATTGTTTGATTATTTTATTTAGTTTAAGTTATTAATTTAATAAGTACTAGCAAGTTACAGTTTCTCAGCTCTTAATTTAACCCTCTTCCCAAACTTAGAGAACAAAAAGGAGCTGTAATACTCACCAACCAATCACCTACCTGCTCTCCTGTGACGTCACTCTTTGTTGTTGTTTTTGAATCGGAGCCTCGCGCTGCCGCTGCTTTAATTCAGCTCCGCTCTCGGGCCGCTCTTTATGCTCTCACAGCTGCTTTAATTCAGCTCCACTATCGGACTGCTCATTATTCTCACGCTACTGCTTTAATTCAGCTCCGCTCTCGGGCCGCTCATTATCCTCACGCTACTGCTTTAATTCAGCTCCGCTCTCGGGCCGCTCATTATCCTCTCGCCACTGCTTTAATTCAGCTCCGCTCTCGGGCCGCTCATTATCCTCACGCTACTGCTTTAATTCAGCTCCGCTCTCGGGCCGCTCATTATCCTCACGCTACTGCTTTAATTCAGCTCCGCTCTCGGGCCGCTCATTATCCTCTCGCCACTGCTTTAATTCAGCTCCGCTCTCGGGCCGCTCTTTTCGCCTGGCGACTCCTGTAAGGTGTCCAATAAGGTAGAGTAGCACAGCACTCACTCTCTTCAGATGAAATCCTCGGAATAAATGTTAATAAGAGTGTTGAAGTCTTTACAAAGTGTCTCAGAAAGTCTCCCGCTGTGTCTCAAAAGTCCTCTTCAAACCTCCAGCCGCAAGTGAACAGTGAAAGCTGAGCATAGCTTTAAGTAGCGCTTGAAATCCTCAGGAATGACTTGTTTACTCCTGTTCTGCTGGTCGCTGTTAGGAGAGATCATTAATTGAAGCGCTAGCCACCAAAATGCCATGCAGCCTCTTATGAGCGCTAGCAGGCAATTTAATTGTCAATCAGACTCTTAACGATCCTCTATGTGGTCGTTCCCATCATGCGCTTCAACTCCTTTACCAAGATGGCGTCTTGCACTCAAGGCAGGCTAAACCAACGTTGCAGCTCAAGGCCCCATCTTGGCCACCTTAGAGGTTCTTTACCTCCTAAAGTATCTGGGAAAAATCACCCCCATTATGATGACATCTTTAAAAGGAACACATTGGAAGAAGCACATTAAACAAAGAGAATCAAAACATACCGGTAATGAGAGATTCATCTGCCATGGAAGTGCCTTCTATTACTTTTCCATCCACAGGGAACTTGCCACCAGGGACCACCTTTATAATGTCACCCCTTTGGACAAGATCCACAGCTACCTGCTCCTCACTGAAAGAAACAAAATCAAAGACAATATTTAGATTTGTGTATTTCAGATTGCAAAATATTCAGAAAGCTGCATTTTCTGTTATAAACATCGTCATCCTCCACATCCGTTAACAAATGTTAGCAATGTAAAGGCTGATGTAACCCACCATTAGAGAAAACCTCCTGCTGGTTTCAGAAGTCACTAAAATATCAGAAATGCTTCCTAGATTCCAACAACTGTGGCATGTAAGATATATTGAATCATAATTTTTTATTTTTTTTTATTTTTTATATAGTGCCTTTCATGTCCTGAGGTCATGGAACTAACCTTGCGATAAATCTGGGGTCAGCTAACTTGAATATACAGAAGCATGCAGGCTATCTAAAACTGGCCAAGTGACTGGGGTTAAGCCTCAAATGGGTGCTAGATGGCTGGTCCGACACAATGTAGCACTAACTGTCCTCACTGGTGGCACAATGAATATCTGCATCCGTTGGCCCGACACCTCGAGACCAGTCAGTGCATCCAAAGTGGATACATTGATCAGTGGCCTTCAGACCTTGGGGGACTGTTTGGAGAGAACATTGGAAACCATCTTTAGAGCTTTGGAATGGCACTTCTCAAGATCTGCAGGATCTAACTGACACCATCAGGTCTACCCTCCCAACAATCAGTGGGCACTCAGATCCAGGACCCAGTGTAAGTTGAATGACTAGAATCCACTTTCATATTGCCATCATCATTCCACATCAGAGTTCGTGACTTTTCCAGCCAACATGCCGCCCCCACCCCCACCCCCCACACAGATGCCTGCTCATGTAGGTGGTAGCATACAGGACCAGGCTGCCCACACACCTGCAATAGGAGAGATGAGGGCCACTTCAGTCCAAAGAGGCTGAAGATAATGTAGCACAGTTAAACACCACTTTGCCCCTATTCTCAGCACCAGGATAGGTTTAAAACTAGTACAGAGAGGCACCAGAAGAAGGGGTGCTGCTAAAAGGCACCTATTGTAAATATATAGTTGCATAGTAAAACCACTTTGTGATATGAAGCCCAGTGTTCTAAGGTATGTCTACACTTTGTTTTGCACTTGCCTGGTTCCATTCTTATCTATCTAATCGTAGCCAGAAAGTCATCTGCAACGGCTTCCCTTCCCACTCCTGCATCGTTAACTCTGGTGTCCCCCAAGGATCTATCCTTGGCCCCCTCCAATTTCTCATCTACATGCTGCCCCTTGGCGACATCATCTGAAAACACACCGTCAGTTTCCACATGTACGCTGACGACACCCAGCTCTACCTCAGCACCACTTCTCTCGCCCCCTCCACAGTCTCTAAATTGACACACTGCTTGTCCGACAGCCAGTACTGGATGAGCAGAAATTTTCTCCAATTAAATATTGGGAAGACCAAAGCTGTTGTCTTCGGGCCCCACCACAAACTCTGTTCCCTAGTCACTGACCCCATCCCTCTCCCTAGCATCTGTCTGAGGCTGAACCACACTGTTCGCAACCTTGGTGTCATATTTGACCCTGAAATGAGCTTCCGACCACATATCCGTGGCATAACTAAGACCGCCTATTTCCACGTTCATAACATTGCCGGTCTCCGCCCTTGCCTCAGCTCATCTGCTGCTGAAACCCTCATCCATGCCTTTGTTACCTCTAGACTTGACTATTCCAACGCACTCCTGGCTGGCCTCCCACATTCTACCCTACGTAAACATGAGGTCATCCCAAAACTCGGCTGCCCGTGTCCTAACTCGCACCAAGTCCCGTTCACCCATCACCCCTGTGCTCGCTGACCTACATTGGCTCCTGGTTAAGCAACGCCTTGATTTCAAAATTCTCATCCTTGTTTTCAAACCCCTCCATGGCCTCACCCCTCCTTTTCTCTGTAATCTCCTTCAGCCCAACACCGCCCCCCCCCAAAGCCCCGATATATCTGCGCTCCTCAAATTCTGCCCTCTTGAGCATCCCTGATTATAATCACTCAACCATTGGTGACCGTACCTTCAGCTGCCTAGGCCCTAAGCTCTGGAATTCCCTCCCTAAACCTCTCCGCCTCTCTTTCCTCCATTAAGACGCTCCTTAAAACATACCTTTGACCAAGCTTTTGGTCATCTGCCCTAACTTATGTGGCTCGGGTGTCAATTTTTTGTCTTATAACACTCCTGCGAAACGCCTTGGGACGTTTTACTACATTAAAGGCGCTATATAAATACAAGTTGTTGTTGTTCAAGAGGATGCTTGGTGCCAGTTTTTTTTTTTTTTTTTAATAAAAGGGGCATGCAGTTCCTTCTATGTCTCCTTCGTGAACCGTTGCCTCCTTAAGCAAGTCTCATCGATATAATCTCGAGGGAATAGTGTGATCTGTAGACTCATGTGGAAGGGCATGTTGGTAGTCTTCTCCTTTGGTGTAGCCTTATCCTGCGTGCCTCTGTCATTTCCTCTTCCACTTGCTCCTGTTCAGCCTCCATTGTAATGACATATATGGGAATGGCTCCATAGCTAAAGGGCAGAATGAGAGAAATTTCCCTGCCTGAAACTACTGAAAGGCAGTTTGCAGAAACCTCCCTTACCAGCACAGCTTAAAAAAGATATTTTTCCTATTGCTTCAGTCAAAAGCTGACACTTCAGACCAAAGGCTATGAACTCAACCACTTTCCCCTTTGGACAAGTCATGCAGGTATTTTAAATGGCTTAAGTTAAGTCAGGTGCTATTTGTAATGTATGTACCTTTAAGGGGGAGAACTACTTTTTACAGCTCATGTATACTGTAGTACCGGCAGTGACCACACCTGTATATAACGTTGAGTAGTAATCTGTACAGTTCAGTTGCAGTCTGAGCCACGTTGAGTAAACACCGTTTATACCGTTCTCCGCAGTCTGTGTCTGATTATACACGGACATAACAGTGGTGACGAGGCAGATTCGAACCTACCTGCAACTCTGCATCACCTCCCAGGGATTCGCTCCTGGAGAACAGTGGAAGAAGGTCGAGTCCAGAAGCACGGGCGTCGACCACGGGCAACCGCCCAGTCATCCAGCGGAGATTTGAGCATCGCAGGGGAGGCTGTCGAGAGCCAGGCTTGGCTTTCCAGTCACGGTGGTCCAGCGAAACGGGCTGGCAACAGGTACTGCGCAGACCCTTCCCGGACAGCGGCGGGCTAGAGCCCGACCGAGCGGCACAGAAAAAGGCCGAGCAGCGTCGATGGGGGGGGGGGGGGGGGGGAAAAGAGAGGGCAGAGCGCACAGGGCGCAGCCGGTGTTCAGGACCGGGCGGCGTCAATGGGGGAGAGAGACGAGAGAGAGCAGAGCGCAGCCGGTTTTCAAGGGCCGAGCAGCGTCAACGGGGGAAGAGAGGCGCGCAGGAAAACGTGAGGCGCTGCCATTGCCACGAGGACCGCAGAGAGCGAAACCCACAGGGCGTCGCCATTTGCCACGAGGACCGCCGAGAGCGGCGTTGGCAGCAGCGCGGGAAACGCCATTTTAAGCCGCAGCGGGGAAGAAAGGAAAGCGCGGGAGACGCCATTTTAAGCCAGTCTAACCACACCCAAAAATGCCGAAGAGTGGCAGTATCACAGCATCGACAATGAAGTCGAAGATTGGACGACATATGTCGAACGCATAGAAGTATACTGCAAGGCGAATGAAGTGCCAGATGACAAGAAAGCGCTGGTATTGTTGAATTCAATGGGTGCAAAAACGTATGGCTTACTACGAAACCTAGTAACCCCAGAAAAGCCAGTAGAAAAGGATTTTGAAAATATATAGTGTCAATCCTACAGGACCACTTAAACCCCACACCGCTGCTGATAGCAGAAAGATTTAAGTTTCACAAAAGGAACCAGCATAAAGATGAAAGTAATGCTGAGTATTCAACAGAACTGCGCAAGCTATCGAAACACTGCCAGTTTGGAACGGGACTAGCAGATACTTTAAGGGACAAGTTTGTGTGTGGGCTTCAAAGTGAAGGAACCCAGAAATGGCTTCTATCAGAAAAGGACCTTACGCTGGAAAAGGCTTTCAGCATTGCGGTATCATATGAAGCAGCAGCACGGGGCGCTGCAGAAATACAACAGAGACCGCAAGAATATGGCACAAACGAAATGTCATATGGAACAGAGAAGCGCTATCGCTGTGGCACAACAACACACGACCAGAATGATTGCTGGTTCAAAGACAAAGTCTGCAGACAGTGTGGAAAAGTAGGACACATAGCACGAGTCTGCAGGTCGGGAAAGCAAACCAGCAATAAGAAACTGACCAAAGGAAAGTACAAGGAGGTACAGAAGATAACGGAGAATAGTTCAGATGAACAAAAGAGTGATAACGACTCCGAAAGCAGGGAACTGAGTTGTCTGAAACTACATAATGTGATCACAAGAGAGGATCACCGAACCATTTGGGTCACTCTCAAGATAGCAGGAGTCCAGGTAAAGATGGAATTGGACACCGGATCAGCCCTAACAGTCATAAACCGACGGGACTACGAGCAGCTATTCTCACACATACCCTTGAGAGACACAAAAATTATTTTGAAGACGTACACGGGGCAAAAAGTCTACCCCAAAGGAAAAATAAGGGTGACTGTTATATAGAACTGTAAGGAAACAGCAAAACTAGACCTGTATGTATTGCAAGATGGAGGACCACCATTACCGGGACGTGAATGGATCCGGAAAATACAATTGGATTGGCATTCCATACAGGCACTGACTGTGGCTGACAAAAAGGATGACGACGTCACACCTGGGTGACTGTCAAAGATCCTAACTGACGCGAAAGAAGTGTTCCAGCAAGGACTCGGAACACTAAAAGGCATGACAGTGCCGATTAAAATTGAAGAAAACACAAGTCCAAAATTTTTTTAAGGCCAGACCGCTACCTTATGCGATTCACCCAGCCGTCGAAGCAGAGCTGGAGAGTCTGGAACGTTCAGGTGTACTGTCCAAGGTAGACTGGAGCGAGTGGGCTACACCCATCGTCCCAGTGATGAAAAAGTCGTTGAGCAGCGCGCCTGGGGAACCAAGGAAGGTTCACATCTGTGGGGACTTTAAGGTAACAGTGAACCCGGTCCTTCACACCGTACAATATCCACTTCCGCGGATTGAAGATATTTTCGCCTCACTATCTGGAGGGAAACGCTTCACTAAGATTGATCTGGCCCAGGCGTATCTGCAAATGGAGGTAGAAAAAGCATCAAAGAAATACCTCACAATCAACACCCATAAAGGTCTCTACCAATACAACCGGCTGGTATTCGGGGTAGCATCAGCTCCGGCTATTTGGCAGAGGGTGATGGAACAAGTCCTGCAAGGGATCCCAGGGACCCAGTGTTATTTGGACGACATCCTGGTCACGGGTGAAAATGACAGTGATCACCTTGCCAACCTGGAGCAGGTGCTCACTAGATTGCAGGAATATGGGCTCCGAGCTAACCGCCCCAAATGCGAGTTTTTTAGAAAACAGATCTCGTATTGTGGCCACGTTATCGATAAAGAGGGGTTACATAAGTCCCCAGAGAAGATTGAGGCTGTAGTCAAGGCTCCAGCACCGGAAACTGTGTCACAACTGCGGTCGTTCTTCAAGCTGGTAAACTACTACCATAAAGTTCTTGCCAAATTTGTCTACAATACTACACCCACTGAACACCCTACTGCAAACTGGGGTGCCATGGAAGTGGAGTGACGAATGTAGACGAGCTTTCCAGAAGAGCAAAACACTAATCACATCGAAAGAGGTATTGGCCCATTACAACCCAGCATTACCAATTCGGTTGGCATGTGATGTGTCACCCTACGGCATTGGAGCGGTGCTGTCGCACAAATTCTCGGATGGCTCAGAGAGGCCAATAGCCTTTGCGTCACGATCACTAACCTCAGCCGAGCGTAACTACGCCCAGATTGACAGGGAGGCCCTCAGCCTAGTGTGGGGAGTGAAAAAGTTCAATCACTATCTGCACGGGCAGAAATTCACCTTGCTGACTGATCACCAGCCTCTTGTCTCCATTTTTAATCCAAAGAAGGGCGTTCCAGTGATGACTGCGCAACGACTACAAAGATGGTCACTTTTTCTAGGGGCGCACCACTATGAGATTGAATACAAGGGCACGAAACAGCATGGAAATGCTGATGGGCTATCACGCCTGCCACTGCCTACTGTGGAGGAAGCACCAGCAGTGGATCCTGTCAAAATATTCCATTCGACTATAGTTGAATACCTACCGGTAACTAACGCGTGTATCGAAAAGGAAACCCGAAATGACCCGACACTGTCTCAGGTATATGATTTGACGGCGAAGGGATGGCCAGCACATGGCGACTCACTGTTGCCAGCATTCTCGACAAGGAGAGAACAGCTGTCAGTGTGCCGGGAGACCTTGATGTGTGGATCCCGAGTGGTAATTCCACCCAAGTTAAGGGATAGAGTGCTCAATGAGCTTCACGAGGGTCATCTGGGAGGGGCAAAAATGAAAAGCCTAGCCAGGGCTTGTGTGGTGGCCGGGAATCGATAAACAAATCGAGGACCTGACCAAGAGCTGCTCAAGATGCCAGAAAGTCCAAAATGCACCACCACAGGCTCCTCTACACCCATGGGAGTGGCCCTCATCTCCATGGCAACGGGTGCATATTGATTTTGCTGGTCCATTCATGGACTCAATGTTTTTAATAGCCGTGGATGCGCACTCGAAATGGCCTGAGGTCATCAAAATGTCCTCCACCACCACGGAGAAAACTATTGCAGTCCTACGAACCATTTTTGCCAGGAATGGCTTGCCAGAACAAATTTGCTCCGACAACGGACCACAGTTTGTGTCCGAAGAGTTCCGGAGGTTCTTGAAAAAGAATGGGGTAAGGCATTACACATCCGCCCCGTATCATCCAGCCACAAATGGATTGGCTGAGAGGTTCGTACAAACCTTTAAGAAGGCAATAAAGGCTATGTACAATGACAACATTCCGCTGCAGCACAAGGTGGACAATTTCCTGTTCGCCTACCGGAATGCGACACATGCAGTCACCAACCAGGCCCCAGCCATGATGTTCTTTAACCGAAGGTTAAGATCTCGCCTGGATTTACTCAGACCAAACGTACGAAGAGATGTTGAGAGTAAGCAATTCCAGCACATCCATGAGAAGCCAACAAGGAGCTTCAATGTAGGGCAACCAGTCTTGGCCCGCGACTACCGAACAGAAAAATGGCAGCCAGGAACGATATGCACACGGCAGGGCCCACTAATGTACACAGTGGACGTTGGGGAGAGCATTGTGAGACGCCATGCTGACCAGATCCTAGAGTCACAGGAACAAGTCAACCCCATGCCTCGCCCATACGTACCTGGTGATGAACCCGACGTACAGGTAGCATCTACCCCAGAAACAGTAGCATCGGAAGCTGATGAACCAACCGACGACAGGGGGCCAGAATCGCCTCCGCACCAAGAGCGAGATACTCGGGAAAGGCGCTATCCAGAAAGGATCAGGAAGCCTCCCCAAAGACTGAATTAATAAATAGACTATTTTCAGCTAATGTTGCATGTTAAAAATGTTGATTGTAATTAGTTTGACATTTAATTGTTAAATGAGTGTTATGGTACTGTTAATCTAAAAGGGGAGGAATTGTAGTATGTACCTTTAAGGGGGAAGAACTACATTTTACAGCTCATGTATACTGTAGTACCGGTAGTGACCACACCTGTATATAACGTTGAGTAGTAATCTGTACAGTTCAGTTGCAGTCTGAGCCACGTTGAGTAAACACCGTTTATACCGTTCTCCGCAGTCTGTGTCTGATTATACACGGACATAACACTATTCCGGTGTAAATGGAGGAATTTCTGGGTCAGCAGCTTTTGCCCTCATTCCTGTTATTTCCATAAATGCACTACTTTGAGACGGGCACATCTTCTGCTAACACCTGGGTCCACTGGAATTTAGCGTGTATTGTAAAATGGAAACAACTGTGGCATTTCTGACTTACACTTCAAATTCCAGATACTACGCTAAAACTATACCACTTTTGCACCTCCGCCAAAAAAAAAAAAACCACAGTATTTCAGGCCCATATAGCTTACTAGTTACTGCAGTGAAATGCCATGAATATGAATGCGCAGAAAAAAAATTCCATGACACACTCAATGCATAGTATTCCTTAATAATCTGGTGAAAATGATGTGAAGGTCCATCATTTTTTTTCCGGTCTTGAGAATAGCCAGGGTCCAGAGATCAAAACAGTTCTGACGAAGGGTCATCGACCTGAAACGTTAACTCTGTTTCTCTTGCCATAGATGCTGCCTGACCTGCTGAGTATTTCCAACATTTTGTTTTTATTTCAGATTTCCAGCATCTGCAGCATTTTGCTTTTGTCCACAGAGATCAAAGATTGATATGCTGAAATTCGTCATTTGAAATGTTTTGCATTCTTCTATCCAAAACACCTTTACCACAAAGCAAGGACCAAGGCAAGACACTGAAGCTACACACTAAACCTGGAGGATGGAATCAATCATAGGAGTAACCATACTTGACCAACCTACAATAGGAAAAAGCTAGCCTGTTTGTTTGTTTCCCCAACTCAGCGATTTCATCACTCCAGCTGTTGTATACTAACATATTTGCCCCATATTTTGTGTAAATCCAGGTTTAAACAGTAAAAAAGTGATTGCCACATGAACCAGCAGTACAGACATGCTGTATGTTGTGAATAGAAACAGTTGATTTATGATAAAACATTGTGTTTCATTATCTAGTCGACCTGTGTGCTAATAAAGCTGTTAGTTATGCTTCCTTTAGGGAGGAAGATAGGTTAATCAGGACGCTTGGTTTCCACTGAGGTGTTCTAATTAAGCGGCTTTCACTGTAATGGACGAAAAGTTAATGATATTGAAAGATGAACATTATGTGTGAAAAGCTTTAGGAAAGGTCCTGAAAGTGTCAGGTATCTTCTCAGCATGATTTGTATCATTTCATTCTTGTGTGTGTGAGGAGGTGGAACATATGGATCTTTGCTCCATGCAACAGGGCATCTTGGACTATCACTGCTTGGTGCAGGTGGGCTAGTTTAGCTTTGCGCATAATACTCAGATTAACAAGAGATGCATGCTGGTTGCGTTATTGTTTTTGATGCATCAGCTTCTACTGAAACCCTGAATTCTCTGCAATCAAAATGAACTGCAGCAAGTAGGCACAAGACATCAAGTGAGGGCTACAATAGTGATGCACCCTGCAGTCAAATAACCTGCCAATGTGTCAGCTGTGGCTCAGTGGTTAGCACACTCGTCTCTGAGTCAGAAGGTCGTGGGTTCAAGTCCCACTCCAGGGACATGAGCACATAAAGCTAGGCTGACACTCCCCAGTGCAGTACTGAGGGAGTGCTGCACTGTCGGAGGTGCCGTCTTTTGGATGAGACGTTAAACCGAGGTCCCGTCTGCCCTCTCAGGTGGACGTAAAAGATCCCATGGCACTATTTCGAAGGAGTTATCCCTGGTGTCATGGCCAATATTTATCCCTCAACCAACATAAGAAAAACAGATCATCTGGTCATTATCACATTGCTGTTTGTTGGAGCATGCTGAGCGCAAATTGGCTGCTGCGTTTCCCACATTACAACAGTGACTACACTTCAAAAGTACTTTATTGACTGTAAAGCGCTTTGAGACTCGTGAAAGGCGCTATATAAATGCAAGTCTTTCTTTCTCTCAATACGTAGTGTCTGAGCTCACATGAGTAATAATGGGTGAGGTAGTAGATAGCTAGCATTGGTCATGGAACTGTACTCAGCAAGGAGTCAGCACCTTTAGGACGGGGAGGAAGAAAAGAACATTGGAGAAGACGGACGAGAGAAAAGAGGGAATACTCAATTCAAATTATTTACATAAATGTTGTTTCAAAATAATATTCACTTTTTTAATGCTCAAAAATTCATTTTTTTTTTAGAACTCCAGTCTCCAATCATATTTTAAGAATTTTTTTGCAATTAAAAGAATCTCCATTTTAGGTAGGGCGGTGTTATGTTGTGTGCAGCCTTTTTGCTTTCATTTGAAATTTGGTACATGTGATGCATCTTTTTATTAAAGGTCTTCCTCTAATTTACTGTACATATCATGGAAGTTACTGTGAACAGCCTGCCATTTAGCCTATTTAATGGAGCCAGTAGTGTAATAGTTGATGGCTATTGTCACCTTAACGGCACTTGCCAACATAAAAGGTCATACATAAAACATTCATACATTTTGTATTTGTGAGCATGTTTTATTCAGAAGTTATTTGCTGAATCCACATAGCCTTGGGCATCTACAGTAGGTTAAAGAAAAGATGGGGGCCTCTATTTTGAATTCCCTTCTCCCTCTCCTAACTCATGTAGCTGTTTCTGTATGACTGATTTCAGTTAAGAAAAAAACACTTTGGTTACATTTTTATGCTCCTCAGGCAATATGAAAATCAACTTTCATGTTTCACAAAATACCATCCAAAATCAACAGTGGAAATTGCAGCTGCATCAGATGTTTCAATTTCATAGAGGAGATTAATATGGCTCTTAAAAACGTTAGCAGTTCACGTAACTGCCATTCATTCAAGCAGAGCAAAGAAACTGAACTAAATTATGGCAATTCCACACTGATGCTGAACCTATCCAAAAGATTAACACCAAAATAGAAATCCTAGACCATCATGAGTGCTATCCACAGTCCACTGTCCAACACCAGTAAATGTAACCTCATGAGGCCACGACAAGAAGAACAATGTCTGTTCCCAAGCTGCCAAGAAGTTTGAAGCATTAAAGATACCAGTAATTTTTCTCTTTTATTTTCTCTTCTGGATCAACTTCAGTAAGATCAACTCTCACTTAAGAGCAGCCTGTGCGTCCTTCTACAACACTGTCATGACATTTTATTTTATTTCTCTGGAGTAGGTACCTTCTCCGGGAGAATGGGTCAACACTTTGGTTGGAGGAAATAAACAAACAGTGATTTCACTGCCCTGTCAGATACAAAATATGGTCCCATAATTTGAATCCATGGATGTTCAAAGTTCCTTACTTATCTCGTAATATGACAAACTCAGTTAGATCATCCACAAAAATGGCCTTTATGGTGACAAAGCGAGTCAAAGTTGCTTTACACAAAGTGAATTGATAAAATCAAAGTAGACATTAGGTGTAACAGAATACATTCAGTAGTTTGAAATGTTTTACTGTATAGAAATTTCAATTAAGATCAATTTTTATTTTGGAAAATAGGTATTTACATTAGAAATGCCTGAAGGGTTACAAGTATAGGGAAGCATTCAACAGTGCAGTATGTTGGCGCAGCATGGATTGGTAGGTCTCTGATATGAAGCATATTACTGGGGAAGGTGTTAAATGGAGGCAAGCCTCTTCCTTGTCTTTTGTAAGGGGATGTGAGGGAACTTGTATACAATTGCAGCACAGGTCAGCATGTACCATTCTTGTGCAGCTCCTAGAGTCTGCTTACAGAATGAGATGGGCAGAGGTCTTAGAGCAAGTTGGCTAACATCTGTACAAGAAAATGGTATGTGATGGGGAGAAACATAGAAGATAGGAGCAGGAGTAGGCCATTCGGCCCTTCGAGCCTGCTCCGCCATTCAACGAGATCATGGCTGATCATCCAAACCCTAGCACCCGGTCCCTACACCGACAGCCATCCCACCCAAGCCCTATCCCCGTAACCCCACGTATTTAATCCCCCCTAACACTAAGGGTCAAATTTTTATCATGGCCAATCAACCTAACCCGCACATCTTTGGACTGTGGGAGGAAACCGGAGCACCCGGAGAAAACCCACGCAAACACGAGGCCACAAAGATGAGTAAAAGTGAAAAACAAAACAAAATTAATGCAATTATATAAACATACTAGGTTGTAGCATTTAGCTAAATTAAATTTCATTCAAAATATTTACTGGCGCTCTTTACAACAGGTTCAATTCAATTTGAAAATTTACCCTAGTATGGAGTTGTCTGTTCCCAGTGTTACCACTATAGCCTCTGCAGCCTGAAGGGATAACAGCTTAGCCAGTGCTTCTGATGTCTTACTCTACAACAAAAAGGAGTGCAAAAATAATTAGGAAGTGTGGTATTCCCATTAAAAAAATTCCCATCCCTTTGCAATGTCTTCCCCCTTGCCCCTCCCCTTATCTTTCCCATTATATTCCCTCCCCACTTCCTTTCCTCCCTGATATGCATTCCCCACCCTTTGGTATCTACTTGTCCACTTCCCCAAGCCTAACCGAGTCTGGCAGCTAACGCACTAGACAGTAGCCACTTATTTCCGTGTGCGCCCAGTACCATTGGCCAAGATTATCGTCTCTCTACGCTGGAGATGGAACTCCTGTTCCCCTGAGAGTTCCCAACACCAGTGTGCAGAAGCTGCAATACAGCCTGAGAATGCCGGTATTACACAAAGACACAAAGTAGAGGAGTGGGGTGTTGGTGGGGGTGGGGGGGGGGGGCTACAGAGGAGGTCTAATTTGCACTAATTTGTTCCAGCTGACACCGATATGATGATTGGGTTCCCAAAAAGCTGACCGTCAGCATGAAACACTGGCAGTTGGCATATATGCTAGTGGGTAAAGGCATCGCCTGTAGTAGCCATAGAAACCGGAGTGTCCCAGGTTCTCCCACTGTCTGTGATGAATAAACTAATCTAAGTTAAGCCAGCAGTGGGGGTACTAGAACTGGACTCATGCTTTTGAATTAGGGAAGAGGAAAAATCAGCCAATGTTCACACTTCGTATTACGACTTGATAACCCATGTTGGAAAGTGCAGATGTGTGAACAGGGAATGAGAACATTCTGGCTGTGATGACTTCCAAAGTCCAATACCTTACTAATGTTTACTGTCTAGATCATACATACTTAAGAATGGCCATTTTGATATCCCAAAGACTAACAACCAGCAACAATGAAACTATATCTTCTGCAAGTGTTAGCACCTTCAGGAGAGAAAGGGAGAAAAATTGGGAACTAAAATAACTTTACAGGTAATAGCATTGAACATTCAGTCCAAGTCTTACATGTTCAGTAAAAAGTATGGAACATTTTCACAGATGGAAAATGACTTTACCTGATAAACTATGTAAGTGAATTATTACCTTAGCTACATTTTCCAGCCATCTCCCCAAGGCAATGAAGACAAACAGCATTGGTGGAGTATCGAAGAACGTCAGTGGACTTTGTTCTGCCTTTTCAGCAATGGCCACAATCAGTATCACGCAGGAGTACAAATACGCAATGGTAGTAGCCAGAACGATGAGTACATCCATATTGGCAGTTTTGTGCTTAAGAGACTTGTAGGCTTGAACGTAAAAGTACCAACCTCCGATAAACTTTAAAAAATACATAATAATTAGTAGCTCTACTTCAATGAAATATGTACAGACAGTAAAGCGAATATTCCACTTTCTAGAACATTTTATTCTCATACCACTTGTCAGAAATTCAATTCGCACTGACATATTAGGGTTTTCTGCTGCACAATTTACTTTTTCATATATAAAAGAATTCTCACACAAGCACTCAAGGATAAAGCCTCAGTTGGGCTTTCACTTGAAGTGTTTCTTTGAAGCAAGTAGATTTCTTTGCTAGAATGGCATCTTTTTAAAGCACTATTTAATTGGAGGTTTCAATAACTTGTGAAAGGGCCCAATATTAGTGTAATTAATTTTAATCAGCAGAAAATGGCGACCATTGCAAATCAGGGTTGCTGACCTCCACACCAGATTCTCTGGTCCAGCGACCTATCGAGTAAAGCTCAGTCTCGCATGAGAAAAATTTACCCTATAGATTACTGTGATCACTAAGTAAATCAAACATTTCACTAGTCACGGTGATTTACAAACTTTGATTTGTTAATCACTGGGAATGTGCAAATCTTGATGCCCACTCTACTAAAGTACACTGGATAGATCTTATAAAACAAATCCTGCATTTCCTATATAAGAACTGCAGAAAATAGGTCATTTTCTTGTTTTTTTCAAAAGGTCCAGGAAAGATTATTTCACTTTTAAAGACACCATAGTGACGCATATAAATACTGAAGCACTGTGATCTGCAAAGACCAATAAAGGTGTATTTCATTTCTCTAATATTTTTCTAGGTTGAACTTTATCTGCCATCTGTCAGTCTATCTGTGCCCTCCTGCACAATCAAAAGATGATAAGAAATAGGAGCTGCAGTAGGCCATTTGGCCCTTCGAGCCTGCTCTGCCAATCAACAAGACCATGGCTGATCTTCTACTTCAACTCACATATCCCTTAATTCACAAAAATGTATCGACCTCTGTCTTGAATATACTCAACGACTAAGCATTCACAGCTCTCTGGGGTAGAGAATTCCAAAGATTCACAACCCTTTGAGTGAAGAGATCTCTCCTTATCTCAGTCCTAAATGGCCGACCCCTTATTCTGTGACTGTGACCCCGTGTTCTAGGTTCCCCAGCCAGGGAAAACATTTTCTTAGGATTAACCCTGTCAAGCCCCTTAAGAATTTTATATGTTTCAATTAGATCACCTCTCATTCTTCTAAATTCTGGGGAATATAGGCCTAGTCTACTCAATCTCTCTTCATACGGCAATCCCCTCATCCCAGGAACCAGTCTAGTGAATCCTTGTCACGATTTACCATACCCCTCAATTTGGTCACATTAACAAATGTTAATATTATTCCATCAACTCCCAAGTGCAGATCATTTATTCATAAAGTAAAGTAAAGATAGTCAGTTCATCGCATCTTTCCAGTCTGAGAAACTTCTTTTATTTCTATCTTTTTCTTTCTGCCCTCCTACCATCTCTCTAGCCATGTGGCTCCATTCACCTTAATCCCATATGACATTATCTTCGTCATAGTTTCTTATATACAGGAAACTCTTTTTTTATCCGGCACCGACGGGACCAGCGCGGTGCCGGTTTATCAAAAAGTCTGGATTACAGAGAGTTGTAGTTAAAAGGTACGAGAGCTCCGTAAACAGCAACAAATCCAGGCTTCCCTGTTGCTTAGCAACAGCTGCAGGAACCCCAGCCACAGACCAAGCATCCCTGTTGCTTGGCAACAAGTGCAGAAACCCCCGATTACACAGCCACAGATCCAGGAACGGCCACTAATATGAAGAAAAACTTAACTGAACCTACTCCTGAATTTTGCCAGTTAACCGAGATTTCCGGTTGTTTGGGTGCCGGTAAAGCGAGAGTTTCCTATAGTAGATTATCAAATGCAGGTCGCACTCCACAGATGACATTTTCATGGCAAATCATAAAATGCTTATTTTTATTATACTCAATGCTGCTCTTAACCATATACTTTCCAGGTGTCAGCAAATTATTTAATTTAAATAAGATTCAAATGTTCTAGTTATTAAGATAAGAGTAGTCACCATTTAGAATAAACTCCTAGAAGGAATATTTAACGGTCTGCTGATTAACATCTTTAAAAAAAAAGCGACCCGGATAATGTAAAATTCTAAAAACTGTAATAAAACTGCTGCTACCGTGTGGAGATCGAAGTTCAGAACGAATTGTGAAATGTTATGGACGGATTCAAAATGTAGGCAATTAGTATGTGTTCTTTGCTTGCGAAGACACAAAATGGCAGATGTCAGTAGGGGGTCCTTTGCCTGGTGGTCAGCATGGTCCTTTGTAAGACCACATAGACAGGAAGGAGAAACACGAGTGACAGGGAACTCCCACCCCCACACACATCACAGGAACATGAACGTGTCATGCAGAAGGAACTCCAATCAGGGAAAGTTTGGAGTGAAACTGACCTATCAGGGGGAGGCAGATGGGGATATACAAGGGAGGCCGGCAGAAAGGCACTATAAAGAGATAACCCAGAGGCGGGAAATTCAGAAAGAAAGAAGACAGAAGTGGAAGAACAGAGGCACAAAGAAAGCTGGCCAGTCTATGTTTTTCGACTTATGACTTTTCCTGGACCGATCACCCAGAGATAAAGGAGTATGTATAAAAGTCGGACATAGAGCTTAGATATTGTTAAAGGGTACTTTTATGTACAGTTGACTTGGGATATAGTCAAGAATTAGCATACAAGCACAGTGGCATAGTGGTTAGCGCTGTTGCCTCACAGCGCCAGAGACCCGGGTTCGAATCCGGCCTCGGGTAACTGTCTGTGTGGAGTTTGCACATTCTCCCCGTGTTTGCGTGGGTTTCCTCCGGGTGCTCCGGTTTCCTCCCACAGTCCAAAGATGTGCGGGTTAGGTTGATTGGCTATGATAAAAAATTGACCCTTAGTGTTAGGGGGATTAAATACGTGGGGTTACGGGGATAGGGTGGGATATGTGTTGGTGTAGGGGTTACGGGGATCGGGTGGGATATGTATCGGTGCAGGCTCGATGGGCCGAAATGGCCTCTATCTGCACTGTGGGGTTTCTGTGATTCTGTGAAGTTGCTAGGAATACCATTTATGTACGGTAAATTGGGAGCATATCGATTGCGAGAGAATGTACACGTGAATTTTGAACTGTAGTGTGAATAAAGACCAATTTTATTGATCACGTACTTATCCGTCATTGTTACGCTTATTCGTAATTCTCGAAATCCGAATAGTAGTAAGAGAAAGGCTTATAATATTTGGTCAAAAACAGGTTTGAATGTTTTAACATTAAGCACGGAGGATTATAAAACACATGTGGTTCCTGTGCTGCTAAGATCACAGAAAAGTCATTTGTAGAGTGCAGTTGGTCACAGCTGAATAAGGCAAACTGTAATATTAAACTGATATCTTAAGAGCTTGGGAGTGCAATAGAAATTTTGCAAAGGTTTATCTTCTTCGATCATTACACAAAGCAAAAAAAAGCAAACCAAGCACTAGGGTTTATTTCCAGAGGGATAGAATTGAAAAGTAGGGAAGTTATGCTAAACCTGTATCGAACCTTGGTTAGACCACAATTGGAGTACTGCGTACAGGTCTGGTCACCATATTATAAAAAGGATATAAAGGTACTGGAGAGGGTGCAAAAAAGATTTACAAGGATGATACCAGAAATGCAAGGGTATACATATCAGGAAAGGATGAACAGGCTGGGTCTCAATTCTCTTGAAAAAAGGCTGAGGGGTGACCTAATAGAGGTCTTTAAAATTATGAAAAGTTTTGATAGAGTGGATAGAGAGAGAATGTTTCCACTTGTGGGGAAGAGCATAACTAGAGGCCATCAATATAAGATAGTCACCAAGAAATCCAAAAGAGAATTCAGAAGGAACATCTTTACCCAAAGAGTGGTGAGAATATGGAACTCGCTACCACAGGGAGTGGTTGAAGCAAATAGTATCGATGCATTTTAGGGGAGGCTGGACAAGCATATGAGGGAGAAGGGAATAGAGGGTTATGCCGATAGATTTAGATGAGGAAAAACAGGAGGAGTCTCAAGTGGAGCATAAACGCCGGCATGGACTGGTTGGGCCGAATGGCCTGTTTCTGTGCCATATATCCTATATAATTACACACCTTCGTAAAGAGATTACATTAATGAGACACTTGACAGTGGTGACTGTACATGACCAATGTTCCCTCAAAATATTTTTGTGCAGTACTTTTAAATTTGCTGTGTGGCCGCCACGCGGTATCTTAGAGAACCGCTTGTGGCCAGCCTGCGTGCAGCTTAGAGGGAACATTGTACATGAGCTGTTGTTTTCATTTGCTGTATTACATTCTGGTGTGGGAGGATGTTAGTTTTCCCTTACAATGCCACAAGCATTTTCAATGAAGCTTTCTGTTTTCCTCTCACCTGCACAGGAGTACACAGAACAAAGAAAGCCAGATTAAGAATTGATAAACCTGGAAAGAAGTTTTGTTCAGGAGGCATGGAGCCATTGTGCTTGTTATCCATCACCATCATGTATATCATTAGGCCAAAGACAGGGATGCCAAAAACAAGGCTGATCCAGAAGGACTTCCTCCACCTAAAATGGAGACAAAAACATAAATATAATTATCATTCATAGTAAACCAATGCTTTCTATTTCTCTTAAGAAAATCATTGATAGGCTTACTGTCTTATTTCCTCTTTATGGTCCAGATTATGTACTGCTGTCTCTCTTTTGGCTAAAGAAGCACCAAAACCAAGTCCCTATAATGGAAATGAAGTTCAATAAATAATAAACTTTAAATAAGTTAGTCACACAAAAGGAAGACAAAACACCCGGGGAGGGCGAGGAAGAGAAAGAAAGCAAGCAGAAAAGCAACAAAGAAAGAAAAAAAATGTGTGAATGGGAGAGGGAGTAGAAACACTAAGATACAGAGAGGTCAGGGATGCACTTGTGCTCAGAACAGACATGTTTGGCAAAGTGATCACCAAATATACCTTTGCTCTCCCCAGTGTAGCGAACACAGCATGAGCAATGAATACAATACAATACAATGTACTAGATTGGGTGGGGGGGAGAAAGTACACATAAATTGCTGCCTCACAAGGAAGGAATGTTTGGCACGTGGACAATGATGTGGGAGCTAAATGAACAGGCGTTGCATCTGCTACGGTTAAAAAAAAAGAAAACTTGAATTTA
Source organism: Somniosus microcephalus (assembly GCF_052327205.1). Classification (NCBI taxonomy): domain Eukaryota; kingdom Metazoa; phylum Chordata; class Chondrichthyes; order Squaliformes; family Somniosidae; genus Somniosus; species Somniosus microcephalus. Next base: position 199,095,467 of record NC_140996.1, on the reverse strand, counting down.
TATAGCACCTTTCACAACCTCAATGTCCCAACGCACTTTACAGCCAATTAAGTACTTTTGAAGTGTAGTCACTGTTGTAAGAAACGTGGCAGGCAATTTGCGCACAGCAAGCTTCCACAATCAGCAATGTGCTAATGACCAGATAATCTGTTTTCGTGATGTTGGTTGATGGATAGTTCTTGAACTGGGGAGAAGTCCCCTGTTCTTCTTCAAAATAGTGCCATGGGATCCGCCCGAGAGAGTAGATGGGCCTCGGTTTAATGTCTCATTCAAAAGATGGCACCTCCCTCAGTACGGCACTGAAGCGTCAGCCTAGATTCTGTGCTCAAGTCACTGGGGTCACTCAGGGGCAAGAATGCTACCCACTGAGCTGTGGCGGACACTAAAGTTGTACAGGAAGGTGCCAAAGGCAGGACAGCTGAAAGTGGAGCTGGTAGAAGAGTGAAGAGGGGATGGTGTGCTAGGTATTCGGATTATGTTGTAGGTGGTGGAGAAAGCAAAAGATTTCCAGTAAATGCAGAGGTTGCGGGGGGGGGGGGGGGGGGGGGGCGCGAGGGCAAGTAGGACCTCGTCATCATTGTGAAAAGGAGAGGGGCGAGATCAGAGGCTGTTCTAAATACGGCTTAATTGCAGCTCAGTGCATTCCCACATCACTGTATGAGTCAGACAAAATTAAACTATATAATGAGCTTTACAGATTCAAAAATGCAATCAATGGTATTGGCTATAATCATTAAGGGTAATCACGTGACTACTTTCAGCCAGAGTGGGACACATTACAGGATTGGACATACCTCAATCATTCTGATGACATCACGTGGGCCCAGTAATTCTGGATCCAGTTTAATGTGTGCTTTGCAGGTGGAGAGGGCTACCGATACATACAAAATGCCCTCAACTTGTATCAACTTTGATTCAATATGGTGAACGCAAGAGGCACAATTCATTCCTGTAATCTAAAGAAACCAAGTTATGTTGCGAGGAAAAGGAACATCTTTGTCTGAGAAAGGCAATACTAACATTGTTAATTAAACATTGTTAATTAAATAGTCAGGACTAAATACAATTGGAAAAGAAAGGGAACCAAATCATTAAGATAATCTGCCTAACAACTGGAAATCATAAAGACGACTGAATTCTCAGCAAATCTCCAACTATCTGGCAAGTTAAAAAAAATCTGTAAGAAAGAAAGCACCAATATTGGGACCTCATTCAGACAGCACATGCAATGATTTATTTTCAGAGACAATCCCAGGCCAACAAATCCCATTTATGCTAATGTTTTTAGTTGGAGTTTCATTCCTGTAGACAGTGTTTGAGCACTCTCGCATCTCCCTCAAAAGGATTGTACTGCCACACAGTGTCACTTCAACTGATCCATTAAAACTAATTACAAAAGGTACAGTATTACGAATTCTAAGTAACATTTTTAAAATATTTTCTTTCATAATAGGGTCACCATTCTTAACTGTTAAACATTATAAACATTTCAGCAATGCAATAAAATCCTGTGCATATTCACTAAGATCAGTGCAACACTAGTTTTATGCCCAGGAGGCCAGTTGAAAATCTATTCCGCAATTTCACCCCGTAAGAGAATTAAATAACAACAAGTATTTATATAGCGCCTTTAACATAGTAAAATGTCCCAAGGCGCTCCACAGGAGTACTCAGACAAAAAAAGGTGACACCGAGCCACATAAGGAGAAATTAGGGCAGGTGACCAAAAGCTTGGTCAAAGAGGTAGGTTTTAAGGAGCGTCTTAAAAGGAGGAGAGGTAGAGAGGCGGAGAGGTTTAGGCAGGGAATTCCAGAGCTTAGGGCCTAGGCAACAAAAGGCACGGCCACCTTCTTGAGCAATTATAGTCAGGGATGCTCAAGAGGGCAGAATTAGAGGAGCGCAGATATCTTGGGGGGCGGGGGAGCTGAAGGAGATTACAGAGATAGGGAGGGGCGAGGCCATGAAGGGATTTGAAAACAAGGATGAGAATTGCTCATAATAGTTTAAAATAACCATTGCTCACAATAGTTTAAAATAATTACTGAACTTAGTAACATTAGTCGTGTTACATAACATGAAACATACTTACAATAAGTTCCAACTTTCCAGCTGAAGAATCATTGTCTTCTATAACCGTAGCTCCAAAACCCAAATCTTTGATGACTCCTGCAACGCCAGTGGGCTGGATGATGTCTGGATTATACTTGACTTCTGCTTTTCCTGCCATTAGTGCTACCAGAGCGGAGTGTATTCCTAAAAGATACAAGTTACATTTGAAATATTATTTCATATTTAGTAGAAACACAGTTGGAAAATTTTAAAATATCTGGTAAGCTCTTTATATTTATGAAAGCCATAAGACAATAGAAAAAGCCTGCAAAGTGAAATAAGGTCCTCTCATTGTTCGGACTTAGATTTCAATTCAGCTCAAGATCACTGGGTTAGAAGTTTCCTCTCTAATAGCTGGTTTTAAGTGAATGGTTCTAAGTGAATGGTGTAGATCTTGACTTTATGCGCTAGTTTTTTTATTCATTCACAGGATGTGGGCGTCACTGGCAAGGCCAGCATTTACTGACCATCCCCAATTGCCCTTGAGAAGGTGGTAGTGAGCTGCCTTATACAACGGAGTGGCTTGCTAGGGCAGTTAAGAGTCAACCACATTGCTGTGGGTCTGGAGTCACATATAGGCCAGACCAGGTAAGGACTGTAGATTTCCTTCCCTAAAGGGCATTAGTGAACCAGATGGGCTTTTTTTTTTTTTTTTTTTAAATGACAATCTGGTGGTTTCATGGTCACCATTACTGATGTTAGCTTTTTATTCCAGATTTATTTAATTAATTAACTGAATTTAAATTCCCCAGCTGCCGTTAGTTCAGGCCTCTGAATTACTAGTCCAGTAACATAACCACTATGTTACTGTACCCCTAAAAAATGTAAAAATGATAGAAAATCAGTAGCCTGTTTTACATCGCTCCCGATTTTTATTTCCATTCACTTCAATGGGTGGGTGGGTGTAGGTCCACAGCAAGACGTGGCCTGTAACATAAATCAACACTAAATTGACAGAGCACAATGAAGGAGGCTACAAGAATAACTGATGTAGCAAACGGGAAAAAAACATTTATACAGGCAGCGGGCTCTTTCTCCCACTGCATCAAACCTCCGGTGTTCCACCAGAGATGGAGAGGGTGCAGAAAGCCTACGCCCAAATTTCACTAAATGAGAAAGAGGAACTAGGGGGAGGAAATTATATAGGCATTTAAGAAAATCTGAAGTACATAATATGGGGGATTATCGTCTGCAATCCCACCCAAACTTGGGCAGAGGTACAATGGAGAATACTGGGAAATGCGTGTGAAGAAGCCTACTGCCACCTCTTCATCCCAACCAGGATTTCCATCCCCCTGCCAGGACTGCCAATTCTTCCTCACCTACCACATGCACATGGCGGTGTGTGTGTGGGGGGTGGAGTTGGGACCCAGGACCTGATGGATTTTCCTTCTTTTTGCTCCAATTACCACAGCTTCCGAGGCTGCCATATGGAGTTGGTAAAGGCCCAGAGTTCCCCCAATGGAGGGAAAGGAAGCCTTGTACCAGCCTCCTCTCCTTCCAGCTGGTTTTAGAGAATTATCTGCCAAAGACATCAGTCTCTGTCTCTCATGCTCTCAGGAGGTCCCAAAGCACTTCACAGCCAACAAATGGCATTTTTTTTATTTTTTTTTATATAAAAGTGTAGTGATTGGTCCAGATTTCGCATTAATAATAACGGTGAGGCATACAGCGCTCACTGTTATTATGGAGTAAATCTGACAGCAACTTCTGGCATCCACACATGCGCATTTAAACGCGGAAATCCAGAAGATGCTGTCAGAGATATCCTACTCCACCACAGGTTGCACTATAACAGTCCTCGCCAGTAGGCTTGGCATTGAAAGAGATGCAATGGCATGAACTTGGGGTGCTTACCCACTCATTCCCCACTAAAGATGCCATAAAAAGTTAGGGCTGGTGCATTCAGGAGTAAGTGAATTTTTAATGGTGTGATAATTGATAACTGCCAAACAACCTCTCCGGCCCTGAATATTTAATTTAAGAAGTGTGAAGTCTCATTCCCCGAGAGGTTAATTAGTGTTGGAGAATTTAATTTTTTTTTTTTTTTTACTTTTTCTGTCGTCTTTTATTGCTCTCTCTTAATCCCCTCTGTCTTTCCCAATCTTTATTCAACTTCCTGTACATGATTTAAATCTAAATTTATACTTCCTGGTTTAGACACTGTGGCTGGAATTTTCCAGGGTGGTAGTGGGCACGATAGGTGGCAGGTCGGGTGGGAAAGTTGTTATTTTTGACAGCGGGTCAGGAACCTGCTGTCATTTCGCTCCCACGCGCCTTTCCCCCAGGCGTGTCTGTCATCACATTGTCGACCTGACCGGCAGCGCCGGGCAACCTAATTGAAATGATTATCAGGTAGTTTACAGGCACTTAAGAGCCTTTTCCCCCATACATTTTAAATTTCTCTGCATGGCCATGGGATTCACGCAGCTCGGGAACCACGTCTGTCAACCTGAGGCGGAAGTTCCGTGGCCATTGCTCCAGCTGATTACTAGACAGCATCAAATGTACAGTAAAGCTCCCACCTGACAGATGATCACTTTCCCCAGGCAGAAGCTGTTGCTCTTTCCAGCAAAGTCTCCATCCAGTCTCACCATTGACGGAATGCTTCTGTCATCTGTATTTCACCTGCCATTTATTCCATCAGCATGGATGCTGTTTATACTCTCACCTTGGTCCTCATAATTGGACCACGATGAGCCCCAACACCAGCAGCACCAACAACACCAACCTTCTCCAATCAGCTGATGCTGCACAGGACAGAGAGCATCAGCACCCGACCACATTGCTGCCCAGGAAGCCAGGGATGGCCTCATCATGGCCAGATTTAGTTAGCTTTACGCTGTACACCCATTTGGCTGCCACATGATGCGCCAGGTTGGCACCACACCAACACCATAAAGCATCCCTACAATGCCTAAGCCATTCAGTTCACACTCGTCACCATTGTGGGGGATACCATTATGTCTCACCATTCACTGCAACTCACTAAGCCACTTCCAAAAGGTACACATGAATCTGTCCAAGACTGAAAAGTGTTGAAAATAAAGATTTTTTAATGTTTGACAGCACATTAACAGAAACTTTACATAAACATTAGATAAAACACCCAAGTGGCTACCCTTGTGCGCTGTTAGTTGGTATGATTGCATTAGGATGAGGGTGAGTGTGAGGGGTGGCTAGTGAAATGGGGATATGATGATGTAGAGAGAGAGAGAGAGAGAGAGATGGATGAGTGGAGGTGCAAGGTAAGTTGGTGTGATTAAGGATATGCAGGAGTTGGGTATGAAAGGCAGAGTGATGGGGATGTGATGAGAGGCACAGCAGGATGAGGTTGAGTGTGGCTTTGTACTAACATTTCGTGATCTAATCCCCTCCTCTTCTTTGAATAGTGTCATGTCCACCCAAACTTGCAGACAGGGCCTCAATTTAACATCTCATCCAAAAGACAGTGTACCTGACAATGTATCACTCTCTCCCCACTGCACTTAAGTATCACCCTAGATTATGCACTTACATCCTGGAATGGAGCTTGACCCATGACCTTCTGACTCAGAAGTGCGAATGCTACCAACTGTGTCAAAGGCACCCTATGGCGAGTACAAAGTACAAATGCAAAAGGTGCAACATAAATTCTGAGATATACATTTTTTAAATCTAGCATATAATTTTTTTCTTCAGCTACAAAAAAAAAAAAAAAAGTGTGCATAACTACTTTAGGCTGACTGGTATGCATCACTAAATATATGGGCAGTATAAAAACATTACTCACCTTCTTCTCTTTGAAGTCTTGTTTCAATACTGGCAACACAAGAAGCACAAGTCATACCAGTAACCTGCAGGAAACATTTTTCTGTTGCTGCATGTACTTCATTGTTTTGGTCATCAGAGTTGGACTTGGATGGTAGAAACCCAAGGATATAATCACCGGAAGGGAATATTTTGTTCTTGTTTGCAGCAGACTGTTCTTTTTTGGTCACTGTGGAATGCCTTGAGGACTCAGGTGAAATGACTGACGAGGACCCATTCATGTTCGCAACAACTATATTCCAGGGGGGAAATAAATATCAAAAAGTAGCATTACTTTCCTTTCCCTTGAAAGCCTTTTATGACGATTAACAATTTATAAGAATTTTCAGGAACAAGAAAAAGGCCACAGCAATTTGGTAGATTAACTTGGCGGGGAGTTTTACCTCTGCCTTCTGGGCGGGAACAGCGTCATCGAGCAGTCGCTAGTGGAACGGGAGCCCGTCGGCTTCACACGGGGACCCTTGGGCATAAGTGCTAATCAGGATCCTGTGATGTCAATAGGACCTGGATGGTATGTTAACATGGGGCCTGAGCGGGGAAGCCACCATGGCTTTCCCACCCAGGCTGAAGCAGGTGTCGGCCGCCAGTGGGAAGAAGGACGAAGAGGCCCTCCAGGTCGATGAAACACTTGCCTTTGTGGGGCCGAGAAGCAGGAGCGATAACTCACCCACCACCAGGAAAATCGTGGCCAGCCCGGGCTTAAACTTTCCCCCCCGAACCTCCTTCCCGCCACTTACCTGGAAGATGGCGGCCGAGCACGACCCGCTTCACGGCTTCCAACAGCCAGTCCGCGGCCTCTTCCTGTCTGAGCGGGAAGCGGAATGGCAGCGTTTAAATGAGGCCTGGGAGGTGAAAGACCTCGGGCCTGAAATTTAGCCCAGTCAGCGGATTTCACATTCGCCCCCCCACCCACCCCGGAACATGCTCTCTTTTAAAATCAACCCCCACCCTCCTCAATTTCACCATAAACCCCTTCTCGTTCCAGAAATGCATCTACATTTTTTTTAAAGTTTGTTCTTTTTACATGTTTCTCTAAAACACCTCACCCGTGAGATTATTGTTCAAAATGTAGAGGAGGCAAACAAAAAAAAAGTGTTGTTACGCTACCAGATACAGAGGCAATAAATCCCATCTCATCTAATGGCAGCTCTCAATTCCTCTGAGTTTGTAAGTGCTGGATCGTTCCCTTTGGCCAGTGATACTTTGATCAGGTTTACACCTTTCCTTTGGGAGATCATACTCTCTATATAGACTGCACACAAGAATTACATGTCATTCCTCCAATACTAATGACTGCAGTGCTGGCTGTGGTTTGTGAGTGCTTTTCAGTATTACCTTTTGGTTGATGTAGTAATGGTGTAACTGGAATTGATAATGAAGTTTCATTTCTCATTTCTATCCCATTTGGAAGATAGACTTTAAATTTCCCTGGTGGTAGAGCCTCAATCATGAATTTTAATGATGCTGGATTAGTCAAGATAGGATCATATGTCATAACAGCTTTCTTGTTCTCCAAAGACACCGTGATGCTGTGCACACCTGGGAGCTCTCTGATATTTCCTTCAATATTAGCAACGCAAGACTTGCAATGCATTCCCTCTATACGGAGAACCACCATCATGAGGTTGCAGTTAGCATTTGGTATTTTGTTGTTGGACGTCAAGGTTTTATTTCTTTTTCTATCCTGTGAGTCAATAGATTTGATCACGCCCAATTTCAGAGAAGATGGTCTGTTCTTGATCGTGGCTTGAAAACCCGCATCATTAATTTGGTTTTGGAGCTCTTCTGGTTTAATCACATGAGGCTGGTATACAATTTTTGCTTCCTGGTTGTTAAGGGAGACCTTAATTCGCTGTACACCTTGCAATTTGCTAATTTTGCCTTCAATTGTGCTAACGCACGAGCGGCATGTCATGCCTTCCACCTTCATCTTCACCATAGCTTCAACCGGTAAAGAAACATTCTTCACAAACAAAGGTGCATTTTGATTAGTGAGAGATGCTTCAAAGCCCATGTCATCAATCGCCTCACATATCTGCTGACTGCTGATTATTGTAGGTATATACTTTACCATAGCATTATGATGTTCGAGAGACACCTTAATGCCAACAACGCCTTTCCCTTTAGAAATCTGGCCCTCTATTGACTGCACACATGATTGGCAAGTCATGCCCACAATATTGATACACGCAGTGCTGATACCAACTGGTAGAGGGAACAGTTCATTCAGGCTGGCTTCAAATCCGACATTATCAATGGCATACTGCAAGGACTCAGGGTTTTGTTCTGCAGGACTGTAGACAAGAGTAACATTGTGTTTCTCTAAAGGCACCTGAAAAAAATTAAATAATTCCAGGTTATTTTAAAGAATCTTCAAAAATTATTCACTTAAGCTCCGATTTTAACTCGGAGGAGGCAGCGGGCAGCGAACCATCCAGCCTCGAAGCACGAAACCTCAGGAGATTTTAACTCCCGACGCTCATTAGCAATTCCAGACACCGACTCCCGCCCAGGGCCGACGGGAACGACGTCACCGTGGGTTGGCAGTCATCAAAATTCATGGAGGTCAGGCCGCCGTCAGCGATTCACAGAAATAGTCCCCGGCAAGGTAGGTAAGAAAGGGGAAAGGGGAAAAAGAGGGTAAGGAAGGGGAAAGAGGAGGGGACGGAAGGGGAAAGAGGGGGGGAAGGAAGGGGAAAGAGGGGGGAAGGAAGGGGAAAGAGGGGGGAAGGAAGGGAAAGGGGGGGAAGGAAGGGGAAAGGGGGGAGGAGGAAGGGGAAAGGGGGGGAAAGGAAGGGGAATGGGGGGAAAAGGGAAGGGGGGGAAAGGGGGAGGAGGGAAGGGGGAAAAGGGGGAGGAGGGAAGGGGGGGAAAGGGGGAGGAGGGAAGGGGGGAGGAGGGAAGGGGAAAGGGGGAGGAGGGAAGGGGGGAAAAGGGAAGGGGGGGAAAGGGAGGGGGGGAAAGGGAGGAGGGGGGAAAGGGAGGAGGGGGGGGAAAGGGAGGAGGAGGGGAAAGGGAGGGGGGGGGAAAGGGAGGAGGGAAAGGGAGGAGGGGGAAAGGGAGGAGGGGGGGAAAGGGAGGAGGGGGAAAAGGGAGGAGGGGGGGGAAAGGGAGGAGGGAGGGGGGAAAAGGGAGGAGGGAGGGGGGGGAAAAGGGGGAGGAGGGAGGGGGGGAAAGGGAGGAGGGAGGGGGGAAAAGGGAGGGGGGGGAAAGGGAGGAGGGAGGGGGGGAAAAGGGAGGGGGGGAAAGGGAGGAGGGAGGGGGAAAAGGGAGGAGGGAGGGGGGAAAAGGGAGGAGGGAGGGGGGAAAAGGGAGGAGGGAGGGGGGGAAAGGGAGGAGGGAGGGGGGGAAAAGGGAGGAGGGAGGGGGGGAAAGGGAGGAGGGAGGGGGGGGAAAGGGAGGAGGGAGGGGGGAAAGGGAGGAGGGAGGGGGGGGAAAGGGAGGAGGGAGGGGGGGAAAGGGAGGAGGGAGGGGGGGAAAAGGGAGGCGGGAGGGGGGAAAGGGAGGAGGAGGGGGGGAAAAGGGAGGAGGAGGGGGAGGGGGGGAAAGGGAGGGGGAGAGAAAGGGAGGAGGGAGGGGGGGAAAGGGAGGAGGGAGGGGGGAAAGGGAGGAGGGAGGAGGGGGAAAAGGGGAGGGAGGAGGGGGAAAAGGGAGGAGGGAGGGAGGGGGGGGAAAGGGAGGAGGGGGGGAAAGGGAGGAGGGAGGGAGGGGGGGGAAAGGGAGGAGGGGGGGGAGGGAGGGGGGAAAGGGAGGAGGGAGGGGGGGAAGGGAGGAGGAGGGGGAAGGGAGGAGGGAGGGGAAAGGGAGGAGGAGGGGGGGAAGGGAGGAGGGAGGGGGGAAAGGGAGGAGGGAGGGGGGAAAGGGAGGAGGGGGGGAAAGGGAGGAGGGAGGGGGGAAAGGAGGGGAAAGGGAGGAGGGGGGAGAGGGAGGGGGGGAAAGGGAGGAGGGAGGGGGAAAAGGGAGGGGGGAGGGGGGAAAAGGGAGGGGGAGGGGGGAAAGGGAGGGTAAAAAGGGAGGGAGGGGGGGAAAAGGGAGGGGGGAAAGGGAGGAGGGAGGGGGAAAAGGGAGGGGGGGAAGGGAGGAGGGGGGGAAAGGGAGGAGGGAGGAGGGAGGAGGAGGGGGAAAGGGAGGAGGGGGGGAAGGGAGGAGGGAGGGGGGGAAGGGAGGAGGGAGGGGGAAAGGGAGGAGGGGAGGGGGGGAAAGGGAGGAGGGGAGGGGAAGAGGGAGGGGGAAAAGGGAGGAGGGAGGGGAAAGAGGGAGGGGGGAAAAGGGAGGAGGGAGGGGGGGAAAAGGGAGGAGGAGGGGGAAAAGGGAGGGGGGAGGGGGGAAAGGGAGGAGGGAGGGGGAAGGAGGGGGGGAGGGAGGGGGGAAGGGAGGGGGAAAAGGGAGGAGGGGAAAAGGGAGGAGGGAGGGGGGAGAGGGAGGGGGAGGAGGGAGGGGGGAAAAGGGAGGGGGGGGAAGGGAGGGGGGGAAAGGGAGGGGGGAAAGGGAGGGGGGGAAAGGAGGAGGGAGGGGGGAAAGGGAGGGGGGAGGGAGGAGGGGGGAAAGGGAGGAGGGAGGGGGGAAAGGGAGGAGGGAGGGGGGGAAAGGGAGGAGGGAGGGGGAAGGGAGGGGGGGAAAGGGAGGAGGGAGGGGGGAAAGGGAGGAGGGAGGGGGGGAAGGGAGGAGGAGGGGGGGAAAGGGAGGAGGGAGGGGAAAGGGAGGAGGAGGGGGGGAAAGGGAGGAGGGAGGGGGGAAAGGGAGGAGGGAGGGGGGAAAAGGGAGGAGGAGGGGGGGAAAAGGGAGGAGGGAGGGGGGAATGGGAGGAGGGAGGGGGGAAGGGAGGAGGGAGGGGGGGAAAGGGAGGGGGGAAAGGGAGGAGGGAGGGGGGGAAAAGGGAGGAGGGAGGGGGGAGGAGGGAGGGGGAAAGGGAGGAGGGGGGGAAAGGGAGGAGGGAGGGGGGGAAAGGGAGGGGGAAAAGGGAGGAGGGAGGGGGAAAGGGAGGGGGAAGAGGGAGGGGGGGAAAGGGAGGAGGGAGGAGGGGGGGAAGGGAGGGGGGAAAAGGGAGGAGGGAGGGAGGAAAGGGAGGAGGGAGGGGGGGAAGGAGGGGGGAAAGGGAGGAGGGAGGGGGGGAAAGGGAGGAGGGGAGGGGGGGAAAGGGAGGAGGGGAGGGGGGAAAAGGGAGGGGGAAAAGGGAGGAGGGAGGGGGGAAAAGGGAGGGGGGAAAGGGAGGAGGGAGGGGGGGAAAGGGAGGGGGGGAAAGGGAGGTGGGAGGGGGGGAAAGGGAGGAGGAGGGAAGGGAGGAGGGGGGGAGGGAGGGGGGAAAGGGAGGAGGAGGGGGAAAGGGGGAGGAGGAAGGGGGAAAGGGGAGGAGGGAAGGGGGGAAAGGGGAGGAGGGAAAGGGGGAGGAGGGAAAGGGGGAGGGGGGAAAGGGGCAGGGGGGAAAGGGGCAGGAGGGAAAGGGGAGGAGGGAAGGGGAGGAGGGAAGGGGAAAGGGGCAGGAGGGAAAGGGGGAGGAGGGGGAGGAGGGAAGGGGGAGGAGGGAAGGGGGGATGGGGAAGGGGAGGAGGAAGGGTGGGAAAGGGGGAGGAGGGAAGGGGAAAGGGGAGGAGGGAAGGGGAAAGGGGGAGGAGGAAGTGGGAAAGGGGAGGAGAGAAGGGGGAAAGGGGGAGGGAGAGAAGGGGGGAAAGGGGGAGGGGGGAAAGGGGGAGGAGGGAAAGGGGGAGGGGGGAAGGGGGAGGAGGGAAGGGGGAAAGGGCGAGGAGGGAAGGGGGGAATGGGGGAGGAGGGAAGGGGGAAAGGGGGAGGAGGGAAGGGGGAAAGGGGGAGGAGGGAAGGGGGAAAGGGAGGAGGAAGGGGGAGGAGGAAGGGGGAGAGGAGGGAAGGGGGAGGAGGGAAGGGGGGAGGGGGAGGAGGGGGGAAGGGGGAGAGTGAAAAGGGGGAGGGGGCGAGGGAAAGGGGGAGGGGGAGGGGGGAAGGAAAGGGGGAGGAGGGAAGGGGGAAAGGGGGAGGAGGGAAGGGGGAGGGGGGAAAGGGGGAGGGGGAAAGGGGGAGGAGGAAGGGGAAAGGGAGGAGGGGAGGGGGAAAGGGGGAGGAGGGAGGGGGGAAAGGGGAAGGGGGAGGAGGGAAGGGGGGAGGAAAGGGGGAGGGGGAAAGGGTGGGGAGGGGAAGGGGGAGAGTGAAAAGGGGGAGGGGGGAGAGTGAAAAGGGGGAGGGGAGAGGGAAAAGGGGGCGAGGGAAAAGGGAGGGGAGAGGGAAAAGGGAGGAAGGGGTAGGGGGTGGGAAAGGGGGAGGGGGGAAAGGGGAAGGGCGGGAAGGGGAGGGGGGAGGGGAAAGGGGAGGGGGAAAGGGGAGGGGGCAGGAGGGGGGGTAAAAGGGGTAGGGGAGGGGCAGAGGGGGGAGGGGCAGGGGGTAAAGGGGGTGGGAAAAGGTGAGGGGGAGAAGAGGGGGGAGGGGTGAAAAGGGGGAGGGGGTAAGGGGGAGGGTGGGTAAAGGGGGAGGGGGAAAGCAGGAGGGGAGGGGATGGGGAAAAGGGGGGAGGGGAAGGAGGAAGAGGGGGGAAAGGGGGAGAGGGGGAAAAGGGGGAGGGTGGGAGGGAGTAAAGGGGTGGGGAGGGCAGGGGAAAGGGGAGGGGAGGGGGGGTGGAAAGGGGAGGGGGTGGGGGTAAAGGGGGTGGGAAAAGGGGGAGGGGTGAGGGGGTGAAGAGGGGGGGAGGGGGGAAAGGGTGATGCGGTAGAGGGGGAGGGTGGGTAAAGGGGGAGGGGGGAAAGGGGGAGGGGGAGGAGGGGGGAAAGGGGGAGGGGGGAAAAGGGGGAGGAGGAAGGGCCGGAGGGGAGAAGGGGGAAAAGAGGGGGGAAGGGGGAAAAGAGAAAGGGGAGGGGAGAAAAAGGGATGGGAGGGGGGAGAAAAAGGGGATGGAGGGGGAGAATAAAGGGGATGGGAGGGGGGAGAAAAAGGGGATGGGAGGGGGAGAAAAGGGGGATGGGAGGGGGTGAGAAAAATGGGATGGGAGGGAGAGAAAAAGGGGATGGGAGGGGGGAGAAAAAGGGATGGAGGGGGGAGAAAAAAGGGGATGGGGGGAGAAAAAGGGGATGGGAGGGGGGAGAGAAAAGGGGATGGGAGGCGGGGGGAGAAAAAGGGATTGGGGGAGAAAAAAGGGGATGGAGGGGGGGAGAAAAAGGGGATGGGGAGAAAAAAGGGGATGGGGGAGAAAAAGGGGATGGGAAGGGGGAAAGGGGGGATGGAGGGAGAAAAGGGATGGGGAGCGGAAAGGGGGGAAGAGAGGGAAGGGGAAGAGGCGGAGAGGGAAGGAAGAGGGGGGTAGGGGGAAAAGGGAGAGGGAAGGGGAAGAGAAGAGGGGGAGAGAAAGGGAAGAGGGGGAAAGGAGGGAAGAGGGGAAGAGAAGAGGGAGAGAAAGGGGAAGGGGGAAAGGAGGAGAGAGGGGGAGAGGGGGAAAGGGGGAGATGGAGGGAAGAGGGGAAAGGGGGAGATGAAGGGGGAGGGGGGAATCAGGAACGTCTGTGCTGGGAGATGGGAGGAGGGAGGGCAGCACTTCTGTTTCTCAAGCCCACAAGGGACCTTTAAAAAATGTTATAATTACTGAGTATTCTGTAGCAGGAGCCTGGCTGCCACTAGCTTTCACCGGCATGTTTGGGACCATGTAACTT